>NC_031474.1:1711930-2911930 GCF_000006565.2 Toxoplasma gondii ME49 | reverse complement strand
CGTGAGTCTGGGCGAGACAGTGTAGCTGATGCTGAACAAGAGCATTTTTTCCAGCTGTCGCAAACAGCATTTTCGAGATCTGAGCAGCCTCGCCACGCAGTGACGCATCTGTCACCTGCAGCGCGGATGCCTCGTGCTGAGCCTGTTGCTGAATGTGCGTCTCCAGTTCCCGCTTTTTGGCTTCAATGGCCTCAAGCTCGAAGTTCAGCATGTTCACGTACGTCATGATGCTGTAATTGCGCTCCTCCAACTGAGAGAAAATGGCTACGATCTCTTCGGGGTCTGTACGCATACAAATGCAAACGGGCTCACAGACCGGTGGCACATGTCACGATGCAGTGGCAGACGTTTTGGATGCTGCACTGTAGACCGTAGCGCGACAAAAGAAATCGTAAACATTAGAAAAATAAATGTGGACAAAACCCCGTCACAAACAGCACGCCATGTATATTCAGAGACAAACAGGCACGGGTCTAGTCAAGTCAGAAGAAAGCGAGACAGATAGAAGATGCGTATGTGTGAAGTCCGCTGAACAGACGTGAACCAGATGTCGTTCTGAAGAGTTGACCATCCCGGTGCAGCAGACAAATCTACTGTAAAGCGGAAGCAAATGTATTTTCCATCAGCGCGATAGAAGCGAAGCTTTCGGGTTGATGGATGAGCTCTCGTTTTACGGCAAAAACGAGCTTTACAGCTTGAGCACAGAATTGCCACGTAACCTGGAGAAATAGATATGCTACGGCGGTAGTCCTCCACCAGGTCACATCTTGGGGCTACGAAGAGCCCGCTATGAATACGAATGTTTTCCAGGCCAAATTTCTCTTCTCAACGCAACGCTGGGACAAAGGGCTATGTGTGACAGCTGAATATGGAGCACACAGCTTCCGTGGAAGCTCTCCGTAATCAAAGCTGAATGCGTCTGATGTTCTTACCTGAAATGCCTGTTGAGGTTTTGATACTTTCCATAGCCCGCTCAAAAACTGCAATTTTTGTCCGGTGTTGTTTGATACTGTGGCGCTGAACAGCATTGAGAAGCGCTGTTTTCAAGATGAGCTTCATGAGACTCTCTGGGTTGAAATTTTGCTCTTCTTCAGCGACATTATACGGTGTTCCCTTCATCTGCGCCCGGAGGTTCGAAGATTCTCTGTGTGCGCGGATGTCAAACTCTTTGATCAGACGATCCTAGAACAGGACACGACTCGTACATCAGGTGTTCCGCTTCTGGAAGACTGCGGTATATCCCATCCGGACGGCTAAGGTTTCTTGAACAAATCGTATCGTGCACGACACGAGTGTCTGCCACCTCAGTGAGGGCTCCCCGCCAGCGTGGCAAGATCAAAACCCCACATCACTTAAAGAAACTACACCGGCAAGTCGTGAGATTTCAGAACCAAACGGGATGATAGAAGCCTCAAAACAACTAGTCTCCCTGGAGAGATGCTGGTGTTGTCTACGTACCTCGTAGAATGCAGTGGCAGTGCCACATTGAGAAAACGTCTTGCAGTGGACCACAGTTGCACGTGCTAAAGGACGCAGTGATATTGAGGCGTGCTGTGCACCCACTGATCAGAGGATTAACCAGCAGACAGTACGTCCTTGTTCCTGCCCAATGTGTGGATTGTTTTTATACCTGTTTGCTTATTGTCGAGGTCAACTTGTTTGTTGCTAATACGAATACGAGGGGTACTCGTAAACGCCGTAATCATCCTTGTTTCTAAATACAACATGTCCGGGGCACCTCTTTGGAGGGGTTAAAAACATATCTGTCATTCCTTGGTACTGACCATGTAACATGCTTTCCATTTCGGTGTTACCGGACTCCACGAGCTTTGCGGACCGGGCACATCGACCGGTGCGAGCTCGGAAGCTGTTCCCTTTTTTCTTTGGCTGGTTACCTGCTCCCGTAGTTCCTTCTGCATCACAAGGCACTTTTCTTTGAATTCTTCTCTCTCTTGGTCCTGGACCTTTGTCAACTCTTCCATGCGTTTCGTCGTTTGCTGTTCCCATTCTTGCATCTGTGCGACTTTCTCTTTTACTTCGTTTAACTGGTACGCCTGGTCAGACAACTCGCGTGACACTTGTCTATAAACCTTTTCCATAGACAGGCGATCTTTTCGGTGTTTATCGATGGTCGCCTTCACTTTGTTAATCTCATCATTAGCAGAGTTGAATTTAACGAGCGCCTGGGCAAGTCTGTTTTCAAGCTGCGTAAGATTCTTTTCTGCCTTGCGAGCGTTTGCGATGCCATCCGCTTTATTAAACGAGTATCTTAGTCGCTTATCGTTGAACTCATGCTGCGCCTTCCTCGAATTCTCCCCCAGGTCATGCAGTTTTCGTTTTTCCATCTCAAGGCGCCGTGTTGTACGCTCGATTTCCGCTTGTAAGCGTGCAACACGTTCATCCAGATATGTGGTATGCGCCCCTCCACTGCCGACCAGGGGCCCAGCCGCCTGACCGCTAGGGCGACTTCCTCCATTGGTGGCGGTAGGAGAGTGACTTCGAGATGTTGTCATTTTCCTGCAATGAAGATTCGCGAGAACCGCTCGCCTAAAGTCAGAAAAAGGAACAACCTCCCGTGGCTGTAGCCAAACCTTTGATACGGCGGGAGAGGGGGAGGATCGGGGAAAAGAAAGTGGCCGTCATAGTCAATATAATTTGGTTAGGTTTTCCATAAAGGAGACACTTTGAGTCTCCAATCTAACACCGAGCACATCTGTCATGAAGCGAAGCCACAGGAGGGCCCACGCACAAGTTTACCGCTTCTGTCCCAGGACTAGGAAATCCGGGAAAGCGTTGTTTTTCGCATCCCAGAGAAACGTGAGAGACGAAAGTACGACGGCAAGCTCATGATGCCCCTAGTTCTCTCCCCAACAAGAGTCACTACTAGGATTGCCACGCCTTATCGGGGAGGAATCCGCTATCTTGGCAAGTAAAAGACATCAAGTTAAAGAAAGCCACAAGTGAGCGGATAAGCCTCAAAATGCCGCTGTTTCTGAACCGCGGGAGACCGTCCCCGGAGCTGCGTCGGGACCAGCTAAGAGCTGACTCATTGGGGCTTTAGATTCACGTTCAAGATATAGTGCGTTTCGCTTGTCAGACACAAGTCAAGCCGGGAACACAGTGTGCGTTATCGTCACAAATCGTTGACGTCACCTTCCAAAAAGAAAGGGGCGAAAAAAGGCTTGGTGGCATGCGCTGGGGTGAATGGGGCTTTAGAAATTGCTCCAGAAGCGCGCATGACACAAGCAACGTTAATATGATTTCTTTGATGTGGGGAGTCGGCCCCAATACGACAGAACGCCCGCAGGTTGCAAGTCTGTGAACCCTTGTTTTTGGTGTCCAGTTCCTGCTATTGGGTATATTATATAGCGAGCAGACTGTGTGCTCAGTGTGTTTCTACAGCCGACCACGCGGGAAAACGTCTGCTGTCGAATTGCCAAACGGTTAGTGAAGCATGGGACCTTTTGCCAGAAAGGAGCATTGCCGACATGACGTCTTAAAGGGGGATGAACGCTCTGTCGGTGACCGAAAACAAGCTGTGAAAACCTATATTACGTTTGGCATTTTAGAGTTGCCGCTTCTGTGTTCCCAAGCAGCTGCCCTTCCTCTGCGGCCAAGCCGGACGAATCAAGCAGAAGCCGCTGGCGGTCTGTTGCATATCATCATCCATGGGGAAAGGCCAGTCACTCCAATAAAAGTCAAGAATACGTGCTTTCCTCAATGTATTGGAAACGAAAAATTTTTTGCCGAGTTTTTCCGCGTTTCGACAGAGGAACTCAGGATTGGGCAACGCGAGTACAGTTGGCCCATATAAGTTCATCCTTGTTTTGGTTTACTTTTCACATGCTGAAACATGGACAGGTGCATATTGCACTAATCCTCTGAAACATTGCGTTGCTCAGGGCGATTCGTTAACTGTCCAGGTGTAATGTGTGGCTGCCACCCGAAGTAGTATGATGTTACATGTGCACTCTCTGTTTGCACTTCTGTGAGACCCGCTAGTGTGCCACTCCGAGAAGAACATGAGGTTGGTGATTATTCCTAGTAATTCCAGGATCCGCCATAATTGTGGAGCTGATAGGGAGGAATTGATGAGCCACATAACTAGAAAACAATTCAGAAGCAACGAAAATGTCGGGGGCGCATATATGGACTCTTCGCTGCTGATCAGCGGACATAGTGTTAGAGGACAAGACCTTTCTGTATCAGTTGCCACACACAGTCGCAGTGAAGGCGCAGGTATCCCCAAAACGACACAAATTCATGTCAGTAGGAAAATCCTGGACATGACTTCAAGTCGCCACACACTCTCGTGTCAGCCTCAGCGCCACTGTCTCTCCATCTCTCGAGATCTTCCCAGGGAGACAAGTTTTGTCTTTTACTGATATACCTCAAATGTCTCAGTAGGGTTGCTGCTGCATGATCTTAATGGCCGACCCCGATTATATTGTTACACTGGGTGAGTCGTTTACAAGTGTTTTCAAACCGTCTGAGGCAATCTGAGAGGCATGCTATGCAGCGAATTTACGAGACCTGTCGTTTTGTCGCCATACACCAGCGAAGACAGCAGTTACAGAATTATTTGTCATGTTTGTCCTCCCAAAACCAGTTGATGCGAGTGCCTTAGGTCAACCCCTTAATTGTTTTTCCCCCTGCAACCTTCGACGGCTCTTTATCCCATTTTTAAAGCCTGACGATACGCTGTGGAAATGGACACAGAAAAATCTTGGTCAGGCCCATAATGTTTCATTCACTGGTTTCTGGCACCACCTAAGTCAACATCTCGGCCGTTCCTATCACTGGTGTGCCATAGTGCTGTCGGCAAAGTGATGTTCATGCAACTGTCCAGCTCTCTCGATCGCTGATCAAACCTGTGGCTTTGACAGGCCTCAAAGAGAAGAAATTGCCGTGCACACATTTCGCAGTCTTTCGTTCACTTGTCTGTAAAGGGTAAGGAAAATGATGATTCCGTATTCATATCGTCGCCTGGAGGTGGCACACTCTACAGACTACACCGGTATGCCACTGGATAAAAAGCAAGCAACCCCATGCACTCGAGAGCAGGAACCATGCAAAGGTCGCTCTGTTAGCAAATATCTGGCGTCATTCCATTTCAAACATGACCTCAGTCTCCTACGTGGTTCAGCACAGATGTGTCAACCAAACACCACGTGGAGCATTGAGAAAGTGCCACAAATGCTTTGTTTTCCAGCAACTTTCTTAGATAGCCGGCGCCAGCAGAGAACAATGCTGAAGGTGCATTGGCCTAGCGACGAGGGGCTGGCGCGGTCTGAGGGTTCCTGCACCACACGAGAACTGGCCGGAAGGTCTTGGTCATTGAGGGACGGGTGAAACGTGAAATACCGAATCCATTGGAACCAAAATGAAGGAAGCATGAGGTCCCTCTATTTTGGGGCATCAGTCGCCAGTGCAAAACGCTTCCGCTGGTAAAGGCGAGTGCGAATGACACCCGGCGACCGTACCGGAGTTTTCCCAACCATACCGTTGGGTGATATCTTTTTTCTTGCGCCTTTCCCACCTCCAAAGATTCTGGTTTTTTCTCTGACTCGGGGATATTTCTTCTGAGACAGGAAACAGGCAGTCTGTCTGTACGCATTCTTTCATTCACTTGAGTGTAGAAAGCAAGGAAAATGATGATTCTGTACTCATATCGTCGCCTGCAGGTGGCACACTCACCAGACTACTCCGGGATGCCACTGGATAAAAAGCAAGCAACCCCATGCACTCGGGATCAGAGAAACGTACCAAGCAAATGTCGCTATGTTAAAAAACTGTCTGGCGTCTTTCCTTTTCAAACACGACCTCAGCCTCCTACGTGGTTCAGCACAGATGTGTCAACCAAACACCACGTGGAGCATTGAGAAAGTGCCACAAATGCGTTGTTTTTCCATCAACTATTTTCGATTGCTTTCATTATTTGTTCATCCACAGCCACAGCGTCTGCAAAGCCTCCTCTTCCAATTAGTAGTTTTGTTCTGCAGTTTTGGCTTTCTTAACGCGTTAAGTATTTCCACACATAAACGTACCGGTTTTGAAAATGACACATATTGACCACACCTTGCAACGAAAAGCGTATTATGGCAATTATGTTGGCAGTTACGAGTTAACGCAGATAAGATATACGTCACTTGAAGTGTCTTTTGTTATAAATGGTGTGATATACTGAGGCTCTGTCACCTTTCAACCTGAAGGCGAATATACATTAGCATTTTTCTGGGAACCTCCACGCATGCCTATTAGACGTCAGTCCGCATACTGCTGAATAAGCACGCGTATACCCGAGGTACTTTCGCCTTCATGGTTCCCACCCCGTGCTTTCCTGTAAGCAGTTTCTCGGACAATGAAGGGGCCTGTAAGCACCTCTCGCTTCAGAGCTGACTTCGTTCCGTGTGGCGGGCTTCTTCTTCCTCGCCCTGCCCTACGTGGCATCGCCTGCATCTGCACTGTCACCCTGTTCCCCGCATGTGCATGCTTATTGCTCTGTTACTGGCAGCACCGCATCTCATCGCTCGTCTTGGCGTCCTCTGCTGCTTTCCAACATAGAGAAGATCCACTGTACCCAAGGCGACTCTTTGGGAGGCGAGATGATTCTGATGACGGCGAAAACGAATGGCCTTCAGACACCGGCCATAATAGGCACCGGTGGCCAGAAGGCACCGAATTGTGGGGACCTCCCCCTAGCCCACTTTATGCACCCTCAGGCGGCTCTGATGACGAAGAGGAAGTGTTGATAGTGCGAGGAAGACCTAGCGCTCCTCACATGAGCAGCGCTGGCGGCGTTGCTGCAGGAGGCTTCGCCCGCGGGTCCTCTTCCAGACGGGCACGGTCTCGAATTCCTTCGCATTCTTTCTGGGGAGATGAAGACAGACGTCATACACACTTCATGGGAGGGTCTGCAACAAGCACCGGTGAAGGAGATTCTCGAGGCATTCATGGCCCCTGTGTGCATGATGTGCTAGGTATGGGGGGTGCCGCAGACCGTCGCGGCGATTTTAAACAGAGAGCTTCAGGTATGAATGGAGAATTCGACCCTGGCATCGCAGATGCTCAGACCTTCCAGCAGAGGCTGTTCCAACAACAACAGCAGATGCTTCCCCCTTGGAACCCCGAAGATGGCACTAAGAACACTCCGGGCACCATTATTCCTCTCAATGTGGTGCCTCAACCGCACCCACAAGACCTTGGGCACCCGATTCCCCAGCCAATATTTCTTGTTCCTGCTCAGTACGCTTCAATACGGCATTTGGTAAGGGAGCAAAACAACGAATAGGGAAGATAGTGGTGCTGGAATCTAGGGACCAAACAGGAAGTGATGGGGGTAACGCAAGGAAGAGACAGCAGAGCGGCTGTGCATAGGAGACTACAAACGATAATGGGGGGGTGCTTCCACAGCTAGTCAGCCTGCGTCAGCGGAGCTCATTTGAGGAAGTAAAATAACTAAACGCATCCAGGAGTCGTAAGAATGGAGACGGCAGGAGAATCAGAAACAGGGGAGAGCTCGACTGTTTCATGTGAACAGAAACTTAACTGAAATTCTTTGTAGTTCCACCACTACTTAGGATATCAGCACACCAGAGGCACCCATCCGGTGTCGATGATGTGTTCAGCAGAAATAGAGGGCCACTGGTAAGGCGGGAGGTGTCGAGTTTCTGCCTCATCCCGTGACACCTACTGTCGACGTTGTATGTAAGGGACGCACTGTAAATCCTTCGGTATCCACGTCTAGGTTTGGTCTTTAAGAGTTACTCTTTATATGGGTACCGCTAACATCTCTCCGTCAAAAGGGCCGTCTTTTCCACTTCTTCTTTCGTTTTGACTTGCCCTCGAAAACGGATTCGATCTTGCCTTCTCATGCGGGCTGTAATTTTTCAGTGGCACCGGCAGTTCTGCCAATTTGTGCGCTGCTTTCCGTCGTTCCCCACGCTTACGAATACTACTAATGCACGTTCTCCTCTGCACTCTTTCTCACCCTCCGCTTACAGGATCCACAGCCAGGTCTTGGTAGTGGAATCAAGGTGCTTCTTGCAATCCCTCCAATTATTTTACTCGCATTTGCTGCCGCATTCACTGTGCGCGCAATCCAAATTGTGACGGCACAAAACATGAGTACTGCGGAAGACAGAGACGAAGGAGAATATTCACACAGAGAAAGGGACGGACGAGGGCAACTCAAACACAACCAACTACAAGAAGAGGATGGCGGTCCTGGTGGTTTGCTGGCAGCGCTTTGGGGAAGGAGAGGAAAAACTAAAAGAAGACGTATGATACGGAGGAGAAATGATAGGCGAAGGCGTCGAAGGAGGGCAATGCGAACGCTACCCGCGCCCCATCTACGCACGGTGGGGTCCACAAGATTTCACCGCGAAGTAGAGAATAAGACAGACCAAGCAAATATTCCCACTCCAGCAGCAGTTGAAAGGCCGTAGATCGCATGTGTCTGCAAACGTATCAGTCTGTTGTTCCTTTACCTCCTCTCTTTTTGGCTTTCCTAAGAGGCGTCGTGGAACAAAAACGAGTCTGTTTGATTATTCTTCTTCAGGGCAACTAGGCAGCATCAGAAATCTTAGGATCGCCCATGCGCTATTTGTTGTTCGGCTATGCAAGTCGCACAGCAGAGCAACACTTCCGTCGCTTCCGTGTGTGTCCACTCTTAAACGGAATAGAGAAATGCGTCCTGCTATCAACGGCGGCATCTACTGGTGAGCACACATCCAAACCGTTTCACGTGGTACTGTGGTCGGATTCTGCGAGTGGAGTTGAACAGGGGCAATCGTTGTTAGGTTCAGCGGAACTGCAGTAAACGACGGGGTATCACGTTTATTTCGGAGAGTTTGGCAGGCTTCCGTACGCTACTCCCATTCCAGGTGTTTCACCTTAACTGGGACAATACGTGTGCGACGGTCTTAGGCGATAGGAAGTGACCCTGCTGGAGCTGTTGGCTGTGCTCGTGTTCCCCATTCGCCGTCAGATCCTATTGGGCGCGTTCTTACTTTCTATGCTTCGTCTTGGTGTCAAAGCATGTAGATACAATCACTTGTATCGCCGAATAATCAGTCTTGCAGTCCTTGTCTGTTCACAAAGCGGTGACAGAAGAGTGTTAGTTTTTCCGAATTACATATTTCTCGTGTAATGCGGAAGATTGTGCCAAGCCATTATGGTGAACTTTGCACCTTGGAGCCGAAAATGACTCTTACAAAGTTGAGTACGGATCTAAAGAAGCTACACATAAAGTCGATTCGTACGGTACCGTTGAGGCATACACGGTCGCATGAAATGGAATGATCGGCCAGGCGCGCCGAAAAAAATCTATCTGACGGAAACGTCATGCCATTCCTCCTATACCGTGCTGTACATACGTGGACGTAACATGATGCGAGAGTTGCTAGCACTGATATCTGAGGCACTTCATTGTTAGCAAAGGGACACACAGCCTTTTCATGCAACAGGGAAACGCCCTTCCGAAACAACAGAGCTGACAAGTAGAAGCTTGATCCGGACGAGGCTACGTCGAGACATTGACCCACAAAAGGGGGGGAAAGAAGAGAAAACAAGAGATCGAGACATGTTCTGCTATTTAGGCTGGAGGATCTACAAGGAATGAATACAGTATGCGCTGACAAAACGGTTCTAGGCACAACGTGCGACCGCGCAGAAGCCCTAGCACGGCCAACGCAACTTTAGTACGAGTAAGCGGCCGACACTCTCGAATTCAGCAAGTCCGGAAAATATTTATGAGCAATCTGTTTACGATTACCGATGAGCGCACGAACGGGCAACATGAGAGTGAGTTGTAATAATCCATTCCATACAATAGTGTGAAACGAAGCCAGGCATTTGTTGCCTCGAGCTATAACAGAAGTTTGCAGTTTCCTCTACCCCAGAGGACAGCCGGCCATTATAATACCAAGAATGTTACCTCTAAGGTCGAGATTCCTTTCATAATTTGCAGGACGAGGAAGTTTTCTCCAGTTCTGGTTGGTGACGCGAGTTCACTAACCATGAGCCATCCTCATCGACACGCCTGTAGACTCGCGTAGCCGCATGCATGCACTCGTCCGGGCTTAAAAAATGCGGACCTCAAACTTCGTCCTCGCGCGCGATTGTCGCTTGAGGAACAGCTGTCGACTCGGGCAACATTTCTGTCAGAAAGAGGATGAATAGGGTTTTCCTTGTGTACGTAAATATGAAGAGATAAGGATGTATTAACGTGTTCGGTTTCATTCGGACTGGGAAACCTTTTTATGCTGCAGTTCCCCACACGCGCGAGCGGGAGACCCCATCGAAAGCTGCCGTTGTCGTCGGTTTTCCCGTTAGGATCGTGTCCCTATACCCGTCTTTTGTTTTGCTTACTTTCCACCCTAAGATTCCACAGAACTCCTTTCCTCGCCGTATGCTTTGCCAGCTTACTTGCTTCTTCGCTCGCCTCTCTTCTCTCCGGCACCCCTTGCAATTTTTCATGGGCAAAACGGGCCGCTTTACGACACGTAGCCGGCTATGGGGACTCTGAAGGCTCCGGATCGCCTAAGGGGCCGGAAAGCTGCCTCGTCTGTTCCGTCACCTTCTCGTCCATCAGTATCCTCTTCATCGGACGATGCAGCTCTTGCAACGCTGCTGAAGGAACGACAGGTCTTCAAGCGCACGGAGGAGCTGCTGCGGAAGCGGGCTCAAGAAGCAGAGACCCTTCAAGATGAAGGCGAAGACATGGAAAACAGCGCTTCCTCTCGTAAGCGGGATGAAGAAGACGACTTCCTTCTCTCCAATTCCGAGGGCTCCGCTGCGGGTTCTCCCCTGCTCCTCTCTCGGTGCAGTCCTTTCGACGCAGATGCCGCCCTAGACTGCTTACACCTCCTGCGACAGGGTCTGGACAGCCAGACCGGCGTGCCGGCGGTACAGGGAAAAGGCGACCAGACTAATCTCCTCACTACTTCTCTCCATACTCTACTGATGTGCGTATGCAAAGAGGCAGCGTCCTGCTCGGAGGCTCCTGACAACGAAAGGACGCGCCGCATCACGACCGGCCTCTCCCTTCTCTTTGCTCTCCTCGTCGACGAGGGACTTCCTCAGTCTCCGGCTGAGCGCCACAGAAAGTGCCACGAAGACGCAGCTCTCCTCGACAATTTGTTGAAGGCAATCGAAGCGGTGAGCTCGTTCATGCAGGCCGCATCTCCCCGGCCGCTGCTTCTCCTACTTCACGCACTTCGCCGCATGTACGTCCCCTCGCAAGGCGCAGACGAGCAGGAACAAACGACATGCGGGTGCCTGCCTACCAGAGCTGTCTGGACGTGTCTGCTTCACCTCCTCACAGAGGATCCCCGCGCCTCTGTTCGCTGGCTGGCGAGACAGGTCGCCTTGCACTTTCTGCGCCTCGCCACCCAACAAGTCACTGCACAGACCTCGAACGTAAGCCAGGCTTTGGGGGATAGGAAGAAAAAAAAGGCACGCGACTCCCTCCAGACCTGTTTATATGTCCTCGATCGGTGGCTTCGTCACCTTGACTTCTCTGTCGTCCCGGATTCCGTAGCTAGCCGGGCCTCAGCATCCTCAGCATTGACCGCAGGCGACGAGGGCAGCTCTCAGAAGGCGTCGAGTGTCCCTGCGTCCATGAGACTCCAGAGAAGTCTTCCCTTCTTTCACCGGTGTCTACCGCCTCTGCTTTGCCTAGAAAGCGTCCAGAGTGAAGACGAGAAGCGCTCTGTGACTGCCGATAGCCGGGCTTCCTTGCCTCAGCAACCCCACAAAGCCGCGGAGGCGCTCTGCATCCACCTGGCTTTCCTCTCCAGAAAGGCCGGGCGGACGCCAGCTGCCGCCGATGCGCTGCGGTGCGTGGCTGCGGTGATTCGCGACTTGAGACGCTTTCGCGGGAACCTCGAGCAAACGAACAATGGCGACTCTTCGGCCTCTGTGTCTTCGAAGGAGACCAACAGAAGGATGGGAGACGACCGCTCTGGTGGAAGGCAAGCGACGACTGGGTCTGCCTTTTCACTGACAGTTCAGCTCCTACCAGCGCTGCTTCAGCAACAACGCGCACAGGGCGCGCAGAGGGGGCTCTGGGACGAACTCGGAGGCGAAAAGGGGAAAGGCAGTGGCGCCGTTCTTCAGGGAGCTGTCCAGTATGCAACCGCGTGGCTAGACGCTGTGACGGCGACCACAGCCGCGCTCATGCACTGGGCCGGGGAGGCGCGGGAGGCGTGGACGCCCCCCCAGGCAGTCGGTGAGGCTCCGTTGGATGGCTGCAACCGAGGCGAAACTTCTGGTGTCACGAATCAAGAAGAGGAGAATCTGGACGAGACCCTCTTGCTCCAACAACTTGAGAAATTGTCTTTGGGAGGAAGCGGTAGCGACGCCCAAATCAAGACCCTAATAAAGGACTCCGAGGGATTCCCGCTGTCCTCGTCTTCAGCCGCGTCTGTCTCGCTGTCGTCTTACCGTCTGTCCATCTGTATGCAAGCATCCGAGCGGGTCTTCCGTTCTCTTCGCAGAGTCCTCGAATCGGAGACGGATCCGTCCATTCTGGGCGCGGCCTCTGTAGCCGGGCGACGGCTTATAGAAGCGTCTGGTGCCGCGTCAGTGCCTGCATTCCCAGCCGCTGTTCCTTTCGGTCTCTCGCTGCTCCACTTCCGCCACAAGCGGCGACTTGCGGAAGGTCTGGAAGCTTCTCGGGCCCTCTTCGCCGCTCTCGAGGCTGTTGCATGCAAGCAGTTTCTGGTGTGCTCGCTGCACCCGGAGCTCGAGCGCTTCAGACGGCCCCTGGTAGGCGACCGCGGAATGGGCAAGCTGACCTCTAGTTCCTCCCAGGAATTCGACGGCAAATGTCTGCCCCAGTTTCTCCACAAGTTCCTAGACATCTACAGACCTTGCTTCACGCCTTTGCTTCGACAGATCGTTAGCTTGCTCGCTGTTGTGGAGACGGGAGAGGAGCCAGAACAGGTGACGGAGAGGCAAGACGAGAAGAAGAGAGTGGAGAGGAAGACCAAGACTGTAGAGGAGATTTTCGGGCTCGCAAAGGACAATCGAGCGCGGACCGATCTTCGGCAGCACGATGTCCTGCCTTACAGAGGCCGGATTCGCGTCGCATTTTCAGCAGCCTTGCGTGCCTTCAAGGCGCGCACGGTTCTGACTGATCCCCACCTGCTCCCAATTCGACCTCGGATTCCTCTTTCGCGAGACTTGTCCCCTCAGCAACTTGGGTTTCTATTGGAACGGTGCCCTGTCACCAACGCATGGGCACTGCCTCTACTGCCCCGCTTGCTTGGTCGCGACGAGCTGCACTTCTTCTCCTCGCACTTCCTGCAGCTGGCGCGACTCTTGCAGCAGCAAACTGCCGAGAAAGCAAAGACAAGTCCCCTCGAGGCGCGCGAGCTCTGCCGTGTAGGCCAGCAGCTGTGGAGCTTGCTACCTGGTTTCTCATACGATCCAATTGACCTTGCGACTGGTGTGGCGGAAGAGGACTTCTCGCTCATGAAAAATATGATTCAGTTCCTTCATGACC
This sequence comes from Toxoplasma gondii ME49, assembly GCF_000006565.2. Taxonomy (NCBI): domain Eukaryota; phylum Apicomplexa; class Conoidasida; order Eucoccidiorida; family Sarcocystidae; genus Toxoplasma; species Toxoplasma gondii. Next base: position 2,898,420 of record NC_031474.1, on the reverse strand, counting down.
CTGTGCTTAGGGAGGAAATCTGCTCCACAATCCGGAACCTTTCGAATGCGGCCATTTCTGAAAGCGACGTGGCGAGCATCAGAGACGACGACGAGGACGACGACAAGCAACAGAGACTCGAAAAAGAGGAAAGAGATGATGCAGAGAAGGACGTGATGAGCGTGCTCTGCAGGGTAACGAAACCATGCGGAAAGGAGTCGATGCAGGCGTGTGGATCGCAGCTCATGGGATTCTTGGTCGTTCGTTTTTTGCAAGTCCAAAAAGTCTCCCTGAAGAATGATGAGGAAGCTGCGGGGGAACGGGCCCTGGCTGCGATGCTTCTGGGAGAGAAAGAAGATCTCGAGCAACTCACGCAGAGCGCGAAAATGAAGGCAACACAGCACCTGTTGGACGCTATCAAGGTAACTTGCATGCGTCGGTGGAGTTCTCTAATCATACTGCATGATATACTAACGAAATTCCCGTTACGCCTGGGGCTTGTGTTGTGACCGCCTGCCGTCTTGCAATCATCCCAGTCACTGCGGAGGTCCTCCTGTGGAACTGCAACGTGCCCCCGCTGGACGAGCGTGCTTCGGCATTTTTGTTCCCGTGCGTAGCCGCCTGCTGTCATCACAGGTTGCTCTCCGTCTATCCATTTGTCCGTTTGTAGGCGTATGCGCCTCTCTGTCCGCCGGAGCTCCTGCATGCAAATGTGCGGCGCTTCACATCTGCGTTCCTCCGACGAGCCAACGAGGCCGCAGGTCTGTCTGCTCCGTCTGCCGCTGCTCCTGTCACCATGGGTGTGGCGGAATGCTCGGCACTCGTCGACATCACAGACGCGCTGCACCCCTTTCTCCCAAGTTCTGTCGGTAAGAGCACACGCATCCAGAGAGAAAAAGAGGAAGAATGTTGTAGCCCTTTGAAGGCGTCTCCGCATTCAGATCCTTGCAAGTGCTCTAATGTCTTTATTGGCTCATCAAACGAGCACCTCAAATTCATATGGCGCTTGCCAATGCTGCTCGAGACAGTGTATAACAATAATGCACCTACCACTCTCGTTTCACAGCATGAGCGCGCCATCGCCGAATACATCGTCCATTCGCTGCGCTGCGTTGAATCATCGTCATAGTGTTTTGTTTTTCGTGCGTGTTCCTCATGGGTTTCGCACGGTTTTTTTTCTATGTATGTTTTGCCTCTATTAAAGTCTCCGGTCCCAGATGTTTTTGCTGATGAGAACCAAAAAGCGAGGGGACGGAGTGCTTGGCGACCCCTTTGTCTTATTCTCTGTCTGCTCAACATGCGTACCTCGCGTTCGTCTCCTTTTCTGTGATTTCGTGATTCATGTTTGTCGTAGATCTGCTTTACTCCCAGGCCTCCGCGGAGTGACACATACATTTGAAGCGTCGCTTCAATCGATGGAACCGTAGCTGTCGGTTCTCTGTAATCCGTGCTCCACATGCGCATCACCCATTCCCTCCAGGGAATCCCTCTCCCTCGTATAGAACCCGCTCTAGCCTCTTGTTTCTGCTCTGCTCCCCTGCAGGTCTAGAAGTCGTCGACAGCCTGCGAACTCTGGTCGCCGTGTGCGCCCAGGGTCTGGAGAAGGCTGGCTCTGGGTATTCAGAACAGAGTATCGATCTCGTTGAAACCGAGAAACGTGGAAAGAACTCCGACGCATGCCGAACAGAAGACAACGGTGCCGTGCTTCGTGCGCTCCTCCGCCGCGGCTACAAAGCTCTCAAGCATGTTTTTGAAAGGTCGGCGTCTTCCTCGCGTGCTTCCTCTTTGGCCGATGGCTCTGCCTCTGAGTCGTGTTGCTTCCTGCGAAGGCAAGAGCTTGAGATTTTGTGGGAGATTCTGGCAAAGACTCGCACTGTCTCCTGTGGGACGGCTGCAGAGAAGCCACGCCTTGGATGCTTACGCGCATTCGTCGAATGCCTTACACTGTCTGCACAGACAGCCGAGGACAGCGAGGACGCAAGTGAGCACCGTGCTTTGCGACGAAAGATCGCGAATTGAAGCAGACGAACGTGGTGAAGTGCGATTACGGGCCATGGTTTTGGTTTAGCTATCTTCGGTTGTTTGTGGGCCGGCGTAGATTCAAAGACGAGCACGAAACAGCAAAAAATAAAGGAAGGAATCGGACGTGACGGGCCTCACAGCAAGGCCGTGGGTGGCAGAAGCGTCTGTGCTGGATTTAGTCGCTTGAAATTACGTGAGTGTGGAGTAGATAGGAGGAAACGGATAGGATGGCATGCTCTTGAGCGGATTTTATTTCGCTGACATGTTGCACTGTAGGAGATATGTCTTTTGTGTACGTGGGGACGACGTATTTGATATTGTCTCAGGCACTCAAGCATTCTGGGAATCTTTTCTCGTGGACCGCGTTTTCCCGACAGTCGTTCCGGAGATCATTCTTTCACTAAAGAGCCTCAATCGGCTTGTTCGAGAAACGGCGTTCTGCTCCCTTTCTGGTTTGTGCGACGCCTGCGATGGAGACTCGGAGAAACGTGAGTCTTCGTATACTCTCTGTAACGTTCTGCTTTTGTGCTGTGCGTCTCTCCCGCGGTCTCAGATCATCATTCCACATTTTCGTTTGAACGTACCATCGTTGGCGTGGTGTTTCTCCAAACGCTATCTCCCAAACCTTGTACTTTGTTTTCCGTAGCGTTCCTTCCTCATGCGCAAGCCTCGGCAGTTTCATGGACTCGCCATGGTGGCCGTAAATTGGCGGTAGACGTCAAAAAAGTTCAGCTCGAAATCGTTGGTTGCCGATGTCGTTTTTTCTCCCTCTTCTTCCTGCTGTTCCTGGTGTGTGGTGTCACCCCTCCCCTCTAAGCCTTACGAGTTCAGTGTGAGTGGAATCGACCTGCTCATTCTACTTCCATGCTCGTGGACACCGTTTCCGCATGAACGAGTGGACGTGTTAGCGTTCGCCTCTCCCATTGAGTTTCAAACGCGTTGCTCTTCTACCGCAACACAGGTATGCTTTCACTTTCGGGGTCTGCGCTTCTTCCTCAGTTGCTTCTCTGGTTTCTCGTTCCTCTCGCTACCTTTTCTGTCGGATTTCTGTCACGCTGTACTGCCTTGTTGTATGTTTCTTGTCTGCAGTGAGTCGCCTCGTCATATTGATTGCCACAGGGCTTGGTGGCGGCACAGGGGTCACAGCTCGTGGAGGCACCGCCGAACCTCCGCTCCTCAAGACCGCAGCAGTCCTTGCACTCAGCAGAGTTATTTTCAGCTACGGTGAGCGGTTGTCCCTTTAGTGTGCATGCATGTTTTAAAGAGAAGCCGACAACGAGATATTCCTCAATATGTTATGGCGAAATGCGAGCCCAGATTCTATTCATACTGATCTCTTACGAGCCTCTAAAAATAACTCCGAGTGGGTCTCTTTTCTGCACCTTATCTTGTGGCAAGTAAACAAAAATATGGACTCGTACGACATGGATTTGCCGTGCGTTAGAAGGAAATGTTCGCTTTTCCCGCCTCATTTTCCCATCTCTGATGTCTTCGCTTCTTTGCTTTAAATCCTAGCATGGGAGCGGTAGCTGTCAGTTGAACACTCACACGTCTAGTCTGGATCTTTTTGGATGTATGTTAATCAGATGTGGCCTCTTTGAGCTAAGGGCTCGGATCGAGTGGAATCTGGATCGTGGTTTCAACTGAGCGGCATTGGCTGTCAGTCACTTAGCAATTCCATTTGCTGTTCCCCGTTTTAGGAGTTGTTCATTTTGATATCTGGTGCCTTCTTGAGTTGGTTTGTATGCGACGTGTTCGCGTCCGAGTACCGTATGGCTGAACAAGCAGTTATGGTGCGCCATCTTCTCCACACTTCTTCGCGTATGTTTGCATCTGCCTTGCGGGTTGTTGATTTATTGTTTTCTCCGATAGCCGACCAAATGGACGGTGCTCTGATCAAGCAGATCGCGGAGGTGGTTCTCCTGTTGCTGCAAGATCGAGACAAGCAAGTCTTCTTGGCAGCACTTCGTTTCGCCCGGGTAGGTGCAACTGCGAAAAACAGCAGACGGGAGGGCGCTGAGCCCGGGGCCCTGAGTGGCAGAGCCATAGGGCGTGAGACAGAGAGAAACGGTTAACAAATCCAAGAGAACATCACGGAGTCGTGGGACACAATACGTAGAATTGTCTGCGTGGATCGGCTGGAGTAGGGGTCTTCGGTGGTTAGGGGTTTGCCCTCAAAAAACAGTTCACGATTGTTTCTGCCACGCAATGTTGCACGTTTAGGAAAATCAAGGTTTGAACCGCCCGTTTTGTTTCGCTTATGTTCCTTCAGGTTATTGCTCATGTGTTCGACGGACAGGCGTTGGAACGCTTCCTGCCGGCAATGCTTTGCGCACTCAACAACAAACACGCCATTCGAGGTGAGAAGATGCAAACCGGTAACTTGCGGTACACTCTGTGTAGTTCTCCAACAGGCGGCACACTTGTGAAATATGATTGTCCGCAGGTGGATGGTATTTACATTGAGTACAAATACACGGGTATATCAGGAGACGCCGGTACAAAGAGATGGGGTGTCAAAACAGGACCAACCTTATCTGCATTTTGCCGTTCCATGCTTCTTTTCCACGTCATGTCTTGCAGATGCATATACGTGTATACATGTATATGTATATATACAAATAGTTGAGGAAAGTTATATTTTTGTGCTGTCTCTGTTTCTGCCCAAATGAATTTCCTTTCATGAGGCCATAAACACGTGAGTTTTCACAGGTGCTTTCTCGTGTCCACTCTAGAGTTTCGGCTCCATACCAGCCGCGACACGCGCATATATATATATATATATATATATATATATACAAATACAATTATTGAATGACTCGAGTCGCCTCTGTGTGCTATCCCTCAGCCAAGATGAAGATCCGGCGGTTGGTCGAGAAGCTTCTAAAGAAGCTGGTAAGGAAGCAAACGCGCGAGATCAGGCCACTTCATTCGTCGATTAGGACCGGGCAGAATTGTGTGTATCATTATTTGAAGAGGCACCTTTGCGTGTGTCCAGAGGAGCCAGTATTGACGCTGTGGTGACGCCCGTCTTTTGGCTCGATGAATGGCGACATCAGGTTTGGCAGGCAATCTACGATTCCATTTGGGAGCGAGTGCCTCTAAGACTCACCCCTTTTTGTCTGTCTTATTCGGGCTTGTTTGTCACATTCTTCGGCTTTCCGGGACTCCGTGCGCCCTGTAAAGGCTTTCATGGCGTTTCAGCTCCTGGCTTTGCGTGATCAGTGACTTTTTCGGCTAGCTTCTCACTGAGTCTCCTTGATATGGGCATTTGTGTTGTCCCCCACCCCGCTCCTGGTGGCTGCTTCTTGTTACATTGGTGGTTAACGCCTTCCATTTTTCTCTTGCGTGCCTGTTTCGCTTTTTTCCTTCCTTGCACACCATGTTCCCTTAGTGGTTCTTTTCCGCGCACTTCGTTCCGCTCGTTTTTGCGCGCTTCACCCCTATTTCTGTTTCCTGTATCTTCGAGAGCTGTCCAGATACGCGGCACTTGATAGGCATTTCTCGGAGTGCATGAGGAACAACACGTGACGAGTTTCGATTGATTTCTGCCTGACCCGTCTTTCTCTCTTGCCGTCGATGGTGCTGCAGGGCGAAGCTGCAGTGAAAGAAGCCTTTCCATCGGAGCATCTGCCCCTCTTGCGCCACCTTCAAAAGAGCGTTCGCAAACAGCAGCTCCGAGAACTCCTCGTCAATAAGGCTCTAGTAAGGATCCTCGTTCGCTTGATTGTTTGCCCTGTGTTCTGGAACCTGTGAAGGTATGACGCTGACTTCTGTGTTGCTTGGACTGTTTATGCCTCGAGGGCAGCAAAAACATAGATGTGCCTATTCGGTCATTCCTGACACAGAAAGAGGCACTGCCGCGATGAGGCTTTAGGAATCTCTTCGCGTACTCAACAGATTCAGTGTTCACATGGATTGAATGCACTGCCGGCGCTTGTCGCCTGCGACACGACCCGCTGGGGTAGGTGACGACGGCCTGCAAGGTTTCAGGAAGCTTCGCAGACTTTCCAATAGAACCGGCTCTAGCTTTACTGTTACATTTGTGAAGCGGCTTTGCGCTTCCTTCATCGCCACCTACGACTTTGTGAGAAGAGTGTTTGTGACAGGCTTTCTCTCTTTTGTTCCTTCTGCAGTTGTTCCCCCTTCCCATGCATCGGCAAGCCGACTCGAGGGGACGGCCGAGTCACGGTGTGTCTCGCTGTGAGCGTGTTTCAATGTAAAGCTGCGTCATCGTGCGTTCGTTGTTAAACATTTTGTAAAGCGGTTGCGAAATTTCATTCTACAGCAAGAAGGCCTGTCGTGGGACGAACTTGTCTTCAAGCCTGGCGATGACGGTGAGGATGAAAACAAAAATGCAGGACGAAGACAAGCCAAGAAAGAGAACAACGCGTTTTCAAAGATGATGGAAGAGGATGACGAAGAAGACGAAGACGATGAGGTACGGAATAGAGAGCAGCGGATGCGGTAGTTCCTGATCATGGCTTTCTTTTCTCGTCACTCGCCTGCTTGCGTTTGTCCTTTGCTTCTGTGGATGCGTCTCCGTGTTCTCTTTACTCTCTATGCATCTCCTTGGCTTGGGTGTCGATTTCTTAGGTTCGTTCGCAGTGTCCACTGCTGTCTTGTATGTCTGCCTGCGCTTCGCGTGTCTCCAGTCCCGGGTTCATTTGGTAGACTTGGTCTATGACTATTACTTTGGCTATGCCTGTATGTGAGTGACTAGTTGCACTTGTGAGGCCGTTGATGAACTTATGTGTTCACCCGTTACTGCTCGAATTTGAGGCTAACCGCTTGTGTGTAGTCTGCGTTGTTATTTAATGAGCCTCTTTGCCGGCATTTTATCCATGCTCCTCCTTTCGTGTACCTCGCTATCAATCTATAGGACCGACCGTCTGCAGCAAAGAAGGCAGCGGCGAGGAAACGTGGAGCAAATGCTGAGTTGCAGGGAGAAGAGGAAGAAGTGGCAGAGGAGCAGACAGAGAACAAGGATGGCTCAACGTCGTTTTCTGCAATGACACAGTTGCTTGACGCATTCGAAGAAGAGGATGACAGTGACACAGAGGGACGGAGAAACAGAAACAGGAAGCGAGTAAGGATAAAAGATACACCAGAGAACGCACTGACAGCAGGCAAAGGGCGGGCACGGCGAGAGACATGGGAAAAATGAGAAAGGCAATCTTCTTCTGTCCCTCACTCACAGAGACGGGAACATCCAGGAGTGTTGGTGCCGAGATAAAACCAATTTCTGAAGTCGATCTGTGAATAACACCCATTTCTGAAGTTGATGGCGAATGTGTTGACATACCTTGTGTCAGATTTTTGATGCGCAAGCAAACTGTTGCAAGTCTGTATACCGTCTCGCGAATAGTGTTTCGTGTTCATTTTTTCAGCTTGATCCGTTCCCTTCCATGTTCGATCGTATGCTTCTCTTTGTCGCCGTTTCTGTCATCTTAGTTGCGCTTCCGTGTCGGCCACTACTTTCGTGCTTCCCGCTGTCGGGCCTCGTCTACAGGCACTTCCAGAGGAAACCAGGGTTCGTCGCCCTTTCGGTCGTTTCTGCTTGTTTCATTCCACCGTTTCTCGTCTTGCTTCGTCTCTTTTTTTGTCGTGGCTCGTTGTTGTACTTGGGGTGTTCTGTCGCCTGCGGTCTTTCTCGTGTCGACATTTCTCTTTTAATACTCCACGTCTTATTCACATTTGCCTCTGTGATGGTCCACAAGACCTCTCCGTCACTTTTTCCTCTCACCTGTCTGATATTGTGTTTCTGGTCATCTCCTTGCCCCCTTCACTATCTAACATTTTCTTTCTTTTGCGTACCCTTCTGTTCATCATGTTTCATTGTTTTCGTCTATCTCTTTTGCTTTCTCACCAGAGGCGGGCGGCATCAGGTGATCAGGCGATGGAGAGCGACGTGATGCTTCTTGAAGATAACGCAGGAGAACTACCTCTCGACTTCTGTTCGCCCGGTGCTGCCCACCGTATCATTCTCAATCAGCCACTGTCGAAACACCGGCGGCGATTGACCACAGAGGTGGAGAGGAAAACGGTTGCGAATTTGACATGGAACGAGGAGGGTCGGCTGGTTATTCCTGAGGACGAAGATGAGGAAAGTGACAAAGGTGAGGAGTGTGGGAAGGAAGAGAGAACACACAACATGTGTTTGAGTATATTGTCACGGTGAATGGCGTTTCAGTCACGTGTGGTGTGTTTGTAAACCAAAAAAAAAGCGAGAGTCCGCTCCAGCGTAGCAAGGGAGGGAGACGCATACACGCCGCGATAAGCGGGGAAATTATCGACAAATCGATCTTTGACGTAGCTGAAGCAATGAGGTACCCCTATCGGAGACGCGAAGTGGGAAGACGAAGGCAGGAAGAAAGCATAGAGACGTCAGTTGTTTTTGTGTTTTTGTCTATTTTTAGTGGGTCTCTATCTGTGGGCCTCCTTTCGCAGTGTGCCACTTGCATGTTTTCGACGTCGAGCGTCATATTGTTTCTCCAGTTTCATCGGATTGGTAGTCTGTCCGTTCTGAAATTTGTACACCGGGGATCACGCAGGCATGAGCTTTTCCTGCACGGTGTCGGACCGTATATGTATGTCTTTATGTTCACGTTTAGCAAGTCGTACAAAAACACAGTCACATGCACACGTGTAAAAGGCCGCAGGCACAACGGCACGAAGGTCATGCATTAAAACCATAAAAACCATCGATAGGTCATGTACTCTAATTACCATACTGTAAGTGAATTTTGCGCACTTCTGTTGCAACTGTGCCTATTTCCAGATCCTGGCTTCACAATAGGCAAGGCGTCGTCTGTGTCGAAGAGATCCGCCGCTCGTCGAGTTGAGGGAGGGAGCAAATCCAGCGTAAGTTTTGCAGTTGCTTTTCTACTGAGTGAAAGATGCCTGCCGCAAGGAGACAACACTGACTCGAGCGGAGAGCACCTGTCCAGTTTGTTCGTCGTCCCCCGTCGGCGTCATGTCTTTCTCCGTGCATCCATAGCCTTTTCCGAGTGCATCAAACAGCTACAGATCGTATCCACAACGTTGCGCAAATGGGCAGAAGACGTGCATCAACCGAGGTTCGCTTTATGTATTGGAATAATGGCCTAGATTCTTTCGGAGGTCGTTCTCTTCCAATGCCATTTGCGGTTTTTTATGTTACCTTTCTCACGGTATTTCTTCCCTCACTCCATACGTATTCTCGGTTTTCATTGTTTCCTTCCTTCAGTCTACCTCCTTGCTGGCGAAGAACCGGAAGGCACCAGAGACAGGCGGACAGAGAAAAAATCTCAGCTGTCTGGCGGCTCGGCGAGCAGCGATGAAGACCGCGAAGAAGGAACGACGAAGAGGGCATTTCGTGCAGAAAAGCGGCGACGAATTTAAGGCTAAGAAGGCTCGTGGAGATGTCAAACAGAATAACAAAGTTGAACCTTTCGCGTACATCCGCCTGAACCGGGTGATGCTCAGGGAGAAGCACAGGCCACAAGCTCTACAGGTGAGATTCCAGAAAAGAGGAGGAAACTTGTAAGATGTGTGACGTGAGTCGTCACCTGTCGTTGTAACCATAACATCACCTGAGTTGACAAGGGACGGATACTGACTGCTGTGATTTTCCCGAGAAAGAAACAAAGGGGTGCTTGCAAGTGAAACTAGCTTACTCTCTACAGATATCTACCCAAAGCAGATGATGCTAGCACAGTTTTACGCACCATCTGGAGCGAGTGCTAGGGAGACGGTGTCGCTCTATAGGCAAGTGTCTGCTTCAACGGACGTAATAGGCATTGAGGACTCAAAAGAAGTAGGCTTTCGGTCACTGGCAGGTTTAGTCCTCAATAATACCAGTTGATGTCTCAGTCGGCAAATTTAGTAGCAGGCCTAGGAAACGTACGATGTGTGTCTTCGTGAGAAATCATATGCTCCTCGTGATTATGGGACCTGCCTATATCATGAGCAAACGGCACACACGAAACGCGAAGTGCAAGTGTTAAACTTAGTCCCATTCAAGAACAGAATGCAGTCCAATGTTCTGACGCGTCACCTGGTGCCACTGATGCGTAGGCGGCTTTCCATGATCATGTGCAAAGCTTGTTTTGAAGTCGTTTCCTAGTTGCTTCATGCATCTGAATCTCTTCCATGACGGTATTTCCGGCGCTTGCAGTCTCTGGCGACACTGGTGAAGAAGAGGCGCGGTGGCGATGACAAGGGCAAATCGAAAACCGGCGTACGAAAACCCATGAACAAGGCACGCAAAGGCCGACGATAAACGGTGGAGATCTACTGGGATATCGTGTTTGGGGGATGGTTTTCTCTCACAAGTATCTCTGTGATTATCGTCCCTCGGTGCCTCGTGTGTGTTGTGATGTACACCTCGTATGCGTTGTTTCATCCGACTCTCCATAGAGGGCAGTAGGCTTCGTTCCTTTTCACTTTCGTGATCATTCCTCCCTTCTCGGCTGCATCGTTGCCAGTTGTCTCCAGTTCAGTCTTTTCGGGTGAGGTGGGCCTGCTGAGTGACAGAGGATACTGAGGGATGGAAAGCGGAGCTTACAGTTTCTGTTGATGTCAGGAAACGATTCTTTTGATGCCCAGGGACGGGTAGCATATCCGTGCCCCTTTACAGGACACAGGGGCTCTGACTGTGGGGTACCAGTATCTCGAAACCTCTAATTCAAACTATTCGTTGTATATCCGTATTTTGCGCTCCCGCTTGATTGATTCATGAGAGGAAAAGTGGAATGTGAACCACAAACGGATTGTTGATGAGGAAATCTGCCAGGGTCGCGCGGTTAAGTGGACGGCCCGTTTGTTGGATTTCACATGATCGAAGATTAACTAGAAAGGAAGTATTGTAGTTGGCACCACAACCAGTAACAAAAAGCTAAGACGGAAGACTGTTCATATGCCTTCGTATTCCGAGTCGTCTCCTCTCGCCACAAAACACGTGTATTGAGCGAGAACCACTCTGAGGATGTTAGAGCAGATCTGATTTTTGCCTTACACATTCATTTCGGCGTATAGATAGGAACCCTAGGATATTAACTGTGTCAGTCCTCCTTGTTGTCTCCGAGCACGTCACACGACGGTGTGAAAAAACATACACGGACGACGGACTCACAGTGTTCAAAGGATCCATGTTCGCCTTTACCGAACAGGAGTACACGAATTTCACGTCAGACAGATCATTTGCGAGCGTCCACTTCTACGGTTCTCATGCGTGTCCGCTGAAAAAGGCAAAAGTAACTTCCAAGACAAAGAGAGAAAACATCTACTAATACAGCTAATCTACAGCCGGTACAACAGGCTCTACGCTACAGGACCACGGAAATCTTCAAATACTAGCCGGAGAAGAATCTGGTGTTTCGTTGGTTGGGACGCTGGAGTGGCCCGGGAAGGACAGCGCCGAAACGCGTCATTCCCCGTAATGCCCTGCAGGTCCCGTTGCCTGGATGACCCTTCCAGTTGTACACAAACAAACGCGTCTCCAGTTCTACCGTCTTGCAAAGGGGATTTGCGCTCCTGCTGCCTTGATACCGTGTCTTTCTCCGAACCTTTGTCGTCGTTTGAACTTTCTCCTCCATTAGTGGTAATGTTTTCTTGGGACGCCGAGCGCTTCCTCAACGGCGCTTCACCATGAGACTTTTCTGTAGTGTGCAACAGTTCACTGCAACCGGGCTGCGTGCGCTCTGTCTCATCTCGGCTGAATTGACTGTCATCGTTTGTGATACATATTGGCGAGTGCTCTTCACGCATAATAGTTCTTTCGTCCACCATGTGTAGATTAGCTGTCGTGGTAGATTTTTCCTCTCCTTGCCTTCGGTCTTCCGTACGTATACATGAACCGCTATTATGGGCGACACTGCTGCAGGAAGCTGCGTCTACCTTCTTTTTGATACCATTAGGAGAGGAAGAGGCCGAAGGTCGGCTTGAGCAAGAGACACGAGAGGAAGGAGAAGATATCGAGGAAGGAAAATGAAGCACAGAGGAAAGTGGACTGGCAGAAGGGGCATATCTGGTTGCGCGTGATGGAGGCGCATAGGCGGTTCTGTCACTTCCGTTTTTCTCCGATCCTTTGTTCCATTTTCTGGCTCCTACATTACTCTCAACCATTTTGCATTCATCTAACCCTTCCCACCCTGAATAATCCTGATGACCGCGACAAACCGTGCTCGCTGCTGCGTTGCAAAAACATAGGCGAGCGGAATTATTCGTGGCACGCCGCTTCCTCAAATTATCGAGGGCTCGCTTGACTGTTAGACGAAGTGACGAGTTGTAAAAGACCGGCTGGCGGTGTCGGTGCCGTGGGGTTTCTTTTCTTGTTTTCGTGTGGTCCAGAAAAAGTGTGCTGCCGATGCGTGAGCGAGACGAGGGCGAGCAGACCACCTCCCCATTCTTTGTACCATCGGGGGAAGAGAAATGGATCGTCGAGTGTACATACACGCAACAGAAGCGCACACACCAACAGCGGTCACGCGAATGGGCTCGGCGACGCAACGCTGTCGCCGCTGATGCTCTCGCAGCCTCTGCTACTCCCGTAGACTCTCCTAATCGATTTCTGTGTTCATCGTTCTCGCCGGGGCAGATGTTCAAGGGACGCGTTGGTGACAGCGGATGCCATCCTGGCTCTGTGCGTCATTCGGGACTCCTCGAAGCAAGTGATCATGGGCAAACCCCTGCCGGAACGATGCAGCTCCACTATCCAGGCTACAGAACGCACGACAATATATCTCACCCTCCGCAACAAAGTATGTGATTCCCTATTCGTCCATGCCCCGCGTGCTGTTATGCTTTTTGCGAACCACGGATATCATTCACTGCGGCTTAGGGCCACCATTTCACGTTTTGCCTTTTATCTCGGTTCCCTTCATCGGATACACAGAAAGAGTTCGGAAGAGATGGGATTGACAGAACAGACAATGAAGTACAAAGAGACTCCCTTGTATCTAATGACCAGTGCGAAGCCAGGGCACTGCTGGTCCCAGATTGCCCCGAACTCGTCGAAAATCTTTCACCATACTTGGAGACACATTTCGGAGCATCAAGGAGAAAACGGGTCTCCTGTGTCAATGACGTGTCCGACTTCCGCCCAAGCGAGAAAGCCATCGACGCGGTTCGGGAAACCGGGCTGTCAGGCCTCTGGACATGCGAGCATGTCTCTCCCAGACAACGTGTTGGAGGAGACACGGAACGTGTGCACCTGGCTAGAATTCTTGCAGTGCCGCAACTTTTACGAGGGTTCCACCAGGCTCCCCATTGGCATTCTGTCTTCCCCCATTCATCAACACTCCCTGTTGATTCTTTTGTCTGTGTTGCTGCTCCGCTTACGCCGATCACGCGACGGTTGCTTGTCGCTGCTGCGCTTGAATCTGTTCTGCCCTCATCACATCCAGATACTGGCTTCCTGCGGTTCCGTTCTACCGACTCTCTCCCGCATGGTGGTCTGCAGTAAGGGCAATTTTCAGTGTGCCCTTCCCGAGACCAGGCATCGACCAATGTGGCTGTACCCGACCTCCCGTCACTCGATGGCGGAGATGGTGAGCAAGGAAAAAAACATGCTTCTCCACTAAATCCGCCCTTCGCCAAGGAAGATGCATAGAAAGAAGCAGCCGCTGCTTGAGTAGCCACTGCTTCAGCACTTGTGTGCCCAGAGTTACAGGACTCCCATTTCTGAGCTGATTGCAGCCTAGCATGCTGGACGCGTCCATCTGCGTGTGTGGTTGAGCCACCATCGGTTGTTGCGTTGCCGTTTGGGGCGTCACATTCACTTCCACTGTTTCTTCTAGAGTCTTCCTCCCTCTGACATAAGCCGACACTGTCCCAAGTATCTCTGCTGACCAATGTTCTTGAGGTACGCGCATGCGGAAATACATTTACACCTTGATGACACGAGCTGAGTCGGTCGCCTTGGCCGCGTGAGAGGTGGAACCTGGATTCAATTCCACAGCTAGTGGACGGCTCAGTGGCTGTTCCTGCTCCACTTAACGCAGTACTACGATGAGAGAGACCACCAGAACTCCGGAAAACAGGGAACTTTCGAGGGAGCCGAGAGTATAGAGAAGAGTGATGTGACTTGGGAGCGTAGGAAAAGGCGGCGCGTCCTATCGTGGCTGAACAAAACCACGATCTCATCTCTTCCGTCTCTGCTTTCTGGGTTGTCGGAAAAGGATTAGCGGGAATTGCAAGTGAGACCTGATTGAACCCTTCTACCTCTCTAGAGAGTAGAGAGCTGCTCGTGTGTCCCTTCCGAAGTTCACGTTCCACCAGAGAAGGACAAACAGATGCTCTCAGTGACGGCGTTCCGAAAAAATCGGTGGCGTCTCTCGCTTTGTTCCGGACAGCCTCCGCTGACAGCGGTAAGGGGGCCCCTATTCGGACGCAGCATCCTTCTTCCTGTATCTCTAACTCTTTTTCAATATGTGTATGGTGATGCTTGCCTGCAGCATCGCAAGTGACTCGTGAATCGAGTGCTTCAGTGACAGAAAATGGTGCTTCCGAAACGCTGGCTGTTTTCCATTGCGCTGTCATGGCGCTCGGTGGTGGCGAGGAGCGATATTGGGAAGGTCGGTGAGTTCCTTCTCCACCAAAATGGCAATTTCCAGGAATAGACCTTGTTTGCTGGTTCCTTTCTGGAGTGCCGTCCATGTCTCGACCTGTGTTTAGAGATTTTGCGGCTGAAGAATGGGCTACGATGTGTTCAGAAATGTTGAGCAAGCCGACAGGAGGACAGGATGACGAAGCTTGCGGTAAAGCCGAGGAACATCCTTGGGTGACCACTGGATAGGGTGATCGGGGTGGTGTTGGAGGCACAGTGCCACGAACCTGTACGGTGACCTGGGGTGCACTTCTGCTCAGCTGGCTTGATCTGGTGAGACTGCTGCAACTGGACTGTTGGTCCGCCGTAGGTGTCGACGATAACATTCGTGAAGTCAATTCCTCTGTTGGAGGAATTGGCGAAGTTGCAGCAGATCTGAAGAATCAGACGGGGTTCGCACCAAGTAAACCAACATGCCGAGTACATACGTAATTCAATAAGAACCCAAACAAAGATCAATGATCTCCTGGTATGTGTCTGTGTGATACGTAAGGCGAGCGAACGAACGTGCGGATACATACCGTCTTTGTACACGCTGCATTCTACAGTTGTACTCAAGCGGCTCCAATGCTCGTCAGAGTGTACAGGCAGGTCTTTTGCTGAAGTGTGTCTTCAAGAAATCAGGATCGTGCTGCAGCATGTAGGTTCTCCTAGTAGGGGCGGTGCTGTGCTACGTGAATCTCTGAGCGGGTGAGTAGCACCTTGAGGCGAAGCAGACTTTCTTCGGTGGATGCACATAACGGAATGCCTCTCCGTCGTCAGTAAGATCTCGTAATGAAAATGATTGGAGTCACTTCTTTTCTGACACTCACTTCGGCCATTACACAGTTCACTGTGTCGGACGATTATGCACCTTTCAGACCTACCGGGTGTGCGGCACAGGCAGCGGTGATTCTGCGGCTGGCGGGGTCGTCAGCGGCTGCATGGCGCAGGCATCCACAGAAGTTCTGAAAACATATTCCACAGTGAAGCATCCGGCGGCCGCACTGTCGTGGCAGAGCCAGTGCTGATATGGGTTTTCAGAAGGCCCTGGTGTCAGTTCACTACGTCCATGCTTTCCAGCAAATAGGTGCGTGAATGTCAAACGTGTCCTTCAAGAAGTTTTCAGTTTATAGTCCTGCTCAAGAAAAAGCAGCTGCCCTCAGCAATTGAGATGCCGTTCCTTGGATGCACCCGGGATGAGCTTCTGGATGTTTCAGGGAGCGGACAGGGAATTCAAGGTGATCATCTGCGCAGCGCTACTCACGTGGACCCGCGTTGTTGGCGGAAAACACACTGATGGCTATCCCTAATGAATGACATCAAAACTAATGTTCCTTTCATCAACTCAACGCAATGCAAAGACGAAGGCATGCCTGCGTGCACTCGTGCACGCCCGAAAAGCAAAACACTGACCATGCTTGAACGGCTGAACAACAGGCTCATTGTGACGCTTACTCTTCTGCTTCGTCAACGATACTGCCATTCCCTTCTATTGCATCGTCGTCTTCGTATGCATCTCGCTCCTCAGTCGAAGAGGACGATCTGTCCGTGACGGATGTTCGAAGATTTACCGCGTTAGTAGGTTGCAGGCTACCACGCTCAACAGTGCGCCGTGGCCGCTGCATCGCCGATGTCGTATTCATGCCTGTATACAGAAGAAGAGTGGCGTATGTGGCAGCGTAGTTCGAACATGTACTATGCAGCGGTAAGATTGGCATCAGCTGGAATGCTAAGAATGAGTGCGTGATCGATAGGATGGGCACTGGAATTGAGTTTGACCCATCCTTTTGGCAGCTACGTGGGGCAGCATCAAGTGCGGAAAAAGGGTGGACTCGTTCCTTGGCGAGTTCCTAAAACAAACCGTGGGAGTACCAAGGGTCCAGCTGGCCCTCCAGAACATCAGGTGGAACATTCTGCGTTTACGTGGTAGAGACACATGCTCCACTCTATGTTGCTGTCAGCTGTGCCAATGATTGGTGTGATCACTGCAATGCGCAAAACAGGCGCAGGAAACAACGTTGGATACAAGATATAGAGATGAAACCCTCGACGTGTTTCCCTGACGGTGGACCAAGTATTCTGTGCTATCCTCCATCGTATGATTTAAATTCCGCCTGTTGCCAAACGCAAACTTCGCGTGAGCTTCAGTGCGCCCTAAGCTGTTGTCTTGAAACGCGAGAGATGCTGTGCCGGAGGTAGTCACTCTGGGAGAAACATTTTCGTGTCCTTAACGACGAACACGTGTTTTGTGTGGGAAAGAAGTACAAGGAGTAGTTGAAGAGAGGAGGTTGTAGACTACGGGTGTCCAGTGTCATTTCAGTCGCCTTACAGACGTTCCGGGGCGCCGTGACGAAAGGCAACTGAAGGGTGGCCCTCCTTGTAGAGGTTACTAGGTTGTGTGATGCTTCCCCTGTAACATCATTTTGACCACAGCGTTTTTGCGTTATCGAAATTCGAAGAGGGTCCTTTGGCTGTTTCTCTCTCGCGTCTTTCGGTTGAGGTGGCGTAGCTAGAGACATGTCTGGTGAATCTCCTGGTGTGTCAGCAAGCACTTCAGGCCCGCAACAACACATGAAGCCACAACAACAGCCTGAAGAGTTTTTCCTCGTTGAAGGGTTTGACTCGCTTTCCCGAACTCTCGTTGACATGCGGCGAGGGGTTGACGAGTTCGTTTGTCGCCGAGTACTTCTTCTCAGCGGAACAAGAATTGTTCCGTTTTCATCTTCTTGTGCTGCTTGTATGCTGTCGGATGCGTCATAGGTACTTGCAATCTCCCCCCCTGCGAAATCATCTGCATTATCCGAAGTCTGGTTCCCTTCTTCTCCATCACACTCCTCCTCTTGGTCGCTGTCAGTAAAAAGATTTTCCTGGACCGATCGCTTGCCGCCAAAGGAATCACGCGGGGTTGCCGCCCAACTTGCTGCCTTCCGGCGACTCTCTTCATATTCGTCACCGTTTCCATCAGCAGCGAAGCGCATCGTTTTTCGGCATCCGTAAACCTGAGAAGATCGCAGTAGATATTGATCCGTGGCGGGGCTCACCCCCATGGTGACCCGTCCTCTGCCCTTATTGGAATGCCGGACGCTGCGGCAAGATGCAAGAGCAGAAACCTCTTCTGGGTATTCTCCCCTCTCGACGCCAGTTTCTACGTCAGGTGCCTCAGACTCTTTTGTGTCCTCCACTGCAGCAATGCGGCGACCAGTGGCCGCGCGTACTGCTGCAGCCGACCCTTGGAGCCTAGTCGAACGTCTACCACCAAGACCAGTTTGGCACCGCCGTTTCTCTACACTGCTTTCACCGTGGTCAAAATGTGCATTGTCGTCTGATAGTTCGTCTCCTCGTTGCAATTGTCTTCTGTGACTTCGTGGCGGCTCACCGACTGGTGCGGCGGACAGGGGAACCCCCCGTCCCTCCCTAACGTCCCTTTCAGACGATCTATGTTGGACGCCGTCGTTCTGCCCCGCTGCGACTGGTAGGGACGACTGGCGATTGGAATACCTACTTGAGGCATTTTGGCGTGGGAGCTCGGGACGTTTAGAGGCTTGCAGTGTCCGTCCCAGGGCACCTTTGCTGAGAGATCGGACATCAGAAGTCAAGTGTTTAGCGTCGTCGAATAATTCGACTTTTTTTTTGGCTTGTGATGCTAATGGTACCACAGACCTTGCGCGTTCGCACGAGGACTTTCGGAATGCCCCTCGCGGACGGACAGTCGCAGTCTCCGCGTCTCCCTTTAGCTGTGAAGTGTTGGCTACTACACCCGTGTCTTGCCACTCCTGGTCTGGTTCGTAGCAGCCTTGGCGCAGCACTGAGCCGCTGCCGATAATGATTGAAGCATCGTTGACCACAGCGGGAACGCTGCTTTTACGTCTGGTGTTCGCGGACCCCGATGGTTTTCTAGAAGCCACCGACGTTTCTGCCGGAGCGCTTGAGATGCACTGTGGTGGCACAGGTGCAAAACCCTGCTGTACAGTTGACGCCTTTTTGTTTTCATGTTCCCAACTGTCCTCGTCCTTGTCTTGGATGCGGGAAACAGCCTGAAATTTCGTTTGTTCCTTGCCTTCGCCGCGGGCAACAGATCTCCGAACAGGTACAAGGACAATACCGTCTTCATGTTCATCCGACACTTGAGTATGTACGCTCCTTCGTGGCGCTTGTGATGCTGGTCTCTCATCGAGATCTTCCGAACGCCCTGTTAACATTAAAGGATCAAGCTGCGCCGTCAGCGTTGATGCAACTCTGTTGGGATGCACCCGCCTGCCCATCATGTTAGACCCCTCAGCAGCCACAAGCGGGATGTCTGCCATCGATAACGCTGCGACTCCAGTTAGCGTCGAGTTGGAAGGCCGCTTCTGCAGCGATACTCCAAAACTTCCGCCTGATGTGTTAACACCAGGGCTGTAGTCGACCGGTTCCTCGTTGCCAGACTCGATGTCCGTGTCGTCCGGCGTGGACGCGGAGGGACCCCGGGCTGAGAAAAAGGCACCCCGCACCCGTGTGTCCGAGCGCCGCTGTCCAGCTACTGCTCGTGCAGATGCGTATTTCCCGCCAGTGGCTCCCCCTGTGCCGGGTGGAGGCCGTAATGATGTCCTCCCCGCTGTGTTCGTATCACAAAGGGAGGAATCAGAAACTGGCATGTATACAAAAGGAATGGGCATCTCGTCGTAATCAAGTTCACCCACAAATCGCCTTGATGAGGAATAAGAAGGCTCACGACCTGCCTCGTACAATTCTGTGCTCGATGCGGTGCTGCTCATGGACACGTCGACCGGCTCGTATTTCTCGCTGTCACCCACTTCATCGCGTGACACAGGACGTGGACGCCTCTCCAAGACTACCAAGTTGGTGGAGGGCCTGCCTTTTGTCGCAGCGATCCTTGTAGACCGGCGTGCAAAGCCAGTTCGCTGTGTAGCGCCCGGGGGTATTCTCACAACTCCGACAGGTTTGCTACCACCTGGTGCAACCGCCGAAAGCCGACAGGAAGGCAGGCTATCCGGATTATAGCCGAATCGTTTTCCTGCAGCTCTTTGTCTCATGCGTTGATGATCAAAGCTGCAGTCTTCCTCGTCCATATAGCCGTCAGTTGTGCCACGTAGCGCAGCATGTATCAAGACTGGTGAATCCTCTCCTAGTGATGCCTCAGACCCACCATAGTTTCGCCTAGATGGCGTCGGACATCGTACGGCTGATGTCATCTCAGACGCATACGGACGAACAGAGCGTCTCTCCATGGCTGATCTCCGTGATGGCGGGGCCACAGGAACACTGCAGAATCGAAGCTGCCGCGCAGTTGATCTGCGGACAGGTACGTACATAATTTGGTCATTTTCGTTATCCGTGTCGGTAAAACCATCTTGAGTGAGGGGGATCGAGACTTGCTGCGCTACAGTTCTTCGAGGATGGCATCTAGCGGTATTCTCAGATTCGACATAGGCAACCGTTTTGTCTTCGTCCCACTCCGGTCGGACCGTGACACTGATCGACTGGTTTCTAGTATTTGTCCTCCTCCCGGAAAGTAGTGACTGGTTCGATGCTGGCTGTGGTATACGGTCAACGGGAATACGCATACTGCTCGTTGATCGTTTTCGATCTGCAGAAGCAACGTTCCGCTCAGACAGCGGAAACGTGTCCCGGGCAATTTCGTCTGATGAAAAGAAACAGAAAAAGCCACGATTTCCCGTAGAACGGGTCCGGCGGAATGGGATATACTGGACGACTACATCGTCATCGGCGTCCGCCGTCGCTCCCAAAAGCTCAGCGGCACCGTCTTCATCAAGTATCAGACTATAATCGCTGTTGGCAATCCGCGTGGATGCCCCTGTTGAACTTCTCTTGGTAGATCCGGTGTAGAAGGTACCTCTTGGATATATACCTTTTGCATATACAGAGTCTGGGTCTCGGGCCCAGGCTGATGCCCTCGAACGTCTCATTCTCTCTTACTGTACAACGAAAACTGTGTTGTTGAGACCAGGCAGGCACGAATCACTGCGCTGCGTACCTGGTCTTTAGTTCGTACGAACAATAAGAGGGGAGACCTTTTACAAACCACTCACCGACTCACCAGAATCGGGCACAAGGATCCGTAGTCCCTAGGTTGTGACCACGTTACGTAGTTGAAGAACGTGTTAACGCTCAGGAAGCGGAAGATATGTCGCCGGAAAAGTATTCTGTTCGGCAGATGCCGCTAGTGGCAATAGTAACTCAGAGTTTGGCACGAACGCTAGAGACATGTTCTGGCGTTTCTCCAGAAGACTGGAACTTGCTTTTTCTTCCACATAGTCATCAACGCCTAACATTGACACGCTAGTTGGCTTTTAGCCGCGCCAGTCCGCAACCACAAAACATTTTTGTTCGCCGCACCAATCGTGCAGATCTAAAACAAGAGAAAAAACTGTCACTTTCCCGGTTTCAGCTGAGGGTCGAAAAAAGCAGATTCACTGTACTCGTGTTTCAACGTTTAGCAGCTTATGAAATTGCTGGGGTAGCATTTACTGTTTTTTGAACAACTGCTATCATGATCGTCGATTCTGTAACAATAAATGGTCCTGTCGACGATTCTTAGGGTGCCGTCTACTCACACATCATCCGACACAGAAGGTGCCTGACATAGCCCTGCATCACCCGGCATAATTCATCACAGGCGTAACACCAGGAACAAGTCATACGCGAACGGTTCAGAATTAGTTCTTTTGCTTTGTCATTGTGTGATGCCTATTCCGGTGCCACGTAAAACCACATCAAGCGAGTGAAACCGGGTGTTACAGGTGAGCGATTTAGACTACGTTCTTGTTTTCGTAGGCTTTTCCGCACACACCTGCTAAATTTGAGCACACACCACGGCTTCTTCGCCGAGAAGAATACCATGGGGTAGATGCCCGTCAAGCACTGCCCGCCGACAGCGGCTCAGCACTTGCTGCAGTTGAGCAGAGACAGGGCTGCCTCCAGCCCCACAAAAATGATTAGGTTGCAACCCGTAACCGTGCCAAGTGTACAGGCCTCCCCACTGCCCCACACCTATACTGTGAACAGAATACAACTCGCGGAGTTTTCTACTGCTACCCAGTAGCTGCAACACATGAGCTGCAGAAACATCTGCGGGGCTTCGCCGCAGTTGATACGCCAACTATTGGGTGGGTGCCTGTACTTATCAGTTGTGCCGCCCAACGCGCATAAGTTCACCCGAAAGAATCAACTATTGCAGCCGGCAACCCTATTTCCGGTTCTACGGATGCCTTATTACAGCGCTGTCACCAAGGTCCTTTTTGTTGATGAATCCCATCTGGATACTGTATTTATGGATACCTAACTACGCATACGAAAACACAGACCATGAGTTCACTGACGCCATTGTTGAAAATGCTGATATCGATCCAGCTGACAAGTAGTGTAGACTACGGCTCGTCACCGTCTGGGTGCCCCTAAGGGCAGTGAGGTTACAGTTTAGTAACCCCTGTGAACACACAGTCATGCTCTCGAGCTTGAGCTCAGATCACACAGTGTAGTCACCAGGTGGAAACTACCTGCTAATAGCTATCTACGTGCGCCGCCTGGACCTTACCGTGCGTGAGCCTTCGATCACACAGAGACGACAAAGTGTCTAGCCTGTTCACTTGATGCTGCGATTAATTGACACTCGCACAAGCCGGTTCACAACGCTCTTTCACAGCGCAGGAAGTGAGCCCACCTGACCACGTCAAACGACAGGGTACTGCGACCATAAAACTAGGTAACGAAACGTGTCGACTTTCATGCTGTCGGCAGTCCCCAATATGAAGGAATATATATTCAGAGGCAGCACTTTTCTCCACCATATGCGAACGTGACCGAAAAACCCAACCCTACTCAAAGTGCAGGAGCGGCCCCTATTTGCCTGTCAGGGGGGAGAGTGGCACACACGGACAAGCTGTATCTGCTATGCAGAATGTCAAAAACGGTCCTCTGAAGGCGCGATTTACTCAGCAGCAGCCCGGCGAATACACCGAAACTGACATCAAATGATGATCATTTCGCTGTCTCTGCGAAACAACGACGTTCTTAGTTCCGTTACCTCTCGACAGTACACCAAGAGCGCTGCTTGCTTCGTTGACCCTTCATTTGTGGAATTACAGGGTTGCAGAGCTCAACAAACAACGATACTACAGCTGTGCTGGTTCGTCAGGCTGCAACTAGCCAGGAACGACAATATCTTCATAGGAAGTCTTGTCTCGTCATTTCAATCCCGATTCGCGACCCGCCTATCGTTAAGCTGTTTTCACATGTATCTTTAAGCAAACCACTCCGAGGTAACTAACAGGCCTTTGACGATGAAAGGAGCTCTTATTACATTTCATCCGGACGCGATACCTTCCTGTTTTGAAGACACCCACCTCAGTAGAAGATCGCTGCCTGCCGAAGAGGACACGGAAAACACAGCTTTGTGAGGGAGTAAGTGTACCACGCACACTGTGTGTATGACGCTCAGTGGCGAGCAGAGTCTTGTCCGCGGAGGGCACATGACTTTAACAACAAATGTGTTGTGGTTTCATATGAAAGCATTCCGCTGTCGTGATCTGGAAATCATCGGTTGGCTCAAGGCGTGTACACTGTTGGAAAACACTGTGGACAGCTGCACGAGGGCCCCAAGGCATGCAGCCTCAAAGTTGCAAAATCGAATCTTCTCATATGCATTCTCAATTACCGCATCCTGACCTCCTCCTTCGTGAGCCATACTATACTAGATAATCGTGACGAAAGTTGGCGAAGGCCGAGCCCATTATGTCAAAGAATGCGGAGACGACGTTCCCATCTCGTCTGACGGATGACAAAAGCACAGTGAACGCTAGTTCACAAGCAACGAAAGAAATGAGATCTTCAGATGATAGTGCGGAAAACCGTCGCATAATTGGCGTACCATGACAAAGAATGGCTTTGTCCAGGTTGCCTGGGGAGGGGGGGCATGCGCATCACAAGAGAAGACAGCGCGTTTGGCCTCAACCGAACTTGCGCATTCCCCAGGCGGACGGCGCTCGGAAGTAGCCATGTCTGAGAGACATCCAGCCACGAGTGTTCGGTGCGCAGTGCTACGTAAACCTGCGAACTGTGTCATTTGTCTGCAGATTTTAGGTGGCTTTCGATGACGAGCTGCGGAACTTTCACTGTGGCAGTATTATGTACCTGAACACTTGTCGGATGACGCGTACCGTAATGAGATGCAGTAGTGACAGCAAAGACTTGGTCTCGTTAAAACGCGTCGGGTTCGGCGTGGCGATTTTCCCTCAAGGTCATTTCACGATTTGATGCGTAGCATCTGCACATTTCCTGAATGCGTCCCCGCCATTATATTTTCTTGCTTCCTTTGATACTCTGTAGAGATTAAATAGAATATTCACTGAGGTGCATGTTGCTTTATCGGCCTCAATGCCTGTGAAGAGTCACTCGTGCTTCTCTGCTTGTGAGTTCGCCGCGACCTGACTGGCGCTGTTGTTAACGCTAGGACGCGCGCTGAACAAGTTACTTGCTCGCGAGCACGCTCACGATTACCTTGTTTATTGTCAAACGGGAACTGTCTCCTTCCAACCGGTCCATTTGTCTTGTCATCGTTCCAGGTCACCTCTCGTCACGCTGCGGAGTTCCTGCCCTCCTCGATGTGACCGTGAACGCGCGCAGGCTTCGTAGGAGCCCATGCGGCGACCAAAGGTTGCACGCCTGCGCTGCACGCCAGTGGCATTTCCCCCTTATTACCGCCTGT
Organism: Toxoplasma gondii ME49; assembly: GCF_000006565.2. Classification (NCBI taxonomy): domain Eukaryota; phylum Apicomplexa; class Conoidasida; order Eucoccidiorida; family Sarcocystidae; genus Toxoplasma; species Toxoplasma gondii. The sequence continues at coordinate 2,874,124 of NC_031474.1, read as the reverse complement.
TGTTTCATTTTTGCAGATCTCTTCAGTTTGCTCTGTTGGTTAGTCTTGCAACTGCGGGTGATGTCCTGAGATTTCCTCATGCCTGTGGTTCCGCGTCCCCGCGGTACTGCACGATAACAACCCTAGTCACTGCCTTTCGTGTGACCGGGTGCCTGCCCCTGTTTTTGCCTGTTATCCAAGATGAATTTCCTGAGTTATAAAGTATCGTCTTCCAAGCAAGGGTTACCAGCTCCTGCCTGCTCTGGGTACATTGGTGACAGCCCGCCAGATGTGACAGCTAGCTGCGCAGAATCTCCCTTCCTCTATAGGCGACCATCATCACCCGCTCAACGACATTTCCAGCCCCTAAGTTCTCTCTCTCCATTATCGAAACCTGTTTCAGCAAACCACGTCATAGATAACGTGGAATCTCCATCAACAGACTCTGCCAGTGAGTCCTGGAGTCATGGGTTGCCGGCGAGTGCATCACCGGCTCCACTCGAACAGTACGTTGCGAATCCAGAGGGATGCGCTGCTCTTGACCCCGGACATACAAAAATTCGTCCAACGACACCGGCACGAAATAGCAACTACAATGGAGGCAACAATGATTCTGTGGCTGTTGTTGAGTCCGTCGCCTTCCCCCACTTTGTCACTCGGAGGATGACGCCTACGACACTTTACAGCTCTCAACGTAGCGAAGATGTAGTTGCTCCGCAGCACATTTCGCTAAGGTATCCGTCGTCTCCTCTCAGACAATCTCACTCAATCCAAACACGTGTTCCTGAAAACGGATCAAACAAGCCAGAGAATCACGACACGGTATGCCACTCCTTACCTCGACATGACGGCGGTGCACCGTCGCCTGGCTCTCAGCTCGCACAGTCGGGCGGTTTATCACATAAGAATTGGCTTCAGGGTCTCTGGTCTTTTCCAGGGGGCGCCTGGGCTGCTCAGGCGGGGGCCTCTGCTTTCGGCGTGCATACTCCCCAAACATCTGGGTCTGTGCTTCGGCAGCAAAGACTGGGAGGGACTCGAGTGAGGCAGACGAATCAGCTTGGCGCCAGCTCTTACGCTTCCGTGGATTGCAATGGAAACCGATATCCAGCAACCTTGATGCAAGCCCATCCAGAAACCGTCAGCGCTGAATCACATGTAGCGCAGCTACAGACGCAATCACCCAGTGCTTTTGGTGTAACCGGGGTTGGCACACAGGCATCTCCAATGGTGACAGCGACACAACTGCGGTCGGTGACGCCGATGCTGACAAAACCTGAACTACGTCGGGGACCGATGAACCAGCAGGGGAGTAATTTGCACCAGCCTGTGGTACCAACGCAGCAACCGCAAGTATTGAACCATCGCGGGGAAATTCTAGCGTCGTCTGACCGACCTTGCCCGTCTACGCCTTGGCACGGTCCGACGGAGGTCTTGCCAGCAATCGCTGCATGCACCACATCCGGAAACAGAAGGATGCATGGAAGTGCCATTCATCTGTCCCGTGCCGAAAGCGCTAACCCGTCTGTTGCAAGCAGAATAATGAGTATTGGCGTGAGCGCCGGGCGATCATCGAGTGCTACACCAGTTCGCACACAGGGTATTACTCCGGAACAGGGTCTTCAAACCCTATGTCACTCACAAAGCCACACTGTGCTTCAAGAGCGACCACCAAGCACCAAGACTCCGAACAGTTGTTTTGATGCAGGCGGCGTTAATGTAACACGCGTCGACAGCAGCTTCCGGGTGGCTGTCCCGGGACAGAGCGGTAATCTATTACAACTGCACCAGCAGCTGATGTCAGGGCATCCGCTTGTGATATCGTGTATTGGATCACTGGGTTTGAGCTCGAACGGAGACAGTTTTCACAGGAATCGCGAAGGGAATACATTGACATATCGACGGCCGAATTCTACCCCGCCATCCGTGTCACGATGTCATCTGCGAGGCTCCTCGTTTACGTCGAGAACTGAAGGGCAATCCTTACGACTGCCAATTTCGGGTGTCGGATCGGCCACGCCACATGGTGGCACAGACGCAGGTGGTCGGCCTGGTCCTTGCACGTCACCGGAAGATGGAAAAACTTTCAATGTTACTAGCATCAGGCGAAGTGATTCGCACGGTGGGTGGAGGAAGGTGATAACACCTGTAGAATCCTCAAGTATCGGCCTTACAAAGCAGGTGCAAGCTGAGGCGTCTTTTAGTGGGAACAGCGAAGCTACGGCAACAGGCTCCCCGGTATTCTCTTCCCAAAAGTCCTCCTTCGCTTCGTCGGTACCTGTACCCTTCGGAACAAATGCATCAGCTCCGGACTCTACCAAGGCTTCTGTTGGGCGGTCTGATGAGACTCACGTTCAGAGGCAAACCGGGATGAGCGCTGGTGCCGTGAGATGCGCCTCTGGGGTCGTGACACACACCCGTTCAGTACCTGGCATAAGGCGGTCACCAGGATGTGGTGAACCGGTGGCGCCTTCGCCATCTCCACAATCTGATCTCTGTTCGCCCGGGGAATCGTCAGGGGCAAATCAGCCGTCGCAGACTCAGGCGGCAGTCGTCGCTTCGTCTGCTGTTAGCAGCGGTAATTCCTCTGCTCGGCAGCAGCGAATGAGCGTGCAGTTGAGCGAAGGCCTTGCGGGCGTTGCCGCAGGGTCGGCCTGCGCGTCAGCGTGTTCGTCGACACGAGGAAGCCAATCACGTGTCCCACTCAGCACCAATAGGCCTGGTTGTTTGGAAGCAGCTGATTTTCTTCAGGACAAGACCCCAAAAGTACCATCTACCCCAAGGCTGAGTTCGCTTGATGCCGCATCGGCGACCCAAGCGCTGTTAGTGAATACGCGGGCTGGAGCTGGAGAAGTGGAAGCTGGGTCATCGAGCATGGGGAATGGGCATGACGGAGTGCGGTATGATCCTACAAATGAAAGACTCGAAGGAGGTTCGGTCCCCTCAGGGCCGTCACAAAACGCGTTGCGCAACGTATGGTCGCAGAAAAAGGACGAAGCTCCTATTGTGAGCCAATTGTCGTCCGACGATCAAACTGGAGGTGCTAGTGGCAGTTGTTGCTCGTCTCTCCACAGAAGCGAGAGCGTGCAGAACGAACGTGACGCGCAATTATCCAGCTTGAAGGAGAGACTCAAGATCACTGCTCAAGGCGGGAAAACTGTCACATCATCGGTGAAGGGCACTCTCTCTGTTGGGTGCTCCTCGATGGCTCAGCCACTTGGAGGCACTGCTGCCCAAAGCAAGAGGGTGAAAACCACAGACGTAGTCGAGAATTCCGCCAAAATCACAGACAACGCGTTAACAGAAACGACGCCTTGCGGACATCACACTCCAGAGAAGCAGGATTCACCAACAAACAGAAGGAACGCAAATGGAGAGAAGGATGCGGCAGGATTGAAGCCAAGAACAAGGGAGGCTGCTGAGGGGCAACTCAGACAGATACATACTGAGGGTGATGCTGCGAACCTGACAGAAAACGTTGCATTTCCACCAGACGCTGGAGGAGAGGGATTATCGTCAATCAGCTGTACCGACGCACATCATGACGTTATTCCTCTTAGAACGTTTCTGTGGAACCAGGATGAGTTGCCCAGCAAAATCATATCGTCCAAGGGAGGAACTCATCGGCATCAAGAGGAAGACCCAGAGGACGCTTTAGTTAATTGTCAGCTGGATGATTTCGAATTAGCTGATTTTCGTTCGGGCGGCGATGCTAGTCTCCTCGGGAGAGGGACTTACGGTGTCGTACGGAAGCTCAGACAGAAAGCCACAGGGAAAGTGTATGCGGTAAAGTCAATCGAAAAGGACAGCGTCGTTCGCGCAGGGATGGTCAGTCAGGTTGAGTTTGAGTTGCTCGTTCAAAAGGATCTTCTACGACACCGAAACGTCCTGCGATGCTTCGCTTGCATGGAGGACCCCGAGCAAGTGCACCTTGTTCTGGAGTATTGTAGCCAGGGAGACTTGTACACGAAAATTCGTTCCCAGCCCCAACGGCGTTTAACCGAGCGCGAAGCGTTCGTATACTTCTCTCAGCTTGTTAATGGACTTCACTACCTTCACAGCAAGGGGGTTACCCACCGTGATTTGAAATTGGAAAATTTACTTTTGGATGGAAAGAATGTACTGAAAATCGCTGATTTGGGCTGGTGTGGTTCGGTCCTAGGGAAAAGCAAGAATTTCAACTTCTGCGGTACTCTTGATTACTTAGCACCCGAGATGATCAAGGGTGTTGGTCACGATTGGAGGGTTGACATCTGGGGCGCAGGCATTTTGCTTTACGAAATGCTAGATGGCAAGCCACCATTTCAATCAACACGCCACTTTGAGCTAATTCAGCAGGCTTTGAAAGCGGAAGTCGCGATCCCATCGCACATTGCTCCCGACGCCGGAGATCTTATAGTGCAATTACTTCGTTACGATCCAGAGGACCGTATACCGCTACATGCCTTACCCCAGCATCCTTGGGTGAAGCGGATGTGGTCTGAGCTCCGTAATGAGTACTACGCTAAGTATCCCGACGCGGAACAACAGCGTAGTTGTGCGTCATGCATGCAAAGTGATGTCGACCTTCACTCGGAGAAGTCAAGATCAACAATGGCCTCACGCGGCTGTCCACCTGTGGACCCAACAAATAAGACTTCAATTTTAGCAGCCCTCCCCGTAGCGGTTACCAGAGCATCTGGACGCCTGCAGAGCCCGGCGCCTTCACAATGGATCGCGGTTAGAGGTTCCGGCAACATGAATGGACCACCAAGGAACGATGCAGAATGTGTAAAGGCGCCATCGGAAACGGCTTCTACTGCGTGGTTTGACAGCTCTCGTGACTGTCATGAAGGAGCCATTGGTGCGTCTGCTTCGGTCGGTACGAAGGGCAGCGGTCCAAGTGTTCGATCGGACACTACCATTGTGCCAGAAAGTCCTCTGTCAGAAGATCGGTTGCGACAATCGGAGCATCAACCTGAGGCAGGTATTTTGCCTGAACAGACCGCTCTACGACACGCTTTTCAGAACGCCCCTGATGACACCAATACCCTTGAAAGCGAGCGTGAGAAATTCGATTTGTCAGATGGTCATCTCAGACGTGGCAGCACCAGGGCGTCGTCCGTCGGCTCGCGTGGAGCTGAACGGTCCAAGCCAGAAATAGGCGTGGATCACATTACAAAACACTCCACACACGGACCGAGTACCGGCATTCGCATGTCACCTCCAGAAGAGATGCTTGAGAAAACAGGCCATGTAGAAAACAAGCACGGGTCCTTACAACAGAGAGACCAGTCCACGTCCGACGATCTCGCGGATTTACATTCAGATCCATCAGAAACGCTGCCTACAGATCCGCACACTGATGGAAGTGTTTCCGGTGAAAGAGTGGGTCAGCGGAGCCAGAGAAGAAGTTCATCTTTCGTTACCTGGCAGATTCGGTCGTCCAGAGGTTCTCACTCACACAGTTCCCGTGGTAATACCGATACGACACAGCAGCCTCATGATCTTCACGATGATGCGGCAGCGAATCTGCCCTCTAAAAAGAAGAAGGCTTTCCCGTCGAGAGTCTCGAAAGACTCTCCAGGCACTCTTCTTGGCAGTATGACTGGCACAAGACTGTCGCGGTCCATCATTCCGTCCTCAAGCGCTGATCAGCGTCGAGGGGGCTCCAGACGGTCTATATCTCAAACTACAAAGGCGCGAGACACGCTAGCACGCCTTAAGGAAGGAACGGATGCTGCTCGTGCTGCATTACGTGCAGCGCTGATCAGCAGAATTGTGGATATGAAAAGGAGTACCTATAACGCTGGCCCGGCGGGACAGGCTTTCGCGGTGTCCCAACTGCCACTGCCAACTCATATCACATCGCGTCCAAGTTGGGTGGGTTCTGTGCGTGGCGCTGGAAGCCGAGCTACAAGCAGCTGCACTGCGCAGAGCCGAACACTGAGAGGAGGAAAATCTGTGGGTCGCAATCCTGTGGGTGCGACAGCTGAGAAAGGTGCAAAAGGTTCTCTGCAACCAAGTAGATTGTTGGCCACACAAGTGACGTGCAAGGCCACTAGGCATCATGCGCAGAAGGAAGACACTTACGGGTTTCTTTTCGAAGGATCAGATCTGTCCGAGACAGAGAAAAACAAGGGAGATGAAACGTCGAAAGAATCAGACACACCCCTGATGGAGGCAACCGCAAGCGACACCCGCCCGACGCTCACAGGGGTGCAGACACAGAGCGAAACAAACGAATTAGGACACCCTCGCTCCGAGTCCCGTGGCCGCCCAGGGATGACAACCCGTATGCGGCAGGATGGTGGATCGCATCTCGGTTCGGATGCTATGCCCAACCACGCAGCATGTTCTCAGGGTATCATATGCGCTCCCGTATATACCAGGGCTCAGTCAAACATTGTACAACGGCCGGGGGCGCTTGTCCACCAGGAGAATTGCCACCCACCCCTGCGTGTGATGGACGAATTCGTTACACCTCAGACACCTAACGCTTTCCCTAAGCAGGCGCAGACGGTGCAGCCGGAACCATCTTGCGCAGGCCGTACTGGTTGTGGTTTCCAAAACGCTGTAATTTACTCACAAAACCACCTGCAGTGCCAACGACTGTGTCATACATTTCAGTCAAGTGGACGTACCAGAGAGGAGATGAGCGGTGGACAGGGAAATCAGATGCCAACGGGTACATACGAGACTCAACTGTCGATGTTCAGGGCAGGAGAATATGGCCCGCCAGCCGAGGCATCCCCCCTTGCCTCGATAAGCAGTTCAAACTCATACGATCTCCTGGAACAGCATCATTTGGAGGCTCCGCGGGTATCATCCACCGACGTGCGGAAAACGGAATCTCGTGAAGTGGAAGACTTCAGCGCCTTTGTGGACCACCTCTCTGTGGGTTCTACTGATGATGAATGGACTGCTGGAACATCACGCAACATAGATGCCGCATTACTTCCTTCAAAAAACAGAGGGGGGAACCCGTCAGCCACTGTTCAGCGGCGGCTCCAGCGTTTTGGCTCGACGTCAGCTCGTCTGTCAGCGCGGTCTGGACTGCCAAGATTCAGAAACCACTCAGAGCATTCTGTCAGGTATGGGACGAGGGGATCTGGTTCGAATCAAGAATCTCTTTTGGAGGTATCAAATGCTCCTTCATTAGCTAATGAACGACGGGATGACTCACGCGGAGGCACGTCAAAACACGAGAGTGCAGCAACTTCAAGAGGGAAGGAGGGAGGACGTGGAGGATCACGGGGTTTGGACACTTCCAGATTGACACAAAAGGGTGCTACCCAGAGAGGACGGACACGCTGCTTTCCTAATGCGACACGCACAACGTCCACTATTGGCACAGGAAAAACCGATGCAGGCGGCTCTGGGGGAACAGCTGGCGGTAGAGCAGACGACGCACCGGGTGCTAAGGGAGGGTTGAGGTGTGGAAGAAATCTGGACAGGGTCTCGAAACGAAAGGAGAGCCCAGCAGCCGCGGCCTCTACAACCCACGGCCGCGAAGGGGATGACGCCTCGTTAGGTCAGCACCGAACCATGGGAGCGACAGCACGCCAAGGAAGTGACAGCAGCGCTAGGAGGCTCCCCCTAACGAGGCGTGACAGCCAAGTCGCCACTAATGCGACGGCCGGCGGCAACGCCTCCCTTGGATGTGTGGGATCGGGGACGACTGGAAACGTGCAGGAGGTATCCCCACAGGCACTGCAAACCCGCGTTTATTCCTCAGGTCCGATTGGCAGTGCGTCGTGCCATCCATTCCATAATAAGAGCACCGCATCTCCCGTAGCGCACGGCCATCATTTCGGAATGCATCCAGGTCAGCCTTTCCGTGGGACCGGTTCGTTCACGTCGATGACTGGTACCCGCGCGCAAAGCCCCCCACCTTTTGTGGACGTGGCCAACCGGCGTCCGCGAAGCACGCCTCCTTCGGCATTCACAGCCACCTGGAGTCAACCCTGGTCCCGCCTTTCCCCGTGGGGGGGGCGGGCCTCTCGAGATGTTGGAGGAGGAGGAACCGGAATGACACCACAGTTTTCGATGTCTGTGTACCAAGATGCCTCGGCATCCGTGAACGCACAACGAACATCAAGGTACACAACTTGCTACCAGTGGCCGCGCGCTTCGGCGGTTTCTGTTCCTGTGAAGGTTCCCCCCAATGTCGGGCATTATAAAGGTGTCCCATCTGCCTGGGGGGCCCCTAGTTTGTCTGTCTTAGCTCCAGTCAACATCTCTTCCCCACAGGCATCTTTGAATCGCTCTCTGTCCCCTCAAGCCGGAATGAGCGCTGTCACGAACCCCTCGTCCTCGCTCCGTTCGCTTCAACACGGCCCATGGTTTCAGATTCCTACAGACGGAGGACGCATGCACTCTGCAGGATGGCTAGATGGATCCATGTTCCACCCTCTTCGTTCGCCGCCCATGGCTGGTGGGGGTTTTTCCCAGACGATCCAAAACGCTGGAGGTGAACAAGTTCACCAGGGGACTGTAGCATGCCAAAACCTCCAGACAGCCACGACAGCTCACCGTGCAGCTGCAGTCGCAGCGGCCATGGCTAGCGGAGGCAACGACAGAGGCACAAGTGCCGCCGGGGCGAATCTTCAACCTTCTTGGAGCTCTCAGTCCCGTAAAACCCAAAACGCTAAATGGATTTGAGAGTGATGTAAACTTGAAAAGCTGGTACGTGTAGAGGATCGGCAGCCGATATGGGGAGGTTCCGTGAAAACAAGAGAAGCAAAAGCCGCGAGACGAGTGTGGATCTGGTACGAAGCTGTCCTGCTGACGTGGACAAGGACAGGCCAATGCTGAACTTTCATAAAGAGTGGCTCTCCGTATCCAGTAATTTTTGGTGCCTAGCTTCGTGTTCTACAATCAAATAGGTGTCTTTGTTACTGCGCCCGTATTCTTCTTCAATCGCGATCGTTGAGCCTACTCCTGTATGTTGAGATCAAGTACTGTCATCTCTGACTCTTGCGGGGAAGCTTCAGCACAGTTGGTGACTTTGACAGTTTCCAATTACAGGGCGTCTCACCTTCATTTCCACGTCTCGACATTCCAGATATCGACTGTTTTTCTCCGAAATGCGTCTCGTATCAGAATAAAAGAACGCACGTTCCCTACGGAAAAAGTATGTAGCCTTATGTAAGAGGGCACTTGTGTCTTCACAGTGTAGGACGAAAGACTCCTGCTTCAACGCAGCTCTGTGTAGCCATCTGGCAGCGCGCTTTCGTGAGGTGGGCCCAAGAGAATGGCATGAACTAAAGGGAAATGACGGTTAATGGGAACCCGCCAGAAAAAACGAGCGTTAGCGGCGCATTTGTGACGACAAACACGCAGGCATGGCACACTGCATAAAATGTGAAAGCCACGCGCATACAGTCATTCTTACTTTAATCCTTTACTGTTGTGCTGTGGCCCCTACTAGCGGATAAAGCCCTCACCCCCACAAACGAGGCAGGCAACCTGTCACACCGGAACAACACATCTGATATCCTTTGTCTAGGTTCCTTCTGCGCTTTACCTGTTGCATCTGCTAATGCTTGCGTAGAATCTCAACAACTTCAATAAAGTACAGAGTCGTGTTTTCTCTGTATTTGCCATTGCCGAAAGAAATCGTGATTCTTTTTTGTGGTACGTCGTCACGGTATTCTATCCCAAAAGTAGTTGCGATGTCCCCGGAATTCACGGATGTCTCCGTCCGGTAGGGGGGGCGAAAAGTTGGTTCACCAGTTAGACGTTCAAGTTACGGAACGCACGCAGGATCCTGGAATTCCTGCGGAAAACGTAAACTGAAGTTGCTTCGTTGAAGCGCAATCCGCGATCACTCTTCAGCGCCATGCTGGCCAAGCGCAGGAGTCATAGACACACCCACATCGCGTGCACTCCCACGGAAGTGTTATGAAGTCTGCGCAGTTTGCACTTTATCCCCCGATAAGACGTCTTCTGATGCATTCACAACGCCTGGCTTCATGCAAGCCGTCGGTAGGCAACCTGTGCCCAGAGCTAATGCTATGTAGCTTCCTTCTCACAGGGATCAAAATAATGAGCACGGCCTAGCAATCGGCTAGGGCGTTAACTTCGAGTGCTATAACGTTTTGGTCCCATATGGTGCCCTCTATCACAACGGTCTATTCATCAAGACTTGTCGTTGGGCAGACCATTTTCTGATTACGAAAATTGATTCTCCCTTTGGCACTGTTCAGAATTACGTTCATGCAGTAATACCCGAATAACACTGGCCACGACTTGGCGACACATCCGAGCGAAGCCACATCTCACTTTGGCAAGACTCTCACTTCCCGACATCCTATCAAGGCTGCAGTCCTCTCTTTTCTTTCTCTCCTTTTCGGAATCCGATGCTGCTACAAATTGGGTCAGGTCCACACAACTGGTTGCGTGCTCACTTGCTGGAAGCTGAGGCTTTCTTCGGCCGATATCCTCGAGCCAAATCAGTAACGGCTTTGTGCTGCACAACCCAACATACGCCGAAGGCATTGCTGCGACCATCAAAGTTGTGACGCACCCTCCCTTTGATGGTAGCTAGACGGGCGCAGCGAGAAGATCACTCATCTCTGCGCATGTGTGAAAGTAACAACGACAGAGAGACTGAAAAGAGACTAAACAAGGGCGACCTATGTAGGCGTCTCACGTGCCTATGAATGAACGTTGGGCCAATGCATTACGCACCGCTGTTCTGTCTGTTCGACGTTCTCTGAGTCCACCAGTCTGGCCATCCGCAGCTTTATAAGGAACCACGTACTAGAGCTGGGCACACTAAATGCTCGATACATAAACTGATGGACGCCTCAGCAGATGTACCCGTAAGAAGGCGCACGTACAGCAGTAGCTGCAGAAGTGACTAGAACTGCAGTGATCTGCTTGGGTAAGGAACGGTGTTCAGGCAATGCGCGATAGAAAGAGCTACTGGCTGCCGGTGACTGCTCAAATGTGCGTCGCGGTCCTCTGGTGTTGGCCAGACATTCCATCGAACACACCCTTATGTGAAACATTCCTACCCTTCCGCTTTGTTTATCGCACAGTTACCAGACGGACAGACTGTGTGACATTCTCCTCACCAGGCAGCTGCCCGCATGCCTGCCTCCTCTGTTTTCGCACCTGGTATCTGCGCTGTTATTCTTTTATTATTCAAATACCGACCCGTTTTCTCACCTGTTTCGGTCCAAGTCTTCTCCACTTCAGCACGTCGGCTCTTGAGAGTTTCTTTCCTGGTGTCGGCATTGCAGTCGTTCGAAGAATGAGACGGAGCGGCGTGCCGGCAAGAGAGAATTCCTCCCTCATTGTGTTGGTCAGTTGCCTCAAGTAATGAACTGGGAACGTATTGTAAACATTAGACCACGCAACAAAGGTAGGTGGCCTGGCCTTGACTTGAGTCATGTATTTCACCTGGCACTTCGACCCCAGACGCCAAGGAGGCGGCCATCGAAGCACGAATTCCCGCAGCCATGAATTCAGCTTTGACGTCGGGATTCTTGCATTCCACCTTCTGTACAGCACCATGATTTTGGTCATGAGGGTCTCCACATTTTGACCGTACTTCGCGGCAACAAAGACAACTGGGCACCCCTTTAGGTGACCCAGTCCGGATTGGAGACGCTCCAGAATCTCCCTTCGAAGTTTCTCTCGTTCGTTCTCTGGCACAAGATCCCATTTCGTTACGCAGACTGCGAGACAACGCCCTTCTTTCTCACTTGCCAAATGCGCGAGGGCAAGCTCATGGCTGCTTATCGGCTGGCCGGTGTCTCTAGCGAGAGATGCGTCGATGCACAGAATGCAGACCTGAGAGTTTCGAATATTGCGAAGCGTCTGAAGTCCCGCTTCCAACAGCAGATCTGTATGCCTCATCTTCCAGCCTCGAGTAACACCTGCTGTATCGATAAGTCGAAATGGATGACCTTGAAACCTCCACAGAGTGCCCACAGCATCTGTGGTCGTTCCGGGCCTATTGTCAACCACCATACGCTCCTCCTGAAGAAGTGAATTTACTAACGTGGATTTTCCCACGTTCGGACGCCCGATGATGGCGACGTGGATCACATCATCAAAGAGCAGCTGACGGCGAATTGGAAGCACGTAGTCCCGAGCCGCTTTGGTACGCAGCCGCGTGCGAAGGGAATCCGGTGGGGCTTCTATCGACAGAGAGGATGCCGCAGCCAGCTCAGCCTCCGCCATTTGAATCTGAGGCCAATCATCACAGCATGGAAGCGCATGCAGTGGCAAACAAACGGGGATTAGTTACCAGCAAAGCAATATATCGCCGAGATTGGAGTCACGTGGCATTGAGGCAGAACCAATCAAAGCCGTACACGAACGTATGACGCTGAACTGAGGGAGAGCCGGAAAAGCGACCTCAGAGTGCCATGACATCTCAGAAATGTCAACATCTGAATTTGCTGACAGAGCCAGAGAAGGCACGCCAACATAGTAATGCTCACCCAGTTGCTATGATCGGGAGCAAAAACGTTGAATCATTGTCCTGTCTAACGTGCCATCTCGAATTTGGTTTACTGCTTCTAGCCATTTCTTCTTGAAGTATTAGAAAACTTAGTTTTCGTTTTGACAGGAGACACGCTGAAATGAATCGACCACAACCCTTATGCCAGCGCGTCCAGCACACCACCAGCTCTGAATTTTCGCGTACGAAAACAATATTGCAGACGCCATCGCTGAAACTTACTTCTTCCCTCCCGAGAGTGCTAACAGCTCCACTGCCCTCTCCTCTTCCTCCATGAAATCGCGCGTCCTCATGGTTGTCAGGGCACTTAATCGACGTAATTCCTTCTCCTTCCTCTGGATGTTTCCCTCTCTCCTCCCCTGTTTGTTTCGCCTTTGCCGCCGAACGAAGCTTCTGTCAAAAGGGGCAACAGCACACCATGTATAGGTACCAGTGGCCCTTCCTTGTTTAACGCTCTCCTCGTGTCCAACTGCGAATCGCCGACTGTTGCACTTCGCACGCATGAAGGAGGAAAACGGTGAGGATCCTGGCAAGGGGCTACCACACCATATGACAGGAAAGTAACTATCTCTGAAGTATTGTCAAGGCAGCGGGGACCGTGGAACGTTGCTGTTTACCCGGTGCTGCCATCACGCCGATAACTCCTGTCAAAAGAGACGGCAAGTAAGTGCATTAGTCGTCTTGCCTACAGACGGTGTCGTTCCATTCGCAAGTTTGCAAGCGGCCAGCATGAAAATGATGATGGGTACCAGCGGCTTACACTACACAATTGGCCGTATGTACAAAAACGCCAATCGCTCGCTCCTTGTCTGCACCACGCCAAAAACATGACCTTCACCGCAACACTACACGAAGATCCAGATCTGCCGTAAGAGAAACGCAGTGGCACATTGAAACAGCTGAAGACCCGGAACTACAACAGCAAATACCCTCAGGCAATCAGAGGTGGTGCAATCTTCCTCTGGTACGTTTGCCATGGAACGAAAACAAGACTGAGCTGCGGAGAGTCACCATACCCTTTCCACAGCTGCCGTGGCAGCAGCAGCCGCAAGAGAAGTCTGTGAAAGATCCCACGGAATATACTGCGGGCTCGTCGGATCTGTGAAGTGCTTGAACGTTTCCTCAATGCCGCATTCCCCGTAGCGCCTCGCCATGCCTTCTAGCCAGGCGCCTGCAGCCGCGGATGGACGAGGAGGGTGCATGCGCTCTTCGAGACGTGCCAGGTCCTAACGAGAATACACGGGGACTGATGAAGCATGAGAATTAGAGACAGGCACATACAGACCCTTTGCCTTCTTAAAAACATACGCCGGATTCACAGACACGGGCTCAACAATGCAATAACTGCGTATTATCGGGAAGACAACAAGTTGTCAAGAGCATAACCTCACGACCTCCATAGGCAGCGGGGAAGGTAGCGAGAGGAGGTCCAGTCCACCAGAGCTGCAATCGACGTTTCGTTCAGTGCTCTATTTTTTCAGGAGTCCGGCGCGGTTGACGTAACTCGGGACGTTTGTCAAGACGTCATAATAAAGGTAAAAACAGAATGGAACCGGCTTTTATGCAACGGCAGATAGTGACCGTTTGCCTCCTACCTCCGGCAGCAGTTCAATGCTCTCTTCCGCCTCATAGTCTGAAACTGGAGCTGCCTCCTTGTGAGGAGGCTCCTCTTTTTCCAGTTGAGGGTCTCCCTCCAAGTCTGACTCTTCCGTTCCTCCGTCGTGAACTGGTGTGTCGTCGTCTGCGCTGAGGGTGGCGTCTTCCTCATCTTCCACCATGTTGCTGGCGTTTCCGAACAAGCCCTCCGTGGTGTCCTGAAGGTGACCAACTTCGAGCACCAGGCGATCGTAGAGGTCATCCATACCCTGCAAGAAAGGACAAGGAACGAAGTCGGAGGCTTACGGTGAACTGATGCAGAAACACATATCACGTCTGACGTTCTCTTAAGAATTCTGTGTTTGCCAGACAACCGATGAGACTTCCAGTCACCCACGTGGCGTGAATTCAATAGGAGCAGAAGGTCGGTTCACGCTCGTCATTCCAAAATTATGCGTCTTTCTTCAGCTGTGGTAACGCGAAAATCGCTGCGGATTCAACATCGGCAAAAGGAATTGCTTATGATCGGATGACATTCCAGAAGAAGGGAAATGACGAGAGTGCTGGACGAACATTTGTCACTTCTGAAACCGCTTGTTTTCTCCGGCTCCTGGCGTGTACACCGGAGTCCACGTCTTCTTTTTTGGCAGACGAATTGACGTCTAATGGAGTGTCTGCATTAACAGGAGATACTTCCACGCTGGCGATACCCACTGTCAATTGAAACACCGCTCCACGAGAATACCCACGACGCGTCATGTTGCCCACGGACACTCACTTCATTCTTCTTCGCCGAGACGAGCACAGGCGCCCCCAGATGCAGGTCGTAGCAGTCCGCCAGGTAATCACCGAAGAAGCAACCGTCTGCCTTGTTGACAACGAGAATGACAGGAATTCGCTCGGCTTCCTCGACACCTCCCGGATCATGGCTCTGCAGCATCCGCTTTTGGTCGGCAACGTTCTTTTTTCTCCCGTCTCCGACGGAGCAGCTGGTAGCAACCTCTCCACCGTCGTGGCTTTTGTGCTCGTTCCAACAGTCCCCCTTCGCCTCGTCTGCTCGCGCTTTTGTTCGTCGTCTCTTTTGTGGGCCTTCGCGGGGGTCAGAGACAAGCGACACACGGCCCGCAGTGCCGGCATGAACTCGCTGCCTCAGACTCCCCCCCCCTTCGGCCTGGACGGCTGCGACCGACGCCGCCGAAGCTCTCACAATAATTGATTCGGGAGGAATACGTAGCATCACTTTTGCCTGTTTGGCAGTGTCAATTCGCTGCTGTTCGTCTAGCCAGTCATTCAGAAGGCGGCTTAGCAGAATGTCAACAGGTGTTACTCCTTCAGTGGCGTCAATGAGGAAGAGAACGCAGTCGGCGTCCTTCAGGGCAAAACGCACCTTAGTGAAACAAGCAGACAACAGCGATGGATTACGATAAGAAAGCAACTTCTACAGACGCCAAGCAAGCAACAAACATCATTCGCAAGGGTAGCAACCCGCACGACATCTTTGTGAAGGGAGGTGCATTTTTTATGTCAAAATGTGCGAAGCACGGTCAGCAGCACGTGCGCTAACATTTTTTCTGGTGTCTGGTTCTCTGCATAAGATACCTGTTTTCTCATGTTGATAAGCAGCTCGCATGCCTCTGTGGTTTCGGTGTCCTCGAGCCCTCCCGTGTCGACAAGAAGCAGCTGAAGACCGCCGAAGACTGCCCTTGCCTCCTTTCGGTCCCGCGATGTGCCTGCCTGTGGGGACACAATCGCTTGCTGCAGACGCTTTAACCGGGCAAAGGGCGAGGACGTAGAGTTTCCTCGCGTTCCACTGATCAGACGATTAAAAAGGGAGGATTTGCCTACATTTGGACGACCCACAAGAACGACTTTCAGTGGGTGAACCGACAGGTCTGGCGCCCGCTGCAGCTTTGGGTGAATCCGTGAGAGAGCGTCAGACGATCTCCGTCGGGAGCTCGAAAGGTAGCGGGTTAGAGAAAAACGTGGCAAAGGATGTACCGCAAACGGACCGACAGCATTGTAACTTAAGAGGCGAGAAGCAGATGAAATCCAGCGCAATGGCCGCGAAGCAGAGTTCCCCAGTTGTCGATGTAGTGGACCCTGGACACCATCTGATAGCTTACTGCTCGGCGATACACACAAGCTGGAAAACGAAGCGGTGTCTAGAGGGGAACAAGAAGACAGACGAACCAGCGGAGCGGGGGTATACCGTACGGCAGACGATACGGTGGAAGAGGTACGAACAGAAGGGGAAGCACTGCTGGACGGGTGTAGAGGTGTTTGTCGCCGAGGTGGAAACTCAAATTTCACGGATCCTCCTCCTTTTGAGAGATCGTTGCGACAAAGAGAACAACTGACGGAGGAAGGGTCATGGGAAAAGCGACTCGCAGGAAGAGATGGACAAAGGCAGTGCTTCTGCGACGCAGAAAGCAACGCCAAGGGGCGGGCTCGCGATACGGAATGTGAAACGGAGAGGAGACAACGGAGACAACTAAAACGTGGAGAAGACGAGACGATTTTAGAGGTGTTGAATCGACCAAGGTAGTCGAAGTATCTAATAGGTGCTAACCACAGAGAACTTGATGTCGCGCCCAACCGGGCGCCTCTCTTCTCTGCACCACTCATCGCCAAACCAGCAGGGACAATGGAGTCGAAGCCGTGTTTCCGACGACAATCAAAAGACAGAGACGGTCATGTTATGGAATTTGGACGCAGAAAATAGAAGGGCCCTCACCCCGCCTTCCCTATACGGTGTATGGTACCGTCTAGAGGGAAGTGGGTGAACAAACCTCTTAATTGATTATGCTGACTTTAGTCCCGATAAACTACAGTTCTGCTTAAACTGAGGCGTCAAGTAGGTACAAACCGTACAAGCATTAACTATTTCCATCGGTGCATCTAAGTTGATACTTGGTACACGGTGTGACACGAGCCGCAACGGCAGCCAAAAGGTGTGATACACCTTCGCCATGCCTGTTTACCTTTCAGATCTCTCGTATCTGTACGGCTTCCCTGTCCGATCGTTTTCGCTGTTTAGGGATCCACACGGAGACGCTTTTCGGTGGAGAATCAGTTATCTTGCTCGAATCGACATCCCTTCACAGCTCGGCATGATACATAGACCGTCGGTTTCCGTTCCAAGCGTCATCACCGGATGTGGTCAAGACTCGCACGCAAGAGATGTCCGCAAGCTGAGTAACTGGACAAAATTGTGCGAAAATGAATTTGCGCTTTTGGAGCGTGGACATCGATGCTGTCTCACCCCGCGCGAGTCCATTTTTCACCTTTAAAACTGGAAACACGAAGCATGTGACACACTCATGGCACGCCTCGAGTTATGTTATTTGTTAGGTTTTATGTAAGGGGTGGTACAAATAAATAATGCAAACGTTTTTGTTTTTTCAACAGTCGTATCAAGGTCCCGCTGCTACACTTGATGAAACAGACGAGACTTGGAACATCCACTGACGACGGAAGGGAACCCTAGTCGGCAGGCACCGCTGTGCAGTCAGTAGGAGTTTTTGCGTGTGTTGAAATGAAGTTGTGAAGAAAAACAGGTGGTGCCAAGTCCAGGAGAATGAGGTGGGGAGTAAGAAGTTTTGGAGACATAACGGGCAACGCGTTGGCCAATGAGAAAAGCGTTTGCCAGAAATTGAATACGAGTGAGGAGAAGGGAAGAAGTGACACGAGGGCAGAATTGAGAAGGAAACCGCAAAACAGACGCTCAACAGCAAGGAGAAAAAGATTAAGAACGGCTAAGGCTAGCGAAATGAAGGATGGAGCAGGTGCGGAGTATGCAGCTGCGATGACTATACGCATTGCATGCACCAGAGCGCCTCAAGCCAGTGTCTGAATTCTCAACATGAGTGAAGAGCCCGGCAGAACAAACAGTATCTAGAAGCACAATGACAGAGCTGCTACTTCTTTACACACTGGAAATGTGTCTCCTCTTCGGGAAAAATTAGGGCCCACATGTGGGTTCCTTGGGTTGGAAACTTCCCCTTGTCGCCACACGCTTGTTCGTGCCTGCCTGTCTCTCGTCCCCGAGGGCTAGGAAAAGAACCACACAATTGCGACTCTTACAAACCAACGTCATATTAGAAACAGACAGAAGAAGTTTACTCACTAGGTGAATTGTTCGTTCGGAATTAGGTCTTCAAACGGACGTGAAACTGCTCCTTTCTGTGCAGTAATTCACGGTCTGCCGCTTTGCGTTTAGCAGCTGCATGTTTTCCGTTCACAAGAGAGTGTGTAACTGCTGGGGCCTTCCACATAGCCAAAGGTCAAAGTACGCTCAGTGAGGAGACAAACGGACGACCAGTTTTATCATTCATGTGCAAAAATGAGGTAGAACTATATTCTAATACAAAACAGCCCCGTAGGTCAAAACACAAAATATAGCAAAAATTTGCGGCTCAAGGGACTTCATAGAGGAACGAAGACTTGCTGGTAGGTTGTCACTCGAAAGAAGATGTGCCTGCGTTCGTGGGCCTAAAATGTCTTAGAGTTTCACCACTTCTTTTTTGTTCATCGGGGGTAGCCACGGACTACTGGTGTGGTGCAGGCTGCCGTTACCATAGATGTGCTTGTAGTCCAACAGATCTAGGCATGACTGTAATCATACGTCCAGAAAAGTGACTCTCTTCCATAAGGAGGTGGCGTAGAGTGGTGGCACTGAGCTTTTCGTTCTGCCCAGAGAAGGGTCGCAAAAAAGAATAAGCCCAAAAACGTTTCATTTTTGTTCGCTTGCGCCTATCTCTCGCATGGGAAAGAACCATAAGCAATTTTCAACTTCCACACGGTGCACGTGATCTTTGTATATGATGATAATTTCTGTGCGCCAATGGTGAAACTTGTGTCTGGTATTCTGAGCCACGACATAGCCCAACGGCGAGACAGCCAGAAGGGGCAGTTCCCGTCGTCGCTGGTGGACTTTTTGGCCACTCGTTTTCACCTAGGTCGAGGGAAATAGGGATAGAAAAAAGACGTTGCAGAGGCCTATGCACTGGAGTGGGTTCCTCTTCTTTTCTGTTGTTTGGAGATGATCTGGATCGTTTGGTCATCAGCATAATTTCCTAGCGCGGCATTGAGAAATTAGGACCTGTGCCGGTCACAAGTTCCAGGTCACTATTTTAACCCATCTCTCGCAGTGGGGATATCGAAAACTCTCATTTTTTTGGTTGCACGATGTGAAGGCTGCTCTTTTCTTCTCTGTTCACCTTGGCTTTTAGTTGGTTTAGCTGTCATCTCGCGCCGGCGAACACAGTAGAGTGTGTGCTCAAGAACAGGAACCGCGTTTGCACACGCCAGCTGACGGGGGATATTTCCCGGGGAAGTTGGCCAGCACCGAAAAACCAAATGCTGGGTGTCGTTTTTATTCGATCGCTTTCAATTTCGCGTTTTTTATTGGTCCCCTAGAAGCTGATATTCCGCTTGTTCGCCCGGGCGGACCTTTTTCTCGGAGCAGAGCCTTCGACTGATTCTCAGCGTGGATACAGGCTGCTTGACTGCGAGAATGCTTGACGTTCACGACGACAGTAGTGACGTCTCCACTTTTTCTTAGATATATGTCCTTACACCATGTGTTTCCTGTCATCTTCTGCGTAGGTCCTCTTCTGAACCTGTTATGATCATCGGAACGTCACCTGTATTCTGCCGGTGCATCTAACCTTGAATCGACCACGAAGACTTCCCGTGCCCATTTTTTTGTAGGACCATAACAACATATTTATTCCTTTTCCCATGTCACTTTCCCCCCCCCCACTCTCGTCCTCCAATTCAAATAATTTGCTCTTCATTTAGCAGGAAAACTGAAAAAGTGGATTCTCAATGGCCCGTTGGACTTCTCTGCGTATGGAGCCGTCCCCTCCGGTCTATCCGCATCCGGCAGTCCCACCTTCGTTCCTCAGCTCTTGTAAAGACGGAGAAGGCTCGGCGGGTGCAGAGGGTTTTGAGGAGACCTCCCTCTTGAGAAAAAGAGGACAATGTGACGGGCTGCCTGTCTCGATTGTAAAAGAAACGAAGAGGGAGAAGGGAGCATTCACAATGGCAAAGACCTGCCGGGGCACCGGAAAAGGTGACACCACCGTGGAACAAACCCCTGTGATCTACGTAGGACGATATGGCGATGTAACGCCGTCATCTGAAGACGATGACACGCCCAAGAGCTCTGTATTCTTGCCGCCGTGCACCTCGACAAGGTCTGACGGGGCAGACCGAGAGATAGAAATCCGAGTCCGACAGAAGGCCGCGTCCAAGAGGACAGTATTTTGGTGGAACCGGACCACGGCATCAGAACAAGAATCAGAGGAAGGTCAACGTCGCGGATCTGTTGATGGGCCGCCTTCGAGCATGGTGCATCAGTGCCTTCGTTCTCTTTTCGGGTGTATGAAGGAGTCTTCTTCAGACAGTGCGTTTCAGACCCAAACAGGAACCGAAAAGCCTTTGTCATCATCTCCGGAAGAAGCGACCTCAAATAGAAGTGGACTTGAGACGAAAAGGCAGCGCTGGTGGAAGCCTTCACCGCTCTGTGAACTTGCTCTTGCGTGCATACACCGAAGTATGGCCATTTGCAGTTTCGTCAGAACCCTGTCCTTGTGGACCGACTGTAGTGGGCACTTCAGTGCCATAGTTCATGGGAGGAACACTGAGAAGGAAAAGCAAATGACATCTTCTAAACCGTGTTCCCCCCATTCAGATCCTCAGGATCGTGTAGGTGTCTCAAGGACGTCGTTCGTTTCGATTTCTTCGGATAGTGCTCCAGCTGACATTTCCTTGTTGCCAAAGACCGAAACGATAAATCATGCTGTCCATCACGAGGATGCAGCGGAGGTCGATGGCGCAAAATCTCGAGAAGAGTCGCTTCTTTCTAGAACAGGAAACGCCTGCCAACCTCCGCACCTGTCTGCGGTGTCTGTAGAGGATCCCTGGGCGTTGCTAACTGTTCACCTTTCGTCAACGTCTTCCCCTCTGTCTCCGTTGTCTTGCCCTTCCGTGGGTGGAGTGACATCGTCGTTCTCTTCTGCGCCACTGAAATCCTCTGACCATGTCAACGCTCCTCAAGTGTTCGACGATGATGCCCCGGTCTCGGAAATTCTGACGACCCGTGTTTGTTCCTTTGCAGACTCCTGTGTCCCGTGTCCCTCTGGAAACTCAATAGAGCCCCCAGGGAAGCAAAGGCATGCTGAGAATCAAGCGCGTGGCCAGCGTCACAGGTCAGGGGACGCACAAGGGCGTTCAGCACACCGGGAAGTCTTTCCGGTAAAATTCTTTCACAGCCTCTGTTCGCGCCGGATGGGCAGAGTTCGAGAACGCTCCCCGTCTGATGCATCGGAGGAGGCCCCTGCGTCATCGCAGACAATGCCTTCTCCCCATCGTGAGGAACCCAGTCCTGGTAGGGGACCACCGGGAGAATCACAAAAACGAATGGCAACTGAGAGAAGGGAGCTGGTGTACCAGGAATGTGCTAAAACGAGGGAGACTGAAGACAGGCAGGTCGTGTCACTTCGAAATCCGCATTTTGTGTCTCTGGAACCAGATCTGCTGTTCATCGCTGGAGCGCCTCAGTTAGCACCTTTAACAAGACACGAAGACTCTCCTGAGATGCCCGAAAATACCAGTTTTTCTGCCGTCAACAGGGAAACGACGATAAGTCGCGAACCTCTTCTGCTTGACATGGACCGATGTGATTCTTTTTGCGGAGAGCGAACAACCGTTGGCGGGGCAGTTCGAAGGCGCGAAGTTCGTGCGAAGGTGCTGACGACTTGGTTCCAAAGTCGCCACACGCGCATTCTTGGTTTTGCCGCTTTAGTTTCGATGCTTCTTCTTTTTGCTCAGTTTCTGAGTCTGCCTGTGTGTGTGTTTGGCAGCGTATTCCTAATGAGTGCTGGCGCGCTGATTGGTAGTTTTGTTTATCTAATACGGGTTCACGGACTCGCTGTGGCGGTGTCTCCGAGAGTGGCAAAAATGCTGGAAGAGGAACGGCTGCTTGACTTGCTGTACCTACAGCTGTCTTCTGGAAGGCATAGCTTCTACATTTCCCGTCTTCTTGCGCTTCTGTTCTCCAACCCGACTCCTGAAGAGGCTTTAGCACTCTTGGAGGGCTGGCACCCCTTCCTCGTCAAGGCTCTCACGACTCGCGGGGTCGTTCACGCTATGCCGAAGTCGTGGAAGTGCGTCTTTTATGGGACGGGGGTACGAACAAGGAGGATAGATCTTCAGAAGCGTGCCGTGAATCCTCCAATGTCTCTCACTGAAGGTGACGCTCTCGAAGCGGCCTGTGGGGAAAGCCAAACAGAGAATGGCGACTCTGGTAGAATAGCAAGAGTTATGGGCCCAGGGTGTACGGACGCGCAAGCATACTCCAACGAAAATGAAAACGAAACGCGAATCGCACAGCAGGCGATCCCCACCGGTGACAAGGGACTGAACGGAGGTTTCGAATCACTGAAGACTCCACATGGTGATGCAAGTTTAGCGCACGATCCGTGCGTGACTGACAGGGGCTGTAGTACCGCTTCACGTCCTTATTCTTGCTTTGCTTCCCCCACTCTCCATATGGAAACACACCTGCAGCTTCGGCAACAACTGCCAACCTGTGAGGCAGCGTCGGCCTTGAATATGCCTTTTCGGCAATCGGACTGGGCACACGCGCGAGACGGTACGTCTCCCTTGATGGGTGCACGAGCGGAAGAAAAAGGGACAAAGTCTCCACTTCGTCATTCGACTGCGACGATTCAAGGACCGCTCTCGAGACTGGCGTCTAGAGCGAGCAACAATGAACTCGACTCAGAGATTGAGGATGACCTTTTCTCATTACTTCATCTGAGACCAGAGGACGCGTTTCCCTGGTCGAAGGAGCTTATCCCTCCTCCTCGTCCGGCTCATCAGTTCGTCCCCTCGTTCGACGCGTATTATACGGGCAGAGATTTGAAGATATCAAAACTCGAGCGACAGGCTTGCGAAGTCGTCAGCCAACTGGGACTACGCACTGGTAAAGAGACGGAATGGGGTTGACAAACCCGTTGAAGCAAAGACACAATAGATGATTTGCAAACTGCGGTGAAGGACTTTTAGCCCCTTGTACGTAACGTGGGGACCTCGATGAAAACTAAGCTGTGAAATATAGTCGAGGAGTGATGCAGGCAGTGTACATTCCTTTCGCTGTGACAAAAAACGGAAAAGTCTGTCTGCCTGGAGGTATCAAAAACGTGTATGTAGCATCACAAGAGTGCTTGGACATTGTCTTGTAAGCATCTCTGTTTAGAAGTACTTGATCCGTTCCACATTCTGGAATGTTTCAATTGATTACCACCCGCAGACCCGTTGTGATGGTGGCGTGTTGGTTGTTTTTTTTTACCGAACAGACATGCCCACAGATCTTATAAACCTTGGGTGGTGATAGTCTGTAATCTACCTTCTAAAGTCTACAGTTGTATCCATTTCACTTACGTGAAGCCATTTTGTTTCGTGGAGTGCCGTCTTTTCCGGACAAGACCCGGCGCCGTACCGCTCCGGTAGTCACTCGGCGGTGACAACGTAGATTTTTATTCCCTGCATATGATGCTGGCTTTTCAGGACCACGGAAGAAGCTGTTCCCTCCTGTCGCTCCCGTCTTGGTCCGTCTTCTCGTGACGAGGCTTATGACGTCGCCAGGGTTGAGAACCGTTGTCGAGAGACTGAAATCGAGGCTGCTGCCTGTCAGCGTCGCGTGCGCGTTTCTCGCGGCCCTTCTGCGGCAACGCACGGTATGCTTTTCTAGATGGTGGATATTTCTTATGCATGCTACATCGACTAGCCATTTGTAAAAAGTGTTTGCTTCCCTCCCTGCTTATTCGGGGCCGGCAACAGCTTAAACTACCGTAATCCATGAGTTGCATACACGTCCAAAGAACGTACGGAGACGCCCAAGTGATCGCAATCTCCCATATCGCAGTTCCACTTGTGAACTTTCTTGGTCTGATCCTAAGTATGCGTTGAACTACATAGATTCAAGGAGCTTGACAAAAATGCCAGAAACTGTCAGTTCCGGCGTGTTTCTCGTTTACAGTAGAAAGACACCTTGACTGCGGGTATTCCCCTGGGGTGTTGTTTTCGCTGCTTCTCTGCACATGTGAGCGTATGCATTTCTCTGGTTTCTTGTGGCCCGTGTTATGTGCAGGTTAGGAAGACATACCAGCGCCTGCCGTTCGGGGTGTTTTTTTGGGTGTTGTTGTCTTTCTATCTCTTCCTTGTTAGTGCACCTGGCCCTCCTTCATGGCTTCTTCGTCTGCTTCGGCTCCGTCGTCGACCTTCTCACTCGGAGCCGGCGTTTTACAGGGCTGTTTCACTCGTACCAGATGAATACCGCCACGGGAAACAAAGTAAAATTGACGACGGAGAGGACAAAGAACGACACATGCGACGTCCCAACACTCTGGAGCTAACACATCCTGGCATTCATCCCTTCTCTTCGAATGTGTGTTGTTTGCACTGCAATGAAATTGCGCCCTTCACCACCGAAAGCAAGACTGAAGATACATGCGGTAACATACTTGCTACCGCGAAGGATCCTCACTGGGAGGTTTGTAAAGAGGTCACCTCCCAGTTCTTGGTTGAACAGTTCTGGCCGTTCACCCTGCAGCAAGCACAAGAACGATGTGATGATGGCAAAGGAGACGTTGAAAAACGATAGAATCCAGGGAACGCTACTCATCACTTTTTTGTTGACGCTAGGACAGAGTATGATGACAATAAAACGTATCAGCTGAGTGACGGAGCGCGTAGGTGGGATGTATTTTGAGGGTGGCCTTATCCAGAAGTCGAAGTACAGAAGGCCGCATTTATTGATCATACGACAATCCTTCGGTGTTTTCCAGGCTGCGTGAATTAATGAGATGGTTAGTGGTGACCATGTGGGCAGTGCCGATAAACAATGGATGGGGAAGATTTCCGGATTATGCGCCAGCGAGGGCCTTCTGTTTCTCAATGCTGACTGTGTCGCATGGTCAGTTCGAAAATGTTTTTGACAAGTGTTTCTTTTTGAGTAGTTCTCTTCAGTTCCTGCCTTCCGTCACTCGACAAAACTGCCGACGCGAACTGTTGGCAGACGAAAAGCTGTTGACAGGCACAAGGAAGGGTCGCTTTACATGTCCTGCCTGTTGACATTCAGTTCTAAAAGTGGTTGCGTTTCTCAGCCAGATACATAACACTGCTTTAGCACAAAAAGTGCTCACAGAGTTCCATCCTACTGTGCGTACCAATGACACTTACACATCTGTATAGGGACGTATGACAGGCTTCCGGTGTAAAAAAGATCGCCGATACCTTTATGCGTTACCGTGATGAGATGACACATGCCGTTGATTATGGTGACAGAGGATAATATTGCCAGCGTTCTCATGCTACATGTTCAGTATGCGGTACAACGAGGTGCTTTTTAGCCGCCCTGTTTTTCACTCCGGCGTTGCACTGACGACCTGAAAACACCAGATGGAGTGAAGCGATTCTACGGCCCCTATGAACACAACACGGTTTCGGATGATCTTATAATCGTTGTTAGATCACTGCAATTGGGCACTTTTTAACGAAAATTTTTCTTCCCCAAGGACGCGTTCTGGACTCGCTAGGGACGACAGTGTGGCCGTCCCACCGACACAAAATCTTCTCGACATCACTGTTTTCTCCTATTCTAATAACGAAGCAGATGACTCATTAAGGGATTGTACAGCTGTGTCTTTGAATGTTGTCTCTTTCTCCGGCGAGGCAGCGAATCCATCATCAAGACAAAACGTGGGCCGTGCTCCCTACTCAGCTGTGGCGAGTCTCTCATGCAACTATGTTGCCTTTTCCTGTGTGTAATTGGCGGATGGTGGTTCCTCTTTTTACTGAGTTTCAGACACAAGGTCTCTCAGCTCACATTTCCGAAGATAAATCAGTTTGTCGTATGTTTTTGAGTTTGCCATTTCCGACAGTCACCCGTATGAGTGTGACCTGCTCGGACGGCGTTGAGCCTCGCTGACCGACACGGACAGCTTTTTGCGTGCGGCTTCTGTGCGTCTCTCCCTTCCACGGGTTTTCTCTGCTAAGCAATTCTTCGTAGGATTTACGTTTTGTAGTGCTGGACACGATTCTACATCTGAAACACTGTAAAGGATCCAACAGGAAAAGGAAGTCGTCGTCATCAGTTTCTCAGGCCTGTCGATTGCATGTCTGTATCGGTGTGCTCTCCGGTGCTACGCTTTTCTTCCCGCACCACGACAATTTCTCTGCGGGCTCCGCGTGCAAGAATGAGGGTTCAGTCACTTTCCTCTTTCCGGAAGGATATTGACTGAGATGCGACGGGGGATGTTTGCGGCGGAAAACACGGCGTTTAGCTATATGGCATAGGAAGATAGGCGGCTTTTCGGCACAGCGACTGAACTTGTTTCCGTTACCGCTGTCTACTGCGAACACTTCTTCAAAGACCAGTGCACTTTTTTCGGTTTTTCCTATAGGCGTCTCATGCCTACAACGCCTACGACTATTCGTCAGCTTCAAAAGCCACCATAGAGTCTCGGAGCTCTTAATCGTTCCTCTCCAGTTTCCTCCGTTGACGTGGCGCCGCCGCCTCGCTCCTATACAGGAAGCGCGCTCGCTGTTTACTGATGTTGCGCCAACACTTGAAAGTATTCATCGTGAACTGGTGAGATCATAAAAGGACTTTCAGACGCTGCTTTCTCCGCATTTTTCTACCGGACAGGGGAAACTGCTACATGCAAACGGACACACGTGTTCCCTTAGTGTCGTCTGAAGCAATAGTGTTCAGTTTGGGTTCTGGGTACCCTCGAGGCACCTTCCCCACCACTTCGCCGCTCCCGTGTTGAACTTTCTTCTGCCTCTTCTCGTCTACCCGTTTTCCAATGGCGACGAAAGGACAACCCCAGCCTCAAGCCTCGGGGCAGGGTTATCCGGCGTATCCCCAAGGCTACTACCAGCAACCCCCACCTGGAGGCTATCAGACAGGAGGTTACGCTTACCCGCAACCGTACCAACCCGCCTATAGGTATTATGGACAACCTCCTGTCCAAGGCCAGGCTGCTACTCCTTACGGAGCTGGAGAAGGAGCGTACCCGGCGCCGCCGCCTGCGGCTTACGCTTACCAACAGCAAGAAGCTCCTGCGACTTACGGAAAGACGTCTTCACTCCGTGAGTCTTCTTCGTGCCGCACAGACCCGTGTGCTGGGCGGACACAAATGTAGTGCTGACACTGCCAAGCATTTGCCACTGGATTTGGTCTGTTTCGTGCTGAGAGGGGGGCACTCCGGGAAGAAAATGGCTCGCGCTGGTGGATAGGGGAAAGTGGAATGAAAATAGAAAGTGCCAGGAACAGGTCTTCTGGCAAAAGCTATGAGCGGCGCTTCCCGAGGCCACAAAAGCTGTATCAGTTCAACTACCGTATATGCTGAGGGGACTGAGAAGGCGATGGATTAACGTAGAACCATAGTTTGCTCATCCCTATTATCTTCCGGGTACCATCACCACGTTATCTGTTCGTAACAGTTCCGCGTAAGAATTCATTGTACGCGCTCGTCAGAGAACAGACGGACCATGGTACCATGATATGAACTCCCATGTTGTTTTTGTCCCCTTGCGATATGTGTGTCAGTACTGCGTAAAGATGTATGGATGGGTTGTTTGTACATGCTTGTATGCAAATAGAGTCTGAACTAGCATCTCCACATGCGCGTGTGTCGGGTGATACGCATGCATGAATCAGGCTACTTGCGCTCTTCTCGTTGACAACCGAAAGTCGTCGTTCTCCAGCCAGGTCTCATCGTGTTCTAACCGTTAGCCTTGTCTGTGACGTGGACACGAAAGAGGAAACGAGTTGCAGGGGACGAGCAGCACCCCGAGTGGAAATCGCAGTTGGCGTTTGTTCTCACATACAAGGCCCGCACCACAGGGTTCTGGAACACATTTTGGCACTCTAAAAACGGTGAATGTAGACTAATTGTGCACATGTTAAAAAGACCTTGGCTTTCACCTTTGTTCCTACAGAGAGCACTCTGCCTCCAGGTGCCGCTCCAGGAGCTATCGACATTGAAACGGGTTCTCAAATGTCGGACATGATTACTCCCGATGTGGATAGGGCAATTCGGCATGCCTTCGTCAGGAAGGTGTACGTTATCCTTTCTATTCAAGTTCTGGTAAGTCGGAGCTATTCTGGCTACATGAGACGTTCTCTTTGACTGGGGAGACACAAGGTGATGGAGAGCAAAAGTGTCAAGTTCGAATTCTTCTTTCTCTACTGCTGCTGGATGCTCTTAATTCTGGATTTGTATTTTCACAGCTTTGCGGTTGCTGTGCTTCACACACGCGCGCCACTCTCGCATTGCTATTCGTTACAGTCAGTGCTATCAGAGTCTAGGCGTCTAATACTTTTCCCTTACCTTTCGCGCTGTGCAGTGTGGAACGATTGAATGTTGAAGGATGAAAGACCAGCGTTTTTGGATGCTCAAGGAGCAGTTCAGCACTTGGGCGGGTTCATGACCTG
This sequence comes from Toxoplasma gondii ME49, assembly GCF_000006565.2. NCBI lineage: Eukaryota > Apicomplexa > Conoidasida > Eucoccidiorida > Sarcocystidae > Toxoplasma > Toxoplasma gondii. Next base: position 2,845,580 of record NC_031474.1, on the reverse strand, counting down.
TGTTGCTTTTGGATTTGTGTGCTTTTGTTCTCCAGTTCACTTTTGGAGTTGCTGCGGCCTTCACGCTCGTCGACCCGATGCGAACATGGCTACGGTTGAACTCCTGGTGCCCCGTTGCTTTTTCATTTGCCGGGCTCATCCTGATGATCTGTAAGCGAATGGAGGTCCTCATTTCTGTAAGATTTTCTACCACATCATCGTTACACGCGCTTGCGTTTATTATTTGCATCTGTTGATGTATCCGTTGTCACTGGTGAGAGTCACTATCTCATGGTGTATACGTTCCTGTGAACGAGCATCTAAACTGGTTTGAATGAACGCATTCCGTTTCGTTCTTATATATAGATGAAACCTCGATGTTTCGTTGCTGGGGGAGCCCTCAAGAATTTTCAGCTGCCTGTGTACATATGTGGAGCCTCCGCATTTCCATCCGAGTGTACGGACTCCTGTCTTCACGTACAGCCGCTTCTACGATAGGAGCGTGACTGTTTTTCACACCCAAGTAAGTGCATCGATTATCCTTCGTGTGCTTTTTTCGGTGTTTTTAAGTCCATTTTCAACCATGTTTGCGTTCTGTTGTCTGGCTTGCTTACAGTCGTGACCTGCTTCCCTGACCTCGGGCGACGGGTGCCACTAAACTTCATCTTGCTGTCCCTCATCACAGGATGCTTCTCCATGATGATTGCCTTCGGAGGCGCGGCAACAGAAAGTGACGCCTTTTTCCTTGCAGTGGGCATAACGTTTGTCGTCGTGCTTGCCCTGACAGTATTCGCGTGTCAAACTAAAATCGACTTCACAGGTTAGTCCCTCTCTGTTCTTGTTTTTTTGGATACAACTGAAAAGGCCGTGCGTGCGCGTGTTGCTTACTTTGTGTGTATTGTGTGATAACACAGATGCAGTATACGGTCTTACTTAGCTGCCATTCTCTCTGTGTTCTTACGTAATGCAGCACCAATGCCGGATCTCGGCGTTTCCCGGTGTGGGTCTTGAAAAGTGATCACCCGCTCATTACATTTACTATTAGGACACTTAGACACGTTAATAAGGGTAATTTGGGGGTCTCTTCGGCCCCTAAATTTACGTATGTGGGGAGTGAAATTGCGTCGCCTCGTTGCTATTCTCCGTCACTATGGATCTTCCATCGCGTGGTCGGCGCTACTGCGAACGACCGTCTTGTCGGTTTATCGGTAAAGTTCAAATGGCTCCTTGTTTTTGCTCGAGTGTTCTTCTCAAAGAACGCAGAACACTTCCTGGAGAAAAACGGTCCGTTCCTATGAGACATCGTTTGTCGCGTGGAAGAACATCAGCCTTTTGTCAGAAACGTGCCGTCAGGGGTTTAATCAACAGCCAACGGTCAAGAGACGAGACTGGACCAGAAGCGGCGCTGGTTCTGTAATCTGTTGAACTTCCACTTTCTTCTTTTTGCGTGTGGGGCTGTTCGTTTTCTCTCAGGCTGCGGCCCCTATATATTGGTCGCGATGATTTGCTTGATGATGTTTGGTATCTTCTGTATTTTCTGGTACAATCGCGTCGCAAACCTCATTTACGCGTCGCTTGCATCGCTCCTCTTCAGCTTCCTTCTCGTTTACGACACACAGGTAAAGTGATCGCTTTTGGGGAGCGTTGCGTTCCATGCAGCAGAAGTAGTTCGGGACGCAGCCAGGTTGGGAGTTGCTTTTGAGGCAGCAGGGTCCTGTACGGGTATGCACTAAATTAGCAACGGTGCATGCGGCGATCGGTCACACGCGGATCACATAGTCCACCGAGGAGCGATGGTTTAATGCGCACATTTATTGATTCCTGGATATCTTTTTTATCGGATGTATTGATGCCGTGGATAGAGGCTTATCAATCAAGGTGCACTGTATTGTGGCTGCATCGAAAAGCGTTTGAGGTCGACCTGCACAAGGAGACAATTGGAACAACCCCGCTTCTTTGATAACGGCAGCTTCACGTTTATCGTCGTGGGTCTGGTTTGTGTCTGTTTGCAGCAAGTCGTTGGCGGAAAGCATCGCAAGTTTCAGTACTCTATTGACGATTACATCTTCGCGGCTCTCTCGCTGTACATGGACATCATCGGGCTCTTCATGAACATTCTTAGCCTGCTGTCGAACTCGTAATCAGTTGTTTCCAGATCCGCTTGCGACGCTGTCTGTGTAAACTTTGGAAAAGGGAAGCACGGACTATGAACAATCATGGGGACGCACGTCGCTGGGTTGACGCTGTTTTTTCTCTGGCAGAAGGAATTCCTGGGAGTGCGACGGCTGAGGAAGGGGCGGTCGTCTTCCCCCTTTGACGTACCGGGACACAGCGTGGGGCAAACTATGTGTGTGTGCATGCGCGGGGTTTCATCACATACTGCCGTTCCATTATTTTCGTTGAATAAACACTGTCGGAAGTAGGTAAACTCGAAGTGAAATGCACATACGCAAGCTTTTAAGCAGGAGCAGCGCTAGGGAGATACGCAAAGAGCAGACAACCGGCACATGATGGCGGCACGACGGATTGTGGACCGCTAACAGTCTTTGAGGATCCATGCGGTGTTATGTTTCCTGGTACTTAGTACAGGGGGACGCAAAGCTGCGCGCATCCCGCACCTTTTCTGAGAACTTCAGGGCCTCTTTACCGTCGTTTGAGGCTACTTTATTGTATGTTTAGACTTAGGCACTAACAGCCGCGGGCTGAAACTATCTGCCAGAGGCAACGGAGCCAGTGAGTGTGTTAGATTCGAGTAACGCATACGCATGCATCTACATGCGCCAGCAGGGCGAGCAACACTTTCACGAATTAGTTCGCGAAGGTCGGTCTCCAAACACCGGACGACCTTTACTGGGGTATGCGTTGTTTGCCAGCATGTGCCTCCCTGGAGAGCACGGGTGGGGTGGGCTTCCTTCACAAGTGTTTTCTGAGCAGAGACCAGGATGAGTAAACCACGGTTTCGATAAGCACATTTGCGGGGCACTGACGTTTTCCACAGACGGCCACAGATCTAGACTAGCGTCCCTAGGGTGGAGCGTCCCTCGAATTTACGATCATCACAGCAAACCACTTGGCACCAAGGCGACCCCCCGAATCCGTCAGCAACGACAATTTCATAACGATCCGGCACCGGTAGGGTTCAATAGTGCTTGACTCTCTCACACGCGAGCCCGAGCTTTGTAATTGTCCGGAAAGCCGATCCAAAAGCATCAGAATCATCTGGTGGCGACACTTCGTGTCGCGTTTCTGCGAAGCCGCATTGTGTGACGAACCTTGAGGACGGAGCCAGTGCAGCGCGGAGTGCCTGATCATCTAGAAGGTATAGCGGATGCTGCCCACTGTAGCGTATTTGCAGAGAAAGCAGCGAAGGCAGCGCCTCCATTAGCCTCTCCAGGTGGCGGCCGATAACAGGACAACAGAATGCCTCACAGTCCATTTGCTCAGCATGCATTTTATCGTCTCTCCGCCAGCCTTGCCCCTGGGAACACTTGCGCTGGAGAGCTCGGACTTTACGCGATCCACTAGGCGACTCCTCGACACTAACAGGAGCGTCCTGCATGTTACTGGGTTGCCTGTCTTTGCATCCCACACGACTGCTCAGGCTCGTGGCCCCTTCAGGTGCCGCTGTGGCCGCTTCCCGTGCGTGTGTCCCTGCCACGCTCTCTCGAAGGCTCCTAGGATGATGACTGGTGGCACACGCTCGTTCACAGCTCCATAGCCGTTCGTCATCGGCCCGCCTGACACCGAAAGACGCAGCCGGTACTCGGCACCTTCTTGGACGGTTATCCATCTCGCCGACGTGCTCGTCTGCATTCGGAAGCTCAGAAGAACATGAGGCTGTGCCCACGACCTTGTCAGTTTCGGTAGATTCGGCACTATGCGGGTGAAGAGACCAACAGTAACCAGAAAGGAGTTCCTGCACTGGCGAGGCCACACATTCGTGAACGCCGCATCCCCTCGCATTCCTGAAACTCCTCCCGAACCGTTCATCTGTGAGTCGCATGGCCGCTGCGAGAACTTCCGCAGACGCACCAGAAGTCGACGCATGCAAGTCGAGATCGACGATGATTAGGCCCAAAATGTTGAGGCAGTTTCGAGACATCAAAATCCCTGCAAGGAAGGTTCTTTGCATCTCGTTCCACAGCGTTGCTGCATATCCAGAAGGGCAGTTGCATCTCAGATCCTGTATTGCTATGGGCCGTCCGGCACCATCTTGCGAAGCCGGCGACGCAGTGAAAGAATCATCACCGAAAAGTAGCGCAAGAAGACAAAAAGCCAAAAGCACCCCTCCGCCTTCACTACCACGACACACTCTGGAAAAGGGGGCGGCGCAGGAGCCACCTATTCCTCCCTCAAAAAAGGACAGCACGCGAGACGCCAACCAAGACAAAACATTATGCTCATCTCTCCTTCGACACACAGAAACTCTCGGCTGCACAAACCAGGAGGCAGATTGCACCGGGTGAGCTGTTGCCTGCCCTCCTGCTATCGCCATCGTGTCGTGAGGCTCTGCAGTTAAATGTCCAGGTTCGCGTGTAGTAGATGTGGCAGCTGCTTGATTCCTCACGGGTTGCTCACAACTCAGACAGCTCCTAAAAACGGACGATGAGCCCCAAAAGACAGTTCCACTGTACTGGTCGGGATCACCCACTCTCGCGGAACCGTTGGCAGAGAGCGGCTGATGTTCTCTCTCCTCTTGAGAGGATAGTACACCGAGGCCGTAGGACGTTTCTGGAGGGGCGTACTGGATAGAAAAGAGTTCATGCAGGTCCAACGCCGAAAACAAATCTCCGTCCTCCAAGGAACTGACCTCTCCATCCCGCTCTGGCCCTTCTAGAGGTGACAAACCACAGGGATGCATACATGTAGATGCACTGCAATTATTGCCACCCACCACGTCCTCGAATTCGTGTCCCCCCTCCACGAAGTCCTTTAGATATCTCTCTGCTTCAGCGAGAACGTCCTTGGCACCCTCTTGCAGATCCCTTCCGGAGACGGTTACAGAAAGACAGAGGCGCCCAGGCCAATTCGTTTTCGGCTTGGTAGGGACAAATCCATTGCTCGCTGAGGAGGCGATACCGTCGGTCCAGACGGCATCAGCCGCTGACGGAAGAGAGACGGAAATTTCCGCTGCTACCTCTTCGTTGAGAGCAATAAGAAAAAGTACATCCTCAGGCCCCTTAAAGTAGTAAGAAACCGGTTCGAGAGCGCGGAAGAGACGGAGGTAAGAGCCCGAAGAGGGTGAAGCAATGCCGTCTCCAGGCTTCCTGTATCCTGCGTTGAGTCGGTCTAGTTTCTGCAAGCGTTTCGGATTCAGATGGTGCCCATTGAGGCCCACAGTGACTGTGTGCGTTCGAGGAACAACGATCTTGTCAATTTCTCGATGGGTGTCCGGACAGTAGTTGTCAAGTACCAGTTCCTCCAGAAGAGGGAAGGAAATCTGTGATAGCGGTAGGTCACGCGTGGTGGCTGATGTGTAGCGAACACGAAGGCTACACACATTCGGAGCCAGATGTGAGATGACCTGACGAAGCAGAGGCACATACTGGGTTCGACCAACTAGCAGACCGTCTCCAGTTTCTCCTTCCTCCCACTCTGCTTCAAGGTGCGATCTATCACTGCTCTCTCCATAATCATCGGACTCCTCCACTCCCAATCTTGATAATGCCTCTCCCTGTTGCCCGACTGCAGATGCGCTGTCGGTTGCCGTTCGCGGGTTCTGCCGTGAAGTATCACCGACAGTCGATGCACCAAACTCTGCGGCCCCTGGTTCGTTTCCTTGGGCCGAGGTCTCTTCTCCTTCATCATTCACTAGCCACGCATGATCGATATTTCCGAGGTCGTCTCCACCTCTACTAGACTCCGTTTGACCTCTGTCGGGCACAGCTCCAGACGGACGAACGGCACCCAGTAGAGGATGCTGGTAGAGGACAAGAGCAGATGCGATTATGGTACACTGTGGGAGCGCTAATAGAACCCCCATGAACCGTGTGACATCCTCGACAGCCCATCCTATGTGCAGGGGCTCCCGAAGCACGACCTCCTTGATGCTCGGAAGAAGTGTTTGTAGCCCTCCCCATGCAGGTGCGTCCCCGGTCCCAGCGGCGCCACCTGCATCGACTTGTTCTGTGCTCGTTCTCCGTCTGTAACTTGGTGGCACATGTCCCGCGCCAAACGGCTGAGTTACGACATTGGCTGTCAGTAAATTCAAGTCCACGAGTTCTGTCAGCTGACGAAAGTCCAGGGTAACTTGTCGAAGCTTCGTGCACATCAGCACGAGAGACGGAACGAGACGGAAGGGAAAACGATCTAACGCCGGGGGCAAACGTATATCTAAGACCTTCAGATTGTGCATCATCATGACACTCCGGAGCAGGACCTCCCGGTTCACCTCCATCTGCCATGTCGCTGGTTCTCTCACTCCTTCCAGTGACCTTAGCATCATTTGCGCTTCATTGTCTTTTACCGCGTCGGACTCATACAGATCGGTGTTTTCAGATGCGGGGCAGCCGAAGAACCGTCGGACTGCGTCATGTAATCCGAGACCTTGGAACGCCGGCGATGAGGACGCACCTGTGCCTCCGGACCCCGCGCGTGCACTGTTTCCTCGCCTGTCATCTTCGTCTGTCCCAAAAAGGGGACCCGCGAGAGTTCGCGGAAGGTTTCCATGAAGTGAGAATGTTTCCAGAGAATGCGGGAGAAGAGGTTGCATAGCGTCAAGCGCTACAAGAGCCGAAGTTGCTGACCCGACGATCGAAAATTCACGCAGTGCCCGGAGATACATTGTAGCGCCCGATCGATGGGAAGGACAGGTGCGAACAGTCCGCTTAGAGCCTCCTTCCCCTCGGTATAAAGCTCGCGAACGGATCGGTCTGCTTGCGGCAGGTGTCGGCCTTGACTCTTGAATAAATTGGTCTTTGACAAAGGTGTGACCACTGCAATCAACTTGATCACGAGATGCCTGAGAAACCGACTGGCTGAAGGTGATGCGGGCTGTCCGATGCACATGCGTAGCCGCAGGCTGTCCGTGGCGCGAAGAATCTGCGTAAGAGTGACCCGTTTCTATCGGTGCACTGCGCTTCGGTTTGATAAAAAACCTAGGCTCGTAGGGGAGACTGACAAGTGAAAGGCGTTCGAGAGACTTTTCGTTGTTTTGCAGCAACAACCAAAGGTCTTTCCAACTCGTGGGACAGCACTTCGAGGACTGATTGGCGTACGGACAAAAGAACACTTTAAGATCCGTTAGTCCGACGAACTGAGATAGATACGCAGTTCTGACATCTGGTGGCGCTGACAGCCAGCTGATCCCTACGACGAGCCGCCTGTAGAAGGCGAACACACACGTCGTTGCGCCTCTACCTATCTCCATGTACCTCCCTCGGGGCTTTCGTTCTGCGTTAAAATCTGCGCCAGAGTAGTCGGTTTGCCTGCTGGAGAAACAGCGTTCTGTTTTTTTTGCCGTCGGAAGATTGGCGGAATGTCCCGGAAACGAACAGGACTCATCCGCCCCTATATGCGTCCCTGAAACCTCCTCATCAGCGTCCCCCAAGAACAACGGGGTGAATATGGCCCCGCCACAAGTAGACGAATTCGCTGCAGCATCGCCACAAGCCATGGTATCGCAGTTTCTGGGTGAATCTGACTCGACTGGTGTCTCCCACTGTCCCTGGTACAAATCGGAGTGTGGAAGCTGAGTTTCCGAAAGAGACTTCGTCCTTGATATAGGCTCAATCAATTCTGGTCGCGTAGGAGAAGCGAACGCATCATCAAGTGGCAAAACGTGATCAAGACCAATCGCTCGTCGGATATATCGACTGAGGAACTGGTACTTTAGAATTTCCTCCACCGAAAGAAAGGAGAAACAGATTCGAACGCAAACGTCAGGAAGATCGGAGAAGCTGTAGATTTTTCTGAGTTCGCAAGTAGTGCGACAATCTCTTATAGACAAATCACCAGGCGACGTGCTGCGTGGCCATTGTCCTCCCGCCTGCGAAAGATCCTGCACATATTGCCGCGTTTCTCTAAGAGCATCCCGCTCTCCTTTTAATGCGCCAGGAACTTCATCACATGAAGCGGCGGACACAGGAAGGGAAACTGTGGAGCTCTCTTCGAAACGAGCATCCACCTTGGCAACACCGGTGTGGCCGGAGTTTTCCTGCCCATCAGCATCGCTCTCACCTCGAAGAACAGGCCCGGTACCGGAGCTAGCTACGACGATTCCTGGATCACTAGAAGAAACCGGGGAGGAAAACGGCTCGAGAGAACGACACTCTATGGCTGAATCCGCAACCCCAGCACTCAAACACGTCGCCAGCTCAGAATCGTGTGTTAGACCGCTGTCACGGTCACGCAGTGAACTTGAAGCAGTCTCAAGGGTTCGTTTGGTGCCGGAAAAGCGAGTGGAATTTGCCACTGCGACACCATCGACGTAAGAGGAACAGGATTCTTGCTGCCGTGCCTGATCTCCGCACACTGGCACGGCAGTATTGTGTCTGTAAGACGAATGAGAAGATTGAGACCTCTGAGGTCCGCCATGACGATCGGAAGCAGCTGCACTGGTCGAAGTAGTAGTCGAAGTCCGTTTGAGAGACGACAACTTTTTAAACAGTTGCATGCTTGCAGCTAAGAGATGTACAGCCACACATGAACGGCGTAACGGTTTGCATCCGCCAAATTCGCGGACGAATCCTCGGCGTCTGGGACAGACAAAAGGCAATGTGCAACTGGTTTCCTGAAGCCTTTGACGTACAGTCAGGAACTGATGACTCTTATAGAAAGAAGATGAAAACCCGTCATTTGCTGTGCGAAGTGCGCCTGGCACACCCATCCACCCGCAGTTGCGAGCTTGACAGAAGCGTGGCGGCTTCGCGGTGAGCAAGAGTCATTTGCGTCATCAAGGACAAACAAACCCGGGTTACTGATGTAAAGGAGAACGGCAAAGAAGGAAGATCAACGCAGCAAAATTCCCCGAACAGAAAATTCAGAAATTCAAGAAACACCGTCATCACAGCGTCACGTTTGCATGTACGGTCACCAAGAAAAGCGTGGCTGGCAAATGAGCCGCCCGTTGCAATAGAGGGATTGGCGGTGGAGCAATTCGACACGCCGAAAAAGTCTGAAGAATTGTACCTATTACTACTTGTTCTACTGATTTCGCTTTGGTTCACACAGCAAGATGACAACCAAGGGTGTCGAGAAAACGACATTTAAGGAACGATACAAGCATCACTCATTTCAAGGATGAGCATACGAACGGGTGGTACGGGGACCACGGAGTATGGAGTGGAAACCCTACGACTTCCGCGGTAGAGTCGCCACGCGGACACTGCGGCGACACACAGCACCGGAAAGAACAACAGAAGTTTATTTTTCCATCACAGCCAGAGAGGTACCTTCTTTATTGAAGTTCGTCTTGCTGAAGCGCTCTCTTTTCCACATGTCGTTCTAGCATTTAATTGCGTCTAACACACACTTCACACTGTCAAGTCTATGGATTCATTGTGGCAACCTTTCGAGCTGCACCCCGCGACGACCAGTCATGCCATGGTGAGAAGGTGACTCCGAAAACCATCCGCAAACTGCACTGTGTACTTTGCAGTTAGTAGAGCAACCTTGCATCGCATTCCTCGTCCCACAAGTCCTGCTTTAAGATTTTTCGAGCCCCTCTTCAAGAGAAGCTGTCTTCCCGTCTCATACCTTTTACCGCGGAAAAATTTGTGAAGCTGTATGGGTTGAGGCCACGTTGACGGTCCTGTTCACTTGATAACCCAGAGTCTTGGCCAAAGTCAAATCCGTTGTCGTGCACAGCGATTTATGTGGACTCCCATGGTACGGTTTGTCTGCTTCTTGCTCTGCCCAGTTGCTTAACGACAGGCGACACGCTGTACCCCAGCGAAAAGTATTGCACGCACGTTATGGCTCATGATTGAAGATAGGCGATATTCCAGCTGAAAGCGTACGAGCACGACCCCAAATTCAGATTTTCTACAGCACCTGCTGTACTGTTCGCACACGATGTAGGTTTACTTTTCACTTCTTCGTCACTTTTCTGACTTCAATACACCATTCGCTTGTGACATCTGAATGCACTACGGTTAGTGCTAGCTTCAGGGCAAGTTTGTCTACAACGCGCCAAACGTGAACACGTGCCTTTATACCCCTGTGTCTGAACACTAAACAAACTCGATGTCCGCTGATCGATGTCTTGGGACCTCCTCTGCATATCCCAGCCTGCTTGAAAACCGGGTGAACGGTGATCTAAACGTCACCACAGCGTGACAACTAACCTTCCCAATTCAGTAATTCCATGTAGTGACGTCTCGAGAAAAGCTCCGCGACAGGGAGCGCTTTCTGTCTAAAATCAGATACTGCGGTTTCTGCCTTGAGCTGACTAACAAACGAAACAACGTAATTGACACGCTCTGTCATATCATAACGCTGCAGGCGTACACGAGAGAGGAAATAGGCAGGTCCAGGAAAAATTCCACGTGTGCATTGACTTACGCAGCAGACACACGGACAAGAGAGACCAAAACACAGTAGCTCCACCACGTTTCGTTGTGGAATGCTAACACGTCCTTGAAACGGTACGCAGAACGGAGACTGGACTGGATGCACCGACACGCGCCGGTGGCTGTTTAGATACCCCCGCAGTGTTACCAAATCACCCAGAGAAAACAATGGCAAGTTGGTATCATACGCAGTGTCACCGAGTCTCCAATATATGCGTCCAGTACCACTTCTAACGACGCAGACAAACACTTAGTGAGTCTGCAGTACCTTCTCAATCCATACAGTCAACCTGCATCACCCCGCGAGGAGGCAGCATCGTCTGCTGCACATGACAGCTACACTCTTGGATGAACCATCGACGGAAGGGGCACTGCCTGCGTGCTTACACGATAAAGGTCGGCAACTGCCACGCAATAACCCAACGGCTGCAAACTGCAGCTCTTTGACAGACGTTTATCTCTGTGGAATGAACGCCACATAGTCTCCCGAAAGCTCAACACTTGGCAAGCCATTACCACCACTTCCGCTGCAACGGCCGAGCTCCTCACTATGTGAACACATGACCCTGTTGGCGCATTTTAAAATCAAAAGGAGATCGCCATAAATGCGCTACTTTCACGGGACGCTCTTCAGCTTGACTTTCACGCCGTGTTCATCTCTTTGCTGATACAGGTCAACCACACCCCCTGGGGTTACCACATCCGCAGTATACCGCAACGTGGTTCACACGTGCGATGATGCGGCTGCTAGTCGCAAGGGGCATACGTTTAGATGGCTGGCAGATCGGACCCACTCGCCGATGAGGCCAACGCAGCCCCGTCAGGCAGCACTTTGCATTGGCTTTTCACAGCCGTCTGCACGTCACTGACGAGCTTGCGTAGCTCGTCAGTGGGCAGGCTGCTAGGAAGACGCTGCTCTGCAATTAAATTCGAAAAAATCGAAAGAAGCGCACGGAGCTCTGGCATCTCCGTTTGAGACGCATCTAGCAGTTGAAAGCATTCAGTCAGCAGCCGGCATGATGCGTCGTCGCGTAAGTTACGCAGGATCATCAGCACTGCCACCTTCGCCCAGGAGAGCCGTTCAGTATCGTCTGCTGGATCCACCGAGCAACCACCTGGAGTGTCTGTCTCTCCCAGTAGCGCATACGTAGCTTGGGTCCCTGAAAAACTGCCGGTCGCCCGCTCCGGTGGTATGCCTGCGACGTTAGCTCCTTCCCCTTGTCTCCGACAGGCTGTAGTACATGCGCAGTCACTGTCCGCCAGTCTTCCAGGTGGATGAGGTCCTCCTTGGTTCGCTGGAGTTGCTGCCTCAGAAAATGAATTCGACTCATGAGACATCGACCCACTGCTGTTGCGCCTTCGAATGTTCCTTTCCATGCTCTCTGTCATCGGGAATCGATTATCCAAGGGCCATTCCGACAGAGAGAAAGAACGGCGTTGTTCACGTACCCGGGCTTGCCCAGACATGCATTTAGCTCCATTAAGGTCGACTTCCTGGTTGCTGGAGTCATTTCTTGCTCTTGATATGTCCGCCTCCACATGAGGGCTGCGGTGGTGTTCCCCCAGGAATGAACCGCTGATGCTGCTGCGTGTACCATCCTTCACACCAACCATCAAGACTGTGTCGTCTAAACAGGAGCCCGCACTTGTGCGAGCGGAATGAACCGTGCTCGACCCAAGCGGGTCACCAGCATTCGCAGCAGATACACCGCTTTCTTCACCCTCCGAATGCACCATCTCTCTGTATCCCATCTCTGCAGCAAATTCGCTGGTAGGTCCCCCATCATCTGACACGCCGATGACCGCGTCAATTCGTGCTTCCGATGAAGCATTCATCGAGCGGAAACCCTCGTCGGATTGCAGCTCTGAGGTGTGGACACCCGACACAGTGAACCCGCCTGGCAGACTGCTGTTGCCAGGACCGTTCATCTGGCAATTAAGAGTGACGAGCTCTGTGGGAGACAGCGACCACAGATCGTGTGCTGGCGCAGAGGACGGCGAGGCGCCTTGAACGGCCTGGTGATGCAGCAGAACTTCTGTTGCCCACGTCTCGGAAGCGGCTAAGAACGTCGCACGCTTCGATGTTCCGGACGTGGGACCCAGATAATTTCCGCACGAATCTACAGATGTAGGCGGCGGTGGATCTCCGGTAGCTTCGCCACTCATCCCAGCTGGCAATGATTCCGTCAGGCCCGGAGCTCCAGAAGCCTGTAACTTTTCCGAGTTCAATGACGATCGGCAAAGGAGTCTTTCCGGCGAAGTGGGTGTTCCTGAGCGGTCACAGGTCAGCTGAGCGCCATCCGTGGCTCCTTCCGTTGCCACATCAGGTTGGTTTGTTTTTGCTGGCAACAGCGAACCTCTCGCACAAAAACTCGTATCCGGAATCGCACCAGACAAACACGTTGAAACTGCGGACCTCGCCGCAAGGGAATTATCACGTTGGGATAGCAACAGCAATAGTGATGTCATCCCGACAGTCTCTGACCCGTCGCCGGTTGACCCCTGGATTGACGGGACCGCCAAACCTGCCGCCGCGGTCTGCGATAGTTGCTCAGCATGCTGAGGGTATCGCGTCGGAGCATCAACTGCCGAAAGGGCTCCTGAGGAAGAGACAAGGTGACAACCCGACCCGACGTTAGCCAGGCCCAGGCGTTGCTGCTGCTCCTCGGTCTTCCTGTGTTGCTGCATTGCGCTGCAGAGTCGAACAGCACCTTGGACAGGCTCTGAATGATGTAGTTGACCGTATACACTATCCGCGCCACGACACTGTGTCTCGTCTATATTGAGAGCATCAGTGGTACCCTTCAGACCGCTTCTGGACCCCCTCGGTTGTGGAGATGTGACGGAAGAAATCGCCTCCCGATATTCTGCTGCAACATCAGCCTCGGTTGGTCTGGCCCGCTCGCCAGCAACTTCGCTGCCTTCACTGAGAGATATGAATGCGGGGATATCTTGAACAGTTACTGACACTGCAGGAGGCGTAGGCATCACCGACCTGTCCTCTGAACGAGGCGGAGTGCTCCGCATTCGATTTCCGTCCAATGAAGCAACGAAAACGCCTTCACACGTGCCGCCACCTGCGCCCACCGTGTTTGCGTCATATTTGACTTTCCAATTTCCCTCCCGAGTCGAGCTTCCCCAGTCACCAGCCCACTCACCACCTCCTAAAGAATCTTCTCCACTGTGCAACACTTTGGTTTCTACCGAAGATGCTGCGAGGCGGTGGCGACTGTCTGAAGCAGTGCCACCCGCTCCACCGTCTGCAGACCGGCTCCACGATGCCTCAACAAACGGAAGTCCCGTCAGTCCGTCATCCTCTAGGCCGGAGGCCGCCTGTGCGAAATCTATCGAATTCTGCATGTCAGTCACAGCCACGGCACCCGCCGCACCACCCAAGGGGGAAGAATTCCGCGGTGCTAAGGCTGTTGCTGCGTCTATTGCGCGACGTTCTTCTCTCGAGTCTGTTCGTGGACCCCGGGTTCCCAAAAGTTCGTCTCGGGTGGTACTTGTGACAGTCCCATCTGCGACTGCTTTGTTGGCAACGTTGTTGCAGAAGGCACGCAGACGAGGGGTCTCTGCAGCAGCTGCAGTTGCAGTCTCTGTGACTGTGCAGTCTTCACGCAGGCGGATACCCTCAGCACTGCTTCTACTTGCATATAGTAAGCTTCGACCTGCTATTGCAGGAATTAAGGCAGACAGCTGCGTACCATCACCAGAGGGGCTCTCGGGGTTGGTGCATGCGGCCGTACACCACCGAGCTCCGGTCATTACGCCTCGGCCTTCCTGATTGTCATCACTGATTCCTGCTGAAGCTGGCCCGTAATTAGCTGACATGTAGTCTCCCAATGCTGCGAGAAACGCCAAACTTGAGAACTTCGTCGAATTAACTGAAGCTGCTTCTTGCCGCTGACAGGTGATATCGTAAGTGGGCAGCACGGTCGCTGTGCCTGCGATATTGCCACCACGAAGTCCACCTGTTCCAGCCGATGGTGGGCTGTTAAGTGGATTCACGCCACTCCCAGCCTGCTCCGACACATTTCGGTTTCCGGAAACTGAGCGGCGGGAGCTTCCAGCTCCACACACAATGTTGGGTCGCTTAGGTGTCGATGTCGCCCGACTGGTTGCTGCGGCAAGCTCGGCGTTCCTTTTTCGACACAACTTGGCAAGATTCCAGGCGTTCTCAAAACCATTTTTCTCGACACTGAAACTTTTAAAGAACCTCTGGCCTTCACGTTTCCAGTGAGCGATCCATCGTGGACACGTCGGATCAAACTTCACCCCTACAGTATGAGGAAGCTGTCGGGCTCGCAATGCCAGATCTTCCCGCGCATGCTTGCGCCTTTCATGCTGCTGCTGGCGGAGATGCCGATGCGACACGCAGCCATCACGGCTGTCTCCCCGTGCTGCAGCCATTTCCACATTCTCACGTTTCGAGAATCCACTGGCAGACCAGCAACACGTGCTCTCAGGGTCTCTTATTTTGTTCAGTCTCTCCTCATGTTCACACGAAGTGGCACGGCTGGGAATTGCCTGGAGTTCAGAATCGCAGCCAGCTGCTTCCTCTCTTACACCATGAGGCCGGCACGAGCGGTTAGATGAACAAGACTCGCTCCCTAACTGGCGCAGACTTTCTACTGTAACATCCGCCGAAGATCTACCGGCATTGTCGCAACTCGTCTGCGTTATTCTGCTGTGTTCTCCCAAGCACTGGGGAGGCAGTAGACGTTGCTTTCGATTTTCTACAGCTGAAGTCTCGGGAGAGTGTGCTATATCTCCGCAGTCGTCGACCATACAGAGATTCGGCGACACTCCAGCACAGCTCGCACACAGTCGGTGACCATGGACATCGACGGGGCACTCACAAGCAGTCCTTTTTATGTGCATGTGTCCCCCTGCCTCTGACCGTGAGCTGCAGCTCGACCCACAACTCGAGACGTTCTCATCCGTTCGTGCCTTTTCATGATGTCCTTCCCCATCACCCACCGTCTGCATCGCGCCGCCCGAGCCGCCCCAACTATGCCGCACCTGATCGTCCTCCAGACGCGAACCCGACGTGCTTGTATCCCCTCTATGATCGTTTCTGGCTTGGTTTCTGTGTCTGTTGGGCTCACCCGGGAAAAGCGTGTCATCAGCTGTGTCTTGTTTGCGTTGTCCATGAGCGCCTCTTCTCTCCAAAGATGACCCGTCGCACACACGACATGTTACGCAACCGGACGACCCGTCCGAATGTGTGATAGACGCGTTGGAGAGCTGGCTCCGGCCCCCGCCCTCGTTCGGTGCCACTTCGGCGCTTCGCCCCCCGCAGCAGGGACACGTGGTCGTGTTTCGCTCGATCCCAGTGTCCCTCTTTACCTCTTCATCCTGTACAGATGGCGCTCCGCAAACGGTTGAGGTAAGTTCGCGCCGCCGTGAACGCGCCGTCTGTAAGGCGCCGCGCCTTTGAACCGAAGGCGTTGTTGCCTGCAGCTGTTGCTCTTTGTGGTCAAACTCCATCAGGAAATCAATCGCCGCCTGGCGGGCCTGGAGGAAGCCCAGTTTCCGAACTGAAAATGACTTACACAACCGCGTGCGTCGAGTCTGCACACGCACGACCCACATCAGGGTCTGGGTAGAAAAGGTAAGACGGTTAATACGAGGTAGCATTCGAGCGAGTTTTGCATACCCTGAAGCGCGGCGCTGTTGCACAGGCTGTTTCGCCCCGCCGTCTACATCTATTGTTCCTTCGTTGTTTCCCAGTGATGCCGCTAGAAGTGCCAACACTTCTTGCTCTGGCGACAACCTTGCTGAGCTGCAGCGTGGCTCCATGTTTCGCAGCGTTTCCATATCATGTTCCTGCGGCGACACTGCCAAGCACGAAGACACATCAAGCGCAGTAGTCAACGACTCTGGAGCAAATTTTGAGGCCCCAGTCGGCGCGCTTGCCAGACGCGACGGTCCGACCCTTAATGCTTGATCCGTAGATAAACTAGTTAAAATTCGCGTGTCCACGTTGACTGGTGGCAGCCCTTGCTGTGGTGTCCGAGCTTGACTATCGCATGCAGCGAGGCCGAGCAATCGATCATCCGAAGCATTTGAGCTGCCACATGATGCGGCGCTACAGTTGCCTACACCTGGTAGCATCCCCCTGCTCGTCTGCATCGTCTCGTTGCCCATTAAAACAGATGCGACTGATGCAAGTACAGAAGAGGCTTCATGTCGACCGAACACCGATGCTCGATCACTCAACCTTGTTTCCTGCTTATAACCGACTTCGGATTCCCCATATGTACGTCCAGTTTGAGCTGAGGTTGCAAGCCTCCTTCTCTTCAGTCCAACGGCCTGAAGCAAGGCATTTCTGATGTCGCTCGAATCTTCTCTGACTTCGGGTGCAGAAACCTGAAGATTCACACTTGCGCCGATCTGCTGTTCTTCTCCTCTGCTTCTCATGACGCTGTCTACGGCTCGGTCATTGCTTCCTGGCTCGGTGGCACCCATTGTCGCGGAGTCCCCTCGCGTGCCGCTGTCCCTCTTTCTATGTTTACCCAAATCCTTTTCCCTTGCTTCTAAACCCTCTGCCGCCTCCGCAGCCTCCGCTGCCTCTGCATTTTGGCGCAGCACTGTCATCTCGCCTAGCAACGCCTGGAGAATCTCCTGCTCTTGCCGAGAGTTGCGCAGCTGCTGCTGAAGCTCCTGTTCCCTCTTTTGAAGTTCTTCCTTGGTCGCCCTGGTCGTTAACAAATCAATACGAGCAGCTGAGAGTGAGGACAGGATGTTGCTCTGAGAAAGCCTTATGGGACGGCCCTCATTCTCGATTGAAGCCGCACGTGAAGACCCGCAGTCTGGTCGACGGCTCGGGAAACCCGATAAGCTCTCTAACAACGCCTTCGGTTGAGACAAATCAGGCCATCGCATCGCCTGGCCCCTCAGTAGAGCATTTGCAGACGTCGGAGCGGCATCTCCTCCCCCGTCGCTGCCCGTGGCGGAAGTTGTTGTTGTTGTTCGTGATTCGACTGGAACGTCCACAGTGCTAAAACTGTCCACCGGGTGTGTCCGCCTTCCTGTGCTTGAATCCGTTCTCAGCTTTCGAGATTTCCCCGCCATTGGGTACGGTAGCGGTCTCCCCTGGGACACAGGTTCTGCCGGAAGGTCCGCGGGTGCACTGGCGTCTTTGGGTGGCGTACAGGCACTGCACTTGGACGCCTGTGCCAACGAAGACTTCTCCCTAAATGTTGTTTTGAGCTGGTGAACTTCAGGCAGCCAGGGCTCCTCGTTCATCTGGCCGTTGCCTTGGTCGGTTTGCCTCGATCTCTCTGGTGTCGCAGCCTTTGATCCAGGACGGACCAGCCCTTCGTCTACGTCTTCCCCCGCTGATGCTCCTCCTCCCTCCTCACTCACGTTTCTGATCAGACAAGAAAGCCCACCTGAGCTGACACCGACTGGACCTGCCTGCCTCCGGCGCCGTTTACCACCCTGTCCAGAGGCCGTCAACGTCCTATTGCAGGAATCTTCAGAAAGCACACGGTGGTCTGCGCTCTCCATCGCATCCGAGACAATAGGGTCCTCCGCTGGTTTCGAAGATGTGTCTTGAGGTGGAGAGCTTTGTCCTCCCGAAGAGGAGTGCAGGTTCGCCACCGACGGAGTTCTCACCAGATCTACAGACGATACACGGCCAGACTCCAGTGTATCCACATCTGCAATATTGGGAAAATTTATTTCTTGAGCATTGCTACTTTTGTTCGCGTCACCGTCACGCATGTTAGCCGGAGAGGCAGAAGGTGGACGGCGTAAATCGGAGCGGGCGCTGTCCCCATGCTGGGTCCCAGTACGCAATTTGCATGCATGGATCGAGGTCACTTGGCAATTGTGACCGGGTATTTCCGGTGGTCCTTCCTTAACCAGAGCCTCTGGTTGTATTTTTATACATTCAGTGTCGCCCTGATAGGGTGTTTTCAATGCCGACACGAGCCAGCTTTCGTTCGTTAGGCATGGCAAATAAAGTGCCTCCTCGACATCGCCTCCCTTGTTGCTTCGGATTTCATTTGGAGCAGACCCGGAAAATCTTGGCAACACCTCCTTCACTGCATCAGAACCAGAAAGGGTTGCCATAGCGCTTCTTCAAGATTTCGTAGAGAACACTGAAGCCTTCAAGTTCAGCGAGGATAGAGGGGAAGCTTTGGGAGCATCGACGCCAATATTCACACGTGCCTATCCAATGCCAGTGTTCAGGTAACCCGGAAAGGCCTGAAGACTCTGGGTGCGCCTCTTCTGGCTACGAAGGTGAGTGAATACCACCCAGGAATGAATTGTTCGCAGAACCAAAGAATTGAAAAGAGTGCTTCAAAGACAGGGCGAGAGCAGTCATCTTTCAGTCACTCTGAAAGGGGCCCTTCTATGCGAGTGCTCAGCTAAGGCGGACGAAGGTATACGATGGAACTGGGAATCACGCAACGGAAGGCTGAACAATGATACAGGTGAGCTAGAACGGGAGAAAACTGTGAAGGGCTTCATCGTGTCATTATCTCCGGACGGGGCAGCTGCTTTACAGACGTTATCACGGTATATATCGAGTATCCCATTCGAAGCTTACACCAAGTTGAACTTAGAAGAATAGCAAGCGCAGGAACGACTCACATGGAAAACGGCATATCGTGTACGTGAAACGGAGTACAACCGAACCGACTCTCCCACTGCATCACACCTTCTTCCGCCACAATGTGTCTCGAAAAACTTAGGTAGACAGGGTCCCGTCGAAGACGGAGATAACATGCAAGCAATTTGGTTATGCTACAATATGTACCGAAACAGCGTCGGAAGTCTTCGGACGAAGGCCCAGAGGGAGTAGCCCAGCAGAGGATGAAGACGCGAGTAAATCTGCTGGGTGAAAATAATGGTTCTCTCACGATCAACAATGAGATCAATGAAAACGATATGTGAAATTCAGAGGGACAGAACTGATCAGCTGCGTCTGATAACATTCACATACATGAGTGAATTCGCGCGAGATGCTTCCAGAAGACTGCAGACGCACCTCTACGAGCATCGACAGCAGGTACGTGCGGACTGCCAGTAATGAATCGACTATACACTCGCTTGGAACGGAACGAAATGGTGCAAGGCGTCCTACCAGTTGCATCAAATACCGCGGCGCATCTTGGAAATGACCCAAAGGCAGTGAAGCCCAGGTGACGTGTGCGCGGTGGTCTCCGGTGGAGCAAGGAAATACGACTTTCCGGTACTTTCCCCTCCCTTCACCCGTATGACAGCGGTTCCGTAACTCATGCAATGAGTTGAAATCATCAGGAAGAAGTTTATTGCAATCATTCACGAAAACTCTACGAATTTCCCCAATGCTGCGGCACCGCGCCGCCAACTGTCGATATTCTCTGTGGCTGACCCGCGCTTACACCACACCTACCGAGAGGGAGATTGAGGCGGGTGGAGGGGTTAACCAAAGAAATCAAAGAAGCAGTGCGATTGGAAAGTTCCCCAGTCTCTCTCCGGAGTGCACAAGTGAACCAGTTAGCAAGAGAAAATTCGCCGTAAAAGGGTACCACCTGGTGTCGCGAAATGAGTCTGCGGAGACACCTGGGGCTAATTCAGCGCTGCAGTGTTCGTCCGCTCGAAAAACAGGAGACACAACTGCCACATAACGACGGATTGCGCGCGCCACTCTTTCCGCGGACCGGCCAACTGGGGAAACACGACTCTGACCCCAGTTTCTGAGTCTCACCTGATGATGGTTGTCGCGACCCCCGCCCATCGTTCGCGGCCGAGGACGGTGTCGTCGGGCGCACTCACTGCAACGACGCTCAACACCAGACGGCGCAGCACTTGTACAGTAATTCTACGGGACTATCTGTCGACGAAAAGAAAAACAAACAGAAAAGAAAACAGTGCCTCCTCGTATTCTGCTCTAGGACGAGGAAGACAGTATGGCCTGCAAGCGGAACCTGCGTATGCAGCGCAAGTGTAGTATTGACTACTGTGTAGAGAGCCGTGTCGAACTTGACTCACCTGGCAGTGTAAGTACAGCCGCTCTCGCCGATGTGATTTCTCGTTTAACTCAAAACTGCTATGTGTATGTGCATTGCGAAGGATCTCAAAAAGAGGATTCAGCTGGGGCCACGGCAGAACTAGAGCTGCGATCGTTCCTTCTAACCGTAGGGTAGATTAACCCTCGAACCCCTTTAGGCTGCAGCCCCGTCCGACAGTGATGATTGTCTTGGATAAACTTAGGCGGTATGCGCCACAGAAGTGAACTGAAAACGACAAAGATTCCAGAAGATAGACCGTCTATTGTGTTACACCAGTATGTGGTTGATCGCTGATAGGAGGACCTCCGGAACATCCGGTTCGGTGTCGTCATCCCGTTTACCCCGGTTACTCGCGTCTCTCGGTCTCTCCTTGTGCCACTCTTCGGGTGTGCGTCGCTTCGTTTGACAACGTAGGAACAAAATGGGGATCTGTAGCTTGTGCCACCACGCATAGGCCATCACTTGTGTTTTACGGGGATTTTGTTCGTTTTTCGTGCCACTGAGTTAGTAACTTTTCTTGCAGTTGCGTGTAAAATGGAGTCGTGTACACTATGTTATTCACTACGAAGGTAGGTCCACACTGCTTCAGCCCCGGCCACACAGCTGCAGAGACGCGGCTTTGAATGCCGGGCACTGCTTAATCAGAATGTTCGTCCTGAAACCCTTCATATTCATTCGTTACAACGTCAAATCTCGTTGCCATCCGCCGCCCTAAGCGTTCCAGAGACTCGCTGCCGTCGTGCGCCAAGGAATTGACACAGCGGGGGAGCTGGGGTCGGGCATGCAGAAGCGTAACGATGCAGGAGTGTCCCGTCTGTCAACAACAACTCGAGTCCCCCCGCACAACCAAGAACATGCACGGGTACGCATCTATTTAAACGTCCGAATTTCAGACGTCGATGGTTTTTCATGGGGCCGAGGGCCCACAAGTGCACGTAACAAAGTGCCGGGAATGATTGTTCGTGTGCCTTCGGCTAGCATGCATCTCGATAACTTCATCCAGATCAATCGACAGTGAGTCAAAAGTATGTCCGGACAATGCAAAAATTACCACGCACTATCTGATGAAGGCGCCTCTGACGATGTGTGCGAATCTAGTGTCTCGTCAAGCTTCACGAGTGACCGTTCGTACACTGCTTTTTTTTGCAACTGTCTTTACCTTATGACTTACTTTTGCTCAAGTGGTGGACTTCGGATGTCACACTAGTCATGTCGAAACGGGTTGTACAGTGGAGGAGTATGTTCGGTTCTCCCCGCGATCATCGCTTCTGGACGAGGCTGTGTTCTGCATTGTGTCTGCCTCATTTCGGTCGAGTTCCTCATGGAGCGCTGGTGCGGGAACTGGCGGGAGCGTATTTCCTTCCGGCAACATAGATTTGTCTACTGTGTCGTGTATTCAGTCTGAGTGCCTCTCATCCGTAGTGGTCCCCATCAGTGAGGTTTCGCGATTTCGCCATGCAGAACTGGACAGCGTTACTCGGGATTCCGGTTCGGTGTGCTCGTGTCTACTCTTCGGGGAGTCTCGTGTCTGAACGGGGGCGTCCTCAGACCGTCACGTCGTTGAGGACCGTACCAACGTTGGCACCAGGGCCACACCAGAGAAGCTTCGAGACTGTTCACCGGAACCTCTTGGGACCACACTGCACGAAGCTGAGACATCGTGCCGTGCCTCACTGTCGTCGCCCTTCACCGAAGGCATTTTCCTTTTCCCCCTTTTCCGCAGCCACTCTTTTGACGACACTTCAGTTCCTGGACGGTGTCGGCAAATCGCATGCAGCATATAGAACTGAGAGGGGAGTAAGTACACGTCATGCGGAGGAGTCTCGGTCTCGAGCAACCGACCAGGACTTCTCGTCTGATGGAAATATCACCGACGGCCGCCAGCAGTTATCTTCACGGGCCGCAGCCGTACCTACTGCTGCCGAACACGAGCGTCGATTGCGTAGGCGACTTCAAGCATGTGGGCCACGACCAAGTGAAATACGTCGTCTGAAAGATGTGTTGGTGACACATTTGCTGTCTGTCGCTGGCAATCCTTCGTACAGGTGAGTTGTGCCCCAGTGGTCAGCGGTGGGGTTTCTAATACCTCGAAACATTGCCAGTCTACCGTCTGCATCTGCGTTTTACTGTCGTTCTGTCCCAGGGTGACGCACTGAGGGAAGAAGCCCAGTCTCACGTGAAAGGCATTCTCCGATACTCTTCTCTCTCTGGCTTATCTTTTTCAGGACGTCGAGGCAGAGCGTGCTCGTTAGTGGCTCCTCCTTGGTTCATGAGCTGCGCAAGTCCTTTCAATGCAAGCGGCTTATCATTAGCCGGCAGTCTAAGGGTGTGAATCTGGACGCGTGCGCTCATTTAGCGGAAGGTGACACACCGGTTTCGCCAACAGTGTCTAACGTATGTAACAGCCTCTCCGCCGCTAACGAGAGTGTGCATGGACCGGCCGGTCACGGAGTGGAGACGCATTTTGTGACAGACCGTATTCTTCGCAAAGTAAGCAGAACGCCTTTTCTCAGTACAAACTAGCCGTTCTAAGACTAGCTTTTTTGTAACTGTGACGCACAGTGCCTACCTCTGCCCTCTGCCATGATGTCATTCATTCAGATTGCCGGTCTACATTCGTACGACGGTGGATGTGTCGCGGAAATGCGGCATCCTCCCCCGGCTGCGAGTTTCGGTGATATGAAGCTGCTTCTATGTCTCGGGCGTCCCCCGAACTCTTTCTGCGAGACCGACACCGCTTGCAGCTCTTTCAAGGGCCTCGAAGAGGACACAGACAATTTCGAACGACTAATGCTCGGCATTCTTGGCACCATTCTCCGATCGGCCGCCGCACTACAGTGGCAGGGCGTCTGGCTTCTGCCTCAGTGTCCAGACGTCTTTAACCCCCTCGCCATTCGGGCTTCCCAGGTACGGAGCGAGAGGATGGCTTACGTATCTTCTTGGGGGACACAGGTTCTATTAGATATCCACATTTCCATCGGATTCGGCGGGAGGTGGAGTATGTTTCTTTTGTGCCACCATTTCATTAAATGACACGGCGATCGGCATACGATTAGAAACGTCAACTTTGCGTGTATCGCTGTGGCTGGCTGCCTAGTGCCCGTTCGGAGGGATATATTAAATGTTTGCCTCTGTCCTTTCTGTTCTTTCAGGGAGCTCTCTTCTGGTTGCCGTATCGGAGAGGGTCGTGGGATGATTTCGTTAAGTTCACGTCCGAACAAGATCTGCTTATCTGTATCCCTCATGAAGCTGGTCTAGACGTTCATTCCAGCGAATTATCGCCGCGTAGTTACAAGGGCGTTTGCTTGTTAATTGATGACGCTGCCTTTCATGCAGCCGACGCTCTTGTGCAACAGTCGAGGGGGAAGTTGTCCAACCAATCAAAGGAGGTCGTTTCGTCCAACGCGGGGGACACCGCCAATCACGTATTAATTCCGAAAGGAGGGAGAAATAGAGTGCCTCGATTGTCCTGTCCGTACCAGACCATTGCCTTGCCATCAGTCGGATCGGGAGGAGATGACGGAGACCAGGAGAATGTGATGGCTCTCATGCATCCAGTTACATCGACTACGATTTTGATGTATCAACTCAAGCAGACACACTTTCCGTCTGTAGCGTCTTCTGCCTTTCTGTTCTCAAAAAAAACGGAGACTTAATGTACAATCGGTTTCACGAAGCGTGACGGCCTGCAGGTACTGTATGTCCTTCAGGCCGACCGACTTCGATGGTGCTGCACAAGAGATACGAGGGCCTCATTCGTTGACGAATGACTCTATCTGTAGTGTGTTGGCCGGATTTCGTTTTTTTTGATAGGGATTTGTTTTTCCTGAGTTATCTGCGTGTTGTTATCCGTAGCAGGATGCGGAGATGTGTGGTGCTTGTCAGATACACCCCTGAATGTAGGGAAAATCAATCCCCTCGCCGCGACGGTAGAATCACCCAGAGACGTTTGAGCCCTTCATAGCGTTGTAAAGACATGACAGTTCGAATTGTCAGCTCAAAAACTGCTGGCAAACGTTGATGAAAGACCAAGTGCCAAGCCCGCGTAACAGGCAGGTTATATTCAGGCACGGGCTGCTTCTCTACGGTAACCATAAGACTTGCCCTAAGAGTCTCATCTCGTGGGCACAGTTTGATAGACCAGCAAGTGTTGATGCATATAACGCTGATACAGCAGATTTTCCCTGTTATCTGTAGGCATGGTATCAAGCAGCTTCTTACCAATGATTCCTCTTACGAGGAACGCCACAAGATTTACGCGCCTACAAAGTGGATTGAGCAGATGCCGCAGATTTCTTCTTGTACTTCTCTTACTTTACTATTGCAATAAAAACTATCTCCAGAAGCATTCCAGCTACAGCTATGTAGTACACGTTTGTCCACTGTCGTCCCGATCGCACTGTGCGACGGTACGCGACCACAGCAAGGATAACCAAGACGATGTGATATCCTAGCTCCGAGGCTGCCAACCATATCCTGGATTTTGTGAGCCGACAGATTGCTTGAACGAAGAAGTCCGGCATCAAGAAGTATTCTGTTTACCATGCAGCAGCTGTCTCTTGCATGAATGCACCAACACTGGAACTAATATTGTTATCGTAGAACGGTGTCACCATCGCCGTAAGAAGGAACACCTCATAAAGGATGGCAAATCCCAGAACCACCATGCACTGCTCGACAAAAGTGTCGATAGGTTAAGTTTCTTTTACAAAAGTGAGTCTTACCGTGCTGGCACTCTTGTAGTACACGTCGTCCACTTGCTCGATAGTGGGAATCCGGGATGGAAGAAGCCTGAGCATAAGGCCAGGACCGAGGAAATAGCTTCTAAAATTCCCAGAGCACTCCTGGCGAGGGGTGTGTGGAGGTATTTCGGGCTTATAATTGCTTGGAAACCCTGAAATCTCGTGGTTGATGGGGCTTAGTGGCGAGTCGGGAAACGACGACGGCATTTTACCCATAGTGTTTACACCCGTGGGGTTTTGCACAAATACGGGAAGGAGGCCTGGCCGTACGGGCGGCGGCGGCGCCCCTTTTGGTTTTTCACGTGTCAGCAACGACATGGTTGGCTTTTCAGAAAGAGACAAACGATGATCGTCAGCAAGACGTTCCAGATCCGAGCAATCACTTGGAATCCTACATTGGCCTTGATGCTTTTCTGAGGGGGGTGGTGTACAGACAGCCGACCCTTGACGCACTTCAAAGCTTATCGTCATCGCAATATCTTATCTACCAAACTGGGCACGGACGTAGTTCTATCTTTCCGTGTGGGAAACAAAGTCTTTCGTTATGCGGTCTGATTTCTACTTTTCGCCGGTATTTGTTCTGAAGCCAGGCTAAACATCTGCCGTTGTGTGGGTGTGTGTGTACTGGAAAACACTTTCATCGCTCGAACTGCACTCACTGCACCAGGCACCTATTTTTTTTCCATTGACAGACTGCGAAACTAACGCTACAGGTACACTGATGCGACATGCAGCAACGCCACGTGGGGGTATTAGAGGCAATAGCTCACAACCAGGTTGCATTCCTGAGGAGCAGCACGGGGTATCATCAACAAACAAACACTGCATCGTCAAACCGTAGCCAAACACCGACGCTCACCTGCTGAGGGTGAGCATTAGCGAGGTTCGCCTTGCGTTCTCTTGGGTTTCCGTGATGGGTTCCTACAATCGGCCGCCGTTGTTATAGTTCAGTTCCATTGGAGCTCATTCATCAAGACAGTGAGGGTGGAACCACCACCCATCCTTTCGATGCTTCGTTTTCAAAGTGAGCAACGGGAAATTTCACTCTCGAGTCTACTAGTCACCCGGCTTGAAGGTGGACTACAGGACTGCCATGCGAAGATGACTGGGGACAAGCGATTTACGCTATCATCCGGGCGACAGCCCCGAGTGAAAAAGTCGTAGGCATAGACAGCGCTACGAGAATTTTATTTACGCGCAAGAATGTTAGGATCAGTTCCTCGAAATATGAAGCCGGATGCAGGCGTCTGTGCGTCTTCTGTTGTGCGATATCGTCACGGTTCCAGCGCTACATCAGCGTTGTGGTAACGGTCGCTAAACGAACAGCTTACCGAGGATACTTTTTGCGAACGAGCACACGGATTGCCGGAAGAACCGACAAAATGAAAGACCCCTGTCTTACTTGAGTGTCCTGAGCCTCTCTTTTACGCGTTTAATTTAATTTGGATACAGCAGCTCTGCTTGGTGCCAGGTAAGGTAACTTCCTCGTCACAGGGGGTCTCCAACGGTGTCGTACGCTGAGCATGCGCTAGCCGTTCGCCAGAGGCATCGGCATTCATAATAACATGTGTCGCCAAACACATTTCTCTCGAACCAAACACATTTCGTATGAGCGTCTGCGCCTCCAGTAAGGAAGATCTGTGTACTGAGTAGTATTGGGACGCCTGTTTACGTCTGCAGTGCAATAGTACAACAGTGCCTTCTCCCCGTACAACGTGAGCATCAGTCGCAACCAGACCCCCTCGCCTGAACGGTGATTCCGTCTGCGCAAACGGTGGTTCGGAAGGTCTAGCGCTGGGCTATTTGTTTTTAGAGAAACCGCCGACGGAATGGGTTCTGCTATCACTAGCACAAAAGAGGACAGGACTGATGGTCTGCAACAAGGGCGAGCAAACAATTTCTCCCGGTCTGCCTGTTGGGCAGCCAAGGACGAATATTTTGCATGCTTGGACAAGCACGGCGGGGACTCATATGCTGAGTGCAAGGAGTACAAGCAAAGGTTTGAGGAGATGTGCCTCCCGTCGTGGCAAGCGCATTTCACGGCGCAGCGTGGTGTTGAAGTTCGTTCCCCACGATAGTGCCGCTGGAAAGTAAGGATAACATCAACTGGACTTGCGTCCTCGTCATAGACTCTCTCTGGGCATCTGTCCTCCATGAGGCTGGTAGGGATATAGGTTATTGGTGTAGTCCATCAGAAATGTGACTGCGAAAACATATGAATGCTGGAGGACTAAACCTCTCGATGTGAAGGCGTCCTCTTCGGGCGACAGCGGTTCTTCGTTGGGAGCGAAGCATTTCCCCGAGGACGGGTTCGTCGTTACGTGTGCATTAGCACCTTGACGGCGTCAGCTCCGTTTTACATATCATTTTTTCCCAATTGTACAAAGCCATTATGCTTCACCCTGCTTGCCACACGTTCTCGCGGAACAGGCCTGTTGCGCAGATGATGTGGAACGACACTGCCGTCGTCTGTACGGCGCCTTGGGGTGCGTGTGGTCCGAACCAGTATATAATTTTACTGCTAACGTGAAAATGCAGGAGCTGCTGGCCTCGGCGCTACTGCGTGCACTTCGGACACACTCATTTCTTGGTGCTTGAGGGCAGCCGCGTTTACCCAACAGCCACTGTGGAGCATGCACGATCCAGTGACGATCGACATTCGGTTTTGTGTTGTTATTGAAGAGTTCATGCTCGTCTTCTTAAGGTGTTTCTCATACCACCTAGGATACGAATCGAGGAACTCCGCCAGTTACTGTACTGGTCGTCGCGAAACCGCAGCAAAATTGGGGCACTCCATCGAGTAGCAATACAAACTTAAGTTGCACAAGAAGCCCGTGTAGAGAAGCGGTGGACGTTTTCGAGCGACTTCCCTCCCCGTCACATATTGCCATCCAAAGCCTTACACGAATAAGTTTAGTGACGCCCAGCTGAAGCATGCTGCTACTGCAAGCACATCTAGCCCAGTTCCATGCAGGTTGCGCACATTCAGCGTCGCTTCGCCAAGAGTAGAAAATGATATTCGATAACCAGAGGAGACGTCCACGTCTAGTGAAAGTCTGTGCACGCTAAGTACACTTCCGGATAATATTGCCGTCGGTGGGGGACATCACACCACACAGTCGGTTTGAAAAGGAGTGACAGTACATCAAGAACTTCTTCGTTCACATATGATGGCGTCTCTGATAAACAGAAGAACATAACCACGCGACATAAGCTGATCATATGTCATCCAAAAGGTTCGGTGCCGCACAAGTTCCGGACGATGGTGCAGGCGCCATGGAAGCGCCTCCTTTGATGTACTGATAGGTCATTCGCCCGTATGTCGTCGGTGGCGCATGAGTCTTCTTTGGTTTCGACCCCATGACAGCAGCCTCTTGCTGCCGCCGTGCTGCGAACAACAAAACATCACATGGACATCTACACTTGTGTGCAGTGTTCTGCAGCAGAAGTACAGGTTTCCTATGTTTTCTTATTGACGGGGCAAAACACGCACTGCAATTAGTGTCAAGGCTCCAAAAAACGTACCAACTTTTCCGCCGTTGACTGATACACCGAGTTTCTTAAATTTTCGCAACGTTTTGGAATTAGCCGCCTGTACGACTGTAATCTCCTGCGGCGAGAAAGCACAGAGAAAAGAGCGGCAAGGTCCTTGACTGCCAAACAGTCTTTTCGCTGACCTCATTCCACTGCTACAGTTCCGTTGTCACTAGTAGACGTACCTGAAATTTCTTGTTTCGCTCCGAGTCAATTTCCCTACCAATGACACAGACGCAAAATTACAGTATATGATACAAAAAAGTGTAAATCCATGTTTCGTTCAGACGCCGTCCCCACATCTTGGTTTCTGGTCGATAAGCTCATTCTCGAAGTATTCCGCTTGATCAAAACCACACAAGGCTAGCAGACATTCATTGAATAACGGAGCCATTGGATAAATTAGTGTCAGCTCAATCCGATGTTGTGTGAACAAAGAGTGGCGGTCTTCAGCGATCGTCTGTCTTTCGATAGTAGACTAATCCCAGTCGACAGCAATCTCAGTGGAGCAGACCGTCCTCAAAAGCACAAAATCAACTGGACACACATAGCATGCGAATACCAGATATGACCTTACCTGTCTTTCCATTTACTCCGTAACACCCGAATCGGTCTGTTTCCAACATATTTGAAATTCATTTCTTTCAGTGCCTTCAACATATCATTGGGATCCGAAAAAGACACAAAACCTGAAGAAAAAGTGCACGCATGCATCGATGGAAACATGACACTTGTTCTGTCGCTGACCGAAGTTGCAACATAACGGATCATTGGATGACTCACCGTAACCTCTCGTCTTCCCTGTCCTCTTGTCCCTGACCACGCGAGCCTTCGCGAAAGATTTGTACTTCCGAAAAGCATTTGTCAAAACTTCGTCTGTAACCTCGTTCCCCAAGTCTCCGCAGAAAACTCTGACAGTCAAAACAACACATTAATCCACATCTAGTCGTGTTCTGGATAGGCTTCTTCACTGCATGTAATATGGACTGCATGCAATACCAAGTAAAAGTTTACACCGTAAGCGAACTGAGCGCAGTCTATCTTGAGCCGGGTCTTTCTCACCGGAAGTCATTTTCAGGCCATTCGTCCAGTGTCGGGTCGCTCCAAATCTTCCCAGCCCCCTTACGAAGATGAACTGTCTTCTCGTTGTCAGGGGCACCTGACGCCATTATGCTGCCCAGTGAAGCAGCCTCATTCGCTGTGAAACTCTGTACGGCCTGCGAAGTCAAACGTGCCATCGGATTCATGAGTCAGATAAGGCAACACACGAGATTTACGCTACCTACGGTAAATAACTGGATTCATCTGGTGCAGACGGAGCAGCGCTCTAACGCAGGAGTCCACAATTTTGGCATGGAAATTCAGTTAGCAACAAAACGTCATTATGTTCGGTTTCGTTTCGTGTGACGTCGAGCCGGTCACCTCATGTTTCAGATTCCCCACTTGTCGATGCAACTTACCGAGGCCGTGGGGTCTGTGCCTGGTGCCACATTCTGCGCTACGTATCCATTTGCAACGCCCATGCCTACAAACAGGGAAGATGTCACAGTTGGAGAACGAGCAGACGTAGAACGTCAGCAGTCCGTGCAATAATCCAGATGAACAAGGCGGATTATCCGAAGTTCGCCGCCTTCCTATAGACATTCCAAAGTCAAACTGAGCTAGTACTCATCTTTCTATTCCTCGTGAACTAGCTGACGCTTCCATACAACGGCAATGTGCAGAATCTTACCGAACTGTGCTGGCGTAGGAACAACCATAGGCATAGGCAGAATGACGGGGGCCGCCGGCATGACAGGCGTGGGCATTACGGATGCAACCTGAGGCATATTATTCATTAGGCAAGCCGACGCCTGCTGCGGGTCAGCGCCCGAAACAGTCTGTCCGTACATGATGGCTGCCTCCTCCGACCTCCGTCGCTGTCCGTTTGAGGGATCAGAGGACAATTAACTTTGAGGAAAACTCTTTAGTGAAAAAGAGAGCTGGAAATATCGACAGATAGGAAGACACGCTGTTATTCCTTCTCAGGCAGACACAGGAAATCAAAGTTCAGTGTGAATACGATGCGGAAGCCAGGACGGGAATCCATTCCTCTCACGTCAGCGGTCACTGGCAGTGCGCAATAAAGCACAGGCAGTGGAATAACACAATGGCACAAGCGCTCCCGAGAGACATGGCGAAATTGTAAAACGAATGTACTCGAGACCAGCAAAGACGGCGGCTGCGTAGCAACCTAGTGTCATATTTTTGTTCCGAAAGTTTGCCAAGGAAGACTCAGCGCTCGAAAAATACATCGTCGCATGCAGATTGCAGGTGCATGCCTACTCGCAAGGCTGGGTGCAACCGGCAACACTCGATACTGCGGAAAAATACACTCTGTCTGCAGTTCTTCTTTCTTTTTTTCCTTCCGATCTGGCTGTATCAATGGACGCCGACCACATCTACCCTTTTGGCGTAGAAAAATCAAGCTTCCATCGTGCGCTAATGTGTATTTGGCAGTTGTCTGCCCCAGTCCGCCTGAATCGGCAAGTTTACGACTTGCTCTCAATAACGAAAGAAAGCATTTGGCATATATATGGCCGTAGCCTCCTGTCACTCTCGACATCCCCGTCGACACGGTTCAGCTCGTCGCGAAGCTCTTGACACAACAATGTGAACTACTCAGTTCATTCAATAACTGCACGCAAGCCAGTTGACCCCGCTACGAACGCAGAATGAACCTTGCTATCACAACATTGAGATGAAATGAAAGTTAGTTAAAGCTCATCAGCGTGGTGGTGACGCAGGCAATCGTTTACGGTGCATATATTGTGGGACGACTGTTGAAAATCCTCCTACTGTCCCGATCTGCAGCCGGGCTAGCCGTATTTCCTGGCTTTCCCATTCGACAGTGACATATCCGCATCTAGTTTGAGTTCATTTAACATATCTGGAAGCACGAATGAAACAGGTTTACTCCATGTAGACGTAGTCACAAGTGGCTCACTTGCTAATCGGCTTCGAAGGAGTGTTTTCTCTCCAAAAAGACTCTCGTGAAATGCTGTGGCTTTCATATTCGTGGTCTGCAGCAATTTAAAGAAAAATCTCATCTGGAGCTCGAGACGTGTCAGCCCCTTACAATGTGAGGCTCGGTTTTGCTCTGAAATCTACTGGGACGCCTCCGCGATTTCGGCGGACGCACCCTTCGTTTTCCTTGCGTCGTCTTTAACGCTCCAGAAGAACAATCCGCTTTGCGAGTGGACTTAGTGAGGTCGACATGAGAACAACTCTGCGGGAAGACACAATGGGGGAACGTCAACCATACCTTTTTCAAGGTTTGCTTCGGTGCAGAGTCCCCCAGTTCCGTTGTCCTGGCCTTCTTCACCAACACTGTTTTCGTCGAGTGGTTTTTCCTTTTCTCGTGGCAGTGTACAGAGGTGCAAGATGGTGCCACCACTTCAGTCCTCGTAGCGGCACGCGTTGGCTGCCTATTGACTCCTGCCTTAGACTGCACTTTTCTGATCCAACCCCTGGATTGTTTGACCGAGCAGCCCTTCCGCCCGTCGCGAATTGTGTTGCGTCTGGATCTATTAATGGCGCAGCAGCGCGCATCCACTGATAAAGCACAAGCTGTCCGAAGGAGTCAGCAAACAACGATATATCATACTCACATTGCTCCGTTTCAATGGGCACGTTATCACCAAGTCGTCGTGTTGGAGGAACGCATAACGTGGCAGCTGCATTGGGAACTCCGTATTTCCGGACCACAGCCTCAGTAGTTTTGTTCTTCAGAACGGAGTCACAGGCTCTGGCTTTTGTGGCAAGGATTTTCCCCTTGGGTCGTCCGTTTTTGCTGAATGCACCGAAGAATTATCGTACGATCGCCTTTATATCACTGCTGCACGGTAAAGGATATGACGAACCTTTTAATGGACGCTTGACCGGAGATTTTCGGCTGCATTTTCTTACGATCTGTTCCGTAGCACTTCACCGATAGCATGACCTTCTTTACTGATGAAAGACTTTTTGTGCTCGTGTAACAGCAGAGGCTCATGCACGGACACGTACGCTGTTCAGCACCGAGTGAAATCTGACAGGCACGACTGATTCGACACGGAGTTGCCGGAATTGTTCTCCTCTTTCGGACCTCATAGCACATTCGATCCTCGTGCGCCTTTTGAACTGTGCCATTTCCCAATGATTTTGAGGCTAGACCAGTGAGTGGAGGGCTCAAGCGATTCTGTTGCCGACAACAGTGGACCAACAGCTGATACAAGAGGAAAATATCCTACTCACCTGGTGACTTGAAGTCCAACAAGAAGATTCGGCAGAAGACGGATCACCAAGATTGTCTGATAGTTCTTGCTTTTCATTACCCGGAGTCGGCGGTGGGGCAGTTGGATCCCTCATTGAGCAACGCATCCCACCCGCTGGCGCTTCGGTGGTCAAAAGTAGGGACTTTACAGTGGACGGCGTCTCTCTGTACGAGAGTTGACCTGGTTTTGGTGGAAAGTCTGACTCCTTCGGCACCACTGATTCATGATGCTTCTCTCCGATTTGTGTTTCAGGCAGGTGGCAAGGCGCATCTGTCGCTGAACAACACACTATGGAGTTCTCGTCTATCCCGCAGGACTGACTCCCGCGTGGATCCGCATTAAGGAATGTACGGAGATCCAGTGGAGTCCTGGCGTGTTGTTGGCATGCACGTGCTCCCGATGAATGAACAGGCTGTACGGGAAAAGAAGCATTTTGTTCACATAATAGACTGATAACGAGACGTTCATCCAATCCTTTTAACGAGAGGGCCTGGACACCCGGTGCAGTTTCCGGCTTAAACTCGGCAATCAAGGGAAGGAGCATCTCAATTGGTAACTGACTTAGGGAGTGTCGAAGCTCTTCCTCAACGCTGCTATGCCTTGTTTTTGCTGGCTCCTCCAACCTATGGACTGGCATTGCTGTCGCGTTTTCCCACCCGTTTGCTGGGTTAGTTGCCCGCCATGAACCACTCTGTTCGCTTCCTGTGTGGTTAGACCTCTGATTTCGTGATCCGTCATCCGCGACGGTCGCTTCGTTGCTTCGGACAAGATACTCAGGTTCAATACAAGAAATGCTCGAAGGCCTGCATGTTCTTGCTAAAGCCAGGTAGGAAGGGTGCCTAGCGCTGGCAGCAGCTAAAGGCTCTTGCCGATGCGGCAGGAGACTTGTTTCCGTTCGCAGTGGCGGTTTGCTGGTATACCCGTGAACGTCAATTGCAACTTCAACGTCGCGGCATACGGCTCTCTGAGAATTAGAGTATTTTCTCTGTCCGTCCTGCGCTGTGCCACGTCGATCAGGTGTCGAATTCGTTTCACCGGTGGAACCCGTCAGATGATGTGCCGAACTGTCGTCTGTCACATCTGTTTTATTGACAAAGCAGGATTTTGTCTTCAGGTGCTTTTGCAGTGCCGCCTTATGCCTGAACTGTTTTGTACCGAGAGGACAAAATGGGCCTATAAGGTATTTTAAGGTGGTGCACCATATGAGAGAGCGACAGAGTCTCTTACACTCCCACAACGATGGAATCGGCGATCCTCTGACATCATTCTGGAGGCTTTCGTTCAAGAGGCTAGTACGGAGGGGGCGATAGCCGGTGGCGTATACGGACTGATCTCCATCACCAGACCTGGTGTTATTGGAATCGTACTTTGTACTCCGCAGCGGCTTTCAATGGAATCCTACCTAAGGCAAGAAGATTCAAGAACATCCGAGCTATCGGATTTGATGAGCCCATCGACCACCTGCGCATACTCCGCTGTTATCCGAACTGAAACCAGGCCCTACAGTTGAACTTACTTGAGTTCTTGCCGGTACGGCCTTCCCTATTTTGTTCTCTTGAGTTCGTGCAACGACCTTCTTGGCATGCGCCGAACCGACATGCACCTTCTGCTGCCTTCTAGTAGTTTTGCTAGGTACTTTTGATGGCGGCAGAACTTTGTTGGACGAAGCACTGGACAGATGTTTTCTCTGTTGCGATTGTTGACGCTCGCATGCTCTTTCGGGTGATCGTTCATTCGCTTCATCATGAGCAATAGATGGTGGCGTGAGCCGCCTATTCCGGAAACTCGGTTGGCACAGAAATCGCAGGGTGGGCTGCGAGTGGTTCAGACCAACGGGCGATTTTCGTCGCTCAGGATAATTCGTCAGTTTTTCGACATGCTTGAATCCTGACGCCCGGAACTGAGAATGCTGAGGTTGCCCAGGAGGTGGAGACGTATCGACGTGGGCCCTTCGGGGCTTGGAATTATCACGCATTCTCTGGTTCTCTTGGAATGATGGCCGCTGACGGTCCGAAGGCAGCGCAAGAGGACTAGAGATTCCGGTGGTCATCTGTGAATCGTATATTCGGTGTCGTGGCGAAGGCCAGCCCAGTTGCGAGAATTGTGTGTATCCACCGAAGTTGTAGTCCAGTTCGCTGCGTGGCGGCATATCGTCCGCACAACGCGAAGACATTCGAGACGGTAGAAGTTGCGAGGAACAGCACGACTGCTGCATGACATTCGCGGTAGCATTGTCAGTGTGAGGCTGAGTAGGTGTGCTTGAATTCATATAGTTTGTGCATTTATGCATGCCGTCTCACCTGTTGGAACAGTTCTTCGAACTCGTCATCCAGCGGAGCACTTTGGTCATAATGAAAGTCTGGCTGATTTTGCAAGTACCATAACTTCCGACTGAGTTCGTGCAAATTTCGTGGATGAGCCATGTTTGGGACAGAAAAGGCATGCGCACAAACGAGGTTTCTCTGGTATCGCAAATACCACAAACAGCTGGAACATACAACTCTGCCTTCTGAATCTTCCTCAGAGTGTTTCTACGATTTCCGGCTCTGATATGCGGGAGATCCCCGGCTGCTGATGGAGCGTAGTGGAGCTACACTACAGCCGCGCTGTCAATAAGCAAGATGACTTCACAACATACCAGGCAGACTGTTGAAAAATATGTTACCGAGTTGCGTACGCATAGCGGGACATCACAGCGCCAAAAACTGTATGCCACGAACTATTTAGATGTGATGCCTTGTGTGCTTGCAGAGTGATCAGGTGCCGAGGATTCGTGTTTCACGGAATGGCCCTTCGCTGGCTAC
This sequence comes from Toxoplasma gondii ME49, assembly GCF_000006565.2. Taxonomy (NCBI): domain Eukaryota; phylum Apicomplexa; class Conoidasida; order Eucoccidiorida; family Sarcocystidae; genus Toxoplasma; species Toxoplasma gondii. The sequence goes on along the minus strand of NC_031474.1, from coordinate 2,809,702 downwards.
GATGATCACACGCTATTCATTTCGTATTTGGAAAACCAGAAACACAGATAGCTCGTTACCGCAAGCAGATGGGATGACTAAACAAAAGAGCAGCGTTCGATTCCCGTGGTGCTGAGAGGCCCTTGCGGGCCAGCTATCCTTCTTGTGATCTACACTGAGTACAGGCGCTTTGTTCAGGTTTGTTGTCGATTAGGTTCCAACATAATTTCCTTTACTTGAGGGTCACATTTCTAAACGCACAACTATATGTGCCAAAAAAGTTGGTGGTCATCTCGGGCGACACTTGCCTCTTCAAGGCAACGGAGACAAAACTTATTTACGGTTTTCAAGTAGGGATATCCCAGTGTAGTGGTACTGGTCCCACGTTTTTCCATCTGTTCAACCTGTGTGCCACCCGATCCAGATTTGCTGACATGACATCTATGCGCGAATCAGACAAGACTCTCATTAAGCTAAAAATGATTTACTGCGTCGCAGATCTCCTTTCATAGTGAGTAACTAAATATACAAAACGTTTCATGTAGAATCACCACAAGACAGCAGGATACAACGGCCTCCACGTGGGATAAAGTGAAATAGTACACTTTAAAGGGCGGGTAGCTGGTACTGCTGAACGACAGTGCACAGAGAAAGATCGACACGCTTGCGCTAGGCGGCAAGTAGCGGGCACGAGAACATAGTACAATGTACCTAATCTGTGTGGCGATTACACCTGTGTCGAATCGAATGGACGTCCCGATTCCTCAGAAGAAACACCTACTAGAAACTGAGCCGTCGTGTCAGGTTTCATTTGTTTTACGATCAAGCCCTCATAGTTTACTCTTATGACTACGGAAGGGTCGCCAAAAACAATTATATTTCCCGAAAGACACAGGGATGCGGGCACGCATGTACAAGCGTGGTCTGTTAAGCGGCCGCATGCCGATGCCGGCCGGGGTTGTCCAGTGCCCGAGCAAAATTATGGTATCACCATGAGTAGTATCCTCTTTTTCTGGCAGATTTGAACGCAGAGTCCTTGAGAGCTTTTGTGGCTTACCGATCAGTCCTCCTCACTGCCGTTCTTGGCTTCATGTCTGTATTTGGGCCTTCAATAAACACGTCGTTCACCACTTGATGCTCAGGCAAGGCCTCCCATCAGCATTTCTCTTTTGACCATGAATCGCCTCAGTGTGATCAATGCACACCTGCGTCCACCCGGAGCCAACACCGCAGACAATTCCGAAGGTCAGGAGAAACGTAGAAAAACTGTCGCCGCCTCTTCGAAAGACATATTAATCGTTGTCGATGAAAGGACTGGTGAGATTGCAGTAATTGTGCACAGACAGAAACTGAATTCGTTTTACCGGTTATGGCAAAAAATCAGTTCCGTCACGCAGTGTTCGTGGCACAGCCATTCAGGCTCAAACTGACGAACGGGTGAGAGATGATCTTCTTTATGGTGGATTGGCGCGATTGTGCGTTTTGCTCAAGGGAATGAATACACTCTATCCATACAAAACGACACTGTCCAAGCGAAAGACTTTGGAAAGATCCGAGTACCCGGTGGCCCATCGTTGCGCATCTACGACCCGGGCCAAATGAACACTTGTGTTTGTAGCTCGCGAATAACTTACATTGACGGAGCAAAAGGCATTCTCAGGTAAAGGCATACTGAATGCATCGGCTCTGCAGTGCTGGTCCCATGGGAGGGATCAGAGATAGTTTTGGATGAGTTGATGTGCTTGTGTTGCGTCTGTCATCGTAGATATCGCGGATACCCTATCGAGACATTGGCAGAGAAAGTATGTTTTGAAGAATGTGCTTTTCTGTTAATGTATGGAGAGCTTCCCTCTGCTTCCCAACTGGCGTCATACACCGCAACGCTTAGGAGACTAGCGGACATTCCCACAGATTTGAGACGTACGTCATGCTGTTTGTAAGGGTTGTCTTGCCAGCATGGGGCAAACGTTTCCTGCCGCCAACCGGGTCCACTAAAAGATAGGAGCTCCTCTGAAGCGAAGTGGATTTATTGGAAGAATCCGTTGCCATTTTTGTTATAGACTGCTCGTATCCCGCTCACTTTGTTGGTACGGTTGCAGGGCTGATTAAAACCTTTCGACCGGATGCACATCCTATGGGCATGCTGATGTCGTGCTTGGCTGCTGCGGGGACCTTATTTCCAGAAGCCAATCCCTGTATCGCCGGTCAAACTGTCTACAAAGATGTCCTTGTCAGGAACAAGCATTTACTTAAGGTTCTGGCAATGATGCCCGCTATTGCAGCGAACATCCAACGGTACTTGCTCAGCGAACGCCTCAAAGAACCAGCCGTTTCACTGAATGTCATAAATACAGGCCTTGCCTTGATTTCCTCGGCAATCTGTTGCCATCACGAGCACGTTTTGTTAGTTTTTAAAGTCCGATTGAATCTGTGGAACCACGAACGGCCTCCTCACAAATGGCCACCCATCTCCATATCTTGATTAAGGCATGTTCGTTATTGTGATGATGCACACTTCAGGCATCGGCAAGGGCTACAGCTTGTCAATCCTGATCCCAAGCTCGGTTTCACAGCGAGCTTCATGGCTATGATGGACAGACGAGGTGATAGTGCATGCTATTCTCATCCAGTGCTCGTCAAGGTGAGGATAAGTGCATGATTCCTGATTTTGTACTGAAAATTCCAACCACGTTGGTGTTGGAAAAGCAGCGTGGAACAAGAGAGATGATAATCCTGCACAACCATTTACTCCTGTCAGGAGCAACGTAATACAATGCAGCTTTCCTTTTTCATGTTCTTGTCACTGCCGTAGATCGCCCATGAAAAAGATGCGTTTACGTGCAGTTCGCGTCTTCTCGTATATTACGATTCAGTTTGTTGAAGCTATGGTCCAGGTACCAACTGTGTCGGCCCGTCGCACGACAGTTCTATCACCATTTCCGTAACACCGTCGCTGTACACCCTCTTCTTCGCAGGCCTTGGATATTTTATTTATCCTCCATGCGGATCACGAACTGAACTGTAGTACCGCGGCTGCTCGCCATGTGGCCTCTTCAAATGCCGACATCTACACCTCGATGGCAGCTGCAACTGGAGCGCTCTATGGGCCACGTCATGGAGTAAGGTGCTGCAGTAGGGAATGTGTTGAATACCAACAGACTATCGGTTGTTAGCATTGTTAAACTCTCACTACAGGCACGTGCCTTTCGAAGCACCATATTATTGGAGGCCTTGAGGTAGTTTTTCTCTCCAGATAGACATGCTGGCAAATGCGTGTTGTAAAGTCGCCATCGAGGGTTCATGCTGAGTCAATTGTACGCCTTGTAACGACGGTCACACATTCAGGGAGCAAACGAGGCTGTGGTGCGCATGCTGGAACGCATTAAAACAATCGGAGCCGTACCGGAATTCATTGCAATGGTAAAAGATAGAAAGGTGAGCTGACACCTCAAGTGCCTTCCCTCACCGGTGGAGAGTTTCACAGCAATGACGATGCCCGCAAACCACACGCAACCGGTCGTGCTTTATTTGAACAGGAGAAACTCATGGGTTTCGGGCATCGAGTTTATAAAAGCTATGACCCGAGAGCGAACATCATCCGTCAAGTGGCGGAACTAGTTTTCAAAGTCGTCGGAGACTCGCCGCTTATTGAGGTTGCTCGAGAACTCGAACGCGTGGCCATGAAGGTATGCGTACGCTATCAACACTGTAATCTAGCCTTATATTCACCACGATCACAAACACTCCCAAATGCACTCAGCAGCAATATGGTCACGAATGCTGGGATGGCACTCGAAATACTGCGTAGACGCCTACGCGACCCTCTTTGCGCTCCAGGACCCTTACTTTACTACGCGACGTCTATACCCAAACGTCGACTTCTACAGCGGCATTATTTACAAAGCAATGGGCTTCCCTATAGACTTTTTCCCTTTGCTCTTCGCCATTCCGCGAACAGCTGGCTGGACCGCCCATTTCAACGAGTTCATAAACGATCCGGAGAATCGTATTGCAAGGCCCTTCCAGGTGTACTTAGGGCACGGCCTCCGAAGCGAAGTACCTCCCATCGAAGAACGGCAAGAGGTCAGCGTGATGGGCTTAAAGAAACCTTGGCACTGTGGAGTGGTTGCCAAACTTAAAAGCAGAATCTGGCATATCAAAAACTGCCTACAAACGTAAGTCTACTGCATATGAAGTGCTACTATACTCAGTTTTTCGTGTCATGTTTGTCTCCTCAGCTCGTTACTGATTCCGCCTTTCAAGTCAAAATATCGGCGGAAGAGCGGCGGCAGCTGCTTTCTGTAGCACGGGACACATCCCCACCACCGAATGCCTTAACGGCAAACGAAATCTGATTTGCGGCGTCGATGATTCCGTACCGCAATCTGACAGTTAGTAACCGTTTGCTCTCTCACATGCTGGGCCTCACCTGAACTGTCGAATCACGAACAATCTACTGGCTATGCTTGCTTCGAGGCATGCAGGGCACCCTTCATAACTCGGTAGCTGATAGTGACTCTCTTCTGTGAACGCTCCGAGAGCTTGTCCCCGGGAAACTAAATAGGTTTATGTTACCGCTAAGGTGTCCATAACAGCATTTGTGACGGTCGTGTTTTCAATGTTTCCGGGCATGGTACCTACATAGTGTCCACAGGACAACATGAGTCGAGCACACGGCTCCTTATAGTAGCCAGGACAACTTAAGTTCCGTCACTGGTCTGCAAGCAGACTAACAAAACAGCGGATTCTCGTTCTCTTGAAAAGACGGGAAAACGTAGCACATGCTCAATCACGTTCTTCGCCAGCCTTACAGTCAGCCGCCAGCATAAAATGAGCGCTTAGCCCACCCGTAGAGTCACTTCTGGTTGAAAAACCCTCCGATGATTAGGATAAGTATGTCCAAAGCCGCCAGGAGGTGTCGTTCAGATTGGCCAGTGGCAGCAGTCTCTTGAGTTGCCTCTGCCGTGATTTCACCTTTTGTTGTTGGACGGTTAGCTTCTGCGTTTGGGACCACTCCCATGTGTGATTTGGAATGGCGAACAAGCTTTCGACGTGCACTCTCACACTCACGCCTCAAACTCTGGATACAGAAGGCAACGTCCGCGTCCATGGCCTGAAAATAAATAACAAAACAAAACCAACTCGTTCCTACGTAGCTGCTTTGTGTTAGTGCCTGGAAGTCACTGATTTGTGACCAAAATATATGAGCGTTTGTAGGTCATCGATGGAAAAATAGTAGTCCTTTTGGTCAGTGGAAGTTGCACCCCTTGGGTTAGTAGAAGAATCATACAGTTCTAAATGCACGACAAACCAGCCTAGATGGGAACACCTTATCAAGAAACTCATCAGGGAATTCACTCTGCGTGCCTTCTACCGCCGCATCTTTGCACCTACACCAGACAGCGACCGCGCGATAATGCCAAAAAGGGAAGCTGTGGGACAGCCAGTTGCGGCATAACACAAGCCAAAGCCTCAATTCCTTTCCTCTCGTTTGCTGCAATGTTACACGACATGAAAGGCGGCAGCACGAGCAAGGCACCTCCTGACTCCGGCCCGCCTCCGGTTGGGGCAGAGTCGCACCCGGATCTGTTTTACTGGTCGGTGTCTGGCCCTGATGCCGAATAACTGTCCGGTGCTGCAATGATATATCCTCAGCCAAGAGAAAGAGAAGTCGACAGAGTGTGACACTGTCACACGCGGCCAGGACTTCAGATGAAGGAGCATAGCATCAACAAGACAATCGACTCACCTGTAGTTCGTCCAAAAACAGAAACACTCCAAATAACCAGCTCGCTTGCTGCAGTGTTACATGACAACATGAAAGGCGGCAGCACGAGCAAGGCACCTCCTGACTCCGGCCCGCCTCCGGTTGGGGCAGAGTCGCATCCGGATCTGTTTTACTGGTTGGTGTCTGGCCCTGATGCCGAATAACTGTCCGGTGCTGCAATGATATATCCTCAGCCAAGAGAAAGAGAAGTCGACAGAGTGTGACACTGTCACACGCGGCCAGGACTTCCGATGAAGGAGGATAGCACCGGCAATACAAACGCCATTCCCTTTCGTTCCAGTTTCGATAGCGGTCAATCGTATGCGGCGATGACGCTGCTTGGACCAGTGTTGCCTGCTCGTGTGACAGACAGTCGCGCAACTTTCTGAACTCTGACAGCGACTTCTTCAACCATTCTGATGAAGGAGCTGTCCCTGATAGCCTGGCCGCACGCCGTCTCTTATCAAGAACGAGGAGCCTGTGCACGTACGACTTATCGCCAGCGTCCACATCTTCTGAATCGGCATCCGACGTAGGACAGTCTGGCGTGCATGCACCTTCACTAGGAGTATATCGTGATGCGATCTTGCAACTACTTGCTCGATACTCTAATGGTAGAGGACTACACTCATCCGACTGCTCGGTAGGCCCCCTAGGTATTTCCGAAGAACAAGTCTGTTTATCTGCAAGCTGGTAAACTACAGCAGTGGCTTCATCAGTGTCTTTCACACCTTCACCCTGACTGCTGTAAGAGCTGCACGCTTCCGTACGATTCGATTCTGTGGGTGGCTGCTGACAAGATGGGATGCCGTTGGCTCCAGCAGCGTCATAATTCAACTGGCTAGCAGTCCTCTGCGAAACCCTAGTGTCTGACACATGTGGCACGGGAGACGACGCCTTCTCTTGCAACTTGAATGGATCGTGAAGGAGACGGTCCATTCCCTCAGAACAGGGGAAGATAGTTTCCATACTATCTTTGCTGGGAGCGGTTCGCCCCTTGACGGAGGCGGAAACAATCTTTGGCAAGCGGCGGGCCTCGTTTCGAACAGCAAGCAGGTAGGCTTCCGCGAGCGGTTGAAGCAACTCACAACTAGCTTCAGCATCTCCGCATGCATCCACTGCACTGGAAGCTGCTGCAACAACTTCGGTTGCGTCACAGAAGGCGTCCAAGGCGGCGCTGGAACTGGCCACCGGCAGAACCTGCTGGGGAAGGAGCGAGTCCTCCCACCCGTCATCGGGGACTGAGACTCCTGGTACTTGCTCTGATGCATTCATCTTTACTATTGATGAAGACAGCACGAAATGATGTTGAGTAAAATGGCTACATAGGAAGACCAAAATTGCCAGCAACTTTCGAGGGACACGATTGTAGAGCCACGACTGAGGGACCAACACCGGCTAGTAGACAAATGGAACAGGCACCTTCCGCGGAAATGCCAGTATCGCGACTACCATACAGCTGTGTTCTGTGCTTTGGGAGTGGGAAGAACAGAAGCACTCCATGATCCTGTGAAATGGCTTGAGAGTGGACTCCAATGCGGGCCTCTGAAAACTTTCAGCTCGCATGCACCGGACGGCCTTCGCGTAGGCTCGCGTGCTTTTTGACAGTGCTGAGGAACATCACTGCCTTGCTGAAGGTTCCGCCCCATCCGATAGGGCATATGAATCAAATTTTATCACCGAAACTGCCCATCAAGTTTCCACGCGTGACATTCTTGTTGTTTTTAAAAACCGCTGAAGTGCGTACGGTCTGAATGATTGCATGCCCGGTTGCATGCACGCCATCCAGCAGGGTCCGAGCACTGCTGAACGCTACCCTCGCCAACAGGTGCGATGTTTTCAGCGTTAATAATTGAAAAGATCTCCATATGAATGCAATTCGGAAGGGACAGGTTTACGTGGGTGGTTTCCTGGTACTCGGCGTCTCCGTAGACTTGAGGTCGGCCGCTGCGTGGCTGTTGAACACTTCATTTCCATAGGACGCTGTAAATGGTATACTTCTTCTGCCTTGGACACACTATCCCATCCACTACGTGCGGCGCAGTGGATAAGTTCTGGCGATGGGACATCTACTCAGTAGAGCGGATTCAATGTGTGCAGCACGTCCGCTGCTCCTTAACACAGTAGCTATGCCTTTCTAGCTCCGTCGTATCATGTGGCACACTACGACGTGTGAAAGTTACACCATGCAACACCTTGAAACAACCCGATTTTCGAGCTTCTTTGAAATTATATAGCGACATAGTGTCGTATACAACCTGAACGGAACTTAAGACAGATCAGCAGGGGCTTTTGAAATAGCATAGGAGACGGCGGTAGCATCTAAACGAAAATCGTTGTTCTTGGACGTAGATGCACCGGTGCACGAACCGACAGCTTCAGAATTTGCAGTCGCAGGGGAAATAGGCGTTGCGACAGCAGAAGTGTCTCGTAGGAAATCTCGACTCATCATTGATTTCATTGGAACATTGAGTTATCAAGCACTAGCTCCTGACATCTACACGATGTGCGACCGGTGTTCTAGCGGTGGTTCACGACAGTCTGTCAGAGGTTCAAACACCTGAGGTGGCAGAACCGAGACTTCTCCGACATTTTGTCACTCTCTCGCTGTGGCGAAAGATGGCTACTGACTTTTAGAGCATGCGACGCACCAGCGGGATTTTCCAGCTGGTATCAACAGAAAAGATGAAATGCAGTTAGTTGTTAATATACGGAAATCCATAAATGTGTTGCATACCAAGTATGTAGACACCTGCCTCCAGTGTACGGATTACATGCAGGTATTCCTCTATACTCACACAGACGCTTATCCTGTAGGTTGCCCCGATGAGAAACCCTTTATTCTCCGTTTAGTATGTTGTGTTTACAAACACGCGGTAAACATTGCTTTGCAGCTTGGTTGAGACGATGGCCTGTACTTGCGTTGGGGGCATTTCACTTCATATAGTTGAGTCTGAAGCACTTCGATGAGGCACTATATCGCCCGCGGTTCGTCCTGGTACCCCCTTTACAGTGCGCTGTGGTCATCCTGTGCCGCACCCGTCGCTGGTTTCGACGTCAGCACGCATTAGACTGCGAGCCTGCGAGTGAATCTGTGGTCTACATAATCTATCATAGTGGAAGCCTTTTGGCAAAGGCAGGCGATCTACAAAATCAACCGCTTGTGATGCAGTGCGTTCTGAAAACGATATTATCTGTGGCATGTATAAAACATGGACGTAGTCTGAATTGCATGCGAAAATAACAGTATGAGGGTGTACAGGACGCCTAGTGAACTGCTAAGCAACATGCATAGAGCACCCAACCCTCTGCTATGATCCAACTGAAATGCTGCATGGATCGGTGCTACAGCAATCGTGCTGAACGTAATTAGACCACGAGAGCTTCGTGTGAAAACCGCACCGGAGTGTCCCTACAATGTTTGACCGTCATTAAGCGATGAATCTTATTTTTCGTCGACCAACACATCCGATTTTTGAATGTCATGCCGGAGGAGTTACGCGGTAAAGCCTTGTCAGTCGAGAACACGGCTCCAGTGAATCTGTTCCATCTCCTGTTCTTGTCATATTTGGTTCCACAGTGTCGATGAATCTCCCAATGTACGTCATTCGTTGTAGTTCGCGCCGAAAATGATGTACAGTTTTCTGGCCGCGACGCTCCTCCTCCCAGAGCGCGCATGTTCGGAGCAGGTCGGGGATCACCTGTCCCCTTTTTCTGCTTGCTCCACCTTATTGTTTCGGAATGAAAAGACACTGCCCATTGTTGCGTCAATAATCTGCTTTGTTTCCATTTTCCCCGCCGTGGTTTGTGCCCATCCTTTTCTTCCTCCCTGCAGAAAATGGCGTTGTGAAAGATCGCCTTTTGAACTGGCAGCGTACGGGGCGCGATTTGCTCATGCTGCGGAGGTGTAATGCTGGCTTACACAGAGCGTATTGAATACGAAATGTGCCTGTACACGGACTTGGAAAAGTCAGCCGGTAAAGATGAGTCGTAATAAAAAGAAAGGGGTCTCCTCTAGTCAGAGACCTCCGTGTCGCTGTTTCCACTCGACAATTATACCACAGTAGACGGTTTGGACCAAAGGAGCAGCGGAAAGCAGAGGTTTCTCTGTCAACCACTGTTTTTTGGTGCCCCAGTTTGATACAAGCAGCAAGAAAAATAGTAGCTGAAGGTGGATCTTGAGTGAGGGTTTCCTTCAAGCAACTTCCCCCAATGTCTGCAAGTGCGTGCATCTGTGTTCTAGCTCCCCCATTCTTAGCGAGAATTGCATAGTCTTGCAAGGCCAACCGCCGCCAACCGCTGTCAATGAAACGGATTATTCAGCCAGCTGGTGTACCTTTTGCCCCTGTTGACAAGATCACCTCCGAGCTGAACCCGCCGGTGCCAGTCGATAGGTGGTCAAGCATGATGGCAGTTGTTTTCCTGTTTTTTTCACTCGTACATCCATAGATCGATGCTGAGGAGCGAAGTATCCCCCTCTCGTCTTTTGTGCAGTTCCGGCATCACATACTAGGGAGCACTTAGGGCTCTTCATTCTTGCAAACGAATGCATGCTTTGGCTGACCAGGTCTCTTTTATGCAGGCAGTTATTGTATAGCATGAGGACCAAGGATTGTCCTTTGTTGTCAGTACAATTGGACCAATTTGTTTCTACTTTGTTTTCAATGCCAGTGAAAACCCTGTGAAGTTGAAATCAAGGGCGCGTCTTGCGAAATATACTATGTATTTGCAAAGGACCGCGTAAACACTGATTTTGGACATTATTACGAAGCGATACTAATGCCGCTCAAACCCATCATCATCTGCGCCTACTAAGCCAAGTGTGTTTTGTGGCTCTGCAACCATGGCTGAGAAGAAAGAGCCTGATGCCCGCCTTTTGTGGGTTGAGAAGAGGGTGTTTGCGGCGTTCGGAATGAAACGACACGTGTGGGAGAAATTCAGGAGAGCTTTCGAAACTGACGAAAACTCCTTGTAAGAAAAACATCGCCTAAAGAGCAACACGGCCGCACCACGTTCCGCCCGCAATGGGCAGACCCATATTCTTCGTCGGCACGGCAGGTTACTTCCGCTCTAGATGTTTCCTACTGCTCCGTCCGGGGTAGTCGCGGATGGGATAGACCTCCTAGACCCTACTGAAAATCCGGACCTTCAGAGAAAGCCGGAGTTTCACATCAGAGGCAATGTAACAAATAGGATTAGAGTGGTTGCAAACAAGCAGAGAGACTGTAATCTTCAGTTTCCGGGTGAAAGTGGGTTGCTGAGCACTTGGTTGCCACGTCAGTTTATCTGCCTCCCTTTGTTTGGATGCTGAAACAGGAAATCAGTTGTCAATTTTCTGGACGATGCCGAGAACCATTTCGTTCTCTTCCAGACGGGAAGCTCGCCTGACACCGTTATCGCATCTGTTCACGAAGTTCCGCAACCCTGTCAGATGGGAAAGAAGAAAAACCTTTTAATGTTGAGAGCGGAGAGAAATGTTGTCATCACGAGCGTAAGTTCAGTTTACAGTGGCTCTACTGTACCAGGGATTCGAAACACTGTGTTGAAAAACTAGACTGAATCCTTATGCCGGAGGACACTGGCGAGCAAGACTTCGTCTTTTTGTGACCCGAAGAAGTGAAATACGCGTGCTGTCCACTCCAAAATGAAGACAGCCCGTGACAGCCGTTCACCTACCTCTGGAAATCGATACATTAGTGCTTCCTCATCTGACCATACCTGCCATTCGCTGAAATGCCTGCAGGAGAATGTCGAGTCGACCATCCTCTGTCTAGAGGTCACAGCTGCGATCATGGAAATGCTCCATGAGATGTGCAGCGCCGTCTACCTTAGCACTTTGTCAAATCCCGCTAACCAAGTAGGAAACATGTTGACTTGGCCATTTTGATGCAGAGGTTCACGTCGCAATACGTCAAGCACGTCCGTCACGGAAACATGTAAATCGAATTAATAACTTCGAAAGCAATACACATGTTTCGCCTCCTGTGCGCAAAGAAAAACGGCACGAGCACTTGCGTAATGTTAACCAGCTCCCCTGACTCGAAGTACATTTAGATAGACGCAAAACGGCATCAGCACCCCTTGGGAGACGCGACACACATCAGCTGGATTTGCCTCACTGCATTTGATGAAATAATCTACGCTACATTCGATTATCAAAACGTATCTGGTCGACATGTGACACTCGAAAACTGACCGAGGCTGTACCATGTCGCAGCGACGCCGCCTCCTCTCGACAGAGCACGAATTTCCGATGGTCTGGACCTGCAGGCGGGTCTTTCACATTTTGTAACGAAGGACATTCTTGAAAAGTATAACCGGTTTCTGGCAAAATTGCACGCAACCGTGGGGGTGATGAGCGGGCGGACCCTCTTGCCGACACCTCCGGACGATCTCCCGGGCGACAGTTCGACTTCAGAAAAGCTACATCTTTACGAGGACTCAGTGATCATGTGGACAAAACAAATTCGTCTTGTGTTGGAGAAGAACCCCGCTCAGTCTCTGAACGACGGTGAGAGCTCCGCCCATCGCGCATCTCCTTGTCGCCGGTGTAGTGCCGGACAAAAAAGACACTCTGCCCCTAGAAGGGCATCTGACCTCGGAAGTTGAGCTGCATAGGATACCGTGTCAGCTTCTCAGCTTCCATCCTTGTCTTCAGGCCAGAATCCTGAACCCCTTGAAGAAATCCAATTCTGGGAAAATCGAGCCGCAAATTTGGACTCGGTCAGCGAGCAGCTGGCAGACGAAGCGGTACTCCATGTCCAACAGTTCCTCCAACAAAATGAAAGCACATACGTCTCTCCCTTCAACAAACTACGTAGAGAAGTTGAAGTCGCACGCGAAGAGGCCAGAGATAACGTCAAGTTTCTCTCTACGTTGAAGCCGTGGTGCGTTCTCAGCGAACAAAGATAGCATTCACACACCCTACGCGGTAACCGGGAATTCTTGTTCCCCTAGGTTTGGGAGCAGCGGATACAAGAGGAACAGTTAATGCAAAAACACAACTGCAGGCACAATCACTTCTGTCAGCTGATTGACGACGTGCGGTATCGGTTAGTATTCATTTGCCAGTTTTAGTTATTTTCGCTCCAAAGAGAGCGACGTCACCGACGTTGAGAACTCCCCTCTCTTTAGGATGCATTGACGGATAGACGGAGGAAGTGCTAATCATCGACATGGCATTAGCAATATGTTTGTTGCGAACACCAAAATGCAGGCTAGTGCGATTGATGGACGAGACAATTGATTTTACGACGCTCGAAAATCTCTTTGAGCCGATTCTACAGAACATTTTGCTGATATGGGAACACTCTGAGTTCTACAATACCCCGGCACGTCTCGTTGTGCTGATGAAGGAAATATGCAATGCCATAATTGCTCAAGCGCTTCGATACATCAGCGGGAAGGAGGTCTTCAAGCATATTCAGAACGACGACCCCAAGGAAGCCCTCGACAAGCTTGGGACGGCTCTCACAGTGAGTCGTTGAAACGATTGCATGCAACGAGGGGATAAAAAGACAAATTTCATGGCCCATAGATCACATCCCCAAGTGCTCGCCACCCAAAAAAGAGGGGGCTACACGGATCTACGCCACAGAAGACCGGTCGTCACGCAACATGCAGAATATACTGCGGCAACGGCCACTCAGCGGAAAACGCCCGCGGCTTGTAACACCACCTAAAAGAGAGAGGATTCCTCCCAAAGAATTCTAGACAGCAGGCTTCGTATATGCAAAAACAGCAATGGGGTATCGAAATGAGGGGTGGTTGTGCGACTGGGATGATCTGCAGCTGTGGCCTTTCGCGTGTCCGTTTATTCTGATGTCTCCCAAATGGACAGAGGGAGTAGAATTCGTTAGAACTCGACAGTGCTGCATTTCCTTCTCCTTCACTTTTGTGGTCTACATAATGCGTACTCGCCTTCGCTGTAGCTCCCTGTTATCAATTGTGTCAAACAGGCTACTGCCGCTGAGCGTACTCCCAGTACGATGGTACTGATCATACTAGTAACCAAGGAGCACCTTTCTCTCGATGTTAATGCGACTGATAACAGTAATCCACGTATCACGGGTGGAGCGTAACGAATGTGCAATAGCAAGAGTTTCGTAAGAGACGTCGACAGCGACTCAGTGTCTCAGTGTGATTTATGCCCCGGCAATGAGTGCAGGTGTGCAACAACTTCAAAAAGGTCTATCTGAAGTACCGCAGCCAGGCAGAAAGGGATGGATGTCCCTGGCAAACAAAGAATGAGGCTCTCTTTTTGCGCCTGGATACATACAGAGAGCGCAATAAGGCCCTCCACGACTTTACTAAAACGGTGGTGCAGTTTAACAAGTTGGAAAAAATCGAAATTTGTGGCACAAAAGGTGCGGTACACGCAAGGAAACACAGCATGAACCGGCATGCTATACTCCCTCATAGACTTACTCCATGTAAACATTCCTTGAATGCCCACGAGCGCTTCGGACAGATCGACCACTGGTTCGAGAGACAAGAAGATAGAAATTCTCGTTTCAATTTGTTAGACGGTGATTTGCTGGCAAGAATTCGACGTACTATACGAGTATAGGACCATAGCAGTAACATATGTGCTAAGTTGAGAGTGGACTACCGAATGAAGAAGTGCGCTCCAACGCTAGTTTGAAAAAGGTGTACATACGCGTGACATTTCAGGCCACCTGGCAGAACACACAATTGCATCGATCCGCGGAGTCTAGCAACTCGGCTGAACTCTACAGAGGGTCGTGTGGATAGGGGAGGCCTTCCTCGAACGCAAGCGCATACCTTGGCAACTTACTGACAGTACGCTCATGGTATCACTTGTTTTTTATCTCAGGAAAGGCCCTAACAAACAACGTTTTGACTTTGTTCGAGGAATTCAAGAGCCTCGTCGACGATTTTCAGCAGGTCGACTACGACGTCATGGATGTCGACTGTACACAGCTAGATGACCACTTCTACAGGTTCCGGTAAATAACCACCGTAGGGCAGACAACTGTGACGATACTGGTTGTTCTGTGCTGCATGGGGAGACGGTGAACACGCACTCCTCAGCGATTCCCAAGTCATGTCTGCATAATTTTGATCGCTGTAGATACTCGAAAAGCCTAGCCACATGGTCGCGTGGCGCTTACCCAAAACGCGATAGTACCGTTAGCACGTGACGCGGAAGCAGGATCATTTCCGGTCGATTTGAAGAGTAAACCCCCAGCCCCGTCAACTGTGCCACCCCTTTCAGCAACTATTTGATTCGTTTTGAAGAGTACTATGAATTGAGAGTACAGTTAAATTTGGGCTTTTTTTAACACGTGCGCGCTACCATACGTTCAAGTAAATGCACTCTACACCATTCCAATTTGACAGACCGTGAGTTTCCGCTTTTGCCATGCAGATGTAACGTCAAGGAGCTGGAGCAGAGGCTGACGTCTGTGCTGACGGCGGGCTTCGACGACAGCAACACTATCTTAGGTAGGATCAAACTGTTTGAGTCGTTTGGGAGCCTCCTGGACAGACCAATCATCAAAGACGAGCTGGAGAAGAAACATGCTCTCTTGCTTCAACAGTACAAACAAGACGTGAAGGAAGTGCAGAAGATTTTCAAAGAAGGCTGTGCAGCCATCCAGCAGCAAGCAGGAAACGTACCAGGCTTTGCAAACCAACCTCCTGTTGCAGGAGCCCTCTTTTGGGCACGTGCCCTGAGAGAGCGAGTAGAAGAGCCTATGCAGCGTCTGTTGGTCTTCAGCAAGAGCGTCCAGGAAAAACCCGAAGAGTTCAAGGAGGTCGAGAAACAGTACCACTGCGTTGTCAGGGCCATTCGAGAGTACGAAGAAGAGATAGTGAGGCTCGTTACTGACCACGATCGAAGCATCTTTTTTGCGGTGACGGGTTCCGTTCCTCGACGGGCCACATTTAACCCTCACACTATACAAATCACCTGCGTGACACTCGAATGGGGCAAAAGCAAAAGCCACGTTGGCGTTATGAGGCACCTTGCGTTCCCCTGACTGGCACGTCGGAACAAGCGAGGCAACTTCACAGAATCTAGCAGAATTGGTCGTCGCATTGTGGAGGTCGTGTACATAAATGAGGAAGGAATCGCTGCCTGTGTCTCACAACAAAAGCCATATTCAGCATCGTAGGTGTGGTAAAGGATTACAACGAACTTGGGTATCTGTATCCAAATTGAAACCATATTGACTTTCCTAGGTGTGAATAGGAATCAAGAACGAGGCTGTTAGTATTCATAGATGGTGTCTACGTCGGTATCCTAGATATCATACTGTCTCGGTTTACTCGATTTGATTTATAGAGTGACGGATAGCGGACCGGTCGAACAGAGACCGTATCTACTTTTTGTTTGATAGTAACAGGACATGGTCTAGTTTTGACTTTGCGTCCTAAATGCGGCTTTTATGTTTGTGATGACTGTAGCAGTCAGCAGCGAACTTGCGCCTTCGTCATGATTTCTGAATACCATGGCAGACAGGGGGGAATATGACACTCGCTTGTAGTCTGAGGGCGTCGCCTCCGTCCACAAAGGTGGCCAGTCTTAGTAGATAATAGAACCACAGCGCAGTTGATATAGACGGAGCATAGGCGCAGAGAAAGCACGTGTGTATATACAGCTCACGCGCATATACCGGACACACACTGTTTCGAATCCGTGACTACAAAATCGTAAGAAGGCCTTGGATTTGGGGGGATACCGATAAAACACAAGATGTGCCCGGAATACACTAGTCGATTGGGCTCTCCGTAGGAAGCAAGGGAACTGTATTGCCAGTGGAGAGGCAAGCTCTCAGGCTCCCTGAGATCCGATGGACACACTTGTGTCTCCTTTTCAAGCGTGTGGCAACTGCACCGTCTCTCGCGCTTTGCTCAGATGCCACTGCGTAGACCTCCGGTCAGTCTCAAGACAGAACTAAGCTTTTGCCTATGCATCATTCGCTGTGCAAGTGATCGTTTACAATCTTCAGCGCACACGGTGGGGAGACACGTCTGTGGAACCTACTAAGGAGAAGCTCGGAGATCTTCTCCTCCGGCGAACGGAGAACGGTCTCCTCAAGGTCAACTTCGATCCGGCACTCACTCGCCTAATGCGAGAGGTGAAGTACCTCGAAATGCAGGATCTTCCTGTTCCTGGCGGAGCGCGTGAAGTGTACTCGAAATTCGACACCTACCGCCGGCAGACCGACAGCTTGGAATTGATTGTTTCAATGTACAACCAAGTAAGGGTGTTGGCCCTCGAACGTAGAGGACAGAGCAGTTCCAACTTCATGAACAGGGTTACTCGCAATAAAGACGATCTCGTTCTACTGGTTGATTAATCTCTATCCTACGAGTCTTATTGAGAGGACCACAGTGCTCTGAGTAATAAGCGAAGTCCACAGTGAAGTGGCGCATGAGACAGACGAAAGCCATGTAGCGGGAGACTGGCTGCAGGGACAGCTTAGTTTCGGCGACTGCATCCACGTTCGGGCAGCAAGGACCATCTACAAACAACTCGAAAAACTCCTTTGAAAGGGGGAATCGCATAGGGTTACTCCAGCGTCAGATTAGACATTTAGTGTGGTTGGTGGTAAGTGCTAAACCGTATACCCTTCACGCGGAAAAACCAGGTGCTGGTCGAGACAGGGATCTTTCACACGTTCTGGAGGAAGATAGACATCACAGACACCGTAGTGCCTCCGTGGTTCGTCTGCTCATCCATCGAGAAAACAAACACGAAGCAAACGAAAACAAGCACACGCTAGCAATATACGCTCCGGGAGGTCGAATATCTCAGATTGAGGCGAAGCTCACCAGCGTGCAGCCCCTGTGATCCTTCACTGAATCGCTTTTCTCGCACTGTTTGCTTCTTTCCCTTGCTTTTTACTGCTTGCCAGATTCTGACGGAGTTGCTTCCTAACGAGAGGCCCTTGCTTTTTGAAAGAATTGAAAGAATCAACGCAATTCTGGCTCCTGGCCTCGCACAGCTACGATGGCAGTACTCGGAGGAAGTCGACGTCTTCCTCGGCCAGGCAATGACTGTCGTGACCGAGGTATTCGGGATCTGCAACACGATGAAGGCGACCATCCAAAAGATCATCGGTAAAACGGCCTCAAAAAGTCGAGTCGTCTGTACCTCAAAGTGGAGTCATATTCAATGCTTTATGGACTGTACTGTCGGAACTGATAAACAACGCGGTTGTGTGCATCTCGTAACTGAAATCATATCAGAATCCTAGGTATTATAGTGTTAATAGTGGGTGCCGGAGAAAAATCGTTCTTTGCTTACGCGGTAGCCTGTCGCCTTCGGTCTCTTGCCTCGGACTCTCAGGAATTCTGGGAAGCTGGGCAGAGAAGCCTCTCTTCGAACGCAAACCTAAGCCACTGTCCCCAGATGACATCGACCAGATGCTGCGTGCCAGTGTGTCGATCCGGCATCACCAGATGAGCGAGGAGGGGAAGGAAATTCACAAACTTCTGAAGGACTCTGCAGATGCACTCAAAACAAGCAAAGGCAAGAAGATATATTGACAACAGAGGTCGGGAAATCGACCCAGAACGCAAGATAAAGACGTCGATCAATGGGTTAGGATTCAATAGTTTTCATGGATGCGGATCACGACGGCCTTTTTGTGCTCTGTAGTGTCTACCTCTTTCCCCACTAACAAGGCTTAGAGAGTACAGCTGTCCTAACAAGAGGCGAGCGCGCCTTTTTGCGAATGCGGTACTTGATGAATGGTCTTTAAGTGTTCAAATGCTCACTTTGTCTCCTGTCTGTTTGGTTTATCCTGAGATCCTTGGAGATGTCTCCAGTCGTAGTCTCTACTCCAAGTACCTTCCTCGAAATCTCCATACAAGCAGGGGAAAGTCCTCTTCTATGGCATAATTCTGAATGAACCATACGCTATACTACTAGAGACAGTCGAAAAAAAAAGTGATATACCAGTAGCAATGCTATGTTCTAAGTTTCTATGCAAATGTCTGTTAACTGGTTTCTCCCCCTCTCTGTCCTGCACGTATCTTAGGTGCCCCTCAATGGAGGATGCATGGAGACTTCGTCAATTCCCTTGTCATCCAAGGGTTTACGGCCCTTATAGTCATCTCCTTGAAGCAGCTGTGCAAGACTCTTGAGGCAGGTGAGGCGTTTTGAACCGAGCTTTCAGTTTTCGCACAAGACCAGCCTCCACGAAACAACGGACACCGCCTGCCTAAACACAACCAGACTTGCGCTGCCTTTTACAGGTTTGTAGTGAAGTACTCTTCTGTATTTTCCGCCTAGTTGGTTTTGGCAAAAAGTCCACGATGCACGTCCGGCCATGCTATTTTCTTTTCTTCCCCCTCACATTATTGTAAGGATTCATCAAATTACGACACGGTTTGGATCTTGACACCTTAAAAGAGTGGCTTGGACCGTTTTCTCAATTCACCGAAGAGACAGGAGCAGAACCATGCGCCTTGATACTAGACAGCTGCCACAACCTGATGCCGATGATGGTGGCAAAAGTAGCAGCAGAGTCGCAACAAAGAATGTTAGAGCATTCTCATTGCAAGGCTAACATTAAGTACACACATATCATAGCTAAACCGTGTGGTGCTTTTACCGCATAATAATACGTAGTTAGTGTATGCACGTGACATACGCCAACGCACATCGAGGCGAAACACAGTGGAACTAGGCAAGAAACTAGAATGGATCTTGCAGTGCAAGAGTCACGACTGCATCACGCGGAACTACTCCAGTTGAACCTGCTAAACACACGAGAAGGATGACACAAAAGGCAGCACGTAGATCTACTGTCTATGCAGTATTGTGACTGCCCAAGTCGCTACCAATGCTCCAAGAAACAAGACAAAGTGTGTCTGCGCACAAATACACAAACCTTTATTTTCTTGATTTCTGCTGTATTATTCGTAATTCTGGTAAAGTTGCATAGAGTTGCTGACACTGCATCAAGAGCCCCTACAGGAGGAAAAACGCCAACAACAAAGGACTTGCAGCTTCTTCAGTGGGAGGCCAATTGGGAAAACCATCACTCACGGGTGTACCAGCAGCCCTACAGCTCAGAACCCGTTCCTCCCAAAACCTGCCCACACGGTCTGCGACAGAAAAAGGGCACTGATGAACATGAATTTGACTGGAGTCCACGTCCCCGGAAAATGCCTTTTGCGATGTAACATACGGACCTGAACGTAGTACGAGTGACAGATAAAGTCGGATCCTACGCTGTCAGATTTAGGCAGACGACAACAGCTAGCAGCTCGCATGGCAGAACCCCGTTAAGCGGCGGCCTTCAAGATCTGAACGAGTAGTTCAACTTGTAAATACGTTTCAAACATGTTTTTTGCTAGTATAGAATTACTAAAAATAAACCAATAAGCAATTGATTTTCTAGATTGATATATAGATTTAGCAGAGCGCAATAGAACTTGGATCTGGTAAACAAAGGCCTTCAAGATCTAAACCAGTAGTCCAATTCGTAGTTTATACTCCCCAGAAAAAGCTTATAAACAATCTTGTCTCAGAGACAATTCTTATTCAAATTTGTTTAACTTAAAAAGAGATTTCAAATAAATTAGAGTTTTTAATATAGCTTTTTTATTCTTAATTAAATCAGTTTGTAGAGCTGTAAAATTTATTAAATTTAAAATTTTAGAACTTTTATATCTAGCATATTTTAAAATATCTGTATTTTTAATTCTGAAATGATATGAAAATAAATTAAAGTTAAATTTTAAAGTCTTAATAAATAAATCATTTTGTTTTAAGTTTAAATCTATAATGATATTACAAAAAGACGAATTTGTTAATAATGATTTAGCGTAATTAATATTATATTTTTAAAAAAAATATTTATGACAAAAATTATACCATTTTAGCTACGAACATATGAAAAAGTATAATTCAAGATTAGGTTAGTTATGCATTTAAAGGTAAAACTGTCCCCAGAAGAAGCTTATAAATAATCCTGCCTCAGAGGAGATTATTCCTAGTACGATGGTACGGAAAAGACTAGCATCTGAGTTGTAGTTTTCTATCGCTGTCAATACGAGTGATTATAGTAATCCATATATTAAGCCTAGAACAGAACTGATTTGAAATAATCTTAATGTCGTAGGATACTGAAATCCAACACTTTTAGCTGTCTTAAACAGTCCACTGGGGTGGTTGTATTTTTAAGATTATTACGTGCAAAACAATCATCAGATTTATAATTTAAAATTCCTTTTAAATTGCATGAAGCGACAAAAGCAGCATATACAGAGTCCTGTCCCAAAGTTGATTGCCCTTGGTACAACAGTACTGACCTAATTCCTGTTGCAGCCATGCAACCTAAGCCGGAGGCCGCCCCGCTGTTTGAAGTTAAGCTCGAGCTCGTTGGAAATACCATTGACTTTGTCCCGTCTTTTGAACATGACAAGTAAGCAAAACAGCTGTGTGCGATATACCCCTCTTTCTCTATGTTGGTTGAACAAAGAAAAGCGAGAAAAGCAACTGCAGTGACAAACAAGTCGTTCCGTGACAAGCCTTATCTTCTGCGAAAACACAGCATATAGGCTCAAGAGGAGACACAGAAATAAACAGGCTGTTTTGCGATTGTTTTCTACCCAAGAAGCGGAGAGAAGTACCGCGCCGGGACTGCTAGATTCTTGCCGCTTGTATCCGCTGGCGCTGCGTCAGAAAGCTTCTCTCCCTTGAGTCATCGCTGAAGTAATTTCACAGCTCCTGCGTAGACGAGGATATCGCGAAGCTCCCGCTGTGTTTGTGGTGACAGTTTCAAGTGCAGCGAGCACCCTCTCAAACGTTGGTTCACCACTGGTCATTTGTTGGTTTGTACCGAACAAACCTTGAAAGGAAGGGTTGCGCTTCGTTCTCCAAGCGTCGTACACATATTGCTTTCGATTCTAACAGTTTACGGAGACAACAGTCGTCGTCGCCTTTGGTGACGACCTCTAGGAAAAAGACCTAGGCCGATCATAGAACGCTTTGATTGTTTCACATGGACCTCAGTCCAACGTCAGCACAACCTGTTCTGTTGTGATTTGCGCGGAACACAGATAGCGAGATAGACAAAAGCTTGAGAATACGAAGATTCCTTCTCACTCTACCGTTGAACAGAGAGTTTAACTTTTTGAGTGGATATCTCGGTATGGCCTTCTTAGACCACGGAAGGGCTCACCGCCATTCAAGACAGCATGTACTGTAGCTGTACATGAATGCTACATCTCTAGTTTATCCCTTGTGGCCCTGCGCGATGTTTACGACCCTGCTATGCCACGCAGGAGAGGAAACCCGGGAATTCGGGATCTGTTTGACCAGTGGATCAGTGACTTCTACAAATGTGCCACAACCGTCGCGCGGCTAGACTCTGGAAGTGGAGACTACCTAAATGAAGTGAAGGACAATTTCGTAGTTATGGTAAGAAAAGCGGAGACAACAGTGGAGGCTCTGAATGGTTTCCGCCCGTCGGCTTCCCCCGTTCAGGGGACGACACAGACAGGCTCTTTTCATGAGGCGGAACGCGAGGGGAGTTGAAATCGGCAAGGCCAAACGGGTGAGAGAAAAGCGAGGTCAGATTTTAGAAGTTCAGTTGGGAGACAAGGCCGAATGGAACATCAGACTTTAAAAACCGTTCCGAGCATCTTCAGCTTTCGTCTTGCTGCAAACACCGTATTGTGAGACCCTGTTTCCTGGGCAGGCAGTACGGTCTCGCTTGACGAAGCTGCTCGACGCAACGAAACAAAAGTTGAATGAGTATCTCCTCACCTTCGAGGAATACTCGTTCCTGTGGAAGAGAGACATCCGAGACGTTCTGGAAGAGTTTCTTTCGGACGACCCACGAGAACTCGTCGAGGATTGGACCGACTCAGAAAGCGAGTCGTTCAACCAAATCATGGAAGTGATTGGGGTCGACCCTGGAAGACCCGTAAGCCTCGAGTCGTGTATCTCTCGACACCAAGCGACTGCGCAGTCGATTTGCTTATACATGCATATATGTTTGTAGTTAAAATAACACAAACCTCCAGAAATATATCTAATTATAAATATCCATATGCGTGCGTATGTTTATGCATGAATGTCCGTTTGTACGTAGGTGGGTGCGTACTATATTTTTTATGGTGGGGGCACGACGCCACTTGGGGTACACATGTTTGGGTCTATGAGACGTTCACGTTTTGAGTTGGAAGCAGAAGAGCAGACTCTGAAGTGATCCCCTTGGCGGGTGACGGGGAGGCTCTCTTCTAGAAGGCTCCTCCACCGTCGCTGGACCGCTGAGCGGTATTAATAAGGTTTTGGCCAGGAAGGTGAACTGGACTGAAAACCGAAGTTTTTTCTGCGTTTTGAGTTCGTCATATTCTCTACTTGAACGTGAGACTGGGCCTGCAGGCGGGAACGTCGGGACCGCGAGGCATGTCAGGACTTTTGGGTTCTGCTCTCAAGAGTACGGGCAGGACCTTCGGAGGCTCTCGGATGGCGAACGGTCTCCCGCGTTCATGGGGTTGTGTGTTTCTGAGCCTGCCCAGAACACCTCGTGCAGTTTCAGCAGTGGCGGTTGACCTCCAGAAGAGCCGACTGGTCTTTATACACACGAGTCCATGACAGACGTAGAAAGAGACTAAAAAGCGAAACGTGTATTTCCGCGTGTGGTTCTAGATTCCTCCGTTGTCGAGGTTCGATGAGAAGATCAGCTACTTCCAGAAAATCCGGAACGAGATTTCCAACTTCAAGACGCCTGTTGATATTTGCTGGGTCCGAGTCAACGCGCAGCCGACGAAAATTCAGTTGAGTCAGTTGGCGACAAAGTGGGCAAATCAGTATACCAGCTTTCTCCACGATTTCTGCGTCGCGCGTATCGATGGAGTCACCGGCTTCATCAACAAGATGCTGGGTTACCTCCATGGCGACATTCCCTTTGAGGACGACGAAAACAAAGAGGCACTTTACAGCGTCATGACTAACATTCGCGATGTGAAAATCGCCATCGACGCCATCAAAACTCTCTTTGTTCCCATTCGAGAACAGGTGAGTCGGGTCGAGGAAACCGAAAAATGGCAGTCTGAAAGCACAGGCATCCACCAGCGTAGGCGAGAGAACGCAGACGCGCTCACGGCGCAGCCAAGCGGCCCATATTCTGGCGGTGGTTGCTCCTTCTTCTTCCCCTTCTGTGATAAGTTCCAGTAAAGAGAACGCTGAAAACTCAAACACAATTGGGGTCATGGCACTCTCCTCAGCATTGTGTACCCTCCGGTTTGGGTTTCCTGGAATTATCGAGACACATCTTTCGTAAATCTCTCTCTCTCCTGAGTTCTCGCCGACCATCGGTGATCGTCAGGTAGGAAGGCAGATCCGACGCTCACACCCCAGGATGGAGGTCGAGGCCGCGTTTCGTCTGCACATTTCTTCCCCGCACGAGAATATGTGCTTTGTTCTTTCTGCTTGCAAAGTCACACGAGCGCCCAGGACACTCGATACGCCTCCACATGTGATCAGGAAAAAGCCCAGTTGTTCGCGAGACTTCATCACATCTGGAGTATTCATCGTGCCCCCAGTTATGAGACACTGACAACCAGTTGCTTAAGACCTTTTAGCACACCAAAAGTACTGAATGGGACTCCAACTCCGAGATGACAAAAAGCTTTCCTTCGTTACCTTCAGGTGGCTTTGCTGAAGAAGCATGGCTGTTCGATCTCGGAGGAGCGTCTGGTCGCTCTTGAGGCTGCGCCTTCCAAATGGGAGGAAGTGGTTCGAAGGGCGTTTGAAATTAAGGAGGCGATTTTGCCGATGCAGATGCAGGAAATGTCAAACATAAAGCAGACTTTGGCGACGTTCAGCGACGAGGTTCAGAGCTTCCGAGAAGAGTTCTTGAGAGAGGCGCCGTTTCGCCATGATTTCCCTCGCGCAGAAGTGTACAAGTGCCTGGACAGCTTCTACAAGAGAACGACTGTGATGGAAAGTCGAGCGAAGGATTTCAACAATTTAGAAATGCTCTTCGATATGGCAAAGTCCGGATACAGACAACTGAAAGACACCTTTGTTGATCTAAGGCTTTTAAAGGTAAGCATTTGTAGACGTGTTCCTGTTTTTGCGCCATTTGCCTTGGGGCAAATGCTTGAGATAAACCTTAGCGGACCTTGACTAAGTCCGCAGCCACCAAGAGGGCGACAGCGGCGTGCGAAATTGAAAGCAAAGCAGGGTGGCACCTCGTGAGGGGAAGAAGAAAGCGTCGGTGGGGGACATAAGCGCCTGCAATCCAAGGTTTGTCGCGCTCTCGAAGACTTGCGTGGATCTCGTTGAAGAGGAAAGGTCACGAAAGGTAGAGTGTGTGAGAGTGATCAGAACCGACGGAGCCTAGGCTTCAAGAAGAGCCCTAGGAGCGGCCGAGATGAAAAAACAGCTTTCCAAGCTTCTTGAGCAGGGCGACATCGTGTGAGTTCTGAAAGTCTGTCTCTATCCATTTCAGCGAATCTGGGATGTCATTGAACTCTGGACATTCTCCTTCGATGATTGGAAGTCAACGCTGTGGAACCAAATCGACACAGATGATCTCCTTCTTCGAGTAAAGGAAATGCAGCAGCAACTCAAGGCTCTGCCCAAGGAAATCAAGTCGATACGTCTTTTTGCAGTGAGGACCCTAAATCAGAAGAAAACTCGCATTCTGAGCAGAAAGCAACAGGCACTGTCTTCACAAATACATAGGTCCTGCAGCAGCGATACGCAAATATCGATTTCCGTTTCGAAACGTTGATATACGTATAAAACGGTGGACGTACATCGGAAGAGAGGTCTCGTCTCGTAGAAACACGGAAAGAGAGTTATTCCTGCAGATGTAGGCATAGCAACTGTTACTTTCACTTGTTACAGTCCCGCTGAAGGAGATCCAGATCCTGTCCTGCTTGCGCCCTAACGGATTTCCTGTCGCTTCTCGAGATTGCAGTTCGTCCCGTTGCCAGAGCCCCTACATGGTCGTTTCCGCACGTTTACCATCTACGGGTTCGATGCATCTTTACCAACGAACTTTTTTGGCATGTTATGGAAAACTGGCATTTTCTAGTGTTCGTTCCACAACGGCGTTCCGATGTTCATCTGCAAACTCGCGTTATTCCAAGCAATCGGCGGGCGTGGCTGTGCGCAGCTGCCCTGAAGCCCTGCCTTGTGCTGCTCTGCTACCTGGCAGTCGAATCCGCCACTCACGTTTCTCGTGCGTCTGCGTATTGGCACGCACATCGGTACAAAAGTGATTTCTGTTTTTCCTGGATTCCTTCTCGCCAATAGGCGACCGCGGTGCCTCAGTGTTGGGGTGACTAACGTTTTCAAGGTCGTTTTTCCAAGAACAGCGATGTTTGAAATTTCCAGCTGAAGAAGTCGTTGAATATGCGGAGTTCTTCCTCGAGAAGGGAGTTCCGCGCGCATTTAAATCTGAATGAGTGAAATTGAAGGCATTGGTTGAATCTCGGAGACACGTGATGGTGGAGGTGGTCCAACGTTTGTCCTCGCTGTCACGACTTTGACAACGAAAGCTTCACGGTTTCTCCCGCACGCTGTTCCTTCGGGACGAGACTCCCTGCAGACCTCGTCAACCTGTTTGTCGCGTCTCCTGTCTGCAGTGGCTGCAAGGAGAAGTGACAAATACGCAGATTGCTTTGCCTCTCATCAACGACCTTCATTCAGAGTTCATGCGCGATCGTCACTGGACGCAGCTGATGGCTGTGGCTGGCAAAACGTTTACGAAAGGCAAGGAAAAGGAGACAACGGAGACACTTCCGGTCGCCTTTGTGGGGTGTCTTGAAGAAGCAGCCTCACGTGGGCTTCGATTGCGGAGGAAGGCTTGCTTCGGTCTTTCCGGGATAGAGTACACTGGATACCATTTGCCGTAGTGCTCTCAACATGGTGGCCATGGAAAAAACAGTTAACGAGGATCCGGCAAACAAGGATCTGCATAACCTGAAGTACTTACAGAGGGATGTTATCTAAATTCCACTTTTCCGACGGAGTACCTAGGAAAGCGTTCGTCAAAAGGAACTCATACCATTCTTCTCCCTGCTCGCCTTCGGTTCCTTCGCCTTCGCCTCCAGGTCCAGACTTCAGTTTGGAGGACCTGCTGAAGCTTCGACTGCACGAGCATGCAGACGGAGTGTCAGATATTGTGGTCTTGGCACAGAAGGAGGCGAAGATCGACAAGAAGATCAACGAAATCTCGAATGTCTGGTCAACCCTTTCTCTCCATTTCAACTTCGAAAGAGAAGACGTCCCGCTGCTTGAGCCACTCGACGAGGTGATCGAGGTTTTAGAACAGCATGCGATGGACCTCATGACGATGGTCTCTCAGGGCAACGTCATCAGCTTCTGTCGGGGCGTCGTCGACGAATGGCAGAACAAACTTCGGACTGTCGACTCGGTTCTCAAAGTCTGGATGGAGCTCCAGAATAAGTGGCAGGTTCGCGAGGAAGGAAACAACCGTTTGAACACTGGAAGCAGCGAATGAAACGCACGAGCGTTTGGTCTGCAGCTTCGATCCTTGCCTCAGTGTCAGGGACATCGAGCGTATGTTCCGTATATGTCACCATCGCTCTCTGTCTCGCCTCCTTGGCGCCTCTGTTGCTTGGGATGCAGTTGACTGCTCTTCGGCTTCGTCGCGCACACGCTGGTCCTTGCTTGCGTCTGAGCTCCCTTCCGAACGGGTTCTTTTTCGACTGCAGGTTCTTCTAAAATTTTCAGTTTCCGATCTTCTTTGCTTCCATGTTCCGCTTCTCCTTCCTTGGTGTGGAGTCCCCTGCCTCCTGGTTCGACGTTTCCTTTCATCTGCTTCTTCGCTGTCTAGTTCCGCCTCCTTCCCTTCCTCTCTGTAAATGTTTCCAAGTTCTCGCTCGTCACACACGCTTGGATCCTCTCTTTTCTAAATGGCTGTTCTTGTCTGGTTCGCAACTGTGCTGCTTCGGCCTCGCAGCGCTTGCAGCCGATTTTCATGCAGTCGGATGACATTCGGTCGCAGCTTCCCGAAGACTCCAAGCGGTTCGAAGCCGCAGACGGCGAGTGGAAAGATATGATGTCTGGCGCAGCACAGCACCCCAACATCGTTGAGTCTTGCCACTTCGAGGGGCGCTTCGAGCTCCTCCTCAAACTCAGAGAAATGATCGAATCCTGCGAAAAAGCTCTCAGCGGTGAGACAGCAAAGACGACGCAAAGCACCAGCCAAATTCGCACCGAAGTTCCATCCTTACTCAACGAAAAGCAAATTGGCAGATCCGTCTCTCTCTCTCTCTCTCTCTCTATATATATATATATATATGTCTGTCTGCTCCCATGCACATTTTATTGATGCTTGTGATCAACGCGGTCACGATCAAGCACCTTAACATATATATATATATATATGCATATGGGTATGCATAGCTCTATGTAAATGGGCTTTGATGTGTGCGTACAAACTTGAGGAAATAATGGCTGTGATCACGGGCACCGACTGGGATGGGAGAGCAGGTCCGAGTACTTCACTCCCCAACATGTATGAATGTATGTATGCAAGTATGTATGCATGCATTTATAGATGAGCAGAGATGTCCTATGGAAGCGTCGTATACATATGCAGGAATATCAGTATACGTGCGTGTGTATTCATTTTCTCTTTTTTGAGAAAGAAAAATAATCTTACATATGAAGGGCCTGTAGCTTGGAATACGAACAACGATATAGCCATACAAAAAATCATCTATCTTACAGTGCTAGGAAGACACCCCGATTCAAACCTAGCTGTGTACGGCTATATATATATATATATATATACATCGTTGCAACGACGGTAGCGTCTCGTTGATGAGTGGATTTTCGTCGATGCGTGACCTTGCTTTTTCGCAGATTATCTGGAACAAAAGAAGAAGGCTTTTGCTCGGTTCTACTTTGTTTCCAACCAAGCTCTGTTGGACATTTTGGCTAACGGGAACGACCCAATAAAAGTGTGTTATTACCTTGGAGACTGCTTCGATGGCATCAAGATGCTCGACTTTCAGAAAGATCCGGTGCATGCAAGGGTGGCGTGCGGAATGTTTTCGAAGGAAGACGAATACGTCCCTTTTGGAGAAGACTACCACTTAGAAGGCCCTGTTGAAACAGTAAGGTTTCCCCAGCCAGGAGTCCGAGTGGAACGCGTGGCTCAGGGATAGTCGGGGGGCATTCACCTGTTGTCCGTGGACGGAAAATCCGCTATTTCATGGTGTAAATCATTCCAGCTGAAGACCGTATCCTCTCACTGAGGGACTTGACATTCATCAAACGGGGGGTCACCGTAACAGCGAGATAATTTGGCCACCACTGAGGCATGTGACGGAACCACGCACCCAGCCGTGATCCGACGAACTGTCGATTTACCTACATTTTTGTACTTTTCTATAGAAGAGTATTTCTATGGATCGTCCAAGGCCTTTTTTGTCCGCACACCCTTTCGCGTCCTTTTCTGTCTACACAGAAGGCGACTTCACCAAGCTGACTGTCTCTCTGTCTCTGTGTGCAGATGCATGCATTTATACATACATATATATATATATATATATATGCAAATATGTCAACTGTGAAACCACAGACTCACTGATAGTTCACTGTGCTCAATGAAGGAGCTCTCGGATTTTCCGAACAGACGCCTTGCTAGCGATGCTTGTGTCCATCTTTTAACGACTTTGAAGGGAAACGAGCGCAAGCTAAGTGGACCACTATGATGGCTCAAGAATCTAGCAGTCGCATGAATAGATCAATGACACCTGTGCAAGTAACTATATATATATATATATATATATATATATATATATATATATGCAGGGTCAAACATCACGCCAGGAGTGAAGACGCAGAAGACAAACACATGTATGTATATATATGTATGAAGAGGCACTTTGGAGACACGCAGAACCTCTGCAAGGTTCGGCGACGTGTGAGACTCCGCGATAAAGACGCACACAGAGAAGAGCCTATTTTCTCCAAGTGACGACTCCGAGTGTGCATTGTCAAGGCGATCGCGAGCGTAGAAGTAGAGCAACTTGAACTCCCTGCATGGATATGCGGAGGCTGACGGGGCAGTCTGGGATTCTTCTCGGTAAATCTGTTTTCGTCGATTGATGTTGCGTAACGTCCTGGTGGTCTGGAAGGGAAGATCAACACTGGAGGCGGGCGAACTTCTCTCTGCTCTGCGTCGCTGCCAGCGCTCATTCGAAACAGGAGCGATGCCCCCTCTTTCCTGAGTGGTGGGGACTCGTCACTTCTTCATTTGCTTTCTGTCTCCCTTGTTTTTCCTGATGCGTCCGGTTTTCCGGCGTTTGCCTGTGCGTTCGCCTCGCGCCGTCGCCTCCCTCGACACAGTACCTGGCAAATCTGGAGACGCACGTCCGCAAACAGCTTCACGACGTCCTCGAAGTTGCGAAGATCAACGCTGAGAACTGGGAAGTCGACAAACCCAGGTGAGTGTGGTCTCACTGCATGCATTTGGCCGTTACACGGAAACATATTCAGAAAACGCAAAGGACTTGCGAAAGCAAAGCAGGTCGACGCACACATGAACGGAGCGTATCCTTCATCTACTTTGCGAGTGCGTTGCGTTTCCGAGTGTCGGTTCCGTTAGTAGAGATCGCGGTCGCCGACTGCGTTCTTGTCTACGAGAGTTCTGGTACATACGTGACTGAGACCTCGCGATGGAACAAACGGAGGTCCCTAAGGAGTCAAAAGTCGGGAGGTCGGGCCGACGTCCCTCGAGAGACCTGACGGGCGACAAGGTTCGGCAACTCCCCTGTGTGTTATGCTTGCCCACTTGGCCTTCCCCGACGCGGTGTCCGTCGATGTCGCAAGTGAAGCGTTTGCGCATGTTGGAGACCATGGACGTACGTTGTCTGAGGGCTCCTTTGGGTGTGGTGCCTAGGTGACGGATCGTTCGTTGTCTTTCCTGCCGCATAGCAAGCAGGAAAACCGTCACATCTGCAGTTCAGCTCTGTAGTGGACTCTTCTTCAAGTTCAATGCAGATCGTATGGGCGTGATCATCTCGTCTGTGGTTTTTCGTATTTGAGCTGTTTAGTACCCTTGCTCCTCGACTCTCTGATCCACGTTGCCTTCTGCGATGTCAAGTCCTTCCGCGTTCGCACAGCCTAGTGGAGATGATACATGTTTTAGAATCTGCCGGAACCACGTAGTGTGTGCCGCTGCCGGCAACTGGTTTCTGGTCCGTGTGGCGCTATCTTCTTTCATTTGTTGTTGATGGACATCGTTCGATCCGCTCTGAGTTTTCAGCTCGCACTTCCCCCAAATGCCGGGCGTTCGTTGCGTGAGACTCTGTTCGAGTTGCTCGGTTTACAAACAGTCAATGAAGGGCGGAACGAGCGCTTCTATCTTATGCTGTGTCATGGGGAATAACCTCTGCATTTCGCGTTCGCCGACACCTGCGGTAACTGCTGCGTTCAGATCGCGGTTAAACGTTCCTTCTCCTCACGTTAGGGTGGCATGCAGTACCACACAGATAACAAGACTGGCGCTAGGCTCCGTGCGACGCGTTCGAGTATGAGGTTCCTGGGGTCTATAAACTGCCTTATTCTCAGTCCACACTTGAAGGTCGACTCTCTGTCACTCCAGTAGAATCGCGGCCCTAGGCGCAAACTGGAGATTACTTTCTGGGATGCAGAAACGACCCAGTGGACGTGTCTGTTGATTGTTCTTCCAGAGAAGAGTGGCTTCGCGACTACTGCGCCCAGGTCGCTCTGGTGGCGAGTCAAATCATCTGGACGGACGAAGTTTCTCGTTGCTTCGAGGAGTTGGAGGGAGGCTCTGAAAACGCCATGAAAGACTACAAACGCGTCTACGACGACAGAATCGAGAAACTCATTCGGCAGGTTCAACAAGACCTTCCGACGGACCTTCGCGTTAAAATCATCACACTCATTACCATCGATGTGCATGCGCGAGACGTCGTTGAGTCGTTCATCACAAAAAAGCTCACAGAAGGTAGGCGTTGTGTCTCCTCCTTTCGACAGCTGCTCTCGTTCCCTGCTCTACCAGACACCCTTTTTTCTTGAAGCCTATGTGCCGCTTTCGTCGAGCGTCGTCCCGTGAAGGGTCGGCCTTTCGTTTTCTTCCTCTATTGGTTGAATCTTTCTGGAGGATTCTTTCACTCCATCGGGCGGAGCAACGACGATCCAACAAGAGACACCAATTCAATCAGAGCGCTTGTGAGTGTCTGCTTGTCCTCCGAATCGGATGGTTTCCCTTTTTTTCTCTCATTGACGATCCGCTTTCTGCCTGCCGGTGCTTCGTCCTCTGCGACAGCTTCTTGTCCTCGTTCTCTGATGCTCACCCCTTCCCCTCTTTCTCTTTCACTTCTTCGGTTACATAGGCGCTGCCTTCCGCTGCTTCTTCTTCGCGTCCTCTCTCTCGTTGCCTCTTCCTACTTCGGCCTTATCCTGTCCTTCCCTCTTCCTCCATCTCTCTTCATTCTGTGCTTCTCTTTTTTTCGCTTTCTTATTGTTCTCTTCTTTCCTTTTCTGTTGCCCTTTCCCTCTTTATCCGTCTCCCTCTTTTCTCCCTCGCTCGTTTGTTCGGCGTCTCGCTTTTTCCGCTCTTCCTGACTTTCCTTTTCTCTCCCTTTTCCCGTATTCCCTCTTTCTTCCTTCTCCCTTCTGCCTTTGTTTCGCCTCTTTTTCGCCTCTTCTCTTGCCCCTCCGTCTGCCGGCAAGCGCTGCGAGGGAACCTCGCCGCTGCATCTGCGTCATGCGCGTCTCCTCGTTCAAAAACAGTCTCTGCTTCGCGGTCTTTCCTGCCGTTCTCCCGCTTCCTCGTTCTCTGCAGCCAGCGCGTTTCAGTGGCAGTCGCAGCTGCGCTTCTACTGGGCGCAGAAGCCTGGCGAGGAGAAGAAGACGTGTTTGGTTCGCATGTGCGACTGGTCCACGACCTACATGTATGAATATGTGGGCAACTGTGGACGCCTGGTCATCACGCCTCTCACAGACAGATGCTACATCACTCTCACTCAGGCACTCAACCTGATAATGGGAGGAGCGCCAGCAGGCCCGGCAGGTGAGCGGACGCTTTGGAAACTCGGGACAAATCTTCTGCAGTGATCTTTGCCGAAGCACACTCACGACGAAGCGGAGAAAGAAGGGATACTCGCAGACGGTTCACTTGTGGTGTCTCGCTAGGCCTGAGAGCCAACAGAGCTGCCGAGACAGAGGAAGACAAGTAGGGACGAAATCTGCAGGGGGTCTGCAACTGCACACACTCTGGGTCGACCCAGGAACTTGCCATAAAAAGACAGTCGTTAGGGGAGTTGAAAGCACTGACTTGCTGATTTCAGGCGTACCTGCCACACCTCGACTCAGGTGGAGACTTGCACTGACGCTCGAGAGGGGAACAGGGCACAGTGTGTCTAAGGAAGAGGGGCATGAGACGCGAGCGAAGGAGCAGCATTCGAAAAGCCGGTAGAAGAAGCTGCTTTTCGAGTTTTCGATAACGCGACGATCGACGAATAGCTGTAGACAGACTGTCAAACACTGGCTCGACTGCTTGAGCTGCTGTTTCTACACCGTGATCTCTCGCCAGACGAGTGTGGATGAGGGCATTCGGAATGTGTTGATAGACGCAAATGAAGAGATGAGTGAAAGCACCCGGAGACGGAGAGGAAAAGAAACGAGCTCTCGGGCCGATTGCGAGAGACTCAACTCCGGTCATGTTGAGACGAGGACACCCCTCTTTCATCAACGAAGCTTGTGGTCGCTCCGCCAAAGCGCGAGTCCTGAGTTGAAAACGAACTTGTTCGTTTCGTTCGCCGTGTTCCGACGTGCTGCATCAGTTGTCGAGACACCGTTTCCTGCCCTTTCCTTGAGTTGTCTGTGAATCGAGGCGATCTCTTGTTTATGCGTGCGTTCCGCTCTTTCCTGAGTGACGCCATTCCTTGCTGTGCCTCGAGCGTCGTCGCGCAGGAACGGGGAAGACCGAGACCACCAAGGACCTGAGTCGAGCGATTGGCTTGCCAGTCTTTGTCTTCAACTGCTCAGACCAGATGAATTATTTGTCGATGGCACAGATTTTCATGGGTTTGGCGCAGTCTGGAGCTTGGGGGTGTTTCGACGAGTTCAACCGCATATCCATCGAAGTGCTGTCCGTCGTCTCCACGCAAGTCAAGTCGATCTTAGATGCGATCAAGGAAGGCAAGAAACGGTTTCAATTCATGGATGAGGAAATCCACCTCATCCCTACGTGCGGCTTCTTCATCACCATGAATCCTGGATACGCAGGGCGAACGGAGCTGCCAGAAAACTTGAAGGCGCTTTTCAGGTACGAACACACTCTCGTCTCCTTTGCGTTGGTTCCCTCCCGTCTGCACGCAAATGGGCGACGCATGCGTAGAAGCGGAGGTGACGTTTTCACAGGACTCACGCGACAGAGCGGTCGAGAGGAGAGCGTCGTATCTCTCTAGGCATCTCTCGTCGCGGAACACGCGCTTCGACATCGCTGTCTTTTGGGGAATATAACAGCTCTCCCTGCCTTCGTCGAAGTTATCTCCTTCCACATCTAAACACAGACGCTTATTCACAGAATGGAGTGCAGCTGCAAACGCAGATTCGCATCGACTGATATGTATACATCTGTAGACGGATATCTGCATGGGTTGAGACACAACTTGGCATCCGTCTCTACACATATTTTCATAGAGATATGGCAAGGACACTGAACGTAAACCGAGTATTTCACTGAGTCGCTACTGGATCAAAGGTTCCGGCGATTCACCGTTTTCCCTGTTTTCTCCCTCACCATGATGTCCTTCGCTGATCCCCCGAGTTCGCTCAGCGAGATCCTTGTCGGAACTGTTTTTTTTCAGGAGGCAAAAACCTGCTTTGTTCTCCGTGTGTTTGTGTCTGTGTGTGTGTGGCTCTGTTGTCTTGCCCAGGTCCTGCGCGATGATCATCCCTGATGTGCTGTTCATCTGCGAAAACATGCTGATGTCGGAGGGATTCATCAACGCCAGGGCGTTAGCGCACAAATTCGTCACGCTCTACTCGCTGTGCAGTGCCTTGCTCTCCAAAGCGCTGCACTACGACTGGGGGCTCAGAGCCGTCAAAGCTGTGCTGAGACAAGCAGGTTCGCTCAAGCGTGCAGACACAGCAGTGGACGAAGAAATGCTTCTCATGAGAGCTTTAAGAGACTTCAACATCGCGAAAATCACCACAGACGGTAAGGCGACGAGCCGAGAAGCGAGTGACATGAACACATGAACGACGGATGCAGACAGCCCAGGTCTTTATCAACTGCATTCAAGCTGTCTGCGTTGACAAATCGCTAGATGCTTTACAGGGAAGAGTGTATACCACGGAGTGGAACACGGATTCCAAGTTCTTCTGTGTAGTCGAAACGCCTTCAGACGCTTGACTCTTCCCCAAGAAAGCAGGAACATACGCGGCTGAAGAAATGTGTCAGTGTCTCCACTTCAACATGCAGATGTATACGGATCTGCAGGTATCAGAATTCAAGTACGGTGACACTATGGGATTTGCACACATGTTAGCATCCGCATGTATATGCATATAAATATATAAATAAATATATATAGATATATATAGGCCTGAATGAGTACGTACTGGCTCTTAACGATGGAGATATGCAGTGGTATCTACCACTGCAAATATGGCATAGAGGTCTACACGCGGACCTGCACGATTAAATATATGTAACAGGAGCGTTTAAGGCAAAGCATCTCAGGCAACCGTCCCATTGCGCGTAGCGACCGTGAGAACCTCGATCTCTGTTTCTTCGATTGGATTGTTTTTTATTTCTTCTGGGGACTGCGAGTTTAGACAAGCCGATTTTCCTTCGCTTGATCGAGGACTTGTTTCCCGGTATCCAAGCTCCATCGAAGCGCGACGCACAACTTTGGAAAGCCGTCACAAACGTGACGAAGAAGCAAAAGCTGCAGGCGGAGGAACAATTCGTCCTCAAGTGTGTGCAGCTCCACGAGATTCTCTCAGTACGTCTCGAGCAGAGAACGCTGTTCCACGTTTGACTGGAATTCCGAAGACAGATGCACACGACCTGCTTTTCAGGTGTCTCCTGTCTCCCGTATAGGAAGAGACGAAAAACGACAAATGAGAAGTCACAGTCGGAGTCACGTTCGCCGCTTGCTTCTCTCTGGCGGACCACGGAGCCATCCGTGAAATGCAAAAATGCATGTGACGTCCCGTGGCGTTCGCTCCCAGCAAGGCGCTGCCCCTCACTGAGACGAATTTCCATTTCTATACAAATGCACATCTCTACTTTTTCCCGTATAAACGAACGCGTAGATCCACGTGGCGACGCAAGTAGAAATATACAAATGTAGACAAAGACAGGAGCTGCGCACCAAGAAAATGCGCAGTTGCTTCTCTAACCATATGCTTATGTCTACCCATATACTCATATATATATATATATATATAACTATTTATTTATACCAGTATAAGTATATATACATAAATATATATTTATATATATATGCATCTGTGAACCGTTTCTTTGAAGCGTGGTAGTTGAGTCTGTGAGGCTTTGCGTTTTGGTTTTGAAGGTGTGTTTGGTGTGTCGATTTGATTTTCATGGCTTTTGTGGTTCCAGGTTCGCCACTGTTTGTTCGTGCTCGGTCCGCCTGGGTGCAGCAAGTCGTGCGTGTGGAAGACGCTGAATAAAGCACTCATCTCCCTCGGCCAGGAAGCGGTGTTTGAAGCTCTCAATCCGAAAGCGATTTCCTCCAGTGAACTTTACGGGTGCGAGGAGAAGGGATTCGAGGGAGAAAACACGAAATGAGCACTGAGGAAAAGAGCAAGCGACTGTATGAGGAGAAGGGCAACCGAGGAGGAGACACTCTCATCGTCAGTCTGGCGCACAAGTGAACATCTCAGTAGAGAGAGGCTCGTTGTGGCTGGGCGTTGCTGTCTCTCGCTTGCCAGTGGACGCCAAACAATGTCTGCCCAGTACGTTTTGTTTCCTGAGAAAAATTAGTTCGCCTAAACCCAGAGTACACCTGAACGCAGCTTCCACGCACATGTGAACGACCGACCCCCGGTGGAGTATGGAAACGCAGAATGTGTGGCGTCCTCAGCTGTCAAAGGGAAGCTTGGTGGACGGCGGTCATTCGAGGTTCTCTTTGTACGGAGGTTCGCTCGCGACTGCGTCAGAGGGTGGCGAAGTCCACGCGTTGCCGACTTCGGTGTTGGGCTCTCTCTGCAGGTACATGACGCCCAGCAAAGAGTGGAAGGATGGAGCAATCGCAGTGGTGATGCGAAACATGTCGAAGGAACGAGGACGGTTCAAGTCTTCGCAGCTGCACAAATGGATCGTTTTAGATGGCGACATCGACGCAGAATGGATTGAGTCGATGAACACGGTGATGGACGACAACAAAGTATGTGCATGCAGGGAACACCGCGAAATCCCTGACCCGGCAAATCACTCTCTGCGCCAGATGTAGTTGGCCTGGGGGCCTCTATCGCTCACAGCGACGCTCCGCGATAGGCGACCGTCGACATCAAAAGAATATATATATATATATATATGTTTAAGGAAGAGACATAAAAACACACTTCTATTTAAGAATGGATGTTCGTGTGCGCACCTTGAAGCTCACGCTTCTACATGTGCATTGTTAAATGCATGGAGACGTCCGTCGACTGTCAATACACGGTACAGGTCGAGGCGAGGTGCGTTGTCCGAGACCGAGACCTTGTTCTCCTGAGGACGCTTGCATCCCGTTTTTCTTTCGCTTGTGTCTTTCTTCACATTTCGCACCGTGCTTCCTGTCTTCATTGTGCCACCTGAGAATGACGAAGTGATCATCGATCGCTCGTGACCCGATTCGTCTTCTGAGAAAACGCTCCTGCGTCGATGCATCATTCGCACCCAGAACACTCAATATCCCCTTCAAGCGTTGCCTGTCGAACTTGGAGCGTTTCTGTATCTGTTGGGCATTCTGGTGTCTTGTGCAGCGTCGTTTCTCTATGCTGCTTTCTTTTTTTCTCCGCTGTCGTCGGTTTTTCGGTGGCGGCCTTAGATTGGGCGACTCGACGTTTCTACTGGTGGGGACGCTCGCCGGTACGATCGTCTCTTACATCCCCGTCGTTTGAGGATATACCAGCGTTTGAAACGTCATGGCGGTGGCCCAGCCTTACTCCCGACTCAGCTGGAGACCACAAGTGATCGCTTCCAAAGGGGTTTTCCCCCATGCGTTTCTTGAGATGCGGCTGCGATTCGTTTCTCTATTTTTCTCGTTCCTTGGCAGGTTCTCACTCTCGTGAGCAATGAGAGAATTCCATTCACAAACACCATGCGGATGCTCTTCGAAGTGGCCGACATGAAGCATGCAAGTCCAGCAACAGTTTCAAGAGGAGGCGTCTTGTTCATCAACGAAAACGATGTTGGGTGGAAGCCGTTTCTTGTTTCTTGGAGAGAAACGCTTCCCGATCAGATTGCTCAGTCTCAGTTCTACTTGCTCTTCTCCTACTACTTTGAACAGGTTAGAACAGGCAGCTTTCTACCTTTCTCAACA
This sequence comes from Toxoplasma gondii ME49, assembly GCF_000006565.2. Lineage (NCBI taxonomy): Eukaryota > Apicomplexa > Conoidasida > Eucoccidiorida > Sarcocystidae > Toxoplasma > Toxoplasma gondii. The sequence continues at coordinate 2,771,439 of NC_031474.1, read as the reverse complement.
GCCTCAACTACTAACTCCTGCGACCTGGCAGACACACAATGCGTACAGACTGCTATTTCAAGAAAATTATCCGAAAACACGGAGCAGCCAATGATCGATGTCTTCTTCAGCTTTGCGGCTCGACGCCATTCACACTCAGACAAGCAACACCACGTTCCTGAAGCCTCGCGTCTCGCCCCGACAAAAACAGACCTCTTACAGGTTACACAACTTCAACCAAATAAATTGATAAATATGGTTATGCAGGCGGTGACGTTTTAAATAGTGATGCGCATTGACTAGCTGTACCTTGCAGGCGTTTGCACACGCAAACACAAACTTATATATATATATATATATGTTTACATACCTGTGTGTATAGATATATATGTAGAACTGCTGAGGGACTAGTTTCATCGCCTGTGCTCACACCGAGAAGCTCTTCCTGTCAGCTGGTGAGCTGAGTCGTATATTATGCGTGCGGACATGCGAGGAAACTAGGCTTGGACTCTGGAGACACGAACCACACAATATTGCTGGATTCCGGACGACCTGCATGTCGTCGTTTTAGAACGCGTTTTCTCGCTCGCTGTCCTCATCATCGCAATGTCGCAGGAGCCATGCAGCTTGCATAGTACTCAAGGACTTTAGACCGAACCTGCGATGGATGAGTTTACCTTGTACGTTCGAACATTAGCAGTTAACGGGAGATTCGCTTCCGAATGTGTCTGAGCCTTTCCGACTTTCGGTGAGGGCGAGGATCCGCGGACGCCATGTTTCGCCTTCTTTCTGCGCTGCAGAACATTGACACATTCCGGAAAAACTTCAAGTTCATTTGCCCAATGAACGACATTGCATTCGTCGAGAGCATTTGTTGCTTTATCGACGCCATGCTGTATAACAACACCAAGGAGAACATGGAACTGCTGAGATCGAAGTCTCCAGATGAACAGAAACTCGTCTACGAGGCGTACTTCGTCGTTGCTCTCATGTGGACGGTCGGGGGATGTCTTGCGGACGACAAAGTTGTAAACTACAGGTACAGAACAATGAAATTTGTCTGTGTGTATTCTAAAGTCAAGTTCACAGTTGCACATACACATGTACAAATATATGTATATATACATTTACATATATATGCATATATATATATATATATATACGATGTATGAAGGAGTTTCCAGATATGCATCCAGACGCGTGTGTGATCGGGGAAGGTCTGTCGTTCTGTTCATCGGATAGGTTTCATTCCACCTGCAGTTGGAAGGATTTTGCCAGTTGGGATGAACGAAAGGGTGTCTTTATTCCTGCAACCTTCTCGGTCCATCCAGGTCTCCATTTCATTTCTTTTGTCGCGAATCGTGTCTCATTTCCGCCAGGGCGATGTGGATCGCACTCGCACTGGCTTCGAAATCCTGGATACAAAAGTCATGCATGCACGTGATAGGAACAGAGACCTGTCCACCTTGAGCTGGAGACTCTCACAGCATGTATGTGAGTGAGGCACGGCGCTCATGGAGTCGAATGCAGGTGACCCTGGAGACTGCGTTGGGTCAGAACGCCGCTGGGTGTATAGGAGGCTCCTGAAGTGGAGGTATTGTGGGAACTTGCAGTGTGAATACAACTCTTGTTTTCTTCGTATCTTGGTATGTAGATTAATAGAGGAGAAGTGCCAAGATACAGTTCCGTTCCAAAGCGTTGCCTCTTCTTTTCTGTCCGTCAGAAACCAGTTCAACAGCTGGCTGCGGAGTGCCTCGAAGATCAAGTTTCCTGAGGGCGGACTCTGCTTCGACTACAGATTTGACGAAGTGTCTTGTCAATGGGTTCCTTGGGCGCAAGACCTCTTGCCGTACCAGCCTGCCCCAGACACAATCTTCACAAACATTGTCGTCTCAACAGTCGACACCGTTCGGTGCGTCCACCTCTGTCCACACTGCATGAGGGTCCGCACTGGGCGGTCATCCGCGCCGGGAGGCTCTGCGGTCGAGGTTGGGACTTGCCCCGACGCCTGCGTGCTTGCGCGCCATCTTGCAGTTTCGAGTTTTCTTTGCACTCCGTTTGGTGACCCGTCTCCAGTGAGCCATGGCCTTCACCTCGAAGAAGCCTTCTCTCGATTGCGTTTCTACTCCGTCTTGCACGACGTCGCACCGAACGACCGAGTCCCGTAGTCGCGTTTCTTGCAGCCTAGCGAGCAGTCCTTTCTCGTCTCTCTCCTGAGGCTTGATTTCTCCTCTTTTTCCTTCTGAACGGTTGAGAACGGCTCTGCACCTGGTGAATCAGTGGTTCTCGCACTTCCTCAGTTCTCCATGGTCCTGTGTTGCCGCCCTCTGACTGGCACATTGACAAGACCCCACACATGTATATATATCTATATCTATATCTATATCTATATATATATATATATATATGTATTAATACATTTACGCATCTTTTAAAGTATATGTGTATATTAATAAATACACTGAAGAATACATATATATATATATATATATATATATAGCGAGAGAGAGAGAGTGTTGTATAGCTGAGTGTGCAAGGCTGGGGGAGTTCGTCTGTTTTTTACCTCTGAGGGGTCCTACGTAGGCTGTGTGTTTCCCAGGCGCTTAAATGCCTCTTCGTGGTCTTGGCTTTCCCTGTCTTTGGTCAGGATAACTCTGTCTCGATTTGCCCTGCCTGTGGTTCTCCTTTTGCGCACCCATGTGAAAGACTGACCTCACTGTGTGCAGCCAGGTCGTTGTTATCCAGTCCAAATTCGACTGTCTGCCTCACGACCAGCATGCAAAGTGCGTTACGTAGACAGGTACTCAGCCGACAGCTGCAACACCGCCATCTGCATGCAAGCTGTGCACGGTTCGTAATTTTCACTGTCTCGTGCTCCCTCGTGTCGGGCGTTCAGTCCTTATCTTTGTGTGGGTGCCTCTGCAAATGCAGGCTGCACTTTGTTGCCGACCTCCACGTTCGAAGAAGAAAGCCGCTGCTTCTCGTTGGCTCCTCCGGGACAGGAAAAACAACGATTATCAAGGTAGGTGAACGCAGGGGGCCAATGTGCGTATGTTTTTGCGAAAGTACATACCTTGTGCCATGTGCGTATTTGTATACTCACCGGTACAGGTACCGCATCATGTGCGTATATATATATATATATATATATATGCACAAGAGAGTAGGTGTGTGATGTACTACCTTTATGTGTACGTATACGTGTGTGATTGTTTTGATCGATTTGGTTTCCCAATCTCTCTCTCTCTCTCTCTCTATATATATATATATATATAAATGCTTAACAATATCATTTGATATATTAGCCTGCTGGGTGCGTGTGATGTATCTGCATCTGTATATGTGTGTATTTCTCTAAGATTCATGGTTTAAAGAACCTATCACTTTGATGTCTCGCATGTATGATCGTTCATAGGATTACCTTCGAGGATTGCCGGACGAGATTCTGTCTACGACGGTTAACTTGAATTCTTACACAGACTCGCGTACGCTTCAGGCGATCATTGAAAACAACATTGAGAAAAGGTAGGAACACCTCAACCGGCGTCGCGTGAGTGGCCGTTCAGCAGGCGCGAGAGACCGAGTCAGAAGAGGAAAAGCCGTCGCTTCGCAACTCCTATCTGCACAACATGAAACGCCTTCCATTCTGAAAGACACTCATGCGCGGTCTCTTGTCGTGGATTCGAAGACAATCACACGCACCTTCCTGTTGACTCGAACGTACACCCGACTTTCTTCAACTGTTCGGTTGTCAGGAGAGGCAAAACTTCAGGCACCTGTGTGAGTTCCCTACCCTTGTCACCAGTAGTCTAGGTGTGCATTCCTCTAGTATTTTCTGAGACTTGTTTTTGAATAAAAGACGAGTGGACTCGTGCAGCAACAGAGTACGTTAGCTGGAGCGCACTGCGCATACCTGCATGACTCACACCTCCACATGGTCGACCTCTGTAGAGTGTAGCAACGTCGATATTTCATTGTATGATGACGGAGTCGCTGCTTAACAGATGAAGAGCGTTGCCTGTTCCTGTAGAACATATTCATGTCTTCTCGTGCCAATGATCCCCTGTCGCGCCTATACTCAAGCTGTTCTCGCCTGCTTCCGAAAAACCTGCTGTGGTCTGCAAGTGACAAAGCTGTTCGCTCTCCTCTGTTCTGCTTCTCTTCTCATCTCTCTTCTTGTGACTCCGCAACACCACACAAGTTACTTCTGCAGAGATTGTGTTTGACGCGTTTTCTTGCTTCCCCTGATTCTCGTCTCCTCTCTGGCTCCTTCGCCCTCTCTCTCTTATACTTCCTCTCACCGTGCTCCCGACTCTCCCCTCCACCCTGCTTCCCTCGTTCCTCTCCTCCCTTCGATTCCTTCGCCTTCCCTCTCTTCTCTCCTCTCGTCTCCCGTTTTTCTCTTTCGCTTCCTCGTGCGCGCCGGCACAGTTCGTCCTCGCCCTGTATCGCTTCGCGTTGCGTGTGGGCAGGACGGGTCACTCGTACGGCCCAGCTGGAAACAAGCGAATTGTGTTCTACATTGACGACTTCAACATGCCGTTCGTGGACAAGTACGAGACGCAGGCGCCGCTGGAGCTCTTGCGCCAGCTCGTGGATTACCGTTCGATGTTCGACCGGGACCGACTCGACGAGAGGAAACAAGTCGTGGACGTCCAGTACATGGCGAGCATGAATCCGACTGCGGGGTCCTTTAACATCAGCGCGCGTCTCCAGCGACATTTTACTGTGATTGCGTGCTTTCCACCGGACGCCGAGAACATCGCGAGGATCTATGGTTCCATCCTCCGACACCACCTCTTGCCTTTCGACTCGGCGATTCAGGCGCTCGAGGGTTCTCTGGTGCAGGCAACCATTGACATGTTCCACACCCTGCGCGCCTCTCCCGCCTTCTTGCCTTCTGCCAAGAAGTTCCACTACATCTTCAGTTTGAGAGACTTGTCGTTCATCTTCCAGGGCGTTCTCCAGTCCAAAGCTGCCATGTACACGCAAGTCTCTGGGGGCACAACAAAGTTCGTTCGCCTCTGGATGCACGAGGCATCCCGCGTCGTTCGCGACCGCTTGGTCGACGGGGCAGACGCAAAGGCGTTCGACGAAATCTTGGCCAAGACTGCCAAGAAATTCTTCCCCGACGAGAAACCTGACGCCCTTCTTCAAACGCCGAATGTCATGACCTCCTTCGTCTCCGAAAGCGGCGGGAACGACCGAGTAAAGTCACCCACGCAAACACAAGAGAAGAAAGAGGAAAGAAGTCAGGGGACGGAAAGGAGGAATGCATGGAAACTAAGGGGATGGGTGCGAACGAAGGAGGAAGGAACGAGGCGAAAAAGAACAAAACAGAAGAGAAAGGGCAAAGTCGCGAGGCAGTCACGATGGAAAGGGGGAAAGGAGAAAGCCAGCAGACGGAGAGAGAGGCAAGACGAGAGATCCCACACGAAAGGAAGGCTCACGATCATGAGGGGTAAAAACACAGAGGAGTGCAAGGGGACAGGCAGCCAAAGAAAAAAGCAATCTAGAGAGGAGGCGAGAGAAACCCAACAGACGGAAGGGAAGCGAGGGCGAAAAAACATCGAAACAAAGACAAGGAATAGGCCGCGAACGGCCCAAGGGCGCCATGAGAAAAACGGAAAAGAGACGAAAGTCTCAAAAAGCAAACGAAAAGTTTCATTTGTTTCCACATGTCCACCACACTCGAGTAGAAACACTCAAGTGAAGGAAAACTGAAAAGACATCAAGCAAAGCCACTCACTGTCAGAAAGCTCACGTTCACAGCTCTCCATATCCGTTTTTGACTCGAGCTCTTTTTCGCTTCGTTCCTGTGCTGGTCCACGTTTTTTACGTTCTTTAGGTGTACTTGCCCATTCGAGACATGGATCAACTGAAGCAAGTGCTTGACGAGAAACTCGAAGAGTACTCTCAAGCGTACGTCGAAATGCCTCTAGTTCTCTTCGACGATGCCATGGAGCACGTCGCTCGCGTCTGTCGGATCATCGACCAGCCTGGAGGGAACGCCCTTCTCGTCGGGGTCGGGGGCTCGGGAAAACAGAGTCTCTCGAGGCTCGCGGCTTTCATCTCAAAAATGGAAATGTTCCAAATCATGGTCAACCAACACTACGACCGCACGGCCTTCAAAACAGACCTACAGGTGAACACAAGTCGCAAGAACAGAGTGACACGCACCACATCGGACGCCGCATATATATACATATATCTAGGGATAGATAGATAAACATCCAAGTCTGCAAACGGAACCATTTATATATAGAGAGATATAGATATATATAGATAGATATATGTATATAGTTGGATACATACGGGCGTAACACTAGGCGAGGCTACGTGTCACGAGGAATATGAATGCAAGCAATACAATTCCTAGACCTCTCTGCACATATACATATATGTGAAGGTGTGGAGGGATAGAAGGAGAGACGCATATACATATGGACACCCATATTTACCTATACATGCATACACATATATATACATATATTTTTATCTGTACGCAGAGGAATAGATATGGAGAAATCTAGTGGTTGATTCACTAGAGATACGTGCACTCGTACGCCACCGTGTTCACGGGTGTTTTCCCAAAGGCCGTTAGGCGAGTCTTTGGTTCTCTCTTTGATTTCCAGGAGTTACTGAATAAAGCAGCCGTCAGACCGGGGACACCGCATGCGTTCCTTTTGACGGACCAGCAAATCGTCGACGAGGGGTTTCTCGTTTTCATCAACGACCTCCTGGCTTCCGGAAACATTCCAGAGTTGTTCACGCGAGAAGAACTTGACACCCTTTTGTCTTCTCTGAGGTATGACAAGTGACCCAACGCACAGCATCGGCCGGCGTCGCGTTTTCAGAGACACAACGCACAAGGCTTCCACCGATTTTCACCCTGTTCCATTCCAGGAGTTGTCCACGCATCCCCTCTATCGACACGCGCATTTGCTTGAAACTGCGCACGCATATACACATATGCATTCGTAATCATATATAAATATGCATAACAAGTAATTATAAGAGTACTGACAAAACGAGTTGCATTTCCGAAAAGAGATCTGGGATTTGTAGCTGCGGCCTCGAAGTGGAGAGTGCCTTTGATGTCGAACGCCTCGGCTGCGGGACTGCCTCTGTCGTTTGCGGCTTCAGGAAGCAGGCGAAGGCCGCGAATGTCGCTGATACGCGGGAGGGTCTGACGCAGTTTTTCACAGACAAGCTTCGTCGGAATTTGCATGTAATTCTGTGCCATTCTCCAGTTGGAGAAGCCCTGCGAGTGCGCGCTCGAAAGTTTCCTGCAATTGTGTCAGGAACTGTCATGGACCAGTTCCATTCGTGGCCGCGGGACGCCTTGGTGCATGTCGCCCTGCGATTTATTCGAGGTAGACGTCAACTCGCAGCAACACAAGTCGCGTAGAACAGACACTACAGAGATATGCGGAGCTACGTCGTACTTCTACGCTTGCATGAGAGCTGACCTCTTCTTGTCATATTGGCCTTCTCTGGAGCCTCCAAAGAGCACGGATCTACACACGCTCTCGCCAGTGTCGAGTCTCGCCACCGTCTGGCGAAGTGAACGATGATTCTGCATCTCGATTGACACCGATCGTGATCTTTTTCAAGCGCATCTGCGGGAGCCGAACCAGCAGCGCAAGCGTCCGTGGTTTTTCTGGCGGAACACGGATTGCATGACAGGATAGAAGTTGCTTCATCTTGAGCACACACTCCACTTATCTCGTCTGCCAGGTCCACGCACATTTAAGTTCGGCGGATGGTCTGCAGAGATGATACGACAGCGTCGCGCGTCTACAGCGTCTGCCAGTGCGCTCGAACCGGACGTTCTCAGCTGCAACATGTTCATCGAACATGCGTTTTTGATGCAAAAAGCTCATATCTCCTCCGGCCTTGTTTGTATATATATGTATATATATTTATATATATATATATATATATATATGTATATATGTATAATTATGTGTATATATGAATGCGTCTGTATGTGTATTTCTATTTTGCGTATGCGTTCGCCTCGTCGTCTTTTAGACGACATCCTTTGGAGCTCAGGTCTCCTGTGCACCTGGTTGTGGCGACCCGGTTCTGCCTGTCATGCGCGCTCGGGCGCTGTCGCTTCTCTCTGAATGTCTCTAAGGAGGGATGCGTTTTTTCCAGCCTCGTATGCTCACCCGGTTCACCGTCTGCTTCTTTTCAGATCTGGACCTTCCGTCTGCGGAGCTTCACTCGGCACTGGCTGAACACATGGCGTCGGTGCATCTGTCGGTGGATCCGGCGAACCAGCGGTTCTACGAGGTCGAGAGGCGGCACAACTACACGACGCCGAAGTCGTTTCTGGAGCTGATTGACTTCTACAAATCGTTTCTCGTGGGCAAGCGACTCGACATCGACAAGAACATCGAGCGCCTGCGGCGCGGTCTGGGCACACTCGAAGAGACGCGCGTGAAAGTCGAGGGACTGCGGGAAGACCTCAGGGAGAAGATGGTGAAGGTCGACGAGCAGAAGGCTGCGGTCGACTTGCTGATTGAGCAGGTGGCGAAGGCGTCTGCCGTCGCCGAAGAAGAGTCGAGGATTGCCAACGAGGAGAACGAGCGGGCGAATGAGGCGGCGGAGGAGGCGAGTTCGATCCAGAAGAAAGCAGACGAAGAACTCTCCGAGGCCTTGCCTGCGATGGAGAGAGCGAGAGAAGCTGTCAAGTGCCTCACGAAACCTGCGATTCAGGTGGAAACCAGACACGACCGTTGCGTGCTCGTGCTCGCCTCCTCGACGTTCGGGCATGCGCCTGCCTCATTCGTTAAACCCAAGAGTCGAGAGAGGCTCTGTCTTCTTAGCCGCACAGTCGGAGCGTCTTCTTCTCTTCAACATCGAGGCACTGCATTTGCGTATGCTGGTCCCCTCTCTCCTTCTCCTCCTCTACGCTGCTCTTCTCCTTGGTTCGTCCACCTTTCGCCTCTTCTCTCACAGCACCCCCCCTCTCTCGCTCGCTTTACCTCTCCGTCGATGTTTGTCTCGAGTTTTCTCTCCCCTCCCCCGGCACACGGTTCCTCCCTTCTCCTTTGCTCAAGGCGACAAGGCTCACTCGGTCTCTTGGACATCCGCTTCTTCACCAGCGAGTTTTTCGCCTTCCTCTGCGTCGCGTGTCTCTCAGGAACTCAAGGCGCTAGGCAAACCTCCAGCCGAGTGCATGGAGGTGACAAAGGCCGTTTTGATCATGAGAGGCGAACTCAAGAACACAGACTGGAAAGCCTCCCAGAAAATGATGAATGATCCAGGCAAATTCCTAGACCAGGTAGTCTCGCGTGGTCGTCGAGTTCTTCCCTTACTTCTGAGCCTCCTCGACTATCTTCTCTAAACTCTTCCACTTGCCGGATTTGCTGCTTAATATCTGTCGCTCTCTCACATACATACACACACGCAAGTGCTGTTTCTTGTTCAAGACATGCACCGCAGTCTACTCGCGTTGACGAACTTGAGGGTTCTTTCGATTTATAAGACTTGTTTTGACGACTGCAAGGATATGTCGAGACTTCGTTGCCACCCCCTGAACCTCATGTTTTTGGACATTCAATTGGATCAAGACAGCATCTACTTACAATGCGGCAATTGCAATGCAAGATCGTCTAGCTACATTCCATATGTTCTTAATGCTGGCTGTGAACGGAAGATACGGGAACCTCTTTTCAGCTATTTATATTGGCAGTTCGGAAGTAGATCTGCCACTAAACAGCGCGATCGCCTAGATAGCCTGTGTCTCTGTTCAAATGCTCCGCGAATGAGGATTGTATCTCTTGAATCGAATACACAGAGACAGTCTAGCACTTATGCTATTGAGTAGGACTCCAGTGACGAGCCGCACACAACCTCCTTCTCTACGCCTGCAACGCTTTGACGCTGCGTTCGAGTTCTCAAGAGTCGGTCGACGGTTTAGAATTTTGGATTGCATGTTTTTGTCACTCGTGACTGCCGCGCAGTTCACAACCGGTTTGTTTGAATGGCGGCGTGGGCGCAAAGGGATTAACTCCTTGAGGTTCAGTTTCCAGCGCGTTCGCCGTCGAGAGTTTGTGCCAACGTTTCCGTCGCAGGTGCGCGCCTTCGATGCCGAGAACATGACGCAGGAGACTGTGGCGCTGATAGAGCCGATTATTTCTCAGCCGTTCTTTAACTTCGAGGTCATGAAGGGGAAGTCGCTGGCTGCGGCTTACCTGGCGAACTGGGTAGTTAACATTGTCGCATACAACAACATTTACAGGAAGGTAAAGCCGCTGATGGACGCATTCGCTCAAGCGACAGAAAGCAGACAGAAAGCCGAAGCTGCTCTCGCCGTTGTTCAAGAAAGAGTCAAGGAACTGAATGGTAAGCCACGGGCGCGTCTGTTGCAGAAGCCGTGTGTCTCCGGCCCATCTGCTCTGGAACCGACAGCGCTTCCCCCGCCTCTTTGTCTTTTCTCTGGCGCGACCCACACGAGCAACCAACGCAAAACATACACTCAGTTCAATTTGTAGTCGGCGTGAAACGAAGCTCTCCCGGTCGCCGGTCCAGAGCGTTCTCCTACGCATTGAAACCGCCTCTAGTGTACTTCTGCAGTCCGCGTTCATACACGGCCTGCTATTGCCGCATTGGTGTCTCCTCGATTTGTAAAGTCTTCCTGTCGGAAGAGGTCTCTCGTGCTCAAAATGCACAACTTCGCATCACCGCTTAGCCGTCCTAGAGCGTCTTTTGTGTCACGGAAAATGCGATGTCGAAAATTCATTTGCGTCGTCTCTTTTGCTGGGGTTCTCTTCCTTCTCCGTTCCTTCAGAGCGGCTCGCGAAGCTGAACGCGAAAATGCAAGACGCTGATGAAGAGAAGGGTCGCGTCCTTGCAGAAGCAGAAGAATGTCAGCTGAAATTAGACTTGGCTGAAAGACTTGTCAATGGATTAGCTGATGAAAACACTCGGTGGACGGCGAGCGTTGACCAACTTGAAAATTCAAAGGTCACCGTCATTGGAGATGCGATGCTTGCCTCGGCGTTCGTCTCCTACGTTGGAGCATTCACTTCACCTTTCAGGGTCTCTCTCATTGAGGTACAACTGCAGCGAAATAAAAACTCGTGACTACAGCATATTTCATATAAGTATAGACTACGTGGAAGAAAGATATAGACATGAGGAGGAATGGTAAATGATGCTTCAAGCAAGACCTGCAAATACCACTTATAATGTACTATATGTGAAGGACTATGTCTAGATATAGACATTTACAGATAGACTCATTTCAAGAGGCAGAGGAACAAAACGAGACACTATATATATTGATGTGTCTGTATTCATTGCCGTCGGACAATGCCTGCAAATATGCACACATATAAACATACGTATGTGCATATATATATATATATATATATATATATATATATATATATATATATATATTATAGAGATACACAAGTCGCAGCTTACCTGTTTTCGGCATGTTGCTTCAGAGCGAGAAAAGGCTCCGATAGCATCACTTAAGTGTTTCATGGGTTATTCAGATTCTTTTGAGTAACTTTGCATGCATATGTGATGCTCACACAACTGAATCCTACAAAACGCATTTCCTATTTTTATCTCGAGAGGGAGCTCTCACAAATACTGGCTATCTGATCGTTCAGCAGCATAACAGGCATCTGCAGCTCTAGACTCCTTCTATACGTTTGAAAAGCACGTAGACACCTGTGCATCCTGTATACGCATAAGCTTATGGGTTCATATGCAGACAAATATACGTGTATAAAGATATATATATATATATATACATCTATATGCATATACATGTGAGGATATGTATACATGTATAGAGAACTAATTTATATACTGATATCGATAAAAAGGTAGAACGTTTTCCCCCTCGTCTGCAGTGTCGTTGTCACTCTCGTTTTCTCAGATCAACATGATTACATACGCTCGAGGACAAGACTGGATTTTCAGAATCGTTGTTTGTGCTTTTTTCTAGACCACGAGGCGACTTGGCCTACCGGAGAAAGCGGCTTTTGTGGCTTCCTCTGTATTTTTTTCTCTTTATTTGTAGGGAACCTGGAAGGTTGATTTAACGCAGAGGGCGATTCCCTTCAGTGGAGACGTGACGCCTCTGGAGGTGCTGGCCGACGAGGCAGACATGGCGCGATGGAAGAACGACGGATTGCCCGCTGACCGCACGTCAATTGAAAACGCTGCGATTGTCACGTCGTGTTCTCGGTATCTACAAAATGAACTGACGCATGCACAGCGCCTACATTGACGCAGGCGTATATATATATATATACTCATGTATATACAATTATAGATAAATTCGTATATCCATACATATCCATCCATACATATACAGACATATATCCATATATATATCAACACATATATATATATATATATATATATTGGTGAAAGGTCACAGAAGCCTTGTGTATATTCATAGTTCGACAGAGACACGAGGAACAAAGAGAACGAGCCGGATGTGTTTGAAGTCTGAATCAGCAGGTGCGCTGTCTGTTTTTCTCCTTGCATCGTGGTTTCTGTTAGTCGCGTTGTTTCAGATCCACTTGGTCAGGTTGCTTCTGCCCTAGACCTTCTTCACTACGTGCGTCCTCCACGCCCACTGAGTTGGGCGGCTGGTGGGGATTTGAGTGCCAGTGTTTGTATCGTCTTTTGCAAGTGAACTAGAGGCAACGAGGACATTCTCTGTTTTGAGAAGCCGCTGGTCGACCTCTTCTAGCTCGCGTAGTTCAGGTTCGAACTCCAAGGGAGTAGCAGGCTCGCATGGATTTTTTCTCGGTCCCCAGCGTGCGAGCTCTCCGCGTTCGCGTTTCGCGTTGGTTCTCTCGCTGCAGGTGGCCGCTGCTGATCGATCCACAGCTGCAAGGAGTGAAGTGGATCAAGCAGAAGGAGCGGGACAGTCTCGTTACTGTCCAGACAACTCGGCAAAAGAAGTGGATACAGAAAGTGATGGAGGCAATGCGAAACGGGGACTTTCTGCTCATCGAGGGAATTGGAGAAGAAATCGACGCCATTCTCGACCCTCTCCTCGCTCGAGCCGTCGTCAAAAAGGTACACACAAGGTGCAGAGACACACGAACTCCCAGACAGACACCGCCTCTCCCATCGTCGACATATCCAAAGGCGCGGCGTCTCTCTCCCTTTCGAGAAAGTTCTGGACGTCTCTGGTGTTGAGGTGACTGGTGTCGTATACGTTTCCTAGTTGGGGTCTGTCTGTTTCTCGCGGATGGGCTGCGGTCACTCGCAGTTCAAGTGAACGCCTACCGCTCTTAGAGTGTCCACGGGAACTGAAAGAAAGGAATTGCAGACAACTCACCACAATGTTGACTCACTAGCAGGCGCCTGTCATGCGTCAGGTCCGCCACAGTGGAAGTGAGATGAACGCTCACTAAGTACGCTCCTTTGTGTATTATATAGACTCGAAATTAGGTTGACTGAGATCCCAGCAGACGCTGCGAAGTAAGGACTGTAAACGCAGAGCAGCTACCACCCTTTTCGAAATCATCAGCGAGAGAGTTTGCACACCCTGGTAGAGAAGACGAACGGCGCAAAATCGAATTTTCGGAGGTTCTGGAAGCCGACGAACCGCGACAAACATACACGAGGGCCAGCGGTTAAATCCACTGCTCTCTTTTAGGGAACACTTTAACTGGGATAAAAGAATGGTGAAACGTTTCGACGTTCCCTCGGGTCTTCCCTCGAGTCGACCTCCGTGCTCCTAGGGCTGCCAAACAGACGCTACGGTCTTGTTCCGGTTGGTCTGCTTTTCCTGCGTTTGTCGCGAAAAACAGAGCGCCGACGTCCGGCTTTGGTGTCCGTCTCTTCTCTCTCGTCTCTTGAGTGGTTTCCTTTTCACCAAGCCAGGGTTTAGCCTTCCCTTCTCTTGCATCCTTCCGATTCGTGTTGCGGATGCCCGGACTAACATTCCCTCGTCTTGCTGTCTCTTGCTTCGATCGCTCTTGTTCAACAGGCTGCGCGTTAGCATTCCGTTTTAGTTCCGTCCTTCCACTTTAACTTCCCTGCTCGTTTTTTTCACGTTGCTGAGGTCGGGGCTTGTTCGTTTCTCTTCCTATGCGCTGACCCTCGTGTTCGCACTGACACACAGTCCTGGTTCTCTTTACGATTCTCTCTTTGCCTTCGTTCCCCTCTCACGTCTCGCTCCAGGGTCAGGTCAGACTCCCCTTTGTTTTCACTGCCTCCCTCAGTACTCGCTTCTTCTTCTCTCTGCCGCATCTTCTCCCTTCCACTCCGTCAGGGCCGCAGCTCTCTGATCAAGCTCGCCGGCGAAGACGTCGAATTCCTGCCAAAGTTCACGCTGGCGCTGCAAACAAAGCTGTCGAATCCACACTACGCGCCGGAGGTTGCTGCGCAGTGCACGGTGGTGAACTTCACAGTCACTCCGGAAGGTCTGGAGGAGCAGATTTTGGCGCTGATTGTCAACGCTGAGCAGCCTGACTTGGAGCACACAAAGCGGGAGCTGGTCCGGAAGCAGAACGAATTCAAAGTCGCACTTGCGCAACTCGAAGACGCCCTTCTTGTCCAGCTCTCGAATGCAGACCCCGCGACCATTCTCTCCAACACAGAGCTCGTCGAGGGCCTGGAAACCACCAAGAACACAGCCACAGAAATCCAGGAACAGGTACGACCAAGCACGCCACAGGCCGTCGACAGGAAGATACGAAACCAGACAGGCACAAACACTCACAACAGACACAAAAGAAATACACAAACACAGCCAGCGACAACCAAATCACCGAACGCAAGTGATTCGCATACATATCCATAAGCATATATATATATATATATATATATATATATATATGGGTGCATGTAGGAGCATACACGTATATGGAAACATAGATCTATATATGGAAAGAGTGATATATGAAAACATCCACATATTCATACATGTGTTCTGTCCTTTATTGGATGTGCTCTGTTTCCTTGTTCGAGACCACGTTTCGAGAATCGTGTGTGTTTTGCACTGGGGCGGAACAGCCTTTGTCTTTCCTTTCTTCATCTCGAAGATACCGCGGACGACCGCGAACTCCTGTTTCACGTTAGTGACGACGATTGTGTTTCGACTGCATGAGCGCGCTTTGAGTATTCGAGATGCACAGTCCGAGCAAGACGCCCGTTCGATGACGGGGGGAGACGCGCGTAGCTGAGGCGTTGTACGGCATTCGGTCAACGCACAGGCCGCGGAAGTCTTTTGTCCATTTCCGCCGTCGGTTGCCGGCACAGCACCCGAAGGAGCATCGTTCCTGGAGGGACGTTCGCGCGCGTTCGCTGCTTGTGAACTCCACGCCATGCAAAGTCGCGCGACCTGGCTGCGTTTCGCCTACACTCGGAGCGACTGGCGTTCCCTGTCTAGCACTTGACAGTGTGTAACTAGTTTCAACGGACCTTCAGGCTTGTCGCTCAGGCCGCGAGTCGCCAGAGCCGTCAAGCGTTCTCTAGCGGATACCTTTCGAATCCCTGATACACCGATGTGCTCCAGAGCGGACTGCTCAGGTCTCCTGCGGCACCAGTTGGAGAACAGCTGAAGCTTGCCTGACGAGGATTCTCTCCCTGAAGCTCGTCTGTTTCCCCTTCATTCGATGCATTTGTCGTCTTTGTTTCTGTCCTCCATTCAGTGCTCCTGCTTCGGCTTCAGGCTTCAGCCTGGGCCTCTCTCTTTTCTGCCTCACGGGACTACCAAGTGAACCTGGTGTTGGTACAGCGTCTATACTCCTGTCGGTTTTTCAGCTGAGCACACGCGCGCTTCTTCGCTCTCACTTTTCCCGTTCTCCCTTGACTCTGTGTCGCTTCGACAGGCAGTGGAAGCGAAGAAGACTGAAGCGAAGATCAACGAGAGTCGAGAAACCTATCGCGACGCTGCTGCAGAAGCAGCGATGCTATATTTCCTCCTCACGCAACTGTGGAGCATCAACCCCATGTACCAGTATTCGTTAGATTCATTTGTAACCTTTCTCTACAAGGTGAGGAAGACGAGTCGGAGAAACAAGCGGCAAATGGATCCTCTCTGCTTCGCCTGTATTTACATCTTGGACGCTTCAACATTTTCGCGAGTGTCTCGATGCCTCCTCTGGCCTTGAGGCATCTCTTTTCTTTTTTTTCTCTCTCTCTTTCTTTCTCTCGTCACCCCTCTCTCTTCCCCTCTTCTTCTTATCCATGTCAATAGAGAGACATGTGGTTACAGCGACAGACAACGGTATATATATATATATATATATATATTTATGTATGTGAGGATGTAGGTGTACGTCGCTACATGTATACTTTTGGAGTCTTTCGTGGCTCAGGCATTTTTTGGTGTAGAACTGTCGAGATGCAAAAGACCAGCCGAGATGAGCACGAGGATGTCAGGCCTCTTCTGTATTCATGAGTTACTAGTCACGGAGATGCCGATCAACGCCCCCAGCGCCTTCACCTATGAGCTGTCTGCACATACGTACGCACATGTAGACACATGCATGCGCGAACGCACCCCTCTGGTGCGTTGTCTCGTTTTCTTCACCGAACTGACTTGCCGCGTCTGCTTTCTTCTGTCCGTCGCTGTCCGGCTGTTTCTTCCCCGTCCTCTGAAGCGACTGACGCGCCACACTCCTGGAGACGATGTCCGCATGTGTGTGTGGGTTTCTCTTCGTGACTCGGTTCTCTCGCGTCTCTTGTGTATGCGTCGTTTTTCTTTGCGCAGGCGATCGACAAGACGGAGGCGTACGCCTCGTACGCAGAGCGCTGTGCAGCACTGGTTCAGTCGATTCGAAAGACGGTCTTCACTTGGGTCGCTCGCGGCTTGTTCGAAAGGCACAAGCTGACGTTTGTGGCGCTTCTCACCTTCCGCCTTCTTCAGCGAGGAGTTCTGGGCGACGCGTTCGACGCTGAGTGCTTCAACTTCCTTCTTCGGGGACCGACCAAGGTAGTGCCGGAGAATCCCCTGGCAGACTGGCTGCCGAACGCCGCGTGGTACGCCGTGCAGAAGCTGATCGAGATCCCTGGATTCGAGGCGTTCGCCACAAACATTGAACGCGACGCGCCGTCGAGATTCAAGGAGTGGATCCAAGAACTCCACCCTGAGGCCGTCAAGCTCCCTCTGGACTGGAAGCGCCTCGACTCCCAGCCGTTCAGAAAACTCATGGTCCGCGCAGGCTCCACCTCAAACGGGGGGCTCTCAAAAAACACTCTACTCACCTCGCGCAAACGAATATTCACGCTCTTGGGAAGACACATACAAGCACATGCAGAAATCTGGACAGACAGATTTGAATGTCATGCACACGCATGTCCATGTAAATATATATATGTAAATATATATATATATATATATATATATTTGGAGAGACAGCAATGGTAGTTGGGAACTGATTGATCTCGTTTGTGTTTGCCAATAAACTGTTCATGAGTCATGTGTGCATTTAGATTATGTTTCCGCGAACCTCTAAGCAGCAGGTATATATATATATATATATGTATAAATATGTGTAAATAAATATATCAATATATATACATATGTGGACAGATATATATGTGTATGGTTACCGTTTGTTTCATGCCGGTTCCTGCGATTATGCTGCCACTTTAGTCTCCTTTGGTTCGTTTAGGTCCTCCGTTGTCTCCGCCCAGATCGGATGACGACGGCGATTGCGGAGTACATTCGCGCCATCTTGCCCAGCGGTTCGGAGTTCATTGATGGAGACGCAGCGTTGTCTTTCAAAGACATCCTCGAGTCCTCTTTCAAGGATTCAGCAAACACAACTCCGATTTTTTTCATTCTCTCCCCCGGCGCCGACCCTGTGAAGGAAGTGGAGTCCATGGGGAAAAAGACAGGATACACCGCAAACTTCAACTTCCACAATATCGCCATGGGCCAGGTCCGAACGCGAGCACAGCGCATGCGTGAAGTAAAATTGCGCGTAGTCTTGATGCTTTCAACGAATGGCGTACTCAACTAGATACAAACATATCACTGGTCTCGCTAAATAATTATATATACATATATATACCAATACGTATACGTATGGTAATTAATTGTACGTACACACTACGATTTGTGGAGATATAGAGATAGAAGACGTCTGTAGATCTGCGGACGGATAAATGAAGGTTATGTCAAGTGAATAGAGACTCATATGTGTAGGTATACGCATATATAAATATGCAGATGTATATCTACGTACGTACGTACATATATATATATATATATGTATATGTCCGTTAATACGTAGTTTATATATATATATATATATATAAGACTACATATATATATATATATATATAAGACTACATATATATATATATATATATAAGACTACATATATATATATATATATATATTGTGTCAGCGGAAGGCAAGCGTGTCTGTGTCCCCCTGGTCGGTATTTGACTTCAAGCCTACGATACATCGCCGGTACAAATCGAAGTCCAGAATTCAGTTTCTCGTGCGGTTTTCCTTTTCTTATTCCGCCTCCCCAGGGTCAAGACACCGTGGCACTGCAGAAACTCGACTTCGCCTCAAAGGAAGGCCACTGGGTCATGTTACAGAACATTCACCTGATGCCACGCTGGACTGTCGAACTCGAGAAGAAGCTCGACGCCTTCGCCGCCGAGGGGTCGCACCCTGACTTCCGTTGCTTTCTCTCGTCCGATCCTTGCGACTACATTCCTGTCGGCATTCTCGAGCGATCAATCAAACTTACAAACGAGCCTCCGCAAGGCCTGAAGGCAAACTTCAAACGCGCCTTCGCCTTCTTCTCCAGAGACGACTTCGACGAGAAAGATCAAAAGGCAAGTTCGACCTGACTGCGAGGGAAAAGAGGACTCGCGCTCGGAAGAGAATTCAGAGACGCGTCTTTTCCTGCAGGTGGAAATCAGGCCTGCACAGATGAGGAACGCCTCTCGGCGGCTGGAAACGGATCTAGACACGGTCACAAGTGGAGAGGTGTAGGGGCGCGAAAAAACCGAGGCAGAGGCTTGAGCAGACAATCACGTCTCATCTTAGGGAGGAACAGCCAAATAGATATCTAAATATATATATATATATATATATATAGCTAAGCCAGACGAAAAGCATCACATCTATATGAATGCATGCATTTCCATATATATATATATATATATATATATATATATATATATATTTTTATGTGTGTATCATAGTGGAACATGCGACGACAACGAGTAGGCAGCGGATGTAGCGGGAGAGCGTTCTTGGTGTGGACCCGCCCAATTCTGTCTGTTTTTTCACTTGAAGACTCTTTTGTGTGTTCCATGCGCCGCTGCAGATCAAGGCCACTCTCTTCGGGCTCTGCTTTTTCCACGCGGTCATGCTGGAGAGGAAGAAATTCGGCTCTCGGGGGTGGAACATGACGTATCCGTTCTCGATTGGAGATCTGCGCGACTCCTCACTCGTTCTGTTCAACTATTTGGAGACTCAGAACGCCGTCAAAGTTCCCTGGGATGATCTGCGATACATTTTCGGCGAAATCATGTACGGAGGTCACATCATCGACGTCCGCGACAGATTGCTGTGCAACACATACTTGGACTTCTTCATGCAGGTGAGAACGTCAAATCCAAGTGCTTTTCACTGATGTAGAAGCCGAAGAAAGCTATATCGATGCACCCTGGCAATATCAAGATAAATGAAATATAAAGAATCGATTGAGTGCCACAACAGATCCGTAGGACTTTTCTCTAAGATGTCAACCGCTGCCGCACAATGCATAATGGTTCTGAGAAGAACGTCTTGGAGTTCAAACTGAGTTGCTGAAGAGACTTTTCAGTTGAGTGGCTGGACTTTAGTCTAGCACCCGACAGTGAGCCTAATCTGCGGAGTGATTCGCCCAGCTGAGACGCATGCGTTTGATGAGCATGTCTTCGATATCCAGTCACCACGCAGTGGTTCGACATTCACTTTGAAGAAATAGACGAGGAAAGAGGAAAAACGTGAACGAAAAACGAACATTGGCAACAAAACCAGAATACATTGATGACACATGGCTAGGCAGGTCTCAGTTTCTGCGGAAATGCCCATACTCTCTTTGCCGTCGAGATCTGCATACATACACATAATTCCGTATATATACATATATGTATATATATGTATATATATATATATATATTTGTATTCTTGGAGCGAGAGAAACTCTGTGCCCTGGAGTTTCACGTTCACACACTTCACCTCACGCACTTCATCGCTTAGTTGTGTATGTGCATCTATATAGACAGATTGCTTTTCGGATTTGGAGACGCTGAAAGATGCTGTATCTGAACGGTCGATTGCCTTCACTTTCTATGTCCCCTCTGGTCTCCTGTTGTGTGTGGCCTTTTGTGTTTGCGAGTATGCGAAGGTGTGCATGTGGTAACATCAGTTTGCCGTTTCAGAGTGAGGGATTCATTTCTTCCTCAGGATCGACTTCTCGATGAGGCAGAACTGTTTCCTTTTTGCGAGGGCCGCGACGGAGTTTCCTTCAGAACGCCTGCGCCTCAGAGCTACGAACGGTGAGGGATATGTCACGTCTTTGCAGGAGAAATGAGATTCGTCTCTTCCGGGTGTTCACTACCCACAGACCTGGTGGAGTGTGTCTCCGTCTTTTCACGTTGATTCTTCTCCGATGTTTCAACGAAACGCTTTTGTGCGTTGTCGCGCCGTTTGTCCCTTGACTCTCTCCGGACGGTAATCGTCCACCCTGATTCTCCTCCTTTATCTGTGCGTTCCTCTCACTAAGGGGGCTCTTGGGGGGTCTCGTTCCTCTCTCGCCTGCTTTATCCTCTTCTCGTCGCGCATCTTTGTCTTCATCTGCTCCTGTGCACAAAGTGTCTCCTCTTTGCTTTTCAGATACTTGGAGAGCATCGAGGGAATGCCTCAGGAGACGCCCTTGGCCTTTGGGCTCCATCCCAACGCCGAAATCGGCTACCGTACTCAGCAGTGCAATGAATTGTTCGCCACTCTTCTGCAGCTGCAGCCGAGAAAGGCCTCTGCGGAGGGGGGGGCCGGCAGTCAGGGAGGCCAGATGCATGCCGAACAAGTGAGGAAAAAGTATACTTGCTCAATTCACATCCGCGTGTCTGGCGTAGCTCCCTTTCTTAAATCTTTGAGAAGCCGAAACATCACTCCCAAGAAAAACAGTTCGCCAATATGTTTCCTCAGTGGGCACGTACACATATCACGAAACATAGATACACACATCTGTTCACGCGCATAGTTATTGTTTTTTCGCATGCGGCGCTCCTCAAAATCGACCAGCCTCGTTGAGTTCTGCTTGCCCACGTGAAGCGAACGCGGTCGTCTGCAACTCGTGACTAGGTCTTAGTGGATTTTACCGTAGCCAGTGGCTTCGACACACCCAGAAATCGCTTTCGGTAGTCTTCACAGGCTAACGTCAGGAAAGAGTTGACGAAAGTGAGCATGTCTGCCAGAACGAGTTCTCGAGCGAACCACATGCAAGTACGCGTTTTTGTGAATCGAAACCTTCAAGGGGAAAGTGTGTATCCCCAGACGCGCAGTTCCGCCGCATGTCTCATGAAGCCTTGAAAAGGAATCGGCATGGTAACGCCTGCGCCTGCTACTTGTAGTGGACTGAAAACGAGGATGTACCTGAACCTGATCTCTTAGAAATGGAGACCCCGAGACAGGCGATTGCACGCGGATGCCTGCCTCTGTGGAGCTGCTTCTCGCGTGAGCGCTGCAAACTGCACTGATACATTCTCCATAGAGAAGAAGCGCTTTTATGTTGAACTCCGATGCAGGTTTGCCACGAAATCTTGGAGGAGATGGGGGATTCTAGATTCGATATCGAGGAAATCTCGCAAGCGATTCCGGACGAGGAGAAAGGACCCTATCAGCATGTCTTTCTGCAGGTAGGACGCCTTTGCCTCAGCTCGTTCGCCACTGACAAGGAGAGCTTGATCCGCGAACAGTCACCATCCCTGGCTCTTTCCCAGGATGTGGCGTCTGCATTCGTGTTGAGGCTTCTTCTCGTTTTTTGCATGTGTGCTTTCTCGCGTTTTTTCGCTTCTCTTTGCTTCTGTTGTTCTACACTTTGCCCATCGCGAGAATTCGAGCGAGTCGGAAACGACACACGCTTCTCTGATTTGCTTCTACCACTCCACAGAACCTGAAACATCACTTCCCATATGAAGGAAGGGATGCACAGGCCGACTCCTTTGCCTGCTGAAGTAGGCGCTGATCCGTTTTCGCCTGTGAGCGCGAAATGCACTGGACGCTTCTGTGAAGACGCGATACCACAAGGCGCTCGTCGTATGACTGTACCACCGAGACCCGACTCCACGTATTCCTCTTGTTTTCCTTGCATCTGCCTTGACTCGTGGCTTCTGTCCTTCGTCTCCTTCTCTGGAAACAAATCGACATCTTGAAAGCATTTGTTCCCCGATGTCACGTTCTGTGGTGCCCTTCGCGGCCCGCGCGTTGCGTGCGAGGAGAAAGAGGGCATCCCATGTACCTCTGAAAAGCCGGCATTTGCTGAGGTTCTGCCGCTGCTTATATCAGAACGGGAGTGCCTGGTTCACACTGCCCCCGTGACATCCGACAGAACGGCTTTTCTTCCGGTGTTTGTGGCAGGAGTGCCAGTGCATGAACGTCTTGGTGACGGAAATGATTCGCTCTCTGAGTGAACTGGAACTGGGATTCAAAGGAGAACTCACAATGTCTTCTCTCATGGAAGATCTTGCCGCCAATCTCGTCCTCGACAAGGTTCCCCCGAGCTGGACAAAAGTAATTTGCCGCACCTGCGCGAGAAGGAACCACGACCTCTCTCTTCCATCGATGTTGCTGGGTGACGCTGCAGACAGCATGAAAAAAAGTTTCGTTTTCGCTGTTTACCAATAACGATAGAATATATATATATATATATATGTATATATATATATATATATATGTCTATGCATTTAACTGTCCCTGTACATGTGTAGATGCGTGTGAATATCCGTATAGATGTTCTATATCGTATACGTCGATGTAGATCTCTGTGGGATGGTCTAAATAAATAAATATATATATATATATATATATACATATATATATATATAGCTATAATGCAGGGTGCGCTGCCTAGTCGCGTCTCCTTGAGGGAGAGGTTTATAGAGTCCACGTGAAGCGTTGGTTCCTCAATGACACACAGTTCCTTATCTCCCACTGTTCATCCCACATCTTCCACGCTTTGTCAAACCCACAGAAGCGTCGTAGAGATATGTACCTATACAGTACATGCACGTCTACGTATATCTATGTCAATCTGTGTATCTCTCTTGATACATACATTCACATTCATAGATGCTGTGTGTGCGACAGTGTATGTGCGTGGCTTTGAGTCTGCGCAGGTCGCAGGCAAGCATGTAGTGTGCTCGACCGCCTTGGCATGCGTTTTTCTCTGCAGCTGGCGTTCCCGTCAACGCGTCCGCTCGGGTCGTGGCTGGGCAATCTGAAGGAGAGAATCGAGCACCTGCAGGAGTGGACAAAGGAGCCTCTGACGCTCCCGAAAGTTGTAGATCTCTCCAAGCTCTTCAGTCCACAGTCGTTTCTGACCGCAGTCAAAGAAGTAGCTTCCCAACAGCATCAGCTGGAACTCAACAAGCTGGTCATTGTGACCGCCGTGACAAAGAAGGACGTCTCCTCTGTAGACGCTGCTGCCAGAGACGGTGAGTGCAAAGAACAGAAGGGGAAGTCAGGAGATCTAGACGCCCTTTTTCTCTTTTGTCCGCATCGTCTTTCTTTCCTTCTTGCTGAATAGGGTTTCTCTGTTTTTTGTTCGTTTCCTCTCTATTCTTTTCCTGCTGGGGTTCTGTCTGTTGTGTTGCTTCATCCCCGCTGCTTCGTAATTCTGGTACTTCTGTCCCAGAGTTTAAAAAATCGACTTCAACGTTTGTAGGAAGGCCTGAGCTCCTAATGAAGAATTCACGTGCACTTTGCCCTGTGGTTTCAAGCTTAATTTCAGCCTGGTTCTTAAAAGCCATGCCATCGCGGTTCCTTCTTCAACTCACACATCGTTAGGTTCATATAGCCTTCGTTTGGCGTTAGGACTAAAACTTTCAGACTCTGTTCACTCCCCTCCCCGAGTTCTTTTCTTTGAGTCGAATTCTACTCTCTCTTTGGCTGCTTAGACGTTGCGTCTGACTTGCCAGCTTCCTGTGTCCTCGCTTCTCTCTTTGGCTTGCGTCTATCCTGATCTTTCTTCCTATCTTCGTTTCCGTGTTCCTTTCCTTCTTCCTGTCTTTTTCGAGGTTCTTTTCTGTCGACGTCTTCTGTGTCCTCGCTCCCGCTTTTCCTGCTGAAGTCCTTGTTTCTCTTCCCCGCGCTTCTCCTCGCTGTGCGTCTTCCTTCGACTGTCTTCGCTCGTCGCTTTCTTCGCCAATTGCCTCTACCTTCAGGCGCCTTCGTCACGGGTCTCCACCTAGACGGCGCACGGTGGGACATGGCGTCCAGCTGTCTCGAGGAATCGCGGCCGAAGGAATTGTTTTGTGCCTTGCCAGTTGTCCACTGCAAAGTGAGCTCTCATATGTGGCGTTAGCGGAGCTGCAGAAACGCACAAAAGCATGCATGGCCTTCTCTCTCGTTTTTTCCGTTTCCTCGCTCCTGTCTTGGCACTCTCTCCTTCACTTCATCTGGAGCGCTCGCGCCCTGCGTCTGCCTCCAGGGCAGTTACGTCTGTCTTCATATACTCGCTGCTCAATGCTTCGCCCTATAAATCTATATATCGATACATCTCTCGAAAAGAGACATATGCACACATACGCACATTTATATATATATATATATATAAATGTGAGTATGTGTGCTTGTGTCTATCTACATATATACAAATCTATGCCGGTTGACCTGTTTCTTGCTATTTCAGTATTTCCGTACGTGGTGGCTTTCTATGTTTTCTCACACGACTTGGCAGTGACGGTAGAGAGCGTTCAACAGCTCACGAGATCGAAATCCTCTTTTTCAGTCACTGCTCTGGTGGCACCATTCTGTCACGCGCCCCACGGGTGTCTGTTCAGAGAGCTCTGAAGGCTTTCGACGCCTCGCAGGTGTATGTAACCTATGCATGGATACCTGCATGCATCCACAGGGCGTCTCGCTGATCTAATTTTCTTTCTACTGTTTTGAACTCGCTTCTCTCGCAGGCCGAACTGGGCTCCAAGAAGGAAGACAGCGGGACGTACATTTGCCCCGTGTACCGCACGCAACAGCGAGGAGCGACTTTTATCTTCGACGCTCAACTGCGGACCAAGTATCCTTCAGCGAAGTGGATCATGGGAGGCGTGGCGATGATTCTCGACATCGGCGTCTCTCTCTAGCGAGCGTCGCCGAAGCGTTTCCTCACAGAAGGAGAGGGGGGAGTCGTCGAGACGCAGGAATCCAGCTCTGCAGTGGGGGCCAAGGCGAAAATATCGGAAGCAGGAAACTGCCAAGATGCGGTGTCCAAACACGAGCCACAGGCCGAGGGTTCGAGGAGCAATCACGGAGTGTGTCTGCATGCGAATGAAACGATTTCGCGCGCGCTTTCTGTCAATCGTTTCCTTCTTGGCCGTACGAGACGAGGGGAGAAACTCCCTCGTTCCGTAGACGACAATATGCAGAGTCGTGGACCTGCGAAAGAAGTCAAGGAGGGCCGTTTTGTGCGTCTTGTCGATTTAGCCTCCTTAACTGTTGGGGTAGAACAAAAAACTCCAGGTTGATTCACTGCACCGTGGGAGACGACCTGTTTCTCACCTGCAAGGCAGTACCTCGCAGTGTCGTGTTTCTTTGTGAAAGAACGAATGGCCTGACCCTCTGAACAGAAGGAGGGATGGCGATGTTCGCAATTTCTTCCACGGAGCGTCTCCTGAAAACAAGCAAGCGTCTCTCCTCGACGCCGCGTTTCCTCCCCCAACTAGCTGTCAACTCGACACACGAGATTTCCTCTGTCTCGGCAGCCTCGCCCGAAGCTCACTGGAGAACCCGGAAGACACGAACGCATGCAGTTGCGTGTCTGTCCTCGTAAACGCTCATGCACTCACAGAGAAGAGACTCAATCTTCTAGAGGCTCTAAAGCCACCAGCTTTATTTATAAGCCGAAATACAGATAGATTTAAATAAATATAAGAAGACCATAGGAAACACCACACATATATAAACGTATATATATATATATATATATATATATATATATGAATACGACGGACGTAAGAAGAAGCATACGTACATACACATAGAAACATATATATATATATATATATATATATATACTTATGTGTGAAGAAAGAGAAGCAGGTACACCAGCACATCCGTGGAGATACTGTAGGCACCCGGTAGCATGCCGAGACGAGACACATACTCTTCACGTGCACTCAGTCCTACAGAACAACTTTTATATCGATATCTCTCTCTCTAAGTTATATATATATATATATATATATATATATATGAATTTCTTTACAAGCATATATATATATATATATATATACGTGAATACATTTCCATCTACAGGGATGTTTGCTAGAGAGGATTTTTTCGATGCGTGAAAGTGATGGATGTGGAGGAAGTTATCTTCTAAGCAAATGATGACAAGAAGAAACGCACTTGTAAGGAAGCAGTGTTGCGTACAAAAACAGCAAAGAACACTTTGAAGCGACAGTGATATTTCGATTTCTTTGTCTCCTTTTTGAAACAAGCGGATATCCAAAATAGAGAGAAGTGAGAGATGGCATGAAGGCATTTTCCTCTCTCTTTTCCTCAAGTGGCTGCGGGGGGTCGCATGTACACGCCCCTTGTCCCCGATAAAATTTTAAAATCGGAAAGCGAACATGCAAGAAGTTAGCAAATGCCTTTTAGTTCTCACTCTTGCTCGCAACACAACTCTCTCGCCCCTTTTGCAGGTTCAAAAAGCAACTTTCTCAGATGACATTGGTTTCTTCCCTTCTTCCAGTGAAACGTCACTGAAGGTTCGGTAGTCTGTTGGCTCTCAACTTCCTACTTCTTTTCTTTCGCTCTTTCCACTCCGAGAGGCAGCACGAGCTGAGCAGAGAGCAATGCTCTCTTCTTTCCTAAGACTCCTTTTTTGAACTTCGCTCTACCACAACAACGGCGTCGGCAACTCCTTTCTCTTCCGCTCACGTTTTTCTCTCTCACTCGCTCTGACAACGGTGTCCCAACTGTCTTCGAATCTGCAGCCTCTGTCGTCTACATCGAGCACGTACACTTCTCGCAGAGCCTTCTACACAGGCCACCAGATTGGGTTCGGAGGGCGTTCTCTGTCTCTCCCAAGTTTTCACGCAAGCAGTCGGGCTACTCGGGTGTATGTACACCATGCATCGGTGTCATGAGTTGGATCTGGTTCTCTCTGTTCGTCTGCATTATTTCAGGGTGTCCCTCACTATGAGCTTGACCGGTTCCTACGAGGACGGAAAGACAGCCCATCCATCGCTTTGAGCGAAGTTCGGGGACGCGCCTTCTCCCTTCTGAATCATCAAAGTCCGCCGTTCTTCCTCGCCTCCCCCACAGCCGCCACCAGACGAGTTCTCGACGCTTTCTGACGCAGTCCACGACGCAAAAGGGTCGACGAGAGGAATAGAAAACGGATCGGTGTCTTGGTCGTAGCTCACGCTTCTGCCTCCCTGACTTGTCTCTTGCTCTCCAGTGTCGCTTGAGGGTGAACTGCCGAAACGAGAAGAGACAAACGCTGCCTCCTGCTTTTCCGTCTCCCGCGCCTCCGCTGTCCATACACACAAATCTGGGAAGGCGCCCTGCTCAGGGAAAGGTGAACTTTCGCCAGAGCGTTGTCGCGACGCCTGAGACTTCTCTTCCCCCTTTTCTTCCTCCGCACCCCAGCAGCCGGAGGAGCGCTTCTCCTCTGCATTCGTCTTATAATCCAAGCCCACCTCTGTCCCTGGAAACGTTCGCTCTTCGGTTGTCTCGACAGCGGCCATCCCTCGTCGCTCTCTCAACAACGCCTCGACAGCTGTCTCGCCCCCGCCTTTTGTCTCTCCGTCGCCTTCTGGATGTCCATCTTCAGGACGAGCGTGCTGGTCTTCCGCCTTTCTTTCCTTGTGGCCGCGCAAGGCTTCAGCGCTCCCAACTGCATGCGCCCCGTAACCCCCCACGCCTGCTCTGTTTGTCGGTGAAAGGTTTTCTCCCGGCTCTTCACTGGCCTCCCTGAGCTCACAGTTTCTCGAGTCCGCTGTTTCCCCCCGTCTGTCGAAAACGACCTCTCCAATTCTCTGCAGGTGATCAGTTCCGAAAGAGGCAGCCCAAGTACCTCGTCGCTCTTCTCCTCCCAGAGGCTCGGGCTCCATCTCTTCCTCTTCCTCCGCCAAGCTGTCTCCACGCTCTCTCGTCTCATCCTTCCCCGTCGGACTGCGACGCGTCTCGGCGTCCCCGCCACTCCTCAGATTCCTCTGTCCCGCGTACAGGTCGAAGATGTCTTCTTCTCCCTCGTCCTCGTCACCGCTGCTCTCACTGTCGCTGGAGCTGTCACTCGAACTCGAGTCGCGCTCTCCGTCCTTCTCGCGCGAGAAGCAGTACGCGTCGCTGTTCCGGTCGTAGAAGAACGAACCCTCGACCGCCTTTCCGTCTTCGTCGCCTTCCTCAAAGTGCAGGTGAGCTTCCTCGTCGTTCCCGAGGAAGGCCGCGTAACTCGCTTTTCGTTCGTGCTCTAGCCAAGCTGAGCCGCCTCCTTCGTCGCCTTGCATGCGCTCCACGTTCTCGGTGTCGGCGTTCGCCTCTTCGTCTCCACAGTGCAAATGAGCGAGAAAATGAGGACTTGCCAGCTGCCCAGCTTCAATCCACTGAACCCAGGTCTGCACACTCGTGAAGGGCGTCCCATTGAAATGAATCTTGTTCGACTTCCGAAAGTAGACTGCCGAAAACTCCTTGCGTTCCCCCGTCACCGGGTTCAGGTGTACGTACACGAGCTCGTCGGCGTCGCTCGGCGCCCGCGTCGGAGACCCTGGCGGCGTCGGCGACAGTGTGGATCGAAGCCCAAACGGGTCTTCTTCCTGTGGCGGTTCGCTGGGACCGAAGAGCGAGGAGAAAGGAAACGAAGGTCTCCGCTGACATGCGTCGACGGCGCCTCCAGACCCTGGACCTCCACATGTGGTGCACGCATATGAAAGAGAGAACGGAGTGTCCAACGCATATTCTCTTTCGTCACCTTCTTTTGCTTCTTCGTCTCGGGTGTCGTTGTCGCTGTCTCGTCTCGCCTCGGGTTCTTCCTCTGCTCTCGCCCTTCTCTCTTCCCTTCCCTCGTCTCTTTTCTCTGTCTCTGTCGGCAAACCGACAACCGCTCTTCTCGGGTGGGAGATTCTCTCTGCCTCGAACGTCCCTCGCTCGGCAGACTCTTCAACTTCATGTGAACTGACGCCCGAGAACGCGTCGTCGACAGCTGCACCCAGAGAGGCCTCAGGCGACGTGGAAGAAGTCACTGCTTCGTCGTGTTCAGGAGAAACGACCGCGTATTCTCTCTGTCGGTTGCCGAGCTGACCTTCTGCGGGGCCTCTGGAGGAGCCGTCGTTTGGGTGACTCTCACCTGAAAATGAGCTCTCCTTCCTGGCGTCCTGTTCAGCGCCAAAGGCACAAGCCAACTTCAAGGAATCCGTGTCTCCAGTCCCGCCGCCGGATCTGCCGGCCTCGTCCGTGAGGGAGAAGAGCCTTAGATCACGCTCCGCTTCTTCAGATGAGGTTTGATTTTTTTCCAGTTGCACAGTTGCGAGCAGGGCATCCTCTTTTCCTAACATCTTGTCTCCCTGTAGCCCCTCTTGCCCTTCGTCGAACGCCTTCTCTCCGCCTCTCGAAGAGGACTGCCACCCCGATGCCGACCGTCTCTCGTCTTCCACACCTCGACCTCGATTTGTCTTCGACGCGGTCGCCTGTGCCTCTCTGTGTCTCGTCTCTGTCTCTCTGTGTTTCGTTTCTGTCTCTTCGTTTCTCACCTCTGTCTCTCCGTGTTCTCCTTGGAACCGAGCGAGACTCGTCTCCCCTGACTCTCGGCTCCTATCGGGCTTCGTCTCGTCTCTCTCAGCCCGCTCTTCCTGTCTCTCCTCCTTCTCTCCCGTCAGCGCCGAGGTCCCCGACCCACCTGTGGCTTCTCTCTCCGCCGCCTCCTGTTCGTTCTCCTTGTCGGAGACAAATGCCGAGACGAGGAGCGAAGACGCCTCCTCGCTTCTGGGGGCGCCAGCGACCTGAGGATGCCCTCGGCAGTCCTTGGAAGAAGAAACCGGACGCGCGCCCGTGGAGACGCCTTCCCCCAAGCGAGCCTCTCGGCTCACCATATGCGACTCTGCACTCGCAAGTTCTGAGGCTCGATGGCGCGGGAGAATGATCCTTTCAATCGCAGAAAGTCTGCAGAAACGTGAATAAGACCAGACAGGCGGAGAACGCGTTTTCAGACAGAGGATGGCGCGTACGTTGCGAGGAGAGTCGAAAAGTGTAGCTCCTCCACGACAACGAGGGGACAGAAGGGAACCGGCGCAGGCACAGTTTGGCTTCGAGAGAGAGGGGCGTCTGTATTTCACGTTTTACAATTTGGCGAATTTCAAAATGGAAAAGTGGAGTAAGTTGCGTGCTCTCCCTTGTTTCAACTCGCTTTCCACGCTTCTGCGCCATCATAAACCTAAATTACACCTAACTACCGGACTACGTCTATGCTTATTCTAGTTAAGCATTGTTACCTACAGCTTCTAAGAAACACGAATACTGGTAGAAAGGGTTGAACTTCAGCATTTTTACCTGTCGAACAGAGTTCAGTGGATGGTCGTGTACAGCAATCAGAAAGACACTTGGATGCCTGTATTCCTCAAAATAACTGGAGTCATATTCAGTATCCTGAGCGCTATAATCCTGCTCTCTGTCGCTTTCTCCTCTCGTCTTGCATTTGTATATTTTTACGTGTCTGTGCACATACGGATATGCATTCAGTCTAAGTGTATGCTGTATGCTGGTCCTCCGCAGGTCCCTCTTTTTCCTTGTCATCAACTGTCTCTCAGATGACAGCACGGATGGAAGAAGACACAGCAACGACGCAAGACGCGAGAGACGTGGAAAGGCAGAAAACCTCCGTCAGTCACGTACGTGTCAGGAACATTCTGACTCTTCACACCGCCTGTTGAATCTCCATAGAGGTCCTCGTCTGGTAGGAACGTCGAAGAGAGCGAGGAAGACGGCGATCCTCCCGCGTCCAGAGTCGACTCGCCTCCAGAGAAATGTGGACGGCCGTGGTGTCGACCCTTCCGAGCAGACTTGTCCAGTGTACATACACCTGCCAGGGGCCTCCCGCCTTCCGCCGCTTTGAAGCTAATTGCCGCTTCAGGCAGAACGAGGACGCCGCGGCTTCCGCCCTCGAGCGGCGACGGGCCTTCGGCGCGCTCGAAGGCGTCAACCGCGGAGACACTGGCGCCCTGCGAAGGAGACACACCGGCTTGTTCTCGGCGCGGAGACAGCAGCAAGGAAGCCTCTTCCCTCCCGACTCTCTCGCCCTCCGCTCGACCTTCGGGTGCAGCGCCCGGCGACCGGCACTCGACTCTGGGAGAGGAAGAAAGAGACCCTGAAGGAGAAGAAGCCTGCGGAGGCGACAAGCAAGAAGGCACCACTGCCGCAGAAGACGACGGGGAGAGAGAAGAGCGAGAAGGCGAGAGCCTGAAACGCCGGGACGGAGACCCCTTCCCCGAAAGGAGCGCATGCGTCGCACTCGTCTCGCCACACAAGCTGTATCGGCCTGGACTCGTGGCGCCAGGTGCTTTCTCTGAAAGGTGAGTCGAGGTGAACATAGAGAGATCGATTCGAATCGCGTTGCCTTGGACATGGCAGGAACAAGTACACCAGGGGCTCTCCGGCGACGCCTCCAGTGCAGACGCGTTCGGAATGTAGCACTCCCCACTGCATCCGCAGCACGTGCAGCAACTCGCCGCCGAGAACCCCGCGCCCCCGACTGTCTGTACACCCGAAGCGCCAGGTCCAGGAGGCGGGGCCCCGCCAGGCAGTTGCGAGAAGTGGTGCCGCGGCGAGGAGGGCGAGGCGAAGCCGTGAGCACTTGCGCAGCTCCCCGGCGTCGAATGTGCATGCGAAGGAGAATGGGAGAGGTGAGCGCTCGTCTGAGCTGTCCCACAGCAGGGCGGATACGTCGCTGGAGCTGAGGAGAGCAGGCCGGGAGAAGCAGAGGCGGTGGAGAATCCCAGGCGCGAGATCGCGTCCAGCGACTGAGGAAAGTCCTCGCGAAATTCGGGGTCGCCGGTCGGATGTCCCGCGCCCGAAGGCGACGTCTGCGGTGAGAGGATCGAACACGCGTGAGAAGTCGAAGCGAGACAGGAGGAGACAGAGCGGGGAGACAGGGCCTTGGGGGACAGCCGCCGTGGAGACAACTGAAACGGGTGGCCTGGCGAGGAACGCGCAGCGGGCGTATGCACGGGAGAAGACGCGGAGATCGACCCCGGCCCCGAAGGGCTCGAAGGCGAAGACAGCGGATTCGAAGCAGGTGAAGACCGAGAGGAAGGCGCACAGGCATGCTGTGCAGCAGACAAAGGCGACGAAGACCCGCCCCCACAGAGCGCGTGCGAACTCTTGTGCGGGGACAGAGCCCGAGGAGACGAAGCCGAGTGCGGCGTCGAGGAAGGAAACCCAGAAAGCGAAGGAAACGTGGAGGGGATACTCGCGGACGCGCTCGGACTGGCTTCCAGCCGTGGCGAAGAAGGAGAAGCCGTGGCGACGTGAGCAGAGGAAGAAGAAGTCGAGTCCGGTATCAGGCGAGGCGACAAAGAGGCGGCTGAAGCGGGCGCCCTCGACACGGGGAGATCGGGAGAGGACGCGGCGAGACGCGCGGCCCCCGATACACTCGCAGGAGACGAGAGAGAAGACGATTCGCTCTCTGGCGCTTCACTCTTCGAAGAAGAATCCGACGCCGGTCCTCCCTTCCCAAACGTTCCACGAGGACTCGTCCCCTGTGGAGACTGCAAATCCTTCCTCCGGGACGGGCCGCCGCCAGAGCAGGCTCGCAGGGAAGGAGACGCTGACGCCTCATAGGTCGCGGTATCCTTCGGAAAAGCATCTTTACTGGGTTCTGAAGTGGACATACACTCGAGTGTCTCAGGAGTCACAGCTCCGTTGACGGGCGCCGCCACGTCAGCTAAGACGGTACTCGAACGCTCCCTCGCGTCCGAAGAGTCAGGCGCCGATGTCTGTCTCCTCCCGCCCCTCGTTGAGGGCGTTTGCACCTTCTCTGTCTTTGCTTCTTCCATCCTAGCAGAAAACTCTGGCGAACTCCCCTCGTCCTCCCGAGCATCTGAGCCGGCCAACCCACGAGGACAGCGGATGCTCGCACAGTGCCCGGCTGTTTCCTCTACAGACGCCCCACCTGCGCAAAAAGGCGCGCCGATGACGGGTGAAGAGATTGCGACGGGAAGAGAGGTGGGCGACGAAGACCCGTTTCCAGCTGTCTCGGTTGTGGTGGCGTTCGACGGGGAAGATTGCGGCGAGTGAGAGGCCTGCGCTTCGAAAATGACAGAACAAGAGGGATCCGACGCAGCTGGCATCGTGACTGGCGAACCGACGCATACTCGAGCAAGAAAAGGGTGTAATATGGGTGTCCGACAGGGGCGGCAAAGACGGGGAGGAAGCAGTCCTCCCCAGTATGAACAAGCACACACACCCAGAAGCTTACGAAGGGATGTATTCGTCCTGAGAGGAGTTCTTTAGACATATGTTCTTCCTCACGCGAGCAGAGGAGTGGAACACCCGAGGACAGACGGGACTGAGTGCTGCTCCCTGCGTCTGGCGGGCTGTCTCTACAGCCGGAGAATGCCAGAGCGAGTGCCCCGCAGAGTCTTCTGCCTCAGCGCAGATGCACTTCCGTCTTTTATGGAGAAAGTCCCAAAATCTCTCGCGACAGAAACCCCTCCAGTTTTCCCGTTTAAAAGGCTGAAAATCGACGCCGACACAGTCTGGACAACGACCGCGCACAACCGGAACGCCGTCGAGGTCAGCAACGCTCGGCAGCACTCAGGCGTCCATTGAGCAGAGTCCCTCTGTGATATCATGTGGTTGTGACAGGACGACTTGAGGGGAAAAAACGAACAAGAGACAAAGACAGGACAGAAGACCTGGCAAGAGTTGGTGGCGCCGTATTTGGGGAGTCCCTCGGTAGAGGCGGACGTTAAACCAAGCGGAAGAGCGTGCAGCATTCAACTCTTGTCGCGATCGAGCGCGCCATACGCGCACGATAAAAAAACGGAGCGTACATTTACAATGATGGCGGAAAAAACAGGACGAGCAACAAGGAGTCTACCGCTCGCAAAGCGTCGTTGTGTGTCCTCGAACATGTTCAGAACCCGGCACGGGAGTTACGCAGGCGACGAGAAAAACAGACGGCAGTTTGTATACCGCACAGAAGACAAAGTTTTTTTCGAGAGACTGGAAGGCAGGTGACGAGGCAGATGCGAACACTTGTGAACAACGTTGCTTTTTGGAACCAGGCTTGGCAGATATTTTTGCGCAAACGCGGGAGAGACCTCTCAGACCCCACCTTGGATCGGGCTTTGGAACCCAGTGTCTGCTTTGGACGGGTACAGGAAACACTCGCTGTGTCGTTTGTGTTGCATTTCCTGAGAAGAAAAGAGGCTCTCGCAGTTCTCCCGAAATAGTGGCGGGCGCGAAAAAGCGGACGGACACGAGTGGACGGGACAGCAAGAGATCTTCGTTTCCCCAAGACGAGCTTAGGTCCATGCAGGACGCCACTCGGACAGAAAACGCGAGTTTTCTCTCTCCCAGCGGCTTGCTTCGTGGCTGAACCGTAGCCTCTAAGTGGTCACCTGCGGTTTCTGCTTTTTGAGCATCTTCAACGACACACGAGACAAACGTCCTCGACAATAAGCCGTGGAGAGCGCCCCCCCAAAAACGACACACCGCCAGAAAAGAACTGACGCAGACTCGGGTAGTGCACACGAGCGGAGACTGGGGCTCAGTGGCCGAGTCGGGTTTAGAGTTGAGTTTTCTCTTAATTTTCCGACAAGAGATGGCGTTTTGGCTTGGAAGATACCGTTTCTCTCAAGCGGTTTAACGCTGCACATTCCTACGATACAGGGCACACACAGAAGCACAAACAAACTGGAAATGCGCGAGTGTTTGCTTTGTGTTGGTACCCGGCAATCCTGGGCACCTCAGAACTGCACTCCAGATGCGGCTAGTGAGGAAAAAACACTACAGCGAGGGGAGGCAACTCTAAGCAAACACATCCACGAAGTCAAGGCAACAACTTCCTGCTCAGGACTCGCGAAAATACATTTTTCAAATAGGTTTGTCCCAGACGTGCTCCAGTGGGTGTCTTGCGCTATCACGTGGCCGCCACAGGCTTTTGGAACGTTCGAATCTTTCTGAAGGAGAGAATGGGAGAGGAAACGGCATCCGAACCAACAACATAGATGGATTCAAAAAGCACTATACACTCCGGACACAACCAGGATTGAGAACACAAGGATCATAGCTACCAGTCACATTATACATAGATATTGCTGCCACATTCTCCGTATACCGCCGTCTTGATACCACAGTTGAGGCAAGCATGATGAGGAGTTTCGCAGTGCAGTGAACGTGGCGAGACCTGCTGATGGAACTGGGTGCGGAGAGGGTGACGCAAGAGTTAGAGGTGTCTCACTGGCGAAGGCAGTAATTCTCTCTGACGTTCTGTGATGAGTCTTGCCATTTGGTTTGAACTGCTGAGATTCACATCAAGGTACCTTCCATAGTAATCCGCCAGCCACAAACGCTACTGCGTGCTCTGCTTTTTCGACATCTTTGTCGTGTCAGCGCCTATAATGTCAGGGTGGGAGTTCCTTTCACAGAAAAACTGGTACACTTTGTGTGCCTGGTTTCCAAGTGAGAGTTTCGACTCGCCTCGTCGTGCAAAGGTCGTTTCGATGAATCCCTTGAAGTATGGTTCTGGGGACTGTCTCAAAAGCATCGCCCATCTCTCCCTCGAGAAAAACGAGCTCGTTGGCGTGTCTCCTTCGTAAGGATGTTTTACACAGCAGGTTAACGCGGTAAGGAGTTGTGTTTCAGTGTCGTGCCCCTCCCGTTTTGCTTAAGAGCGCTTTGGGTTTTCGGCCCTCTTTTGGTTTCAGACTGGCCGTGACAACATGATGTAGGAAAGACTAGAACTGTGCTGAAACCCTTTACTTCGGACTCGAGTCTTTTGTCTCAGTTCGCAAACTTCCCGTAGCACCAAAGGAACGTGTTCTGTCGCTTATTATCGAGGTGCTGAAGGAACGAATACTCTCGGGAAACAAGCAAAGCCACACTTGGTTCAGTCGATAGACAATATGGCAGACGATGGTGGAAATAAATGGAGTTTCAGACGTTTTAGTGAACACGAGCTTTCCAGAAACAACAGCGAGTATTCCATTCTCTGTCAAAATTGTTGTATGAAAAGCGACTCGACAGTCCCATACGCGCTCCAAGGTACGATAAAAAGTAGATTCCCCGCAGCGAAGGAACTCTGAACTCTCTGTGTCTCGTAGCTGGGCAACCGCAAAACGTTACCGTTCACAAACGAATTTGAAAGTTATCATGCTATAAAGCTCGCGGGATATGGGAAAGATCCTCGGGGCATGATAAGCAACCCCGTTTTTCTTCGTATGTCCATCGCCAACGACTCCGCTGCGATACTCGCATTGGCAGCGCCTCGGGTCGAGTGTTCGGGAATTTATAGCATCAGGGATCTCTGTAGGAATTCCGTGCACATGTGAGATCTCATCTTAGCTTTGTTACATGCATGTTTAGGAATTCCCAGAGAAGCACAGTCGATACGGGTTACGGCTGGCTTCCGTCAGTTGCTATTCGGTCGTCGGGATGGTGTGTCATCGCATGCGAGTCGGTTGTTCCCCGAGTCTTCACAGAACGGATAGCGTCTGCACCAAAACGTCAACAAGTGGTGTATTGAGACTCTAAATGCTTCACCAGCGCGGTAATGACACGTAAGCGCACAATTGCGGCAATCCTGTGAGTCCTCCTGAAGAAATGACAAAAGCAAACTACGTTTCGCATTCACAGTGGTAACCACAAAGAAAACTGGAACTTCCCCGAGATAAAGACAAAAGAAAACTGCAACATCCACAGACACATCGACTAAAGGAAGCTGGAACTTCCCAGAGGCGACGATCAAAGGAAACTGGATCTTCTTAGAGATAACGACCGAATAACCTTAACTTCACAGAGGCGACATATAAGTGTGGAACATACATCTCACATCGTCCAAATTGAAACCAGGTGAGCAGCAATTCGGGTAAATCAAATAATGGACCCTTGCCTGCTCCGCTACAAACCCGGCAGGACAAGTTGGGCCAGAACCCAATTCTGACGTTCGAAACATGCCGAGATAACAAACGAGCAACAACACAATTTCAAAATACGCTAAAATGGAGAGAGACATTGCCGTCTTGGTTTCAGAGACTCTTGGGCTGCCTTGTTCACAAAAACGCAACGGTAGGCTCCTCGGTGTTTCACTGTGGGCGGCGCCTTTCGGGATGAGTAACCTTCGGTTTTTGCTGTTTGTTAAACAAGAGTTGAAGTTAACTGTACGCAACACCTGTACAATTTATCTCACTACCAGCTGAGTGTGCAGCTGTACCAATGTAGCTCTCGGGTATGCTTCACCGTATTACTGAAAGCTCATCTGCATAAGCGGGTATTTCCACTGAGAGGATCCAAGCGGTGTGGCGTGGCACGTGTACTGCAGGAGAGGAAACACGCGCAACGTAGCTAGCCACTCGCCAAAAAAGCTAATGAAATGCTTGATAAACGCTGTAAAGAAGCAAGAGGACGACGAAAGCAATTTAAGGCGACCGGCGGTCCACCACCGGCTTGAAATTCCTAGTTTATGCCAGAGACGAGCACTATGTGTGCCAGGTTCGTTCTTTTCTCCCATATGCGTGACAACTTTGCTTGAAATATACAATTTGTCATCTGATAAACTTCGACGCGGTTCTCCGTGACTTATTTCCCCCCGGTGAAAGAGCCCCTTCCGCAAAACTCTCAGTTTGGTCACTCGCCGGCACATGCAGAGATTCCTGGGGTGCCTTGCGGACTCACCGTGGAAACGACGATCTTTACGAAGACGACGGAGGCTGGCTCATCGATTGTCCGCAAATTCAATTATAAGAAGTACCTCCTTTATGGCATCTCCTTTTCGGCCTCAAAAATCCTCAGATAACCACCTCCGTTTGTAATGTGGCAAGCGGCTCGCTCACTTGCCACCTTGTGCCAGATATACACTCGCTGTCGCCATCCACAGTCTCTTGCAATTGCAACCGACTCTAGCCGCTGACATGTTTTCCTTTAAACCCACTCGCTTAAAATGAGAAGAAATCGCCTTTCTCCTTCTTTTCCTTCCACTGGTAACTCATTTTTGTCGAAAAACCCACCCTTTCTCTCTTGAAATCCCTGGAGATGTTATCTGTCTTGCGTTTGATGCTCTGCGAGTCCACCGACTCAAACCGTCGTTCCAAACTTGGCATTGTGTCACCTGTCCTCTAACGGGTTTGCGTTATCTCTTAGTCTTCTGTTTCGTCTTTTTACCAGATCTGATCCGAAATCCACGCGGGGGCCCGTGGCCCTGGACCGCTAGTTTGCCGATTGGTATTCGCAGGTTCATTTCGTGCTCCATGGAAAAACAGATAACGGATTTAGTTTTTTTTAGTTCGGATGGAGCAGGGATTTCATGTGACTTCTCTTCTTTTCTAGCCTGTCCGATTTACACGACCTCCGACTCGCGGGCTCCGGGACGCGCCACCCCGGTACGATGGGGCTTTGCCCCTTTCCAATGACACCTGTCGTTTTTCCTTTTTCATTGACTCTTTGCGGCAATCTAGATACGGCGTAGACAACTGAAGTTGCGGTTCCCTTTGGTGTGTCAAAACCTGTTCGTATTTTTTTCCTCGTTTTGTGCTCTCTGGATTGCGCCCTGACCTCTCCAGGGAGCTGTTTTCAAAGGCTCGGTCTCTTTCATTTTCTCCGCGTTTTGTTGTTTCCTCTGTAAACGAAAATGGGAGGCACGGTTTCAACCGAAGAAAACAAGCAATGGGCTTTGGAAAAAGTCCTCTTCTTCGATCCAGAGACACGACCGGACCCTGATGAAGGTGAGATTCGAACGAGTCAGATAAGCGCGTGTTTCCGCGAAGGAAACAGACGAACATCAGATCCTCACCTTCTCTGAGTTACAAGTCGCACATCAACTCTAATGAGAACGACAGGCGATGTGCAGTGTAATTATAACGAGTATCAGTTCAGATACATGGACATAATTAGTCCCTGTACGGTTTCCCGCACAAGCAGCGGTTTTCCGGTTCCTTACAGCACCGGTGTATCGCATGGACGGTTATCGCACTACCCGCGGCTTACTGTATTGTTGCACATTTCCATTTGTATTGCCTCTTGAAGCAATCCCAGCAACATAGTATGCTAGACAGCTCCATCCAGGTACGGTGTGCGGTAGTGCTACGAACCTGTGGACGAGTCGTTTGAGATATGTGGGTGCGATAGTTGCTCCAGCTCCTAACAAACCATTCGACAACCGTATTACAGCCTGTGAATTCCCCATTTCGTCCGTAGTCGTTTCTTGTTTTCACTTGGCGAATAGGCCTAATCCACTACCGCATACTTTCCACGGCCTACGGTGTCCTTACAGAGTTAGATAGTTTCGGTTCTGTTGTTTTTATTGGTGTCAATACGCGCTCGAGTTCATGTATCGTACTCAGGGAACTGTGGATCAGTTTCAGGAACGAAGGTAGAGTATTGAATTAGACACTTAGGGAACTTCGCTCCCATTATAAAGGATCAAAAAAGACCCCCACAGGCATGTTTCCTGCCAATTAGTAATCCACTGCAGCGTGGCTGACTGCTACATTGTACTCGCAGGTTTCCTGTTTATATAAACTGTGCTTTTCCTGGTTAACACTTCGAGGTGGTTAAGCATATTTTACGCTTGCACTTATAAAACATATTTCAGGAGGCATGCCTCGCATGCGTAGGCAGGCACAGCTGCGCGTGTCGGCATTTCTGTATCCGTCTGGCGCTGTTCACCAGGCGTTCGTTTCCGGATCTACTTAAAGTGGGACTTCACGTTCCGCCGTAATACACTTTTCTAAAGAGCACCCTTAACATATGAAGGAAATGTCGATAACGAACTTTCTTGCGTGAACAACATAACACCGAACAAGATCGAGTTGAGTCTACGCTTCACACTGCATACATTTGAACTCGCCCGCCACTCCGTCTGCTTGCTGTTCTCTTCCTAGTCCTTCAGGGTAGAGGCGGCGCCGGTTGCGTCAAGCGATTTACGCCCAGCAGCGCAAAACTCTGCAACCGAAATTTCTTGATTCGATTTTTCATTGACGGCAAGGGAAGGGAATTCGTTTTGAAGCTCCAAAACCAACCCCACTGCCGCTTGCTTCTCTGCGACAAATCAGGGGAACCTATCAAGGAGATCCGAACAACTCGAATCAAGTATATTCAGCGCCAGAATGTGGTAGGTCTTGATCCCTGCAAAGTCAGACGACCGCGTTGTTGCGCGTTTCGTAAGTGAAAAAACTCTGTTCCACTTGGAGTTTTACGGAGGTGGAAGATGGAACCGTTGTCAAACGCTGACCTCTACAAACCTCCCTCTTCTGGCCCATATACACGACAAGAAGATTAAACTCGTGACGAGAAAACCGTTTGCGGGTCTCATGGAGGAGCGCATGCGACGGACACCTCAGAATAGCCGTCTCGGGATCTATGCGTTATAATGAGACTCTACAAATGTGGCGTCGAACATGCCTAACTAGACACGTCTGCATGGACAACTACGCATTGGATTAAGACGTTCAGTATGTGGACTTGCATGCGTCGAGGTAGCTCCCCTCACATGCACAGCTCTGGCGATTGAGAGACGAGTCTACCTTCCCAGGCGTGACGATGTATCCTCGACAGGGCTCATACATGTGCATGTTTCAGCATGTGTGAGCATTATTTAACAATTCCACGGACATGCGGATTACAAAGTCGCGTCTTCAGACCGTACACGATAGACAGCACTTTGTCCATGTCTCTAGTGGATAGAACAGGCAGAAAAGCTTACATGCATGGGAAGAACTAGCCGAGGCGTGGCTGCATTTCTTTGTCTCTGCTCGCGTGAGTGGCAGTTTGCCCACACAGAAATCCTCCACATGACATAAGATGTGCACTCAAAGGGAGTCTTTGAGGCGAGGGGCCTAACTAAAAGGTTTGAGTATAATATCTTGCTGGTCTTCGTGCTTGCCTGGAAGCCGAACATATCATTACTGTTTGTTTAGTATACGCGTAAAATCATTCCGGTGATACGGTGTAAGAGCATAGCTAATCTACCATTTACGATGCATGTTGCTTAGTGCCCCCCTGCGCGTTTCCGATGCAGAGAGTGGAGGTGTATGTCAAGACAGAGAGAAACGAGATGTCGTCCTTGTCGTTTGATTTCGAGAACGCGAAGGAGTGTGACCTTTTTTCAGAGTTTTTTAAAATGCTCTTCGGCATACAGGTGAGCATCAGTGCCCTGAGGTCGAGCAACAAGGCGTTCTCGGTGTCCTTGCTACTGAAGGCCACAATTAGGCAATCATATTCTCATCATTAGCTTGAAATGTATCAGGCTGTCTGGGCCGCGTCCCAAAAGTTGTTCTCAATGTGTCCTGTATTTTTGTTCGTTTCTTTGTCACAGGTTCACCATTTCGGCTTCCGCGACATGGGCAGTGGAATGGCAGGTGAGACGAGCTGCTGTGAATCGAGAGATGCATCAAGCCGTTTCTAAAATTATCTTATTGTTTTCTCTAGGAGCTGGTTCTGAATTGATCCCCGCGTCTCCTCACTCTTCTTCCTCGTTCAAGGTTTCGTTCTTGCGCGCATTGTTTTCCTCGTCAGTGGACGATCCGGCCTTTCGTGCGGGCGCTTTGAGGGCGACCGAGGACGCAGGAGACGTATGCGAGAAATCACAAAACTCGTTGTTTTATTGTTTGTCGGCTGCGTTCAGAGAACAAGATTGTTAACACTCCTGCCTCAGAATTGATTACTCTCTGATTCCCTGTTATAATAATCTATTTCTGAGTTGATTCACTAGAAGTGCTTCTCTTTTTTCGCTTCGCTCACGTGTAAAGCGTAGTTCTGTGCTTTCAAGG
This sequence comes from Toxoplasma gondii ME49, assembly GCF_000006565.2. Taxonomy (NCBI): domain Eukaryota; phylum Apicomplexa; class Conoidasida; order Eucoccidiorida; family Sarcocystidae; genus Toxoplasma; species Toxoplasma gondii. Next base: position 2,729,295 of record NC_031474.1, on the reverse strand, counting down.
ATGGGTCGTGTCGACTATTCACGATTTCGACACGACCGCAGCTCGCTGCCCTTGGTTTTTCACTCAGCATATGCGTGGATGTCTACCAGTATTTATCTCTGCTTCAAGACTGATCTCGCGGCCGATCTTCTGTGGTGCAGACTTGATGAAGAACGACGACGGCTCCGATGACAGCGATTGGTCGGGAACCGATGAAGACGATTACGAACGCCGACAGAAAGCGCAAGCGTAAGGAAAGTGTCTTTTTGCACACTTGCGTCTAGTTTCCTTTCGGAGGCGGTTGAATCCATGCGAAGCGGAAGAACTGGATTCGCCAGTTTGCGCAGATGCTTTTTAGAGCGTCCGTTCGTTTTTTGTGTGGAGGGTGCCGGATGCCTCAACAACCTGTGTTCCTCTTTTTCCTTTTTTCTCTGTATCCTTGATCAACCAGCATGCGCTGTCCTGCTGACGAGACAGTTAATGCTTTCTGCCGTCTCAAAAGATGAATGCTCTTCTCCTTTCAGTGGCTTTCTCTTTGTGCCTCTCCCCTTGGCCCAGCGACCCTTCATAGGGCCCCCCTCCGCGTCGGGTGTATCTACACATGTGATCGGCTTCACCTCGTCTCGTAAATCGGATTCGCTCTCCGTGTCGAGATTTGAACTCTGCTGCCGACCCACAAGGTTTTCCTGGGAGGCTGGAGGCCGCTTCTGTCGAGACGAAGAAACGATTGTATCTCTTGCCTCGTTGTTTCGATTTGTCGTGCCATACAAAGCCTCTCGCTGCACAGGCCAAACCACATCATTCACTCCTGTCTTCGTTTCGGCGTTTTGTCCTCGTGCGCTCAGTCAACAACGCCGACAGAGAAAAATGGCTCTTCAGAGACGCACGGGATGTCCGCTACACGGAGATAAACCTTGTGCATGTGCAGTTGAGAGGCCCACCATAACTCAGGGTGTAAGGAGCATTGGAGTTCTGTTCCCCGTTTCTCCACCTCCTTCGGCGCTCCGCGTTTTCTGTCTTCTCGTCTGCAACAAAATTTCCTCTTCTGCCCTACACGCGTAGAAACAAGCCCATATCTCTGTATCTGTAGACGATCGTAGCGTGGACACAACTGTATCACTCTCTGCGTTCATGGATGAAGACGCTGCCTCCAGTCTCGTTCTTGGAAGAAGGAGCCGAACAAGGAAAGAACCTGAGGGAGAAGAAGAGAAAGAACGAGAGAGAGAAGAAGGGGGCGAAGACGAGAGAAGGAGAGAAAGAACGAGAGAGAGAGAGCAGGAGGACGAAGAGAGCTAGGACGCGAAAGTGATCTAGGGGGAGAACAACCAGGAGAACGCGGGAGGGTCCAGAAGGAAGAAACTGAAGTCAGAATGATTGTTTGCGCGTTTTTGTATGACATCTGAGGAGCTGCGTTATCGTGCGCTTTTTTTCAGGACGATGAGTCATCGTCTTCTGAAGATGAAGTCCAAGCCGCATGGTCCAGTCGGTTCCCTGTGTCCATTGAAGGAGTCTGCGAGTCTGGTGAGACAAGACCGACGAGGGAAAGGAGGGACGGGAGGAGAGAGGAAGCATGAGAAAGGATACAGATAAAGAGGAGAAGAGAGAGAACAGTCGAACGACGCTCATGCTCTTCTGCAGTTGCTCCTTCTCTCTTCGGTCGTTTCTTTGTTGTCTTCTCTTTGTTGTCTCTGTTGTATTAGAGCACACGTTTCAGCTGGATTTCTTTCAACTTTGATGATCACCTCAACGCGGGCCAACCGGGCTCTCGAGATGGACGTCTGTCAGGTCTGGACAACTTTCTTCGTTTCACATTCTACTCCGTTTGACCGTTCTGGCCTCCCCTGCGTTCTGGATTTCACCCGTCTTCCAGGGAGCACTGTGCGGATGAAAGATCTCACAGCTCGACTGGTGAATAAGGCGCCTGCTCGAGTTGTCGAGTGGTTTTTCTCAAATGAGCCAGGGAAGGATCCCTCCTTTCCAACAGTGCCCATAAAGACTGGGCTTTCCTTGAGAATCGAGGAACGATACGTAAGCCAGACAGCGACACAGGGACAACGTTTTTCTGCAGAAGTCGAGATGTTTGCGCATTCTCTTATTCCTGTTTTATCATCCTGAAATCAAACGCTCTTCACTGCGAAGACCCGCAGACACTCGTGTCTCCCAAAACGTATGAAATCCGGTACATGGAAAAGGACGGACTACGCTGTCGAACGAAATCACTGAATCCGCATCTTCATGTGTTGACGTAAATGCACATGTGAGTGGAAGGAAAACTTGTATATGCATCCATTGGTATTTCCTTTCCTTGCACCGAGTCGCATACGTTAGGGGACATGGGTCTCTTGTGTGTCGTCTACATGGATACTGAAAATGAGTGCGAGTCGGTTTGAATGGTTCCGTTTTTTGCGGCTGTGTTGGGTGCACATGCTCAGCCCACGAGGCGTTTTAGACGGCGGCTTTGTCTGGGAGGCTGGTGGCTTTGCGTCGTGTGTCGAGCTTTGCCAATCCAGACAGATGAGGTGTCATGCATGCACTCCGGCCTTTGTTTTCTCTCAGGTAGGGAGCTCCATTCAAATTCGAGTTGCGCGTCGCATGGAGGGGTCGAACTTGGCCAATCCGTTCGTCTACTCTGTTGCGGTCAAAGGCCCTGTAACTGTCAATTCAGTGACCGCGAGACTGATGCTGGAATACCTGGCCGAGGTAAGGCAATCTGACGAAGGTCTCAGAAGAAAGGCGATGAGTTGCGGCCAGATCTGCCTGTCCCGTTGAGTCTAGAACCAGAGTGTTTTCCACTTCACTGGATCGCAAGTAAATCAGACGTTCTTCTCAGCCAAATAAGGAAACAGCTAGCCTTCTGTCCTCGCTGGCAAGAGTCTCCGCCAAACGGTAGCGAGACCTTCTTCAAAACAGGCAACCATGCAGACTCAGTCCCCCTTCTCCTTGCGGTGGGCGTAGTGGTTCAGTCTCGTTTCACTGTCGCAGTTGGACGTCGTCGTCTCTGCAGAATAGGAGTGTGCTGTGTTGCTTTTGCCGAGTCGGCGGTCCCGCGGGGGCCTCGTCGCCGACGCCGTCTGTAGATCTGGGCTGGCTCTGTCTGTGTGTCGAGACGCATCTGCGCGCTTCCGATCGTTACCAACGCGGTTTGAGCGCGTTTGACTCCTGGGGTGGTGGAGTGGCCTGCTCCCGCTGTGAGACTCTCTGACGATTGTTTTGCGGCGCGTTGGCGACTGATACGCACCTCCCCCTCAGAGCGCCATGGCCGCGGTGCACGACTGGGTTCGCTGTTCGTCTCAAGAGCATCTGAACATCCACTTCTGAGGGCCTTGTGGGGTTGAGTTGTCGACGTTGAAACGCCTTGGAAGAGAACCGAGAGGGTCACTCTCATATAGCGACACCGAATTGTACACTCGTATTCCGTGTGTATGCGCATCTTGACATGAGGTGCTTCTGGAGGTATCCGTCTCTCTCAGGAAGGCAGGTGCATGTTCAAATGGGCGTTAAGAGGGAGAGTCGGCCTTTCGCATCTCTGTGGCGTTTGCCTCCGGATCCCTTCATAGAGGGGGGATCCGTTAAGGGTCGCTCGTCAGGTGTCTCCGTCGATTTCCGGTTTTCTTCGACGCAAATCTCCGGAGCGTCTTTGCATTCGCAATTTCTTCTTTTGTGCTGGTTCGTCCCAGACTGAAACGCCAATCGAAGTGACAATGACGAATCAGTCGCTTCACACCCTCTTTGACCTTCCCCCAGACTGTGTCGCAAACACCAGACCTTTCTTTGATTCGACGCTTTATCTCACCCGCTTAGTGAGTCACTTACAATTGCTGTCTGTCTTGACATCTTTGTGACTACTTGCCGGGAGAGAGCGTTTTCTTGCTATCGCTGGTCGCCGTGACTTGCTTGTTGATGGATCAGCGTGTGTATGTCTCTTTCTATTTGTTCATAGGGTTGCACTGTTGCACACGAAGAAGTGAGGGTGTCCTTGGGCTCTTGCCTCAGGTCAAACATACGTTCGCTGTGATATGATCAAAACACGATGTATTCAATGTGATGATTTCGTACGTGGATTTGTCGTGCCTCGTGCGTCTTTCGCCTCGATATGTTCTTAGTCACAGGCAATTCGTCTTCGCGTTGATTTGGCCTACATCTGGTCTGTTACGGGTATGCTTTAAACGTGAACTCATGCTTGTGCGTTTCTTCTGACGTAACGTTAAATCTGCTTTTTGTATCTGTGCCTTGTCTCCCACCGTTGACTTCGTTTTCATACGCAGTTGCTCAACCGCTTGTCTTTCTTGAGAGTGTCATCTCGCCTACGTCGTCACACGACTCTGTTTCAGATGCAGTTGTGTCCAATTTCCTTTTCTCCGCGCTCAATCACAGGGGCTCGCTTTCAGGGCAAACGTTCGCGACCTTGAAGATCCTCTGGAAAGAGCGATTCCTTGGGAGTTTTTCTACGTCACACGGCCGGAACCGGATGAACTGGACTACAGAGAAGACGACATCACCATGATTTTTCATATTCTCAGTTACTCGTAAGTCTGTGCATTAAACAGAAGAAGCTGCCTCAATGCTCTACTTGTTTACTACTCGTAGGTCGCTGCATGCGGTCCCGAAGCCAAGCATGTTTCCCGGTGATTCCGCAGGGCGGCATTGTTCTTCGCCATGTACTGCGACTCTCCGGCGCCTTTCGCACCACTAACGTGACTGGGAGGGATGAAAAACAGTGTTTAGGTGTCTTGGGATCTCGCCCTGGACCGATTGTGTACACGAAAAAGCAGAAACTGAGGGCGCAGTGTGCCGCCACCACACAGAAGGAAAGAGGAGGTTCATTCATTCGAGCCCCCCGTGTCTTGAATTGCTTTGCTGGGTTCTGCGTACTCCACTCTCGTCGAGATGACTTTGACTTCTCGTTGTGCTTCACTGGAGAGCAGTCCCTGATGGACATAGCCCATCAGGGGGTCTGAAACGCGAGTATGCAGAGCCGCAACAAATTCCAATGCGAAGAGTCTTCGCCAAGACGCCTCTGTAGATCCTGTAGCATCCGCATGCGGGAGTGGCGAACTTGGCAGACGCGTTAGAGTCAGAGTTTCGAATGCTGAGAGAGCACGTCCCTCGTATCGTTTGTTATCGAAAGCATCTCACCTGTTGGACGTCGACCACGGACTTAATGACGCAACTTCGTGATTCCTCTTTTTTCCGTTTTTGTCGCGCTCCGGAGGGCGCAGAGAACTTGGGATTCTCTGTTGATGTGCCTTTCCTGCATTCGTGGCGTCGTGTCTTCGATCCAGGAAAAAGTGTGTTTCCCTGTCCTCTGCATTCGGTGGAAAGAGTTCAGGTTCTGCCACGTATAGAGCGACAGGCGGAGGAATTCAAAGAAATTCTTATAAAGTTTTGGATTCCAATTTTGCCCGTTGTGGGTTATCTTTGTCTTTTGGATTCGTTTCAGATTCTCCGTAGCGGGCTTCAGAGAAACCACAGTGACAATCCGTCTGCCGTCAGAGAGTATTCGCGATGCGGTGTACCACACCGTTGTTTTTTTCCGGCTTCAAAGGAAAGTGACGGTACGCATGCATCTGTGCGTGTTCAGAGGCTGGAATGTTCATGTCGAACGAGCTCACGATAAAGGCTCCGCGCAGACAGACCTTTCCCTGTGTGTCTCACGAGCTGTCAGGATAAAGCTGGTTGCAGTGGGCTCTATGGTGTCCGTTCGTCTTCGCCGTGTTTCTCGTGCATTCGTTTGTTCTCGAGGGAATACGTTCTCTTTCTTGATGTGGGGCCGCTTATTTCCACGTTCTCTCTCGCTATCTCCTCACCTGCCTGTCTATCCGTTTTCGCTTCTACTCATATCTGCCGCCGTTCCTTCGAACCTAAGGCTATCTCTGTGTTGCCGCATATGCATGTATATATATATATATATATATATACATGCATTACATATATATATACATATATATATTTCTCTCCTGGTACTGCCGAAATGTGGATGCCAGTAGTCTGGCGTCTTTGGGAACATTATAGGACTTTGGTTTCTCCGTCTGGTCACTTTCTCCTTGGTCAATCTCCCACAACACACGTCATTTTCCTTGCTGCGCGCGAGTGTCGGATTTCGACCCACGAGAGCCTCTTTCTCTTTAGTCCTTCCCACAACCGTCGCAGTGAATTTTTCCTCTGTCTGTCTGCCTCCGTCCTCTTTTGCGTCGCTCTCGCCGCCAAAATGCCCCCTCCTCCAGTCGTACGAGCGATTTGCGCGCGATCTGGCGACGGGGAACTGCACGGAGATCAAGCATCGGTACGCCCGCTTGTGGACGGAGAACTCTTGGACGAGTTACGCGACTCTCGCGCCTTCGCAGGAGGCTCTGGCGCGAGTGGCGGAGGCCGCGGTCGCCGCGGGGCCTTACGTTCCCCGTCCCTCGGCCGCGGCGCGCCTACCTCGGACAGAGAGCAGCAATTGTACGCCTGGAAAGCCGAAGCAGAAACCGGCTCAGCCAGCAGCTCGTACCGGGAAAAGCGCTGCGGGGCGAGAAGAGGCGGAGCGGAAACGAGAAGCTCCGGCAGCGCGCGCGGGAGGGAAGCAGATGCCGGGAGACAGCGGCAAAGCAGAGACACAGGCTCCCGCCAAGCAGAGTGCCGCAGAAGCCGTCCGAGCAAGGCTCGCAAACAAACAGCCGAAGCGAGACTACAACGGCTTCGCAGAAGTCTTTGCGGAGACCGTGCAGACCAAACCCCCCCCTGTGAAAACTCCAACGAAAAAAGCTGGACCTCAGTGATGGGAACAAAGCGGCCACGAACGAGGCTCGAGAAGAGAGAGGAAGACGCAGGGAGGCAGATCTTGGTATTCCATGCGCTAAACCAGAGAGTTCGTCTGCGCTGCGGCTCCTCTCGTGCTCTAGAACCACCCTGGGAGGCGGCAGTCAAGACCAAAAAGGTTTTCCCCGCGTCGACTCGCGTTCGACGCCCTGTCCACGGACAGTGCACGGCACTGTGGTGCTGTTTGTACAGAGAGCGAGAAGAAACCTGCGCATGCACCTTAGGCCACTGGGCGTTTCAACAGACACGCAACACAGCGTGGAAAGACGCCTCGAGGCGAGAGTCGCACAGGGAGCGCCTCTCGCAATTCATTGCGGTTTCCATGGGGAGTTATAACCGAGGGTCGCGGCATTTGCCTGGAGATCTGCGACATTGCGATCGCCTGGCCCTGGGACCGGAAACGACCCGACGGTTCAACCCTGTGAATTCGTTTTAGTTAAATAGGATTAGGATTGACACTCCGAACCACTTGACAAGGTGACTTCGACTTCGTACCATTCTGTCTGGAGGTGAGAAATTCCATCAGTCAAACATGCGCATAAGGGATGAACTGGAAGCCAGCTGAATCTCCTAGAGCATCAGCGGCAAGGCCTGTGGCCCATCGTGCCGTCACAGAAGGACTCATTTCCGAGGACAGGTGTGCGAAAGAAGCTGCCGTCAAGACAGGAGAGAAAGCTTCTTCCTTTCTCTAGCGAGGGGCCTCGATGTTTTTCTGCATGCACGCGCCGCGCGTAAGGGCGCTCAGGGCGTCTCTCAGCATGTGTCTGCACTTGGCCGCGACACCGAAGAGAGCGGTCGACCCCGCCCACGAGAAGAAAACCACCGGCGAAAGAAACGGGAAGAATGGCAAGAACAATAAGTGTGACACACGAGTTGAAACGCGTGGTGCGAAACAGATCCTGAGTATGCTGAAAAGTTGAGTGAGAAAACTCCATCACACCAGACCAAGTGTCAAGACCCCACAGTCTGGAAAACCCAGACTCTTTTGTGAGTCTGCATTTCCCTGTTGGCGAGAAGACGGTTTTCTTCGCAGACGTACGACCACAGACAACAGCACTCCAAACTCTTCACTGTCTTCCCTCGTCCTCCGGTTCAGGCACACTGAACGCATCATGAGGAGTCGTGCTCAAACAGAGAGAGAGCACAAAAAAAACCGAAAGTGGCTGTCTCTTTGCTTGCCAAGAGCCGCAATTCACGCGGAGAGGAAGGTAAAAGATTGTGCACGGTGTCCCTCTTGTTTCACCCACCAAATTGTAAATACACAACGGTGAAAAACGACACAAACAGATGAAAAAACGTTCTGCGTTTGCCATCTGCGTCGCTCCCGCAGAAGGCTGCTTCCTTTCTTTGTACGCCGCCTCCAGGATCGACAGACAGTTTCAGGCTGTGTCTTCATTTCTGCAGTCCTTCTGTCGGTCTCAGGCTTGCCTCTTCTACGTTTAAAGGAAAACATTGGGAGCTGTGTTCTCGTCTCGGTCAGCCTCTTCTCCCGACATCAGTGAGTCCTGCAGAAAGCACTCGCAAGGTGACAGAGATAACTCAACCTAGACGACCAACCACTGCCACGAATACTCGTTCATACATATGCATATCACCCACATAGCCGCAGACGTTTTCATCAAAACGTGAGTGGAACTGGAGAAGACAACTCACTGAAAAATGCACAGGAATCTTCGTAAATAATCGTAAAACTCTGCCCACACACATACACACATTCATCTCTTAAGTTTCGGAGCTCGACGAGGTGCGTCAGAGGCGCCCTTGAGTGTGTTACACAACCAGTTGAGAGACCTGCAGAATTAGCAAAACACGATGTCCGGACTTCCCCCAGTGCAAGCAGAATAAATGTGCAGATGCAATGCTACATGGAGACAGATGAGTGGACACGGGCAAGCGCCTCAAAGGCTTGGAAGAAAGACATTCGAATCTCGAGAAAGCTACAAGCGACTCACCAGAGACACACACGATCTCCGGAACGTAAGACGCCATGCGCACCCCAACTGTTTTACAGAACGAAAGCAGTGATGCCACATGGAGCTCCCTTTCCGCTGGCAGCCTTAATGTCGGAACACGATTATAATTGACAAAACGATGCAGGTGCATGCAGGGAACACACACAAGGTCCTTGATAATGGCAGCATCCCTACGCCGGAGAGAGGCAGCGCACACATAGTCCGGCGAAAGAATATGAGCCTTTAAAGTTGATTTTCGACAGCCAAGTCTCCACGTTTCTACGCGTTGCCCATTACTGTTTTAAAACTTTACCATTTGTTTGGAGAATTCAGACAAAAACCTCCCCTGTCTGCACTTCGAGAAAACATGCACGCGCCCAATATGCGGACCTACCGGGCGTTTCCTCGAGACCTCGTCCTTGACGCTCGGCGATGCTTGGGACAGCTGAGGAGAGAGAGAGAAACAAATTAAAAAAGGGATTTAGCGTGAACACAAGTCTCGTTTGGAAAGACGTTTGCTTCCTCGGTAATGCCGCAAGACATCTCAGAGAGTTCAGATCGTCGCCGGACATCCTGTATAAGACCGCCAACAAGGATCCCTCAAGATGAACACCAGACTGAGGCACACACAGTAAAACTCGTTGAAATTCCAGCATGATGTCAAGACCCCAGTCGCCCAACGGTGTGAGGATAATCCGTGTGGCTTCCCTGCATAACACTCTGCATACAAATATATATATATATATATATATATGTATATATATATATATATATATATGTATTATATGTTTGAATAACCAGTTGTGTGAGCGTGTCACGTAGAGATCTTGATATTTGTGTGAAAGACGAGGATACGTCGGGAACGGAAAATGTGAATGGCGGACATGCGTCTTTCTCGGTCAGCTGGGTGGCGCGTTGCACACACGAAAAGGCTCCCCAGCGGGTGTCTGTACACTCGGTGCTCACCAGTTCCTTGGTCAAAGCTACCAGGCGGCGTGCCGTCTCTGCAGGCGAAAGTTTCTCGATTTTTATCGCCGTTCTTTGGACCCGTTCCTCGCCGTTGTACATTTCCACACGAGCTCGAATTACCACGCGGAAATAAACCTGTTTCAGAAACCCAGATTTCCAACGCATGCAAACAAATTCAACACACGAAGATACGCCGCCGACGTCTCAGTCTTCAGACATATATCAGACATACACTATATATATATATATATGGATTTGGAAAGACAAGAGTATCTAGCTGCCTGTATGTACGGAAACCGTCACAGATACGCATTGGATTTACTGAATAAAAATAAAAAACGCACAAACGCTCCGGACCCCATGAGGGTCCCGGTGACAGTTGGAACGCAGAGTGTCGGCGTCTGTCGCCAGGAGAGGTCGAGGCGTCTTAGCCGCTCTTGCACAGCCTTCCAAGAGACCTTTATCTACCACAGGTCTTGACGGACGTGAAGGACGCTCACTCTGCACATCATGTGGAGTAAAAAGCAACTTCTTCCAACACGGTGTTTCTCCACTCCACGAACGCGACTGTCAGGTGCGGCCACAAGCAGAGATGTTCTGCCACGAAGTTCGTTATGGGAGGATGGCTTTGGGTATCTCGAACGACGACGCAACGGCACCGTGTCTTCACAACAGTGCAGACGGAAGCGACGCGCCACCCCAGGCGCACATGCATGCGAAAACCGGACTCGCTGAGACACCGGGAAGTGCCAGTGCGACAAGGAAGAGGGCAAACGGCGACAGAGACAACGAAATTGAGAAAGCGAAGACAAGCGGGAGAAAACTCGGGGTACGTCAAGCCGCAGAGGGGAAACGCGACAGAAAGAACAGTGATAAGACCACATGACACCTTCGTCATTTCATTGATGTCAAAGTGGAATACGTATATATACATATATATATATATATATACATACATACATGTGGACCTATCTCTGTGTTCGTATCTATCATTCTATGTGCCTATATATCTGTATATTTTGTGTATATATATACACAAACACTTTGGGAAAGCGTCTGCGGTCAGAGTCGAGGGAGACAGACGAGTGCGGGGATCGCTTGGCGTCTCTTACATCGAGAGGAAGGAGACAGTCCAAGAGTTTCTCCTTTTCCTTCAGGGACCAAGTTTGGAGTTCGTTGGCCGGGACTCCGAGCAGCTCCTCAGCTGAAAACGAAAAGCGGAACCACCTAGGGCAATTCAAATCCTTTCTGCTGGATGTCGTGCCTCCACCGTGACTTGTGAAATCAGTTTTCGACAACAGTTCTTCACCACAAAACACCTCGCTGCCTTAACCATAAATCAAACACTCAACAGCAAACCATGTGAATATAAATATATATATATATATATATATATATATGTATAACATCGGTGACTGTGTATTATATATATATATATGTTTATACAGGCACCCGCATGCATCCGCACGTTGATGTGTGCATGCGTATTGACTGTGAATTCGACGAGTTACTGAGAATCAATGCTCCGCGTTGTTGCACGGAGAAGCGAAGCGAGATCTAAAACATTGATGTCGCTTCCAGGAATCAGCCCAACTAGACGTGTAGTTTTCTTCTCTGCCACTGCGCAGTGCTGCCCCGTTTGGGTCGGAGTGCAGATGAAAAGAAATAAATCTGGAAAAAGTCTTCACTCACCTTGATCCGCGAAACAGCGAATCGTTATGTTGCTTGTATGGTCCACGAAGTTAACCATCAACATGTAACGCCAGTCTGCCTGCGCCTGGTGAACAAGTCCGGAACACAGGCATCTTCGATGCGTGTACACTTGTCCACCCGAAGCAGCCTCCTTATTCCTCTCGGCCGGCTCTCCCAACCTGCCCCAGAACGAATGCGATCACCGTTCTCCTACGACAACTCCTGAACTCCGGTGCTTTGGTCCCAAGTGCGCAGTGAGCGAAAAGATGCGCAGAACTTGACAAACATCACTATCTTTGTATACAGAACAAACGGACATCACGATACAAACACAGACACATATATATTGGTTTATACATAATTATAATATGCATATATATATGTATATGTGTATATACTATTGTCGAGGTGACCACAGGCCGCATGTCACTGGATTTTACAGTGGAATAAAGATGCGTTCTTCGACAATAATAGAGGATCGATGCAGCATCCGTGGCGCGCACACCCGGGAGCGGCAACGCGTTTCTCTGTCTGGGATTTCCCCGGAACTGTCGACAGGACAGAGGCACCGACATCTTTTCTTAAAACGAGACACCCGACAGCACCTACATGAGGTTTGTCGCATGCGTAGCAGGTGTAGTCTCCCTCGCCGTTCTCCACGAGTTTCTTTCGACACGAACTGCATGCAGGATACATGATGACAGCCTGTTGAGCGTCTGCACCCGAAGTCCCCATTTGTCGATCTCGATCTTCGCCAGCGTCTCTTCTCCGCGCTCGCCAGTACACCCGACGAATCTGGCCAATAAAACTAAAGGCTCCCTGCAGAAAAACAAAACTCCCTTTCTCAAAAGAAAATCAAGATCCAACATATATGTATATATATATATATATATACAAATGCACGTGTCACCTCAGGCGGTTAGGATTAGAGAGGCGGCAAGTGACGCATGCATGCATTTAAATGTAGACAAATGCGGTGGAGACGTCCGGTTCGGTGCCTTTGCGTAGACAGATAGATTGCGAGACACAGTCAAAAGTGTGAACGTAGGGGAGACGCAATAGAGCGGCAGCGAGACAGAGGACGGCCGACGGAAGAGTCACATGAGAATCCAAATTCAGAGGGCTTCACTCGAATGTGGAGACTCACAAAGTGAATCCACATGCATGCATGCAAGCGTGAGAAAAGTGAATTTAGCGCTTGTCCGGCTACGCCAACAGTTCCAGCGTGACGAGACCAAACGCCCGCTGGGGAGGGGGGACGAACGAGGAAACGCAGAAACACAAGGAGCACAAAGAACACAACGACAAAGAAGCAGACGACCGCACGGATGTCACGAACAGGCGACCGAGGAGACAGGAGAAAGCGCGTAGCCGAAGCCTGAGTCTGGGATTGAAAAACCAACACAGAACGAGAAACGAACGGTAGACACACGCAGACAGGCAACAAGCTAGATCAAAAACTGTGGCGTGGGGAGACAGAAGAACCGAGAATCGACTCTTGTGCAAGAATCGTCGAGACGAAGAAAATCAAAGACGCTCGTCCCAATCGACTCACATCTGTCATTTGCTTGATTTCATCGACGCATTTCTCTTCCACGCGTCGCTTCTCGAGCGCCCCGGCGCCGCCCATTTCTCCCGTACCGCTGCGAGACATGGAGGCGAAGCGAACAGAGCCGCTGTTCTGAAAAGCAGAAAAACGCGTGAACGTGGCAAACCACAAAGACGAACTCGAGTCAGAGAGCTGTTTTCCAATTTCATCGGAACAGATGAACGAGAAAGGAGACCGCTTTTTAGAGGCAGCGGGAACGAGGCGCGCAAAAGACGCGCCGCTCACTGGACATACACTCCGCAAAGCAGGGCGCAAACGAGGCGAGAGGGACGTCAAACAAGAACCTCGAGGCGGACGTTTGTGAGAAAGCACTGGGCATGCATGCACTGGAGAACGGAGTCTCATTTCTGCGACTAGAGACGAGACACAGCGCATGCCCCACCTTCAGAAACTCACGCCGCAGCCGAAACACTCCTACTCACCTAGTATGCGCATCTACATTCATTCAGGCAATCATGTGCGCAGGAGACGACAGACAAAAACAGTTGATGGCCATCTACTAAAAAGGCATTGTCGGAGCACAGACGTATCCTTCCATATATATATATATATATATATATACATATACATGTATACATGTATACATACAAATATGTATCAATGTATATGTATACAATTTACATCTACAACAATGACGCATACGCAGATATCATATATCACCCTCACATGGAAAAAGAATATCGCGTATTTATCTGTATATTTCACGGTATATAGGTAAACACGCCGTTAACCATTTTGTGGGGTATAAAGGCGTAAGGTCTGACCTCTTTGTACCACTGAAGAAGGGTTTGAGAGTCTTTGTCCGCTCCTGCGAACGACTGGAGAGACGTCAGAATCTCGCCGCCCTTTCCCGTAGAGGCCTGGCGGCCGCCTTGCCACTCTCGAACTTGAAGACCAGTGAACGCGACAACTCGAGGCAGAGAGACGCCTTCCAGCGCATCCACCTGAAACAAGGAAACACACCTGCGAAGAAAAGAATGCGCGGCAAGTCCGCCGAACGTCGAGACGCAACCAAGCACTCCGGAGAAGTAAAAAAAGGATTACTGAGGACATGGAACTTCATCCTTCGTGTAGGGTCAGTTAACTCTTCAGTGTCAATACCTCTTCGGAAGAGCCACCCAGGGAACACAGGCACGTTCATCCATCCTTTTATAACCTCATTCATAGTCATTAATGGAGATACCGAAAACGACCGAGAGATCAGATGCTCGATAGAAGTTTCCAGAACGACGTTTAACAGCACTTGTCACACATACGTATCTCCGTACCCAGATACACACATGCATTCGCACAAATATACATATATATATATATATATAGATATATATATGCATATATAACGTTGAGGAAAAAGGAGGAAGCGGCCCAGGCATGGATAGGCAGTAGTAGAAATCGAGAGATGAAGTGTCAGGAGAGGAAAACAGAGATGGCGCGTCCACGTACCTGATTCCCCCAGAGCGAGATTTCCATTTCGTACTGCGAGCGATCCACAACTTTCACATTTCTGCGTTTGAATTCTTCGCCGGTTTTCTTCGACACGACGGAAGTGACCGGCTGCATGTACACACGAAAGGCACGAGAACATGAGAAAAAACGCGACATTCGCATCTCGAGTCGGAGCGGCTCGCCGCTGCGTTCCTTCTGCCCGCTTCGCGTCTCTCTTTCAGCCTCTCTAGTTCTCCGCGTTCGTCCCTCCCACTGTGCTGCCTTCGCCTTTTCTCCAGGCCTCCTGCCAAGCAGGTGACCCCGCGACCGAGAAGGCAGCCGAGCCTGGAGACACACGGCTGGGAAGGTCTAGATCTCTGTCCATTGCGCGTACAGGCGGAAAACTGAAAAGCAAAGAAACCTCTTCGAACTCTCACCTGAGACTCGACCACGACAACGAGGACATCTGCGAAGAAAGGCAACTCGCGCTTCGATTCTGCGATGTCTCTCAGACTCATTAGCGCCTTCAACCTGCGCAACAGCAAAGACGACGAAGGCAAATGATTCACCTTCTTAGACACAAACAAGAACCACAAAGAAACATGCTTCTCTGACAGCGAAACCCGTTGACAAAGCGAAGGAAAACAAGAGAGAACTGCGGACTCCGAAACAGTTGAAAAACAGGAAAGAAGGTCGTGTAGAATGTTCGCTCTGTTGCGTCTCCGACCGGACACTCCGTCGGCGGTCTAGACACTCCAGAGAAGGGCAGTGCAGGAATGGGAAGCTGAGCGATTCAGCAGTGCGGCGAGCGACTGAAACACACGAGCGGAGTGGACAAAACTCATTCGTTTTCACTCATAAGGCAAAGAGATCGGGCGGCGACGCTGAGCGGTAAGAAATGAAAACGGAGGAGACACTAAAGATGCAGCGATTTGCATGTTTCGCCTCACTTTCGCGCAGTGGAGATGTCGCCTTCGTCAGCAACTTCTGTGATTTCCGAATCGCGGTAAAATACTAATTCGTACTGGTGCCCGACCGTGTTGAATCGCTTGTTCGCCACTTGCACTCTGCCCTTGCTCATCTGATACACCTGGGCACGGAAACCACCCGGACAAAAAAATCAAACATTCTTCCACATAGACTCATTTACAGATTTATTGGTGCGTCCGCATGTCTATTCACTGAGTTAATTGCAGGAAAAATATGTGCATGCGTAGGGAGCTCGATGAGTTTGGAGACGGGACCGTATCAACAGGAGCATGCAGAGACTGAGGAATGTGTATCTTCGAAGAGCACGAGACAAGCATGCCTTCTGTTTGTGTGGGCGCAGAGAAGCATTTCAAAGACGAAAATGAGGCAACTTCTTCCTCTCAACCTCGAAGCCTCACTCAGAGTGTCCTCCAGTGTCTCCTGATTGTGTCCGATTTACACTCCCCTTTCTCCCATTTGTCTTGGATTCTTCTTGTCGGTAAACTCCTACCTTGCCTTGTTTGAGAACTGGACTCCAGTGCTCGGCAGCGTCACCCCAGAAGACCGCGCGAATTACCTCGCCCTGCGAACGCAGAGAAGCGAAAAACGCAGCAGGCAATGCGAAGGAGGGAGCTCAAGAAAAGAAGTGGACGAGGACAGGAACGCGTCCGAACAAAGGAGGACTTGCGCCTGTTTCTCCGCGAAGCCGGCCGAGTGAGGGCAAGACGAGAGCGAGAAGACAGACGATCAACAGAGATGAAGGAGGAGAATGAAAGCTTCAGGATCTCCCAGAAGGACACTACACATCTTCACAAAACAAAGGGAAGTTCGCGTCGACCAGAGAAGCGAAGGCGGCACAATGAGACAACAGCGCCGACTCCGAGAGAACGACGCAGGTGTGGAGGCGGCCGTGAAACTCCACCAAAGTGTCGCGACGACGGGCGAGTCCTGCGCTGCACGGCCACAAGGCTGGAGAACAGAACTGCGAGAAAGCTCAGGCCGAGGAGAAGCAACGGAACTCAACTGGGACGTCTTGCCTACCGACGCGTCTTTCAAGTCTGCTGTAAAGAACTGGCGCGCATTCTTCGTCGACATCAGATCCGTCCGCTCCACCACGCGAACTTTCAGACGCCAGCGCACGACGTAGGGGTTCAGAGTCTTCAGGCAGCAGTACTTGACTCCGCTGAGTGCACAGAAACAAGGACGCATGCAGTCGAGAGAACCTCAGGGAGAAAACCGCAGTCCGCGGACGAGTCCCTCTCTGATGTGAAGCGCCGCCTTCGAAAAAACGAGAGACAAGCAATTGCGAAGGAGAGAATAGGTGAGCACGATCAACCAAACACTCATGCCTCAGACGCGGAACAGACCAACAAAACGGCGAGGTTCAGATTCCTCAGCCTCCCAGTTCGTCGGGTGTATGTACACCTCAGGGGAAGCCTTCCGGGGCGTTCAGCCGCTCCAGAGCCTGTCTGCGCGATTCGCGTCCTCGACACACACTTCGGTGTTTCGCTACCATGCTTGCTCTCTTTGCAGTGCCGGCTACTTGCAACAAAAACTTTTGTTCTGCCTATTTCTCGCGGATAGGGCAGGTCCGCCCAGAGGGCAGACGAGCGCAAGAAAGTCTCGCGAAGAATCAGGCAGAGATGTCGGAGTTCCAGAGACGGGAGGCTCGGCCCTCTCTGGCCGCCTTCCGGTAGTGCCACCTTGGACACTCACCCCTGTGAGGCGACTTGTGCGGCCGTCATTTCGTCTGTCTTTTTCGTTTCTGAAGAAATCGGTCTTCTCCTCTCTCGGGTGTCTCCCGCGTCCGGTGGATGTCCACAGGGTCTGGATGGATACCGTGCTTGAGGCTCTGATCTCTTGCAGATGGAGAAAGCAAAAGAAAAAGCGACAGACGTCAAATCTGAGAGACGCACAGCATGAGGGAGCCGACACAAAGATGCGAGTCGACGCTTGTAGAGCACCCTGAAAACAAGTGGAAAAATGAAAGCGATGCATCAGAGGTGCGCGGAGAAACTGAGGAGTTGCACGACCCAGACACCTGGAGGGGAGCGGCAGCGACGTCGTTTTCAGGAGAGAAGCCTTCTCTTTTCGCACAGGACGGACTGGAGAAAACAGTGCAAAAAATAAAAAGAGAGAAGCGACTCCGGGGGAGAGAAAACGAGGACGGAGCGGCAACAGACCGGACGTGAGGAGGATGGAGGAGGGACGGAGACAGTGGAAGCGCGAGGACGGAGGGACGGGTCGACACCGTTTTTTTTCGAGAGAAGCAAGTCAGTGCATGCGCTGCCCAGTGAACAAAAACACAAGGCAACAAAGAACTGAGAAGAAGGCGAGAGAAGCGCATTCGCAACTTCTGAGAGGTGAGGTGTACGTACGCCGAGGGGGGCGGAGCTTGATGCAGGCAGTCGACGGCGAAGTGGCGCGAACGCAGAAGAGTGGAGGGAGACAGAGGCCTGGCTGTGTCTGAGAAAAAGAAGAGCGACTGAGAGAAAGAGAAGAAGATAAAAAGAGAAATGCAAAGACGAACGCCGCCGAGAGGGCAGAGGCGAACCCGCAAGGCACACGGCCGGGAGAGGGGGGAGGAGACAGCCGACAGCAACTGCTTTTCGACCGAAGAGAGGTTGTCTTCAACCTGCGAATCTGAAAAAGCGAATCGGAGAACCGGAGAACGAAAACAAGTCTCCTGCTGGAGTGAACTCGAGGGAGAGAAAACGTACCAGTAACAGAATGGCACGCAGAAAAGAAAGCGAGACACGCTTCTCTCAATCTGGAGCGGGCTGCTTGGATTCTTTTCTGGGGTGGTGAAAGCACACCTAGTCTTCCGGTGTGAGAAAAGTAGCCTGTAGAACTGTGCGTGGAACCTCGATCGGGGGAGTGCATTTCTGAACAGTCTGCGTCTCGAAAGGCAGATAAAAACTGGACTCGAAAACGCCCAGAGAGCAGAACTTTGTGTCTTTTCTCGTTCGTGTCATCCGGAAGAAGCAAGGGCGTCAGAAAACTGACAGCAACCCCCCTCCTGAAACCGCCGCCTCCAGTACGCTTGTCTTCACTGGCGCCACCGGCGAGGAGCGCGCGTTTGCGGACTTGCTGGCTTCTTTGAGACTGGACTACGCTTCCCCCTTGTTGAGTCTGGAGACGGGAAGAGGTCTACCTTTTCTTCAGTCACGAGGCAAGCAGAAGGCCGCTGCACACGGAGCCGGAGGCGCCGTCAATGTCCCCTTCAAATGTCCTCCTTTTTTTCGAGACAAGAATGGTCTTTTAACCAAGAAGGAGAGGCAAACGCTCGCCTCCCTGCCTCTCCCGCGAACAGCTGGGGGCACAGACTCCTCGCTAGACGCGAGAGAGGCGGGAGGACACGTAGGACAGGCAGCTGGAATTCTAGCGGTTTAAAGCCGCGTTCCTCTCGAGAAAAGGGAGTCTCGAGAAGCGCGGAAGAAAACCACTGTAGCCAGAGTCCAGAAAATGGAAGCGCCTCTCGAAACGGCGCTTTTTCCCGATACCGAGGGAGCGAGGGGGCGCCCGCCTCCCGCGAGGGTGGACGCCGAGAGCCAAGGACGTCCGAAGAGGCCTCGGGTCGCGGCGCTGCTCTTGACGCTTGGCCGTTGGTTTTCCTTTTCCAAAAAGGGATCTCTCATAGAAGGACTCGCTTGTTTTTGAGGAAAAAGTTGCATGTAAAGCAGACGCGGGTCCCCACCTCCAGTGGACGTACACCGGAAATTGCTCCCCTTCGAAAAGTGTCTTCTGGCACAGCACAACATATCGAGTGAGCTTCCTTGTTCCCGTTTTCTGCTCACGAGCTAGACCTCTTTTTCTTCGAGTTCTTCTAAAATGCTTTGTCTTCATCTTCTCCTGAGATTCCACTCTCTCCGTGGCTAGTGTTTTCGCGGTTAGTCGCCGTGCTCCTTTTCGTCGGCTGGCGCCTCTTCTCCAGCTCACCGTTCTTCCCGTCTAGCGCAAGTTTTGAGCTTTCTTAGGGTTCCTTCCGTTGCCTTCAATTCTTTTTTCTCATTTCCACTCCTTGTCAACCGCTTGGCAAAGTCGCTCTGAGAAGGCCTCGTGCTGTGCAATCCGTCCGGCTGCTCTTCACTGGTCAGCCGCCACCCCAGGTCGCCGCCTCGTCCCTCGCTGCCTTGCCAGTCCTCTCGAGAGTAGCACCGAACTGTTCCGGCTCTTGGAAAACTCAATTCTTCCCCTTTTCTCTACACGTTCAACCTCTCACTCCCGCTTCTCTTTAATGCCCCTGCACCTGACGTCTCTGTGCGGATTCGAGCCAGACTGTGCATTGTGCGTCTCTAGAGGAACTTCGATTACCTTTGGCAAGAAACAATCAGACCTCGGCGGAGAACGGTCCTGCAGTCGAGTTCGAGCGAGGAGACTGGATGCCTTTGAGGATTTCCGGCAACTACTGAGGATCGTGCGTTTCGCGAAGAGGTGCGATTCGTTCCGAACGGTACTAGGGTACTCGATTGAACGAAGTCTTGGGCCTCGTTTCAAGGTCTGTCCTACGCTTACGAGCCATGAATTGTGCCCTGCTGTGTCCTGCCCGTCCATTGACCTCAGGCGCTTTTAGGCGCGTTGACTCCGCAGAGCCGGCGGCTCTCTCTGCGAGGTTTTTGAGCTGTTTCTGCAGGCGCAGAAAGGCGTTTTGGCAACGAATTCGATAAAGTTCTTTAGCCTTTCATTGTGAGGAAAAACTCAAATGGCGTCTGCCCGCCTTGCCCTGTAGCAGTCTGCGGGAGCACCTGCCTCAAATCAACGCAAACACGGTTCGTCCGCTGCGGTTTTTGTAGGCGCTCCTTTGCTGTCGTGGCACTTTACTGCAGCGGCTTTTCAGATGGACGACATCCACCGAGTTTCCGCTTCCGAGTCGAGGTGTATATACACTTGGGAGTACCGCCGAGGACTCCAGAGAGGCGTTTCCTC
Source organism: Toxoplasma gondii ME49 (assembly GCF_000006565.2). Classification (NCBI taxonomy): domain Eukaryota; phylum Apicomplexa; class Conoidasida; order Eucoccidiorida; family Sarcocystidae; genus Toxoplasma; species Toxoplasma gondii. The sequence goes on along the minus strand of NC_031474.1, from coordinate 2,708,973 downwards.
TACTTCGTTCGGTCGAGCCTCTCCAATACCGCAAAACCGCACGCGAGAAGCCGACCCGTTTCCCCGCTGACCTTGTTAGACTGAAGAGGAGAGAGAGGGAATTCAGCATCGCAGCGAGTGATAGAGCCTCTGCCAAGTCCGAGACCCTTTCTTCGATTCCATGTCTCTATTTGCCTCAGTATCAGCCTCGCCGCCATGTGGCAACGCGTCTTGCAGCAGCCTTCCGAGGAGGGAGATCTAGGGACCTTCACCGCGTCGTCGGACGCGGTTTCGGCTCCCGTCTCTCCCTCTTCCGCTTCGCGCTCCAGCGCCGTCGGAGAAGCCGCGAGACCAGACTCAAAAATCGTATCTTATCGCGACATTCTTTCCTCCCAGAAATCCGCAGAAGAGAGCGCATGCGAGGCTCGCTGCGACCGCTCGCCGCCGCCGCGCGTGCGCTGCGTGCCTGCCGTCGTCGCGTCTCAGCCGTCGGGTGTACGTACACCTGGCCAAGGGTCGGCGGTTGAGCTCTCGGGCAGTGGGGTGTCTGTTGATTCGAAGGCCGAGGGGAAGGCTTTCCTGATGTCGGTACCGTCTTCCGGGCGTCCGTCCTCGGATCGAAGGAGCGAGGAAGCGCCGGGAAGCTGCGGAGAAAAGCTGCGGACCCTCCCCGCCGTGTCTGGCGACGCGAAGACGGCAAGTCTTCCTCAACCTCCCCAGGGCGAGGGAGTGACTCCTCACTCTGCGAGACTCCGGCGGCGAAAGCAGTTCTTGTACACCAAGTCTTGGGATCAGGTGCAGCGCATGGCGAAGAAGGACTCGGGTGGCCTGACGACTCCCGCGGCTTCTCTCTCGGTTTACTTCCCTTTGCGCCTTCCTGGAAAGTGCGTCTCCGTCTTCTCGTCTTCATCCGCTTCGTCGGTTGACTCTGAGACCCTTGAGAAGCCGACTGTTGTAGTGTCGCTCCAGAAGCGGAAGCGGCGCCATGAAGAAAGCGAGGAGGAACTCGACGTTCCCGCAGAGAGGGAGCAGCTGAGACTTGCGGTGCCGAGCGCGGCCTCGCTGTTTGCTGAAAGACACCGTTCGAGTCCAGAGAGAGGCTGCGGAGCGAGGACTCCCTCTGCGGAGCCGCGGGGTTCCCCGAGAGCCGCGGACGAGAGCGCGTGCGTCCTCCATATTTCGAGACTGTCTCCTGTTGAGTCGACTTCGTCTCTGCCGACTTCGTCTCTGCCGACCTCTCTCGGATTCCAAGGTGGATGCGGCGCGGCCGGACGAGAAGGCCAACCTCCAGCACTCCGAGGAGAAGGATGTCCGTGCTTGAGTCCAGAGCTCGTCTGGGGATTGCCTCTGGAGGGTCTCTCTGTCCTCGAACTCCGAGCCTCGGACTGCGGAGTTTCTCACTTCGCGCCGGACTTCTACGTGCATGCAGCTGCAGAGGTGGACGACGCGCGTCGTTCTGATCGAGATCGAGCGGCGGACGAATCAGAGAGCGGCACAACGGACGGCGAAGAGAAGCGAAGCCTTTTCTCGGACTCCCAGAGGCGCGACGTCGCAGCGAGGCCTTTGGAGGCGCCAGCAGGCGGCTTCTTTTCGCTCTTGCCGTCGCTCCAAGTGCTGGACTTGCGATCAAACAACATCGCTGCCCTTCCAGAATCTATCGACTGCCTCGTACACCTGGAGACGCTTCTGCTCGACGGAAACGTCCTGACGGCCGTGCCGTCCGCTGTCCTCACTCTCCCGGCGCTGAAGAAGCTCTCGCTGAGCTCGAATTTCCTAACCATTTTCCCCAGCGCGGCGCTGGAGAACAGACGCCTCGACGATCAGAAGTCCAAGACAGCAACGCGACCCCGAGACGCCTTGCACGCGCCTCGAGATTCAGAGGAAGCGAACAGGGATGCGCCGTCCAGAGACGAGAAGCAGGGAGGGAGAGACGAAAGAGGCGCAGAGAAGGGAGCTTCGCCTCTGCGGAAGCTTCGCGTCGACTGCAACTTCCTCGGGGACATTTCGTTCCTTCTCTGTTCTTCTCCAGGTCCATCTGGAGCGAACGCGTCTGGAGTGTTTTTCGAAAACTTGGTTCAGGTGCATGTAGACTGCAATGTCTTCACTCTTTTGCCTCTGGGGCTCCACCGACTTCCACGTCTCCGAACGCTCTCGCTCGACTGGCTCAGATACACCTCGCCGCCGTTTCCCCGCGTCGTTCGCGGCTCTCTCATGCGCCAGTTCCTCTCTCGACTGCGGGCTCTGGAAGCGTGGTTGCATGCACAGGCTGCGGCGCTGCTTCGGAAAGTGGAAGCGGCAGCTGAAGGGGAAGCCGAGCGACCTTCTGCTCGGAAGCAGGGAGGAGGAGATGCATGCGAGGCGGAGGCGGCGGGGAAGCACGGTGGACGAGCTGGCGAATCTGGAGAGCTCGGGAGTCGCATGCATGCCAGATCCACAGATGCGCACCTTGGAAACGCTGCCTTGCAGACAGGGGAAACCGATTCAGGCTCTGGCTTGAGGCCTCACGAGGACCGCCTGCTTCTCTGTGGGTCTCAACCGTGCTCTCGATTTGCCCAGATGGTGGAAAACATGCAGGCCGGAACAGCTGAGAGAAGCAGCTTGGAGGAAGGAACGCGGACAGAGACGGAGTTGTTCGCTGTTGCCTCTCTCGCCTCGCGAGACAGACAAGAAGCTGCTCCACTCGCTCCTTGGCTGGGTACGGACTTGGCAAGCACCCCCGCATCCCTCCTCCTTCCAGCCTCGATCTCTTCTTCGTCGCCTTCCTCGGCGGCTTCTTCAAACTCGCCGTTCTCTTCCGCATGTCCCTGTTGCATTTCCTTTCTGGAATTTGTTCACTTCTTCTCCACGGATGTCGCCGAGTGGGTGTGTCCAGAGACGAACCCTGCGCCTCGTCTCCTCGCGAAGGCTCGTCACCTCCTTTCTGCCTTGAACGGCCCAGCAGGCTTGTCTTCCTCCTTTCCTTCTCCCTCCTCGCCTTGGTCCTCCTCTAGCTCGTCCTCTCTCTCGTCTCTTGTGCATCTGTTCCCCGCGGCTGCGTTTTCCTCTTCGCTGCCTCACGGGGTTTCCGCCCTCCTGTTTTCTCTCTGTGTGGTGGAAGTCCGGCGTTCGATTGCCCAGGCCTTCGCCGCCGACGTCGTTCTGGCGCGAGACGCGATGCGGAGGACGCGCCTACATGTAGCGGCTTTGGATGGCCATGAAGGCGTCGCTCGTGCGTTGCTGCGGGGTCTGCCGGCAGACTTCAACGCCCTCGACGCGGACGCGGCTTCGCCGCTCTTCCTGGCCGTCAAAGAGAACCAGTTCAACCTCGTTGCCCTCCTCGCGGAGGAGGCCGCAGCACGGCTGCGAGCTGTTGCAACGCGTCTGGAGACAACGGAGGCAAAGGCGCGCGACGATAAGAGCGCGAAAAATCGAGCGGCCGTTCATCCAGAGTCCCTCGGATCCACTCTTCTTCTTCTTCCCTATCCAGTGCCTGGAGTCTCCCAACACCGGTCCACGTCATCGAGTCTCAATCTCCCGCCTTGCTCTGCCGCTTCTCCTTCTTGCCCTGTGAGTGGAGAGCTCTCTGTGTTTCAGCGGCGGGTGCTGGCGGCGTATCACCTCTTGAATTCTGGGGCAGGGACTTACGGAACGCCTTTGCATGTCGCAACTGTCATGTTCGACTTTTCTTTGTGTGCGCTTCTGCTGCATGCGGGAGCAGACCCGACCGCGGTCGACGCGGACGGAAACACTGCGTTGCATGTGCTTTTCTCCGTTTTCGACAAAGGCTGTCCGGACCTAGACCCAGCTGTCCTCGAGACGCTGAGAAGCTCCCAACGACGCAGAGCCAGCCCCGCTGCTCTCTCCTCCTTTTCTACGTCAAGTCCTCCTCGCATTCCTTCATCCGCGCCTTCCTCTTCTTCATTTCTCGGTCCAACTCGGAGACGCGTCGAGGCGGCGAGTTCGAGAGGGAAGGAGAGAAATGATGAGGAGGAGACGAGTTGCGAGAGAAAGGCCGAGAGACCCAAGAGCGTGGGCTGTAGCGGGGGAGAGGAGGCGAGTTCTTGTGTGCGAGCGTTTTCCTCGGGAGGCGAGTCCGGCAGTCCGAATCCATCTGCTCCTCCGCCTTCCAGGACTCGGGAGAGAGAGACAAAGAGCGAGTACTCTCGAGCTCGGTTGCACTTCCTCGCGCTGCTTGGAGAGCCTCTGCCAGCTGCTGTGGAAGTCGGTCTTCTTCTTCTTCGCCATCCGAACGCAGAGGGCAAGGACGCGCACAGCCTCCCTCTGCTCCTGCCCGCGATGTCTCTCGAGGACGGCACCACTGAGTCCGCTGCGAACAAACGAAACGAAAACGCATGGTCGGACGCCCAAAGAGCACCCACATACGCCCAGGCATCCTCGCCTTCTCTCTCGTCTCGGGTCGTCCCTGGGTCGTCTTCATCCTCTTCTTCCTCTTCTTCTGCTCACCTTCTGCCTTCGTTCGCTCGCTTCCCCAGGTCGTTTTCTGCTCTGCTTTCTTCTGAGATTCGTCTGTGCATTCGCGCCAACCAGCTGAACAACGACAGGTGGGGAGCCATGCACTTGGCGGCTCGGCGAGGGCAAATCTTTGCGCTGTGGTTTTCCGCGGAGCTGTCCTTCCTGACGCCGCCGCGCTGCCTCAGGGGGACTTGCGAGCATGCAGAGCGCGCCGACTTCCTCGCGCCCACCAGCTGTTTGCTCGCAGCGACCCGACTGTACACGCGAGCCGCCGAAGCTGGGTCCTCCTGCCTCTCCTCGGCAGTCCAGGGAGCGAGGAAGGAGACGCGGGCAGACACAAGCGACTGGAAGGAGGCTGAGAGATCCCCCCTCTGGCGGGAGGGGGTGCCGTCCGGAGACATGTGGGTTGATTGGAGACGCGGACGAGACAGGGAAAACGAGACTCCGCGCCAGTCTTGCGGATCTCAGGCAGAAGCGGCCGTGGCAAAACAGGCAACGACAGCGAGAGAGAAGACTTCAGAGAGGGAAAGCAGTGGAGGAAGCGAATGCGCGCATGGGTTGTCTAACTCAAACACCTGTCCGTACGAAACTTCTTCTTCTTCCTCTTCTTCTTCCTCTTCTTCCTCTTCTTCTGCTTCTTCCTCTTCTTCCTCTTCTTCTACTGCTGCCTCCTCCTCTTCCTCTTCGAGTCTCATGGTGAATCCCTTTCTTGTGGCTGCGTCTCAGTCGCCAGCGCTTCGTTCTGCCCTGCGAGAGAGAGAAGCGAGTAGACAGCGTAGAGGGCGGAAGGGAACAGAGGAAACGGAGGAGAGGAAAGGCGCGAAAACGAAGACTACCGAGGCAGAGGAGAAGGAGGCCTCTCGGCCGAGTTCTCCTTCTGGACGCAAGAGATCTCCCAGTTGTGTCTATGGCAGGGACGAAGCTCGCCTTCGTTTTCTGTGGCAGCAGCTGCAGACCTCCTCGGCAGGAGTCGTTGCGGCAGAGGCCGTGACGGCTGCAGTCGTTGCTCTGGCGAGAAGAAGCGAAGAACTCCGTCGGGAAGTCAACGGCGAAGCAGAAAGCCTTTATCCAAGAGAGAACGCAACATGGAACGAAGACGAAGTGCTCCCGGCAGGCATTCTCGCGGAAGCTGGAGATTTCGACATTCTCCAATACACATCACTCAAGTTCGTTTGCCCATTCACCTTCGACCTCAACCTAAGAGGCGGCACGCACCTCTGGACGGCTCTCCACCTTGCAGGTCGGTTGCTTCCCGTTCATCTTGTCTTGTTCAGTCCCAGTCAAGTGAAGAAGATTTCCAGCATCCAAAACTGCTCATGACATGTTGCGACGCCTCAGCGCGTCGACCAACTTGTGGTTCCTCTCTACACATACACACATATACATATATCCATGTATTCGGACTTTCGTATACATGAACTCGAGGACATACCAATATATGTCAGCAGCTATGTCGCTGCATTCAGGTGTAAATATACATACATATATATATATATATATATAAATGGAAGGACGGAAGTTTCAGGTGGATTGAAAAAGGCGGCAGGCGGACACACGGGGACTACTTCTCGTTTGATGAATGCCACAGTCACGAACTCAGGTATACATACACTTGGCTAGACAGTTCAGACATTCCCGCAAGCGCCGTCGGAAGTTTATATATATATATATATATATATATGCAGTTGGTACACGTATAATTATAAGTATGTCTATATATATATATATATACATGCACTTGTGTACTTTTTAGTATCCGTTTCTTTGTTCTGCAGCGCATGCAGGGAATGTGAAGGTGGTGCAGCAGCTTCTGGACGGCGGAGCCAGTGTTTCAGTCTGGAATCGGCAGGGCCGCTGTTGCCAGGCTGTGGCTAGGGGACAGCACCAGCAAGCGATCGACAGGACGCTTTTTCATCAACATCAGGCTGATCTCTGGAGAGTGACTCACCGCACAGCTCGCTGTAAGTTGAAATGGTAAAGGAGACATCAAGAGCCAGACTGTTTGCTGCACGCATTTGTCCTTCCCTCAGTGCTGACCGAAAGAGCGAAGGCAATCCGGTATGATGTTGGGAGAGACATCTGAAGGAAGGAGACTGGGCTCTGCCGTGTGGGGCTGCCTCTAAGGAAATCCTCCCGGAAAGGCAAGACATCGGAATGGCGTCATGCGTCATCCAGACGGCGGCCATTCTCTTTTACATGCTGAGAAAACGAAATTCATATATATATATATATATGTATATATAAATTCATACGTGTATCTGTATAAAGACAAATATATATATATATATATATATAGATAGATAGATAGATAGATACATTTTATATACGGAGAGGGAGAGAGAAACGAGAAGCGGAGACAGTGTAGCGTCAGGTTCTAGGCTTGTAGGGAAGAGCGCCTTCCCCCGTGTGTTGAGGAATTGTTGAGGGCAGGAGAAGGATGAGGCCAAGGACTCTCAAGAGAAGCAGTCTGTTTCGATGTCGTGCTTCGGAATCAAGTCGTCGATGAAGACGAGATACCTTGAGGCTCAGTGACATGTCTCTGAATTTTTTCCACAGCCTGTTTCTCCAAGCGCTTCCGCCTGCATGCGTCTCATCGCCAGGAACCCGCTGTAACACGATCTGTCTGTTGGGTGGAGCCCAACGGATCTCCTGATCCGTTCTATCCTTCCTCCTTTCCTTCTTCCTCTTTTCCAGTCGCTGCTTCACAGTCTCCCTCCTCGTTCTCTTCTCCGTCGCATGCCGAGATTCAAAAGGACTCCGCGACCCCCCTTATGAGTCCTCACGTTCTCTCTCTATCCTGTGCCTCAGATTCTGTCTCTTCTTCTTCTTCTCCTTTTTCAGCCTCTGTCTCTTCTTCTTCCTCAGCTTCTGTCACTTCTTCTTCTCCTTTTTCAGCCTCTGTCTCTTCATCTTCCTCAGCTTCTGTACCCTCTGCGTCGTCGTCTGTATCGCCGACATTTCCTCTCCCTGTCTCTGTGTCTCCCACCGAGGGAGGGAGCGTCGGCGAGACTCCTGCCCAGGGAGCTCCTTCGCTTCTGGAGGATCGAGGAAGCGCCGACAAGGAAGGGCATTACTTTCTCCTGCGTTCCTCCGAAGGCGACGCAGCCGCTGAGAGGATTGATCTGATGGATGAGGACGAGTTTTTCGGCGAAGCCAGGCTGGAAGAGAGACCATCTGAAGGCGAAGAAACAGCGACGTCTGACCCTGTCTTCTCGGCGTCTCGGCAGCAGGCGAAGGGAGTACGTCGACGAGAGTCCGCGAATGGAGGAGACCAAACGACGGAGTTCGAAGAAACGCATGCTTCGTCGTTTCTGTCGACCTGGCCAGGCGCGCTCTCCCCGCAGCTCGTGTCGACCATCGTCGAAGAGGTCAGTCGCTCTCTCAGCCGAGAAGACGCCTGGCCAGGCCGCGCGAAGGAGACTGCAGAAGAAGCTGCATACGCAACTGAGTGTGGGGAGACGCGAGTCGACGTCGTATGCGAAGGAAGGAACAGACCCGCTGCAGACTCTGTGGCCAAAGCAGACGGTGAAGAGAGGCCAACGCAAACAGGAGAAATGCGAGGAGGAGACGCCCCAGGACAGGCGAGAGTCACCCACGAAGAAACGGCACAGCCGACGGCGGGGCAGGCTGTTCCAAAACTCTCCAAAGATCGAGTGCATCAAAACAAATTTGCTGAACTGTACGACCCCTGCGAGAGGTATGCTTATAACTGCAATCCCTTCTCGCCCTCGCCTTCTTCTTTGTTCTCTACAAATGTTGTACAAATGTGAGTTCTTTTGCGCTGACACTCAGCTCCACGTATCGCGCAGTTTTCGTCTTCATCTTTCCCTCGCTACGACCTCCGTCCTTTTTTTCGCTTCTTCTCCGTCTCTGTCTCTCAGGGGGGAAGTCCTAAGCGTCTCCTTTCCGTTGCTGCATTCTTCGCTGTCACCACCTCTCCGTCTCGTCTGCTTGTCGCTTCCGCCTTCTCCAGCTTCGAGCGTTTCTCTGTTTTCTTTTCCGCAGACTTAGGGCGCCTCTCTTTGATGCAGAGCGGCGCGTCCTGGAGGCCTACAGCGGCGCGTCGCTTTCCGCTGCAGTTGCGTCGAGCTTCGCAGCGGCTCGAGCCCTGTCTCCTCCGATCTCGGATTCTCTGCTTTCCCCTTCCGCATTTAAAGCAGATCTTCGTCCTTGGCCGTCTTCTGCTCATTCCTCTCGCCCTGTCAGCTCACCTCGGTCGGTTGTCCTTCCGCAGTCTCCTGTCTCTGCTCCGGTGTCGCTTTCGCTGCCTGTCGGTTTTGTCCAGAGAGCCTCTCGACCTCTTTTGCATTCGGGACTGGACGCGCTGGAAGCGGCAGCGGTGGAAGGCCCACCTTGTCGTTTGGTTTCGCTTCTCTCGCAGAACTTGGTTTCCTTGAAAGCGGCTGCGTTTCTCCCCCTTTTCTCCAACTGTCGAGACATGCGGCTGGGGTGTTTTCTTGAGAATGAGGCGCCGCAAAGGGCGCGGCGCGGCACAGTGAGGTGGCCGTACAGCCCAGCGGGCTCTCCACGGTGTACGCGCACCCCAGGAGAGTCTGCGAGCGACGATAGAGTCGTGGAACCGGAGGATGCCTGGGATGGACGGATCCGGCAGGAAAGGAACCGTACGAACGGCCGCGAATGCCGAGAGATGGGAGAGCGCGGGGAAGCGACGAGGAAAGGTCGAGGACAGGAGAGAAGCTCTACCAGTTCATGCCGCGAGTTGTCTCCAGAGGGTCGGGCGTCGGGGCTTCGGACGCGAACCGTGTCTCCTTCCAGCGCTCCGGAGTCCCCTTGTCCTGCCTCGGCCGAACGCGGAAGTCGTCGCTCTTCTCCCTCGTGCTCTTCTGCGTCTGTCGCAGCTTTCTCTCCGGCCTTCTCCTTCGCCTCCACGTCTCGCTGCGACTCGCCGTCCTTCCTCTCTTCCGCTTCTCGAGAGAGCAGAGAGACTCCCCCGAGCTCCCGGGGTGTATGTACACCCCACGAGACGCTGCATGCAGATCTCGCCGGGGTCTGTCCGGCATGCGACGCACCCGCGTTGGACCACTCGAGCGACGGCGTGCTCTCTACGCAGCGCGGCCGGCGAATGGAGAGGCGAGACAGAAAAACCATTGACTGGGAGGACAGCGAGTGCGCCTTTTGCCATGGAGGCTTCCTCCACGTTTTCCGAAGAGGCTCCGGCGAGCCTCTCTGGCGACGCGACAGCTCCGGCTGCACGAACGAAGACGCGCTCCCCGCCGACCCTCTGAACGCTGAGGGGAGGAATCTGGAGATCCCGAGGAAGAAGCAGACCTCGGCGGAACAGAGGGCAGAGAGAAAGCAGCAGTGGGACAGTCAAGGCCGACAAACGGAGCTCCAGGAAGGCGGCTCGCTCGCTGTCGCAGCCCCGTTGTCTTTCGGAACTGGGGGGGAAGCTGCGAGGCTTTTGGCAGACGGCAGCGAGACAGAGAGAGGAAACGAAAACGTCGCGTGCTCGCAGAGTTTCCGGAATCACAGCAGAGGGACGGAAAAGGGTCGGTCTAACGGAGGAGCGGAGATTTGCGCAGATTCATCCTCGACGTCGCGAACGAATGGCCGTCGATCCCACACTCCAGGCATCGCTTCTGGCGTGAGAGGAAAGGTCGAAGAGACAGAAGAGTCTGGGAGACTCGCTGTTTCCTCTGAAATACTTCCCTCTGCAGACAAGGTCATGCGCATTCGCGACGCATCTCTGGACAGGCTGAATGGCGACGAAGAGGAAGAACGAGAGTGGGGACTTCTCCCAGAAGACAGAACAGGAGCGATATCGAGACAACGTCGAAGAAGAGCGCGCAGCCGAGCGAGACGAGCTGATCAGGATGCATGCAGTCTCCTGATGCTCGCCGTCGCCCATGGACACGAAGATCTGGCGATCCTCATTTTCGACACCCTTCAGCCGAGTAAGAACGCATGCAGAGATCCGAACTGCACGCGATATCTCGCTATCCGTTCATGTTCATGGAGAGAGACTAAAAACGCGCAGCGTTTGCCTTCTGCGTTCGTTTCCTTCTCTGGTGTTGAGGAGAGATAGTGATGAACTTTCTTTTCAATTGAGAATCGAGATCGGCTTCGCTCGAGAAGTTTAGCTGTCTACATGTAAGGATTCATCTTCGTGTGTCGAGTCTCGTGAGCATGTGCAATTTATCTCTGTGTCTGTGCTGATGGGGTCTTGTCTTGGTGAATCTTCCTAATTCGTCTAGTCTGCCAAGGTTTCTCTGGAAGCAAATCGCGCGCGACAGTGCGCCTTTCCTCCATACAGAGACCTTTACGTGGTTTCGCGACAGCGAAGGATAGACAGCCTCTTAGCGCAGGGTAGACACGTAGTTCATTTGGGGAATGTCAAACCTGTCTTGAGCTTTGTCTTTTCCATGTTTTTGCTGTGAATATCTTTCTTTTCTCAGGAGAAAAACGGTGCGCCTTGTTGATGCGCACTCCTCTTCTCCACGACTCTCTTCTGCTTCTTCTCGCGAAAGGCATCTCGCCGGCGGTAGGCTTCTGCAGAACGTACTTCATGCCTTCTCCACTTCTCGCCTATCCAACAACATGTTTTCACTTCGTCAATAAAATTTAGAAATATGCGTCATCCTCACAATCGCTCTCTCAGGTTCCCCCGCGTCTCCACACTCCCTGTGCATATGAGACGTTCTCCCTTTCTCCGCGTCATCGGCTCCTGCTCTCCTCTCTCTGTCGTCCTGTCTCGACTCCGACTTCTCCCCTCCTGTCTCTTTTTCGACTGTGCCGGTCTTCTCCTCTCTCGCAATTCTTCCCCCTTCGATTCCCCCTCACGGACAATTCATGTTCTGGCTCAGTCAAGCCAAGGCATGAAAGTGATGCGCCTAGAGGTTGATGAACAGAGAGGCGTGATCTCCACCGAGGCGTGAGCCGACGATCCCTTGTCGCCGAGTCGCTCTGCATGCGTTTTCTCCAGGACTCTCTCCTCGGCTTGGCAACTCCTTCGCCTTCGCTTTCTCGCCGAAATCTCCTCCACTTTCTGATGTCTCTGGACTTCCGCGAGTTGGCAAGCATCTCCTCGTCGTCCCCGCCGCCCTCTGGTCGTCCGTCGGAGAAAGTCTCGCTCGACCCCCGGCGCCTCCTTCTGCGACAGAGAAACAGAGAAGGAGTCTTTCCTCTCCTCGCTGCGTGCTCGCGTGGAGACTTTCACCTGCTGAGTGACATGCTTCTGTACTGCGCCCTGGATTCCTGCCGATGTGAAGGACGGCTGGAGATCGAGGAACCTGGAGAAGCACAGAGAGGACAAGGGAAGGCACACACAGCGACGAGACGCCGTTCGCAGTTCGCCACGGTAGGACGCGCATCTGCAGCCTCGTTCTCAGGGAACTCCCGAACTCACAGATGTTGTGCGGAGGCAGTCCTAGTCCTCCAAAGGGAGGCTCCCGGTTCGCTCGGGAGAGGAATCAGCAAGAGACAGCCTCATGTCCCCCTCCTCTGTCCCCTATTGCCTCTGACTGTCTTTGCTCACGTTTTACCGCCCCGTCGCGTTCGTCTGAATGTTGTCCTTGTGTTCCTGCTCCTCTCTGTCGATTGTTTTTTTGCTCCTGTTTCGCGGGCGGAGACCCTCTCCAGTTCTATCCGTGTCGTGGTTCGAGACTTTATCTGCTTCGCCTTCCCTCTGATCGCGCCTGTGTGTCTGCAGGTCCTCGCTCTTCTTCAGTGCGTCGTTGCAGCTGTCCGTGAAGGCCATTATCCGGTTCTCCTTCGCCTGCTGTATCAGCCTCTCGTCTCATGTCCCTCGTGTGCAGTCAGTGGACATGCTATTCTGTGTCTTCCCTTCTCTTCGCCTTTCTCCTCCTCTCCGTCTTCCTCCGCTTCTCCGTCTTCCTCCGCTTCTCCGTATTATCATTCTCTGACGTCGGCTTTCTCTCGCGTCTCGTTCTCTTCTGTCGAGGAGGTTGAAGCTCCGGAAAGAGGCTTCTCTTGCCTGTCCTCCCCGGTGTGCCGAGGCGAGAGAGAGGCGGCGCCCGGAGCTGAGGACGAAGGGGACTCTTCTGCTCTCGAAGAACAGATTCTGCTTCTCACACGGTTGGAAGCTATCGCGACAGCGGTCCAGAAGGCTGACGCTCGTTCGCTGTCTCTCCTGCTGAGATCGGCTTTCCTTCCGCCTCCTGCGGTTCTGGCTGCCGGCCTCGTTCTCTCTCTCCTCGTTCGGAGGGGGGGAAGATCTGGGGAAGCAGCCAAGCCCCGACAGAAGAGAAGAGCAGAGACAGTGGACGAAGAGCGCGAACGCTGCGGTGGAGGCGAACATTACGGACGAAGGAGACAGACAATGGGCAAAGAAGAAGAGCCTTCCACTGGCGGGTCAGCTTCAAGGACGCAGAGTGCACAAAGGGAAGGACGAGTTAAGGCAGAGCTGACGCTCGACAGAGACCTTATCACAAGACCGAGAAGCGCAAAACATGGTCTGCGTCCAAAGAGTCCCCTAAGAGATCGTCGCGCTGCTGTCACCTCGCTGACAAGAAGTCTCTGGAGCCTCGCAGCGCGTCTCATAGGAAAAGACAACTTAACAGATGGTGCAAGAAGGCGACGCGGAGACGCCAGGGGAACTGCCTCTGGCGTACGTACACCCCAGGGCCTGCCCACGAGTGGAGAAAATGAGAAGACGGAGGAAGGCGGAAGTCGAAAGGAGGTTTCCGGAGAGAAGGCGTTCAGTGCGAGTTCCTTCATCGAGGTGCCAGCGCTTTTCCAGGAGACCCAAGACGAAGCTCTCGCAATGCTGACGTTAGTCGCCAGGAGAGCCGCGAGAACAAGCTGCAGTAAGCGTGATATAGAACGGAAGGGTCTTTGTTTTCAACACACAGTCTCAGTTGCTTTCGCATCTCTCCTTGTCTGATGTTCTCTCGTCTTTTCGCCTTCGTCCATCGATGCATTTGTCCTTCTCGCTCTTCCTCTCCTGATTTGTGCTCTGTCTGCTCGCTCTTCTCCTTCCTGTGTTTTTCTTCCTCTTCCTCTTCTTGCTCGTTCTCCCCCTTGCTCTTGCCTCATCTTCTCTCTGTCTCTTTCTGGGCAGTCTTCTTCTTCGTCTTGCAAGAGGTCCGTCCAGACGTCCTTTCTACCAAATAGCTTTGATCTCGACTCTGAAGAGGCTGTCTCTATCGGTCAGTTGTCTTTCATCCTCTTTCCTCAGTCGAGGGGTCGTTCCCCAGTCTGCCTTTTTTCGAGATCCTCCCTTTCTATTTTCTTCGTATGAATCAGCGCCTTTCCGCTGTGTATCCAAACGCATGCACCCGAGAGCATGCCTCCCCGTATTGCATCCAAATACGCAAGTATATCGATACGCTTTCTCTTCAGTGCTCTACCCCGGTCGCACGATACTTTCCAGCCCAACATGTTTGCATCTGCTTTTTCCATTCTTCTCCCCTTCTCTCAGGCTCCGAGGACGTCCTTCTTCTTCCTCTCCTACGCACCCATTTCGCGGCTGCGCTGTCCTCGCTCTCTCTCTTCCCCCTGGAAGAAGCTTCGTCCTCTTCTTCTCCGATCTCTCCCTTCGCTCTGGCCGTGCAGTCTCCGTTTGGGTGGAAGCAATCTCTGAGTCGAGGAGAGAGTTCCGGCGCGCCCGTGTCTCCGCTGTCGAAGGCGACAGCGCGAGTCCTCTCGGAACCTCTGCTGGACGGTCTGCGTTCTGGGGGGGTAACGCCCTCGGAGATGCAAGCAAAGTTACATGCATCCCCGTCTGTGACTCGATCCTTCTCTTCGTCTCTCCTGCCTGTTGCAGAGGCGGTCTCTCAACCAGAGGAAGGTCTGGTTCCCCACGACCCTCTCTTTGCTGCTTCCTCGCCTGTCTCCCCCTCCTCAGTTTCTTCCTCTCTTGCCTGCGACGTACCTGACATGAGCGCCGCTGTTGTCCACCGTGAACAGCGCGGTCTCGACGGCGAGTTTTCGTCTCCCTCTTCTTCTTCGTCTTTCTCTTCTCTTTTCTTTTGTGCGGGTTCCTCCCCTCAGTTCCCTGCCTCGGCGGCATCGATTTTGGGGGTCTCGACTTTGTCTTCTTGCTTCTTAACGTGCAGCGACTGTGGCGACGAAGTTTCCAGCGAGGAGCTCAGGTCAGCTATCTCATCGCTCTTCCGCTCTCCCTCTCTCTCCCGCTGCTCCTTCTCCTCTTTCCTTCCTCTCTCGCCCCGCGCCACTATCCGCCTCAACGACTCTAGCCTCCCCCGGTCTTCCACGCTGTCTCTCGCAGACTCTGTCGAGGGTCGCGCTGCCGCATGTTTCTCCGCTGCCTCCGCATTCTCCACGACTCCTTGCACCTTGCAGAGCAGCGGAGCGCATCGTTCGCCCCCCTCTTCAGCCTCTGTGTCTGGCTGCTCTCCTCGCGCCTCTCCCCAGAGTCTCGAGAGAGGCTCTGGAAAATCAGGAGGAGGGAGCGGCGACGCTTTGGGAGGTTTTCGCCTTCAGAGAGCTGCGCCCCAGCAGTGGGCTTCTCGATGCAGCACGCAACAGACGGAGCTGTCCCCGTCTCGCGCATGCATTGAGGAAGTTAATCTCCTCCTTGGCGCAGAGGGCGCCATTTGCGAGTAAGATTATGTGAGAAGCGGCTCCGGTCTCTATCCACGTGTAGATGTCTCTTGAACTAGAAGCAGAATAGTGTAGAAGGAGCGGTTCATCTGAACAGGTCTTCTTTCCAGCCTTTCTTCGTCTCTCCGGAGGTTTCGTTACTTGTGTTCGAGGCGATGCCCTGTCCGCCTGACACTCGGACAATGCGCGTGCATGCAACTATCGGAACCTGTTCGCATGAAAAGCAAGGCCGCATGCGTTTAGATTTGACGGTGAACAGGCAATGCAGTCGAGAGATGGACAGAACCATCAAGCCCGCAGTGGTAAAATGGATACGCGCATGTGTGAGAAAAGTGCCAGGTGGATCTGCATGCAGCGACAGCGCATGCACCGATCAATGAACGCTCGGATTTCTCTCAAAGAATTCAAACATGTTCTGGGTCGCCGGTCACGGATAACTTCGTGCGTTTTCCTTCATCACCATGCGTTGTGTAGCTATGGTCTCTGTTCTCAACAACGGCGGGCGTTGCTCGGACGAGACGGTATTCTCTGTGAACCATCTGCGATCATGGTTCGAATGCCATTTTCAAGACCTGACGAGATCTCCTACTTCCAGTACAGTCAGAGACCTCTCTCGGCCCGCGCCTAAGTGTGGAGTGAGCTGGTATGGTCTTCTCTCTTTTTTAGGTGCTGCGGATTTTTCTATTGCTCTGCATGCATCGTTACGCTCGAGCACTCTCCTTCAGTCCCAATTCTCCCCGACCTGGAAGCGGCACACAGAAAGCCTCTGTTGCTTCTTCGTTCTTCTTCCTCGTCTCCGGTGAGGAGACGCGAAGATCGCAGACAAGTTTTCAAACAGAAGCAAGGACGCAGACGAAATTCAGGAACTGAAACGAAATCTCTTCACAGCTGGCGCTTCCTCGATTTAAGAGGCAACCACATACTTCCACAACCTTCAAATGAACGTCTTACATGTGAATTACACCTGGTTTACCGAAAAGGAGTTTTGCTCAATCACAGATCTGCTCTTTCCAGCCTCGGGCTCTCGTGCCCAAAACAATCCGTCGCATCTATTCATACGCATGCAGACGATAATATATGTTTATATATATATATATATTTATAAGCAAATGTATCTTTGTATATATATAAATATATGCATATGTCTATGCGTATATGCACTTGCAAATGAAAACAGAAAAATGAAAAAAATTCAATATTTTATAGGAACGCAATGGGGGAGCCGGAGAGACTGTAGAGAACACGGAGAGCAATTTTGACTTTTTTGTTCGTTTGGGTGAGAAGATGTCTCTCACCCAAGATGCAAAACGAGCAGGTACAGACGCCTCGGAACAGAGTGGAAATCGGTTGCATGCATTAGGAAATGTCTTAGTTCCTCGGCGTCTGTTTCAGAGCCGCGAACTCGGAGCCAGTTTTTTTTGCATTTGCAAGTTTTGGAGTGTGCCTTCTGCATTTTTGCCTCAGATCTGCGAGCTTCGATCCGGGTATCAGCCTCTGCAGAAAATTGCATGCAAGGAAGAAAATGATATTCAAACTCCGTCGAAACCGGAAATGTGTCACGGAGATCTCGTCGACGAGGTGCCTGAGCCGACTCCGCCAGACGTAAGTAGAACACCAAGAAATCAATACGTTTTTATTTATTTATTTATCAATCTCTATACATAGGGATAAATACATTTTACACATGTAGGCGTATACATGTTCTCACGAATTTGTATGTATCTGTGAACAAGTCCTTGAGAATAAATTTAGATATATGCATATTTATGGTGTGTAGATATTTATGTGTCTTTGCATGGATGCGTTTGTATTTCTGTCGGTAGGCATGTACTGCCGTTCCTGTTCCAAGAGAGACCCATTCATCTACACGTACGTCAATATTGATATTAATGTATAAATATATATATATATATGGTGTGAGGGTCATAATGGCTATTTCCCTTGCAATTAGATGCAAGCAAAGGCAGTTGCTCGCCCCTTTAAGTTTAGCGCATTTGTTTTCTGTCGGATTTCTGTGTTGACTCTGTAGAGCAGCGGAGACAGCTCAGGGGAATCGCTTATGACGGTTTTGGAAACAGCGAGTCTTGAGGAGTCTTCGGATGCATGCAACGCGGGGGCGAGAGAATGGGGGCGAGAAGGGACTCGAGGGGACAGAGAGAACACAGGAAGAGCAGGGGAGCAGGACTCGCAATCGCAGGCAGTCAGAGAGGAGGCAGAAGACCTGGAACTTGTCGATCAGACGGGAGGGCAAATTGCCGGCCTTGAAGACCGAGAAACCTTCCTGACTGCGGCCGAACAGGCGTCTTTGACTTCATCGTTTCCAGGCACTCAGCCACCAGGAGATGCAGAGAGGGGGAGCGTTGACGAAAAAGACGAGGAGAGATGTGCGGCAGGCGGCGACAGAAGAAGAGAAGAGAAGGGAGAAGAGAGAAACTCTTGTGCGCCTCAGTCTGTAGAGTTTCGTCCTGCGGCAGTTGCGTCTCTGGATTGGCCTGGGCAGAAACGAGGCGACGCTCTCGATATGGGAGGGATCAGTCATACGTCTTCTCCCTCTTCTTCTTCGCATGTCTGGCTTCGGTCCCCCGGCCTCTTTGGACAGCTCGCCAAATCCTCGCGGAAATACACACTGTCTCGGAGAAGCAATACTTCGCCCCTCCGAAGACATACGGCATTGGCTCTGCAAGGACGTACCGAGCCTCCCGAGTCAGGTGTATGTACAGCCGACCCTGCAGGTTCGTGTAAACGCGATTCCTCAAGTGTATGTACAGCTCGCCGGTGGGGGAAGAGGGGACACAAGTCCTTCTCGAGTCTCCGCAGTCTGTTTCCAGGTTTTCGCCGGGTGCAAGCCAGCGGGACGACAGAGCAGTTCCCTTCGCTTAGACAAGAAGGAGAGAAGAACGCAGAGGGGGTTAACGCGAACGGTTTGGCACCACTGGCGCCGGACGCGGGGACCTCGAGAGACGCTGACAGTGGAATGGAATGTCGCGTAGAGACGCAGTCGCTTGCGGCAAAGCGCGGTCTCTCTCGAGACTTTCTGCCTCTCTTCCCAACGCAGGATGACGACACACTTCAAGAGTCTCTACTCACGGAGGGCGCATGCGACAGTCCAGAGTCGGCGAACTCCTCTCTTTTCTCGACTGCCCCTCACCGCTCGGACAGTCCCCGCATGCAGTTCGCAGACAGCGAAAAAGCGATGCAGCGAGGAGACGAGGGCTCCCGCCTCTCGCTCTTGGCGAGTCCGTCTGCAAACAAAGGCCGCAATCGGGTGTCGCGGCTGCAGAGCCTCGAACACCAACGCTCACGCATGCATGCAAGTTGGATTCAACAAAAACAAGTCCTTGCCTACGTTCCGCTCTTCCGCCTGCGGCGACGCCTCGACGTGCTTCGGCGCCTGGCGACCCGCCAGCGACCCACGCTGCACCGAGCGGCCCTGCCGATTGCTCCGGCGTCTCCGCAAAATGCGAAAACCCCGAATATAGGCCGACGAAGAGGTCGAAGAAGTCAGACGCCCGGACGTCAGCCGCCAGCAGGAGACGTCGACTCGGCCGTCGCCGGCCTCAAGCTCTGCAGACCCTGCGCCGCCTTCTATTCGATTGTCTGAGGGAACTGCGTTGTGGCCTCCGTCGGGGAAAGGAGACGCTTGAGTCCTCACAAGAGCAGGAGTGGTGATGATCAGTCTCCTCCAGAAGTGGGGAGACATGCGAGCAGGAGAAATCGTGCCTGTGGATGTCATCTGTGCGCGAGTCTCGCTTTCCAACCTCAAGAGAAGAAGGGGAGAAGAAGGACTTGAAGAAAGAATGCAACCTCCCTTCACATTCAGAGTTCCAGACAGGAATAGAGAGTGGCCTCCGTCCAGAAGATCATTTATGCATGTCTTTTAGGTGTTCGATTTAAATTTGCAAAGGCACATGATTTCAGAACAGTCTCTACCGATATACATAGAGAGACAGACATAGATTTGTATATAGGGAGATTGATACGTAGGTCTACATTTGTCCGACTTGGGTTCATGAGCCTGGGGCCGTTGATTTGTGTCTGCTAAAATGTCCGTAAATATTTATGTACAAGCGCATATTCATACAGTGTACACATGTATCTGTCAATGTGTGCGTATGGGGGAAACGCTACAAGGTGCATGTCAAAGTGGCGCATGCGTCGGTTAACAGACACTTGGCTCGAAATTACATGCTTGTGTTTTCGTCACCAGTTAGTAACGGCATAGTCCCGCGCCGTCACAGTGTCTTCTTTCATTTAGTAAAGGTCTCAGAACGCCTTTAGACCTTCCTACTCTCTGGGTTTCTCAGTCGTTCCTGGGTTCACTTTGCACTTTACACTGTAGAGCGATCCAGGAGGGGCTGAACAGACCCCGCTTGTCCGGTGTGCCTTGCGTGGATTCACCGTTTCCAGTCACAAAGGCTACACTCGTCCTTTTCTGGGCAGCAGGATGGGGCCAGAAATCAGTAGAAAGAAAGAGAACAAGAACAAAGACTCCAACTCTTCTTGTCAGTTTGTTTTCACCTCAGAAATGGACCGGAGACATTTCGCTTGTACATCAATGTCCAACATCCACACGCCTGCACGCTTTCTCACTCTGCCTAAAATAAAGTGCAGAACCATCTACTCAAATATATATAAATATATGTAAGTAAATGTTCAACCGTAGTGCATGCATACATGGAATGAGGAAGGCAGAAAATTATGGAGTTCGATGTTCTCAGACGCTCACCTTATTCCTCGTGGGTTACATTCTACGCGTAATGCATGTATTGCTGCTACCAGTCGTATTAGCATTGTGAGAGGTTTACTCGTCACATCACTACGGTATCTACATCTGCATTGCACGAGACAGTAGCCGAATGGGAGCCGTGGGGAACGGTGGCTAGATGAGTCAAGCTCTCCGATGTGATGAAACGCAGATGACTTTGACGCTTTCTTTGTGAGAGGCACTTGACACGAATGCTCAACGAGAGCCATGGACACCCTGGAAAGAAGCGAGCAGCCGCTCCCGTATCAACAGCGCGTTCCACGGAGAGGTACATGAGTGATTTAGCTCGTGAATCCGTTCAAGAACTCGTTCAAGAACTGAATGATCTGGCTGCGATTGTTCCAGGAGTAAAGGCCGCTTGCGTGCAGATCCGAATTCGAGTAGTGGGTCAGCAACGCTCTGACAAGGTGATACCCGTTGGAATGACCCAAGGAGCTGGGCTCATCCACGCCTCTCCCTCTTGTGTCTGGTAAAAAGAGAGTGTAAGCAAAAGGCGCTGCATAAAGGGCGCGTCTTCAAAGAAAGTCTCGCTTTCTGAAAAACGACGTTTCCATCTCATGAAAGAGGCCACTTGACCTTGTGCCCAAGCAGATTTCTTTTCCTCGACGCCGGGTATACGCTCGGCGGAGCCAATCAAAAATTCCTGCAGACGCATGTATGACTCTGCAGTACATGTTTACGGGGATGCTTCTATCAATGTGTGAAAAGATCTATTCCTGTGTTTGCAGATGTGTGCTCATGTATTTGGTCAGCGTCGGGAAAATGCTCCGAGTGACAGAGACGAAGAATTTCGGCGGACCCCTGCAGACACTCTTCGGCAAAGTGCGTCTGTGTCTCGCGCGGGCCTTGTTTGCAAGTTGAGAAACGGAGTTCGATAAAAACGGAGTCCAGACGTTGTTTATAACCAAGATCGAGCTGAAAACCTTTGTCAACGGAGTGGTGAAAGAAGCTGACTCGTTCCTGGAGGTTGTAAGTCCTTCTTGGCGCGAAAGCAAATCAAAAAAAGACGAAGTGGAAAAACGTCTTTCGTCTGTCTCCGCAGCCACTGAGAAGCGCGCATAGCGTCTAAGCAGGAAGGTACTGTGTCTCTGTTCCCTCCTCCCTCCTCTTCTCATTTTACCTCTCTCCGCACTACGCAGACACACTTGCATTCTGTCAACCGGTTGGTCTTCCTCTCCGTCATGTCCCTCGCCTCACGCGGGCTTCAAGTCTCTCGCTTCGAACTCCTCGACCTTTTCGTCCTCATGTCCTGCAGCTCGAGGCCCCGACTGTTTTCGGGGTTCGTGGTGCTCGCAGCCTTCAACTTCCTTGTCACTTTCCGGCATCTTCCACCTCGCAGAAACGTTGAGGAGACCCGCCAACTCTTTCAGGTCGACTTGCTTGAAGGCAGGAAAGAGACCCGGATGGAGCGCAGCGCCGTCCCGCGTTAGCAATCTGTCGGCTACCGCGATCTCGAGATCGAGATAGACCTCGTCCTCCTCTTCGAGAGACTTGGTTGTTGATTCTCTCCGTGTCAGTCCAAGTTGATAGTTGCTCCCAGCTACGAACGCCTCCCCCACTGGATTGTCCAATGCAAACCGTACACGACTGTTTTTGTGGACCCCGTCTTTCGTTTCATTGTTTTCCTCGAGGCGGCGGGAGTGTTGTATACGCGGTTTGGACTCCAGTTCCTCTTCGGGGTCCTGTTCTGCCCTTTCGTCCCCCATAAAACGCCCTCTTCGTTCGCCCTCCTTTTCATTCACATCTCTTTCCTCATTATCAACTTCTTCTTCCTCTCCTGCAAGGGTCACAGTCAGACTCGGGGGCGCGCCTGCCGGCCTCCTCCCGCCGTCGCCTGGAGCCCAACTAGCGGTCGCCGGAGGGTCGGGGACTGCGGGTTTGAGAACCGCGTTTGCTGACCCGTCGCCTGGGGTGTCGAGCCCAGATGAGTTACCGTCCTTCCCCGGATCCGCGCAAGACGCCAAAGGCGGAACTTCCTTCTGGAAATTCCTTCCATGGTGAAGACGAACTTCTCGAGAAGAGACACTTTTGTGGTGCTGGCGAACATCGTGCAGGCGCGCCAGCAGCTTCTTTTGCAAGTAGGAGTCCCCGTCTAGCCACGATGCGAGGGTTTCGCACATTAGAGTCGCACCGACAGCAACTGGGAAGAGAGAAGAGGCCAGAGAAAAAAGGAGGCAAAGCTCTGGATGCAGAAGCCAATTCAAAACGAGGGCGCCACGAGGAAGAGACAGGGAAAATCGGAAAACATCGACGACGTAGGATGCATGTGGCGGTTTCACCTCAGACGCCGAGAGTGTCACCGCGTTTCCAAAGAGAAGCAGAAACGGGGGACCGAATACAGCCAACAGAACAGGGTACGCAGATTCACGTTCCCTGGAATTAGTTCCGTCTATTTAGTTCCTTTGATATACGGTGTTTTAATAATTTAATAATTACTGTCAAAAAAGAAAGGGTGCGCCCCTTCCCCACTCTGTCCAGCCTCTCTTCGCTCCTCCTTCTCTGTTTAGAGCTGACGCATCCCATTGCACGTTCTTTCTCGTAAGAGCAAGGCGCGTTCTCGCATCGGTTTTTATCCTAGGCATGTTTGCTGTGAATCTCCAACTGTACGGTCCACGCTCGGTGCACAGCTCGAGATTGGAGAATCTCTCTTGGACCAGCCTCTCTCCCCGACCGCCCCTACTCCTGCATCCCGTTCTTTCTTCGCCTTGCTCAATGCTCTCAGCGCAGACGCGCTAGCTTTGAACTTCTGCTGAGCGTCCCTCGGCCCTCTTTTTCTTTCCAGCTTACTCTCAAATGCGGAGGTGTGTCGTCGAAGCTCCTTGTACTGGACGTTGAAGCCGACGGCCCTCTGAATCATCTGATACAGGAGGGTCGCCTCGTCCTTTTCTGCTGCGCCGCCTCTCGAGCTCTCGTGACCTTCTCCAGAGCCTGCCAGGCATTTTCGTCCTTCAGACTCAGGCGAGGGCGAAGCGCATCCCTGGTCCAAACGAGGGAGGTCCGGCAGAGACGCTTGAGTTCCCAGGGCAGAAGTTCGCGGAGAGGCAGTGGAGGGAAGAACCGGCGAAGATGCAAGTGACGCATCAGACGCGAAAGGCGCGGGGGCGCGTGACTCGAGAGCGAGAACGTTGTTCATGCTCAGGAGCGCAACGCTGTGGTTGGAGCCCAGAGCGCGACAGAGGGACCGCAGGCCGATGACGGTGA
The DNA here is from genome assembly GCF_000006565.2 of Toxoplasma gondii ME49. Taxonomy (NCBI): domain Eukaryota; phylum Apicomplexa; class Conoidasida; order Eucoccidiorida; family Sarcocystidae; genus Toxoplasma; species Toxoplasma gondii. The sequence continues at coordinate 2,686,031 of NC_031474.1, read as the reverse complement.
TGGGGTTGCCGCTGAGATTGACGACCTTGGAAAACGAGAAAGGCGCAGAAGTTTGAACCAAAAGAGACCGAGTCAGAGAGAGAGAGAGAGAGAGTCCTAAGGAACGCTTCGCGTGTCCAGACACCCGCTCGCGTACACCACTCCATGAGAGTCTGATGCGTTACCAAGTATTCACTGGAGAAACGATGCCAAGGGAGCACAGGATCCAGGACATTGCTCGCTATTCTAAACAGACGCAAACAACACAGAAATTGACACGCATCGCGAGTGTAGATTTCGCGTCCAGACAACTTCGTCCTGAACTTTGAGCATGTTTCTGAACTTGTAAGCAAAGGTTGCATGGGGCATCCCTTTCCCAGTAGAGGCGCCGGTCCCCTGTATAACGACAAAGCAACTTCCCTCCGACATTCCAAGCCTCAGAAAGGCATGCGCAAGAGCCGCAAAAGAATTGGGCTGCCTCAGAGAGACAATCCATGTTTGACGTAACGAAACTGGTTGAGAGCCTCTCAGAAGTTCTCTCTCACCCTCTCTCCCTCCGATACGAAGTGCTCTGGGCCGACTCGTTCCTCCCTGCCTCTTACCTGGAGTCGCGCGTGGACGGCGATAGCGTCCGCGAGCAGGGCAAGCCCAGCATCGGATATTTGACCAAAACTAAAGTCGATTTCTTCCATTTTTAACCAATCTTGTTTCAGCGCGGTCGCCGCCAAGCGACAGACACTCTCGCCGCTTCCTCGCACCTCCAGGTCTACTGTCTCCTCCGCGCGACCTGCGTCTGCCGAGGAGGTCAGGCGCCGGCGTCGCACGGGCGCCGTGGCGTCCAAGTCCTTCTGGACTGCGGCCCCGCTCCCTTCGCTTGGTACAACTCTCGGAACAGATGAAGGCGAAGAAGAGAGAAGAGACGAGCGAGAGATCGAGGGAGAACGAGAGCGAGAAGAACGAGACGAACGCACAGAATGATGGACTGGGAGGGGGAGAGCACTGGCGGACGAGACGTCGGAGAAGTCGCACATCAGCGCGTTGCTCAAGAGAAGGCGACGAAGATTTGCACAGCGGCGAAGACACTCGAGAAGGTGCAGAGTGTCGAGAGGAGCTGAAAAAAGACAATAGCGTCTTTGCATCATCATCCCCAGATGCCCGACTGGCGTCTCCTTAGTGTTCGCGTTACCATCGTGTCAGTGCACTCTCGGAAACGATAAAGCATGTATCGCATTGAGTGAGAAGACATTATGGGGGTAAGCGGAATTATGCAACCGATAGACTTCGTCAACGTGGACGGTCCCCGCCCGCTACAGAAGAAGTCGGTGACATTCACATGCGTCCAGCTACATGTAAACGTAGATAGATACACAGATTGACATATATATATATATATGTTATATATATATATATGTTATATATATATATATGTATGTTATATATATATATATATATATATATGTTACATATATATATATATATGGACGTACGAAAGGACAGATTCACTTACAGAGGTGGCATAGATTGAGGTCGAGGACTTGTAGGTTCCGCATGCAGGTGAGGGAAACGCCGAGGAGTTGAGCGGCTGCGCTGCTTTGCCAGCTTTTTTCTTCGCGGTGTGCCGATTCCCCACAAGGGGATTCTCCGTAGGGCGCTGCGCATGCAGGCGCGGAGCCAAAGGCGTTGTCGTTCATGCGGAGTTCTTCAATCCAGGAGGCCGTCTGTGAAGAGAAGTAAGAAACATCACTTGAGATTCCACTTCCAAAATGGATGATGAAGCATATCGACCGCAACTCGAGGACGCCCATTAGACAGAAGGCTCGCTGTTCGCCACAGCTTTAAGTGAAACTCGTTTCAGACATAGACTTGTTTTTTTATCGATTCTTCTTGCTCCCGATCGTCTGCCTCTACTACGCCGTTCTCTGTACTATTTCGCTTCCGCTAAATACGCATGAATAAATTTATATTGGTGAATGCGTATGTCTCTAGAGAGGCAGGTTTGTCATATATATATATATATATATACATATATATATGCGTGTATCGGTTTGTGTGCTGTTCACCTTCTGTCTCTTTTCATGCGTTTTTGTTAAGTTCGTTTTTCACATGACTGTCCCTTGCCTGGACGTTCCGTTCAGCTTACTCGTTGCATGTGCGTCTTGTCTGAACGTGTACACATCGTCTCTGTTTGATTCATACGGCGGCGTCTTCCTCTCTCGACTGTGTTCAGGAGCCCCCGACAAGCAGACTCTTTCTTTGCACAGAAACATGAACATCTACCGTTGCCTCGCCTTTCTGTCGTGTCTCACCAAAAGCGTCCTGGCGACGAGCGCCGCCTCCAAAGAGGAGAGACCCTTTGCGCTGAGACTTAGTCGCGTTTCTCCAGGATTCAGCATCTTCGCGAGAGGCACTGAAATGAAACCACGGTCTTCGGCGTCCTCTCTTGTGTCTTCCTGCTGCTTCACTGGCGAGGCAGAAGAAAACGACGAGGAGGAGAAAGGAAGCGACGACGCCGGGGACGAAGACGGTGGTGAACGGAGAGAGGACGAAGCTGTAGGGAGAATGATCGTCTCGGCATTCAGATGTCTGGCGAACTTTGCTAGATAGCGAATGCGAAAGGGGTCGAACTTGACGCCGCGAAGGTCCAGTGTAACTTGTTTCGGCGTTGATGGCTTCAGAGGCAGAGACGACAAGACAGGCGAAGCGACAGTGGCGGCCTTGAAGGTAAGCGACGGAGAGGAAAGCCCGCCAGCGGAGTCCACCGCCGGCGCAACCAGCGTGGAGCGTTGCAGCGGCTCTCCTACACCTGAGAGAAGAATAAAGAAAGCGAACGAAGAGCGAAACAGTGCAGGCGAGACCAAAGAGGAAACTGCAAACAAAGTACAGGGGAAGAGGGAACGATACGCAACTTGGGAAGGAAAAAAAGAATGAGCATCGAAGCAGCACATAAGCACGATTCAGCAGACTAGACACGGAAGCTCTGTAGTCCTAAAGCAAACGAAGAACAGAACCGTGAATGATAGAAAACAAGAGAGGACCAAAGTATCTCTTGAAAATAAAAAGGGTGGAAAAGCATTTCGTGAACAAGGCAGACCCTCGAGCTGCTAGCGTCTTGACGAGGTTGTCTCTGCTTTGGATAATCTTTCTGTCTGTTCTTCGTGGTGATTGCTACGGCGCTCCAACGAAGCATTTCAATCTTTCGTAAAGACCGTGTTCACCTTAGATGCCCTTACGACTGGACATTTGTCTCCCTGTCAGCGTACTTGCTTCCCTCCGACACAAACGACTCCTCTGGTGTGGAGGATAAAACGGTGAAGAAAAAGCATTCTCTCCAGCGACGGGAGAAGCATTTGCAGCGTAACATTAGCACGACAGCATGCGAACGAAGGAACCGAGACACCGACGATGGAAAGAGGAGAGAAAAAGTGACTTTCTGACGAGACACCACGGTCTCCCAACGAAGGCCTCTAAACTCCCGGAATTTCAAGCTTTTCGTTCTCCTGGATGTCTTTCCCTGAACTGCCAGTTACGCAACAGGACTGGAAGCGTAGCGCTCCAATTGACTCCATTTTTTGCGAATTTCGTCCTCGACGTTGATGTTTAAGAGACGAACTTTGGATCGACTGCAAGCAGTCTTGCGCAGCATCAGCTAAGGCGCGAGGCAGGTGGCGAAGATTCTTCTGCAGATCCTGGAGGAGATTTTTCAGCTCTTCAACTTCTTTGAATCGCTTCTGTGCTTCAGGATGCAGCGCTCTGCTCAAGAGACGAAATGAGACCGTGGAACAACGGAGTGAACCAAATAAGGCGGAAGGCGAAACAGCGAAAGCACCCGAACAACATGGCTCGCCACAGCAAAGAAGAACATGGGCCAAGCGGGCGAGCAGGCAAATGAGAAGAGGTGAAGAAGGAGAAACAGAAACACGAGAAGAAGGAAACGCAGAAGCAGCAGAAAAACCGGGGGAGCTTGGATACATCCATTCTCGGGGCACAAGTAGATTCGCAAATGCTAAACGAGACCGCCTCCGTTTACTTGGAAAGGAACCGCACTCAAGTATGCAAACATAGTGGCGATCATCCTCTCCCCCAAAATTCCTGAAAGCGAGTCTAAGCACTGATCGGCTCGTCCGCGTATACCCTTTTATAAATACCACGGCACATTCAGACAGATGCATATACTCCTAGATGCCGATGAGCACACACAAAAATTTGCACACATACATACAAACCGTTTACACATACATATACATATATATACATATACATATACATATGTATATATATATATGTATATATAGACGTATCCATGTATATGCATACATATCTACATGCATATATATATGCATATACGTTGTAGCTGATACACGTCTGTGGACGCTACATTTTACTAGTTTTGAAGTGTTTCCAACCACTAGTTGCGGGACATCTGAGTCGCCTTTCAATCTCTCTACGTCTGCATATCTAGACATATATATATATATATATATATATATATATATATACATACATATATATACATATATATACATATATATACGTATACTTATAGACATAAATATATATAGTATAGATGTAGGTACGTAAATACGTATATAATCCGGTTCAAGATTGCGAGTGACCGATGTAACTCATTTGAGGTTTTTTTCTGATTACTTGCTGAGGATGGCAATAAAATTATCGGAGAGTCCGTATGCATGTAAAGGGAGAATGCGCTGCTCGAAGTGAATCTGGAGTTCTTCGTCGACTGATGAAAGGGATGTATGTTCAGTCGTGAGGGAGGACAGACAGCATCCTCTTGCTTGGACAAGGATGTGTGGCGAGACGCAGTTTTGCCATGGTTGCTGTTCTTTCACTCCTTGCTCGTTTCGTCTTACATCCCAGAACGCCCGCTCTTTCTCCTCTCTCAATTCGCACCATCCTCCCCCTCTCTCCCCACCTCCCGGTGCCTCCTCAGACATCCACCGATCCCCAAGTCGCTCTTCCGCTTCCTGGTTTTCGTCCTTGTTTTTTTCCTCTGCTTGGCGGCTTTCTCTTCCGGTTCCCTGTCCATCCTCGCCCGCCTCGTCTTCCCTTTTCTTGCCGCCGTCCTCTGCCTCATACGGCTCCCAGAACGTCGGAGCACAGGAGAGCGGCGTAGGCGCCTCCAGAGTCACGCACTCCGCAATGAGCCTCGCAGTCGCGTAGAGGTCCCAAGTCTTTCGGATTTCCAGAGAAGGAAATCTTGGCCGCGACTTCCGTCGCTGTCCGTTGGTGCTTCCACCTTCCCTCTCCCTTCCTTCTCCGTTCTCGCTTGAACACAGACCGCGCTCGCCTCTCCCGACTGCGGCTGCTTCGGCCGCGAGAGACAGTTGCAGGAACTGCTGCTCTGGAGGCGCGTACGCACCTGCGAGCGCTCCAGCACCCGCAACCGAAGGGAGTTCCTGCTCGACTTCTCGCGGCGAAACGCCCAAGGCCCTCGCCGATAGCAAGCGCCTTCTCGCCTCTGCTACGAGGTGTGAAACCTCGTCCTCGAGACTTCCAGCAGCGCCTCTCTCCGCTGCATGCAGGGACGGACTTGTCTCCTCTCGGCTACCGCAAAGAGCAGCCGCAGCGGGAGGACCGTTTGTGTCGGCACTTGAGGCGGACGTCTCTGTTCTTGCCGGCTCCCGGGCGTCGATGCCGAGTTGCCAGTCCAGCAGAACGAGCGTCGAGTCTGCAAGAGAGTCGATCTCTCTCTGTGCGTCTTCGCAGCCGCTGCCGCCAGCGAGCTGCGTTTCCTCTGCTACGCATTCTGGCGCCTCCACAGAACTCATCCACGGCGCGAAGCTGGCGCCTCTGTGCTGCTGCACAAGAATCTTTCGAGGCTGCAGTTGCCCATGCGTCAGGCCGACTCGGTGCTGCTCCTCCAACAAGGACAAGAGCGATAGCCACAGATCCACGAGTGTCTTCTCAGAAAAGGCTGGCGCTCGCAGTTGAGGAGACGAAGAGGAGACAGCAGAGGAGACAGCAGAAGAGACAGCCGAGAAAGAACACTTCGGTGTCTGTGTGATCCGTTTGCGACTGAGGAAAGCTTCCAGCGTTTCGCCGCCTTCCCAGGCAAGCAGTTGGAAGGCAAACGGCCGAATTTCTCCGTGGAGAATGCAGCGCGCAGTGTGAGCACGACCGGCGTCTCTCAGTATCTGAGTCCGCTTGTGAAGGTGGGCGGCTTCGGCCAGAAAAGACGAGAGGCAAAGCGCTGGGGAGGCAGGCGACGAGGAACACCACGAGCACGGTCTGAGCAAGAGAAAAGAAAGAGTGTGTGGCTCAACAAATGCACTAGAAGCTTCGGAAAGGGAACATTTCATTCTCGTCGTTCGGCTGCTGGTTCCTTCGGCCGAGATATGTCTCTACACTGAGCAGCAAGAGACTCAAAAACCCTCGGAGCCGTGGCAAAGAGACAAGAATGCGCTTTCGCTTTTGATAGGCATGTGAGCCTTTGTACATTGATGGCCCATCCCGATACACTTCTATCGAGTTTCATATACTGCGATACACGAACGCATGCAGATAAAAAACTTACACTGCCAGATTCAGATCGATGTAGTCAAACAGACGGACACAGATATACAGAGATAGATATGTAGATACAGATCAGAACAGATGACTAGGCAGATTCATTTATGCCTAGATGAATACGCAGTTGTTGCGATAGCTAGTTCAACAGATCGACACAGATATAGGGAGAGAGGGAGAGAGCCAAGACGTATCTGTAGCGAGACGTAGGTCTGGAGAGACGTTGAAGTGGACACACCACAGTGGGAGGAAGCGACCATTCCGTCAGACGCCTGGTGTTCAGCCTGACAGTGAAGAACGGCCTCGAACGGGGCACAGTATTGTCTTCAGCATGCGCATTTCGTCGCCTGAGAAGTTTTCTGCCAACCACACAATGAGAGTGTCTGGTCCAGTGACTTGAAACGCCAAACACTGTTGGCCTTTGTTGAGCGCCCGTCCACGAGAGAAGTCGTTTTCTTTTGCGCCACCGCCTCTCACCTGTAGTGGCCGGGTCTGAGGGAGCTTCTGTCTTCTCGATTGACGACCAGTTTGAGGGCAAACAGCTGTCCGGTCGCCTTCTCTCGCGCTTTGAACACGACGCGGCTGTGAGGCACTCTCGCGCTGTTGTGGAGAAGCCGAAGAATTTCATAGTGCCCCAGAAAGACAGACCCAGGCCGCAGCGAAGACATCAAAGGTAAAGCAAAGCTGGGAAGAGTCAGACGGAGCGTGTCTGCCAGCTCCAGCGCAGGCTGAAGACAGAGAGAAATTCGTCTCTCAACCTGAGACGAAAACGCGGATGAACCGAAAAAGAAACAGAGTCTGACAGTCAAAACCACACAGAATCCTAGAGAGGAAGACTACAAAAGAGTGTACGTGAACGGGACGGGCGGACAAAAGGCAAATGCGTAAGAATTCGAGTGTAAGGACAAGAGGGAGAAGGCGAGAGGGTGGTAGACAGGGAGGCAAATGGAGGGAACAACGACTGCGGGGAGAATGAACAAACAGCAGGAAAACACAGAAGAGAGAGAGAAACAAAGCGAAAGGAGGAAGAAAAGAAGACAGAAGCGAGAGCTAAAGAGAGAGAGAAGGCGAACGACTCGCGAAGGTGTCAGTGCCACACTGGGACAGATACAAAGTGAATGGTCGAAGAGAAACGTGAGCAAAAACGCGTGGAGGGCAGAATCAAAGCTACACAGAAAAGGAAACAGCGAAGCGAGCAATAAGGCATGAGAACATCCCCAGGGAGATAAAGACGACACCGAAACATTTGCCTCCCCTGTATTTCGTCGACTTCTCTCTCACGTTTTGTACCTCTTGTAGAACTCCCATTAGGAAGTTCCAGGGAACCGGCTCGTTGTTAGCAACGTGTACAACAGCCCCCTCGTTTGTCTCATCTTTTGCTTCGCCATTTCGATCATGGTTTCCGTTGCTCTCCTCGCCATTGTCCGTTCCAGCAGCTCCTGGAACTCCTCGTATAGAATGGTTCTTTGCCGTTACAGCTCGACTGAGCAGCGCGGCGCTGTACGGTGCAGCGACACCTGAAAGTGCCGGACAAGCCAGAAGGCGGCCGAGTCCCTGCAGGCTTCTATCCAGAAGAATCGAGAGCTCTGCAAACGTCAACTTGCCTGAGGAAGGCGCAGTTCAGTGGAGTAAAACAAACTCGCAAGGAAGAGAGTGAGAGCGGCGAGAGCAAAGAGAAACGTGAGCGGCATATGGGAGTCATGAGTGAAACGGGACCCACAGGATGACAGTAGAATCAAAGATATACGAGGAAGGAGAAGATGGTTAGCTGAGAGGCTGGAAGGTACGAAACGAGAGGAAGACAGTTGTGGCGAAACCCAACAAAACAGAAAATGTTTAAATGGTTGTAAAAGAACTGGGTTCTCGACAGCGAAGAGTCTGAAGACTGACACACCGCTTCTTTTTGCTTTTTATGGAGCAGCTACGTCCCACACGGGAGCACGCGATGATCTAAGTCAAGTAGATTCACTTCATTTGCGAAACCAATACTTGTGAAGGAATATCCAGTGGTATGCGGCAGAGAATACTCTCGTTGATTCGTCTTCCTTCCTTCCTTGACCCATTCTCATCCTCGCTCGCTCCTCTTCTTGCCAACAAAAAATGTCATCCGACCTTTCTCTGCTTCCCTTTCCAACATGAAATCTCGTTATCTGTTTCTCCCCTTCCGCCACCAACGCGTTCTCTTTCTCCCTCTCACTTTTTCAATTGTATGTTTTCTGCGTTCTTCACCTGTGCCGGTGATGTCGAAGACCCGACAGAGGGCTCTGCACTTGCCCCTGAGGCAGGTTGGCAGAATCCAGGCGAGTGCGCCGAACAGCTGAAGAGACTCGAGGCCTCCCCCGCATTGAAACGCTGCCCATACATCCTCTGCGAGGTTTTCCAGATTTTCTTCTGTTTCCCTGAAGGCTTCTTCTTCCAGTCCAGAGGCGTCTAGATCCCGGCTCATCTGTCTCACTGATGGCCAGTGTTCTTCTCCTTCTGCTCCGTCATCGGGTCGGCCGTAGACGTCTTCTCCCTGTGCTTTCGCGCTCGAGTACTCTCTGGTTGACGCCGACGCAGCGGGATCTCGGGGGGTTGCCTTTCTCGGCAAACATCCGTTTTCGCAGGACTGTTGTAGGTGTCGCGAGGCGTCACATGAAGTTGATGCATGCACGCGTGGGGGCGAATGGACCTCTCGCCCTCTGTCTCTGAGGCTCGATTGAGAGTGGGGAAGATCGCGTTTCCGCATCTCGACGAGAGCACCGTCGGCAGGGAGAAAGACGCGACAGAAGGCATCCCAGCTGAGTAAAAGCGGCGAATACATTGAAGACCAGCGATGCAAAAAGAAGTAGAAATTCTTTTGGCTGTAGAGGACGAGGGACGAGCGCCACGGCCGGAGCAGCTGAGGAGCGCAGACAGCGCCATCGTGGGGTGGATTCGGAGGAGAAAAAAGAGAGGCATCGCACGGAGAAGCAGCAAACTCAGAAGGGATTGTGCTAGGAACTGGAGAGACAAACGTCGTCATGGTGACAAGTACTGGTTGGAAAGCAGCCGCCGAAAAAGCGCATGGAAGCCCCCAGAATGTCAAGAGGGCGTCGGCATAGGAGGCCGAAAAAAGGAAAGCTGAAAGAGGAAGTCAAAGAGATTGAGGAAGGAAGGATCTGTGAAAAGGCAGGTGAAGACTTTCGTTGAGAAAAGAACGGAAGAGTTAGCGGATTACATACTTCTGCCAGTGCGTGTCATGTCGCCGGCTTCTGTTCAATCTACTGCGTTTTGAGGCTGAAGCAATCGTGTGTTCAGGAAGTGCTGAAGCAGGAACATGAAAAGATAGAGAGGCAATTCTGCTTTAAATTTTTACCGAAGCCCCAGAGGAGACAACCCATCTTGCTCTGACGAGTCACTTAACTAACATAGCTGCGTTCGTCGCACCGTACCAAGTCTTGCCGAGGTGTCCAGAACACTCGATAAAGACGGACAAGCGCCCGGCGGATGTTAAGAGGATTCGGCCGACTTTTGCCACGATACAAAGCTTTTTCCTTTCTTGGGAAATTCTTTTGCAACGAATGATGCAACTGAGCCAGGCTGAGGGCTATGTGGGTCGCCTTTCCCTTCCGTCCTGTCTTTCATCGATGTGCATCACCTGAAACTGGGAAGATGTGGACGTGCTCGTCTATTTGACCTCTCCATCAACAAAAGAATACAGAAGCACTCGGTCGTTCCCGCTTTTTGGACGAGAATGCAAGACGCTGAGAGCTGCAAATTGTTTCTGAAATGTGCGTCGGTTCACTGTGGTAATACGTGCATCAGCGCGTTTCCTGGACAAGACGCAACACCGGGCTCCACGCCAAAGCAACATCCCTTCAATTGAATTTCCACTTTTCCTTTCTCGAGGATCTGGTGTGCAGATCATCTCGTGAATCCCTGTATGGCGAAAGGAAAACGAGAACAGTGGAATGAATAACGTTTTTAAATTGACGGTTCTTGGGTCCTGATGAAGACAAATATACCCCGCGAGTGCGACGGAGACGAGTGCTCGAGATGCTGCCTATGGGATTTTCATCTCGAAACGTTGCATCTTTTTCCTACCATCTGGAATGACAAATTAAGATTAAGTGGCGGAACACGGAGAGCGTCTGTTGTGAATGCCTCCGACAATCAAACTGGTAAACCATGTTGAAGACTTTGAATCACAATGAAATCATTCTGCTTTTGTCTTGATAAATTTTAGCCCACACCACATACGAGAAACTTGCTGCAACACTGTGAACTGAGAATCGCGAGAAGAGCTTCTCGTTTGAAGAGACTCTCGGCGTTTCACTTTTCGCCAAGTAGGGCAGCAATATTACCAACCTCTAGTAGATTACAGGAGGTAGTCAACGCTTCCTTCCAAAAGTCGAACTGGCCTCGTTTCCTTCGTCTACGGCTTCTCCAGTGCTTTGGGAGAAACCTGCTGCGAGGCAAACGGCTGTTTTGCGTCCGTCTTTGTTCATCATTGTTCACTTCTCTGAAACGATGTACCTGACGAAGCTGCGGAGCAGCGCAGCGGGGCCCCGCTCTCTTGACGAGAACAGCAATCAAACGAGGCCGAGTCTTCGACTTATTCATCGATTCTTTAGACAAATCAGAGGGTGTGCGGTATGCGTCAACAGCTCTCAGCGCCAAAAGCAAGTTCAACCGGGTTTTCTGTGGATCCTTGGAGCGTGAACGCGAGTCTGAGAAAATCACAAAGAACGGCCGCTGTTCTAGTTGGGGTGAGGCAGAGAAGAAATGACATCCGCGAGAAAACAGGAACTCACATGAGGTTCAAATATGCAATTTAAAGTTAAAGTCATCAGCTGACTTTTTCCGATATGTTCAGAAGTTTACCAAACGGGGTTTTCGCCTCTTATGCTCTGGGTTTAGGGAGACAACAGAAATGCAGACGGAAGGTGGGGAAATGCGGCTCTGTTCCGAAGTCCAGGTAACGGTGGACTTGCTTGGATGGGGAAGTTTTAATAACTGTTCCCTCGCGTCTCGTGCACGATTCTGAGTACTTTTTCTTTCTGTTGCCGAAGTTCATGGTACACGTTTTTGCCTGAATCTTCCACTGCAACAAGAATTCTGCGTTCTTTGGTGGGTGCCAGCAAGACGTCTGGTCGGTATTGATATTTCGTTGACATGGTGATGACCTAAATACGGACGAGCCATTGAATTTGAATGGAACTACTTTAACACTGCAGAATGCGCAATAAATACCACTTAGGTACGTTGTGAAGGGATATCATTAACCGGCTCACAGGTACCGCGTGGAGCAACCCCCGCGCTACAAAACACCCGGTAGAGTTTGTCTTTGGAAAATTGGCACGTTGAAACTTCGCACGCATCGCTCGGTTTGTGTAATCGACCCCGCACAGAAACCATGGGGAAGAGGCGCTTATCCAGCCGTCACGAAACGCTGTGTCGGCTGTTGTTTTCGACGACTTTGTGCCGGCGATGGCTGGCGTCATCAGCGAAGCGGCAGGCCCCGTAGGAACAGAAAAACCACATCTATTCGGGATCCATTTCCCCAGAAACTAACGCGCTTTCCTGCTTCCTACAACCATTTTTAGTGAACTCGTTTGGTCTGGTCGCAAGTACGCAGTGATTTAAATAGCTACACAGAACCCAGTGCTCGCCTCCTGCCGTCAATCGAGTTCTTGAACAAACGCAGCCACAAGGTGTAGACGGCCCGTCTAACTCGCAGGGTAGACTCCCCAGAAAAAAGCCAAACCGTCGGGACCAACGTCTCTGTTCTCTAAAACGTTTCCTCCCGCCGTCAGTATAACGTCAAAGTGTGCGAAGACATGCGGTCTGAACAATTTGCCTGATTCGTAAGCAAAGAGCGTGAACGACAGCACCCACCATAGGTTACACGCACACAATTGAACCAGGGAAACCTAGAGACCTGGATACAGAAAACTGGTGAGAACTCACAATGACGAGGCATTCTAGTAGTGTAGCAGGGAAGGAGGAAAAGCGGGATAGGAAACAAGCAGTTGTCCTGTGAGATTTTGACACTGCTAGAGAGTGGCGGACGACGCGAAACGAGAGCTTAACTCGACTTAGCAGACACGAAGCTGCGTAACAAAATGTTCTTTTGCCAGTGTGTACTTACCTACCCTCTACATATAGGACACCCTCCCCCGACGCATTCTGTTTCTCTGTTTTGCAAACGAAAAGAGGGTTAAGGGGAAAAGCCACATGTGGGCAACCAACGAAGAGGAGAACCTTGGCCGCAAATATCGGCAGAACGCAAGTGGCAGGAGCAGAACAAAAAGCGCTGGAGAAGCGCAGAGAGACCGAGAGAGGAAAAGGCAATGAAAGATCAGAAGACCGCAACACCCGAGGGGGACGGGTGGAGGACATGTGCGTTGTTCTCAGAGAATGACAACTCTTTTTTGCGGGGGGCTTTGCTGAAAGCGGAGCAAAGTGGAAGTGTGTCAGCAGAGTTCCACGAACAGTCAGCTTATCTGTGAGTCTCTTTCGGACGCAGACAGAGACACTCTAGTAGCTAGGATATCGACTCTGACCTCAGTTGCGAGAGTCAAGAAAACCAATTCTCCACAACTGCTGTACACCACCACTCAGTGGACTGCTTGAGACCGTCCGTCCTGTTGAATTTCACTGTCCGTCTTTCCTCGAGACAGCAAGCAGACGATCGGGAGAGCAAGGACGGCAGAGAAGTGCACTGTCCAGTCCGGACGCCTAGCGAACCGAGAATTGGGGCTTTGCGGTTCAAACACAGACGCTAAGGGTACTGGGAAGTAGGAGAGTGTATTCGTTCCTCCGCAAACAGGAAATGAGTCCGTGCCAGTAAGAGAACTAACGGCAGGGACAATGAGAATATGATGGCAAGGAAAGGCAAAAACGAACATGCCAACTCCTCCGAACTTGTTCCCACGGCAGTGCATCTTCCAGGAAGGAGTGGGGGCAACAGTGAGTAGATACAAAACCAAACCAGAGGTCCACGCGGCAGTTCTCAATTGGCTCTTACTCCAGCTATACTGCGCAGAAGAACATATCTCCTTCCATGTCCAACGCCCTGTTTCTCTTCTTTTTTTCGTCTCCTGCCTGTTACCAGCAAGCGGTTCTACTCTCTCGTCTATATAGTGGTTCCCCTGGATTCTTGCTCTCCTCTTTAAATTGTACCTGCCGTATTCGCGTTCCATGCTTTTTTCATGCTTTATCCCCTGCATTCGAGCACTCTCGTCTCTAAACAAACCACCCCGTAGATTGCTGCTTCCTCATTTTCTGCTTGAGGCTGCTCTGGACGTCGAGTTTCTCGTGTGCAGTTTGTGCCGTTAAAGTCTGGCACTCAGCGTTAAATTCGGACTGGCCTCTTGGAGGTTCGTCGCCGTCGAGGTCTATGAAGCTTGACAAGCGTATCGAGAATCGCCTTTGTCGACCGCCTTCTCTCACATGCGGCCCACACCTCGTTTCGCGGCTGCCTGCTGTGCATGCGCGATGGCTGCTGCGAGCGCCGCCGCAGCTGTGGGGTCTGAGACGCCTCCTGTCCCGCAAGGAGTCTGTGAAGGCAATCCTGCAACTGCAGACCCCATCGATGAGAAAGAGTCCCCCGCCCTAAGGCCTTGCCCTCTCTGCACCTCTCCTGCTGTGAGGCCTGCCTCCCACAGTGTTGTCGGCTGCCGCGACTGAGACTCGTGCTGGCCAGCCACCGCCGCGAGTCGCTCCCCAGGGATGTTCCGAGCTTGAGACACAGCGTAGACAGAGTGGAGAGAAGCCGCGTCTGCCCCGCCTTCCACGCCTGCATGCGCAACCATTGCTGGCGCTGCCGACGGTGAATTTGCACACACAGATGCAGCCAGACAGCCGCTCGTTTCCGGCACAGCGACCGGGCGGTTTGACGAGACAGTGGACCCCCCCGAACCTGGCCCTCCTTGCGTATTCTCCGTTCGGCGTTCTTCACTCTTTGCCGAGGAGAAAGGACGCCGTTCGGTGAAGGCTTTCCGAGGCGGCGACGCTCGGCTTCTGCGTTCTTCTCGCTCCTTCTCGCGCTGCTGCTCGCGGCGAGCTTCAGCCTCCTCAGCCCACTGTCTCCTGCGTTCTTCTCGCTTGTTCAAATTCAGGAGACCCGGTCGCGCAGGCGGCGCCACAGGAGTGGGGACGGCCTCCTCGTCGGATGACAGATCGTCGTCGATCCCCACAACTCGGGGTAGCGTCCTCGTGTCTCCGTTCTCCGCTTTTCCTGTATCTGCATGCTGAGAGAGCGAAAAGGAGGAGAGAGACGAAGACGCCGGACACAGCTGCTCGAGGGTCACCAGATCGCCTGAAGTTTCGCTTTTTCTCGAAGCTTCGGCAGAGTCCCAGCGCCCGCGTTTCGCGGGTGCGTGTGCACTCGACGAAGTCCCGGAAGTGAGAGAGCTCGAGTCTCCTCCCTGTGCATTCTTCTCCTTCTGCATGCAAATCGCCGCTGCTGCTGCAGAAGCTGCTGCTGCTGCAGAGGTTGCTGCGGTGTACGTATTCTTCGACCTGTCTGAGGGGCTGTTCTCTGAGTGAGAACCTGTGTAGCTGAACACAGACAGACCATCACGTCGCGGAGACGCGCGGAAGTCACAGACATGAAAAAGTCGATCGCCTTTGCGGTGCTGGCTTTATGTGGAGCACCAGTGCCCCCGAAGCCCAGGCAAAGGCGACAGAGGGTCTGGAGAGCGGAACCGGTTGCAGAAGGAAGAGCGGGAGACACCGAAAAGGCAGGATGTGAAGCAGAAAAAGAGCCGAGAGGCTCAGAAAACGTCTCTGGAGACGCAGAAGCGAGAGAACAAGTGAGAGATACGTTGAGGAAGAGAACTCCGGATCTTGTGAGACGTGCAACAGACGAGGCGGAGGCGCGAAGGACGATAAGTCGGACACAATAAAAGGGAAGAACCCGCCCACATGCGGCAAACTTGTCTTTTCAATAACACCTACCCAAGACCGAAGGAGGCGTTGGCCGAGGGGCGCACATCACCTTTTTTCCTCTTCCCTCGTGCAGGCTCTTCCATCTTCATGCCTGCAAGTCGTGCGTTTCGAAAAGGAGCTGAAACAACCAAGGAAAAAGTAAAGATAGAAAGGGAGAATTCCGATGCATGCGTGTGCCGGCCTCGAAAGACACGGGAGAAAGCACAGGTAAAAATAAATGGAAGAGAAAGACAACGGAGCACGGAGACAAGAGAGAAGCGGAGGTCGTTCCACGCCAAGAAAAAAGTCCAGAGAAGAGCCTGGCAGAAAGAGAGGAAGAACCGAAGGAAGAACGACTCGAAAAGAAGACTTCGCGACAGACGAAACGCTGAGAACCGTGACTTCCCAACACCCTCCCCCCCGACATAGGGTTGCTCTCACCGTATCCCATCGCCATGTCGAGCAGCTGCCGCGGTGCTTGTTGTTCAACAGCCTGGAAGAAAAAATGGAGAGGCGGCAACATTCGAAATTCCAAGAGACCACACAGGCAAGGGATAAACTAACAAAACGACAGACCAAGCACACAGCAAAAAGAAAAAGGACGACTGGAGAGAGAGACAAATGTCAGACAGCGACTAGGGAGAGGACAGCCCGAGCGGAAGCGAAGACACGAAGAGCACGTACGAGATAGAACAACGAGCAAGAAACAAAGACACATGAGAGGGAGACGAGCGAGAGAGGCATGCATGCAGATCAGACAGAGAAAAGATGAACGAGATGTCGAGAATACGAAAAAGCTTTCTACCTCCCGCAGAGGGCGCGAGAGAAGGCGGCAGAGAGGCAATCTGTGAGTCGAACGTGGAGTCGGTCTTCTCTCTCCATTTCACTTCTTTTCTGCAGTCCTCACGGTGGCCTCCGTACCTCCATCGCCTCGACGAGAAGAGCAGCGGCGCGCTTCTCAGTTCGGGTAAGAAGGGCAAAAGATTGCCCGCGGCGCCCGGCTCTCCCGGCGCGGCCGATGCGGTGTACGTACACCTCGCCCTCTTGAGGGGCATCGTAGCTGACGACGAGGGAGAGCCCAGCGGGGAAGTCGAGGCCTCTCGCCGCGACGTCTGTCGCGACGAGCACGAGGGGCGAGATCAAGGAGGAGACATCTAGGAGAGGGCGAGGAGACACTGGAGGCGGAGGTGCCTTCAAGATGTGGCGGTGAAGCCTGCGCACAGCAGCCAGTCTTTCTGTCTGATTCAGGCCTCCGTGGACGACAGTGACATCTGCAGAGACAGGAAAAACGCGGGGAGACAGCGAACACGCAGAAAATCAGAGCGTCTTTGAAGTAGGGGCGAAGCGTGATCGAGAGACAACAGACAGAAAGCAAAAGCGTTCAGTTGCCGTACAGGTGTAGATGGAAGTAGGTGAAGCTTTTAGAATCGCGTTGCGCAGCACTGGTCCATTCGACAGGTCACGCTCAAAGTCGCCACAAGTTTTATTTGTTTGCTCCCCGCTCGCTGACAGAGTCACAGCGCGACTGGTTCATACTCACTCCAAAGAGCACAGTCTTCGAGATGGAGTGACCCGAGAGTCGCACGCAGTTTTAACTGAACCCCTTTGAACAGCGGTTTTTCTGCCTTTCCCAACATTTGATGGGCAAAGTACTGCAGAGAAACTCGAAAGGGTCCTTCCCAGAACTGACAACTCCCAGCGCCATGGACACCCCCTTTCGTCTCTTTGTGTGCCTGTATGTCTCCTGTATGTCTACGTTCGACTGACGTTCCGCGTTCCGGCATCTGACAACCCTCGCTTCTTCTCTCCTCGTTCTTCTCTCCTCGTTCTTTTCTCCTCTTTCCTTCTTTCTCTCGCGAGCCTTGTTTTCCCCTTCTCTCCGGCCCCACCCCCGTTTCGTGAAGCAGAACTCACATTTGAAAGATTGCTCTGCGCTTTTCCTCAACCGTTTGTTCCCCTCTTTCTCGTGCTTCTCCGCTTCGGACTCCATCTGGAGCAAGCGCGCAGCTGCAGCCTTTGTACTTTCTTTCTGCGTTAGGTCCTGCGTCGCCGTCACCTTCCTCGTCACTCGCCAGTTCTCCTCCTTTTCTGCTCTTCCTTGTCCGCTTTCTCCGTTCGACGCCTTCGAGAGAGAGGCGCGAGCGAGCTCTTCCATCTGCAGCGAGAGCTCTTCCTCGAGAAGGACGCTCAAGTCCTCACATCGCTGTTGTGTGTTGCAGAAAACCACAGCAACTCGGCCTTTGTCAGCGATGTCTTTGTCCGAAGCTTCTTTCAAGTCCGGGTCACTCCCAGACACGAGGAGAGGCAACAGATGCGACGCCAGCCACTGAAACTTGGCTTCCTCGCTCTGTACAACGGCTACGTTCTGCTCCACGGATTTCGCTGCCTGGGAAGCGCAGAGCAAACGAGCAGGACGAGGAATGCCCCGAAACAGAACCGACGTAGAGTCGCCTGGTTGGGGCAAGAAACGGAATCTGAACTGGTACAAGCTGTCAGAGCAGGACTCCTGCGGTGGTCCTTAGACGAAGCACAGGACATGCTATCCGGGAGAAAGGTAAAGAAACGGAGGTCCTCTTCAACACGAAAGAAGCTTGAACGTTTCTGTCGGGGAAAGAAGGTTCTTCGGAACTGCTCACATACAGGAGGTGTAGATACACTCCGGTGGCTAGATGCGAGGCTTTGAAAAAACGGAGACACAACATTGAAGACGAGCCGAAACAGTGGGGGCGCGATACGGAAGAAGAGGAAGGTGGATGTGCGTGCATGCGCTTAAGAGAAAACGGAGTGTCTTCTGCACAGCGCAGGGGCACGGTGAGAAGAGGCAAATGGCGTTGAAATTGGCAAGGAAAAGAGAGAGAAGCGACGACGCCGAGGACACTGGAGACAGGTGGGAACCGAGGGAAAGAAAAGACGTTGGAAACACAACCATGAAAGACGAGATCCGTCGATGAAGAAACGCACAGAGAAGAACGCACAACGCATACGAACCGCCCACCTGACCGCCTTCGCCGATTGTGATCTTCACAGGGCTCCGCAGAAACTGTCTGGAAGGAAACGAACAGTCCGAAACATCCAAAGACGCAGACAAGAATGATCAAGTCACTGAATCTAAAGCAGGATCTGGGGTGTACAGACACAGGACAGCACACACCAGCGATATCAGCATGGTGCATGCACTTATGCAGGCAAGCGTATCGGCTCCGCGCGCCTGTGAGAAGAAGCGGAAACAACAACGAGGGCGAAGGGACTGAGCAGCGAGCATTTCGAGAAACCCAGGCTCTCTATAAGGATATATGTATATATATATATATATATATATGTACACATACATATATATATATATATATATATATATATATATATATATATATATATGTATATGTGCATGCGTATGTATATAGATGAAGGGCAAAGTACATCTTCGTAAAATGCACATATCTACCCGAATATTGTCGAGCCCCCCACTGTTTCGGCTCGACTTCAATATTGTGTCTCCGTTTTTTCAAAGCCCCGCATCTAGCCACCGGAGTGTATTTACACCTCCTCTATGTGAGCAGTTCCGAAGAACCTTCCGTCCCCGACAGAAACGTTCAAGCTTCTTTCGTGGGCACACACACATCTATGAACATATATGCCTACATGTTCAGGTATTCTGAGGAATTCTGAGGACAGAGGAGCTCGCGTACAGGTGCTTATGCAGAGGACCTTGAATGCGGAGTACAAAAACGAAGAGACGTGAAGACAGATACGGAGGTAGGCATATAAATAAGTACCTGTGCATGGACCGGTAACACAAAAGAGCCGTACGCCTCAGGGGATAAAGTGGAAGGCGAGTACGCCGAGGTAGATTCTTCGATGAGAAATCATTTGTGTTCGAGGACAAATTGCGAGGCTACGTAAAACAATTGTCTCCGCACCTGCCGATGGCTTCACATCGCTGGGGAAGCGTTGCACTGAACATGCATGTAATTCGATCTGGGCGGACAGCGTTCAGGATGCTCCGGAGTTGATTCTCGAATCCCATTTGGACCTGACGAAGTCGAAAGCAAACAACAATCTTTTCCTGTCTCTTGGTTCTGCATCTTTCTCTTTTTCGTCGTAGACATATCCTCGTTCTGTTCTCTCTTCCGGTTTGGCCCTCCTCTCTTTGCTGTTTCTTCTTCCCTCTGTCCATTCTTCTTCTTTTTCTCTCGCGTCGAGTCGCCGTCTCTCAGTGTCGGACTGGCTCTCTCTGTTTCCTCGCGTTTTCTCCTCTTTTTTCTCCGCGTTTCCCCTCGTCTCCCCACCATCTTGTCTGCTTCGTCGACGACGACCATGACCACCCACTTCAGCGCGTCCTCGAGGCCCTTCATCGTCGCCAAATCAATGAGTCGACCTGGATTTGCGACAGCGAGATCGACCCCTGCCTTCAGCGACTTGAACTGCTCGCCTTTGTCGAAGCCGCCCGCCAGCAGAACGTGTTTCAGAGGCAGAGGCGACGCACCCGCCTTCGCCTTCGCCAGGAGCGAGTGCACTTCCCCGTCAATCTGCACCGCCAGTTCTCTAAAAATAGACGAAAGCGAAAACACGCAGGCAGACACAGTGGAGGGAGGCGACGAACCAACAGGAGAAGCGAAAGAACGCGGAAGAAGAAAAAACTGAGAAGAACTCCGAGTAAAAACGGGGAAGAGGAAAACGACACAGAAGACGGCAGTCGAAGTGAACGAAAGAGTGGAACCACGCAACGCCGTGGTGGGGCTTCCCGTCACCTCCATCAGGTCCAGAGAAATCAAACTCCCGAGGTACAGAAAAGGGAGAGGAAAGAGCTAGGAAAAGCAGGGACGACAAACAAGGTGAACGCTCTGTCTTTTGTTAGGCTCGAAAAACGAAAAAACGGATACACAAAGAAAACACGACAGACCTTGTGGGACAGAGAACAATCGCTGCAGGGCCTCCAGCGCGCAGCGAGGCGCCGACGGGGTCCGGCCGATTGTCGGCGTAGACAACATGTCGCTTCGGCCATCTTTCTTCTTCCTTCAAATGTTGCAGACGAGCTAGAAGGGGAATCAAGTATGCTGCTGTCTTTCCGCTTCCCGTCTCCGCCACTGAACACACCAAACGGATGCAAAAAACGCAAGAAACGCACGAAATAGAAACACCGGCGAACCCCCGCAGCGAGAGACCACGTGGAAGCTTGAGACGAGCGGAAAGACAGGAGACAAGAAAGGGAGACGGGGAGACGAAAAAGGGAAAACAAAGAACAGTGCAAGAGCAAAAAACGACACACACGACTTCGAGCAGCAGAGCACTCGAAGGTTTTCCTCTGCAGGAAGGCGACCTGCAAAAAACGAAAACAAGCGTTTTGTCTCAGTCCATTCTCTCCTTTCTCCTCTATCTCTTTTTGTGTTCTGTGCTCTCTGCCCATGTCAAAAAAACATACACACATTTGTGCATGAATGCAGATACATGAAAATAGAGGGAGACACACGCGATGGTGGATAAATGACATGCGGCCAGACACCCCAAGGAGTTCTCTCGCCTACACCCCAGGACATCTCTGCCTCTCATGAGACAGGGAATGGCGGCGGACTGGATGGGCGTCGGAAGCGTGAACCCGCGCTTGTTGATTCCAGTAAACAGCGCCTATATGGAGAAAGAAAAACCGGAGATGGTGAAGTGACACTCGAACGAAAAAGCAGTCTGTCGTACACGACGCCCACTACGAGACTCCTGGCGACTCAGTGAAGGGAAGGAAAACGAAGAGAGCGATCCAGAAAAGACAGCGATCCAGAGCACGCATCTCCGCGCGAAGAAGAAAGATGCAGTTCAAACACAGAGAGAGACGAGAAGAGTAGAGATGCAAGTCTTCGAAAGAACACACAGATGACCTGTTTCGCGTGCTTCGTCCTTTTTCTTGCTCTTCTGCTCCTGTTGACTTTTCAACAAAGGCGCCAAGCCGAGAAACGCAATAAGACAGTAGCGGCGACCCTAAGCGTCCTAAGCACAACCGCTTTCCCGACGCGACACTCTCAGACACCTTGGATTTCTTTCTGTTTTCCGTCCTTTTTTCTCAGGTGCATGAGCGGTCTTGTCGCTTCCCTACCTTTGAGAGAGAGTCTTTGAGGTGGAGAAAGGAGGCGATTGGGCGCGGGGCGTTGAGACCCGTTATTCGAATCTGTAACGACGCGCGGAGCTCTCCGACAGCCTCGTGGGAGAGGCTGCCGATGTCTGCCGCTTCTTTGTAAATGTCGCGCTGAAACTCCGGGTACACGAGTCTGACGAAGCAGCGCGGACACCGAGCATCGCGACAAAAACGAAAAGATCGCAGAAAGCGACGGGGAAGGCGAAAGAGAGGGCTCCTGCTCACCTGGTGGTGTCTAACAGAAACGCACCACGAGGCATGGGGCAGACGCCGCGAGACGAAGAGAGGCTCGCCGAGGAGAAAGAAAGAATGAAAGAATAAAAGAAAGAACGCAGGGGGAGGACAAATTAAGGTTTAGAGTTTACGCAGCAGACACTGGGTGGTGACAGCCGAAGCGAGGAGCGGCAGGAGCTCCAGGAGAAGCAGTTAGGCCAGAGAGCCAAGAAAGGAGCGGAACGCCAGGGAGCAGAGGGCTGTGCTATTTCTATCAATAGACAAGTTCCACGAAAGGAGGAAACATGAGAGAACTCGACTCATCCCCCTCGCCTACATGCTGTGATCGACCGAAGCGAGCTGTTTGGTACCCCGCACATCGCCTTCTTCTCCGTCGTCGTCTGAGTCTCCTCCACGTGCTTTCTTTCTTCTCGACTTCAACAGATTCGCCGCTTGAGCTTCTGCCTCCTGTTTAGAAGAAGAAACCGAAGGAAAGACTTCTATCCACACAGCGGGCGAATGAGGCATCCAGTGGAGTCTAGTGGCTCTCCGCTGATCATGTTTGTTCGTCCAGTTCCCTCTAGTCTCAAGCCCACTGTTTTTCCTTCCTCTTTATCGTTTCGCCGTCTCGTGCGACTCCCTGTGCCTCACGTCCACTGACTCCCCGTTGTTCCTCTCCATGTACCGAGTTCATCTTGCTTCGCGTCTTCGTACATCTTCCCTTCCCTGGCTTCCACGCTTCCTCCGGTTGTGCACGCGAAGGCAGTCGGCGCCTGCAGCTCCGATGTGAACATCGGCAGTGCATTCACGGACTGGACGAAGTTCATCGCGCGCCCCCGCTTCTCCCCTGAGTGTCGTCGCTCGCCAAATGGCCTTCTCTCTCGGCTAGGTCGAGATCTCTGCAGAAAGCGCAAAGTCTGTCGCAGCCTGAAAAGCTCAGTCTGCAGGGCCCGTTCAGCTTCTTTTTTCTCCCTTGGGTCAGCCGGAGAGCAGCATGCCCACTCGGCGCGTCTTCAGGCTTCCAGCCTTACCTTCTGCCGCTGCTCAAGCACGTAGGCGTAGCTGTCGGCGAGAGGGTCATCGTCGTCGATGTATCGTCCACACGATGCGTCCGTTTGCTGCGCTGTCCCAGACGCGTCTCTGCCGGCTTCTTTTTCTACGGCTTCTCGCTCTTGTCTTTCGCGAATGGCCGCGTCTTCAACTTGGATTTGCTCGGAAATCTGGTGCATGTACGCCTCCAGAGGATCTTCTTCGTCTGCGTCGGGGACCGGCGGCGGGGCAGCCGGCTCGGGGTCGCCGAGCAACGACAGCTTGGGGCGGCGCTCCTCCTCGTCTGCGCCTTTCTGCAGGAAAAAGTGCTCCATTTTCGCAGGGAACGCGGAGACAAGGACAGAAAGAGAAAGAGCCGACTTCTCCCGAGAAAGGCCAAGGAAAGAGGTCTGTGTCAATACTCGAGTGTCTTCAAAGGTGGACAGGATCGCTGAAAACAGGCAAACGTGGTTGAGCCCTGTACACTGGATCCGGACATCTCCGCGGCAGCGAGGAGGGCGCCTGGCCGGCGTGGAGTCAGGCAACGGCGTAGCGGGCCGGCTTTCAAGGAAGGATCGGAAACCGAGAGGGAAGGAACGGGGTTTCGAAAAGTCGAGACGCCGGTAAACAGAGGTTTTTCTCGCTTGCACGTAATCAGGAGGGGGAAGACACGACGCGCAATAGATCGCAAACCAAGTAGCCTCCGGGAAGAAGAAAAAAACGAAGAAAACGTGATCTGGAAAGACCTGCGACAGGACCGCCGACGTGCCCAAGGCTCAGGTGCCTTCACAGCAGGACGATGCTCGTCGTTGACCTTTCAGACGGTAGCGCCAGCTCGTGCTGGCTTCCGCATCCGAAGAAAATTTAATGGAAACGGAAAAAAAGGGAACCCATTCGATCTGAGAAAAGTGTGGGAACCGTTCGGTGTCGGGGAAAAGCCAGTAGACTGCCTCTCTCCCCCCCTCCTGCGAAGAGTCGTGAAATGTAGCAACGTAAAGGGGTGCTCCCAGCTCACTGGACTGGCGAGTTCTGGAGAAAGAGGCTCTTTGAATCAGGACAAGCCTTGTAAAGCAGTGGTTTCTGAACCTTTATGTCGAAATGTCCGTGAAAATCAAGCGAAAAAAACGAAGAACTGTCGGATGTCCTGAAAACAGAGACAAGCTCGGAAGGCACCGGAGAGGGCGGAGCGCGTCCAGGCGTTCCTGATAGACGAAAGGAAACTTTCTGAAAGGGAGAACCCAGATCAAAAGCGACAGCTCTCGGCAGTTAGGACTCTCTGGTGGAAGAGAGGACGAAGAAACCAGGTACAGCGGGGAGTCTGAGGCACACTTCTTGGGCTTGGTTCTTCAACGCTTAACTTTCACGGAGAGTTCGGAGATCCCCGAAAGCTTGTGGACCGTGCAGAGACATTCCCGCTCCTTGTGCGAGCAAACTATCCAAGTAAAGAGGCCTGGCAGTCGAATTCGATGCCAGAACCGAGAATGCCACCGCGCTCGTACATGCTCACCGGTACGAGCCTGCATGCATGCACTCACATGCGACTTCGAGTCCGACCAGAACAAGACCCGAACGGGAAGCGCGCTGCCAGAACTTTCAATATCCTCAGTTTCCAGGTTTCGATTTAGGAGAAGGTTGCCGGGGCTGTGACCAGCTCTTCGTTTTTCCTAGTTGTATGAGGAATTCTGAAGTGTAGACGTGGATACCGCATGACGACTTGGACTACTGGTTTAGGGCTTGAGGGTCTCGGTTTACCGGATCCCCGTACTATAAAGAGTCGTTTTAATGTTACATCAGATACAGAGTATCCTCCAAGTAGCCAAGGTGCCAATATGGTATTGGAACCCGGACGGAATTATTAACAGACAAGGGGCGGCCTCTTGGTCACTGCCTTCCTCGGATAGGCACTACCATAGAGACGACGGCGTTTCTGGGGTGCTCGAGTGAAGGCATACCATATTTCGTACCTTTGCTACGAGGAGGAGACTCCCTATCTGATAAAAATTGAAACGCTTTTTTGTGTTGCAGTTTGGCTTGCCTTTTGTAGGTTGTACTTTAGTAGTGTCCGCACTGAAAATGCGTGTGTCAATGCTAAAAATCCACGATTCACTGCGCTTAGTTGCTGCTGACGGAGAGCTTGTGGACGACATCCACCTGTCGAAGTTGACTGACTTTGCAGAGAAACTCTAGATCCTTTCGGGACTCGAAACAGTGCGTTTTTACTGACAACTCTGACGGTTACAGCCCCCTGAAGCAAAAGAACACTTGACGCGCTTCCCTGCTTCTGTGCAACTAAGAAGCGTACAATTTGGCAAGAATCTGGAAATGTGCACCCACACGAGTGGACAGCGTCCGTTGTCATTGACGGAACACCTGCAAGACCGGAAGGCGTTATCATAGAACGCAGAAGTTTCTCTCCGGGTAGTGAGACAGTTTTTGGTCCTTCGTGGAAGACTGCATTTCGTACTTGCAAACATGCGATATGGAATCATGGTGTGGCAAGCGCCTGCCACTGAATGTAAGTTCATGCGCAGCATATCTACCGTTGATGCTGGAAGTGGCTGCTGCCTTGCGTGAGGCACGTAGAGAAGTGCAGGGTCGAGTTCTGTCCGGCACCAAAGCACGTAAATGCCTTTGTTCAGCACCCTCAGCAAAACTGCTGTCGCACAAACCGAATATGGCACGAGTAGTTGCGATTCTTGTTACAACACGAAGAGAAACGAAGACGAGTGCACACTCCTCCACTCGCGTTTGCCCCCTGGGAGCACTGACCAAGGATGATCAGCATTCCCCTCTCTGAACCCTAGCACATTGAGCACGGACAGTGATGTGGACGCTGGGTGTTAGCGCTAGCAGTGGGCAAGCTGCCAGGTGCTTCCCTTGCTGTTATTTTCGACCGTCACACGACAAATAAGCATTGGTACAGCAAACGCCGTGAAAGAAACTCCCCGTTTGAGCGCGGAAAGGCTGCGATGGCAACACCTAGAAACTTCCTACGAATTAGGTATTCAGTGCTTCGCCAGAGGTCCTGAGGAGCCCTCTACGCCGTCACTTCCCGATCACACGCTCTCATTTTCACTCTGCACTTTAATTTACGACATCAAGGCCTTTCCCGATCGCAGAACAACACCCAGACTCGCTCCAGTCAAAAGCGTGGCTCCGACGTTCATTCTGGAGTTCCACAGAACGTCATCGAAGCTGCTTTCGAGCGAGCGGCAGTAAAGCAGCCCCATAGCCCCGCCACTCAAGAGCGCGAGGGTGAGTCCTGCGCCTGTGGACTTGACTAGAGTTTCGTCGTCCACTTGGGGGTCCTCGTTTGTCGCGGGTGGCCTCGGCACAAAGGTTTCATACCGTTGCTCCAACCGAGGCTCCTGTGCTTCTTCCCAACGGCAAAATCCATTCAGGAGACGCGTGACCTGCCATCCTACAGATATGCCTGCGAGGAACTTCATCACCGTCGACAAATCCACCAAGGCTCTGGGAGTGTTGTCGCCTCCAAGTGTCCACGAGGTGCGAGCGCCTGCCTCGATCACGTCGCCGCCTTTGAAAAGAACTGCAGCGGCAGCAGCTGCTCCAAAAGTTGTCAGAAGAGATTTCGTCAACCCGTCGTGTGCCGAACTGCTGGAAGAACCTTCGGTATCGGACCGTTCCTCGCTTCGCCTCTGAGAGCTGCCTAGGTGAGAGAGCAGCCGAGAAGCCAAGCCCAGGCTGCAGCCACTAACACTCAGGGCTGTCAAGGCGCCCGTCGCAAGAAGAACTTGAGACATCCTGCCACGTTCAAAAAAGGAGGACAAAACCGTAGGGAAGGGGCAAAAAGCGTTGAGAGGGTCGAGGGCATACAAAGTCTCAAGAACACTATCTTATAACACTCGGTCGGTCCAGAGACACGCACGGTACGCATCGAAGCCAAAAATTCAGCGGAACCCTTTTGTCAACGCGATACGGAAGAAATGGTCGGAATAAATTAGCAAAAAACTGGCTTACTCCAACACAAAGGATACCACCAGTCTTCCTGCGAAATACAACACACCTCATCAAAAGCATATCAACTCTCAGAATCCGCACGCAGTAAAGCATCCAAAAGTTTTGACTGTGCGTCGTTGTGTGACGGAGGTGACGCTGGCTCTCGTCGTTGGAAAAAATTACTGCTACTCACTTTTATACCCTTGTGACGGCTGAGAGACGAGTTTCTCGTCACCAATGTGTGAAAGGAACAATAAACGGCAATTCCACTTTATGTGCTCTGTTTACTGCCTCAACGCTGCGTATAGTTTTCTATACCGACGGAGGCGGATGATCAGCAGTAGACACAAACATGTCCGTATTTAACGACTTCTTTTTCTCAGGGACCGCCGTTCCAACAGGCTACACCCGAGATAAACGTGTACTGTTAGCGAAAGATATTCGTGCTTTAGGTACGCTGTTTACACACTTTACGTAGGATGAACAAAGACCTTCCAGATCTAAACCGATAGTCCCAGTCGTAGTATATATTCGTCAGATAAAGGCAGTTTATAGAAACCTAGGCATCCCATTTTAGGTGTAACAACAGGGAGTCTAGCTTCAGTTGTTATCTGATTGGTATTGCATGCCTCGTGACCTCACTGGAGAGCCCCGCCCGTAGTTCCCAGCGACATTTACAAACACACCAAATGCCTCACAGTCGTGTTCGACTGAGCGTTCCGAATCTTAGTAGTGACGATAGGGGTTTTCTATTTTCTGCCGCTCTGCCCTAAGCCGTAGAGTTCCCTGCGTACTGGCGGAAGACTGTGGATGAGATTTTTCGTTTTCACTTTAGGGGAATAGATTTCATTCAGCGGTTTATTCACAGCGCATTTGAGCGCGTATGAACCACATTTTGAAGGTGTTAAGCTTTAACACGCGTCTTAAAGATGCCCCGCCCCAGCTGACACTGGCGAGGTATGTGATAGGACTGCGTGTATCGAGAACAAATGGACTTAAAACTAAAATTTGGTAGTTCTGGAGTTTCTGTCGTCTACGCCTCCGCCGGAACATGTCAATCATCAAAAGAACACCGTGTAAGCGTGGTGTGAATGTGGCCCGAAATGCCTGTTGTCGGAAGGACCCGTTCGTGTGCAACTGGGGACGAGGTGAAAACCCCAAACTCCTCCGTGTCGCGAGTTGGGATGGCTACACTTCCGCACGAGCTCACAAAACCTGTCAAACCTGTCTCTCTAGCGCTCTACAAAGGGGTTAAACGCATGCGACTTTAGAGGACATGCCACTTCCGTCGGACTTCTTCGCAGTTCGTCGGGTTACCGAACTCGTGGTGAAGCAACGAAAGATGCTTTTCAGCGCCACCGCGTGTTCGGTCACCTGTACACAGGGGCACAGCGCGTAGCCCTCTACTCGCACATGTCAGCGAAAAATCGGCGCCAGGAGCAGGCGTCTTTTTCAACGAGAAAGCTGGAGATTCCAAACGACATCCAGGAGATTATCCTTTTTTCCGAAACAGGAAGGCATTCTTCCAGCAAAAGTGAACTCTCTCTGTACCAGCAGTAACTCTGCGGCAGGTTGCAGGGTGTTGCAGGTGACCGCGCCGTTCTCTCGCGAGGCACTTTAAAATGTCCGGTTTTCCGCATTTTCCGGCTAATGTTTCTGCGTCCCCTGTCTCTTCAACGTTAAAGCGTCAGCGTCGTCGCCAGATCTTCCGCGTTTCTGCTCTCTTGTCCGCCCTCCCCCCGCGCTGCACACGCCTGCCTTGCGTTGTGAAAGCTGAATACTGTTTCCCCCAACCGCTCGAGCAAACCTGACCATTTTTTGACTGTCGTCTCTGGTCATCAACGCCTGCGAACTCTCCTGCTTGAGCTGGTTAACTTGCGGTCCGCTAGCTTGCCAGCGTTTCTTTCCGGCAGAGCGACGGGAAAGGGAATCCCAGCTGCTTTCCAGAATGGCGCGTTTTTGCAAAAAGCAACGCACAAGTCGCCTCTAGGCAACGATGTGTGCCAGGAGAAAGATCGTCCAATTAAATGCGCCGTCTGTTTTTGATTCGGACTGGAGATCTGTCCAGGCGGCTGTTTCCTCGACCTCATTCCACCTGCCGGACTCAAGAAACCGCCGGCCGGCTTTTCGGCTGGTTGCCCTGTGCTCCGCAAATAATCCTGTACCGAGAAATCGCGCTTCTGCTCGTTTGCGCGGGGACACTTCTTCCGTGACCCGTCTGACAGTCCACACTCTCAGTTTACTCTGAGTCCTCCGAATCTTTTCACGGAAAAGAGGGCGGGCAAAAGGTGTGGTTCCCGACTCTTCCGCCGCCTTTTCTGTGGCTGCTGGCTTTGCCCTTTCGACTTCCTCCGCAGTCGTTTCCGACGGGAGGCTTTTCCTGCTTTCTTCGCACATCGTGCGCTTTAAAGCCTTGGAGGGTCCCTGCTCCTCCGAAGAATCTGTCTGTCGCTGCTGCTGCTGGGTCGCGCGGCTTTCCTCGCAACAGGCCTTTCTTGTCTAAAAAATGGCACCTGCTGCTCCGAACAAGGAACCGACTCGACGAGGGAGCATGCACAACCAGATCGTGTGCACAGCTCCCAGTTCGTCTGCAACCAATTCTCAGGTCGTGCTACCTCTCGGGCACCATCTGGTCATGGGCGCGAAAACTGCCGCAAATGCGCTGAGTCAGGAACTCCGCAGTCCGGCAGACACTCTCAACCCGGGACGCTTTGGCTGGTGGAAATGCCTCGCACAGCCCGACGAAGCAGGTGACGGGCTCGTCACGGTAAGAACTCTTGAAAAGGGCGCTGTACATGCCTCCAGATTCAAGCATCCATGTTCACTCGTCTCCACATATATATATATATATATATACATATATATATATATATATATACTTCTATATATACATATATATATGTATATATGTAGGGTATGTGGACGTGTGCGTCTATGTTGCAGAGCGCGGAGTGTGACAGCGCTGTGCATTTGTCTGGTTTGAAGACCTGAGCTGAGCATTCCATGCGCAGAGCGACGACCTCTGGAAATGTGCAGAACGGAGTTTTCTTTTGACTGCAACTGTTCTCCCCTTCGTCCGCAGGAAGGGTACGGACGTCTGCAGATCTTGCTGGCTTACCTCCTTCCAGAAGTGACAGATGTGGCGGAAGCCGTCGAACTTCATCAACTGACGACACCTCGAGGTGAAGCTCAGGCAGGAGAGGCAGCGAACTTGTCGCACGCTGAACGCCGAGACTTCACTGTGAGCAGTTTGGCACCGTCAAGAGGATACGGTGAGTCACGACAGAGGAATGGTTTTTTCTGACAGAACACAATTTCCGTGTGTGGGTTACTCTTGATACGCCATCGCCCATTCTGATGATGTATTACGCCTCGGTTACGTTTTTTGTGGCTACCGTGCACCACCTCACCGAGCAATGCTTGAGAGAGCGAGTGGCACTGGATTTCAGCCATCTTTGCAGCTTAGATTCCTACACTCAGGAGGCTTTCATCGTGCATTAACAACATTAAGATCATAGCTAGACCGTGTATTATAATTCTCACATTGTAAATGTTTCTGTACACATGGAGGGTTTGTCCACTCTGGTACACCTCAAATCAAATACAACAAAGTCACTCTCTGCTGAGGCGGAACTGCCAAAAATGCATGTTACAGTTAAGGTCCCTACGTTCTTGACCTTCCCCCCCGTCCTCCTTATGACTCCCGCAGTCGGTTTTGAATGCATGTAAACCCGAGCCTGCATAAAATCGCCGCTTTTCTCCCGTCTCGCGTTTTTCGTTCCCAGTGCGCGTGAGCCTGAACGGCGTCCCCGTCTACCGCAGCGCAGTTCTTGATATTTCCCCCGAGGCGATCAACGACACTGCCGCGGTTGTCAAGGGCGAGAAGGACGAAGCAAAACTACCGAATACCATTTTCAATGAGCGCATTGAAATTCAGGTCCGCGAGTGTTTTCAGTGTTGGGAAGCGAAACGCACGGTGGAAAGTAGACGGATGCAGAAATTGGCTCAAAAGCCTGTCTTGGGTCTTCACTCTCTGTGGCACCTCTAAAAATGCACATGCATGCACGCGACATTCTCCCAGTTTTTTCGTGGAGAACCACGCGGGGAACAAGCTACGCCGTTTATCCACTCCGGATACCTCATCACCTATCTAGATATAGTGTAGTTAGTATAGTTTTGCGCGTGCAGGTGGCTTGCGAAATCATTGTGGATGTGCGGCAGTGTATGTACACCGCCTCACTGGTTGCAGTGCGTGGACATATCATATTTTTTCAGACCTTCGGTTTCCACGTGTGAGGCGACTCACGCATGTCTGATTCTGTTACTTTAAGGTGGCACTTACTGCGAAAAAGGAAGTGTGTTTCAAAGCGAAGGGATTGTAATACATGCGCTGATCGCCCTGTATAGAAGAGAGACAACTGTGTGTCTGTCAGGCCTTGTGTTCAACCGATATTGGATATCGTTTGCAGCTGAAGGCGTCCGCGTGAGTCCGCCAGCGATTGTGAAATGCCGAGCATTTTTTCGTGCGAGTTTGCGTTCTGTGTGGATAGATTCACCAGCCGTACAGCGTATTGCGCGTGGAACTCTTCAATCGAGACGTGACTCTGGGAGTCATTGCAGACGACGACCTTCTGGGGGTTTTTGAGGTGCCGATTCACTTGATGATTCCCTCCAAGGTCTACGACCTCGAGTAAGGAGTTTTGTCTCGCCAGGATTTCTGAAACGTGGTGGTGCATGTTTCCTGAAGAAACAGTCGAAGTGTGTCGCGGCGTGGTGTCTGTACACAGGTGCTTCATTTTTGAAACCCCTCTGTTCACTACGACATATCTTCTCGGTTTTGGGGGGAAATCGTCAGTTGTTACGTTCTTTGCCTCACAGGCGGAGGTGTTTGTCGGGGATGTCTGCGGCCGACAAGTCACCTGGCGTACGTGCTCACTGTGTCACGTTTGGTCTCCCCGTCTCGTTTTGGGGGATTATGCGTGGATGAGTCGATCGTTGGTCCTCACACATCGATGACAAGGTTTGTCGGTGAACTCTCTTGTGCCGTGTCAACTTGTCAACCTCTGCTGTTCCATTCGTCTCTCGCTTTCTTCCCCGCACGAGCCGCTTGCCATTTCGTTGTCACGTGTCTGCGTTTTTGTTCTGCGTCTCGCTGCAGAGTGGAGTTCCCGCCTCAGTTTCTTCGCGAAGAGAACGAGGAGTGGATTTCGGGACAGGGTTTGGACTCTCCCTTCATTCTGGGAGAGAAGCGTCTGGTGTCTCCGGAGGCGACGGCGCAGCTCCTGCAGACCAAGCAGATTTTCGACGCAGAGACCTCGTCTCGCGGCTCTGACGGCGGCGCCAAGGAGACGGCAGAGGGGCGGGGAGGCGGACCGCAGGCTCAGCCCAACTCCAAGGAGAGAACAGACGCCATACCCCGCACAGTGGACGCTCCCGCGAAGCGCGAAGCACGGGAGGCTGCTCAAGCGAGTGCAGAGAAAGTCGACGCAGGCAACGTGGACTTGCTAACGTGCACAGTGAACGTCGCGGCCGCAGCTGCAGCTTCTGCACCGCAGGTCTCAGGCCTCAGGTCTTCTTCCTTCACGATGGAGTCGAAGTCCACCGTCGTCGACGACTGGGAAGAAAAGCCGCGACCTGCTCTCCTGCCCCAGGGCTACTCTTGCGGTCCGCGCCTCCGCTGCCTGTTCAACATGCAAGTCGTCGGACGCACTCCCAAGGGTCGCGTCGGCTCTGAGAAGTAAGACCAGCGTTGGAGGAAGGCGTCGAAGCAGATTTATAAAGTCGAAGCCGATGCAGGGGCGAGAGGTGCAGCGAAGGAAGAAAGAGGGAGGCCGGGGAAGAACACGGGGGAGGAGCAGAAGAAGAAAGGAGAGACCGAAGAAGGAGAGAATCGAGTAGAAGAGGGGAGTCAGGTGGGAGACGAGAAGCGCAGGGCCGCAACGCAAGAAGCAGACAGAGAGCGACACCACCGGGCAGGAGACGTGCGTCGGAAGAGGGAGGAGGACGTACAAGGCGAGACAGAGAAAACGCACTTCTGAGAGAAGAATATCGATATGGAGGGAGGAAGAGTCAGTGACACTGTGTCGCCTGAAAAGATGTCTTTTGATTCAAGTTGTCGGATGATCCGTTCGTCCTGCGTCTTCAGATCTCAAGGAAGCTGGTTCTCCGAGATGTGTGCCTTGGCTCTGCCGATCGTCGACTCCGCAGACGAGGCTTATCTTCCTCCCCTGAATTTCCGGAAACTTTGGCACGACGCAAAGCGCCTAAAATACCTCGCATGGGACTGGTAATTCTTTATTTCAAGAAGAAAGCATTTTCTCCCTTTTCTGTACATGTGTGTCTAGTTTTTGCATGTGATGAATGACTCAGCGTTCAGAATATTTTTAGCTCTATATATACATATTTACATATATATTCATAGATACATATATACACATATATACATACGTGTGTATATACATATATATACATTAGTGTACATATGCCGTGTGAGATTTGTCACCGGGTGTAGGACATACATTTTCCTTGACTTGTCGACGTCGACGAAACATCCGTATGGCGTTGCTGTGTTTGACATTCGCTTCTTTTCGCCGTTTGCCCTTTGTTTCTGCTGACTCGTTCATCGTTGCGTCTCTTTGTTTCCGTATGTGTGTCCTCGCTTGCCCGTTTCCGGCGTGTGTACAGCGTGCTGAGCGGTCTGGTTGAGACCGTTTCTGCAATTCCGTCTTGGGAGAATCCCTTTGTGTCTTCGTGCTGTCTCGCGGGGGTTCTCTTGGCCACTGCGCAACCCCAGATGAGTTTCGCTCTTTTCTTCCTTTTGATGGTGAGCTGTGAACCAAGGCAAACTCTCTAGGCATGCCGGAACATCCACGGGGCAAAGAGCTCTGCGCAAACGGGAATTCTACGAAAACACACGAAATTCAACAGACTCAAGGAACCCGTCAGAAACAATGCAAATTGAAACAGAAAACTCCTTGTCTCCATACATGTGGAGAACAAAAGTACCTTTATGTGTGCATGCATCTGTTGCGTACACGCATATTAGCACCTGTATCTTTCTGTCTGTCCATGTACATATACATATACATATATATATAATTATAAATGTATATGTAACATTTATTTAAATTCTTACACACACACGTGCATATATATATATATATATATATACATGTTCTTTAAGTTTTTAAGGGGTGTCGTCCCAGTACATGCATGTGGTTCTTGTTACCTCGTCGCTTCCAGTGTGTCTCTGGAACATCTGGGGTTCCCGTGTCTCGGTTTTCGCTTTGCCGTTACCACTGAGTTGGTTTGTTTTCTTCTGTGAATTCTTCCTTTTTTCAGGGTGTCTTGTGCCTCATGCTCTCCCTCACTCCGCTATCTAACACCTCAGAAGCAGCGATTGCTGCAGCTTCTGTTTTGACAGACGCGAAGAGAAAGCCTCCGGCAGCCGCACTCGATACCGACGCACAGACGGAGAAAATCGAGCCTGGAAAAGGCGCAGAATCCCAGCTGACAGGTACGGAGAGACGCAACCCCCCGACCGGCAAGGCAGAGAAGGAAGAGACATTTCTGTGATTTGAGTCCTGTTTATGAAATAGAGAAGGCATTTCTGTTGCGCGAAGCAGGTCTAGAGCGAACGTGCGTATCTGCGGAACTGGCAGAGGTGTGGAGGGCGGACATGGCAGTGGGAAGTCGACGCCTGCTGTACGCGCGTTTTATACGGCGAGCTCGGCACACGAGTCAACGCCGCCTGCGTCTAAGACCGTACAGAGCTGTAGATTTCCTTTCTTCGTGGGGAGAGCAACGCAGGATTCTGAGCCAGATGCCATGTCTCGCTGTCTGCATGCGTTTGTTCTGACAAGAGGAAAAAAAGGCGTGGAAGAACGCAGGGACCACACATGTAGAGGAGTCGCGCGTGATGTGTGGACCGAAATTCGCGCTGGAAATGCCAAGACGTTCCCCTGCCGAGAGCATCTGCATGCATGCATACGCACAACAGATCGACAGTTTTGCGTCGTGCTGTCTAGACAGGGACATGTCACTCGTTCTCGTGGCAGACCCAGTACGTGTCAAAACAATGCGTATCACGCAACTCAGACGGGACCGAGGAAGAAGAAGGAACGAGGAAAAGTCAAGGACGAAAGAGAAGGAGCATTTCCCGATACTCCAAGCTCTTGTCTCCCTTTCCACCGCTGTGAGATCGTCTTTGGATTTTTGTCTCCATCCACAGGGCAAAAACCGTCCTCGCTGCAGGCATTCGAGAATCAGCAACACTCCGACGAAGCGACAATGGAGGATTCTCTCCTCAAGTCACTCCTCAGTTCCGCGGTGCCTCAGTCTCTTCATCTCCAACTTCGCAGAGCCCATGTGAGGAAAACGTCTCACTTGAAATTCAAGAGAGACAGACAGTGGCTCTTGAGGCTCATGCGTACTCGTCGCTACTCAAGTGCTGTGTACTTGTCAAGGCATATGCATGTGTCCACACAAGCATATTCATATATATATATATATATGTATATTTGTATATTTGTATATATATATATATATATATGCATAAGTGTGTATGCATGAATGTGTTAGTGACAGTGTGTGGAGGAGGTTTTCTCGAGGCTTTGCTCTTTCCAAGCGTCTTGCGTTTTCGTCGACAATTCTGCCGCTGCCAGCGAAACTTTGGGACGCCGTTTATTGTGGGAGGGATCGTCATGGCATACATACATGTTTGCACATTCCGACCGACGAAGGCGCGTGCCTGCGTAAAACTGCGTATTCTTGTACGTAAATCGACGTAGCAACCCCGACAGTCCTTTTGTACCTGCAAGTGTTCGTAAACAGACAGATATATGTAGATGCATATATTTGTTGACATGGTCATACCTCACACAGACACCAACCAGATACGTACACATGTCTACCTACATCCACGTATATGTTTATATGTATAGTATATATATATATATATATGCGTCTGTGTCGGGTCATTTCTGCGGTTAAGTTGCTTTACGTAGGGTCCGGCTTTTCATCGTTGAGTTGCCTCTTCTGTTGTTGTGCGCAGAAACGCCTTCTGAGGGTGACAGCAGCCATTCTGTATGCACACGAGAAATTGCGACAGCGGAGAGAAATGGTTAGTTTCTGTGGAGGCGTAAACTCCCAACCGTGTGTTGTTATTTATCACGTTAGAAGTAGACACTGTCTGTGGACAACTGTTTTTCGATCCACAACTGTAGCGCTCACATTTAGTGTGCCTGGTTTACGACTTCAGATTTGTTTTTTGCGTCTGTAACTGTGCGCTCACCGTAGCATGGAGTGAAGTGCAGTGCACATCGAGAAGAAGCGGTGATGCCGTTGTATGTAAGCATGCGTGTGAGTGGGTTCTGCAGGTGTTCGTCACTTGTCAAAGCCTACATTCCGTTTCTTTTGATTCTTTTCACAGATTGTTGGCGTGCTCTGGCTGCTCTCGCTCCTCTCCTTCTACCGACCCGACATCACAGCCCTGGCGCTGCGTTTTGGCTGCGGCGGCGCAGGTAACTGTTTTTTCGCAAGCAGAGACGCAGACGTACACTCATGCGCATGCATTTAACTCACGTACATGTGTGTGCTCGCAGGGATCTATTCATGGACCTCTGCGAGTGTGACTATGTGGCGATGCCTTCATCCATATATATATATATATATATATATATATATATACATATATATATATATATATATATATATGAGCCTTATTGGTATGCCGTTCGTCTTTTTTATGTGGGTGTCTGCATATTTTCACCTGCCATTTTGACATTGGTGTGTCGTCTCTGCGCTGTTTATCTGCATGCGTGTGTGTCGTTTTCTGCGTTTTTATTTGCTTTGTTTTTTAGCGGTTCTTCTTCTCATTCACCGGATGCCCGTTTTGAGTCCTTGTCTCCGCTTCGGCATTGTCTGCCTCGCCTACTTGCGTCTGCGCCACCAGCGGCGCACGCGGCAGAACCTCGTAGCTTCACCCTTCATCCCTCGAGCAGCTTGAGGCTCCTACGGGGTTTCCTCGGTCTTTGTCGATTCGTTTAAAGAGCCGTGACAGTGGCGACGAGAGCACTCTGCTGAGAGGTGAACAAAGGTGGAAGATGCAGGAACTAACCCAGTTGCGGGGAAAGGATAGAAACAGAGAACTCGTGGGAGAGCATGACAGGGAACGCCATGTGGAGGACAACGAGAACTGAGGACGTTGCCGACAGAGAGGAGCGGGAAGAGAGGGGGGCGACTGTTGGTCAGGAAAGAGGGAATGCGGAGGAACGAAGGACGAGGCGGCGGAAAGGCGAGAAGGCACAGGAGGCCTGTGAAGACAAAAGGTGAACTGTAGAACCGATTTCCAAGCGAAAAGGACGGTGTGTTAACGAGACGGAGAACGGAGCAAGAAGTGATCGGAGAGATCGTTCGACGAGGGATACGCGTCTTTCTCGGTGTTATGTAGCGACCGGACAGAGGCTCCAATACATGCGGAAATCGAAGTTCCTGTCTGGATTTGCGGTTACTCAAAATTCGCAGAAATTCAGTGGCAGTAAACAAGGGCGCGGGGAAATTGCGAGGAATCAAATCTTCTTTACGGAAAAGATGTTGTGCCATTAAGTTGCAAGTGCGTATCTGAAGGCTAAGCTTACACGTATAGGTGTACGTGTGTCTGTACAGACAGATATATAAATGTATGTAGGTATATATATATATTCAGGGTGTGTAATTCTATTGAGACGTAGATATGCTTTTATAAATAAGGATGTGTGTGAGACAGAGCTGTATGGTGAGTGCGAGCGGTGTAGGTGCATATCGGTTTGTGTGGAGTTTTTTGCGGAGGGAAACGAATTGAAGGATGGGAATTACGGAACTCAGGGGTAATCTCTTGGTCACAAGAACCGCAAGTGCGTCTTGTGACAGGAAGAGTCGGGAGAAGAATATCGATCGCCAGGAACGCTGCTTTGCATGTTTGTCGGGTGAAAAACGCGTCGAGATGGCCAATCCTCCGGAGGCAAACCCCCTGTTGCAGAGAAAAGGAACGCAGCGAAACGCGAGTGTATGCGTTTCGGGAGGCTTTTCAGGAAAAAAGGTCATTCGTATTCTCCGGTGGAGAATGCGGTACCTTGTCTGAGATTCGTCGTCCGTTTAGAGGAGCAAAAGCGTGTTAATGTCTTTCGGGCGGGTGAGAGTAGTGTGGAAGAAAGGGATTTTTCTGCAACACAAGCGCCCGTCGGTGAAGCGGACGGTCAGGACCTTTCTGTGGTGCACGATTCAAATCGGGTTGGGATCGAGTAAACAGGTAATCGTTTTCTCGCTTCAGCGTTTCGTGAATTCAGGTACGCCCGCACCTTGTGGGATCGTTGACTTTGAGTTGTTCTGACAAAGACGGGGAAGGCGGACTCTTCGTTTCCCCGTTTTTATTGTCGCCGCGGTCTTCTTGACATCTTGGCGGCCGTGTGTTGTGTGTGGCGCAGCCTCGTGCAAAACGTGTGCGTTGTGTCATGGTGATTTTCGCGTTTGGTGGAACTGGCTGGCTCCCAGTGAGTCGTGCAAACCCGGAGAGCTCACGGACCACCATCGATAAAAAAAATGCGTTTTGGTGAGCCACTGGCATTCGCACCACGTTGAACATGTGGCCGTTCGAAGTTTTTTTTTAGGAAAACAGGAATCGCAGAGGCAAAACGCA
Source organism: Toxoplasma gondii ME49 (assembly GCF_000006565.2). Taxonomy (NCBI): domain Eukaryota; phylum Apicomplexa; class Conoidasida; order Eucoccidiorida; family Sarcocystidae; genus Toxoplasma; species Toxoplasma gondii. The sequence continues at coordinate 2,647,635 of NC_031474.1, read as the reverse complement.
GCGGCAAGATGCGAGCGCAGCTGAGCATCTTTATACATATTGCACGAGCGTTCGAAGCTCTTTCTTTAGAAGCCAGCACGCAGAAACGTCAAGTTGAGTCGGTTCTCAAGCAAGTCGGAGCACAGGCGCTAAACAATGGGGTTTCATGGCATTTTGCCGGTCCGTTCTAGAGCAGGAACGGCCGGGGAAGACGGCTGAGCCTGCAGAATGTTAGTCATGCTGTAGACGGTAGCATGTCAGCAGTGTCTGCCTGCAAGTGCTTGACATGCACCACGCGAGGAGACCGCGTTGTGCAACCATTTTTCGAACAGAGCCTTCACAGTGCTAAAATGAAAGAAGTACGAAATTTGGATCGTCTTCCGAGTGGAGCCAGACAGTGTTTACATATGGTTCAGATGCACTGTGGTGCATTTGCTACCGTCCAACGTCTAGCTAGACAAGTAGCTGCAGAATGGGAATTCAGGGTGTTGCATGCTCAACAAGCCAACCACTCGAAAATGACATTCGATACTTTCCACGTGAAATAGGGTTGTTTTGCCTAGTGACTGCAGCAGTGTTTGCGGGCCAAGTTGTTCTGTGAAGGTTGTGTTACAGCGCTGTGACATCGAATCTGTGCAATGTGAACACCTCTACCATCGCCTCGGTGATTCGCAAACCGTCCTACCGGAATGTATCTTGGATCCATTACTAGAGCCGACTCTCAGCCGGAGGGATCTGGGGAGCTTCGGGCTAAATGGAAAATGCGGGAGTGTTTTGAGTAACATTTTCGGTCGTTGGCTAGAATGCAAAAACTGGACTACCCACAGCTGTAGCTAATCCGACGTCATTTGCAGGAAACTTGCGAGAGGGAACCACCGGACTATCCTGTCATTTGCTTGCACAGAGAGGCCGACCGTCGCGTCCTCCATATTCTTTGTCTTTAGTATTCTAAATCCACAGACTGGACGTCAGGTTGTTTCATCCACGGCAACGGCACACATGCAACGCCACGGACTCCCTAAGAGTTGCCTTAGGGCGTGCGTTGCTTTGTTGGACACTCCGTGAAGAACAACAAAACGCTTCTTCCACATGAACTCCACGAATGGACGGGTGCAAAACCGCTTGCACTTTAACAGTCACCATATTCGCGTCATGCGAGTGTATGCATGTCCATTCGTACTCATGTGTTCTGTTGAAGTGTCTGCCAACGCGGAAGGATCGATACTTTTCCTTCCACACTGTGGCAACTGACACGGCCGTATCGTGTAACTACGAACGCAAGTACGAACAGTGGTAGAGCTGCATTCATCCTTTGGGCATTTTCTGTGCTGCTTTTCAATCGACTGCTTTTTCTAGTCATGGAGGTGCCGATGGTTTCGCATGCTGTGTGCAGTGGGAAACGGTGTTTCTTGACCTGGGTTTCTGCACTAAGTCTCCATTTCAGTCTTTGTGGCAGGTGGGCGTCCAGTGGCGTTTGACAGTTTCCTGGGTTGCGTTTCGGGTGTCGTGCTTTTCCGTGCGCTGATTCTCTGCCGCAGCTGACCCAGAAGTTTCACGACCCTGTCCACGTCCCGTTTCATGTGGCGCTCCTCCAGTTTGCGCAGTTCGCTGTCGTGGCGCTCTTCTTGTAGCATCTGACGACGTTCCAGCTTGTACATCTCACTGCGGAAGTCGCGTTCTAATTGCTCCAGAGCCTCTTTGTGGCCGAGTTGCACTTGGCATATTCTTCGTTTCAGGCACCGTCGTTCGCGGGCGTGGCGCAAACGCAGGCGAAGGAGCTCGACTTCGTGGTCAACGAGACGTGTCTGCACCAGGCTGGCAGCTCCACTCGGGTTTGCCGGGTTTCGTAAGCGAGTTGGGGTCCGTGAAAGACGACTTAGCTGTGGAGAGCTAGACGAGGGGAGTGAGGATCTATTTCGAATTTTTCGCTTCCTTTCCTCTGCCGCCCCTTGGCCAACCCTGTCCACAGGTACGCCCAGAAAGCGCGTGCAGTGCGGTACGAATCGGCTCTCTGACGATTCAGCAACGACGCCGTTCAAAGCAGTTGAGACACAGGACTCGACTGGCTGAGAGCCTGGCTGAAACATGCGGTCTTTGTCGAGACAAAGCCTGGCGTAGGAGGCAGAGCACGAAGAACGGTGTGTGAGTTCCGGTGTAGCGGGGTAACGTGAGCACATCGGCACGACGACTGCCAACTCAGAACCCAGAATCGGCGGCCTCACACAGATCATGTCTGCATCCGTGGCAACAGGCATGACAGAGTGGGAAACGTCACCGGCTTTGCGAGAGCATGAGGAAAACGGCGCCGGATTTCGTGAAAGACCAGCGAACACTTGCACTGGGCGGATCAGATGGTTGTGAAGAAGCGCCGAGTCGCCTGTAGCTCCTGAAGCACATTCGCGGGTCTCTGTGAATCGCCCACAGTTCCAAGGTATTTCATTGCCGCTGTGTGTAAGGCCTCCAAAGTTATCTGTTTGGTTAACAGCAGCGTTCGTTGTGTCTTTTCCCTGCGTATCTCTCTCCCTTCGAACAGTCTGTCTCGGCGCATGCCCCGCCAAGCCCCCTGCTTCCATTCCTCGCATGTCAGTATCCAGGCGCTGTTCCTTTCCTGTCTGGATCAGGGCTTTGCTTTTCGCACGAAATGCTGGCACGGTCGTCTCACACGAAGTAGTAGGAGGTGTCGGAAAAGACACGGGCGTTTGAAGTGGCTGTTCCCACGCTTCTTGCTCGTGGAGCCTTGCCGACCGTCGCCTTCGGATCACATTCGGTGCCGCTATTTCGCCCGTGTGTGTGGTTCGTGTAGAGCCTTCTCCACCTGGTGCTTGTTTTGTGTCACCTCGTAGCGCAGCAGCATCTGAAGGGGAATCTCCTGGGAGGGTATGGATGCCAGATGGGAGAGGAGCATGTCCGTCAGGGTTGGCAACAGATGCCAATGGCTTTGGAGCTTTACTCTTTTTCGACTGCTTCGCTAGCTTACTCTTGCGACGAGTAGCCTTGGTTTCAGGTTCTGAGTTCGAAGCTGCGTCTTCGTCAGAGGAAGAAAACGCAATTTCGTCCAGAGAAAGGACAGCAGGAGCTGCACTGTCAGCGACGTCTGTTGCGTCAACCCCGCGAATCCAATGATTTTCGCCGTTGGGTCCTGTCTGATGTGTTCTCTGATTGGTCCTTTCACAGGCCTCTTCATTTGCAACTCCCGGGGAGGGACAGCCTGGCTTAGAAACCGGCGTTGTTGCTGTCAAGTCTCTTCGTCGCACTGTTGTAGCGGCAATGCCACCTATTTGGTGGCTTTGTTGCGAGTGCTTGCAACCTGCAGAGCCATCCCCTGCCTCCCCTCGTACGGCACTACCCGCACTTGACCGTCTCAGTTTCTTGGGAGTCGGCTCCTCGGCTTTTCGGCGTGTGCCTGGCTTGGTGGTTTGGTGAAGCACACCCCTTTCTCCCCGCCGTTCAATCCTTTGGTCCCCTGGTTTGCGGTGGCCGCGGTCTCGCTTCTTTGCCGCACGCACTCGAATGTCATTTTTGCTGGAAGGCCTGGCACCTGCAGATGATGACTTAGGGTGGTCTCGCAATGCCGATACCGCCTTGGTACCGGGAGTTTTTCTTTGTTTGCTAGTGCTCCGAGTCCGTTCCTCGCCTTGGCTAGGACCACTCAAGTATTTGCTGACGGATTTGGCGGTCAGGCCGTTTCTCTCTGAACTCCCATCCTCATCTGGCCTGTTTCTGTCGGGGCTCGCCTCGGCGCTTAAGGTGACTCCAGTCTCCTGCGGGAGATGTCTTGGCACTTCTCCAGAGCGACTTGGGAAAGCGAGCAAGCTGAGACCACCGGCCATTTGCTGGAGGACGGCAACCGTACCAGTGCCTTCTGGAATTATTGTCTCGTCAACAGACGCAGGAAACGAACGATGAGATGCGGACTCTTCGTTTGCTGCAAAGAATTCACTCGAAAGTTGACTTGATTGCTCCGTAGGCTTCCGATCTGAGGGTTGAATACCGCCACAAGACTTCAACACGGCGACGCCGTCGGCGTTGACCACTGATGGCACTGATGTCACGCCGTTTCGTGGTACAGCTTCTTGAGCGGGATCGAGCAACAGCAAGTTGTGCACAGCAGCGGAAAGTGCGGACAGATTTACACCGTTTGTGCCCGGCATCACGATATCCTGACTGTTCGCCATGTTACTGCAGTTTCGGTTGGGCCGACACTCTGGGCACACACGAGAAGACACCATCGATTCGGTAGCCGTGCATGAGTTATGAGAGTGGAAGCCAGCCAAATGTGACAGGAATATGGTTGAGCCACACACAGACGCGTTCTGGCGTGTTCGACGTCCGCCTGACGTTTTGCGAGGTGAACGTGTGGTCGACCTACAGGGCAGTGGCTTGACGGAGGGACAGATTGAAACAGCGTGTGGAAAGCCGGAAGAATTCGTGCGGAAAATGTTTCGCGCATAGCGTGATCACACCAGGGGATAAGCTCAGCCGACGCATCGCTGACCAACGGCGTGCTGCTAGTGCCGCTAAGATGGAAAAAACAGGGATAACAGGAACAATTGAAGGTGCATGGTCACCATATGATACAAAACATAAAACAACATTTCCAACACAAAATGCAGCTGGGTGGAAACCACATTGGAAAGAGTTACGCAGCCATAGTGTTCATGCAAAGAACCAAAAAGCAACCCGTCTTGCCAGGTCTTCCCGCTGTGTGCTCGCGGCAAGCGGCTCTGGTGTAGGGAGACCTACATCCACATCCATTCCAGTTCACTTAGTGACTTCTGCTTTCCCCTTCTTGAGCTAGCCAGTCTTCGTCCAGCAATGTAGCTTCTAGAAGGGTACTGGACAGCTTAGAATTCACGGATCGGTGAAAAACAGCCTGCCACGGGGGTGTGGCCTTTTTCTCGGCACAGCCGCAGCCACACTCTACTTCTGGCTAAACGTCTACGCCAGAGAACTGCAAGCCACAAAGTGTGCATAATAGAGAACGCAGAGAAAAGATGGTTCGTGACCAGCAGGTGAAACGGACAACAAGCATGGCATATGAGGCTTCGTCACAAGCGTTCTCGTCTCAGGTGCTGGAAAACAATCGCTGTTGCTTTCGCCTACTGCCGACAGCCTCCGAATTCGTCTACGTTTGTAGGCTGTCTTCATGTAGGCGGGTGGATGCTGTTATCTCCTTAATTCCAGCAGTCCTACACCCACCCGGTATTGGTTTACTCGAGACGCAGGGGCTTTGCAATTCTCGTGTATGGTTGCGGAAAACACTTGAAAGCATGACTGTAATGCGTACACATCTCATTTCTCCCATATTACTGTTTACTTGTTGAACACTTACTCGATGTCGGTTGCGCTACTTGCAGCTTCTGATATCACTCTTGTAACTGACACCAGGTGTAGCTGCGATGTACCCTCCTTGTTCGCATATGCCACTGTAGGCGACAGGCAGTGTTTTGGCTCGCACACAACTGCGGGTATTGACGGCATTTGCAGCTGGCTACCAAACCAGACCTAATTGTAACTTTCTGGTAAGCATGCTACAGGCACGGTGCCCCTCTTCAACAGCACCTGCAGCTTGCTCAGTTCGAGGGCCTCCCTCTCGTTTAGCCAGCACTTATTTTGTGATCATCTTTGCGTCATTGTTCGGTGGCTTAACCTGCACATGCTCGCATGCAAGACAAATTGGCTGAGATACTGTTAGCGCAGTCTCAACACAGAGTGAACTTCGCCGCCGTTAGATTCTGTCGATCGTCCCGGCATGTGCGACCGTCACAATACACCGCGGGAGCCTACCCGATCACCTCAATATCACATACGTCATATCAATAGTCTTTAGCGGAACAACATACGCAGCGTTCGAGGAAGGGTTGAACGTCGGAAGCATCCCCACGATGGACATTTCCTTGCAAAATTTCGAACGCTGGGCCACAGTTAACGCGTTGACAGTATCTTCCATCCAGAAGCTCTTTAATTACGCGAAGTCGCAATATGACCAAAATGCATCGGACAAACTGAGGCACAGATGCCATGGCGTGGCGGGGAAGCGAGGCCTGTGTTGAACGGTCAATGTACAGTTCGAATCTGATGCTAAACAACAGTTGTGGTGTGACAACTTGTTTTGCGTCCGGGTTGGTTCAGAAATACCGCATTCGCTGGTACTTCTTTGTACCAAGTTCTGTACAGCTTTTGACGGTATGAAAAGGGAACAATGGATTTCTGCTCAAACTACCCGGAGTATCGCTTTTGTCCAGCGAATACTGCTGATGGTCGCTCTGCCCCGAGAAACGAGAATCGCGACAGAGGACTACTCTCCCGTTCCCCCGCAGGCTCTCAAGCAAATAATCCCGTTTCTGCACGCGATAATCGCAGTAAATCCACATGGTCAACGAAACGTGATGGGCAGTCCAGACATTGCGCGAGCCATTTGCAAGGTGCGTACACCTTTCAGCCATATGCCTTGGTTAAGAGGACCTCCCGTCAGTACACGGAATTCTTTTGCGCACCTTTAGCAGTTTGAAGGGCTACGAAAAAGTGAATGTTCAGTGACCTCATAAGCATCCACTTGGAGTAGACTGTCACTTGTCTATTTGTACCATTCAGCAGTTCTCTTCAATATGAGAGTCTCATTCCGTGGCTTTCTCGTGACACCTCGACGTTTCCGACGAGCGCAGCCTGCGAGACGAAACGACTGGATGTGCGTCCAACGAGCATCTGCGCCAGCTGCAAAACTCTCATAGTCGCTTGCGCGTAAGTACTGCGGCTGTGCCTCCATCCAGCTTTTGAGAACGGAAAGAGAAAATTTCACACTGGCACAGCACACCCGAGCAGCTGTACTTCTTACCGCCACTGTGAGCTTCGGTTTGAGGAGACGCGATGCTACGTCGTTATTTATGACGGCTGTATCCTTCTCATCGTTCCGTTTGGACTTCGGTGGCTGTCACAACAGTAGGAAAATGGCGAATCTTCGGCCCTCTAACTCGATTTCCTGGCGCTCTTCGGCTCTGGAGGGTAACCACGTGCATGCAGTTCACGGGAGAGTTCTTCTTTGCGCCTCCAGCTCTGAGAGGTTTGTACCTTGAAGCACACGTTTCGAGTCCCCGTCAGGAAAAGTTTTTATACACAAAATACTACTACTTCTTGTCTCATGCGAGTATTTCCCTTTCGGGGCCCTGCATTCCTTGGCTGCCCCCTCGTAGTCGCGGTTCCCGGCGGTGGCAAGCTGTGTGCATGGTGGCAGGAAGTGACCAGCAAATCGCTTTGAACACTGTTCTACGATTGTCGACTTGCATCCGAGTCTCAGATACCGCTACCGCTTCGGCAGCTGACGCTTGAAAGTCATTATCGATCTTCTCTCTCCACAGTCGTGCTGAGTGAAGTCTTCCTCCTCTTGCTGTTAACATCGTCGGTTGCCGACCCAGCGTCGTGCAAGCCACAGCGGCTGTGAGCTGCAACCCAGTTGTAACGACACTCCACGCACACTGCGACCTTCGCTATCTTTCATACTTGCGTCTTATATCCGTTTTTTCCACTTGACACAAGGAATTTCCTCGTGTCACAAGGCGGGACTTTTTCTGACTGACAAGGGTGACCCACCAAACCTAGATGAGATAATTCCCCGTCCGGAAGTATTTCATTCCCCTTTACCCCTACTTCACAGGCAACCAAGATATTCTTCTTCACCACAAGTTCGGCTTTCTCGCTTCATCGTGTGTCTCGTATCTCTCCCGCATGCGATCTAGCATCACATCTTCAGCCGGCGAGGTTCCGCCCTCTCGGGCGCCTCGTTGAGTTCTATACAGGCACCCTGCTCATTCGCCACGGGAGAGACGCTCTCGCTGCTGCAAGCGAACATCCACTGGGGCGTCTGCCTCCCAAGAGTTCCATCCATCCAAAAGGTCCCTGTGAAAAGCTTTCCGGCTGAACTTTTCTCTCCTTCGGAGCTTTCATGCCTAATTACTACAGGCACTGCCGCCGCAAAAGTCCCCGTCCTCAGCGTCAAGGAAAACGAGTGACTACTCCACAATCAGTGAAGACCCACCCCGTTCTCGTTCTCCCAACGCGGAGACTTGCTCGCTCTCTTTGTGTCCTTTCTCCCTCCAGCTTGTCTCACGCTCTTCACCGCCTCACACTTGTTTTTAACCGCATTCTTGGCCTTTGCCTGTGTTTGTGATCCCTCTTCTCCCGTGCGTCTCCTTGCAAGAAGACAAGTGAGAAACTGTTGCGGTACAAAGGAATGACGGACGACGGACAAGAAACGCTCTCGGAGTCGCAGGCCTAAAAAAACAGACGTGCTCTGCTTCCCGTCAACTCGCTCTTGGTCCGCTGCATGCAGCCGAGAAGAAATCCGGCAACTGAGCTGGAGTCTGGTGGCTGGCCGCGCTCGCACGGCTTGCGGCCCGGCCAGGAGCTGCAGTCGGGTGGGAATGCTCTCTATCGGGACTCTGGATCCAGTTAAAGAGCATGGAGCCCTCAGAGCAGACATGTCGTCTCCTCTGCCTTCGCGGTCGTCCTGGGTCCCCGCCCGGCAGGCAGAAGAAGGTCTGTGGATGGGGGCGCTGAGCGGTTGCGTCGGCAGCGATCTTTCGACAGCTAAAACGCCACACAGACGCGACCGGCGTCCGCGAGAAACGCCTGCAGAGGCGACGAGCGAGAGGCGCTCCTGTGGACAACCGGGAGCGGCGCCGAGTCTCCAGAGCGAATCCGAAAAGAAGGATGAGACGGTCTTCCTCGACCTCACAGTTCTTTCCTCCTCGGAAGGAGAGAGCCCGACGAGCACGAGCGGCCGACGCATGCACGGGCAGTCGCAGTGTCTTAAAAAGAGAAGCTTTGGAGAGTGCGAAGGCGTGGAGATCGACGGAAGCCAAACCAACTCGCTTCTGCGCAGTCTCTCCTTTCTCCGGAAGACCGAGAGGAAACCGGAGGTAGTGCCGAGAGCGTCTCCTCGTCGTGGAGAGACAGGCGAGCACGAGAGCGGGGAAGAAGACAAACAGACGAAGGACGTCTTCGCAGCGAACGTGCCGCGCGTCGCCCGGCGACCAGGCTGCCAGCAGGCGACAGAGAGCGGAGGCTTGAGGCGAATGGAGGGAGAGCGAAGCCAGAAACGGCGGAAACGCAGGAACTTGGGAGGAGAGACCGAAGAAACTGATTCAGCAAGGTCCGACGCAGAAGTTGCAAAGCGCCCGTCTCCAGGCGTTCGTGGCACGCAGTGCTGGGTTGACAAGTACGGCCCGCAGGTGGTGGAGGATCTGCTGCAACCGCCTCAAAAGATCCAGCAAATGACCGATTTCCTCAAGCCCTTTGCCTGCCTGTCGCCGTTTGCGTCTGCCCTTTATCCTCCAGCTGCTGCTTCCCTGCCCAGAAGCGACAAGAACGGCATCTCTTCTCCACGCGATCGAGACGGAGACGCAGCTCCGCCACTGGGTCCTGAAAGGCTTGCTTCCCCGTTGATCTGCGTCCTTCAAGGTCCTTCAGGCTGTGGCAAGTACTCCCTGGTCTCCACCGTCGCCGCCTCTCTGGGCCTCGATGTGGTTGAGTGGGAAGAAGAGATTCCCGACGTATCAGCGCAGAGTGCTGGAGGAGGAGGAACCGAAGAAGTCTCAAACTCTTCCTTCGGGCTCTCGCTGCTTCGCTTTCTCTCCCAGGCTCAGTCGAAGACGCCACTCGCCACCTTGACGATGCCTGCTGCCCTGGGGCGACTCCACGCCTGCGCGCGGCTTTCTCGCGATGTCCGTACACCGAGCGACGACGGCGTGAGGGGCGCCGAAAAAGCCTTAGACGCATGCAGAGCCCCGCAGACGGCGGCGAAGGCGTCAGGCGCTGCCTGGAATGGTCTTCGCATCGCGTCGAGTGTTTCCGACGATGCGGAGACGAGAGGCTGCGACGGCCGCCCCTCCACAAGTTCCTCTTCTCCCTGCAACTCCAGCGACCGGAAAGCTCCCCACCTCACGCAGTGCGGTTCCGAGGCCTCACCGAAGCTTCCCAGGCACGTGATCGTTCTCCGACACCTGCCAATGACGCTCTTTCAGAGGTCGCCGGCATTCGTTCGGAAGGCGGCTGCGTACCTCGAGAATCTCCTCGCGATGCACGCTGCGGGGCAGCGGGCGGCGCGCGGAACAGACGACGGGAGGACAGCGTCTTCGCGATTTCAGCCGCTTGTCATCTGCGTCGGAAGCTCGCGAGAAGAGAGCCAAAGCCTGCAGAAAATTCTTCCCTCCAGCGCCCTCGGACACAACACAGGCGTCCTGCATATCAAATTGAATCCGGTGCCCACGGCCAAGGTACGCGATGAGGGGAAGAGCGGCGAGGCAGTTTAGACTTACAGGTTACGAGGGGAGAGAAATAAGCAGCTTAGATTCATAAGCTTTTCAAGGAGGAACATACCAAGGGGGATGCATGTGAGAGAAAGGTTGGGAAGAGTGGGCGAAGCGAGTGCTGAGAAGGCGAGTAGCAGAAAGGAAGTAAATTTTGGGACAAGATCGTTCAGCGTACTCCTGTTGCGATGTACGTGATGTCCAGTCCCCGCAGTCGGGCCAGAAGTGGAGAAGAGCCTTGAATTTCTAATACATTCCATGTGAAGAAGCGGCAATGGTCACGAACAAAAAGTGGAGCTCGAATCGATCGCAAAAGAGAGAAGGGACGCCTTTGCCGGCCGACAAGAAAGAAGCCACCGTCGTCCCTTCGGTTATGTGTGGGGTACGAGGCAAGAAAGTGCACGTCCGACTGATGGCGTCAAGCGCTCAGGTGCTTCCGCTTTGTTGAATCGTGTGAACGAGATGGAGGGGGATGCGACAGTGTGCATTTGTACTTATATCTCGGCGCAGACGTACCACTGAACGTCAGAGGTGCAACTGTCTCGCTTTTCCTTCTCGACGAAGCGCGCTCTTTCCAGGTGTCCTCTGGTCAGACGCTTTATTGTGGATGCCCGAAGAAAACAGTGTATTTTACCACGTTTTTGTCAGAAAGAAAGTTCTCTGCTCAGACGCCTCCCTGACGAACGACCTCAGAGACGCCTCGTGGGTATGCGCCTGTGTTTCGCACTGCTTTCTCTTGAGTGTGTCGCTCTATCTGGCTTTGTCGTTATCGGGCCTGCTTGTCTTTTCTCCAGCTCCGACATTTCCTTTTGCGCGTCTTGATGGACGAAGGCATTCTGCCTCACGCCGCTTCGCGTTCCTCTCTCCCAGCCAGCAAGGTCTCTGCTCTCCTCGCCACGCTCCCTCCGTCTCTCGATCTCCTCTCCATTCTTCACCTCAGCAACGGAGACGTTCGACATGCTCTCACGTCTCTTCAGTTCGCCGCTGCAGATGCTTCCACCGCTCCTTCTCTTCCTTCCTCTACTTCGTTTTCTTCTTCAGTGGAAGACATGAGAGGTGGGGAGAACGCGAAGGTTTCTCTTTCAGGCCTTGGAGGGGCTGCCGACCGAGAGAATTCTCGTTCGCTGTCGGCGAAAAGTCGGCGAGAGAGAAACCGGAGAGACCGCCGGCGGGGCGGCGCCCTAGAAAGCTCTGGCCGGCGCACCGTGCCAGCGGAGACAACGGAGACAGGTGCGACGCCGGTTGCGGGGCGCGAAGCGGGAGAGCAGAGCTCGCTAGAGGGCGGCAAAGATGGGCGGTGGGGACTCTTTCACGCCCTGGGGAAAGTCCTTTACAACAAACGCCTGATCCGCGCTGAGCAGACCCGCCAGACGCCCAGCGAAACTGCAACGAGCAACACCCCCGACGGCCGCATCCGCGACTCTCCCGCCACTCCCTACTCCTCTTGCTCTTCATTTGTTTCATCTTCCTCCTGTTTGTCTTCGTCTTCTTTCGTGTCTTCTTCCTCTCTCTCTTTGTCCCATTCCTTTTCACCCTCTCCATCGCTTTCTTCTTCTTCTGTCTTCCCTTCTTTTTCCTCTTCTTCTTCGCCTTCTCGTTCCTCTCCTGCTCGCTCGGCTCCGCTTCGTTCTGGGTGTACAGAATCTCTCCGGTCGAACCTGTCTGCATCCAGGAAGGACATCTGCGACCCGCCCGCGGTGCGCTCGACAGACGTCGCTTCGACTTCCCTTACTGCCGTGCGTCCGTTGTGTGTTTGCCGCGTTTTCCCTTGCTGCGACGTTGGAGATAACAAACTCGACACCGAGAGAAGAGCAGCAGAAATCAACGCAGCGCGCCCTGAGAAAGAGGAAGTCCTCCGATCCCGTCCAGGTGTCTATACAGCTGGTCCATCCACTGGGGCGGCAGAGCTAGCGGACCTCGAGCTCGCCGATTTAGACGATATCTTCGACGCAATGGATTTTCTCTCGGACTTCGATGGAGATACAGGACATCCCTTGGTCTCTCCGGTTTCGTCTCTCTGTTCGGCGTCTCTGTCTCTCTCTGCTTCCTCGCCATGCGCCCCCCTTCTCTCTTCTCCCGCATCGCCTTGTTCGTTCTCGCGTCCGCCGCTTGCCTCTCTAGAGTGTCTCTCCGTGTCTCCTTCTGCTGTCTCATCCTCGTCGTCTGCGTTTGGAGGCGCCTCCGCTGCTGTTTCAGCTTCTACGTCTTTGTCTTCTTCCTTTCAAGTTTCCTGTTCGTCCTCGTCGTCGTCTTCCTCTTTGTCTTCTTCCTCTTCTTCGTCTCCCTCTTCTTCGTCTTCCCTTTCTTCCTCGCTTCCTCTCTCGTCTTCTGTCGCTTCGTCTTTGCCGTCGCAAGCGCCGCTGTCTGTCGGCTGGTCTGCGCAGGATGCGTTCCGGGTGAGCCGCTGGGCCTACGGCTGGCATGCACTTGACGAGGAGCCGCCTGAGCGCGCCCCGGAGGGAGGGCGTTGCGCATGTCGGCTTGTGCTGCGAAGGGAAGAGGCTACGGTGACGCGGGAAGAAGCGGCGTGGATTGCCGGAGGAGACAGTCTACATGCATATGCCCTCTTTGACGGTAAGAGGGAAGGGGGAGCGTGTACACCCGAAATCCGACGCAGGAAAAGGCAGAGACACCCGAGAAAAGACATTCGAGATGACGAAGGAAAACAACTTTGGGGAAAGAGGAGACGTGGAACTTTCATCCGAGGAGCGGATACGTTACCTGTGCACGTGAAGAGGTTTTTGAGGGATGTCGATCTCGAATTCAGTTATAGACTTCTCCCGCTGCCGGATTTGAAGATGGAGATGGAGACTCCGAAAGAAGAAGAAGAAACGGGAGGGAGGGATGACAGAGACAAACGCACATCCTGGGTTTCCACACGAATGCCCATCTGACCTACGCGCGATGGAGAAAGCTGAAAGCGCTTCTTTCCGGTTCTGCTTGGTGTCTGCGTGGTGTTTCGTTCAGGCCTCTGTTCGTCTTTTCTCTGGCCTCTTCGCCCTCGTACGCTTCTCCCTTTCTCAAGGCCATCGACAGCGGACAGTCCCCTTCCGACGCCTCCGTCGTCGTCGGCCTCTTCCGTCCCTTCTAAAGCACTGCCTTCCAGTTCGCGATGCTCGTCTTCTCTGTCTTCTCCTACGCTGTCTTCCTCTTCCGAGTCGTCGTCTGCAGCGGTAGTTGCGCATGCACCCTGGCATCTTTTGTTTCGAAAGCCAACTCGGCCTGCGCTGTATTTTTCTCCGGAGAAGCTTCTGGAGGAGACACCTTGCGACTTGGACCACTTCGCTCTGCTTCTCCAGGAGAACTTTCTGTTCTTCTTCTCAGACGTCGTCGACGTCGCTGCCGCGGCTGCACACCTCGCCGACGCGGACGCCCTCTTCGGAAGGACCGGCTTGTACTTGGGGCAGGGCATGGCGCGCGACGGGGACCCAGGGACCCCACATCTGTCGCTGCTGCGTTCTTGGTTCTTCGCCCTGGTCGCGAGTCGAGGGATCCTCGACAGCAACACTCATCCGTGCAGCCCAGGAAGCTGGCCCGAGTCGGGGCGCGCTGCTGTCTCGAGGCTTCCCCCCAGCTTTTTCTCTTTCAAAAAAAGCCGAGCCCTCGTGCTTCGGCGGCAGCTGTCCACCAGGATCCACGTCTGGTCGACCTACTGCGCAGGCGTGCAGCGAGGCCTCGGGGACCTCGTAAACCAAGTGCACGGAGCGGAGCCGACGGCGGGAGAGCCAGCAGACAGACGTTTCGACTCTCTGGATGTCGTGGCAGAAAAAAGTGAACGGACGGTGTCCGACAGGTGCCAAGACTGCGAAACGAATGCCCTCTCGCTTCCGCCGAGCAGCCACAGTCTGCGATGCGGCCCTCAAACTGAGCGGCGCTGCACTGGCGACACTCGGCATGCGTCGGGTGTACATACACCCGACATTTGTCGCCCGCCGAGCGAGCCGGGCGCGGGACGAGGCCAGATCACTGTGGATGGCCTGACGGCTCTCTCGGAAGGTAGCGAGAGGTGCCAAGGCGCTAGCCAGCAGACGCGATCGAGCGCGGACAAAGGCAGCAGAGGTCCTGCCGGGCTTCGAGGGAACGGAGAGGGTGACAAGGCCGTCGCCTACATGAAGACAATGTGGCGGGGGATGCACGGTGTTTTCGGCCTCTCAGCTTCGCGGTTTTTCACAGAAGTTTTGCCTTTCGTCACCAATCGGGAGAGGACGCTGCAGCGAAGAGAGAAAACGACGCCGTGGCCTGCAGCGCGAAGATCCGGCGAACGAGCTGCCGCTCCGATGTGCGTAGACCCCCACGCCGCGAGTGGAAGGTGTCACCGGGTGTCTAGACACCCCGAGGAGAGCGAGTCGCGCGGCCAGCAGGCGGCTGCTGGAGCCGGCAAGGAGAGAGAAACAGCCAGCCTGTTTAGTCGAGGCTGTCTGGACTATCTCTGTGGTCTGGAAGCGCCCATTCTTGAGTGGCTAAGGTTTCGTGAGTCCTGGGAGAAATGGGGACGTCCCGGAGGCTCTCAGAGGCTTTCTGGAAGCGCCCGTGAGCCCTCGCAACGCCGAACGCTAGCCGTGGAAGCCGAGGACGACGAAGAGGAGCCCGACGCTGCTGATGCTCTTCTGGAATCTTGGGGAGGCTTCCTGCCTCTGCCGGCGTCTCTCCAGGCGGCCAGAGACATGCGACGCAGTGTAGGCACACCCGGCCAACTTGCAGGCAAACCAGCGACAGCACCAACGCTTTCAGGTTTCTCGCATCGTTCACTTTACGCCTCCAGAGAGAGGACAGACATGCTGCTCTCCGCAGAACAGAGGCCGCCGAGCGTTTCTACTTGGCAGTGCGCAAGTGACGAAAGAAAGATCGGAAGCGCAGTGCAAATTCTAAGCGAAACTGAAGACGATGACATCGAAGATGCGTGACCTCAAAAGCGATGCTGTGCTGCCGGAGGGAGCATTTTGACACAAAATGCGGAAAACACAGTCGCAGAAAACCCATGCGAATCTGTGTATTCATATATATATATATATATACATGTATGTGTGTATATGTATGAAAATGTATATATATTTGCGTGTGAATATTTCTGCACGCGTCCCTGTTATACCCGTAGAGAGGGAGAGATGCACCCAATCTCCGACACAGCGGCTTGGCTGTCTTCGCCTTCCTCAGCTGCCCGTAGAGCGTGGAGCTGCGCAGTGGCCGGAAGAGATTTTTTCGCGTTTCTTCTCTCGGTATCTCTACATGTTCAGATATACGTATGCATCTACATACGCATACGGGTGGCGTCTCTCCCTCCCTCGCTGCACATATGGACATATTCATATGTCTGCATCTGCATATATACACAAACCTCGCTGTGGAGGACTGTGGTGGTCGTAGAGAGAAGCGATCCCGGATTGAAAAAAGCTTTTTCCCCCCAATGTCTTGGCAGCTCCTTCGGCAGCTGGCAAGGCTCCGCTGGCGCCTTCGGTTGCATGCATTTGTTTTTAAGGTAGATATGTGTTGCCGGATTCTCAGTCTTAGCCGCGGTTTGTTCTCCGCAAATAGGTCAGCGAGAGGGAGACTTTGGGACGCCATCTGAATTTTCGGTTTTCACATGCAGCCGCATTGCAGCAGCGCCCGTGAGCAGAACGCGGCGGAAGTGTGTCGGGTGTCTGCGGGATGAAAAATGTCCTTGGCAAATACAACTCACAATGCAATGTCTCGAGCCTCCAAAGAGGTCCGAAGTTTCTGCCTCTCTAATGTGTGCAGCGTGTCCACCTATATATATAAGTGAGAACCACAGGGGCAAGCCTTCAAGTAGCCGCTAAAACGGAGTCGAAGGTCCCTGCTTCTGAGCAGTGTCTGTACAGCTGGCCTCTAGGAAACGGCGAACGTCTTTTGAGCTCAGACGCGACAATCCCCTTTTTCTTTCTACGTAGCATCTTTCGTAGGTAGACACATATTGCCAGATATACAATTATTTATATATATATATATATATCCTCCTCTTCAAGCGACTTCCCGCCAGGCAGTAACGCAGCCGCTTCCTGTCAGAGGTGGCGCCAGCGAACCGGACAAAAGTTCAGACTTTTGGAGATCATACGGAGTCCCGCCGAAGCTTCTGTCACAGTTATTAGTACTCCCGCCTGCAGATACACCTGGTACGGAACTTGACCGACAAAAGATGGAAAGAGTCTCGGCGGCCCTTGTGTTCATTGCAGGCGTAGCCTCAAACCACATTAGATGCATCCCTTTGTTTGTATACTTACACCTTCGGAAGTCGACACATATCCAGACAAACTCACGTATTTATCTACAAGCAAGCCCACATTTATCTCAGTGTTGGCAAAAAGATGTCCTACACCCTGAACTGCTCAAAAAATGCTGAGAGAAACGACCCAGCATCCGTCTCGCTCTCGTCTACCGAAAGAAAAAAACATCACGGGTCCACCGCAACTGCTGCAAACGCGCACATAAGGATAAAACAGGATTCTCAGGCACCTCCTGCCTGCCTTCTCTCGGGTGTATACACACCGCGTATTTCTCGTCTTTCCTCGTTTTTACTGTAGGAGTCGCGTCCACGCCTCGTCTCGACGAACGCAACAAAAGCGCTTTGATGCCTGACAGATTCCCTGTCTCTGAAAGTGAGCGGAACTCTGCACAAAACCAGACAACTGCCTCTCTCTCTCCTCGCCTCGGGTGTATGTACACCGCATGACCATGCCCCGCAGGGCGTCTCTGGGAAATACCTCGTGGAGCGGCGCCGACTGAAGGCCGTTTAAGCGCGAATTTCCTTCGCATCAAAGAGAGGCAGAACTGCGTCCACGAGGCCGTATTCACAAGCTTGCTCAGCTGTCAAGACTTTCTCTTCCTTGATGTCGCGCCTCACCCGCGCCTCTGGTCTGCCCGTTACCTCACTGAAAAGAAAGCAAGGAACTCGCAAAACGCAGTTGACTCCCGAGCTATTTTCATCGACGTCAAGAGGCGAAAAACGAAAGACGAAGGTGCCTAAATGCATGTCGGAAAGTCGGGGATTGGACCACAGAGGAATTTGACATTGTTCACATACTGTGAATTGAAAGGGTGAAGAGAACAGAAATACGAAAAATACTTTAGGCATTAAAAAAATGAAGCCTCTGCCAAAAACGCGTTTAGAGATGGTCCACAGAGGAGAGTATCGTTAAGAAAACCACTCTGATGACGAAGGTTGACACACAAAGAGGATGAAAGTCCAGCATCGCCGCATGTACACGAAGCTCCTCTAGAAGCTCCGCGAGAGAGAGAGAGAGTCATGCACGGTGCAGATAACAAACATGACAAGGATAAGTAACTGAAGGATAGATCGGGGGAGATTGTTGCAGGGTATCTATTCAGTGTCTCTCTTTCTTGCTCTGTTCCCCGGATATTGCTCATCTGTCTTTCTGCCGTAGACTCTCGTTTTGTCTCTTTCGCTTTCTGGATAAATATCTTTGTTCCCCCCTCACCCCCTCTCTACCTCTCTCTCTCCTTCTCGCTTCCGTTACACCTTTGCTTCGATTGCACTCTCACCCTGCATCCCCTTTCCATCTTCCCCTCGCCCGTTCTCTTTGTCTCTCACTCGTTGTGCCCATCTGAAGGACGATCGTCTTCCTCCCGCTCTCTCCTCGATTCCTCCCTCTTTCTCGTGAGTACGTTTGTGTCTCTCTCTGTCCTCTCGCTCCGCGTTGCCTCCTCGGCAGTCTCGCACCTGTAGAGGCGGACTACTTTCTCGTGGAGTTTCTCGACTTCTCTTCTCTCGTCCTGAAGCTCGGAGTCGCGTCCCGCCAAACTGCCTGCTGGCTGGTGCAGCAGAACAGAACTTTGCTCGACGGCGAAGCGACGCCCACCCGAGCCAGCCGCAAGCAGCAAAGAAGCCGCCGACGCAGCGAGGCCTAAATTCACCGTGTAAACCGGCGCCTGGAGCGTCTACGGCAGCGACAGGCGGAAGACAGAGACAGAGTCGCAGTCGGAGAACGAGAGCAGAGAACAAGCGAGGGAAACAGAGGCGACGAGGCAGAGAGAACCGCAGACAGAAAGGGAGATATAAAGAGAGAGATAAAGGGAGAGGCAGGGGAGAAGGAAAAAAGAGAAGGAAGGTGGAGCCAAGCGACAGAGAAAGCACGAGAGAAGACAACGAGAACCGGCGAGGGAGAAGAAGACGACGGACAGAAGAGAAACAAAGGGATGCAGTGGAGGAGAAAGGCGCGAAAAAGTGAGACAGCTTCTTTTACGATTCAGCCACACTTCCAAAACCGGCCAGCACACGGTTCTCTCCCTCAACCCACAACCTTTTTCTAGAGACCGTCTTGTTCAAGTGTCTGTACACCTGCCACCGAGAGCCTCTTCTGTCAACGGCTGTTTGCCCGACTTGCGCCTCTCTTTCAGCAGTGCCTCAGCGTCCCCCAACTGTGCTTCCTCTCCACTTCACATCGCATTCACTCGAGCGTCTAAGCGTGGTGGACGTATTCTCTGTAAAGACTTCCTTCACCTTCAGACTTCTCTATTCAATGAAGAGTCAAACATCGCTTCAGCGAAGCAGCTGGACGGCATTTCCAGATGCTGCATGCTTCGACAGCCGAGGAGGCTCACCGAAAGGGCGTCAAACAAGGCAAGTCCAGCACTGAGAGATCCACCAGCTGAATTCACAAAAATGACAAAGGGGTCGGCGTCTGCCGTCCGTTCGTCTCCTTCCTCCTGGTTTCCTCCCGTTTTTCTGGGGCGGTCAACATCCACGTCGGAATCTCCTCCGCCGGTTGAGCGATTCCAGAGCCGCCTGTCAGCAGAGGGCGCCAACCTGGAGTCTTCTCCTCTCGTCGCCGTGAGCCTCCGCAGAAGGCAGGTGACGTCGCGTTGTCTCGCTTCCTCACGCGACGCAGGTGGAGAAACGAAACAGGAAGAAGAAGCAGACGAGCAAGCAGAAGAAGACAATGCGGAAAGAGAAGATGATGTACAGGGAGAAGCTGAAAACGACGAAGAAGCCGTAGATGCTGGCGATGCTGATGACGACGGTGGCAAGGACGAAGATGACGAAGAAGAGGGCAAAGAAGCCAAAGATGCCTCAGGAAGAGCCTGGCAAGGCTGAGAAGACTCACACCCACTCCTGACGTTGCACTTCTTCCTGTTTCCCCTATCATGAAAAAAAAGATGTGCGATGAGTCGGTGAGCGAGATCTTCGGTCAAGTCTTGGGAAAGGAAAAACACCCGCGCGCCGCCCTCCTGGCGCCGCCGTGCCTCTCTCTCAAGTCTGCATGCAAAAAGAGAACTCAGCACCGAGGTAAGACAACACACCCACACAACCATAGCTTCAAAACACAGACAACGGCGTCTCATTTGTATAAATATACATACGTATAGCATATGTATATATAATGTATATATATATATATATATATATATTCATGTTTATACGCATGCCGACCTCCGTGAAGCCATCTCTCACATGATGTATTCACATAGATGGAAAGATACATACATATATACATGCATACATGCAAATGGGTATATATGTTAGTTAACCTCACATATGCGTATACTGAGGTACTATATGTTTATCTACGGTAACAAATAAATATGGATATATATATATATATATATATGACGAGAGGCAAGTTGGCAGCGGGAGGCAGAGGGGCTGTCGAGCCGTCGCGTGTCTGAGAAGTCAGGAAGACGGTGGTCGGAGCTCTTTCTCAGAAAGCAGGAGAAAGTAAAAACTCTTGGTGGAAATGAGAGTGAGGAGCAAGGGTGAATCAGAAAGAAGCACTGGGGAGAAGAGAAAGGACAAAGGCTTGCGGAGAGGGATGGCGGAACCGGAGAACGAGACACAGGAGAGGTTAAGGCAATTAGAAGAAAATGAAGGAAATAATGAGGGAATTTCGGACGAAGAGGGAGAGAAGAAGGAACGACGCGGCATAAGGGCATGAAGATTGTGGGTGAGAAGGCCGGCGGAAAGAGAGAAGAACACCGAAGCTTACAGAGAGTACAGGCACCGCCAAGAGGCGAGAGGTCTCCGTTCGGAGAGTTGATGCGGTGACGAGAGTGCACCAGACAAACGAGAGTGAGAAGAAGAAGACGAGGCTTGAAAGGGGAGAGACGCACGCGAGGAAGAACGCGTAAGCGAAGGGCAAAGAAACGAATGCCGCAAGGCGAAGGCGAGAGTCGAGCGACGTCGTGTCTCTGACGAGTCGGCAAGAGCTTCAGTCTCTCCAAGAGAAAGGCGATTCCCCGCGTCTTTCTCTCTCCCCCAACAGGCGTTGCAATTCCTTTTCAGAAAAAACGACATGGGAGTCGAAGCGAACGAAGACGAGAGAGGAGAGAAAGAGGAGGAGGAGGAAGAGGAGAAAGCAGACACAGGAGAGAGAGATGATGAAGGGAAGGAACACAGATGACAGATGGAAGACAAAGGAGAAGAGATAAACGAGGAGGAAGCGTTTCTGCGCGATTTGTCACGAGCGACTGTAGCGCCATACAGAAGCGGTGTTGTTTTCTCAGTGATTCGTTTTCGTAAGCTGATGCCGGCATGGCGAGCGAAGCATAAGTCTCGACTTTTGCGCGTGGACGACTTCTTTGCGATATTCAGGCAGCGCAGAGAGCACGGCACCGCGGCAATCGTCGCCACGAAGAGCGGCCCCCACAGAGAAGAAGGAAGGGCAGAGGCGAGACCGGACTGTGCGTTTGCGTCGCGGCAAGAAAGACGCGCTCTCCGCGAAGCCGAGGCTCCAGAGAGCAACAGGAAACGAGGGAGAAAGCGAGGCTCGACGCCGCGAACGTCCCGCTTGCGCGAGCGGCAGAGAGGCGACACAGCCAAAGAGACAGAGTGGCGCGGAGTTAGAGGAGCAACAGAAACTGGACAAAAAGAGAGACCATCCACATCCGCAGCTGCGCGGGAACACGAAGAAACGGGAGTGAGAGAACAGGGATGAGGTGAGAGAGAGGAACGAAGGCGAGACAAACGAGAGAACGAGAAGAGAGGAGAGGCAGAAGAAGAAGCTAGGGAAGAGGAAGAAGAGAGAGGAAAACGCAGAGAGACCGCTGGGGAGTTCGGACTGGGAAGGGTGAGAGGGAGAGAGTGAGAGACGCCGAGAGGGAGAAGCACAGGGAGAGCAAGAAAAAGAAAAAGAAGAAAACGAGGAGAGGAAAGGCCCCGCGGGTGCAGCGAAGGTCGCAAAGGCAGCGCATTGTGTGAAGAGGATGGAAGCAGCATGAGGAAGAAGACAAGCGTTTTGTGAGATGGAGACTCAAAACGCCCACTTGCACCCTGGAACTTCTGACACCCGTCTCCCCCAGGCGAGCAGTGAAAAGCTTTCTCTTTTCCGAAAGAGGATCTCGAAAAAGCAAAAGTCCACCGGGAGAACAGATCGGAGACAGGAGAGGGAGAGACCACGCAGAAGAGATAAAAAAGAAGCGGAAGAGCAAGGAGAAGAAGACAAGGCAGAAGACAGAGAAGAAACCGGAGATGATGAAAAGGCAAACATACGCGCAGAAGAAAATAGACAGACGAAAGAAGGAGTAAATTAGAAGAGAGAAAGACGAAGATACACAGAGGAAGAAGAAAAAAAGAAAGACGAAGCAGAGAACAAAGGAGAAAACAAAACAGAAGATAAATAGGACGAGGACGAAGATGAAGAAGATGAAACAGACAGTGAAGAATAAGATGGAGAAGAACGAGGCAAAGGGAAAGAGAAAGAAGACATGCCGCTCCACGCTGCGAAAGAACTTTTGGAAACTTTTCAGAGCGAGCAAGAAGACGAGAGTGTCGTTCGCGGCCGTACGGGGCAAAGTTTCACCTGGAAGAAACTCCGAAGGCCTAAAGCTGAAGATGAACTCCGTCCATGCCGGAGACGTGGAGATGTCAGCGAAGACCATTTGAGAAGCTTCATCTTGGACAAAAGGTTTCGGCGCCTCTCCCTTCTCTGCGCATGCACGAAGACGCGCGCATCAAGAAAGACTTATATCGAGGAAACACAGAACTTTGTGAACTGTGGAGCTCCAGAGATCGAGAGAGCCGCATGTCTCCCCGACCAGATGCCCTGGCGTTCATGTCCAAGAAGGCGTCATCGCAGTTACACTGTGTATGTACACCCGAGCAGATGCACGTTGCACATTCACGAGAGAAATCGACTGCGTAGGAGTTGAACTGTGTCTTCGCGTACAGATATATAGACATCTGCCGGTAAGGCTGCATTTGTAGGACATACAGAATGAAGAAAAGCTTCTTCTTTCCTTGATTAAATCGAGGAACCGCTGCAGAGTGTCAGTGGGTCCGAAGTTTTTTATCTCTCTCCACAGGTCCATCGCCAAGCTCGGCTCCGACGCATGCACGCGGTGCTGCAACTTTTTTGACTGTGCGCTTTTGCGGCGATGTTGGTGTATTTGTTCAGTTCATTTTTCCCTCGTCTCTGATTTTTTTCTGGTCCTTCCTGATTTGTCCTCCTCTGAACTCTTGTCCATTTCTGGAGCGGGTCTCGGCTCTTCGCACTGTCGAGGTTGAGAGCGAGAGCTCGCCACCTCACCGTAATTTCTCGTTTTCCTCGCGGTTCTCGTTTTCCTCGCGGTTCTTGTCTTTCTCGCGGTTCTCGTTTTCCTCGCGGTTCTTGTCTTTCTCGCGGTTCTCGTTTTTCGCGTTGTTCGGCTCTCTCTGCTTTTTCCTCTCGGTATGTTCTGTCCGTTAGCGTTTTCCTCGTCTCTCGAGTTGCTTCACTGTAGACTTCAACGCCTCTCTCGCTTCTCGGGTCTCCGTCCTCTTTCTTATGCTTTGTCACAGAGAGCGTGAAGCCGACCGAGAAGAGAGCGGTGGCCGTTCTCTCGCTTCCTCTGTTCGCGCAGGCATCCCGGGAGACAGACGTCTTTGTGCTCTCTGCGTAAACAGGACAAAAGCTTCTCTCGCGGATACCTTCTCTTTCCTTCGCTCTCTTGTCTTGGGCTCTTCTTCTCTGCTTCACTTTTCTTCTCTGTCGAGGAAGGAGGGCGCGAGCGACCTGCTTCACGGAGACGGAGAACTGCCGTAGTCTTTCTCCTGTTTTTCCCTCTCGGACGTTTTCCTCTGACTGTGCAGACGAGAAAGAAGCGAGAGAAGCGTTCGTCTTCAACGCAGACGACTTTTTACTATGTCTCTTCTCAGCTCTCTCTCGAAAGAAGGCTGCGCGCCGTGAGTGTTCGCATTCCGCTTTACTTGTTCTGGGCAGGGAGGTTCTCTTCTCTTTTCCTCTGCCTTTTCCGCTTCTCTGTCGAGAGCCGGGGCATTTGAGGAGACAGTTCTTTTCTTCTGTCAGCGCGTCGCTCGCTAGGGCCTGCTCCGCCTTTCTGTCCACCGTCTTCCTTGGCAAACCTTTGGCCTCTTGTAGTTGTCTGGGTCGAGTTTTCCTTTCTTCTGCGCGTTGATCGCTTTCTCGATCCTCGTCTTCTTCGCCGCCTCTCTTTGTTCTCTTTTTTCGCGCCTCCAAGAACGATGGTCAAGTGTCGGGGCTTCAAGCCCCAGGGCATGGTCCTCAATCCCATCAGGAGGGTCGTCTCTTCCGGGTGAGGTCTTTACGAATTTGGAAGAAACTCAAAACAAGCATATCCATAAATACATCGCTTACCGTATATATATATATATATATATATATTCGTATATGTACATATATATATATATATATATATATATATTTGTGTGTATATATATGGATATATTCGATTTTAGATGCGTGGACACAGATGATCGAAGGCAAAATACAAATGAACTGAGTGCGTCCTACAGGTTGAATTGTTTCAGTGGAAAGCCTTCCGTTGCAGTTCTATCTTGTCTGTGCCGTTGTTTCGAAAAGGTGAATGTGCGTGTATACATATCTGCATGCACATGTCTTCTAAGTCTCTGTAGGGATACCGAGACGTTTTCATGCCAAATATATACATATATATCCATATACATATATATATATATATATATCCATATATATATAAGGGTGAATGTATTTAAATTTGTAGAGGCAGGTGTTTGTCGAAGCGGTTGTAAGTTGTGATGTGTGGTGATTTTTATGTTTCGTTTCTGCGGCTTTTGCAGCCCGTCTCTGATGGAGAAGCTGCAGAGAGACTCGAGGCCCACCTGGGAGGAACTTCGAAAGATGCTGAAGAAAAAGGAAGAGAGCGCCAACGAGTTTCTTGAGCGCTACGAAAACGAGCAGTTCTCTGGGCAGCTGGAGGTGAGGATTTGAGCGCATCTGTGTGAAAGTTCCCGTTGTGGTCCTCCGCATTTCGCTGGAGACAGAGAGGCATCGAGGCAGGTCGCGAAACAGTGAGCGCCCTGTTTGCATGCGTTTCCAAATCGTGTCAAAGGTACTTTCAACGGATTCGTACTTCCGAGGGCAAACGCAACAGCAGGCCAGGTCTCCCTCTCCAGATAGGCGGTTCTTCCTCTTGCTGTACACCCGCGCCATCTGAGGATGAAGGCCAATCTGTTCTGTGAAGTATGTACGATATGGCTTGCGCAGTGGCGCTTGCCGGTGTCGCTGCATCCGCTTTCTTCCCTGTTTCCAGTTGTGCTGATAGATTTCGAACCTGCAGAGTGTCGACATTGCTGGGAGCCGCAGATTCGCTTTGGACTCTGCACGGTTTCCAGTCCATGAGCCTCAACGATTGTATGTGCAGTCGAAGGCGTCTTCTGTGCGCGAGTTTTGCCCTGCATGCAGAGCTTCCGAAATTCCAAGATCGAAGAGCAAGAGAAGCAGCATTTGGAGCTTTTGCGGCAAGAGGCGAAACAGAGAAGGAAACGCGCTCGCGACGAAAAGAGTTCCGACTCGAGCGACGTCGAGTCAGGCAGCTCAGACCGCAGCGATTCCGACAGCGACAGAGAGAGTGGAAAGAAGAAGAGCGAGAAGAAAAAGAAGAAGAAAGACAAGAAGAAGAAGAAACACAAGAAGGAGAAGAAACGAAAGAGCGAGGTAAGGCGCGAGGCGTGGAAAAAAGTTTTTTGCTGGTCTCGAGTTCTCTTCCTGCGTCTCTAGGGAGCTCGCCGGGACTGGTGTTTGGATGCTCACGGGTGGAGAAAGTACGATTTCACTATTGGTTCGCATGCACGTAGGAATCTTCACAGAATCCTGTGACTACAGCTGGGTGTGCTCGCATCTCGTCTAGTTGCTTGGCAAGCAAGATGTCCTGTGGCGGACGTCGAAAAACTGACGAAAAGCTTCGACACCAAATGTGGAAAACTCTGTGAGATCGGCACAGAAGGATAGATGCAGTCACACAGAGAGCTACAGATACATCGGAACAGATGGATTTAGACAGATACGTGTACTGAGCTACATGCACAAATACAGATGCAGATAGGCAAAGGTAAATGAATACAGACGGATGCATATAACGAGAGTCTTATAAAGATGTTGAGATGTAGACAGGTAAAGATAGAGGGATATAAACAGCTCAATACACCGAAGTATACAGAGATACCGATATGGCGAGATATTTTTAACTGCATGTAGACGTGTATCGATTGCACATGGATGCTTGCATATAGACAGATCCAAAGGTAGACCGAGACGTTCTTCGTCGCAGAATTGCGTTTCAGGTAAAATATCCGAGGCGTGTCTTTTTCGCGCAAAGCGCACAAATCCTCTTGTACGGCCACTGGCGAACTCGACGCATGTGCGGAATTCGCTTTTTTCGCCTTGTCATGTGTGTTTTCTTTTCTTTGTTTCGTGTTTGCAGAAGTCCGATTCACGGCGCAAAGATTCAAGGAGAAGCGACACTGCATGCACTGCTTCGAACAATCCGTATCGGCTGTCGAACTTCTTCAACGAGGCCCGCGCTGGCGAAAGTGCGTAGAGCGTGACCGGAATTCCCGAAGATTTGGAAGTTTCTGTGCATGCACATCGCGTTGCTGTTCCATCCCACGATCTCAGTGCAAGAGAAAGCAACAGGCGAACGGTGCATGGGTCCCTTTTTTTTTCCGCCCGGGACTGTCGAACATGCGACAGTGACTGAACTGTGCCTGTTCGTAGGATGTGTGTTTGCGAAGAAGCGGGTGTCTATACACCCCGACTGCGCGGCAGCCGAAAGCGTTGCCTGCTGGCTTCTGTCGAGTGTGGAGTTCTCAGGTTTCCGTTTAAAGATTCAAATGCGTTTTTAGGCGTTCTCGATAGGGAAGAGGGACGTGCAAGCGTCGTGGCAAGCGGTTGCGTTGTGGACTGAGGTCGTCTCACGAGAGGCGCCTCATTTTTGAGATCGTTGGCAGTTTTAGAGAGCGCAAAGCCAGGTTGTAGAGGCAGTTTGGAGATACTGGAACGTGCGTCGTCAGACGAGACGCATGTGTGAGAGACTTGACTGTATTTTTCAACCATTTTTTCTACTTGCGACGGTTTGGCAAACGATAGCCGTCCTCAGTGGAGAAGGGCGGAACATTTGGCGGGACACAGACCGGGAACCTACGGAGGCCGCGAATCGGAATTTCGCGTTTGCAAGAGCAAGAGGAGCCGCAGAAACAGTGGAACCATCTGTCGAGAACCACTCTTGCATTTGGTAGAGCATGCTTGCGCAGCTCCTTTCGAAGAAACATACACTTGCACACGTTCGTGTGCACGGTGTCACTGGAGGTCCCGCGGTTAAACCTCACCGGCGTACAGAAATCGATGGACTGCAGTCAAGCGCAAGGAGCCTCGGCGCCATTAGTTGCACGCTTCGTTTTCAAGAATGTTTGGAGGCATACAAGAAGAGGTCACCACAGGTGTCACAGTGTATATCGAAAGCGGCGAAACAAAGTCTGTCACATTTGAGTGACGCAGAAAGCGAATCCTACCGGCAGCTATTGTTGTCGCAAAGGTTTCGTAGCCAAGTCTTTGACTACGCCGTAGAACAAGCTATTTCACCGCGAAAGTACTCGCGCAACGGGAGACTCGTTAATCGTGGCTAGCACATAATAGTGCAGAGTGAAATGCGTCGAGAAATGAAGACCGAGAGGCTCTGTTGTCGTAGCCACGCACGCTTTGAACCGTATGGATGCAGACGGGAAAAGGAAAATGCCCTACACAACTTCCACGCGTATGCCTAGCGTAGTCGTCGAGAATCGACGCGCACCCCACATAGGCCACTAAACGCGACAGAACGTCTGTCCTACAGCTACGTAAACTCCTGTTCAAGAGACACATAATTTTGCTCGCAATGTTGGAGTTTCTCCGGTGAAACCTATCCCGTCGCGGGTCCATGTTTCTTTTAGAGACCTACATATCTCGGCAGTCTTGTATCGTAGTGTGTTTGGCCGTACATCCGGTCTGCGATTCGGTGCCGTTGAAATGAAGCGGCCATTTCCCAGTCGGTCACTGGAGTTCATCTTCTTTTCAGATCAAACGTTCTGATGAGGACACAGTTCCTCATTTCCTCGATTTCCTAAAGCCCCTTGTTAACCGGCCGCCCAGGTCATCGGCAGGTGGAGTGAGCGCCGTTCGTTCTCTGCCACCTGCCGCAGCCTGTGTACCGAGACACTTTCCCCAATCTGGAAAACGCCTGGGCACACGTCTCTTGTCGCACTTAGTTGTGGCTTGCAAGTGTTTCGTTTCTGGGGGCGGATTCACCTGCAATGTGTTTGCCCAGCGTCATTGACCGATCGGCGTGTCTACAGGATAAACTCGAAGACCAGACAGGCATCGAACGTCGAATGCCACACACAAGCATGTCTCCCGGATGGTGGCGCTGCTACTCACGAGTTTCGTCCGTGATTCAGAAAAAGCCCCGATATCGGAGATAAAACGCAATGTTTGCGCCTGTTGGCTACACCAAAGTGTTGGTAGCAAACCGTGGGAGACGAACGTTTCCCTCAGTGGCTGGAAAAAGCGTCGCATCGACGCCTGCAAGCGGTCCATCACGTTTCGCCCTTTCTGTTGAGCAGGTTCCCCGGAAGGCGAAGGCAGCAACATGAACACTGGTTGTCTGTTTCTCCCGGCTACGAGACACGCAGCGATCCAGACTATTTGCGTCGTTGCCCTTGCACGCCAAGTCGCCGACCCAGACGCACTTGTCTTCGAACGTGACTTTCTCGAGTTTATCCGCATTCTTTCGTCCACACAAACAGTTTTTTCGTCGTTCGGGTGCCCGCGATCGCACGTGGCGTTGCTTGCCCAGAGCGTGGAACGTGTTCGTGAGGCAAACGCGGTTGGTCTGTTCAGCGAGTTCGCGCGTCGTCTCGGGTTTCCGACTTCGGGAGACGACGCAGGATGCTCCTGTGCTTTTTTCGTTTTTACGGGTAGAGCAATGGTGTGGAGAGTTTCGATAGGGTGTGCTGTACTTGCCACTGTGCTCGTGGCAGGCCATGAGCCAGTTGCTTCGGCGCCGTACAAAGCGTACGGAATTCCAGCGGAGTCGACAGACACGACCTCGGGAGACGATGTCGAAGAAGCGTTCAGGAAACGAAGCAGGGGAAACGTGCTGAAGGATGCTGCCAAGGAAGAAAAAAAACTTCCTCTTTTCTTTATCGACGTGGAAGATAACAAGGGGCAAGGCCGAAATTCGGAGAAGGGAGCTACAGACGACGACGTCGCCGTCGACAAGACGAAGCGCAGTTCACCTTCTGCACCGTGCACTCGCCTCGCAGGGAAAGAGAAGAAATACCCCTGCGATCGATACGTCGTCAAAGGCAAGATGTCTTTCCTAGAGGCGATCGGCGCGTTTTTTCTCGCCTCAGTTATTCATGCCGCAGTCTCCGAGCAGCTTCGAGCCCGATCTACCGGTGGTGACATCTGGCGGCCGCGTCTCGCAGGTTCAGTTATGCAGGCCGCTCTCGCGGCGACAACTCTCTGGATGGCTCTAAGGCGCAGACTCCCGACTTTCTACTTGTTGCAGCGGCGGGAGTCTTCGGAAGAAAAAAAGAAAGCCAAAGAGAACTCGACACGGGCCGCGTCTGCCGTGTGACCGAGGTGCGGTTGTGTGCAACGGGGATTAGTACAGCCGTGACACTCAGTCCTTTCTCTGAAGTGTGGAGAACGGGTAGTCTGTGTGTCGTGTGAGGCAGCCGTTTTCCGTGTCCACCGTTGGGTATTTTGCCTGGCGTCAGAAGCATCAACACTCGAGAGTCCGCGGTGCGCCAGATCTCGCTGACGCCGGTTTGCCGTCGGCGTGCTCGGGAGGCAATTGCAGCTCTCGTTGTTTGAGTCTCCACGGCCTGAAATTGACTTTTGCACTTTTTCCTTTCAACACACACTTTCACTGCAGTCGGGTGGGACGCAAAGTCTCCACATTCGCGGTAATGAAGACTGCCCCGGCACAGCTCGAAACGTAGCTCTGGAATGCGACAGTCCATGTAGGAACCGGTCGATCCATAGATAGTGACCGTTGTGTTGTTGTAACTGGAGGATTCACCAGCGCGACAGGGTTTAGTGGCCGAGCTTTGCTGACGCAGTCTGGAAATGCTGCCTGTAGGACGCTACACTCTAGACTTCTTGGTGAGGTTGAAAGGCACGTTCACTGGAAGACATCAAGGGAACACTTTTCTAAAGTACCTCGGCGAAATCCTGTCGCCTCTCTTTTATGTGACAAGATATTCATGGATGCTGCGTAAGAGTTCCGCCGCGCGGTTCGCCGGCAAGGGTGGACTTCGTTGCGAGTAAGCATGAGGTCATGCGCGTGTTTGATCTCTGAATTTTCACCAGAGTCCTCGTGTTCGTTGTAGTCCGAAGTTCGAGGATGTAAAATCTTCTCGTCGTCAAAAGGGTCGGATAAAGCGCAAATGTCGGCTTACGAACGATGGAGCGCGTCTCCCCGTTCTAAGCGCCGACGGCGAAATTTCCAGCGGCTACAACTCGCCCGTGAAACCGGGTGTGTTTTAGAAAGTACGTGCTTTGTGTTCTGTGGAATTCCTGGATTTTCCCCCACGTTTTTACTCCGTCCGATCACCGCCTGCAGAACCGCCACCACCGGGTTGCAAGTGTCTAGCGACGCAGAGAGTTCGCGTGTCAGTTAGAGTCGGTGTTTCAACTGTTTCTTTACAGAAATGGTTCGAGCGCTTTTCCACAAAAATCCTCGACTTTGGGATATCAAATTACGCGTCGAAGCCTATAAACGCCAAAATGTCAGGCATCATCTCCGGGTACTGCGCATGGCTCTTGACCAGACCTGTCACGTCGTAGTTCTCAACACCGGGAACGTTCTTCACAGGACCGAGCCCCGCGACCTGTCCGCAAGACGAAGCAGTTGCATATTAACACAAAGTAGAATGGTTATGCTAAAAAGGCACAGTGGAACGGTGGGCGTAAAAGCGACAAGAGACAGAGTCTGTCCAACAGCGAGGCCGGCGAAGTATGTACGCATGCCGCGCCTAAGAGGTTCGACGCTCGAATGTTACGAAAGGAATGACGTGTCGAACGAGAAGAAGCTCGTGAGCCTGTGCAAGTGAGACTTTTCTAATATACGACATGCTCCGATAATGTGCGAATAAAAGACGCATATATATATATATATAGTGGAATGAGCAGGAACTCATACAGTTTCTTTGTGACCTTTACAAAGTCTCGTTCCTACACATGCACCCCGCAGGAGAGGAAATTTGCACAGCCGTGGAAAGAGTGTTATTTCCGGCGCATCTCACCTGCAATCCCCACTCCATCCATCGGTAGAGGAAGGCCAGTAGCCAGTCTGAGCGCGAATACACGTTAATCAATCTTCGACTAACAACGTCTCTCGCTGCAGACCACTGCTTGGTGTTCAAGCTCGCCGGCAAACCGATCAACACGCAGTCGCACACAACGTGGAGCTTCCGCTGCGCGCAAAGGAAACAAACGGGAACAGAAAAACGCAGAGTGGAAAGGTCAAGAAACGAGAGGGGAACGAGAAATGAACAGGGAGAAGAGGAAGAAGAGAAGAACAGCAGGAAGGAACGAGACGACGGAGGGAGAGAAAACGAACAAGGAGAGAGAAAAAGCGAAGGAGAGCGGAAAGAGGAGAAGAACAGCGAGGAGTTTTTCGCAGGAGCGGGGAGAGAAAGAATACGAAACGGTAGAGGAGAGCAAGTTGGAGAAGAGTGACCCGAAGCAAAAGACAGAACAGAGAAACGCGATTATCAACGGTGAGAGGATGCACGAGAGGCAGGGGGAAAGGCACTTTGTCCACCACCCGCTGAACAAGCAAAAGACGCAGAGGAAAGCACAGGGGAGATGCCCAGCCGTTTTCCTGGTCTTACACGTTTCCAGAGTGTCTGAAGGCAGTAGAAAATGACGCGCGCTCCCATGCTGTAGCCCACTAAGCTCACTGGGCGCTGCCCGACGGCCTGTATGGACACCGAACGAGTCCGAGAAGCAGAGACACGCGTACATGGCATCGGAAACTACCGCCGCATTGAAGTTTCTCAGCTTTTCAACATACATCTTTGCGAAGTGTCACGGGATCCCTCGGAGATTTGTTGAGGCTCAGACGGTTGATTCTCAGAAGCGACGTGAACGCAGAGGCACAGCTTTCTGCGACAGACACGAGTGCCGAGCACTTTCTATCTTTTTAGCGAACAGTAGAAACACACGGAAACCCAAAAGACAAGCCCAGCTCCGCGCTCCTCGTCTCGACAGAAAAACGTCTCATCGCCAGTTTGTTATGCGAACCGCTTATGTTCGTGTCTGGAGTCAGTGTTCGGGAGACGCCTTCACGTCTCCATGAGCATGGCACTTTTGCCTGTTAGAACCAGCACCGTTTTCTGTCAGGCCCTCAGAAAGCTTCAGTTTGTTCTCATGAGATCAACTCTTCTTTTACGCTGCATGCAGATCCAGCACCTGATCGTAATCTCCCGTTTCTGATTTGGGGGAATGCAATCAGTGGCGCGAAAAGGAATTCCATCGAGAACACAGATACGCGTCTCGGCGTTCAAGCTCCTGCTCTTTCTTTAGAAGATCTTCGTTCTGTTACGTTGGCAGAGGCCTCACGCAAACTCCACATTGAAATGCGCGCATGCAGACTCCACGGAAGACCGGCTGCATGCGCATGCCGTCGAGAAAAAGACTTGCCTGGGTGTCGGAGATGGCGTCGGCGAGGAGGCGCCCTGCCTGCTGAGCGCGCTCTCTGCACAGACTCCAGGTATTGTCCAGACTCGCTGCGTACTGAATCAGAGCCATCGGCCAGAAGAGAGCAAACGTGAGGCCCCCCAGGGCAGTGTGCTGCAGATAGTACTTCCCCGCCGCCACTGCGAAGTCCTGAAGAAACCAAGACACAAGACGCAAAGAGGAGAATGTGAGACAGAAAGTGGGGAAGAGAGTGACGACGAAGGCGAGAGAAAAGGTGAGGAAAGGGGGACACAGGAAAGAACGAAAAAAACGTGAGATGAGAAGTGACACAGACACAGAAGTCACGCCGAGCTAGGCGGCCGGAGTGATATGTCGCGAAGCAAACGCGAGAGAGAAAAAAAATACGAGGGAAGACGGGGAAGCAGAAGCAGACAGAGACCGTCGCAACCTGCACCTTGCAAACGTATTCTGACACAGGCGATGGCACACACAGCAGAGGCGCAAGAGGCTTCCGAAGCGGGATGAAGAAGCAAGAAGGAGAGGAAGCGGGAGAGAAGCGAAAACGGCGAGAGAGGACGAGAAAGAAGGAGAGAGACAGGGGGAGAGGCAGAGGAAAAGCGTGAGCATGGTAGAAGAAGAAGAGCGAGGGAAAGACAGACACAGAGGGAGAAAGAAGAAGCTTTTGAGGACAGCAGACGAGCAGAGACGAAGAGGAAGAGTGAGAGAAAGCCAAGCGTGGAGAAGGCAAGAGATACAAAAGATTCACCTGTGAAAGCATTTGAACGACCATGCCTCCGAGGGATTTCAAGATGTTGGGTTCCCACTTGAGCGCGAGGAGATCCGAGCACGCGTGTGGACACCCTTGAAGCTGGAAAAAGAAAACAAAAGGTCAGACATCTTCCACGCAGTCAAGTGCCAGAAGCGAAGTAAACGGGAAGCAAGAGCCGCAACTGCGAGCGAAAACCGTGACCACCGCCGATTTAAGGAGAAGCAACGAGATCGAGCTCACAGGAAAAGCAGAGGACACAACAAGAAGAGGCTTCGTTTCCACGCGACGCCCGAATCGATTGCGCCTCGGGATCTTTTTCTACTCCAGAGAAAGTCGTCTCGAGAAAAGATGTCTCCTTCGTCCTCTCAGAAGTTCATGCACGGCACAAAAGGGCACTGGACTCGCGGCTTTCAGCGCTCGATCCGCCTCAGGCTGCTCCACCTCCTCTATGACGCACTGAAGGCGTAAAGAGGAAGGCCCTCCAAGGAAACAATGCTTCACTGCAAGTGTGATCTTGAGGCTCTATCCTGTGTCGTTTGCCTCCCCAACGGTGGGGAAGAAGGGCGAACTCTGGAGGCCAAGAACGTGCTGTTGTCGGGAGCAAGAAACACAGGCGCTTCAGCGCGTACCCAGGGCAGAGCGATGTCGTCGAAAGTTCGCAGGTAGCCAGAAACACACACCGTGACTCCTAAACTCGACGGTGTCTTTCCGTTTAACATGTCGAATTCGAAAATCTTGATGTTTGCTATTCGCCGGCTGTACTTCCACCCGGTGAGCCCTGAGGGCACGCGCACAGAAAGACACGGGAAGAGCCGAGGTCTTCTCGCGGAAAGCGTCGTCGTCGCTCTCCCCCTGTCTGCTTTCCACGCCTTGCTTCTCTCGTTTTCTCGCCTTTCTCACTTACCTGCGCCTCCAGCGCCGAAGAGCGACACAATCACGGCCATCCCACCTGCAGAGGCGAGGAAGGCAGAGACTCCTGCACCTCCCAAACCCAGGGACGCGATCCCCGCGACGATGCCAGGAGCTGCAAGTCCGGCTGTCAGAGCTACCAAAACTCCCCCTCCAATTGCGGCACCTACACGCAAAAAAAAGAGTTTCCTCTCTGCTGCCAGTCTGAAAGAGACGCTCAGGTCTATCTCCTGCCTTAGACACGCACAATATAGAGCCGAACGGGAACCGTCAAAAACATAACTGCATCCCCCAAATACATGACAAAGAAATGAATATACTAACGTCATGACGCGCGTGTGTCTATACCTACGGAAGGACCTGCGTACATGTAGAGAGACAGAACTCCCTTCCGCGTTTCGTCGATAAACAAGGTCTGCGCATAAAGGACTCTGAGACGTCTCTCTCTGTTGCATCTACAAAACGTTCAAGTTCTGAGTTAAACACAGAGAGGCCGCCGCGAAGATTCCGACAAGAGCCCACGACAGGCGACTGTCAGAAGACGCGGAAAAAGATGAAGAGCAGCAGAGAGAGCGCGTTTTCGCTCCCGTCAGGAGAGAGCTGAAAACTCCAGAGTAGTCCAGAGAAATCTGGGAAAAGACGAGAAAACCCAAAGCAAATAGACACCGAAGAAAGAATCCACAACCCAGGCCGGAATCAGATCTCCACAGTTAAACAAACTTCATTTCACTCAAGTATCGATATATAGACACTTTCTGTTGACAATTGAGACATTGGTCACTGATTTAGACTTCCCTACACTTGAGAAGAGTCGAACATCCTCTTCTCGAAACGAGCACTCAATGACGCATTCACCAAAGTTCAGAGAAACCTGAAATGTTCTGAGAACTTGGGCCGCCAGGACCGCGCATGCCATTCGATGTATTCTTGTCTCCGCGCGTCGGCGCTTCTCGCCTCTGCAAATTCTCACCTGCAATCTTCAGTCGCCTCCACGTCTTTTGCCTCGCACCCTCCTTCGTACTCGCCTGCAGGTACACCCGAAAGCGACCAGTTCGCAGCCAATATGTCGAGAGTTTCAACACGAAGTGCAAATACACTTCTTGAAACATATTTCATTTCGACTTGCATGCAACATGCAATCAATATGTTTACATGTCAACATAGCTATATCTATATATGTATATGTATTTCATACGCACATGCGAATTCATTCATCTCTTGGCGGTTTTCGCGTGATGTATGTATATATATATATATATAGAGAGAGAGAGAGAGAGATACAGATACAGATATATACAGATGAATGCCTGTTTGGATATACGTATCTAAATAAATTAACATTTCGGCAGCTTTGCATTAGCTTGGAAGATTCGTCTTCGTATCCGGTTGTACTCAAGGATACAGAGGGAATCCCAGATGGCAGACAGACTCAAAACATGCTCTGAAGCGGAGGCGACACCGAGGTCGACGAATGAGCAAGCAGAACTTTGTCGAGTTTTTAATTCGCGACAATGAAAGAGGAGAAAGAGAACCTGCGCTTGCGGCGGTCGCTTCAACCCCAGGAGAGCCGTCACAGGTTCGCAGAAACGAATCAGGACTTGAGGGACAAGTAGAAAGTGCGAAACGAGAGTGAACGAAGAAGCATCTTCCTCTGAGGAAGTCGAGACACGACTAGAAGGGTACTCCGAAGACGCGTCCAGTCGTTGTGGAGGGGCGTCAGCACGATACTCGAACGCGGAAACCGTCGCAGTGGAGACATCGACAAAGCCAGCAGACAGGAGGCTGCAGACAGGCCTCAGAGTCGGAGAGAAAGACAAAGAGAAAAGCAGGCAAAGCAAGACCGCGTACTCTGAGTAGATCGAGAAGGTCGGCGGCCAGGTGGTGCTCGAGGCGAATGAGGATGAGAGGATTGAGATGGAGTAGGTCGACTGCAAAGACCTGCAGCATGAACTGGACGCGAGCGTCGAACGACCCGCTGGTGACAAGCGCGGTGGTGAGCTCGCGGAGAAGCACAGTTTTTGCGGAGGGCGGATACGAAGGCAGGAGAGCAGAGGCGCCGTCCTCAGAACCGAAAGTTCCTTCGGGACTGCGTCTCTCCCAGGGGGACGGATTCCAGCTCGTTCGACCGCTCTGCGCGCGAGAGAAGGCGGGGAAGTTGTAGCGCGTCGGCTGCTCCGAGCGCAGACTGTTGGGGTTCAGCATCTGTTCCTGTTCCTCGGGAAGCTGCAGTTCGCAGCCACTGCCTTCTTCATCGAAACTCTCCTTCTCCTCCACGCATCCGACGGCCGCCACGAGCGCCTCGTCCTCCTCCTCTCTCTTCTCTACACACACGCGCAGGGTAGCGGCTGCATGCGGCGCCTCAGTGCGCGCAGAACCAGAGAGCGGAGACGACCCTCCTGACAAAGGATGCGCCGCAACCGACGTAAAAACAACCGCGTGAGAGTCGTGTCTGCAGCCAACAGACGGAGAGGAGGCAGCGACCGAGGACGAGGCAAGCGTCTGCGACTCGCTGTTTCTGTCGACAGACGCAGTGTCCGGTGGTGCACCAGGCTCTCCGTTCTCCCTTGGCGAGCTGAGCAATTCCTCGTCGTTCTCTCTCCGCCTGCTTCTCTCCATAGTCTCCTCTCCTCCATCTTCCGCTCTCTCTGCAGCCTCCCGGCGCCGCGCATGCAGCTCTTCTCTTCTCCGCTCAACTGTCAAGCGCCTGCGGAGATGCTCGCTCACAGTCTGTCCAGCCTCTTCGAGGAAGGAAGAGTCTTCTTCTTCGCCGCGTCTGCCCAGTCCGATGGTCGCGCCTCGCTCCGCGTCCGAGGCGTCCGACCCCCGCCGCAAACCTGAAGAGTACACATACGCCGCGACTCCGCGCGGCTCAACTCCCTCGACTCGCTGAGCGCCCGAAGGCCTCGCACCGTCTTCCTCAGAGTCGTCCATGATTCCCTGTCTCTCTCTCGCGTACTGCGCATGCGGCGCCGCGGGCAACGAAGACAGAATGTCCCTCCGGCTCGACCGTCGGCGCGGCTCGACTCCGGCGGATGAGTCAGCAGCTTCAGAAGAAGAGAACGAAGGAGACTGCGACCTGGTTCTGGGTCGCTGGGCGCCAGCTGCTCCGGGCGCGACTGGCGAGGCAGGTGCCGAGTCCTGAGAAATGCCTAGGTGAGCAAAGCAAGACATCTCTGAGTGAAGGGTGTTGAAAATCGAATTGACTTCCGGCTGCATCGCCTCGCAAGCGTCCGCCACGACCTTCACCAACGGCGCCGGACTCAGGATGTCCGAAGTCTGGAAACGGAGAAGAAGCCGCAGGGAGGTACGCATGCAGACCGTGCAGAGAAACGAAGAACAAGACGGAGAATCGACAGAGGCCAGAGAGACACGGAGACAAGGAAACACGACAGAGGAAAGATGCCGGTGAAACGAAAAACACAAGAACAGACTGAGGAACGAGTGAGGAAGGGGAGAGAGAGACGAAAAATAACGACGTAACCGTTAACAGTAGAAGCCTCAAATGACCAACAGACATCACGTAGCTCCGCACATTTGCACAGGCAAACATATATAAATACATGCATAGATAGATAGATAGATAGAAATATAGATAGATAGATAGATAGATAGATACATAGATATGTGTGTATGTGTGTACATGTATGTACGTATATATATATATATATATATGGATGCATGTATGTACTTTGTGCAAATGTATACATGTCTACGTGCCTCTTCATTCCCGATCCACATGCAGAGTGTGTCAGCCGGTAGAGGGGATGATCAATCGCGTCGATATACCTGCTTTGGAGTTTACCTTTAATCCGTCTTTTAACAGACGGTCCCGCAGAATGATAGGACGAACGAGACTCTTCTCCACATTCGCGTCGACGTTCAGCACCTGGGGGGTGGCGAGTGTGTGGAGAAAAATAAGACTCCACTCCGCGACCTGGCTTTGCAGCTCAGGGCTCAGGCTGGAGAGAAGAATCAGAAGAGTTAGAGAGAGGAGAGAGAGCGCAAAGGCGATGTGGAGAAAAGCAGCAGGCCGTCAGAAAGAAGGAAACCGTGAGCGAGACGCAAACGAAGGAACTCTTGAGAAATCCGGAAGACATGGAAGTGCATGAACGAAGGGCGAGGAAACTCCAGAAGCAGGAAGAAACTGGACGAAAGCGAAGCAAACGAAATAAAGAAGAGAGACGGAGAGAGGAGAGTCGAGCAAGGCAGAGAGCGAGAGAAATAAACAGAGAAGGGGAGGGAGGTAGGGAGACAGCGAGACGGAGAGAGAGAGTGTGTAAGGCAGAGAGAGAGTAATGAAGAGAGAGGGGCGTGCACAGAAATAACGCGACGAAGATGAAGAGATAAGGAGAGAGGAAGACCGTGTGAGGTACAGAAAAAAGCCAGAAGTGAAACTACCAAAGGATGGTGGATGCTGATACGACAGTAGCATGCGCGTTGTCGGCTCTTCACTGTCTTCCCCCTCTGCAGACGACCCTCTCTGCCTCCGGTCACGCGTTGCTTGTTACACCCAAGGGTGAATGTTGTGTCTGCATTTCTCACCTCTCAATGTGTTGGAGACAGAGACAGACGAAGATGCCGAGGAGGCTCTCCCGGCAGCTGGTGGGAAGCGCGAGGAGGCGATCTGCCTTGAAGGGGATGTACTGGAGAGCGAGGACTTCTCGCTCTGCACTCAGTCGCAAATCCTCCAGTTCCAGTTTCGCGCCCTCAAGGAAACCTTCGGCATCCTGGGTCAGTCGTGCCTCAATTTCGTCCAGCAGCCGCCGTTCCTGCTCCTCCTCCGTCTCTGACGGGAGGGCAACGCCGCCGCCTCGGTCCTCCCTGTCCTGTCTGCTAGACGTGTGGGCGCCGCTGTGCCCTTTCTCAGCATCACTCGCCGCCTGTCGATACTCTCGAGGAGCCGAGAGTTGCCCCGAAGCCCCGCTGCCTTCGTCTTCAGTGCCTGGACGCGCGTGCACGGAGACTGCCTTGTCTTTCTCCCGCTCGTGGGTGGATCTGCGCGTCTCCGCGGTCTCTGGAGCCTCGTCTCTGGGTGAGGCCTTCATCAGAGCCTCGGCTTCGCCTCCTCTCCCGTCCTCGCCTCCTCTTCCGTCCTCGCCTCCTCTTCCGTCCTCGCCTCCTCTCCCGTCCTCGCCTCCTCTCCCGTCCTCGCCTCCTCTCCCGTCCTCGGAGAGGTGCCTCGCGGAAGAAGGCGACGAAGACTGGTATCCCTCGTACACCTCGCGAATGATGTTCAAGGTTCGAGTCCCGCGTTCTGCAGAGGCGAAGCCTCCAGCAGTCGGCGTGCCTCTCTCGGCGCCTGGCTCCTTCTGCCGGAAGGGTGACAGCGGGTGCACGGTCAGCGGTGTTCGCGGGAGGCTCTCGCTCTGAAGCAGCATATGGTGGTGCTGTGTGTGGAGGAGCAGCGCCTTGGAAATGTCTGCCGCCTGCTCCGGCTCGATGTCGTCCATCTGCACCTCCCCGCTCTCAATGATCTTCTCCACTGAGCGTGAGAGGCCCAAACTCCGCCCAGAGGCGCCAGACGCCGAGGAAAAGAGCGAAGAGCCTTGCCGAAGACATGGGCTGCCAGCCGCCTCCGCGGCACGGTTGGCCGTCGATCCCGGCTCTGCAGACTGCAACGCGCCGCTGGGGTGGACGAACACCCCAGCGGACGCCGCGGCTGCTGCATGATGAGGCGCGGGGGCGTCGTCGCTCGCGGCTCCTGAGACGAGCGAGAAAAGCGAGCGCGCCGGTCTCGAGATTGTGTCGTCCACCAGGCGCCCCTGGAGGAGAAAGTGTTGCTGTTGGTCGGGCTGGAGGAAGCAGATCGGTTCATCTGCGTTGTCTTGACAAGAGGAAGCGAGGGAAGAAAAGCGACCGAAAGGCATCGTCGAAGAGGATACGACAGAGTGTGTCATGCCGCCCTCTCCCTCCGAGACGACCGCGGAAGAGGGCGCCAGAGAAGGAGACCCGTTCCTTCCATCCGCGCTCGGGTGGCTCGGTCGCCGGGCGGGAGCCAGCTCGCCGGTTCCGCCGGCGGTAGTCCACGCCCGCCTCTCCAAGTCGCGTTGGGAAGGAGGCGACGACGCTGAGGCAGAAGAGGCCTGCGTGTCTTGAGGAACACCCGCCATGCGAGGAAGAGCGAAGGGGAGAGGAGGGAGAGCGAGTGAGGATCGGGTGGAAGCAGGGCTTTGGGGGAGAACGAGGAAAAAAGGGAGGAGGCAGATTAGAGGGGGGAGCGAGGCAGGGTTCCCCGGAAAGAGACCTGTCTATCGACAGCGAGAGGGAGAACGGGAACTACGTCGAGAAGGAAGGAAAATTTGCTGGAACGTCGCAGGCACCATATGGAAGGACCGTTGCGGCGCATGCAAGACACCGACGATCTGGTCGGAGTGCGGCTACGCGAAGAGGATTTTTGAATAAAACACAAGGGTGCGTTGCGAGGAACACACTGCTTGAAAAGGGATGAAGAGAAAAAGAAAAGCGGCCGGTCCAAGCATTGCTGCATCTACTTTACCGAGTTTAAAAGAACCTCCAACCCGGAGTCTGCTGAACGCGCCGGGCAAGTGGCGTGGTGACCAAGGAGCACGACGGACTCGATGGTGAAGGAGAAACACGGCTACGGTTGAGGGAGTCTTTTGCCTACACAACTTGAAGAGAAAGTCTCTGCCCACTTTTGGAAGACACAACGGAAATGAGAGACATAGAACCCGCTTCACAAACCAGAAAAGGACCTCTCCGTGTCGAGGTTTCGTCGCTCTCCCCTCCGCAAAACGCATCTTTTCTCGGTTCCTCAGCGCGCTAGCTTGGCTGCTCTCGGGATAGAAGCAAGCGGCGATGCACCACAGATATGCACACCCGAGGCTGCAAAACACAACGGGTCTCGACAGACCACCGGCTCGACAACGAAAGAGCAATGCTGTTCGTCCGTCGCGCGGCCAGCGAAAAAAAGGCGGCGCGGGAAGAGGCAGGTGACTTGTGTCTCTCCTTCGGACAAGGCAATTTTCCTTACTTCCGGGTCGGTTCCCCCTACATTTTTTGTCTAGCAGCCACGGTAGATGTCAGAAGAAACGCGTTACCACCTTTCGAAAGTTGACACCGCGCATCACAACGAAGGCTGCCTAGGCCGGAGAGCGAGACTGTGCCTGCGCCCACTCAACACGAGCACCATAGGGGGCACAGAGTCCAGCAGGTAGAGAGTGAACAGCACAGGCGTTCGTCGCACATGCGTCTTAAGTCGATGGTGTTTGATAGGAGTTGAAGACGAGAAGCGGTAACGCGCATAAAACGAGCGCGAGGAACAGTTCTGGATTATCCACCCATACTATGCGTAGAAAACGGTCCGCCAATGGCTGCGCTGGTCCCTTCGGAAGGAGCAGCATTCGAATACTCTGACACATGTACCAGCAGTCGCACTGACCAAGAAGAAATAGAGATAGTAGCCGTGCTCGGAGGGGCGCTGGCAGCAGTCTCAAGCAATGTCGGAGGTGAAGACGGTTCCTGTGAGCGGCAGGTGCTTGCGCGAAAGTCCTTTCACGACGGCTTGTGTCGTCCTGTTCGTAAAGGCTAATGACGGAACATCGAATCTCAGTAGAGCAAGAAACGCAAGTACTAAATTAGCATAGCAAAAGAATGCGTCTTTTGTAGTGAATCCAGCCTCAGCAATGTATTCTCGAATGTGTCAGCTGGATTGCAGCGCGCAAACGTGCGTCTCTGTTCCGAGATCGAGTGCTCTCTACTGCCACCTAGCAAGAAGTGGACGCGGCAGGAAAGTTCCTGCTTCAAAAGGCGGCCTCACATCATTCGCTACTACAACTTCATCTACCGTCCACTTCCGTTTCTGACTTTCCCGCCACGACACGATACACCACTCTGGTAGGATCCACCAGAGGTAAACACTCCCGCTGACACTGCAAGGAACGATCATGCGTGTTTTCGTCTGTTTTGAAGCAACCAACGTTGGACTGCCTCAAAACAGATGGAGAATCCTTCACCCTGCAAGAAATACCAGCTACCTGCATACGGGTCCTTTTCCAACCTCCTCAGCACCACGCGCCCAACGACTAGGCTCCCCCGGGTTTTAAAAGTAGATTATTCGCAATATTCAGACCTGCTGCGAGCCTTAGTTTCTGTCTCATTCAAAGTAACTAAAGAGGCTCACACAGTCGGCATGGATGACTTCGCTCGCGCAAATGGCTGCTTAGACAGCTTTGCCTCATGCTGTGACCGCGTTGTCTGTATACACTCAAACATCCTGTCTCAAGTGGCCTCGGACTGCCGCTGTTCTCGACAAAGAAACCACTACGTGATGCTGCCAGGGACGGAACCACCCTTTCGTCTCGTGTCTTAGTGCACTTCGACATGAACAAATAAACACGAACACGATGTCCCGGTACTCATGACGACCCACGGTGTACGCAAATGCCGCCTCTCTGGGTAGCGCCGTCCATGAACTGTCGATCCCATGCATACAACACAAGCTGTCTTTGTGGCGCAAAAAACACGTGACAGCAAACACTCACCGCACGTAATACCATGTTGTTTTTCTTCACTCTTCTGTGTCTGTCTGCCTCTCAGGCGCGTTCGGGACACTGTCCTCGAGCTCCTACTCACTTTTATTAGCCCCCATATCCTACTGGCGGGCATCCTCCCCATCTTTGCCTGATTCAGGCACCTCTTGCTCGAGTGCAGGCTGCCGTGATCTGTTTTTGCGTGGGGAAAAATGTCGGTACGTCCTCGTGAGACCCATGCCAAGGAACGCTGCGGCAGCAGCAAGCGCTGCGAAGCCTAACACAGTGCTCACATTCTGGCCGGTGGTTAGGGGTTCTTCGCCTGTCTGTTGCTGCTCTGTTAGTTCCGGCAGAATTCTATCAGCGGCAAAATACGATGCACCCATACCAACAGCCGGCAGCGCGAGCTTCTTCAGCAAGTCTTTGAAGCTTCGCTTGCCCTCCGACTTCCTCGGAACCACTTTACGATCAGTGTGCTCCTCGTAGATGTTGTCGTCAGTCACTTCAGCGTCGGAACGGACGCCTCGCTTCCTGAAATGAACTTCTTCTTGTTCATCTGGCTCCGTCTCCAATGGCTCTCTTCTCGGAAGCTGACTCTCTACAGATGCCTTATCCATGCTGGTGGTGAGGTGATCGTCGGTCCCTTTCGAGTCGACACCGGCGTTCGTCGGTCTGAGACTGTCAACGGGTGCTTGACCATCGAAAAAGTCAGAATTTCGGATTCGACTCATCAGTTCGTCATCTGACGCGGTGGCCGCGGTAGCGAACTGGGGCAAAGCCGCCGCCACCAGGCCTAAAACACAAAGCGCGAAAAAAATTGCGTGTCGGGCCATTTTGGAAATGAGACGCCGCAGTAAACCCTTTTAATACAAAACGTTAGCAAGCCCCAATACAGGGTACTTCAATCATCAACAAAACTCGAATTTTACACAAGATGTTTTGCCGCTGCAAAATTCAACGTGACTGCGCAACGGTAGCGACGAATGGATACTGGACAAAACCAGCTTTTAGTGGAAGAATGTAATCCGAAGAAAGTAACAGTGCAACTCAAACGTGAAACACGTTCCAAAGACGTCGACGGCGGCGGGCGTCAATGGTAAACGAAATCAGGGATCTCGCGCGTCTCTGAAAACCCGGTGAGCTCGCCGTTCGCCGCGGTTCGTGGTTCGTCACGGGCGGTGGCGCGGGTCTCTCTAGAGACGCGCGTCTCCTCGTTCCGAGATTCCACTTCAAACCACCCTGTCGAGTGCCCGAAAGGCCAAGGGATCTCGGCGTCTCAACGTCGAACCTCGTCGCTGACGATGGAACCGCGCTCTACTCGGTGCAGCCAGTTTGCCCGTGGCTGAGGATTTTCAGCCACGCCTGTCGGGCTCGTGGGTTTCTGCAGGCGCGAACGGGACACAACTCCAGGTGGGGTGGCTTCGACCTACCCAACTGCTTTTAAGATATTATACATGGTTGACTTCATTCTTTGCTTCCGTATAAATGGTTCACTGTCCGAAATTCTACCGATCGCGTAGCACTTTGACACTGCCGTTCTCAACGCGTCGAGTGACACCGTCAAGACAGGCCAAGGGTGTGAAAAAAACGAGGGGCGTAGGGGGAGGGGAAACGCCGACTTTGGCCACTTGGAAAGACGGCGGATAAAGAGAAATGCAACCCTCCAGGATGTGCAATTAGTTACTCAGAAGTTGTTCAATAGAGATCGATGTCGCGAGCCCTGTCCTCAGTCGTAGCCCAGCCGAGCTACAAGCGGAGCAGGGTAAGGGCGGAGTGGAAGTGTGCCGGCCAGTGCAGCGGGGACGAACCGTTGTTCGGAAACACTGTTTTCCTGAACTTTTTGTGAATCTCCTACACCAGAGGATGGCATAATGCAGCTGTCATGTCTCGCCTTGGGAGGGGGCGGGGTGTTCCCGGATGGGAACTGCCTCTCAAGCAACTGCAACTATGACAAGAGCGAAAGGCTGGCGGTGCAGTGCAGAAAAAACAGAGCAGAGGGAGTTAAGGGTTCAAATTCGCAGGGAGAAGGGTAATGAAGCGAGACCGAAGGAAATATGACAGTGGAGCGTGTGGTGTAAAAACGGTCGACGACCGCCAGCGGAGGACAGAAGGTTCTGGATGCACGAACCTCACAGGGGAGAACCACGAGTAGTAAAGAGAGGCAATAAGGTGGGAAGTGTCGGAAGGAATAGAAAACAAATCGAAAGAAATACAGGAAAGGTAGAAGGCAGAGGGAAGTAACGCAAGAAGGATAGAATATGGATCTCGATGACACTGTAGTAAGCAAGAAGAGGAACAAATAGGGTGCATTCAGGAACGTTTAAGATAGCACAAGCGTTGAAATGCTGCAGTGTTTCTCCGTTTCTTCATATGAGTCAAGCGGACTTTGTTAATGCTTCCTTTTCGAGTTAAATCAATGAGGTTGTTCGACCCACCTGACAGCGACGCGGAAGACCGAATCTTTCTCAACATCACCTTTAACGGTTTTTAACACCCACGAAACAGTCGACTGTCTTTCGCATAAAGGTATA
Organism: Toxoplasma gondii ME49; assembly: GCF_000006565.2. Classification (NCBI taxonomy): domain Eukaryota; phylum Apicomplexa; class Conoidasida; order Eucoccidiorida; family Sarcocystidae; genus Toxoplasma; species Toxoplasma gondii. The sequence continues at coordinate 2,602,725 of NC_031474.1, read as the reverse complement.
TGTCTGTGTGGCTGTAGTCGGGTCATGGAAAGACATGGGGACCGGGTTTCCCCGGTCAACTCCATAATCAGTTGTGGCTTCAGTGATAGCTGCCTTTCCGTTACTCCTCCGCGTGTGTCACCTCCCGTCACCCCTCCACTACTAAGCACAGACACGTAAGTGTTCTATCGACATGAGCCGGGAGGCGAACGCGAGAAGAAATGAGACTTTACTTAGTGCCACCCCAAGAGGCCATGGGCAGCCTGCACCGGGAGGAACAACAGTGACAACGCGTTCTCCCCGGTTGGAAGCGTAGTTCCACAGCTGGCGAAGGTTTTTAAAGTGCGTTGCTATAAGTGCACACGATTGTTTCCCACTAATTCCGGAAGCACGGTTTCAATTGCTGCGTCGATCCCCGCGCGCCACCCAAATATTGGCATGTTTACCGGCTTCGTCAGTTTCTGCGCTGGCACTGCACGTAGAATCGGTTTTTAATCTGCCCTTGAAACAATCCTGGAAAGACAACTAAACAACGGACGTGCTCGCTACATTATGGCAGCGGGTCACTCCAAATGATCAACGCGCCCTGTCAGTCGACTCCTATCCACCAGATGCTTACAGCCAAATCTGCGTGGAATATCTAATAGTGTACGCGAAACTGCTGTCGATTTGCGTCTCGGTGATCTGTGGAATGTAAAAATACTGAGTGAATTGTGTTTACTTCGAAAAGGACGCAGTTTTTGTCACTCTATCGACGTGCAACATCCCGTTAATGGCACCTGAACAGAAAGGGATTCAGAATTCAACCACTGGTTACATGACTAGCTTTTTTTTAAGTGCCAGAAGATTCACTCCAGAGTCTTGTAGGAACTGTCTGGGTTGCGCCACTATTTTCAGAAGATGTGGACATGTGTCATGAACGCGTGAGCCCGGCGAGACGATCAAGCTGCTAGTTGTTCTCTCAGTCCTAACTATGAAATCTATTCTGGGCACTGACAGCCCCGACTCGGTTCTGTCGACTTAAGAATCTATACCCGGACACTGGGATAATTTGCGCTGAATCATGGGAGTGGTAGAGCAAAACAGCGGGGTATTAGGGCTACTCGTAACACACACAGGCAAATTCAAAAATCCGGATCGTTGTCAGAGACGACAACGTGCTCCCTGCATGCACATGCTTCAACTTCACAAGCAAAGACACTTGGAAGAAGAATAGGTCGGAGAAACGGACTTCGAGAAGATGTGCAGTATATCTGACAGCTCCCCTCCGGATTCGTTGTTGGGCGAGGCTGACCCCAGCTCCCTCGTTTCTTTGATTTTTGTGCGGAGATGGCCAAGGGCACGGTCCAGGCTGAAAGATGGTTGCACAGAAGACTGGTAAGCTGTGTATAATATTCCAGAGTTTCGGCTTCTGTTTCTCCAGGGCGGACCCACTTTAGCAAACCTGAGGACCGGCCTTGGGCCATCGTTGGTAACACTCGATACTGGAGTTCAGCTAGTGGCATGCACACCATGTGCCGTACCTGTGAGTCGACGCAAAAAACGTCCCCAACCGAACAGAAGACACACAGTGTAGACGACACAGTAAGTCGGCTTTTCCCCGATGACGCTGTCAGAAATGTAGTCTGACGCTGGTCTCGGTGCAGACAGCCACGCCCAAGCGGTTGCTGCGTAGCCACACTCGCTTTCGAAAAGCGTTCATCCGGGAACGTGTTCGCTATATTTTTGGGTGCCTCAGACTGACTCAGCTAGAGTATCACAGTCTACATTATTCACACTCAGGGTGCATCTCGCGGGTTTCGTTGCGGTTTTTCGACGATTTCGTTTCGTCGTGATGCTCGGCTGACGAACGTCTGCCCACTAGACAGATTCCTTTTTTTCTCGCTCGGCACGCATGCAGTCCACCACATCGACTGAGCCTGCTGGAATCTTGCCGGGCGACTTTCCCTTTGGCCGCAAAGACTGCCGCAATTTTCTCCCTTACTTTCGATGAGCTCCAGTCTGTGCCATCGGGTGTAGTGACAGCGCCCGTCTGTCCTGTTCCGCAAGCGGTTCGGAACGAGCACGCTGTTTTTGTCACTCTGTCCAGTTGGAGGGTGGAGCGTCTTTTCGGCATGGTCCGCATACTCGACTGCGTCTGGTCTTTTTTCTGCTTTGTGAGGCAAAAACCGGCTCGAGCTTATCTGGGATTCGCTAGTCAAACGCTTCTCGTGATGTCAGCGCCTCGATCGCCCTCAAAAACGCTGCCAACAGCTTTTCATGACTAACGCGGTGGCTGGTGCCGGAATCGGGGCCTCAACGAGCATGAGGAATTGCAGTGTCTCGTTCGTCTGACTCAGTCCGTTTGCCAGTTCCAACTCTACTCACTTTGCCGTGTTGACCGTGTGTCTCCATGAATCTCGGCTTCCCGGCTTCCGCTGTTCTGCGACACAGCGGCCCTCAGGCACCGGGTCCCTGTCTTTTTTGCTGTGAACCGTTGTTCTCGCGTTTTGGGCAGTTTAATCTGCGTCTCTTGAATCCTTTTTTCGGTTCTGCTGTTGGGGATAAATGCGCGCCGGCCTCTCTAGACTACGCACATCTTCTCGGCCGCGACGGCTTCCCGCATGTAACTAGAATGTTTCTGCGCCTGTGCCGTTGAACCAGATGGCCGGGCCCTTTTCTATCGAGTTGCTGCAGGCGCATACTTACCCCATTCTACGACATTTCCAACCGACTGTGTCTCTTAGCTTTGCTTGACTCTTGGGCGCACCCGTTTCGTCTAGCTTTGTTGTCTCACGCAGCTTATTGACCGGCTTCTGGCCGCGTCTCCTCCAGCTCCCCCGGTATTCCTCTTCTCCGTTCCTTTCTGTGGCACTCCGCCCGTCTGGACAACTTCATCTGTCTTTTTACAGAACCTGTCCTCTCTTCTGGAGTTAGCAGGGCCCGAACGGTTTCGAGTTCCTGCGTGTGAGTCCAGTTTGAGGTACGGACAACCAACGGCTTCACGATTGCTTTCACCGTTCCCACTTCCATGTCCCAGCTTACTGCAAATGCAATTTCTCGGCCACGCGATGTGTACAGGCGCCTCCACAACCACATACATATCGTAGTTTACGTAGACGCATGCACCTCCCCGCACACTCGAATCGACCTATCGGGTACACCTCTCCAGTGACGTTCGTTCCCAGGTGTCGCTGCCGAGACTTCAGGGTAAAGCGGAGGCACCCGAGGCGGTGCATGCGACCTCCGGCCCCTTTCGCGAGTCTGCGCTGCAGCGATGCTTTGCCCTTCCAACGCGTTCTCGCTTGCTCAGAAACAGGGGAACGACGATGGACTCGGCCGCTCCACGTTCGCCGCAAGAGGCGCCAGCCTCTCCTGCGTCTGAAGAGCAGCCGGAAGTGTCTCTGCATACTTGTGGAGACCTCCCAGCTGCAGAGGAGATTGAAACGGCGCCTGAAAGCCGCGTTGTCTGCACATTCGGAGAAGAGGGCACTGATGCGTTGACTCGCCAGCCCATGGCTCGTGATGCTCCCGTCTCTCCAGGGGAAGTAAGAGAAGCGGAAAGCCCCGCGACATGCCACGACGGAAAACTTCACCAGACTGTCCCTGAGAGCGAACTCGAAGCTGGCAAAAGTGGAGACGCAGAACAACGCCGTCTGTCAGGGGCATTGCCACTTCCTGGTACCAGCCAGCCTTTCTTTGGATCCTCTACAGTCGCTGCTCATGCACATCAAATAGTCGCTGTGCTCCATTCTGCCTCTTTCTCCGCTTCTTCTTCGTCCTCCGCTTCTTCCTCGTCATCCTCATCTTCCACTTCCTCTTTTTGTTCCTGCGCTTCTTCCTTGTCCAGCTCTTCTTCGTCTTACTCACCTCTCTCTTCTGACCGAGGTCGCGGAGCTTGTTCAGGCTTTGCCATGTGCGTCGATGGTGAAATGGGGGCGCCTGAGATATCGGCGGAGAGCGGGAGTGTCGGGGGAGAAGAGAGAGCAGTAGCTGAACATGGCGAAGGCAGTGTAGAAGCGGACTGCGGCCTCAGGTTACTTTCCTTTCCTCTGGCACCTTCCTCCAGTCGCAGAGTTTCCGCGGACGAGACGCGTGGACCGAATCTTTGGGGAAGACCACAAGAGACCAGCGGTTCTCAGGCGGCCCGGCCGTCTCAAGCGCCTCCCCGTGTCACGTCGTCTCTGTCGTCTTCACCATCTTCTTTCTTGTCTTCTTCTTTTTCTTCTGCGTCTTCTTCCTTTTCTTCTTCTGCGTCTTCTTCCGTTTCTTCTTCTGAGTCTTCTTCCTTTTCTTCTTCTGAGTCTTCTTCCTATTCTTCGTCTTCCGCGTCTTGTGCTTCTTCTGTGTCGGGCGATATTGCCCGTGGGGGTCAGGCTCCTCCTGGGTCTCCGTCTTCTCCGGCAGTGTGTCTGCCTTCCTATCCACCGCTACCGACTTTCGCAGACGACATGCGAGTTTTTGCGTCAGAGGCGAAGCTGGTGCATCTGCTTCGTCTTTGTTCTCGGCACATGGAGACCCTCGACGCGGCCTTTGTGGAGACACGCAGAGCGGGCGCAGATGCGGCTTCTGTTCCTTCTCTGCCGTGGTGTCCTCAAGTTTCTCGTGCGTCTCTTCCCACACTGGAGGAAGCTCTGGATACGTACGCAGGCTCTCTGGTCCGCGTCGACCGTCTCCTCGGCTCGCTGCTCGAAACTGCGTCGCCTGCGACTCTCCTCCTCGCCACTTGTGTGATTGTCGAGCAGCTCGAAGACCCGGAACTGCTTCTCTCTCTCTTCTCAACTGTCTTCGCCACGCTTGGAGACACCGAAGCGCACCAGCGCCTCCTCCCCTGCATCGCGCCTCTCACGGAGATACTCCCTTCCGCCGAGCCAGACGCAGCGCTGTCCGAGTCGTCACTGTCTCCTACGCCACTCACCACCTCCCCCAGTCCCCCCAGTCCCCCCACTCCCCCGTCTTCTTCTTCTACTTCTCCGTCTTCTTCTGCTTCCTCTTCGTGTTCTGCCCCCCTTTCTTCGTCTTCTTCTTCTTCTCCTTCTGCTGCCTTAAGTTCGTCTTCGCCTTTAGTGCCCTTTGGCGCGTTGGAGACTCGGCCTTCTGCGTGCATGGTGGACGCGGCGGTGTCGTTCTTGTCTCGCTTGTCTTCTCTGCCGCTGGCACGGTCGCGCTGCGGACAGGTCTGGGATGGAGAGCACGTTGCGTATCGCTGTTTGACTTGTGGCGGCAGTCAGAGCAGCTGCATTTGCGTCTTTTGCTTCCAAGAGGGGAACCACCTGGGCCACAGCTACTTCATCTACCGGTCGAGTTGCGGCGGCTGCTGCGACTGTGGCGACGCCTCCGCGTGGGCACCCTCCGGCTTCTGTCGGCACCACCCTGGGGGCCGGCGAGACGTGGATCCTTCCCTCGCACTCCCGGCGGTTTCAAAGTTCGCCCTCGCGCTCCTTCTGCGCGTGCTCGTTCGCCGCCTCGCGATGCATGCCCTGGAGAAAAACTGGACCGCGACTGAGGAGCTCTGCACTACGCTGCTCCAACTCTCCGAACAGCACGAGGGCGTCCGCAGGTGCCTCGGCCAGGCGATGTTGGAGGCGGTGCGCGGCACACCCGACGACAGCCGCGGCTTCGCCTGCGAGGAGATTCCGGGGCGCGACCGCCTGCGCCTCCCACCGAACTACGCCCGCTACGACGGCTGTCAGAGCCTCCTTTTGAATCCTGCGTTGCTCGCGCCTGCTGGGGGGGGAGCCGCCTGGGTCTCCGAAGAAGAAGAACTCGACAGGCGGGCAGCCGAAGGCGCCTCGCGGGCCGCAGAGGCCCAGGCGAAGGCCGCTGGGGGGGGCAACAGCCTCGGGGGCGCAGAGGGCGAGCATCGCATGCGTATGGCGACGGAACGCGAGCTTCGGGAAATCAACGAGAGAAAACGACACGGAGGCGTCAACGTCAAAGCCTTCGACGACGCCCTCCGCTTCGCCATGTGGGGTGGCGCAGGCACGAATGCAGAGACAAACGACGCACCGTTCACCGGGTCCAGAGGCCTCGCGACAGACGCGCAAGTCCGGAAGCGAGAAGACCGCAGAGACAGCGGACACGATGAAAAAAGAAAAGGGGAGACACCGAATGGCCAAACAGGACATATACATCATGAAATGCCGGGCAACCATGACACGCAGTGTTCGTCATCTTGGCCCCACTCTTCTTCTTCTTCCTCTTCTTCCTCTTCTTCCTCTTCTTCCTCTTCTTCTTCCTCTTCTTCTTCCTCTTCCCCTCTCTCTTCGTCGTCTTCTTCTCGTCAGTACGGGGTAGGGGCGTGTGTGGCGTCTGTGCTGCTGAAGGTCGCAAGCGACATTTCCGGTCGTTTGGTGGAGGAGGAAGGTCGCCGGAGGCCAGGGCGCGAGGAAGGCGAGTCTGAGGAGACGTTAGAGACGGAGAAGGCGGTGCATGCGTCACTCACCACTCTCTGGTTGGCTCTTATGTTCGACGAGTGGTTTAAGGAGCAGTTCGCCTTCGTCTTCATCCAGCAGTACAAAGAGTAAGTTGTCAAAAGTGTGCGTGGCTGCCTTACGGCGCGCGCGTCTCAGAGAAGGCTTTTCCCGATGAATCTCGGTTTGTAGTGCCGCGCTCCCGCGATCCCGTCGGTCCTGCGCTCCTCCGCCGCATGCGCCTCGCAGTTCTGAGTCGCCTTTCCTCTCTCGCCTTCTCTGTCTCGTGTGGGGGGCTACCTGGTCGCCGAGAGGGCTTGAGAGGGTGCTGTGTCTCCGTGATGATCGTGGAAGACGCACTCGAAGTCGTCTGTCCGAATGCCGTTTCGCCGCTGCTCTCTCTTCCACCGCGTCGCTCGCTTGCAATTTCTCTTGCCTTGTCCAGATTGTCTCATGCGCGTTGAACACATCGTTACCTCTCGTTCAGATGGTTTCAGCAACTCTGCAGCTGTACGTACAGCGCGCGTGAGAGGGAGGCTGCCTCCTGCCGCACACTGCCTCGGCCTTCCGGAGGGGCTCTGTGCCTGCACAATCGACCCAGAAAGTCACTGATCGCCCTGCCTCTTGTGGTTTGCAGTCTTGTCTTGAAGAGCGACAGCGCGCTAGAGCGGGTGACCGTGCAGGTCTTGTCGATTCGCTCTCTGCTGACGCGTCTCCTTTACTCGGGACTCCTCCTGCCTCTGCTCTTCTCCTCCTGCCGACTCGTCCTCGCCCAAGCTGTACCGCGGTTGTCTCCGCGCCCGCGCGCTCGCCTCGGCTGGAGGCGTCGCAGATGCGCCTGGCGAGGCTTCCCGTCTCCGCCTTACATCGACGTCCGCAACAGTCTTCTCCACCGCAGGGGGTACACCAACTCCCTGAACGACGTCCGGTACCTCGTCGCCGAAAAGGACCTTCTCGTGCAATGTAAACACACGCCATAGACGGGGAACAGTTCGCCTTGTTCAACTGACTCTCCATCTATCCCTATGAATGCAGTCGCGGAGATCCTCACGTCGCCACACAGTTCCGTACAAACCGTTCGACAGGGACATGCACAGACTTTCATTTCCATCTCATTACGCGTGAATGGAAAGAAGGAAGAAGAGTCATATATATATATATATATATTATCAGTATGCATTCATGTACACATCTACACAAAGATCTCTGTGTGTCGTTAAACGGGTCAATCTCAATCAGTAGAAATATATATATATATATATTATCAGTATGCATTCATGTACACATCTACACAAAGATCTCTGTGTGTCGTTAAACGGGTCAATCTCAATCAGTAGAAATATATATATATATATATTATCAGTATGCATTCATGTACACATCTACACAAAGATCTCTGTGTGTCGTTAAACGGGTCAATCTCAATCAGTAGAAATATATATATATATATATATTATCAGTATGCATTCATGTACACATCTACACAAAGATCTCTGTGTGTCGTTAAACGGGTCAATCTCAATCAGTAGAAATATATATATATATATATATATATATATTATCAGTATGCATTCATGTACACATCTACACAAAGATCTCTGTGTGTCGTTAAACGGGTCAATCTCAATCAGTAGAAATATATATATATATATATATATATTATCAGTATGCATTCATGTACACATCTACACAAAGATCTCTGTGTGTCGTTAAACGGGTCAATCTCAATCAGTAGAAATATATATATATATATATATATATATTATCAGTATGCATTCATGTACACATCTACACAAAGATCTCTGTGTGTCGTTAAACGGGTCAATCTCAATCAGTAGAAATATATATATATATATATATATATATATATATTATCAGTATGCATTCATGTACACATCTACACAAAGATCTCTGTGTGTCGTTAAACGGGTCAATCTCAATCAGTAGAAATATATATATATATATATATATATATTATCAGTATGCATTCATGTACACATCTACACAAAGATCTCTGTGTGTCGTTAAACGGGTCAATCTCAATCAGTAGAAATATATATATATATATATATTATCAGTATGCATTCATGTACACATCTACACAAAGATCTCTGTGTGTCGTTAAACGGGTCAATCTCAATCAGTAGAAATATATATATATATATATATATATCAGTATGCATTCATGTACACATCTACACAAAGATCTCTGTGTGTCGTTAAACGGGTCAATCTCAATCAGTAGAAATATATATATATATATATATTATCAGTATGCATTCATGTACACATCTACACAAAGATCTCTGTGTGTCGTTAAACGGGTCAATCTCAATCAGTAGAAATATATATATATATATATATATATTATCAGTATGCATTCATGTACACATCTACACAAAGATCTCTGTGTGTCGTTAAACGGGTCAATCTCAATCAGTAGAAATATATATATATATATATATATATATATTATCAGTATGCATTCATGTACACATCTACACAAAGATCTCTGTGTGTCGTTAAACGGGTCAATCTCAATCAGTAGAAATATATATATATATATATTATCAGTATGCATTCATGTACACATCTACACAAAGATCTCTGTGTGTCGTTAAACGGGTCAATCTCAATCAGTAGAAATATATATATATATATATATATATATATATTATCAGTATGCATTCATGTACACATCTACACAAAGATCTCTGTGTGTCGTTAAACGGGTCAATCTCAATCACTAGAAATATATATATATATATATATATACATATCCATACACATATCTGTATGTTTCTGTAGAGCTGTCTCTTTCACTATATATATATATATGTATATATATCTGCGGCTCTGCAGACTTTGTCTTTTTTCGGAGAGTTCGGGAATCATGGATGCTGTGGTTTTTCTTTCCCTCTCAACGTGTCGAGGCAGAGAAGTTTTTTCATGGTTTTTAAAGACCGGGTGTTATCTGCCACAATTGTTTTGAGCCGTCGCTAGACGCATTCCTTACCACCATTTCACTCGTTTTTTCTGTGTCTGTCTTTCTGTGTGCACGCTTGACTGGTGTCGCCGCTCAGTTCCCTTTTTTTTCAGTTTTCCTCTTTCAGTTTCTTCTCTGTGTTCCTTTTTCTGCACTTTGTGGGCCTTTTCCGTTTTTCTTCTGGATCCCCCGGATCCCCTGGCATGTGCCGCTCACCCTTTTCACGGCCGGTTTTCTTGTCGCTTCGCCGTCTTCTCCGACGTTTGACTTTTCCAGATCTTTCGGAGCACCCCGCGAACGTGGCGGCGCTCTGGGACGACGGCTTCCTCCCGCTCTACTGCTTGAGTCAGAACGTAAATCTCCATCGGCGCCGGACGACGACGCACGTGGAGTACGAGGACTCGCACCGGTGGTCGCACTCGCTCTGTCTGGCGATTGAACTGGGGCAGAACGCGCTGGCTCTCCACGAGATCCTGGAGGCCTGCCCATGGCCTGTCGCCGTCTTGATTTTCCAGAAAACTCGACAAAGAATGCAGGCCTGGGTCGGAGCGACGCGGCGACGCGAGTGCGTCGAAGAAGGCGTCCACTGGGTCTTCGCCAGCGGCGGCGGAGTCGCCTCCCTTCTCGACCGAGAGAGAAACCGAGAGAGAAACCGAGAGAGACGGCGCCTCGGGCGACGGAGACGCTTGGAGACCGGGGCCGACGAAACGGAGGAGGCGAGACAGGCGGCGAGCGTCAGCGCGAGAAGAAGTCGCACTGCAGAGCAAGGAAGAGGTGGAGCGCAGAGTGGAGAGCAGCGAGGCGAAGGAGAGAAGCGACGAGAAGGGAACCTGGCCTGGCTGCGAAACGGAAGACCAGGTAACGAAGGCGGGGCAAGCAACAGGCGACAGAAAGGGCGTCGTTCTTTCTTTTCGTTCGCAGCCTGAGACACACACACATACACATACACATCCACTGCATACTCGCAGGCGATCCGTAGGCTGTGAAGCACATGCGTCCTTGTTTCGTTCGCGTGCATCCATACATGGACCGTCTCTGCATAGCCAGAAGCAGTGCGACCCAGGGACTCCCGCGTCAAGCGCACAGCCACCGAGCACCCTGCATGCAGCAGAGAGAGAGAGGGAGACAGGGAAGGAGAGGGAGACAGGGAAGGAGAGGGAGACACAGAAGGAGAGGGAGACACAGAAGGAGAGGGAGACAGGGAAGGAGAGGGAGACAGGGAAGGAGAGGGAGACAGGGAAGGAGAGGGAGACAGGGAAGGAGAGGGAGACAGGGAAGGAGAGGGAGACAGAGAAGGAGAGGGAGACAGAGAAGGAGAGGGAGAGAGAGGAAGCGAGGCTGTGGATGTGAACACCTGCGAGGAAATGCTGCAAGGCGGTCTTCTAGGACTCGCAGAAAAGCGTTCTAGGAAATCCGCGACTCGCTCGGGTCTCGCGCGGTTCGCCTGCAACTCTCAGGTTTGCTACGAGTTTGAACTTCTTTTCTCTGCAGTGTATCCGGAGCGCCGGAGTGCAGACCACTGTGTGAGTCGACACCCGACGTCGTTCCACGTACCCCTGAGTCGGCTCTTCGCTCAGCTGCTGAAGGCTCTGATGACGCACCGCGAATGCCCTGTGCAAACGCTCGAAGAGCTGCTGGAGCTTCTTGGCCTCTCTCTGGAAGACACAATGGAGGCGCTCGAGCACCACCTACGAACGCTCGTTCTTTTCCACCAAGTGACTACCTGCAGCATGTGGGTTCGAAACGGGTAAGCAACAGAACAAGCATCCGTCCTGCCCCTCTTCTGCATTCAAGGCGCCACCGCAACCTCATGCTGTATATCTGAATCTCGATCTTCTCATACATATACATGTATACATATATACATGTATATATATATATATATATATATATATATACATGTATATATATATATATATGTATATATTCGTGGATATCGACATCTCTATAGCCCGATTCGTGCCTCTACACCCATGTCTGTCTATATATATATATATATATATATATATATATGCACTTGTCTGTGTCTATCGATATCTTTACCTAAATAGTCGCGACAGATGTAGATCCATATTTGGGCGTGGTGTGTTTATATGTATATCTACACTGTTCTCTCCGCATGTCCGTGTATATATTTATCGCTCTATCGATATCCCTCGAATTCTCTCTCTACGTCCATCCATTTCTGTAGATACGTGCACCTCTGCAGCCTGCGTGGGTTGCCGTATTTGTCTTCGTTTCTCTTTCTTTCTTTGTGTGGCTGTCCTTCATCTTTTCGCTCTCTGCGTCTCCGCGTGTGAGTAGTTGTGGGATCGACTGCGTCTGGTAGTTCTTTAGTTTTTCTGTGTGTCAGTTGTGTCCTTTGCAAATGCTTGCGAACTCTGCATTCTAATTCTCGCCGCTCTGAGCAACTTCAGGCGAAGGTCTTCCCCTCCCTCTGGCCGAACGGGTGCTTCTTCCACAGCCGTTTTTTTCCCCCGTTGCTGAAAGCCTTGCGAATCCGCGCATTTGCTTCTGGTTGTTGTCTCCCTGTGCAGCGTCGCAGTCGTGAGCGAGGCTCAGTGCTACCGGCGAGCGTTTTATCAGTCAGTTTTGATCGATTTGGACTTGACGGCCGTTCGGCTCGCGTGCTGCTCGACTCCGCCGCCTCTCTTTCTGCTGCAACTTCTGTCGCGTTGTGAAGTTCCCTTTGATCTTGCTCTCTCGCCTCCGTGTTCGTCGCTCCTGTCTCGAGCGAGCCCAACGTCCTGCGCCTCCGTAGCTTCACCGCCGCGAGCTACATCTGCTGTCGGCTCAGGGTGTTGCGGGGACGGGGGCGAGTGCAGAGTGTCTGTCTGCTCGCATTCGGGCAGGCAACATGCGCCGACTGGAGAGGAGACAGGGAGCGTGTATGCGAGTGAGGCAGAGAGGGCGTCTGATGTTTCAATCTTAGCTGCAGTCACTGCGCAAGGACCTCCGTTATTTCTTCCAGGACGCGACCGACCAGGTGCGAAACCCCACGGGGGCTTGTTGAGAAGGCGGGAAGCAATGATCGAGGAGGTGGTTTTTGGAGGACCCAGCAACGAGCACCTCCTTCCGCAAATGCATGCATTCATGGTGTTGTTGCTGCAGTTTCTCAGCCCGACCAATACCCTCTTTTGTTCAGAAGAGGAAATGATAAAATACCTGCTTGGCCACCACTTGATGCGCGGGCCTCAGACCCACTCCAGTCTGCAAGATGTCGTCACAAGGCCCTACAAGCAGCAGCAGCAGTTCACAGACCTCGTCGATCGTGTGTTGAAGAAGGTGAGAAGGAAAGAACCTCTTGTGCTCCTCTTCATTCTCCAGAGGGGGGATGGGGCTGTCGGCTTTGAAAGATGCGATCTTCACCTGAGGGGAGGCCAAGGAAACAACAGAAAGGGTGACCGTCCCTAGGGGAGGCGCGGACCGGTTCCGCGTGATCCCTGAGGCCTCGTCGGTGTGCGGTCTCTTGAAGAGGCGTTTTCGCTTATTCGTGTCAGGTTTCGGTTTCTGTCTGGAGGCCAAGACGCCCGTTTTCTACTCTTTTTCCGACTTGTCTCGCTTCCATCGTCTTCTGCAGTCTCTCTGATTCCAACTCTCGCTTTCGAGCTCTCGCGCTTCCATCTTCTCCTTTGATGTGGGGTTTGCACTTTCCTTGTGGCCGTTGTGTTTTCTTCCTGCGCCCGTCCGTGTTTTGCTCTGAGGTCGGTTGTCTTGCGTTCGCCGGCGAAAATGTTGAGAGACGCGTTTTCTCTCTTTGCGTGAGATTCCAGATTTCCACGTATCGCGGAGCAGAGGGCATGACTCCGGGCCAGTTCCACATTCGCCCCGCCAGCTGGGCCTTCTACGATCCGTACTTCCCTTACTTTTCCTGGGCGGACCACCAGCACATAGAAGAGTCTTTTCTCGAACAAATTAAAGCTCACCCAGAAATCCTCAACGAATGGCTACCCCATTCTTCCTCTTCTTCTTCTCTCTCCTCGATTCCGGAGGCGTATCGCCTCGGCTTTTTTGACTTTTGCTTGAGTCCCGAGGTACGCAGCGCAGTTTGGTTGCTCACGCTCCAGGTGTTGCTTGCGCAAACGACGGACCCGCGCTTCATTCACCTTCTGCTCTCTCTGCTGCTGCGACTGATGAGTTTGGAGATGCTCTGGAAGGAGCAGGAGACAGCGGAGGTCCGGGCACAAGTCCTCTCTGGCCAGCGCGCAGACGACCTGCTCCGGCGCGTCTTGCGCACAAGGCGAAGACGCCGCAAGAGAAGAGAGACGCGACAGGCCGAAAGAAAACAAGCTGAACAAGAGGGAGAACAAGAGGGAGAACAAGAAGGAGAACAAGGAGTCGGGCAAGGCGAAGGGAAATGGCAGGTGAAAGGCACTGGGTGTGTGGAGGACGAAACAGGGACGCTGCGCAGGTCTTCTTCCTTGTCAGATGCGTCCGACGTCGATCCTGCAGACGAAACAGAAGACGAGGAAGAAGACAAAGAAGAAAGAGTTGTGATTGAACTTCGGGAGAACGTGGACATCCTCGGAGTGGCGCGCTGGATGGGCACAAACCTGGGAGACTCGCTGCTTCGTACCTTTCAGCTTCACCACGTATTTGGCGACGTTTCTGGGCGAGAAGAGGCCCGCTGGTTTGCCCGTCGACTCGAAAGGAGACAGAAGAGACAGTCGCGACGTGGTCAGGCGGGCGAGGCCGGCGAGGCCGGCGAGAGAGGAGACACCACAGAAGCCGGCAAAGACCCTGGCGAACCGCGAGACCAGCCTTCGGAGAGCGGTGCGGCAGTGTCTGTGTGCTCGGAGGACTCTTCTCGCAGCGACGACAGTGAAGAGGAAGAAGCCTTGCTTGAGGAGGAGAAGATCTCCGGGCGAGGCGGCGGTCGACGAAGAGACCGCAGGGAGACAGAAGGTCAGTCGTCGCTGAGCGGGGACAGCCTCCAAACCCATCGCGGGTCCTCAGACGAAGAACATAGGGTGACCTTCGACTCCGACGACGACATGCGGGGCCGCACAGATCGCGACGGTCACTTCTGGATTGAGAGACACTTGGGTGGAGACGCAAGAAACGATGGAGGCGAGGCGGTCGTCGCATTTGCAGACGGAGGTCGGGAGCGGAGACGTTCCGGGGAGACCGCAGAGAGAGAGCGAGACTCGCGCGCAAGAGGCGCTGGTCTCTGGGGCGCACATCGGGGCGTCTTCTTCAGTCCTGACGAGGAAGAAAGTAGCGAGAACAGTGACGAGGACAGCGCGGACGATGACGTGATGAGTTACATCGCCTGGGGTGACAGCGCATCGGGGCGCCGAGAGGCGCTGGGGCGAGAGGAAGGCGAGGAAGACGTGGAGATGGAAGATCGCGAGGAGGAGCCCGAGGCCAGAGTCGATGGATTCGGCTCACCGCAAAGACGCAGACAGGAGTTCCCTTCCCCGAGCGGAAGAGAGCTGGAACGCGCGTCTCTTTCTTCGTCCTCTGGAGGCGAAAAAGAGCCCTCCGACCCCACTCCTGCTCCTCCCTGTGTCTCCCCACGATCCGGCGAGGTGGCACCGGCTTCGCCCCTCTCCTGGGCCCCTTCGGAGACTCTTGCGCGCCCCACAGAAGCCGGAGACACAGCTGCGGAGACCCCTCGCCCAGGCTCGGCCTCCGCTGCGGGAACAAGGCCTGTGGGGTGCGGCGACATGTCGGAGACGCCGGCGGGGGCGAGAGAAGCGCGCGACAGACTGAAAGCCTGGAGGCGTAGGCGCCGACGCCTCGGTTCCACGTGGAAAGTCGACGAGAGCGGGGTGACTGGCCTTCTCGATTTGTTAGGTCAGGATGTCTTTGTGTTCGGAGCCGATGGGTCTGTGGAGACAGGCGGGAGAGGCGACGCAGACCTGATTGTCTCCGAAGACGGAGATATTCGTAAGTGAACCAATTCAAGAGTCAAGTTTCGTTCTGTTTATAGAACTCGAGGTTTTCCGGGGGCTTCTCCCTGCATACCTCCCAGCGTCCTGTGGACCGTGCTTCCGACCAGCCCATATTTTTCACTGTGCATCGATGAAATATGTCGCTTGAGGACTGGGCAACTCGACTTGCGGTCAGTCGACTACTCCTGTGCCTGCCGGACTTAGCTGCAGAATCCGTGACTCTACCTTCTGCCTTTCTCAGCTGTGACCCTAGTGGCTGCGCTTCTTGGCTTCAAGTGGAATGGCTTTCAACGTCGCCCCGACACAGCGGGGAAATGACACGGAGACGCGGTCGGGGGTGGACATGTCGGGTAAAGGGGGAGGTAACAGAAGAAGGAAGCTGTTGCGAACGGGGAGTAGAACGACAAGAGCTGACCATGGAGACAAGAAGAGGTGGGGAGTGAGAAGGAGAAAGAAGAACGATACTCTGTTGTTAAAAACAACAGGGAAAGGAGTCTGTGAGAGCCATGAGGAGTTCGCGGTTTGTGTCGCGTGTCGAACGAAAGGAGATGCGCCGGTTTTCGCCAAACGAACTGGATTTTCTCTGTCAAGTTCGCCATCCAGAGAGAGCGAGCTTCAGAAGGATGTAAAGTGGAGCACGCTCGAATGAACCGCAGGCGTTCTGAAACTGATGTTGGGGCGAAAGCAGCCGGTCTATCGAATTTGTTCTGTGTCTGTGTCTCACATTGCTCTGCAGTTTATGACCGGGACGACGAATCGGCCCCAAGAGATGCGTTTGAAGATCCTCTTCTCCTCACGCTGCGCCGACTGAGAAACGAAGAGAGTTATCACTACAGGAACACAACTCTCTCGGCAGCACCTTGCGTTTCTTCCTCGGTGCCTCCTCCTTCAAGACCTCCAGTCTTTGCGCCCTCGCCTCTCGGGTCGCTCTGTCTCCTTCCAGGGGCCGCCGGCGAGGTCGCGCGCCGCCTCGTCGAGAACATGGAGACGGCGAACTGGCGAAAACCGGGGGATGGCGCGAGTGGCGCCGCGCCCGTACCCGGTGTCTCTTCGTCCGTGGACTCTACCGGAGACGGCGGCAACACTGGAGAGAGAGAGCAAGGGGAAAGAGAACAACAACGAGAACAGAACGAGGGAGAAAGAGAGAGAGAGGGAGAGACAGAGCAGACGATGGAAGGCGAGGACAACGCGGAGGCGTCTGCAGGGGAAGGCGAGGCCCAGCCGGCAGAGTTTCTGATCCTCGTTGCCCCCGGTGACGCGGATTCATCATCGTGGGTGGAGGCATCCGCGACAACTGTAGAGTCAGCAATGGAGGCCGGCGAAGTCGGGCTTGCAGCTGAGAGTAACTCTCCCGGTCTGAATGCTGTTGAATCGTTCACCGAGTTGTTTCGCCTGCCACTCCCGGACGCGAACGCGCCTCGTTCTGCTTCGTCGCAGTCTGGAACTGTCGATGGTCTCGGCGTCTTCAGCGACTCTCTTCGTCATCAACTTGTGGATATTCTTCATGCTGCAGGGGCAACTGATCTCCAACCAGCCATTACTCCTTCTTCTTCGACTCCTTCATCGTCTCCTTCTTCCTCTTCTTCGTCTCCTTCTTCCTCTTCTTCGTCTCCCTCATCGTCTCCTTCATCGTCTCCTTCTTCCTCTTCTTCGTCTCTTTCTTCCGCTTCATCTTCCTCCTCTCTCTCCTCTTCTTCTTCGTCTGCTTCGTCTTCTTCAGGGCGCCAGGCTGGCCCTGAAGCCGCGAGTGAGGCTCGGACAGAGGCGCTGGAGGCGACCAGCTGGCAGGTCTTGCTTCTTCGGGCCGTCGTGCGCGGAGCCGAGAGCACAGAGCGAAATCTGGCGGGTCTCCAAGTGGTGGCGCGGCACCTGCTGCGCGGCGCAGGAGCGGGGAGAGCCGGAGCGAGCGCGCGGGCGTTGCAGGCTTCCGGCAACGCTGTCTCCATCGTCTTTGGGCGTCGGTCCCGGGCCGGGGACCTGCGGGGACGCGGCCTTGCCGCTCAGGGCGAGACCCGTGGGCCGGACAAGGGGGAAGTCTGCGCAGCGCTTCTGCGGCTCCTGCAGTGCCGGAGACGCGCGCCAGCGGAGTTCCCCTTCCGCCTGCGATTCTCTATGCTGAAGATTCTGTTCGCGATGAGACAGTCAACGCGATTTGAGGCCCACTGGCAGCAACTGGACTGGGTTCTGCAGTCCGCCGCCCGCCTCGACCCCAGAGTTGGGCTCCAAATGCGACGCTGGAAACGCGCCGCGGGTGCCGCAGCGGCTGCGACTGAGGCTCCAAGCCCCAAGGTGGGCCCCGTCGGCTCGGCGGCCTTCGGACTCGGAGACACCTGCGCCCGTCCTAGTGACGGCCTGCCATCATCGGCTGGCGACCGAGCAGGCGAGGTCCGAGGCGAGCTGCTGGCGCGCGCGCGGGAAGGCGAGGCGGCGAGTGAGGCCCTGGGGGCGGAAGAAGGCCTCCAGGGGTACGGGGCTGTGGCCCCAAAGCAGACGGGCGGATCCACAAGCGCCAACGCGGGTGCGGCGAGGGGAGGCGACGAGCGCAGGCGAACAGAAGACGGCGAGGACGCGAAGCGCGGAGAGGAGTGGAAAGAAGTAAGAACGGGGAGAAGGGCGGACAAAAAGGGGCCAAGAAGCGGAGATGCTTTTTGTGTTGCGCGTCTTCTGTGCTCTCCTGCCTGAGGCTCTCAGAGGTGGAAGACGACCTAGGCATCGAGTCTCTCTCAAGTTTGTGTGGAAGCGATTCTGTTCCTGTTGTACCCAAGGGGGTGCTGTACAAACAGCTTGCAGTGGACTTGTGTGTGAACCGCCCGTCTTGTGAGTCCGACGGAGAACTTCCAGTTTCCTGGCCTGCGGTCAGAGTCGAGATCAGTCTGCGCTGGAGGCGCGAAGCCTCAGGGCTCCACCGCAGGCCAGGAAGCCTGTCTCTCACGCTGCGTCGCACTCCTCTCGCCCTTCGCCTTTGGGGATGCTGTATCCCTGTGCTGTCGGGAGGCCTCTCTTCCCTGTGTGTGGTGTCACCTCTGCAGGCAGTGCGTCGTCGGCAGGAACAGGTCTTGGCGGCGTTTCGGCAGAAGCAGGCGACGTTCCAGTCAGGGAATCAGCGCGATTTCGACGAGGCGAAGTTTCTCGCGGACTCCGACGTCCCGCGTTGTGTCTCTTGTCGCCTCGAAGAAGAGACACTGCTCACCTTTCTGTCTTCTGCTTCTTCTTTCCCGGAGGACTACGAGCGCATCTTCGGCGCCGCCTCGAGATGCTGCTCACCTTTCAATTCTCCGGGCGCGGATCCTCTCGGTCTGCTCTGCCACGTGCAGCTGACCTCCGTAGGCTCTGCGCCCCGACCCTCGGTGCCGCCCTGTCTCCTCCAGCCGCCGTGGGCGCTTCTAGGCTCCTCAGGCGCGGGGGGCGCCGGCGCGGCCTCTTCGCGGGAGGGGCCTGGCGGCGCGACGGGGGCTACCGGCGTCGCGCTCGCGGGGTCGCTGGGCCGAGGCCCGGGCCGTCCTCGACGCGGCAGCGGCGGCGGGGGGACTTTGGGCTCAACGACGGCGGAGTTTCCCAGCCAGACCGGCCGCGAGGACCCGGGAGCCGACGAGCAAAGACGCTGCTCGGTCTTGGCAGTCGGACCGAGACACGAAGGCGGCTCCGGTGCGACCCAGAAGGGTGTGTTCGACGCCGCTGCGGCGCCGATGATCCTCGAGGACGTTGTCTCGCCGGCGTCCTACAGCTACGACCTCGTCCCGAACCTCCTCTCGCCACAGGGCGCCTTTCAGGGCTTCCAGATCCGCAGCTGCGGCCACCGCATGCACTTGAGTTGCTACCGCCGGTATCAGAGATCTCAGCAACACCACCTGTATCTCTCCGAACTTCTTCTCCCTTGTCCCTACTGCCACCAACCTTGCAATCTTCTTCTCGTCGACGCGCCGCCGCCCGCGGTCGCTCGCCTGCAGCTGCAGAAACTCCTCACGGCCCATGTCCTCAAAAAGGCCCGGGCCAAACGCGCGGTCCCCCAGAGAAGCCTCGGCGTCTCCCCGAGCGGACCCGGAGACAATACAGACGCTGAAGACAGTGGGGACGGGAGAGGCGTTGTGTGCCGAGAAGGCCGGGGGCAGGGAGACAGTCGGGAGGCTGCAGCACCCTGGCACTCGCCGTCGTCGAAGCCTGCGGGGAAGGGCCCCGTCTCATCGGCGTCGCGCGCCGTCGCTGGTGGGCCTGCGCCGTTTTCGACTGGGCGCGAAGGAGGCGAAGGCGAGGAGGGAGATGTGGAAGGTTTCAGCGACAGCGAAGAACGGGAGGCGCTTCGCCCGAGCCCACTGTCCTGGAAACGCACCCTGGAGCGCTTCGTCCAGCGGTGCGAGAAGCTCCGGACAGACCGCCAGAGGCTCGTGTCACTTGTTCATCCTTCCTCGCGAACTCTGGGCCAGCCGTCCACGCCCGGGGCACCCCTGAGGCTCCAGTCTGCTCTTCTCCACACGGCGGCAGCCAGCGAGCTGTTGCATTTATGTCGAGCATCTCTGCGGATTTCGCCTCTTCACCTGCCCGCGCCGGTTCTCTGGTCCCCGTCCTGCACGAGTCTCCGGACTTCCCCGGGGACAGTCAGGCCCGCCGGGGCGACCTTTGCGGCGGGGCGCTTCGGCTTCTTCTCCTTCTCGAGCTCCTTCGCGCCCGACGCGAGCGGCGGAGACTCCGGCATGGCGCGCCTCTCGCAGGCACTCGTCGGCGCCGACGCCGAGGGGAACGTCTCCGTCGCGGGTCCGCCGCGAGGGCCTCTCCCGCTCGCGGTCCCCGCATGGGGCGGGCTCCCGACTGGGCTCCAAGGGGTCGCCGCGCCCGCGCCCAGCGTGGGCCCTGCGGAGACCGGCTCCGCGCGAGAGTCCCTCGCGGTCGACCATGGCGCCGCAGAAAGGAGCGGAGATGAAGCTGAAGCGTGTCTCGGAATCGAGTCTCGTTTTCCAGGTGGTTCTTCAGTTCTGGGTCTCCACGCGAGTGAGGCGCCTCAGCAAAGCCTTGCAGCGGTCGGTGATGAAGCCCCAGGGCGCGCGCGAACCGCGGCTGCTGAGGCCGGGAGGCGCGACGCCCTGCCTCGCGACCCGGGTGCGTCTGGCCCGGAGACACTGCACTCTCGCCAGCCCCCGTGTCAGACGTCTGCGGTCGCGGCGGTGCCTCAAGAGGCGTCGCTGAGACGCCTCTCGGAAGCCGGACAACCAGCGCCAGGAATCACAGCACTAACATCAGTAGCCCCGCCGGGAGAAAGGGAAGACAGGCCCGGCGTGGCGGACGCAGAGCACATGGGGGGGCCTTCTGAACAACAGGCTGGCGAACGCGAGAGAAACGAAGGCGGCTGTCTCCTATGGAGTCCGGCGGACGTCGGGAGGTTGTTCGGGCAGGCTGCGAGTGTGGCGGAGTCGCCGCGCTTCGTCGGCACATGGCCGCGGAACGACTTTGTCGTCCACCCCCTCGCGGTCCTGTCCAAGCTGATCAGCGACTCTGTGGAGCAATCGGAGATGACTCTGCGGAGTCAATTCAACAGTGGGGGCCAGACGCTGTCGTCTGGCCAGGCGCAGGTGCTCCATGGCTGCTATGCGGTGTATCTCCACCTTGCGGACGAGCTCCAGCATGTAGCGATAGGGGAGACAGGCGTCACGGCGTTCGACCTCTACCTCCACGACCTTGAGCTCTTGGCCCTCTTCCACTGCCCTCTCTTCCCCTCGCCTCTCGCGGAGCCCCTTTCGCCCGCGGCCACTGCACCGGTCCCCAGTTATGTGCCTGACACTTCCAGAACGGTTGAAAGACCGAGTCTATTCGTACACACAGAGTCGACCCCACCCCAAGAAAGTCCTTCGCTTTCCTCTTCTTCCTTCTCTTCGAGCACCTCTTTTGCTGCGTCTCCTGTCTCAGCTACGAGGCCGCGACCGGCGAAGTTGAAGTGGACTTTTGGCGGGCTACTTCCCTCGGACGCCTGTTCATATGTGGACCTGGTTTTTTCGGTGTCTCTGCTGCACCCGAGCACGCGCTTTCACCTGCTGTCTCGCCTGTTCCTCGCTTTCCACGCCCTCGCCCTGCGAGCCAAGGCCGACGAGAAGGCGGACGCGGCTGGGCGCCACTTGCGCGCGGCGATCGACGCTGCCGAGCAAGGCGCCCGCGCCGCCGAGTGTCTCCTTCTCGGGTCAGGCCCCGCCTCGGAGACAGATCCGGAGAGAGACACCGTGGCTTCCGCGAGTCGGAGAGGAGACATGCAGACGCAGGGCGAGGACCCACCGGCCGACGCGAGACGGGCGTGGGTGTCTCCGGCGCGTCTCCCCGCCGGTGGAGCCCAAGACGAGGGCCCCGGCTGCGAGGGGCGACAGCGAGCAGACGAGCTGGCAGTGGGCGACGAGCGAAGAGGCGGCCGTGAGGGAGAAGGGTGGCTGTCTCTGCACACAGCGCTTCGACAGATTGAAGAGGAAATTGCAGCTGAGCTGGGAAGAGACACCCTCGAACAGTCCGGCGGTGTGGATCGGACAGAGGCGCGAGGCAGGCGAGAAGATGGAGAGACAAGTGATGTGTGTTCTGCAGGGGCAGGCTTCCAACAGGGCCTTCCCAGGGAGAGAGGAGGTGACGAGGCAGGGCAGGAGACAATGGCAGATCTGTCTGGGAGTCTCTCATCAAGAGAACTGTCATCTTTCTTTTCGGAGTCAAGACCGGAAACACGGACGCACTCCTCTCCGATGTCCGTGGACTTCCCCGGGGGTTCTCCTTCGAATGCAGAGAAGACGGGGAAAGGACCACAGAGGCCGAGTCACCAGCGCGCGTTCCTCGACGTTCTCGAGCTGTACGTACAGCTCTTCTTTCTGTCGGAAGTCGTGGCGATACTCTGGCAGTGGTGGGACCGCGTTCCCTTTGCTCATTCGTCGAGCTCTCTCGACCGTCCAGAGGCAGCTGCGGGAGACTCCACAGACGGAGACGGCACAGCCTGGCAAGAAATCTGGCGCGTCCTCCACGAACGGGCAAAGCAACAGAGAGAAGCGCGTCTGTCAGCGGACAAGTCTTCTTTCTGTCCTCCGTCTTCTTCTTCCGCTGCCTCCTCTTCCTCCTCTTCCTCTTCTTCTGCAGTGTCTCAGTCGCTGTCTCATGCGTCTCCGCCGGGCGCGCTGTCTCCAGCTGTCTCTCCTCCTCGCGGGCGCAAGACGTTGCGTGTACCTGCGAGCGCAGACACCCCAGTGCGGAGTGGAGAGCTCGAGCCGGTCGCGGATTCGGAGGGCCGTGGGGCTCCGGCAGTCTCCACCGGGTTCGCGGGGATCCCTGCTGGACCGGAGACAGCGCGCAGGCGAGAGGGTCACCAGGGGGCAGAGAAGAGCAGCAAGCGGAGGAGCACGAGTCGAAAGGCTGAGGAAGACGAAGCGGAGAAAGGAACCGGCGAGCTGGGCAGACGAAGGCGGAAGCGAAACTGCGAAGAAGAGGGAACAGGCGGTCCGGGCGCGGTGGACGAGGAAGGCGAGCGAAGAAGAAACGAAGGGACCGTTTCGCTGACGAGTGTCTCGACGCACGAAGAGGCAACGGCGGCGACAGGGGCACAGAGAGGTCGTCGGGAGGAGGAGGAGAAGCCAGGCAGTGAGGCAGGCGGCGAGTCCGTCAACGCGACCCCGGCGTCTCTTCTCTTGGGGAGAGAGGCTTCTGAACGTGTGACTCCCGGCGCGGAACCGGGGCCTCTGCCTCTTGAAGAAACTGGGTGGCCTCACAGAAAGGAGGAGAAACGCGAGAAGATCGGAGAAACGGTCGTGGAGACACGGACGAACACTCGACAAAGCAAAGCCTGCAGAGACGCTCTCGACTCGCAAATCTTCTTCACGCGTTGGTCGCAGGAGGTCGAGACGGAGCGCCTTGAGTGGGAAGGCGACTCGGCAGTACTGGAAGAAACGCGACAGGCGGATGGTGAGTGCCTGCAACAAGTTTTCAAAGATGTTTCGGTGCGGAAGCACTGCTGGTCTCGTGTCGTTGCTGCCCATGCAATGGACGCTTGTTCCTACGTGGGCTCGGTTTCTGGTCTCTTAGACGCTTCTTCTCAGCTCTCGACCATTTTTCTGTCGCCTCCCAACCTCGGCGCGGGTGCCGCGTTTGTTCCTCCCTCGCTTCCCGTTGATTCGCCCCGGGGACATCTCTCATCCTCTTTCGTTTCTCTCGTGTTTTTGCCTACTCTTCGTCCAGTGGACACACTGTCTCTTTGCCCCGAAAACGACTGGCCTCCCGTTTCTCTGTCTACGGTATCGATTAGGCATATGCATACAAACATATATATATATATATTTATATATATGTATATATATGTATATGTATATATATGTTTTAAGCTTGTTTGTGTGTGAGTTTACCTTTCTCGATTTTGGCCTCGATTTCAACTTCCATTTCCTTTTCGCGTTTGCATTTGGTCGCCAGTCGTCTGTTTCTCTCTTTCTTCGCAGGACTCTCCTCGAGCGTGTGGCTAGAAGACCTTCGCTTGCTGGGGCGGCGTCTTCCCTTCCCGCCTCGCAAAGAGCAGCTGGGCGCATCGGCTTGGCGCGTACGTTTTGATGAGGGGCACGCAGACGCAGAAGAGAGCGTAGACAGCGAAGAAGAAGCTGGAAACGCGCCCTGCTGCGACGCGGATCCTTCGCGCTGCCTCGGGGGCTTTCGAGCTGACGAAAGGTCCGCAAAAGACGAGGAGCGTCTCCTCACCAAGGACTACCTTCTGGGTGTCTACGCAGCTCGGACGGAGCGGGCGGCGGAGCTGCGGGGTCGCGCGCCGGCGGGAAGGCGGACCATACCGCTGTCGCGGGTCTCTCTGGGAGGTTTGCGGCCCTCCTCTCTGGACTGCGTAACTCCTCCCTTTGGCTTTCTCGAAGGCACTTGCTCAGGTTCCGTGGCTGGCGAGTCTGGAGAGCGACGAGTTGACCTCGAGGACGAGTTCCATGACCAGCCGACAGGGCAGAGAAGTTTCGACGCAGACGTGGAAGGCAAAGAGAAGAGAGCTGGACACATCGGCCTTGGAGAAGAAGAAAGAAAGAACGTGATTTGCCGACTTGTCGAGGCCGGCCTCGTTCCTTGGCTCCGAAAGGTCCATCTGCTTGCCAAGGTCGTCTGTCCTTCTCAGTAAGTGCCACTGTTGCTCGTTTTGTGGATCGTCAGGGCCTGTTGCTTCACTAGCGGCCCGGGGCGAGGTTGATTTCTCGTTGCAAGAAGGCGCCAGAGCTGTGTGAAGCCGAGGTCTTCCGACGTCCTCGTGTCGATCTCTACGCGGGCCAGCGGCTGTGAAGGGGACGTAGCATGCCGAACACCGTCCTTTTTTGCCGAAACGGTTGATGTCTCCAGGCAAGAGAACTTGCGATACATCGGTACATCGGTCTATGGGCATCTCGAAAAGGGTGGGTACTCTCGCCACGGTCACTTTTGCATGCACTCCAGAAAGTTCGAATCTCTGCGGTTTCATACCTATCCCCCTGTAACAGGTGTGTCGTCTTTCGACACTCTTCCGCGCTGTGGGGGTCTCTTCTGCCGACGTCTCTCGTGTCTCTTTCAGTTTTTCCACTTCGTCCTCGCGCGGGGTTTGTGTCTCAGGCCGCTGCCCTTCGACAAGGTCAAGACGGCGTACGAACTACTCGGACCTGCAAGTGCAAGCGACGCGCCAGTTCTTCGGACGCCTTCAGTCTCTTCGTTTTTCTCTTCTTCACATGTCTCTTCCGTTTCTCTCTCGGAGCTCCTCCCTTCTTCTGTCGACCTATACGACCCCTCAGAGGAGTGCGAGATGCTTCTTGAGTCACTGCCGCTGCCCAAGTCGATTCGCCTGTTCCTCTTTGGAGAGGACGACGACATGTGGGGAACGGGGGAGCGAGAAGACTCCGCGCGACAGCGAGAAGACGAAGGGCGGTGCGACCCCGTGGTAAGACATGAGAGGAGATTGTGGATACCCAAGGATTTAGGTGGCAAAAAGAGAAGCGCTTTGCGTCTTAAGACATGCTTTTCCAAAAGTTCAGAATCGCCGATGGGTGCAGTGCTCTGCACAACGAGTTCTGGCCTCGACCTCCGGAATCGAGAATGCGACACTCGCACCGCATGTTCTGTACGGACATCTCCACAGAAAGACTCTCTCTGTGAATAGACGTTTCGATTACTTTTCGACCCTCTTTTCAGATTTCAGCGGCTCTCAAGCTTCCCTCGCCCACAGCATGGCCAAGCGCAGTATCCGAGGCGCATGCCTTGCGCATTCTCCTACGCGAGTCTCAGGTGAAGCAAACACCTCAGCCGTCTCTCTTCTCAGACCCTTACATTTTAGTAGCAGAGGGAGTTCGCGAGATAGAAACGTCGATGTGTATTTGGACAGCTAGAAAGAACATCGGTATCTATACCATTAGGTATGTAGATACGTCAGAAGGACAGACAGGAATAAATATATATATATATATACATATATATACATATAAATATATTCGCGGAGGTGGATATAGGTGATTGGGTGATGGCCCTTTTCGCTTGCAGTGGAGCGTGGGTCGTCAGTTGGAGAACGGTTTTCTGGTTATTTTGAGAGGCGTTCTTCCAGCACCAAATGAGAGAATTTGCGACAGACGACTTTTGTGTATGTTTCTCCCCGTGTCTTTTCTCGCTCCTCAGTTCCTCTGCTGCCTCGGGTCGCTGCCGCCTTGTTCCACCTCGATGACGCCGCTGATGCCGATTGTTGTCTCCTCGCGCTGCGGTCACGAAACGCTGGTCAGAGTCTTCCAGACAGCCATGTGTCTCGCCCTGTCGGAGAAGAGCGGCGACAGCGTTCCAGTGCCGTCGACTTCTCGGGCACAGGCAACTGCCTCTCCGCCCTCGCCGTTCTTCTCGCGACTTCTGGCCGTCGGCGCCAGGGGCCTGGGGGCCTCCGCCGGAGCTCTGTGTGGGTCGGGGCGTCGCGTGCGTCGCGAACGAGAGAACGAGGAAAGACAGGAAAGCGTCGACTTCCTCAACCGCCACATGCTCTACTTCAGTCCCCTCGCGCGACGCCTTCTCCCCGGCGACCTTGACAACTTGCTGGCGTCGAGCAACATGAAGTGCACACTGCTCTTCTCCACCGTCATGGGAGACGCGGACGACGGAGACGAAGAAACGACATTCACTGTTGTCTGCGTCGCGCAGTTCCTCCCGCATGCAACCATCCTCCCGAAGCTGTACCAACAGTTCTACAACCACTTCCTCCAACTAGGGTAAAAAGGCAGGAAGAATCCTGACTGAATCATGCGTGGGAAAGCAGCAAAGTTGAGGTCAAATGCGACATGCCTGTGTCGCCCAAAACAAAAAAGGGAAATCCTCAAAATGCGCGTGCATTGAAACGCGCATGCAACGAAAGGCATACATCAAGGTCTTGTGGTGACTGGAGACGCGCATGCGTCCTCCGAGTTCGACGCCCGAACCTCCGGCTGGATTCCTGCGTGTCTTCGCCTTTTCTTTCTTCGCGTCTGTTTCCTCGTGCTTCTTTTCGGCCTCGTCTCGGGCCTCCTCACAAGCGGCCTCTACTTTGTTTCGAAAGCCTGTGAAACCTCGCGCTTCCTTTCTCTGGCCTCCACCTTTTTTCGGTCTGTTTCCGCGGCAGACACCGTTGCTCTCACGACGATGCTGCTGCGCGTTCTCGCATCTGAGGAGTCGTCTTCTGTCGCCGTTTTCGCAAGTGATAATTCACATACTGTGCCCAGAACATAGCCGATTTGAAAGAACCTCAATATCGCATTCTGCTTTCCCGCTGTGCTTTTTTCAGAGCGTACACGCCCTCTGTTGGCCTCCACGCCACGCCTGCATGCGCGGTCTGCGTGACTTGCGGGGCCTTCCTCTGCGCCCTCGACTGCTGCGACGCCAGAGTCCCCCTCCAAGATGGCACGCAACCTCCGAATCTTGTCCTCAATCTCCGCCGAGTAAGAGTTCAAGCGACCTCTCTACCCTGAAAAGAAATCTCTCGATCTCACGACCTCTTATGATTTGCACTTTCTAAGTGCGTTCATAAATAAATATTTATATACACCTGTGTACGTGGACTCTTTAGCATCCAGCCACACTCGGTAAAGGTACAGGTATCTCTAGGGATTCGTTCGGATAAGCAGGTAGATCTAGATAGATATACGTAGATCGATGGACAGACAGATTTGTGCTTCTTCTATGCTTTGGTGACGTATTGTGATTTGGTTCTCTTCAGCACGCTACCACGTGTGGCATGGGCCTTGCGCTGTATCTCCACCTCTCTGCATCGGCTGTCTACGCAGCTGCTGTTGACACGGCGGTCGATCGAGACGCCAAGTGGGGATGTCTCCATCTTGATGCATATGGTGAGTTTTGGACGGCGCTCTGAGTTCGTTTTTCAACACAGGAGTGCCAAACGAGTGGGCCAGGCGGATGCCAGTGTATCTCACTCGTGCAATGAGGATACTGGATTCCCGGGCGCTGTGTACTCGCTGTGCCACCTGGAAAATGTCCTTTCCCTGCGGTGTTCTCCCCATTTCGGCAGATGACTGTTTGATTCATATCCAGAAAAGAGCGAGACACAAAACACGCGGCGATGGGTTCTTGAATGGCTTGGGCTGGGCATGCATGCAGGACACACTCTATCGTTTGACAGCTGCAGAGGACGGCGTGTACTTTTCTGCTCATTTCTACGCCATTTCCGTTTTATAAAAATGGCGCTTTGGCAGTGAAGTTTTCGCTCTGTTCAGCCTCGTTTCTGACATCTACTTCTTTCTGTTCTCTCATGAGTCTCTTCAGGTCTTTCCGTGTTTCTCGCGGTTTCCCCCACCTTTCCGCTGTCCTTTTCGCCTTTGGGGGGCCTACTTTCTGCGTCTAAGCTGCAATGGTTTCCCAGCTTTCCATCGATTTTCGCTTTTTGTGTCGTGCGCTTGTCCCGCTTCACAGGCGAAGAGGATCCTCTCTTGAAACGAGGAAAGCCTCTTCACTTGTCGCTGAATCGTCTGGGGCGCCTGACTGAGGACTGGCGGCAGCATCAGATTCGCCTCCTCAGAAGACTGCAGTGGTCCCGAATGGACTCCAGCGCGAATAATCACGCTGCTCAAGGCATGTAGTTACCGTGTCTTTCCTACCTTTACCGCTGGCGCAGTGTGTATTCCTTCTCATTGTAAGAGTCCGCGAGCCGTTCGTTTCCCATTTGCCTGTTCACTTTCCCTCTTGACAAGCTCGCAGCTGAGCGTCTCGGAGAAAAGCGAAATAGTGCGAACGGCCACCAAACGAAAGCGTCTTTTCGACGGGGCGCCGAGTCAGACGAGGAAAGTTCGCTTTTTGCACTTTTATCAGAGGGATTCGTGGAGTGTTGTCAGGACGGTTAAATGGTCGACAGGGTGACAGCTCGTAAAGACCTGAAACGCGCGTTCCGTTCGTATATATTTTCAACACGAGGCGATCGAAGTGTATATACATGCCGCAAGGGTGAAACGTCTAGGTGTTTCTGGATTTCTGTCGAACGGCCACTCCTGTCCGTGTCAACCTCTCGCTTGGTAGATGCGTAGAGGACTGAAAAGTAGGCGGCGCCTGTGGTCGTGGCCCTGGTGTAAGGCAGAAGCTGTCAAGGTTACCTATGTGTCAGCCGAGTCATTTCAGGGGGAACAAACGCGCTAGAATCACGGTGATCTGCCAGAGCCAAAAGGCAGACGACACTCAACGTGCAGCTACGATCTAACGGAAGACGGTGGTGGTACGTACATACCGGGTCCCAGCAGTCCGTAACGCTGCAGGTAACAATTGGGGAAGTACTGAGGATGTTCACCATTTTCTGCGGACGAACACGCCACACTTCTTTTGGGTAGAATCATGGGCAAAGCACAGACGAAGAGAAAGGGCCACAACGTTTTTGAGGAACGACGGCAAAGAAAAAAACAACGGTAGTGTCCATTGTTAGAACGCGACACGGAACCGTCGAAACGAACAGCGCATGCACTCGTGCAGCAGCAGCGATCTCTCTGCTACAGCCGTGCCTTATCTGCCTTCGAAACCCAGATGAGGGGACGGTTGCAAAAACAGCTTCAGCGACTTCGACAAGACGTTCATGTGGCGTCTGTGACAGAAGTGCGTGTCTTATCTCTCGTTGGCGCATTTCTAATAAAGACTGCACGTGTCACGCAAACGAATTTAGACGATAAAATAATACCGGACTATGCATGCATATACCTACGTCGCCACGTGCAAGACGCTTCTCGACACCAGTTGATTAGTTCCTGTTTTCCGGGCTGGCTTTATATCCATCACAATGGTGCATCGCTCTATCATAAACTAGAGCGGTACCTACATAAACGAGGTGTGGCTCTAACGCAGCCGTAGCGCCACTGCGTCACTCAGAAAGGCGTATAGTTGAGATTTCGTCCCCGTTCTGGGGCCTCGACAGCGACGCTGCTGACAAACACGGAACGCTTTGACCGACGGGAAAATCCAAAAAGACGACACTGGAGGGATGAGCTCTGAGAGCGTGACTTATGCAGCGCGCTTCATTGAAGGGTTCAAGGGAAAGTACAGGGTGCGCGAAGGCACACGGAAAGGACAACCGTCACCAGTTGGACCCATACGAAGCGATCTTTTTTCGGAACAAAACTTCGCCCAAATTGTTATTTTCAGCACAGCACGCAAGGATCACACGTTGAATTAGGTCGGACGACATATTTCACCATAAATGCTTGTTTCGCTAACATGCAGACGGTTGCCTCGGGAACCGCGTGGCTGTCGGTTAGAGTCAAACGTTTCGCTGTCGTCAGCATCCGGACTTGTTTTGCTTCGCTTTTGCACATCCTTGGGTTTTCGTATACTTTTCTGTCTGAGTCCGAAGTTGGGGGAAATGGTGAGGCTTCAAACTAGCAAAGGCGACGATTGGTGTGGCCGCCGAACGAGGACACCGGATGTGTAAAGAGTGTCCACCATGGGCAGTTGTGTAAAGAGTCGATGATCTTGGATAAAAAAAACAGTGTGCTACCAAAGGCGTCAATGCCGCAACTGCGAAGGATTTTCTTTTTGTCTGAATGACGGTTGGTTTATTAAATGCTATGACGCTCAGCACGCCTCCGATTGGCACTTACACCGTACAATAGCAGTGCTTTCTGCAGGTGCTTGGTTCAGTGTTTTCTTCTGAGACATAATTATGTGTAAGAAACACATGCAAAGGATTGAATGAGTGTGTTTTCAACTCTGACAATTGTGTGTCATACTAGAAAACTCTACGAATGACGTGATGAAACCGGTCTCATCAATAATCGAAGCTCAAAATCTTGTATCCATCTCGATGTGTATCTCTCTCCGTTTGTGAATATACAGATGCATGCGTACATGAACATACGTATATGCTCAGGCAGATAAAATACGAAACTTGCATGCCAACGAGGGGTCCCACTACAGAGATTTTCCGTCTGAGAATATCGAAGCCCCCAGTTCTGGTTGAAGAACACACGATCAGCGTCCACCAGGGAGCCGTAGAAATAAGGACAGCAAGCGCAGTCGTGTTGTCCATTTTCTTGTTGGGGTGCAGAAAATCGCGTATTCGCAGGAGCTTGGCTCTTCCTGTTTTTCTGTTCTCTTCCTGTTCCCCACCTCCCTCCTCAGCACTATCCTATTTACCCGTGACTGCTTTCTTTCGCAGGTACACGCAGCTTTCGCGCACGCTGGTCATATGTTTTCTCTCCTTCTTTGCTCGCGTTTCTTTTCCCGCTCTCACGCGTTCCTGTCTGTCATTTTCTGCTGCTCACGTAAAGTCTTAGATATGGATACCCCAGGAACCCTATCCAGGAGTAACGAGAAGGAACTCCGCGACAGCTCTGCCTCTTGCGGGTGCTTGTCCGCCGAGGCTTTTGAACACTTCCGAATACGGGAGCAACAACTCCTCCAACTAAATGAGGAACTGGAACGAAGGAAACACCAATCTCTGCACGATGCAGAAGAGCAAGTCAGAGAACTGAAATCTTTGGCGACAGGCGCGCCCTCGAAAACGATCTCGCTCCGACCGAAGTCTGCAGTTGCGTGCCAAAGACAACAATCCACAGAGGGAATTTCGGGCGAGAGAAGCCCGGTATCTCTTTCGGGGAAGCCTGCAGATGGAGTAACCGAACTGCGAGCGCAGAGCGCCTGCTCTCGTCCATCTGCGTCGCTAAAAAGATATGGACAGGAACATCCGTCTGTTACAGAGGTAACGGGGTCGCCGACAAAGAAAGTTCACCTGAGGGAAAGTGTACTGAGGGATCCTTACGCTTCGGGACAGCATGGAGCGACAGTTGAAGAAGAGTACAAGCGACTCGTTCAACAAGGGAGCAGCGCTATCGGCAATGGTTTGGGTGGCGACCACCTCGAGAGTTTAACTGCGACAGTGCGACTGCAAAAGAGCCGACTTCTTACACTTCAAGAAGAGCTCGAATCAAGAGCCAAGGAAATCCAGACCTACGAACAAGATCTGCATTCGTCGCAGAATCATTCACGGTTCCTCACTGACGAAAATGAAAAGCTCAAGCGAAAAATCAACCAGCTCATCTCCCAAGGAGAAAAAAACAAAGCGAGTCACGCTGAGCTAAGCTCGAAGGTCGACGCACTGGAAAGGCTCCTTGCTGACTCACGAGCTGAAAACGACAGGTTTGTCTTCTCCGCAAACTCGCTACACAAGCCCTTCAGTATGGATGTATATATGTATATATGCATGCAAGGGTATACGTGGGACCGTTCCGATATTTATACCTCCAGAAGCAATAGACTATTCCGCAACTCTATATGTCGAAACACTCACTTCCCTATTCGAAGAGGTAGAAACTGATGTGATCGCAAAAATGCCGTGTTATTCTCTGGAATACAGGCATATTTGTCCATGTCACGGATTATTGAAAAAGACATTCCTGCCAGAAAGCAGTAGACTCTTCCGGCTACACTTTTGAGTAAAAAACACGGCAAGTCACCACTTGCGTCGGTGACCGAACACGATGAGACGGCAGTGTTCTGTGTGTTTTTTTGTGCAGCAATACATATGCGAGTTTGTCAATTGACGCATATCCACATATGTCTGCACGTTGCATTAGCCCATATAGGCGGAGGGTAACAACCTCCTAGCAAAGCAAGCCTGTACACATGTGCATGGGACAAAGTCGCCCAATGCATCACGCTCGGGTTTTGTCAGGTTGTTGTTCTGCGCATACCACATCAGATTAACAACAGCAGCGAAAAAGACTGCTGCTGAATTGAACAGTAAAGAGGCTCGCGTAACCCATCTAACAAAAGAACTCGAGAGAACGAAAGAGCAGCTCAATGAGTGGAGAAGCAGCAGCAAAGACCGATCGTCGGATTTGAAGCAAATGGAGAAGCTGGCGGCGGAAAACAAAAAACTTGAGAACCAGAGAAACGAGTTGGTCTTGGGTTTCAAAAGACAGATGAAACTTATCGATATCCTGAAGAAGCAAAAGGCACACATGGAGGCTGCGCGCCTTCTCAGCTTCACTGAGGATGAATTCCTCAAAATTCTGCAAGCTGACGAAAGGAACGGAGCATTGTGAGTAGTGTGTCCTTTCTGTCTGTGAGGTAAAGGAGATGGAAATACGCGTGGTCAAATCGGACCGCCCAGTCGAGTTTTCCTTGTGTTGAAAACCGAAAACGAGTTTTCCACGCCGATCTGAAGACTCAGACCCGTGTCTGGTTATTGTCAGCATTATAAGCCCGTGAAATGCTTATATCGATATGACTACAGCTGTACATTCATACGTGGGATACTGCTGCTTTGAGTGGACAAGTGCTGCGTGTATGTCAGCCTCTCTCTTTCGTCGAAGCTTCGTATCCGCTGATTTACAGCAAAGAAAAAACTGAAGAACGCCGTCTTACAGGACGAGCAACAGTTTCTCTCTTGCTCGGCTCGCTGTATTCCCAACCAGGGTTGTGTTCGGTTCTTTTTTGGGTCCTCCAGTAGTTGTTGAACGCAGCGAATCGCCAGCATCTCAACAGTAGTTTTAGCCAACTAGATTCCTTACGCCTCCTCCCGCTCCTCTGCCATTTTTGCAGGAAAAACATTGAACGCAGGATGTTCACAAAACCGACGACCGCACAAAAACATAAGCCAAACTGTATGCGTTCTCCACAGGGGTATGAAAAGCAGTACCCGAAAAGTTGAAGAATTTCCATCATGACAATTCCATCTCGATACACGTTATTCACCCGTTTTCTCTGACAACAAACACCTGCCTGTTCTCAGCAGACATTTCCTTCAGTATATCTTAATACAGAAAGAACAACTATTAGACAAACAAATGTACATACACACCCACGCGTATGTATACATCTTTTTCTGAATAGCCCTTGCACTACGTAACAGAAGGACAAAAATTTCCATTCCCTCTCATCCGTGTGGTTTGGTATTGACATATCGATAGTTACTGTTGTATTTCGTAACGTATACGGAGATGCCTTACAAGTGTGCATACAGATATGTAATCCAAGCATCTACCATTTTTCGCCTTTCCCCTTTTGCCTCAATCAGCGTCAAGTTCGACGGCTAAAAGTGCACGAACCAGTGTCAAAATTGGCCCTTTTACCTTTAAGTCGCCTGTTGCGAATGCCACAACTGGGCTTCTGTCTTTATTTACAATGCTAAGCCAAACGTCTCTTGTGCTTTCTACTTCCACATCTGGAGTGTTTTCACACGGCCACCTGAGGTACGCAATTCCGCGACGAAAGTGCACACAGACATTTTCGTTGACATCGGAAAAGTGGAATTTCAAAATACACGTCAAGTCACGAGCTCGTTCGGGAATCAACCGAACAGGAAGGAGTTCGAACTGTTGCTGCAAGGAGATTTTTGCGAGCGTTTGCCGCTTCTGGAAATCACTGAGTTTCAGCTCGGCCCGCCCTTCCAGTTCCAGTGCCGCAGTTAGAAACCAATTTCGGCCTGCAGGAATAGAGATCACATGCACGCAGTGGAAAATCGAAACTCGAGGAAGAGTGGCAATTCCTGTAAGGGGATAAAGTTGTTTCGTTGCTTCTGCTTGCCCATATCTCACGATATAAGAGCATATCTGAGCGAGAACCAAATGCAAACTTAGATGCCTCTCCCTGAAACGAAAAACAAGTGTCAGGACGTGCATAGTGGCACCGAGAGGAAAGGAGAATGAAAGCTCTGCTGTGTTTCCGCGATTTCCTTTTCTCATTTATTTCCCAAAAACGCGCGAGCGTACCTGTGGCTGCAGTTTGATGCGCGGCGTTGGCTCGCAGGGCCAAGATTTTCAACGTTTTTGCGCGTTTCGATCTCGGCTCCACAGTATAGGCAGCACTGGCGAATTCGAGGGCCCAGTTGACGCGGCCTTGTCTCAGATTCTCGATGGCATGGAAGAGCAAGTCGTCTACACTGCCCGCTAGACTCAACAAGGCTTCAGCTTTTTCTTGTGTGGTCATGACTGCTAGGTCTTCAGGCTGTCCAGAATACCAGCCCATGTAGTGTGTGAAGATAGCGCGGACCGCCCATGGCACGGTTCCGTAGAATGGTTGCAAGAAGGGGTGGTTTGCTAGGTGTTCTGGCAACTTCACTTGGTGCGCAATGTCGTTAACGAAGAACCCCTTGTTCATGAATCGAACTGTTTGGTCGTGAATGAACTGAATGGCATCTCTGTACGCTATCAGTGTGGATTGAATATGCTCTTTCCCGACCAGGGGTCGTGTGTGGCCAAGCACAAGGTACTCTGCGTCCAAGGACCTCATCAGGTCTAGGGAAGCTATCCAGTCATTGCAGTCTCGGGTTTCGGTGCCGCGGATCGCATAAATGTTCGGCAGGGACCTGTAGAGGTTGTCTGCACCGAGGAGAACGCGTTTGTCTTCGATCCACACAACGATTTGGTCCTTGCTCTCTCCGGGAGCGTGTAGAAGCTGCAATTTCATCCCGGCAATGTTAAGGGTCTTTTGTTCCTCGTACATGATGTGGGTCGGTAGGATCGCCCCGATCTCTGCCGTGTTGTTGTAATGCAGAGTGGGTCCGATTCCCGCATTCACGAAGTCTTCGGAGTCAACAAAAACGCCAAACTGTCGCATGGACCTCCTGTATGTTGTGCCGGCTGTCAGTGTGAAGACTTTGCTCATTTCTGCGAAGGTCAGCCAGTACGCGTGCACTTCCGTCACATTTGGTGCAGCAATTGCAGAAGCGCCGAAGATGTGGTCTGTGTGGAAGTGTGTGTAGATTATCGCCTTCACTGGGCGATTGCTGTATGGGAACTTGAGCCAGTCTGACCAGACAGCTTGCATAGTCGCTGTACTTTCCATGGTGTCTACCACAACGAGACCGTCGGTCCCATTCAGAATGACCGAGTTGGCCAGCCCGTACCCGATGGCGACATAGATGTCAGGGACGACTTGAATGATTCCTTTCTCGAATTCTTCGGAATGGTGGTGCAGAGGATGCGGACGGGGAACGTGTTGAGCTGTGTAGTTGAAGAACTCCTTCTCGAGTTCCTCGACAGACGGGAGAAAAAAAGCCGTGTCGACCCCTCTTCCAACAGACGGAAAGGCAGACAGACCATCTGTGTCTTCCGACAAGCCGGCAGACAGGTGTCCCCCCGGCTTAGGCTTTCTGCTTCGTCTGCGGGCAGATAGGTCACCGGTTCCTTCTCTGAGCAGGGGGAAAAACGCGTTCACGAAGGACTTCCTGCCTTCGTAGAAATCCAGAAAGTGTGTAGGGAGAAGCGCGGATGTATACAATTGGAGGTCATAGGGAAGCAGGGTGTACCAGACAGGGAAAAAGACAAGGAACGTGGAGAGGAACGGCAAACAGATATACAAGACTTTGAAGAGCGATCTCCACGGAGCTGCAGCACCTGAAAAGGAAGGAGACTTACACGTATCGGCCCGTTGTTCCAACACCTGCTTCTGCGTATCATCGAACTCCGCATCGTCCCCAGATGCTGCCTTCTTCAGCGACACTTCGGCGCGACCCAGTCCTTTCGTTCGGCTCTTTTGTTTTGCTGTCTTTTCTTCTCCGTCGTCACTCTCCGTGGACACAGCCTTGTTCTTCTCCAAATTCCATTCAGCACTTCGCTCCTGCGCTCCCCGGGAAGCCGCGAACGGCAATTCATCCACCGAGGAAGGAATTCTTTCGGCAGATGACGAAAAAGAAGCAGAGAATAAAGTTGCTTCCTTGCTCTCATCATATTGCCACCATACTGCAGGTTCTCCATCCTCCAGTTTAGCAGTAGCAGGATCGGTGGACTTCGAAAACAACTCCCTCTTTTTAGAATAGTACGCGATTTCTTCTCGACAGTCCCGCGCCGAGCGGTTTTTGAAAACGAGCTGGCCTTCACTGGCAACTTCGTAGCTTTGGCTGGCAGCAATAGGAGAAAGGTCTTCTGGACTGACTTTGCCAACGCCTTCTTGTCCTCTGCTGTTTTTGTTAGGAAGTGAAGACGCAAAACTCGATGGGCATGACTCCTGTGCTCTTTCATCCGAGGACCCATCGCTCGATTTCTCGACACGGGTTTTGCGGGTCTTCAAAATCTTCTTGTTGTCTGGAAGCCTCGACATCTCGAACCTGTTTTCGAGCTTTCGTGGGTTCCCTCAGGGGAACGACTCTTCAAGATAGTTTGCGTTCAAAGAAGGAACCAAGTAGCCGTGGAGCGGCAAGGAGGAAAGCGATGGAGATTATGCGCCAAGGAAAATGAACGAAGTTCTGGGAAGTTTCCTCTGAAGTCAAAGACAACGCCAAAAGTGGGGCAACTCACTCAAGTCAACGATTGCTCGTGGAGTTCACGCACACAACTCTTTTCTATGTTTCGGTCGCTCTCACGCTTCCGTGTAAATACTTAAGTTGCCGCCGAATACGCACATGCATGTATATGCCTTCTTGCAAAGGATATTCTTACACCGGCACTCGATGTACGTGACTGCCTCGCCCCCGCAATACGGACGAGACACATTTAGCTCTCTGGGTTCTCAAAATATGCAAGAGAAATGGTAGGTGTCTTCCGAAAAGTACAGACACGGCACCTCAGTCCGAACGTGTAAATTCGATAGATGGAGAAAACGA
Source organism: Toxoplasma gondii ME49 (assembly GCF_000006565.2). Taxonomy (NCBI): domain Eukaryota; phylum Apicomplexa; class Conoidasida; order Eucoccidiorida; family Sarcocystidae; genus Toxoplasma; species Toxoplasma gondii. Next base: position 2,565,483 of record NC_031474.1, on the reverse strand, counting down.
ACGTGAGGGCAGTCCTCTACCGCCTTTTTGGAGCACTGACAAATACACAACCGCTGCTCCACTGACCAAAAAATGATGGTGTTGTTGCCAAGAGAGTGATTTCAGCAGATGTATCCTTAAACTTGTGAATCAAGTACATCCCTCAGTTTCCTTATGGGGAGATATGGACGTCGAGGTTTGACAAAATATTGGTTGACTGGTTGGAAAAACTGTGTGCAAAGAACGGTATGAATTCCCGAGAACTCAGCAGTCTTTGAGAAGCTTGCGAAAGCATGCGACTCCTCAGACAGAAAATGCGGTGACGGGGGAAGCACTGAGTGGGGTGAGTTCCTCCCCTCTCTAAGAACCAGCTACCGGACGAGGAACGCCGCGCCCAAATGCTCTGGGACAAGTATCTCGGGAGCCAAAAACTGGCAGCAGAAAAACTGCAAGGTGACGCCTGCTTACAGCCAGCCTTGCCTTCATGAAGCATCAAAAATTAAAGATGTTGGATTGACGAAATGAACGTGAGTGTCGGAGAGGCACGAGACTTGAGTCAAGAATCGGGAGGCTCCCTAGCAACGGAATTTCAGTGCAGTTATGAGTCACTTTCGTGAGCACTCACGAAAGAGGAAACGAATGCTTAGGACCAGACATACACTCTGTGGAAGATCGCTTTTCTACATTCACCCAGTCATCTGTCGTGCGCGAATTTCGGGTTAACCAGGCACCGGCCTCCGTCTACCGGAGGAAGCCAGCTTGCACGACAGAAAGATGCCGAGAGACACTGCGGGTCGGATCTGCTGTTCCTGGTAAATTCAAAGAGACAAACGAGAGGAATGCTGTCGTAATTTGGAGGGGTTGTGATTTCGGTTGTGTATCGAGAAAGGATGGGATCTGTGCGTCTCGGGAACTGACGTGGACAGGAGTCGACGAGTGTGCTCTGTTTTCGTACTCCCTCTGTTACTCAACCAATGATCTTTCTTCCCTTGTATCTGCTGATGGTGGAAACGTTGAGCTCTTGTCGCGCTTTACCTCTACCATTTCTCGCGTTTCATCTGCGTCTATTCACCTTTGCCATTTCCCGTGCTCTGACGCTGTGTCTTCTCCCTGCATTCTTTCCCCGTACCAACTGCGCCTTTCTCCTTCTCGCATCCCTTTCTGTGTCTCTGCCTGTCCCTTGCTTCTCCCGTCTGACTTCGACTTATCTGTTTCACATCTCTGGATGCGGCGGCCACGCGCACCAGAACGACACGGTCGTATCACACTGCCATAACTGTACGTGGGCAAAGCTGCAGCACAGTTTATTACCCTTACGAGAACATTGACTTAGATACTTACCGGTTTGCAGGAACAGTGCTTTACGCTAGTAAGCGCCGATCAACCGCTCTCGCTGCTATTGTGGGAGCATCAATGTTGTAGTGAGGCGACCGCATGGCTTACGCGGGCACACAAAAGTAGCGGTGAACCTAAACATGCAGGCAGTCCACTAGCGTTCCCTCAGTGTTGATGTGCAGCGCTCGTTCCTTCCTGCCTGGAAATATTAATGTATATATTTGCTTTTGGGTAAGGGAATGTCGACGGACAAGCGGCACATGGGCAGGCTGGCTTTTGTCAGTGTGCGGCTCCCGGCCCTCCCGAAGAACCAGCTGTCTACAAGGAACACAGGGGACCCGGAATTGTGTTCTTCTGGTATGCAGATGGATCCGGAAATTTAAGCTGCCTTGCTGTTTCGAACTCTTAAAAACGAGCAGCACGTGTCGTGTCTGCTCCTAAGGGCCGCACCGAACCCTCTCGCGAGTAAAACGCCAACAGATTACCCCCCGGGGTGCCGTTGCGGTCGACTATGCCTGAGGGAGTTGCATGTCTCGATGAGATTCCTCAACGTGCAGATGAGAACGGCAGGTGCGTCAAGTTGCCGGCGTCCTTCTTCAGTCAGCTTCTTCTGAACGAAGAACGTTTGCATCTGCACCGACGGCTACCGCTTTCTGGATCTATACCAAACTGCATTTCTTTCAGAGGCCCCGAGAGGCCTGCAAGGGCCGCGCGTTCGCAGCGTGAAAAGCCACCGTGTCTTTGCAGTTTTACCGCATGTATGGCCTGTCTTTCACAGAAGAAGCAGAAGAAATGCACATCAGACGACCTTTTGCTCGATATACTTCACACTTTCAAAGACTCTTCTATCCCGGAGCAATGGTTCCCTGACAGCGGCTATACCAAGGTCGGGTCAAGTTCCTAGGGGTCGTTGCCACCCCTCATGGGGCAGCTCCCTCTCGTGCGAGCTGGGTAATTTTTTCTAGTAAACTTGGCGGAAAAGTGTAGATTGTGTGTTCCCTAAAAAGCCCATGAAGTCCGGAGCTTCCAATCGATTTATTTTCTCGCCTCACCGCAAAGTCTCCGCCTTTACTCTCCATGCGTTACGGCGAGCCTCCCGGTCCCGGACGCAGAGGGTCCACCAATGCCCTCGTTCTCGAGGCTCTCCGTTTGTGATTCAGCCACATTAAAAGCTCCGTTCTTTGCTTCATATCTCCTCGTTAGTAAACCCCCTCCCCATGCCCCGGCGTTCTTGCGTCCCCCCCCTCAGCTCAACACCGAATCGCTCGCGTTCTCTTTGCTGGAAAGAGTTCCTTCGGGGCTGCACAGGCCGAACAAATACCAGGAAATCCATTTTGCTTTTCGCATACTGCAGGTGTAGAGGAAGTGCTCGCCTCTTGACGGTGACAATTGCCTGTTGCACTTTCTCCGTCTAGACACTCTGCTAGAAACAGTCGCGCTTCTCTTAGCCTCGTGCAACGAGGATGAAGGTTTCGGTTTTCCTCCGTGCAGCAGAGAGGCAGCGGAGACAAATGAAGGCGCCTATGGCGAGCGCGGCATAATTTGCCTGTATGCCTTGGCACTTTCGAGGTTCCACTGTGGGCTTCAGCAGTGAGGAGTTTCGCGGCTTAGCTATGAACTTTATCGACCGCGGAAGTCTTCAGAAGCCGTACTTTTCCTCAACTTCTCTCTAGAAGCAACCCTCTCTCGGCGGACTCAAAGAGCTGAGGAAGGAACTGGGGTAGACCAAACAGATAAACACACTCGAAAAATGGAGGACGATGGTGAGCTTTCCGCTCTCTGGCCTGCGGGGGTCTGCGTCGTTTTCATAGGATCCTGGGCTGGTGCACTCGGAGGTAAGGACGATGTAAACTTGGTTTTTTCTATCCATCACCAAAACTCAATGTGTGTGAGTGTGTAACTAACCGTTAATTCCGTCGCTTTCCCGTCTTTGTGTCCACATTTACATCAGCAAGTCGCTGTGCACATTCATGTCAATGTAGGCTTTGTGAACAGCCGCCTTACAACGTCAGCTGCGGAGTTTCGTGGCAAAACTCTTGAGATGTCTGAAAGCTGGCTGAAGCATACCCTCGAAAAAAAACTATCCACACCTACACTCATATGCATATGAGCATGTTTCTATGCATACATACTACTTAAAGGTATGCACCCGCACGCAACGCTGCGCCACCTGTCCCAAAGTACATGGAACTGCGTACATGTGTCTGGCTGGAACTGCATTTTTCCGTATGCGTCGCTACCTTTGTCTGTGTAAACAGATCTTGTCAAATCTTGAGGAGTTCCTGTCTTCCGAGCGCCTGTAGTCGGCCACAATTCGTGGTTTCCTTGTGTTCTGCACACTTCACTGGGCTGCAAACAAGGGTGTATGTCCGAACTCCACGTAGACACCTGGAGACGCCTTTTTGTTTTTGGAATCAGATACAATGGTGAGACGGGCGTATATGGAGGCAGGCGACGATGTTTCCTCATCAGTGATGCTGAAACGACCCTTGTTCGTCTTCGGCATGTTGCTGACAATCGTCCTCGATCCAATCTGCACCTTCGTTGCTCTTCTCTTTGCCCCCTCGGTAAGAAAGTCGTGCTTTTGTTCCGTCCTTCAGCTGATGCTCTGCGCTAATCAAATAAAGAGCGAGTACTTTGCTCAGAACCTAAGCGAGGGAGAACCACCTCAGCGTTGTAGGATTCTGAAATTCAACCCTGTCTGCTGTTCTGCGCCAGTCTTCTTGAGGCCGTGACGGGGAGGTGTCTCGGCGTGAAGCCGCAGAAGAAGAAAAGCCTCTAGAGACAAACATGAGCGACAAAGAGGGAAACAGAGAGATGAACATAGGCAGCGACGTGGATTGAAGGAGATGTGGAAAGGACGGTTGAGGGAGACGGTGAGAGGTGGAGAGATGGATAGAATGAGTGATCGAGTACTCTAGGGGTTGTGCTTCGGAATTAAAGTACACATACAGAAAGCTTTCCCCAGGATTCTGAGGGAGGTCCGGCAGTGCCGGCCATGCGGCTGGGAGCTTTGTCGTATTTTTGATGTCTCGTTCGTCTTAGAAAGCGAAGAGTTTCGGCACAGAAGGGAGTGTCGCGTCCTTGTTTCCTCTCAGTGAAGGAAACATCTCAGCTCGAGTTCGCCTGCCTCTCCCTTTCCTGTTCCTCGGTCTTCGTCTGCGCTTCTGTCTTGTCAGTCCGTCCTGTTCCCTTCACTCCACTCTGTTCCTCTGCACGCACTAATGTCGTCCTCCTCCTTTCGCGGATCGTGTGTGTGTCGTTCTTCTCTCGTTTGCCTTTCCTTCTCCTCATCTCGATTGTGTTCTGTGTCTCTGCGTTTTCCCAGTCAATTGTCACACCCTTTGCAGGGGTACACATTTTCTGGGCGGTACTAATTGCTCACTTTTGGCTGAAAGAATACATGGGCTATTGGGAAAAATGCGGCTCTGTCGGCATCGTCACTGGAGTCATGCTGATGGTGGTCTTCTCCGGCAAGCGCGCCAAAATTGACAGCATCGACTCCTTCGACTCCTACGTACGCTCTGCTGGAGCAGTCGCCTACCTCGTGTACTCTTCAATTCTCCTCATCATCATCCTCGTTCTCGCCTTCAAGTGGTATCCGTGCTCCCTAGGAAGATCCGAGTTTGCCGTTGGGGTAAGGCGACAAAAGAATCTTCACACCACCAAGAGAGAAAGGCTTTATCTAGCCGTATTTATCTATTTCTGTGTCACCTGCTTGTCTTCATATATTTGTTTTTATCTCTCTTTCTACATTTATCCGTCGTCTACTTGTCTCTCTCTGTCTACCTACCTGTTTGCGAACAAATCAATGTATCTCTTTGTGTACTCTGGTGCTTCGATGTGAATGAGGATCCCTAGATTTCGCGCGGTTCTCCTCTTCCGCCCTGTTCCCCAGAGACTCATGGTGGCAACACCACACTTCCACCAAGTTCCTTTGAAGACGGAGGAAATTGCAAGAGGCAACGAAAGACATGTCGCAGAGTACCGCCTGCTCGCGCAGAGCTTTCTCCGTATGGTAAAATCGCCTCTCATTGTGTGATGAAACACCATCGTTTTGTGATCGCTTTTCTCTTTGCAGAGACTAGCCACTTCAGTCGCTTCTGGGTTCCTCGGCGGCAACGCCAACATCGCCATCAAGTTTTTTACAATCATTGTCATGGACCTCTGCACGGGCAACACTGCTATCTTTTCCAAGTGAGGACTCCGCCTCGCCGATTTGTCTCGACGTCTCTGCTTGTTCATTTTCTCTCTTCCTGACCTTTCCTCTCTTGGCCTCTTGGCTTCGCTCCTTGCTCTCGATTGCTTGCGTCTTGCACTGTGTCTCGCCCGTTTCTCTTCTATGAAAGCCACAGCTCTTCTAATCTGGCGCGCGGCACAACTCCGTGCACTCAACAGGTCTTCAACCTAGAGGAAAACAATCCGATGGAGCTCACGTCGTATCGGCCTTCGCCTTACACTCAGCAACTCTTCTCTAGAGATCCGCAAAAGTATCCAAAAAATGCATGCATACACGCATGCATACACGCATGCATACATACGTACGTGCACATAGAAGCTCTAAGCACACAGACAGACGCTTAGTCATGAAATTGCCCATTCACACATGCACCCCAGTGTATGATGTAGGACTGTAAAACGATGCCGGTTGGAGGTCCAAGAAGCCGTGAGGAGACACCGTCGCGTTGATAACGCGTTTTTTGGACAGCCACGGTCTCATGGAGAATGCCGTTTCTTTGGGTCTGTCTGGAAAGGAACCTGGCTACATCTACACATGCGCATGTAACTGGAAACCAAGCTTCGTCTCCTAATGCGTTTTTCTCAGCTGGCGGACGTACGTCGTCGCCCTTGGCGCCAGCACTGTCGGCTTGGGTCAGCTGTTCTTTCTCAACGTCGCGCTTCGCAGGTCAGGCAGTTCGGAGAGTTGGAGTCGGTTTTCCTTTCGATGCCGCGCTTTCGACTCATGCACACGTTTTTTCGCTTCTCTTCGCTTGTTGAAGGAAAGAGACTAAGCGCCGCGTCTGAGATCCACAACCCCAAGCCAAAAATAGTCGAGTTTTTTTCCGTCCTCATTTATCGGCTGACTTTGTCTTGTTCGTCAATCCCGTGCTTCCACGGTGCGCCTTTTCTTGATTTTCCGCCTTAGAGTTGGAAAGCTTTCCGTTTGCTTCGGCCGCCGTCGCACACAGGATTGTCCTTCTTCCTGCATCGTTTCTTCGATACTGGCGGCGCGGTCGGTGCGAGCGTGTGTCTTTGATCCCTCTGCTGTGCTCAGATACGAAGCAGTCTACGTCGTCCCCACCATCAACAGCTCTCTGGTCACTCAGGGGACGATTGGAGCAATTCTGCTTCTTCACGAGACTCCAGGAAACTGGATAGCTTTTGGCTGCGGCCTCGTCATGTGCGTCGGCGGCATCGTCGTCCTCACCGCTATGCACACCGTCCAGGCCTCGAGGGTTGAGGTGAGAGAAGAGCAGCCTCGCAGATTCAGAGGAACTCAGACCCTCTGTCAACGTGAAGAAACACAAAACAACCGTTCTCCTCGCCTTCTGTTCTCGTCCGACAGAACCGTCTTTCACAGATATATATATATATATACATATATATCTGCGTATACATACGTATACTTGTACATATATTTATTTATACATACATATATATATATTTACTTATACATATATATATATATATGCGTGTATGGCGTGCCCGTGCAGTTGCGGATGTCGGTGAATGCAGATGTACAGAACTGAGGGTTGTGGTTCCTCCCGTAGATGTGGATAGGCAACAAGGCTGTCGAGATGCGGAATTCCTACGTTGGTATCCGTCTGTGCATCTGTGTAGAAAAACAGACATGTGAAGCTGCGTACGCGCCTGTGGAGGTTTGACGGGGGATGCATCTCGAGATGTTGCACGGAGAAAAACGCCTGTTTCTGAGGGAGGGTCTGGTTTTGGGGGAACTCTTTTTCTCACACGAGCGGCGACAGCGAGTCACCCAGAGCCTCTTTGAAGAGTTTTCTTTGTGAGAAGAAATCGGAACACCCTACACCGGACGGCTTCTTCCCCCCCGATGATCGCTAACGTTTGGGTCTCTCTACTTCAGATATATCGGCATCTACAGCTGCAGACAGACATGAGCTAGAAGGAAAGACGCAGCGAATTCGTGCTACTCTGGCCCGTGCTGTGTTTCTTGCTCCGTCCCTCGATTCAGCAAAAAACATCCGGAAGGCAAACTGCGCAACTCGACAGCGGCGTTGAAGGCTGGGGTACCGCGAAGTCGGGTGTGAGCAGCGCGGCCCGCTCACTCAAGAGCTTCAGGACTCTCAAGCGCTCCTTGACCCGGTACGTCTAGCAAAAAGACTCGAACGCGCAAAGTCACTCAGAGACTGAGACACTTGAAATACATATAAATATACATATATATATATATATATATTTATATATATATATATATATATATGTATCTCAATACCCATTGAACATATACGTCTTCACTCATATATATATATATATATATATATATATGCATGTGTAGATGAATCTATGTTTGGGAGTAGATAGGCAGTTATTTGTATGCAGATGCGTTTGCATGCAGATGTTGGTGCATGCATGGAGCTGTATCTGTATGAGTGATTCAAAAGAATGTTGACGACGGTCGCCCCGTGTGTGCCGTGCAAGCAAAGATGTGCATGCAGCAAAACATCTGCGATTCTGTTCTCAGGTCCGCGACGGCTGTGGCAGAAATGTCTGTGATTTTGAATTCTCAAGCAATCTACAGCATGTACACGTTGCAGGAGAAACACCCTCTCGAAGACTTCGCGGGTGAGCTGAGCTCCACTCTCACCAATTACCCCAACCTCTTGGTGGATATCCCTGTGGCGTTTCACACAGATGAATGTGCCTTCGTCTGTCTCCTAATTCACGTATATGCACCCTTACACACTACCATATATATATATATATCACTACATATATATATATATATATATATCACTACATATATATATATATATATATCACTACATATATATATATATATATCACTACATATATATATATATATATATATCACTACATATATATATATATATATATATCACTACATATATATATATATATATCACTACATATATATATATATATATATATATACTGATATGCAGGCAGAGGCATATTCGTTTGCATCTGTGTCGACTGCAGGTGACCGCATGGGCAAGACTGCATATAGGAGTCCTGGTGTTTCCCCGTTTGATTTCTTGGAGGCTGAACGAACGGTCGCTTTCCTGCCGCAGGCTCCACACTTTTCCTGCTCCTTTTTCCCCGTTGTTTTTTTTTCGAGCAGAGGACGAGTGCGACGTCGACTCTCCCTCGTTGCCACGGCGGCGCGTCTTCCCAGCAGCGCATCGATCGACTGGGCGCACCTCGTCCGCCAGCAGTCGGAAGTCGTCGCCAGCGCGGCGCTCGACTCGCGGCCTTTCCTCCGCGGAGAGGCCAAAGTCCTTCCATGTGCGCATCCCGGGCCTCGCCTGCGTGGAGACGCCACCGGGACAGGAGCCTTGAACCCGATTTCGCGAAGGAACGAGAGAGCGATGGAGAGAGAAGGAAATCCCGGAGCCAAAGAAGAACAGAGAGGTGGAGGGCGAGAAGAAGAACCAGAAAAGGGAGATGGAGAAGGAGAACAAGAGCGAGAAGTGATAGAAGAGAGATGGACAGGTGTAAGAAGAGCGAAATGGAGAGCGAGAAGCGAAGGAAGAACAGAGAGACGAAGAGAGAGAACAAGGAAGAGAGGCTTCTGAGTGGCAACTAGCGTATGCATATATATGTATATATATATATATGTGTAGGTACATGTATGTGTATGTGGACAGCAGTTTTGTTGATGCGAGCACCCCGTGGGCTCTGTCGAGGCGTTCAACGCAGCAGAGAGACCGGGAGGGGGACGACTTCAGGTGATGCCTCTTCAGGCGTCTGTCGTCGATGTGCAGAGCAGAAACAGGAGCTCAGTGTTCCACTGAGAGCAGATGTCACGCAGGGAAAGTTCTGTTTCAAGCAACAACGGACACCGTTTGTAGCATATCCCGCCCCAGGGTGCCCTCAGTTCGTTTGCCGCGTGAGTTTTTACATTTGAATGGACGTTCATGTCTGTGCATCTGCATTCGGACATTTTCCGCTACGTCCACGACTCTTTCCACGTTTTTCTGTGGTGCACTCGCCGCCAGCAGTGAGACTGTTTATTCTTCGTCCGCTGCTTTGCCGTCAGTGGCAGTGCTTCCCCGAGGACTGACGCGCGTTTCGATTTTTCAAGAGAAGTCTGGGCGCGTTGTCAAGAGCCATGCGCATTCTGCGCCGAATTGCCCGCTGAGTGCCCAGACACGAAGTTTGTGTAGATCTGTCTGTGGCGCGGCGGAGTTTTTCTCTGCCTCTTTCGCTTCCGAGAACTGCGCTCTCCGCGTCTCCTCGCTGTCTGTGTGTTCAAAGGAGCCTCGGGCGCCAAAGTCTTCTATGTGGGTGTGTGCATTTGCCTGCTTCCGCCCCAGGAGCCTGGTTTCTGCCTGCGTTCAGGGTGTTCTGTTTTGGTGCATGCCGAACAAAGCTGTTTTTCACAGATGCTTCTGACGCGTGTGACAGTGTCAATATCGCTCGGCGAAGTCGCGAACGAGACGTTCGACGCCGAGAGGTTCCGCGTCCCCGTTCCCCCCCTCCGTTTCGACCTCTGCATCCGCCGACGCATGCGAGAGAACCTGGTCGAAATTTGATTTCTTTCCGGTTGCACCGAAGTCGACACAACGCGCAAACATGTATGCACGCGCACAGCTCTGCGTTCCGTGAAACACAAGGAACGGAGGAAAGACGCTTCAGTATCGCCAGCCTCCTCGTCCAGCCATGGCTCGGCGCCGACGCTGTCTACGCATTTCGTCAGTGAGAAAAACGCGTCGGGAAACGTATGCGCAGCAGAGAAAACTCTACTGGGGGGCTTGTTCGTTCGTGAAGGCTCGCAGCTCCTCCGCAGTAAACAAGTGAGTGTTGTGGATGCGACGAAATTTGCTGCGAAATCTGAACAGACACGCACACCACATGCACGCACCCCGCTCGTACTCATACCTCCACGTTCATCGCTCTCATACATCCATGCATACATACAAACATACATACATACAAACATACATACATACAAACATATATATATATATATACATATATATATATATATATATATGTACACGTTAGTGTTGAGGTACGCATGAGGCATGATGCATCGCTAGAAAGATTCGACATCCACCTACACCTTTGACTCGACGTCGCGGGGTGCAGCTTGCTCCTTCGGCTCCGATACGAGACATCAAGACGTTTCGAGCCTAGAACTGAGAGTCTGTGGCTTCCCCAAGCAGCAACGTCGACTGCACAAGCCATGAACTCTTCATCATCTTACCTCGAGACCCTCTTCGCATCGGCGCGTCTCTTCAGTTGAGTCTTTTCCCTGAGAGGAGCGGAGGGGAGGCGACTGCGGCAATTCGAGATGAAACGCTCAGGCACAGGCAGAAACGCGCGCAGACGGCAACGCAGCGAACTCCCAGTCCGCGAGCGTCGACAATGAATCCGCGCGCGTATGACACACCCGGGGCGCGGGAGCACGGTCCTCCACGGAAAGAGGAAAGTCGCCGTCGAGCCAGCAAAGGGGAAACGAAAAAGAAACAAACAGCCAGTCGGAGAGAGGCAACAGAAAAGGGAAGGTCCCGACTGCGACACTCGCCACGCACACCGTGAAAGGGAAAAACGAAGAAATGAAAGCGAAAAAACCAGCAAAAGCAGAAGTTATGCCCTTGCTGAAATCAACAGACCAACGCTACACGAGAACGTAGAACAACGGAGAAAAAACACCTAGCTTACTGAGCTGCAGCAAGCGCGTTCTGTCGCGAGAGGCTCCTGCTCGGATCGCACTGCTTGATGATGTCTTCCAACGGCGGGAGAACGATCTACAAAAGGAAGATGAACACACAGAACGGCTATTCAAATCACTACCGCAACCGTGTCTCTTTGCATGCAAAGGGAGAGACACAAAAAACTGATGCAAAGTGCAAATGTCCTCCATTCACACACACCCCATGCAGCCGTTAACAGATACACAGACATATATGCATGTATAGGTACATATAGAAGCACACATACATAGACGCAAAGAGAATCTCGCGGCATACATACATGCATACGGGTCTGTGCAACTGTATCCTCATGTTGGAATGTGGACGCATCGATGTGCGTGTATATATCATTTATATATATATACATATATATCATTTATATATATATATATATATTAATATGGATATTTCCATTTGTTGTCACTCGATGAAAAGAAGGGGAAAACGCGCGGAGGGGCATTCTTACAGAATCCCAGAGGCCTTTGACTTCGGCGTCCAGATCCATTCTCGCCTGTTCATAGATTTCCTCGCCGAGAGGATAGAGAAGCAACCCACAGAGGTTCTGCCGACAGTTCGCGCATTTGCGAGTAGCGTAAATGTCGCAGACAGCAGCCGAATTCGTCGTGCCTCCTAATGCAGTCGCGCCTGCAAAAACAACGTACCCAGATAGATATCAACACAAACCATTATACACATACATATATATATATATATACATACATATATGTATGTATGTATGTATATGGCAAGAAGCAGCCAAGTAGTTTGTCGTGCTTCCTGACGCGCTCTCGCTTGAAGAGACATAGTTAACATCCGTCGATACCCTTCTAAAGTGAAAGGATACGCATATGAAAATAGCTATACTGATAAATATATATATATATATATATATATGTAAATAGGCATACGGGAAATGTATCATCCGTCAAGATAATACATTTACGTGGCAGCACATTCATACACATCCATATATATATATATGTATACATATGTATAGAAATAGATATGTATGGATACATGTGTATGGATGCACATGAATCTACCTAAAAGGAACCAGGGGATACCGCGTGTGAGAGGATAGGCGTATAAACATGGCGAGTAAGACTTGCCGGTCCACGCTTCTGGTGAAAGAAACTCACCGATGGCAGCACACTTTCGCTTCCCTCGCAAGTGGTTGTTGTTACATCGAAGGGCGCGAACTTGCCGAGTTGCGAGGAGCGAATTTATCCATTCTGTCATGTCTGCATGCGCGCAGAGCAGCTCCGAGTCGACCTTCAAACCTGATCAAACAGCGCATGCAGCGAACACTTGAATCCTCACACTCATCTGCACCCTCAACACATATATATATATATATATATGTGTGTGTATTCATGCAAGTTGAATAAGTTAGGAGACCGTAGCCGTGCATGCATACGCCTACCTGCGCAGGTGCATATATACATATATACATATATACATATATATATATATATATATATATATACTTTAATGTAGATACACCAGAGAAACAGACAAAAGCGATACTGTATATAGACCTTGATAGATGCATACGTTTACCTGAGCGAAAGCATGGAAGCATGCGTGCATATACGAATGGAATGAACTGTCTGTGCATGCAGTCCTACAGATGCGAAATGAAAGTACGTGTGTATTTATGTCAAGATAAATCGGTCCTTTTTCGTAGCCGAGCTAAATGGAAAGAGAGAGGGTTGACACACGCAACGACGGATTTTGTTTCTGCCTGTAGAGTCCTCCGTTTGGATTGCAGCTGCGGCGAGTTTCAGCTCGAAGAAAACGAGAGAGAACTAACTCAGGAGTTCCCGGAAACTCGAAAGTGTGGAGCTGCCGGCGTGGGGAGACACGAGCATGCAAAGAATCGGCTCCGGTTTTTCTCCACTTTGTGTCTTGCATGCAGCTCCCGAGACGCGAAGACTCTCCTCAAACCTCAGAAACCGCAAACGCCGTTGGTGCTCGCTTTTTTAGCAGGGAATTTGAGTGACTTGACATGGAACATTGGACCGATGAATCCAACTCAAGCATGGAGAATCTGCGGTGTGTAGTGATGTGCCTATCAAGCTCAGAGGCCGCCGGTCTCCCCCAGGTAGCGGTTCCGGTAAATAGCAATGGCCTCAGGTGCAGCTATTCTTCGCATGCATGCAAATAAGAGAAGAAATTGTTTCTCGACGTATTTCAGCGAACCCCGTCGCCCCGGAGGCGATCCGCGACTTCCACGCAGCGGGATTGACACACACACAAGCTCGAGAGAGATGGAGCGACAGGTACTTCGGTCCACTTTCGAACAGTCACTCGCCTTCTCCAGCAGTTGAGGACTCCCCATGCGACAGTGCGCTTAGGCTGGTGCCTCGCTCTGCTTCACCATGCCGTCTTGTGAGAGACGCAGAGACGCGGCACGAGAGCAACCGACCTGTGAGAGCTCCTTCATGTTGGACTTTCGCCAGCAACGCGCTGCATGAAGTGATGGTCTGGTACGGATTATGGAAAGCCAACGTTCGAGCTCCAGGGTTGTAGGCGACCCGCTCATTGCTGCTCAGAAGCTTCACGAACTCCGAATCTGAGAGGCGAAACACAGTCAGAGCAGTTGCTCCCCACAACACAAAGCTACGCGTGTAAACACACAACTGTACTCACAAGTAAAGCAATCGATCTAACAAGTATGCATGGCCATGCACAAACTCATACAACCGTACACCTACGCCTCTGTGCCGACCTGCAACTCGCTGCACACTGACTCGCATATATATATATATATATATATATATATATATATATATATATGGATATGTGACTATGAACACAGACATGCATCTGTAGGCAGACGCCGTTGTAAGAAGAAAGACGGAGAGGGATATCTGAGAAAACAGACACACACCTCTACGAGCATGCGCGCAGATCAGGACGTTTGTGTGAGCTGCAGTTGCGTTACCGCCTTACTGGGTTGGAAGAAAGGATGGAGACCACTGAATCCAATTTGAATGAGACTCTTTTCGACTTCCTTTACGTGGAAGCTGCGGCCCGCCTCCTTCTTGAGAACTTCCAGCAGTTTATTCAGGAGGAACCCAACGCCAGTTTGTTGCCCGCGAAAGAGGACGACCATCCCCTGCGAGTTCGCCTGAGCGCCCTGCGCGGTCGCGCTTCCGCGGCTCTTGCCTTCCGCTCCCGGAGAGAGGCGCAGACGCGCATTGGCCTCCAGACTCGAGGCGAGAAACGCGTTCTTCGCAGGCGGACGAGACTGCGCAGCAGTCGCCGCCAGAAACTGCTGCTCCTGAGTTCCCGATGGCAGACTTCCGCGAGAAGAAAAACTCAGCTGGGAAGCAAGCGATCCGGAACTCTGGCTGCGCTGAAGCAGCGACGAACCTCCCGAGAGCAGACGGTTCGGCGGCGGACGCGCCGCCATCATCATCTTGGAGATGTCGCTCGCGAAAGCCATGGTGGAGACCGGAGAGGAAGAAGAGGCAGCGAAAACGAACAGGACGCTCGCACAGAGAGGAAGTCGCAGGAGAAAAAAACGGGCACCTACGAGCGTTTAGAAAGACGTGAGGACGAGAGGGCCGCCACGAGAAAGAGAGATGCACAACACGGCAGACAGACGACAGAAAAAAAACCGGCAGGACTGAGACAAAGAGAGTCCGAGAGAGACGCGAGAGACCCACGGACTCAGTGGGGAAGATCGGAGACGTCAGACCGCAACGCAGTGCATCCCTGGGAGAACACCAAGCCGTTTCGCCTCTCTTTTAGCGATGGACAGTCCTTCCATGCTCAGGTCCTCCGCGCATACCTCTTGATTCTCCTCTTCCCGAATCGCATGCAGCCCCGTCGTTTCCCAGTGCTTTCCAGCGACGCAAGCGCGAGAAGGAAAACGCGAGAGAAGCGGAAGAAGCGGAACGTCTGAAGTGGAAAGGGGTAGACGAACAGCCAGCATGCATGCACCAGAGACGAGACGTCCGCGTCGATCGAGGCGACACACCCGAAAGGTTCTGTTGTCAGAGGAGACGCAGACCGAGCAGGAGAAAGAACAGACGCTTCGAGTTGACGAAGATGAGCGCGTCAAGAGCCCAGTGCAAAGGATCTCAACATTTCCAGACCGTGTAACGCATGTGTGCACCTGTCCACTAGATTTCGGCCTCGGAACCTGCTCAACGATGCATCTGTAGAAGTGGAAAGAAGAGCGGATTCATCTGTTTTGTCTCTCGCGCTCCGACAGTGGCGTTCCCGCCGTCTGTCGCGTTTTTCTTTCTGGCCAAGACAGGGTCGAGGTGACCAAACCTATACACGGATCAGGCGGAGAGAGGACAGGACGAAAGGCCGGTCCGACTCGCGCGATTCAAAAGAGATTTTCAGTTGCCGCCTCGAGGGGATACCGCGAGTCGTTCGCGACCCTAGCGAGCAGAGCAACGCCTCAGAGAGATTGGCACATTTTCACTGAAATGCGCCAAGAGAGAAAGGCAGGCCAGATGAAGAACGGCAAGCCGCTCGAGCCGGCGTCGCACGGAAAGCGAGAAGCCGCACCGAGAGGTCAGCCTCGCGCACCGAACTTTCACCACTGTACAGACAGCTGAGCCCCACAGGAGTTCACCGAAACCTCTGGACGACACAGGAGAGACAAAAACAGGAACTCCGAGGCGAGGAGGAGGTCTGCAGGCAGCGGGATGGAAACCACGAGACCATGCGAGTGGAGAAAGAAAAGAAAAAGGGCACAGAAGGGAACGAGGAGGGGGATAGGTGACACAAGGCGACAGAGAACAGGACAGAAGATACGCACAAACAGACGCGCTCCACAGAAACAGAGAGGAGATGGAGGCGGAGAACGGAGGAGACAAAAGAGGCAGAGAACAGTCAAGACCTCGTCTGAAAAGAATGATAGGAGTGGACAGTGTCAGCTGAGCACGAGGGAAATCGGCACAGGGGAGAAGAACGCTACGGAAAGGACTTGAAAAAGCGAACGGGGAGGCTTCAGATTAAGGAGAAAACGCTCAGCACAAGAAGGCATGCGTTTGAACGTATGGAAGAAAATGGCAACGGAGACAAGAGGGCAGAAGAAGAGCGAACAAAAGGCGAGGTCTTTCAAAGAAATCCGCCTGCAGCAGACACAAGGGAAGTCCTCGTTCTGTCGGACCGAGTCCACGAACCATAAGAAGAGAAGAGCACAACAAGAGCAGACGAAGGAAAAACGAGAAAGGGCAGAACATGAAAGCAAAGGACTGGTCCTGCTGAACGATGAGGAAAGGTCCAAGTTGAGACGAGAGATTCTCGCAGGATACCTGTTTACGGCTCTACACCGAGGCTCTCTGAGAAGCTGAAAAAAATTGCGAGCTGTTGCGAATAAAAGAAGTCCTGTTTCCCTTTTGGTCCCGCTAGTCCGAAACTGAAGACAAATTCCCCGGTTGTGCTTGAGCGATTCGACGTCTCCTGGGCCTGCTCAAGAAAGCAAAGTCACTCACGAGCGAGTGCCAGGAATGGAATTCCTTTCTCGAAAGAAAGGCGCCCCGAGAAGAGGAGAAGAAGAAGAGACAGAGTCCAGAAAGAACAAGAAAAACTTGTGGTCCGGAGAGAAGAGAGACCTGAAGACGGTCTCCCGTCTTCTTGCCTGTTGAGTCGCGAGTCACTGCATGCGCCGCGCTGCCAACACAGCGCCTCCCTGGGAGGTTGGCGGTGGAGAACACTGGAAAAAAAGCATTTCCTTGTGTTTTTTGCGGTCCACCGAGGCAGCAGAAGTGACAGGCGAATGGCAGCAAAGCAGAGATCTTGGAATAGGTGCTGTTTATCAGTCCTCGCTCCCGTTGCTCCCAGAAAGCCGCACCCGGTAAACTGGAAGGAGAGAGCCGGGCTGGCCCGGCCACACAAAAAACGACCCTAGACGCAGGCAGAGCACGCAAAGCTAACTTTGCCGGAACTCTGAGAAACGGAAATGCTGAGCTTTCTCGCTGTCCACGGAGAATCTGCGAGAAAGTTCACTTCCTGTCTCATTGGGTTTCGGCTGCGCGACAGAAACGGCCCGATGCCGGGAGCAACCAGGCTGCGGCGCTCGGAGAAATCGAAGAAAAACGGACAAGCAGCGGTTGAAGAAGCGAGAGAATCTCAAGCGGTAACGTGCAGCTCGACAAAAGAGCGGCGATCTGAAGAATAACGCCGAATTTTTGGATATTCAACTTTTCCTCATTTCACAAAAGCCACACGGCGAGGAGGCAGGAAACATGACTTGTCTACATGGAACGAAAAGTATTTCTACATTTGTTTTTGTAGCTCTCTCTACATATATTGACTTATTCATGTAGCTCCCTCTCTCTGTGTCTACATATATATATGATTATCTATCTCTTTTTGTATCTCTCTCTCTCTATAAGCATATACATCTCTTTCTGTACTTGGAAGTTTCAGCGGATGGATAGCCAGGCAGGGTAAATGCAGTCTGAATGAGAGGAGCGAAGCGACCGTGAACGAATGGAGTCGGTAGGGAGAAAGGCAGAGGCTGAGACGGTATTGGAAGTGAAACAGCCTCGCTCTCCTCCAACAGAAATATTTTCTGGATAGTGAAGGCTAGAGCCAGGGGCGCCTCCAAATCCAAATGTGTACTTCCGTGTGCGCGTCGGATTTCCCCGTCACGCCATATACATCTGCTTACATGTATGCACATACATTGATGCCTGTTGTTATGTGTTGATATAGATATATATACAAATATATTATATATATATATATATATACAAATATATATTATATATATATATATATGTAGAGGTTGAGAGACTTGGGCACTGATGAGTCATCTGAGACTCTAATCGTAGCAGTTGCGTGACACGCTGAGAGTCCATTTGTTCCTACAAAAACGAACCGTTCGTTCCGTTAACTTGCGAAAGCGAGAAATCGACGAGATTTTCACCGGACTGTTCCGCCAGTCTTCGCGTCGGTTGCTCATGCAGTCTGCAGGTGTCTGCTATCTCAACAGGTGGAGTAGTTACGATTCTACCAGATTTACATGTAATACAGAATTTGGTGAATCCCCTCCCTTCCGCGCGGTGCCTCGCTCAGACCCAGGTCGAGGATTCTGCGCATTCTTCAAAATCCTTGGACTGTAGAGGCAATGTGCAGAGAAAGACAGAGGGAGGACTCTGTGGACTATCGAATGCAACTGTGTTCCAGCGCAAGTGTAAGTCTCTAGCATCTGCCTTCTGCCTAAAGAGGTCCCGAACGCAGCACACCTCAAACTCGGTTTTGAGAGTTTTGCGCGTTTCAGTGAGAAGCAGTCACACAGGCTCTTGCGGCCATTTTTATCCGTCGATTCTGTGGGAGTTGGAAACGGAAATCGCCATTGCGCACCTGGTGTACCGATGAAGTTGACAGCGCGAAGGAGACGCCTAATGCCAAGAACAGAGTCCGCCAGTTGACCACTCAGCTGCTTGAGACAGGGAAACGGGTAAATGTCCATCATATCGCCACTGTCGCGATCGCAGCCCGGGCAGCGCAAGAGAGACTGAAAAGATTGTTTCGTCGACGCATTTTCTCCTGTCTATACTTGCTAGAGTTGCGTCGAGAGACTGGTTGAACAGGAAGGTCACCAGGCAGGCAACGAAAGGGGAAAGCAGTGGAAGAAGTGACTCTTAAAACCTGCGCAAAACTCTGTGTCTCAGACTGCCTCTTTACGCACCAAAAATACAATCTCGTGCATGTAGCTGCGCCCTTCAAACACTGCAGGGGCACACCTACACACCACTGTGTAGATGATCTTTCTCATACCAAACGCCGAAACGCATGTAGGTATAAAATAAACATCCGAAAATTTATAGATTTTACACGTGTATCCAAAGGGTTAAAGACAACAGATAATCATACCGATAAGTATATATATATATATATGCTACTCGAGACAGGTAATACAGGTAACTGGCGCCCATGCGCTGAAGAGAGAGCACAGTCAATCCGTTATCGGTTGCGCATGCATCGGCTGCCGGGAACAAAGTCAGGCGTATGGGAACTCTCGTAGCGCCGGTTCCTCAACGACTGCCGCGATGGCTTGCAGCAACTGAAGAGACACATGCACACAAACGCGGGGAAAAGAAGCTAAACGAGAGAATCACCTGTCCGTCGAGCACGTCCACTAATCACTGTGTTGATAAAAACGCTTTGCTTGCTTCTAAAAGTTTGATCAATGTGTGTACATCGATACCCGGATCCAGCTGCATGTGTGTACAAATCTGTATCTGCAGATGCTCCCGACAGCACAATCACGAACACTCGGGCTGGAACCGAGACCCAATTCGAGATAAAAGGTCACGCTAAGAGCCGCACCGTTAAGAAATGCAAATTGCTATTGTCGCTCGTCGTCTTCCAAGAGAAGATACCCTTCTCATGATCGAGCAGAAACATGAAAAAACACCTACACCCGGTCTCGGGGCAAATGACGTTCTACAAGAGTGACAGTGACAGAGGTCAAAATTGCCGAACGCCCCTGGCACCTCACGTACCACCTGAATTTGAGCCTTGATGTCTGCGCACTTGGCACTCCAGTGGTCGTACTTTCTGCATCGAAGAAGCACCGTGAAAAGACAAACAGTAACGCAGACGCGAGGTAAATCTGGTCAAGAGCGAATTATATGAAGGAGAACAGAAGATAACTTGAGGCGCGCATGGAGTATTATCCTCGACATCCGTCTATCTCTTTTGCAGCGAACACCAGCAGGGAAAAAGGAAACGAACTAAAATGCACTCAGTGTGCGTAGAAGGGTACGGAAACCGAAGTATGCAAATGCACAGACCTACACCGATCTAGATATCCAAATGTATTTACACGTGCAGACACGTGGGAAGAGAAGTAGACTGAAAACGATATTTGACTCACTTGAGCAAGATCGCTTCTTTCTTGGTGAGGAAGTCCGCTGCTTCTTCGAGAGTCATTTCGAGGTAGAACTGGAACCCCACCTTGACAAGAAGCTTTCCAACGTCGTCGCTGCAGATGGCCAGGGCACCAGACAGTTGATCAATGGTCTCCCGCAAGCATCCGCACTTGCAGGGCGCGAGCTTCGTTTGAAACTGACCGAAAGTGGGTCGCGCAGCAAACTGGGCGCACTAGAACTCTTCCCACCAACATCTATTCAAAAAAGTCGTTCGTGCACTCCACGCACAGGCCAGATGCTTTGGGACGCATCTCCCGTACCCGGGAGGAACTGCAGAAATGTCGGCAATAGGATATCGATGTGCAGCGCTGTGTCGCCATGACTGCGTAATGCTAGGTTGCGAAAGACAGACGCGCGCCCGTTCTCTGAAACTGGAGCAGATATCCGTGTGTGATGCGAGTCGAGTTTCAATTTCTCTTTGTCCCCGTCTCTTCCTTCTCTCTGTCCTTACCCCCGTGCCTTGAGGTAGGTGTTGCATCCGATATTCACCAGTGCGTCAACGGGCACCGGAGGCTGGTCCGCCTTCTTCTTGGACTTGGCCGAGCGCTCCGCCGTCTTCCCTTGCTTTCCGTCTCCCTTGGCGTCGCTGCCTTCTCCCCCCCCTTCGTCTTCAGAATCCGAGGACGCCTGCCGAGGCCCTGTGAGGAGCCGAAGCTCACGCAACGCCTTGCGGTGCCGCCGCAGAGCACTCAGCTGCTCTTTCTGCTGATGTTCAAGCAGGGGAAGATAGTCCAGCAGGCGTTGTCTGCGACATATGCAGAAATCCACATGTCACGGAATGGCGCACGCGCCTTATGGCGAACCAGCCGTCCGGTCGGCAACTGCCTCCATTAGACGCGGGGGTTTTCCACTGTAGAAAGCCAATCAAATTCACACTCAACAACGCTGTGGCTCCCTCACGTTGCTGTGACAACGCCAGGCGTACACACACAGTTGAACACCACCAGCGCGCAGCCTGTCCGCAGCTGGAGAAGGCCGGGATAGGCGAGAAAGGCAGGAAACTAAGCGAAGAGGGAGGAACAAGGGCACTCCGGAAATTTCCACAAGAGGAGAACCTGCACACGGAGAGACAAAGCCGTCGAATCGACGGCTTTTCCTTGCACCACAACCGTCTGGACGGCCATGTATTCGCGATCTTCCCATGCCTTCCTGAATTCGTTTGCAGATATACGCAGACAGCGTGGCCATCTCCGTTTGAGGAAAACGCACGGAGTTTCCTCGGGAAAAAGTCTTTTTTCCACGGGAGAAGGTCGAACTTACACACTCAGAAGCTCGTGAAAGACTTTATCCTGTTGTCGCTGCACTTCCTTGAGTTGCTGCCGCAGCACATCGTCGACGACGCTCTCGCTCCGCAGCACGAGCTGCTGGAGATCCATCCCTTCTCTGTCAGCCGTCGCAGTCATCCTGCCGGTCTAGACAGTCCTGTACGATTCACGCACACCTGGACTTCCCTGGAAATTCCCGACTTGCATGCGTGTCAGTGTGATCGCTGAGTACGGCAAAAACGGGGAGTGAGATAGAGGCCTCCCGACTGGGCCAAACGCGCAGGTCTGGCGTCCTGGAAGTGACGCGGCACGCAGATTTACTTGTGTCATAGGTGAACGGATCCGACCTTTGTAAAAGAGAGTGGCTCATGGAATCTGTGAAGACCACTATGTGAAGGTAACAAGAGACGGTGGTATTGCGGACTGAAAGATACGAGACGAGATACAGACGGAGAAATTCGCTGCCGTACTGGGAACAAACAGCGGCGTTCTCAGCTGCAGAAAAGTAAAAGTGAAGCCTGCACAGTTCGAGTCACGCGTCAAACACCTGGTCAGGTGTACGTACAACGTCAAGGTGAACTACGATCTACCAGCGCGTCAGAACGGCGCGACAGATCTGCCGACAGAGGCCGCAGACGGCGGCTCCAAAGACGTTGCAAGTGGAATCTAACGGGAGAGAAACATGCGGGATATCCGACATCGACACAGGTGAACAGAAGCCTGCATCATCAGTCTCGCTGAAAGAATCAGCTTTAGAGCAGCCGAGAGCGTTTGCCGTCCTCGTACGTCAAGCAGAAAAGACGCGTCGGTCAGCAAGAGAGCCGACTCTACAGCAAAGCTACGTCGTTTTCAGTTCCTTCTTTAGAGGAGCGGCGAGAGGAGGCCGATGATGTGAAATTCCTTGCTTTTCTCTGCTCCTCTGCGAGAGCACCTGAAGGATTTCGAGGGACTCATCCGTCCAGCCTTCTCTTGCACATGCAAAAACGTCTGCGCGAAAAACCTTTCCAGGCAACCCGCCGGCACTCTGCTGTCGAGCGGGGCTTCTTTTCTCTCCCCGTCGATATTCACGTCACGCCTCTGAGCACTAGGAAACCCGCTACTTCTGTGTCGTCTCTTTGTCTGTACTGCATCTGTTTCTTAAGTTACCATCTCCGCTTTCCAGACACACAGAGGAAGGCTTTCGCTTCAACTGCCGCAGGCGGGGAGCAGCGAACTCGTTTCGTGGGCGGGTCCTGCTCTGTTTTTCCTCGACATCCAGACGTTGTGGGACGGGCATAGGGACGTTGCCTTGGCCGATGATACCCGGCGGTTCAGCGAACCTTTTCTGCTCCGAAAATTGTCAATGGGGGGTAAAGGTACATTGCCGAACTCCACGAAGGGAAAGAAGGGATCTTTACAGCAAGTTGCTCCCCTGTTCACCCGCGACCCTCTTTGCTGGCCCCACACGCGTGTAAGCCGAATTGGTCAACGGAGGATTTCTTGAGGCATCTGGGGTTATGTCCGTAGAATCGCTTTCATTCATTCTCACATTTTCTCTTTCTTCCGTCTGAAAGGGACATCCGGCGCATCAGCAAATGCTCTTGTCCGACTTCCGTTGTTCCCGCCCGCGCGTTTGCCACTTTGACCGCTGCCTGCGCGAAGTTAGTTCGTCTCACGGCTCTTTTCCGTCACGTTCTGGGCACAACGCCGTCGATTTCCGAATTTCCGATACACTGTCTCGAACGCTTTGCTATGCCTGTGCCTCGCGCCATGAATGTGCTCGTACTTCTTTGTTGAAGCGTGGGCCTTCACGTCACCACTTGGTTCTTCCGATTCTGTCGATGAGTGTAGAGACGTCGATATCCGTCTAGTCCTCTCGCCTGCCCTCGCTCTCCCTCCATTTGTTTCATTTTTCCCTTGTCCATGCACTGTTGAAAATGCCAAAGGAGTCCGCTTTGAATTCGAGGGAGGCTCTTGTGCCTGCTCCCTTGGCGCCGCCTCCCTCTGCACTGTCGGCCTTCTCGTCGTCGGGCCGCTTTCTGGCAACGGCGGTGGCAAGCGGCGGGAGGAGTTCCGACAGCGCGGAGAGCCGCCTTCCTCGGAGTCGAGTGAAAGTCTGGGACGCGACGTCGGGGGGCGAGTTTGCGACTGCAGCCGGGGCTGCTGAAAGCGATGGAGCCCCCAGTTCCCCCTTCGTCTCGAACTACCAGCCGCAGTTCTCGATGGAGTGGCAACGTCAGTTCGTCGGTCACAACATCACGTCGTTGCTCTTCGTTTCTTCATCTGGACCCAAGCGGATGTCAGAGCGCCTGCTGATCGGCACAGATCGCGGGATGCTGGCGGCCGCAGATGTGACGGCGTCGAACAGCAAACTCTTGTTCAGCACGTACCTCGGCGAAGGGCCAGAGGCGAACTCATGCAGCAGCGGTCCGGACTCTGGCCTCGACTGCGCTACGGGCTCCTCACAGTTCCCTATTTGCGCGCTGGGCCGATGCAGCGCCGCCGCGGGAGGGAACGTCGTCGCCCTGGTCGGGGGAGCGGAGGGGAGTAGTCTTGTCATTGTCGATCCACAGGACGGGAGTGTCTTGCAGCAAGACGAGCTCTCGAAGCCGTACAACCTCCTCGCGTACCCTTCGGCAGACGCTGACGAAGATGTCGTCCTGCTCGCGTTGCGCAGGGGGACGCCGGAGGTCGGCAGCAGCTCGGCCAGCGTCGTCTTGTACGACGTGCAGCACCAGCGGCCGAGAGCGAAGCTCGTGGGCGGGACGGGCGCCGGCGCGCTCTCTGTGGCTGTTGAGAAGAAGGCGCGATTCGCCGCTGGCGTCTTCAGCGGGAGTGGGAAAGACGAACAACACGTTCAGGTGGTTGTGTGGAAGATCCCGGACCGATCGGTCGACGCTGAGGAGCGGGCGGCTGCGAAAGGAAAGCCGAAGAAACTGCAGCCTATCTGCTCCGGAAGCCACTTCGAGGCCCTCGTTCAGGTGGTCCTGCCGCCGACGCGCGACGCAGGGGGCGAGGAGGACGACTCCGACAGTGGAGACGAGGAAGCGGCCTCTCCAGACACGCCACAGACCGTCGTGGCTCTCTCTCGCAGCAACGCCGTTATCGTCTGGGCAATGAAAAAGGAAGGGACAGACAGCCCGTCCTTCTCCCTCGTGAAACTCGCGCAAATCGACTCTGTCTCGTTTCCGTGCATCTCCCCGAAGATGTCGCTCGACTCTATCCCGGCCCTGGCTGCCGCAGCGGCGACCCCCGGCGTCTGGTTTATGCAACACCTCGATGAGAACGAAGGGGCGGAAAACGGGCAAAATGCAACGAGTCCGAGTACAAAGAAACACCGACAGAGTGCCCGGCCAAACCAGCCAGCAGAGGCGAGGCAACCCTTGTGTATAGTTCGTGGGTGCCACACGACGCCACTTTTCCAGTGTCTTTTGCTGCCTCGCGCCTTGCCAGGTCGAGGTTGTCAGGAGCTCTACTTGCCGGTGATTCCCCGCGACAGTGGGAAATTCGGTCTCCCGTGTGTCGAAGCTTTGAAGCTGTCTGAAGTGCGCGCCGCTGGCGGCAGCTCACGGAAGTCTGGAGAGAAGCCGGGCAGCGCCGCTGACAGCGCAGACGAAGATTCCCCAAGCCGGGGTCCCTTGCCGGCCGCTTCTCTCAAGAGGACGATCGCGGCTGTGACAGAGTCCGATGGAGAGGATGCAGAGGCCAGCGGCGATGCAACGGCAGACGGCAAGAAGAAGAAGCAGTCGAAGGCTAAGGGTTTGCCAGGTGCCGCTGCCGGTGCTGCTCCTGGAGGGGAACGAAGTAGTGTCGCCGTCATTCTGCGCCAGGCTCTCACAGCGTCGGATGCGCGTTTGCTGGAAACAGTCCTAACTTCAACAGCTAAGGATAAAAAAGAAGTTAATGCAGCGGTCGGTTCGTTAACACCAGTACAAGCTCTGCGGCTGCTTCAACACCTCGTGCAGCAGCAACAATCCAACCCAGCGGCTTCTATCACAAAGGGGGGATGGATAGAGGAAATCGTCAAACAACACGCCGTAGTGCTGTCCCAAACAGACGCGGGTAGGGAGCAGCTCGTCCTTCTTCTGCTACAGGTTGAAGAACGTCGGCGGTCTGAATCTGCACTTGTGAAGGTCAAGGGCAGGCTCGAACTGCTGCTTCAGCAGATGCAGCGTGTTCAGAAGCTCAGAGAAGAAAGAGGAAAGGAAGAGAAGGAGGCTAGGGAGCCTCTGGTTGTGCACAAGGAACGAGCTAACGCCTGAGACATAAACGAAGCACGGCATTGACTTTAGTAATAGATAGGGTCGAGGTTGACGCCTGTCCGATAAAGGTTGTGCAGTTGATGATCATCTGGGAAGACAAATGAACTGGCGCTGACCAAGGCACGTCATATGTCGTATACTTCTGCGGTGGATCGCTACTGTAAACAAAGAACATGTCAGAAAGACAAGTTGAAGTGTGGAGTAGCGTGGCCGGTTTCTGGGTTTTTGAGGTGCAGCAATCGGATGACAGCAACGACCCCAGCCCTTATCTGTATTGGCGCTGCCACATTTGAGAAAGTGGCGCCGTTGCACACATTGGTGAGGCGCAAGTTATCGTGCGTGCAGAGCTGCCATGTGCCAATGCATGCGAGTGGACCTACTCAGTCTAGGTGAGCATGCAGGTACTGAATGCCCTGTACAATAGTGTTGTCCGGGGCATTGAGCAAGCAGTAGAGATGTTGTGAGTCCCGTTGTTCCGTTCACACGTCATCTTGAAAGAAATTCGATCTCTGGTCTTATTTCGGACTCGAACGCAAACAGTGGCATCTCATTCCACTCCGTTAAAGCGATTCGCGGCGGATCTTGCTGGTTATTCGTGCTAGGTGAAAGCCTACTTTTTCACTAGCCGCTGAGCCGCAGACAGAAACTATCGGTTTCAGTGAAAATAAGGAAGTTGAACGCTCCCTCCATGACTAGCGTCAACGTAAAACAGACAATCACGTGTTCACATAGGTCACTTGTTTTGTTCAGGACTGTTGCTGGAGACTCAAACGAGAGAGTAGATTGAGGCTTCATCCAGATAATTAGTGCTGTATCCGCCGGTTCTGCGGGCGGATGCAGCACACTAGTCGCAGACGCGTGCCACCAATGGCAAAAAGCTGGTGCTACGACGAAGCTCCTATGAAAGCGACTGCGCAGTTGCGTTAGACAGCCATGCTGTCTACGTTGATGCCGATTGGTGAACCGGGAACGAATGAGGCACCAGCGAAGCCGCACTGACCCACTGCCAAGCAAGTGCTCGGTGAAAAAACAGTTGCGCGGTATCTGAAGGCCCCCCGCACGTTCGCCGGGATCTCAGACGGTTTCCTACCACTTGCAGGATCCGATGAATCAATGCTGCAGTTCAGGAGTCGTGAAATGCAGCTTAATACTGACCCGTAGTGGAGCCTCTCTGCACATGTCAACACGGGTGGTGGAGGTGATCCATGATCCTGTCACAGCCCCAGTGGTGCAGGAACAGCGCATCCTTTCCAGTGTTTCCAGATTAATGCATTCCCTCCAAGGCTCCAGTTGACTTGTAGAATTTAATCGTAAATGAAGAGCAACGGCTGAACAATCTCCCCTGCTACAGGAAGTTCGACGTGTCTGTACAGCAGATCCACGTGAATGCGTGGACGCGCATCGTTGCGACAAAACTGTTTCTGCTCGCTTGTCGCAGTGTTCCTGGGATGCAGTGCCCTTTGAATCAATTCCCAATGCTGATAATTAGATAATGGCGGTGACTGAAACCAGAAAGCTCGTTCGGGCGTACCGTATCAAGCGTGCTATTGTCTGTACCGTGGTGTGGTCCCAATTCTGGGTCCACTGTGGCAAAGCGGCACGCGACTACGCAGCATTGTGTCCCCTAGGTGGGTGCTGTAGTGCTACACAGAAGTTTAGTAAGCCAGTTCAAATTCTTCTCACCGTAGGATGGTTTTCTGTTGGAGACGGGGACAGCTGCGAAGCTCCGCCGAGTTATACTGGTCCCTGCTCGGTAAGCCAGGATTTCCTTGACGCTCAACAGAATGGGAAGCAAGGCCGCACGCCCGGCAGACGTTCGGTGCTTTTGCCAAGAACAGCAAGATGAAGAAGAAAACAGAGGAAACGTGCAGCGTCTCATGGCCGAGCATCGACGAATGTAGTAAAGACTATGAGGAGCGATGTCCACAACAATGGGTACACGAATTAAAATAGCATGAAGGCATGCCTGAAGCTCACCATTTGACTTTCTGCAGGTGGAAATGGAGAACGGTTTGTGTGGCGCACCTGCGTCGTACACGGGTAGGTCATCGCAGGCAGCTGCTCAGTGAGACACAAGTCGTAGCCTGGTCTCTGTGCCTACAGGACGGTGTGAGAGAAGCTATTCCTTCACCAACCTTAATGAAGTAACAGGCGATAGCAGACATGTCTAGTGTTCGATCGAATCAAGCGTAATCAAACCAGACAGAAAAGAGATCCTGGGAAAGAAGATGTGATGTGACATGGCCATGCCAGAGACTTTGCAACAAGGACTACGACGCGCTATGTCCGGAAGTAGGATCCTGCTCGGCACCTCACTAGCTGTCGTGTATACAGTTAGTCACTGTGGTTCAGGACTGGATAAGCTCAGGTGCGACTTCCATTTCGTTTAACTGCTACAAAAGTTAACTGTTAAAACGCATGTTAGTTGGTGGAGCGTGCGTCGCCAGTGGAGAGGTGAGTTGATTTTGAAAAGACCCAAATACCTCGTGAAAACCTTATTGCCGCTCAGTATACCGGCCCTTGTTTGCCGAAGATGGGCTTCGCTGACTTGACTCGAGATATGAAGGTGCCTTACTCTAATTTACAACTTACGCATGCACACCATGGACTGCACAGACTTACAGAAGCAGATCGAGCAGCAATGTGAGCTGAGCTTCCCCTGCAAACAAAAGTGTCGAACAGATTACGCCGCCAGGTGGTACGTTAAGACGCTTTTCAGTATGACACGGCACCTGCGACCAGTGTTCGAATCCTCAGCCCAGAAGGCTGGTTCTACCTTACAAGCCCAAGAGTCTGCAGTCCACCAGGTATGCGCTGCTTCGTGAAGCTTTCCCGGATACTTAAGCAAAATTCCCTCATCCAGATGACTATCGTGGAAAATGCCAAGGAAAACGCAGCATGGCAGGCAAGCGGAAACGAGAGCAATTTTTATCGGCGCTATGTGTTGTTACAGCTGTTTGCGGCAGAGATGAATGAAACTGACAGAAAGAGGCAAGTGGAACTGAGCGATGATTTACGTGATTAGCTTTGATGCTCTAGCGGGACAGGTTCAGTATGACGTGCGAGGTTGACTGGCCTTGTCTTGCCGGCCAACAAGAACTTCGTCATGCAGAAATGGCCCTCGGAAGACGAACTTTCATGAGATGTGAGACTGGTTCCTGTTCAAGGCGAAGAATTTGAGAGAGAATATCCCAATCTGCTTCAGCAAGAATAACCCGAGGGTCGGGGCCTATCGAACCGGAAACGGGAAACATCCTTAACCGCGAGCTTTAGCTGTGCAATCAACCGACCACTGGCCCCCACGACGGAGCGTGTTGCGGCGGAGATTGTGTATCTGTAGAAACCACTCTGTCAATGCTATTCTACAGAGTATCCAGGCGGGGCCAGTTGACCCTTGCTACGGATACGGCCAAAACAGTGATACATGTTCGCTAATGAGCTAAGAGCTGCAAGCAAGCAAACACTTGAACATATGAGCAGACACGCCTGCAGAAACGAAGGACGCGACTCTGGGCCCTCGTGCACATCATTTCATCGGGGTTTGTGGCGCCTGCCGCACGAGGCAGGCAGTCCGTCGTAGGTCGCACACCTATACAGTGAATTATATTGTCGGTCGAGTTGCCAGAAGAAGGATAAGAGACGAGCAGAAGTGTTGCCGCCACACGGCCGCCACACTGCAAACAACTACGGAAACAGCCTACAAATCGGCATTGCAACGCCGTTGATCTTTCATGTTACAAAATGGAGTCAGTAAACGATTCGTAGCTGAGTTGCCAAGAAACATAAAATCACCATGGGTTTTCCCATCACAAGAGTCGCGCGCGCACACACACACGCTGAACACGACTGCTAAAACAGTCTACTCATCAGCATTGTGACGTAAGTGATGTTCCGCGCTGCAACCTGGAAGTCATGGAATCTCGTTCAAACGCCGCGCAGGTCTTCTTTGCAGGGACTAGCGGTTCGGCGCTGAAAAACAGGATGAAGCCGTCGCCGAATCACGAGGACTTCTTTGCCAAAATCGCCGCCCGAATCTGTCACATGTGATTGCACACAACATAGACACCATATTATTTAATTAGTTCGCTGCAGTGTAGTGTGTTGCAGTCCCCTACGAAGTCTGCAGCAGCCGCATCACCTGTATCGTCTTTGTCGGAGTCGTTTGATCGGTGCGACTGTCTGACAACGTCGGGCCTCATACCTGTCTAAAGCGTTCAACGCACTCCTTTTTGGTCTTCCCGGGCACTTCAGCCGCAATGGCAGTCCACCGTTCGTTCGCGGGCATTGTTGCGGGGTGCTTGGCCAGCGCCTTCTCAAGTGCCTGAAACCCCAGCGAACACACAAGAAAACAAACCGCGTTCGACGCTTCAAAATACCGAACGACACAGTTTCGCCACGGCGACGCAAGAGCGACTGCAGGAGCACTTACCATCTGTTGAGCAGGCGTCCAGTCCGTCGATTCAGCGGTTTCTTGTGGTTCTTTGGCAGGGCTTGCCGCGGTCTGGGGTCGCGTCTCGCCTACATCCTTTCTGTCTGGATCTGCATCGATTTTCTTGAACGCACCTTGATTGTGGACCCTAAACTGGTCGAAGGCCACCTGTCACATAGGGTAGAAGAACGCACACACCGAATCGCTTTCGCACCAGTCGGCACAGACTGCGGCCGCACTACGTAAGACGTTCGAAACGACTTCTTACCTGACTTATCTTCGACCCCATGGCCTTTAGGCTTGCGCCTTCTGACATCTCCTTGGTCTTCTCCACGACCTAGAAGCACACACATCACATGTACCGTACACCAACGCGCCGTGGGACATGGAACATCAAGCGGCGGACCTCCCTCAATAGCCGACAAAGCCACACGCATCTTTCACGGGGTTCACTCAAAACCCCCGCTGCCACAGCACTGCGTTTGCCTCGATGGATACTTCGAATCGACATGTCCTGACCTGCGCCAGGAATGCCAACATCTACCATTAGCTCAGCGACCTCTCCATATCATTTCATACAAGTGTTGGGGAAGAATTTAGTAACACTGCGACAGGCTATCTGCCTGTGGAGTGTCAACTACCGTAGGCTGTGCACTGCTCCGCGGGGTTACAATTCCGCGTTTGCCAAGGCATCCTCCTACCTCTTCCTGCGTTTTCGTACCGATAAGGTCCGCGATCAGCTTCCAGCGTCTCGCAGTCCCTCCGGGGAATTTTTGCAATCCTTTCGCAAGAAGCGACAGTTCATCAGGCGTCCAGGAACTCTGTCGAGCTAGCCGCTTGGCCTCCTCTTGGGCCTTTCGCTCCGCCTGCACGCAGTCACATCGCTGTCAGTTGCAACCGGCACATGCAAGGTCGTCGCGAACCTCCCCTTCTGCAAGGGCGCAACTACCCGGTCGCTTGTGAGCCACCTAAGCGTTTAGACACGGGCAGCGGCAGAGAGATAAAGACGAAAAAGCGGTCGGGCGACGCCGCCTGGGGTCCCGACAGGCAGACCGTGCAAGCGTGAAGGGATGTGAGAGACTGGGGTAAACCTTGGGAACCTCCAGGACGCGAAACGAACAGGAGACGTGCTCAACGAGGCTTAAAACAGATGAGCAAAGTGACCGCTTCCGCGTCACATGTTCGTTTGGAGAACGCCTCAGGTTAAATCAGAACCACACGATCCGCCAGCGGTTGTGAGGGATCGAACGGTTTTCGCGTACCTGCCGTCGAGCGTTCTCCTTCATTTGTTCTTCTTCCTTGATCCTATCAGCCTCCTTCATCTGGTGCATGCGCCGAGCAAAAATGTCGCCCACCTTCTGACATGTCTCCGGACTCGCCTCGCCCAAGCCCTCCGGGAGAGGGGCGGGGCTTTCTCCAGACTCGTCTACCAATGGCGTCTGCAGCAGCAGTGCACAGGAGTGGCACACGCTCCAGGTGTGTTGTAGAGACAGTTGTGGTGTCCATCTGAAACCTTCGCGTTTGTTGTTCACTGGAGACCTACCTCGATACATGCAACTTTCTGGATCTCGCCGCACAAGTCCCGGAGCTGGTGGAGATCGAGCTTTTGACATAAGTCTTGAAGCTGCAGCGAATCGAGAAACTGGGGGTGAGAGTCTCGACAGAACAAAGCGTGGAACTGTCTCGTCCGTTGCCGCCTGCATGCACGGGTAGAACAACGCCTGAATGAATTGATTAGGAGCTCTTTCTGAAGAATACGTCCTAGAGTTGGAGTACGGATTATTTAGAGCTTGGACTGTGTGTACCGGATCCAGGTTTTCCTGTGTCCTACCCGCCCGCCACGTTGAGCGCACAAGCTACTTACGCACGCAGCAACTCTCTGTACGCGGCAGCAGTGGAACCGTTCGGATCGGCACGCCCAGCCCAATCAAGAGGCGCGTGAAGGTTTCTCTTGTTTCTATCGCTCCGTCGTCCCGAGAGGTTGATATCCGCCGATGCACGCATGCCAAAGGACAAATGCGTCCCGCCGTTCGCAGGGACTTTCATCTACGTTGTTGCATGCGTTGTCCAAGTCTTTCTGCACAGCCAAAGCCAATGTCGCTGACCCTCCCAGGTCAACGTCTGGCGCGGCTCCAGCCATCTGTCAACAGCTCCACCCCAGTTTTGCCGCGTTTCCCTTGACCCTACCACTTCTTGTGGCATTCACGCTGACGTCGCTGCTCCTGCAACTCTCGCGTTCGTGCCTCGTTCTCGCGTCTCTCTCGCTCTTCCGCTTCTTGTCTGAAGACAGAAAATTCCCAAATGCGTGCACCCGTTTCTCTCTGCTCTTCAGCGCAGGCTCTGCGGACCCACCATCACCTCCACGGTCTCCTCCAACTGCAGGCCCCCACGACTTAGAAGTGGCAGCCTCCCGTGTCTCTGTCTCGAACGGACTCGGCGCGACGGAGGGATGAAGGCGATAAAGAACGGAACTCAAAACGCCAGAACCTGAGAGGCTCGATCGGTGCCCTGTCGCTGGTCTCCCTGAACCTTCCGCCGAGATCGCTCGACGCAGCCTCGTGCGTCACGGGGAAAGTACACACGCGCCTCCCTGCCTTTCCAGTCCAGCTGCGCTACTCGGCTCTCCCCATCCATCGGCTGCGCTCTGCTGACACAGTCGAACTTGGATCTGGCACAGAAGAAGGCCTGCTCTGGGGAGTAGATACTGCGAGATGGACTCCCTTCTAAAAGGTCACGGGGCAGTTCCACTTCAAACACCACATCAACAGTCGCTCGGCTTGGGTCTGTAAAGGGTCATTTCTCTCAGTCCACTGCTCGATCAACTTCCGAAGCAAAGACTCGACGCCTACTTTTTCCTCAGTTCCTCCTCCTCCCTCTGGCGTCGCTGCTCCTCAGCTACTCGCTGTCTCGCCGCCTTCTCCTCCTCGCGCTTCTTCTTCGCACTCTCTTTCTCCATCAAGACCCGGGGGTCGCTGCAGACGCAAGAGAGTCACTCGAAAGAGTCATTTCACACGGCGGCTCCGTTTCACCGCACCGCATCCCAGGCGAGGTGTCTGGACACTTCGCGCCTCTCTCCATCGAGTCACACGAGTGACAGACGAAGCGTGAAGCCCAGCAACGTTTGGAAGCTGCGTTTCTGCTGCTTGTCTCGAGCCTATCCATCACACATGACGCCGCCTTGTCTCCTTCGCTTTGTCGCTGTTTGCCGCCCTGTGTCTCACGCGGCTCTCACGCAAACAGGGATAAAACGGTACCTCCCCGCGCATGCAGACACAAGGTGAGACAAGACGAGGACGTGACAGAGGGCTCCACACAAATTATTGGCGAGGGAAGGGAGAGGAAACGAAGAAACCAGCCCAGGGTCGCGGCGAAGACGAATCCAATTCGGAAAGACGACTTCACAAGAAGCAGAACGGAGAAAGAACGACTCGTGGAGGTGATATCCCGAGAACAGCCGGCCAGCCCAGGGTCCCCACCTTGTCGCAGGAACAGGGAGACAGACGCGCGGAGAGACCAACGAGACGCCAAGGTCTAGAAACGCAGGACCGCAGGACCATTCGAGCACCGAACGCCCCGAGAAGAAACTCACACGGAATACGCCGTTTCAACGAGCTTCTGGATCCTGGCGCGCTCTGCCTTCACGTGTTTCTTCCGAATTTTCAAGTTTTCCCTCTCCATCCACCTGACGAAAGAAAGGCGACACAGACGCGCCACATTCAGCGGCCAGGGGAACTTGCCTAAACGCCGCGCGACCGAGCCGAACGCGACTCGGGTGTGAAAGCTGCGTCTCACAGGCACGATCCTCACTCCGGAAACAGACCGCCTCGTCGGGAGGTACCCTACATGTGAGCAAATGTGCATGTGAATATTCAAACATTCGAGCAGCAGAGAAACAAATGTTTATAAAGATATTTACAAAAATAGACGGATAAAAGTTGCTCTTTATCTCGCTATGCCTGCATATACGAATATCGAACGTTTATATATATATATATGTATATATAAACATATATATGTATATATATTTGATGAGGAGCAGAGAGATGTACACAGGTATGGACATATGTAGGTACATATATATATATATATATGTATACAAGCATATAGAGTGTATCTACGAACACAAACCTGAGCGAGGCAGCCGTTGCGACGCCAGAGGCGGTCGCGGCCCCAGAGAGTCTGTGGAACGTTGAAGCGACGACGAACAACGGGGCTGGACTGGAGCATTACCTTCGTTCTTCACGGCACTCCGCCTCGTTCAAGTCGTATTCGTCGTGGACGCCGAAGTCTCTCCAAGACTGGAAGTCAAACCAGAAGTCGTAGAAGCTGCGGACGCGACTCATCGGCGTTTGTGCGTCGCCCAGCGAAGGCACTGGGCGCCGCGAGGACCACCTGGAAAATGCAGAAAAACACAAAGTGGAGCAGCGGCAAGCCTTGGAACGCCGACAGGGGAGAAAAGGAACTCCACGCTTTCAGCTGCCTGCGCGCTCCAGCAGAGTGGAGGCAGACAGCGAGCGTGAGGAGGCGCCGGTCGGAGTCTCACGCCCACAGCCCCAGTCCGTACAAGGGAAAGGCGAAGAAGGAGAAACGTAGAGAGACGACAGTCCTGCAAGTTGTCACAGTCTCCACAGGGCAGGCACCGCCACGGACACCACGAGTCTCTGAGGGGCAAGATGCGGCGTGCACGAGGGACAGACGCCTGACCGCGAAAAACGGAGACTTCTCAACAAAGCAAGGAGAGCCGCGAGGCAGAGAGAGGGTCGAGGAGAGACAGGAGGATAGCTAGCAGAGGCAGAGAACACAGAGAAGGCGCATGAGAAAATCAGAGAACGCAGCAAACGAGCGCAGATGCGACTTGCCTAGCATTGCTCTGGAAGACAGGACCGAAAGCGGCAAAGAAGTCTTCCGGAGTCTTCGCGGCGGAGGCGGAGGGGATTGAATCATCGAACGGCAGCGCAGAGTCGTACTGCCGGCGAAACTCGGTGTCTGCAGAGGCGCCGCAAAACGCAGAGAAGAACCATCAACTCGACGCCTCGTGGCTTGGACGAGTTGCTCTCAGAGTACCGCACAATTTGTTCGCTCAGCAGTGTTCAGCCGGCGACTTCCTCGACAACTGAACTGGCTATCGACGATGCGGAGGTGCACAGTCTGAGGTAGAGAATGAAGCGAGAAAATTCACCATCTCAAAACCACCCGTCGCCTTCTATATCCTCGAGGGCCATCGCAAGAGTGAGGCAAGAAGAAGAGGGTGGAAGAACAACAGATTCACTTCGACAAAGGCTACAGGTCTCAGCTGGAGTCTCCGCTACTGCATCACGATTCCCTACACATTTATGTGAATCAGAACCCTGGAAATCTGGAACGAAGCTAAAAAAACATAAAATTCGCTCCCTGCGTCCCTCCTGTGAAGCCAGACGAGTAAACCTTCGGGACGCGGACGAGCAAACACCAAGTTCTCTCGAATCTACGTTCCAAGACAGACACGGAAAACGGTGTCCGTGTCTTTTTTTCTTGCCTTTCATCGATCTACCTAGGCTCCTCACTCACACACTTATTCATATATATATATATATGTATATATGTATGTATATATGTATATATGTAATAAACATGAATCTATAGACACAGAGGTAAACGGAAACACATCGCCTTGCGCGCCCTTGGGAGGGGCACCTGTGAGAGCTTCGTAGGCTTCTTGGATTTTGAGGAAGCGGGCATGTCCAGCGTCGGCAGATGCTTCTGACGTCGCCTGTCCATCGGTGAGTTCCTCTCGCTTCTCCTTTGCGCTGTGGGGAGAGCTGCGGCCAGACGCGCCTTCCTCGGAGCTTCCCGGACTCCGGCGCGTCACAGCCTTGTCAGGGTGATGTTCGAGGACAAGTCGCCTGTACTGCTTCTTGATCTCCTCTGTGGTCGTTCCCTCGTGGACTCCCAGAACCTCGTACAGCGTCTGCGCCTCGCCCAGCAGTCGTTTCAGACGTGTACTGCTGGCGAAGCAGGCGCCTCCGCCTCCGGATCCTTGACAAGGCAGGAATTCAGAAAAACAGATGGCACGGTCAAAAATGCGCGACTCTGTGGAGAGGAGCACCAAGTCGGCCCGCCAGCGAAAAAAAAGGCAGGACATCTCCATATACATATATATATATATATATTTATATATTGACATATTTATATATGTATGTATGCAATTTTACTTGCATTTATATATATATATATATATGTTAATTAATTCATGTATCAGGCTATAGGTATAGATGTTCCTGTGTAAAATATTCATGCTCATGGCGTCAGAGACAGAACGACGAAGAAAGTCGACAGGAGCAACGTAAGTGACGAGGTACCGACAAGAACAGAGCGTGAGTCGGTCCACATCACCACCGGCTGCGTCTGCATGCGATTGACGGCTGGCGACGACGGAGGCCTTCGTCTGTGGCCAGTGCTATGGTGTTTCGCTCCTGTCTCATGGGACATCCTTCTTGCTGCACTTGAGGAGACGCTGCATGAGGCTACCTGAAGACATCGAGGCCTTTTCTCTGTGCGAGTCGCCTTGATAAGATGGCGACGCTCCCCTGATTCGTTTGCTCTCGGTTTTGTCTTTCTTCTCCACTTCTTGCTCACGCCTGCCCACAATCAGAGTCTCTGCGTTCTTCCTTCTTCTTCCTCTGTCGCTCCTTTCCTTTCTCTTCCTCTCTTTTCTGCCTCGACACTCACCTGCTGTCTTTCCCTTGCGTTTACTTTTCCATCTCTCTTCGTCGACAGCGGAGAAGTCCTCGTCGCTCTCGTCTCCCCCTGAACATGCAGAGACAACAGCGCAACGCAGACGGCACTGCAGGCATTCAACCCCGTGAGAGATCCACCCATAAAAGGAAGACTCTTCAGCGTCCGTCTCTCTGTCCATACGGCTCAGAAGAGTCACGAAACAGAGACTTGGAAAGGAACAGACACCTCCAGGCGTCTCGGTCCACGTCGACAGGAGCGACGACGTACACAGACGATCTGCTCTTGCATGGATCTGCAGACGGAGATGAAGAGCTGAATAGGTTGATGGAGAGAGAAATCGAGGAAGACAGACTGCAAGACACAGAGAGAGGAAACGCCGCACCGGGTACAGGTACATTTGTGCGTCGATGCAGGTTCTGGAGTCCGAGTGAGGAGGTCGCAGGTTCCTGATGTATCGCGTTCAAGACGCGCTTTGCAAGAGGGCGTTGTGGTACGCAGACAGGGAAGGCGAAATGGCACTCACGTTTGGCGTCTTTGTCTTTCGCGCGTCCAGGAGAGACTCCAGCGCCTGCCTTCCTAGACGGCCGCTCGAATCGTTCCAGAAACGCGCGACCTGCGGCCTCTACGCGGCGCTGAGCGGTGCAGAGAGAACACAAGACTTGAGGGGGACAGGAGACGCTTGAGTCTCCCTCAGTGGGCTGGAAGTCGCGCAGGCGCGGAAGGAAGAAGGAAGGAGGGAAGAGGACGAAAGGAGACGCCATCTCGGAAGACAGGAAGGACCCAGAAAAAGCGCGAAGGGAGAAGCCAGAAGAGGAAGGAGACGAAGGCGAGACGGAGAGAGGAAGGAGAGGAAGAAGGCCGGCACAGGGAAGGGAGAAGGTGAAGAAAGAAGACCAAGGACGAGCGAACGACGAGGAGCGAGCGGATTTTTGCGAGGAAAAGAAAGCACTGAGGGACAGTCGACTAAGAAAAAGGTTCGTTCTCTCGATGCGTCCGTGGAGAAGGGACGACGCACCAGGAGACAGGGAGACGCAGGACGCCGGAGTCGACAAGAGAAATGGTTGCAGCGAAGAAAGCAAGAAACAAGCCTGAGACTCTCCGATATTTATACCGAGTGTGCTATGCAACAGAGCCTCTTTCTGCCTTTCGTCCCTTTTCCTTTCCTTCTTCTCCCCCCTTTCCCCTTTTATCTTATTTTTCCTTTCTCTCTTTCTCCTTTCTCCCTCACGAGAGGCTGTCACGGAGTGAGAGCCTGGCCGCGGACGGAGCCTGGGAGAGAGAACCGAACGGCGAAGAGCTACGGAGGTCGTCGTTCGGAGTCTTCGTACTCTCGGATGGAGGGAAGAAGGCGCGACTGGTCGACTTTCTTCCAGGAAAAGGACTTTCGACTCCAAGAATTCACCTCCCTCCTTCAGGTCGGCATGCGCATGCACAGCATTTTTCAGCAGCCCACGCGAAAAAGGCCCAGAGAGTGTCTGTGTCTCCCTTTCTACTTTGCCTGGGTGTGTGTGTGTCTCCCCGAGGCGGCTGCCGATCTCTCGTTCCAGTCGTTTTCGACGCCGCCTCTTCCATTTTTTCCTTTCTTCCCCGCGGAGGGTCTTGCCTTGTTTCCTGCTCCGTCGCTTCGCCCCCTCGCTGTTCTTCGCTGCCTCGACCTCTCCCCTCACGGTGCCCCAGGCGAAGTAAAGAACGGCGTTGCCCTTTGAAGAAGGAAGAACGACCGCCGGAGCGCTTCAGGCAGCATGAGATCTCAGTCTCATCTCCACAAAGGGAGGTTAAGAGGACAGAGAGAGAGCGAGGGAGGAACCGAGGAAACGTTTCCAGAAAAAGGAAAGGCACCAGCTTCGCTTGAACGAGATCCGCGAACGTCGCTGTTTAGATGTCAGCCACAAACCCCCCACCGCTTTCTCCTCGGCCTTTACTTTTACAGAAGCAGCAAAACGCCTGAGGTTTCTCTCGCCTCGATGTCGAGAAAGGCGAGGAGTGGAGTGAACTCTGCATATGCCACAGGACAGTTTTCCCACTGCGCTCTGCAAAGTCCGAAACGCATGCAGTTAGAACCGAAAAAGGAAGACGAAAAACTTTCAACGCCCCCTACACAGTCCACTTGCCTGCGACGCGTGTCTCCACTCTCGACAAAGCATAACGAGAAGACGCACGAGGCTGAAAAGTTCAGTTCTCACATCTCCCGAAAGCCCCAGTGCCTTTGTTGGTTCCGTTCGAGTTGAGGAAAGTCACGTTGTTCTCAAAGGGGGCACAAGCAGAGTGAATGCACGCTTGTCAGCGAGTCTGCATGAACCGGAAAAAGAAGGCTTTTCCCGGTTTTTCTCCATCTCTTCAGAGCTGAGCAGCTCCACGTTTTTCGCTGAACGGAGGGGAACTCCAGGATGGGCGTCGAGGCCTCGATCTAGGAGCACGAAGACCGGGAAAAGGAAATGTCACATGCAGAGTTGAAGAAACGATGCTACCTGCTTCGGGAAAGGGGACCCAGAGGAACATCCAGTGAGGAAGATAGGTGTGTGCAGGTTCATGCGAAACAGAGGCAGAGAGCTCTACTGACCTCACCGAAAAAATTGCTAGAAGCTTCCTGCTACCTGTCTGTTCACTGCACAGAAGAGAAAGTGACCGGAGGTCGTAGCTTGCTGGCGCGAAACAGCTCACGCAAACATGAAAGCCAGGAGAACGATGGTGAGAAGCCTGGCAAGCGCGTTTGAGCAGCCGAGAACCTGTTGGGAAATGAAAACACACGTAAACGGTTCCTCTTTCTCAGTCTACTTTTTCCAGATTCACTTGGACGCCTCGAGTTTCGCCGCCGCTCAAGGCACTCGGGCATCTCGCTCGTGTCTCGTTTTCCAGCCTTTGCACCAATCTCGGGGAGAAGAAACAGAGAGCGAGAAAGTGACAGACGACGGTGCGTTCCTTCCTCACGCCCCTTGGGGAACGCGTCTGTCTCTGGGGGGGAGGGGGGATTTCGAACGAAAAGAAAGCCGAAGAAACGAAGCAAAACAATGTCTAACGGGATGTGGTAGTACCTGAGACAAGACTATTTACAGTCTTCTCTGTGGAGTTTGTAAAGACGTTGAAACGCTTCGTTTACTGGATGCGACTTCGGTCATGTCCTCTTCGTGACTCTCTAACGTCGTTCAGGAGACTGTTCCCAGAGCACTGCATTCGGAAAGCCACCATTTCTTTAAATGCTCAAGTTGTCCAAGTACCCTCCTATTCACCTTCGAAGGAGTTAAGCCTGGTGTGTGTACATCGCCGAAAACTGTGTCGGAAACGACGCATGTTCCTCCAGACTGCTGTCTTTCTAAGCCGTGTTGCTGTCGGAGCCTCGTCAGATTCTTTACCAAGGATAAACGCGAGAAAAACACAGCAGTTTCCACGGTTCTTTCCATACACAGTGACTGCAGAGAGATCTCCTCTGTCTTGCAGTGGTGGAAGGGGAATCGAAGAAACCTACGCAATATACAGAAGATCTAGGGTACAGAGGAGGACTCCTGTAGTCGATGACTCTTTTTGATTCGACTGAAAGAGAGACTCTGGGAGATTGAACATCCTGAAAAAATCTCCGCAGGGTGTAGTTCGCGTCTCCACGTTCTCCGTTTAGGTACGACCTGCGTAGGACTGTTTTCTCTGTCGTTTTCGGCGCGTTTTACGTTCATGGTTGAGTTGCGAAAAGCTGTGTGGCGGTTCTTTTTCTTTTTCTCGAACTTTCCCCGCTCTGTCCCCCGGTCCCCTTTTCGTTTCCTGCCTCCTCCGCGCTCGTTGTCGGTCTGCGCCGCTTCCTCATGCCCCTGCGAAAATCGCGGGGGTCACCCGACGGCTCGGGCGGACCGGAACGCTCCTTCCTTGCTTGGCTTGTTGCACGGCCGACTTTGACTCTCGAGGCGTTTAGCAGCTTTTCTTTTCAACGCGTAGCTGCCTTTCTCCTGCAAGACTCCGGCTTTCCTTCCTGACTTCCCCGTCGTTGTGCGCTCCTCCCAACGAAAAAAAGGTTCCCCGGCGCGGAGGCTCTTCCCCATGCGTGAGAAACGACGAGTTTTAACTCGGTTCCGGTGAAAACCTTCAGGCTTGTCGGTCCCGTGAAGAGCCACAGCGAAAGAGGCCGGAACTCCGAAAGAGAGTTTTTCACTGCTCTCAACTTTTCCGCTGGAAAGAAGTAAGGAAACGCGGACCGTTCGAGGAACAATCGGGACGCTGCTTAGCCAGCAGGCAGCAGCAGGGCAACGCTGTCGGGTCTGATTTTAACGTTCGGCGTTTGAGAAAAAAGAGAAAGATGACAGAAACGCGTTCTTCCGTACGAGACCCTGAGAGAAATGACATTCAGTTCTTTCGTTTTCCTGCTTTCTGCGCAAAGATTTAGGACTCAAGAGCGCCTCTCTCTCGAGCTTCAAGCGAAAGGAATCTCTTCGCACTCCGGGCTCCAGGCAACTAGCTGCGGCTCTTCTTTGCGGTTTTCCGGCTTTTCTCGGCTTTAAAAAACTTCAAATCGACTTCTTTTTGTCCCCGGACTGAAGGCGATTTCTCGCTCCCCTTTGTCCCTGCTTACTTCCAGTTGTTTCGAGCCTTCTCGGCGTTCGCTTCTCCCGTGCAGCCTTCAGCGGGCCTTCCGCGGTTTTTTCGAAAAAAGAGAACTCAGCCAATTCTCTTCTCTCCGCCGCTGTACTTTTCATAACATCCGCGTTTTTCCGTCTCTCTGCTCTTTTCTCTGGGTTTTGTGCATTTCTCAAACGAAGGCTTGGGCTGCTTTATCGCTCCCGTGTCCTTCTCTTTCAAATTCTCTCTCTCCTCATTTTTCCTTGCTTCTCCTTCTCTCACCTTCTCCTTCTCTTTCTCTCTCGTTGTTCTTTTCTCACCTTCTTCTGCCCTCAGCTTCTCCTCTTCCTTCCGCCGCCTCTTGAGTTTGTTTCTTCTTTTTCTGCGGCTTTCTCCCCTTGGATTCTTCCTCTTTTGTGTCTGCGATGGCTGCGCCGCACGAGAGAGAGCCTTGCCCGGCCGGCGACGTCTCTCGAGGGAGCTCTGGGGGATTCTCTGCCGAGAAGTCAGGCGCGGCGTCAGTATCGGCCGCGCCTCCGGCGTCGGGAGGGACTGGTGGAGTTCCTCCTTCTCACGAGGAGAAAGACAAGGCAGCGGACGCAGAACAAGGAGACGCGACCGAGCAGTCGCAGTCGAGAGCCGCGAATCCGAGAGGAGGTCCGCCTCCCCTACTCGCCAAGCCGGCTCCACGCCTCTCCGACTTGCCTTCTTCGCTTTTCTCTCCTGAACAGAAAGCGAAGGTGGAGGAGCTGAGACGTCGGATCGACGACCTCGCGATCGAGGCTGAGACAAGCGTCTCAGCCTCCTCCTCAGTTGCCCAGGAAAACGGCGGAACCTCCGCCGACGCTGTGGCGCAGAAGCAGGCGCCCGAGAGGACCAGAAGCTCTTCATGGTTTTCCTGGAAGTCGGCCATCTCGTTCAGCTCAACTGCGAAGGAGGACGAGAAGAAGAACATGCCGCAGGAGGTGACGACGCTGCAGTGGGAAGAGCTCTTGTGGGTGGACGACGACCTCCTGCTGTCGCGCTACTTGAGGAGCTACGGCTGGAACGTTGCAGAGGCACACAAGCAGCTGCTGAGGACTCTCGCCTGGAGAAGAGAAAGAAAACCGCAGAGCATTTGTCCTGCAGACGTCATAGACGTTGCTCAGAAAGGAAGCATCTACCGGCGAGGATTCGACGCCGCAGGCCGGGCGATGGTCTACTTCAAGTGAGGATACGCATGGAAGAAAGATGGCGAAAAAGGAAGAACGAACAAAGCGAGGACGAAAAGAGGGCCATAGGTGAAGAAACAGAGTGAATTTGCCGCCATGACGAGAAAGGTCCCTGTTTCTCGCTTGTAGCCTCTCTCAATCAGCTCCTCCTTTCACCCAGGATTGTCCATTTCCTCTTCCTCTCTCCGCCTTCCCTCTCTCTCTGTCTCTCTCTCTGCTCTCGCGTCTCTTTCACTGCTCTCGCTTCTCTTTCACTGCTCTCGCGTCTCTTTTTTCTCTCGTTTCGCTTCCCAGTCTTCGCTTCGGTGTCTTCGAGAGTCTTTCAGCTCTCCGTCGTCTGCTTCTTCTCCTTCAGGCCTGCTTGCCCAGTGAAACAGCATGCCAAGTTCGCGCTCGCAGCATGTGCGACTGTTACGTCTCGTCTCAGTTCACCTTTTGACCTTCTTCGAGTCGTGTGTCTCTGCCGCGTTCTCGAGTTTTAGTTGGAAGTCCGTCACTGTTGGAAACGCAGCTGCGTTAGGGAGTCCTGCGTTCGCGAGATTCCGAGTGCAAGCGCGCAAAGGTTAGAAAGAGACGTCCACTCACCTTGTTTCCTTTGATGCGTCGCTGTCGAGCTCACGGTCCATGTAACCTCTGCACCTTTCGCTTCTGCGCAGACCCGGTCGCGACCCAGGGACGTCGTCTGCGTCGTCGCAGCAGCATATCTTGTACACGGTGGAGCGCGCGATACAGAGTCTGGACCGCATGCAGGGACGCGACCAGCTGGTGTTCTTGATCGACTTCAACGGGTGGGGAATCTCGCAGATTCCAAACACTGACGTCTCGATGGAGATTGTCTCCATCTTAAACGACCATTACACAGATGTGCTCGCGGAGGCGTACATCGTCGACGCCCCGAGTTACTTCGATGCGGTCTGGCGTCTCGTCTCCCTCATGGTGCATCCGGAGACGGCGAAGAAGGTGTTGTTTCTGAGCTCCAGGAATCCGGACCATGTGGAGGAACTCCGCAGAAAGATTCCCCCCGGCTACCTCGAGTCCTGCATTGGTGGAGAGTGCGAACTCGACTACGAGCACGACGCCTACTGGGAAGAAGAGCAGAAACAGTTCGCCGCCTTCGCGGACGCCCGACGAGAGGCGCTGCAGAGACTCAAGTCCGAGGAGCGACTGCAGCGCAGGGTCCGCAGGTGCCAAGGCGACACAGAGAGAAGCGTCGAGGAAGCGGAGGCAGGAGAACGCGAGGCGTGAGAAGCAGAAGAATCCCCTTCGACGGGAAAAGCAGGACTCGTGAATCATGTGGATGTGGAGAGAAGAAAGCTCGGTTTCAAGACTGTACGGAAGTCTGGACGCAGGCAACGACGGACAGATCGACGTCCGGTTACTCGTCTCTTCTTTTTAGTGTGTGTCTGTCGGGCAGGTCTGCGATTTTGCGGGGGAGAGGTGCATGCGAGAAGTTTCTTCATGAGGTCCGTGAGAATCCTCGCGAGGCGGAACGGAGCATAAATCTGTGTTTCGGATTTTCGCGGCGAAA
This sequence comes from Toxoplasma gondii ME49, assembly GCF_000006565.2. NCBI lineage: Eukaryota > Apicomplexa > Conoidasida > Eucoccidiorida > Sarcocystidae > Toxoplasma > Toxoplasma gondii. Next base: position 2,521,410 of record NC_031474.1, on the reverse strand, counting down.
GGAACCAAAACACTGGGTCGCAGTCGGCGACAGTTCTCATAGCTTTTGCTTTGTAACAAGACACACGGACAGAGGAAAGAACAGCAGCTCTCCGACGTCCAGAGTTGACTGGTGCAGGGTCGGTCGAATGCCTCGTTAAAAATTTCTCAGCATCCACATGGTTGCTGCCACCGTGAGGCCATCCTTCTACTCGAGATATTATGCAATGCATGCAACTTGTAACTGCACAGCTTCATGCCGAGAACTCTCTCAGGTCTCCCTTCCTCACTCTCTGACACAGATTCCTTGAGAATAAATCTGGAGGATCCTCTGATATCCATGGCCCGAGTAGCAGACAATTTCTGCCTCGCTCCCGAGATCTGAGGTAAAGTTGGCGTTCCACGGTATTTCGACCAGCATGGTCACAGACAGGAGCACCTTGAAACGACTCAGAGACGCAGCGCGTGGAGAGTCGACAACTTTCACCTTGTGTCCAGACTTCTGCAGAAGCTGGAAAAACGACTCCGGAACAGAAACATGAGTTGACACACGCTCTCTCCCCATCCCCCTTTCTTGCGTTCCCTCTGTCGAGCCAGAGAAAAGATGTCGTTAAACAGAATCGAGGCCGGGACCCTAACGACGAGAGCTTGGCCGCAGCTGTGGGCGGAGAAACTCACAACTTAACCATTTGAAGCCTTCAGAGAAATCGCGTAGTTACCAATCACACAGAAAACTGGAGAGACAGTGTTTTCGCACGGGACACAAATAAAAGAGCAACGCGCGTACAGATCGCCAATCTTCGACAGCAAAGATATGTTCGGAGGTACTCTGAATCGCTTCACTGCGAAGGTGGGTTCTTCACCGAAGTTGTATGATTCGTTCGCTGCATTCTTGGCTAAGATTGTCTCTTCAGAAACACTCGGTGGTGGGGAGTTTGTGAATGTGGAACTGCATGCCTCAAGTCGACTGGAAACGTGCAGGTCGACGGAGCTCTCGAGGCTGCCGGGGCGTTTTTCTGTTTTCCGAGACATCCGGCAAGTGCCTCGGTCTCCAGCGAGGAGGAAGTGCAGAAGGTCTACAGGACCATCGTCCTGGAAGTCATAGTCTCTGCAGCAGGCGATTTGATACGCTCTCGGCGACTTGGCGCCTCCGACGTATCTGCTGTGACAACAGGCGTTCTCTGGAGGCGTTACATATTGTTTTTTGGTCGAGGACTACCGCAGGCACACAGGAGACAGTTCCAGCAGTTGTGTTTGAACTTGGTAGCGGGCGCTGTCTCGCAGACGAGACAATCGAGCACTCCAGTCAAAGTGGAGACGACACTCGGGCGATTCCTCTTTTTCGGACTACTGTCAGTGACTCGCAGTCTCTGTACTTTTAAGCGCAGGAGGGAGGAGCAGGAGAACCATCGGCTCACGCGAGAGCAGGAGAGGCAACGCCTGCGCCTCAGCGAAAGAGAACAGCTAAAAGTACTGGACTGCAGGAGTTGCATTGCCAGGCTATGCCGCGTCTCCGCCTCCGGTTCTTTCTGCGCGTCACACGTTCCATGCCTGCCCACCCTCGTTGAGGAGTCCGCGCATGCAGTCCCGACAAGAAACAGGAGAGTTGCAGGAAAGCGGGAGAAGAGATGACCGACTCTAGGTGACAGGTGATCGTCGCTCTACCATGCAGCAGAAGCAACTCTGTGGAAGAGGGAGTTCTCTCTCGCCTTCGCACTGGCGAACTTTCTTATTGTCTGACGCAGGGGATGCGCTGCCGCATTCGCTCGAGTCAAGGCCAAGACCAACCGCGGAAGGCTGGTCTGCACTGAACTCAGAAGGTCCTGCGGCCTGCGTCGGATTCCTGCCGAGCGGTAATCACGGCTTTCACGGTTCCACGGATTTCTGTGTCGGCGAATGTGAGAGAAAGGCAGAAACCTGTGGCTCGGCAAGGACGCGCGTCCTTCCGCCAGAAAGCGAAGAAAAAAAACGCGAGGACACCAGTGTCGTTTTCCAGTGAAAGACGCCGAAACGCAAGCAACGGCACAGGGCCTTGGACGTTCAAGTTTCGAGGCAACGCACAGACATACTGACCACCGCATGTTTTCATCTGAAACTTCCAAACATGAAGCTGCTCACGCTCCATCCACCCTCACGGTCCCTGACTTGGCATCCGTTTCGTTTCGTAGATCTCTCGGCTCTCCACTTTGTTCAGGAGTTTCACAAACTGTGTCGACGTTGCCTGATTCCACCGATCCTTCAACTTATCCCTTTTCCCCCGTGGGCGACAAGAAACGATTTCGAGAAGCTTTGCTCTCAGTCCCTATGAAAAGCTCGAACGGCAGCTACCTTCCGACCGACCTCCTTTCTGCGTTTAAGCCAAAGCTGCACCTTTTCGTCGTTCTGGCGTCCTTCTCTTCCTCTCGCCTCCAACGCCGCTGCATTCTGCGTCTCTGCCTTTCCCCAGACGTATGTCCATTTCCGCCTCAATGCGCCTTTGTCTTGTTTGCGCCACACATTGCCTTTCTTTTCTCTCCTGTTTGCGTTCTGCCCTCCGAGTCAGTGGTGTTTGTCATTGCCGCGCTTCCGCGCCTGCGTCGGCTCGCCGGTCAGGCGCCCGCCGCGCTGTTTCTTCGTTTTCATTACTCGGTGGAGACAGAGCAGCGAGAAGAAGAGAAGAAAGATGATGACGACGGCATACGTGTATCCCCAAAAGCCACTGATAGCCTTGTGGTTCTCAGGAGACACTCGCTGCAGAGAAAGGAAAAGCCGAGTCGCAGACCGTCGCAGAATGAGAGGAAACATGCATTCGCGGGGAGCACTCACGACCACAGAAACCGACACCCGCCTCCCTCACATAAAAAGAATGCTTCACATGCGTTTCGCCTTGTCACTCTCTCACTTCGCTCTCGCTGCGTCCAGCAACATACACTGGAAATCAGCATGACTCAGGAATCCGATAGAGAAACATATTCCTAGACATATGCGGATGTGCGTGGACGTATGTAAATAGTAGATATCAGCGTTTACACGCATTTGTTGGCTCGTCTCCGTGAAGATGAAAGCCGTCACCATTGTGAAGCAACCGTAAAAAAATGTCGAGAGTTAGCGGGGGCTTGACGCCCTGACCATGCGAGTCCTCTGTTTCTCTCTGGAGGCTGGGGGACAGCAGGCCTTCACATATGTCTCGAGTTTGACGACCCTCCGGGGGGCCAGACAGGATCAGGAGTCGCGACAACCTGAATCGCGACATTTCTCAAACTGTCAGCCGCGCGAGGCAGAAACCTCCACTGCCTGTGCTCACCGCGAGTCTTCGGATGAGCTCCTCAGCAGCGTGATGCTGCTTCTTGGAAAAGCGCAGGGGTGTGTCAGGGCGCCGCAGCAGCGCAGTGAGTTTCTCTTGCACACTCAGAAGTCCTAGAAAAACTCGCTCAACTTGGTCGGGGGAAGAGAACCGCTGGTAGCAAGCGACCCAGGCGCCATGGAACATCAGCCGCAGCATCTCATCTTGCCTCATGCCCTGCAGAGAACCGCGTATCCAACACACTGGCATGCGGGGTGGCAGACGCAGCGGCACTGGCCTTCCGACGCGGTTTCCGCGCTTTTCGGAAAACCAAACAAAACGCGTTCGCGTCTTCAGCGCTCGACGCGACGCACCGCCAATGCGAGACTCGCAAACAAAGACTGCGTACGGGTGTGCACATTCCGGAGCATGCAGACAAACTTTCCTGCGAGAGTCCGGACCTGAACCTTGAACGCTCCACCTTCACCCCTTCTGGTCATCGAATGCGCATCGACTGCGGCGCTTGAAAAAGCGTCTCTCGCGCGAGAGGTTCACGACAGACGCCGAGCGCCGGTCACACGCTTTACTAGGAGAGGAAACTTCTTACAGAGTCGACCTGTGGTCTGCTGGAGCGTCTTCTCCCAAAACCTCAGCAGACGCCAACGTCATATTTGAGACGGACGCTCTCGCCGTTTTCGCTGCACTACCGAATCCGGTCTTACTTTTTTCCTGACAGCAAAGCGTCTAGGCAACAGATACACGCAAGGCGGACGCAGGCACTCGAAACTCCACATACGCAGGCTGCGCGACGCGCGGAGACAGACAGGACGAGACGCAGGCCAGATATTGGGTGCTCACAAGAACTGTCTGGAGGCTTGTACGGTGCGTGAGTGGAAGCGCGGCTCGAAAGGTTCGGAGCAGGGCGAGGCATGCAGACCGCGCTGTTAGTTTTCAACATCTTAAGTATAATCAACTTAATTTGAAGGAATGAACACACTTTACGTCGTCTCGTGTAAAGATCCAGATGGACAGAAACGGCAAGGCAAAAGTCGAGAGGGGCTTCGGTTGAGACGGCGCCTACTTTCTCGGGAGACGCCTTCTCGACGAGAGCTTTGTAGAGGGGTCTGTTCTCAGTAAAATGCTGGTGGGCTATCGAAAAGCAGCCGACGGTCTTCATCATCCGATCGGTGTCTGACAAGCGATCGTCGACGCTGAAGAGAGGAACGCACACAGTCGGATGCAGAGGAAGCGCCCTGAGGCCGGTGCCTGCGAAGGCGAGAGGGAGAGACAGCCTAGGGACGCAGAAGGCGTCGGCGGAAGACACCGAGAGAAGAACGAAGGGAGCACGAAGGGAGGGAGAATGGGAAAAGACGGCGAAGCAGCGAGAAGGCGAGACGGCAGGAGGCGCAAACAAGAAGAGGAAGCGTAGGAAAGGAAAGAGAAAGACGAGAGCAAAAAACGGAGAGCGCCAACAAGAGAGAGCCGCCTTGCAGTTTTTTTTCTGAAGGCACCGTCACACAAGATCCCTTCTAAGCACAGAGTCGTTCTTCATTCTTCTTTTGGCCGCATTTCTCTCTCGCATTCTCTCTCTTTCTCTCTCTCGCTGTCAGGCTTGTCACACACGAGTACAGGCATGCAGGGTGTTTTCTCCTGGCCTTTGCAGAGAGGATCCGCGGCAGTTTGCCTTCTGAACGTTCGATGCATTCGCGCGAAAGGCCTTACCGGTCCAGGCTTCTCTCCAGTTCCGCGTCGAACTCTGCAGTGAGAGGGCTATGCCTCAGGTCCGCCGTAATCCGGTCGAGCATCTCAAGCTCCGCCTGCACCACATCGGAGACAGTGACGCTCCTGTCTCCAGCGTCTCCGTCGTCGCCAGTCTGTGAGGTTGGTTCGGGTTCCTCGACGCTGGCTTCCCCGAAACGAACAGGCGAGGGCGACGAGGCGGCGGCAGGACTCTCAGGTGGGTGCGCATACGCCGCAGCCGGGAGGGGAGAAGAAGCAGAGGGGATGGGGAGCAGCGGCCCGATGAGAAGAAGCGCAACCAGGCAGCCGAGGAGCGAAGAACCAAGCGAGCGCGTTTGCCGGAGAGAAAGAGAAAAAAAGGGAGAGCTGAAGAGAGGAGAGCACCTCTGAAAGTCTCGAGAGGAGGGAGGATCTCGGAGGGAGCACGGAGAGATCGAGAAGAACGAACGGCAGTGGTGTCGAGAAGACCAGCTCCCGATGCTGAGAGGCGAGAAACGCGCAAGGAGAGAAGAGGAGAAACATCCAATGTCCTTTGCTTTGCCTCTCTCGGCTCGCCGGCACCAGCCGCGAGAGGGAGTCGGCCTGTCTCGTCTCACGGACACAGGAGACATCCTTCTGACAGAGACAGGGAGAAAGGCAGAGAGAAGAAGATAGAGAGAAGAAGGTAGAGAGAAGAAGGTAGAGAGAAGAAGGTAGAGAGAAGAAGGTAGAGAGAAGAAGGTAGAGAGAAGAAGGTGGAGAGTAGGGAACGCGGTGGAGGACAGACAGACGGACAGGGGAGGCAAGCCACGGAGGAAAGGGGAGAGCACTCGAGAGACAGAGAGACAGGTGGAAGCAGGGAAGGCAGGAAGCCGAAGCGAAAAGAGAAGAGAGAAAGAAACCGAGGGAAACAGAAGCGACAAAAGGTGCACAGAGATGTCACTCATCGGTCGCGTCCTCGACTGAGGCGCAAGCCGCCATGGCGCCGGCTCCTTGGCAAAAGGTCCCCGGAGAGGACGCAGTTCCGTCGAGGCAAAAAACGGGCAGGCCGGAAGGAAAAAGGAAAAGAAGAAATCTCCACGAAGAGAAACTGGAGAGGCATGGACGGCCAGAACGACTGCGAGAAAAAGCTGACGCGAGAGCAACGCCTTCGGCTCCTTCCGTCCTGCGAAAAATCGGCCGAAGGTGACCCTCAGCTGCGGAGGCATTCGGCGTTCTTTTTCTCCGACACACCACGAGTTGTTTTCTTTGACTGCCTGTACTGGAAGAGCAGAGAAAGCGACGAATTGACAAGCGTCGCGAGAGAAGGATTGAAACTGATTTCCCCCCGACTTCTCCAGAGACCTGGAGGTCTCAGTGGTGCACACCACCGCAGTCTCAAAAGAACTCTCAACATTCGCGCGCGAGAGAGACCCCCCGCAGCAACAGGCGAGAGGTCGTTTTCCTCTTAAATTTGAAGCTCTCTGTCATGGTGAGAATCGCCTTTTCCACAACCTCGTCAGCTGACGTCTGTGAACCTTCCCTGCACTCCCCCTTCTTACCCTGGCCGGATGATATGATCGACTGATCACCGATTCTTCTTATTCTAGATGGGGACGACCTCGCGGCGGGCAGGCTTCTCCGGCTCGGCGCCGCTAGAGGCTGAACAAGCCTGGAGCTGGAAAGAGAGGAGGAAGCCTCATCCTGTGCTGTCCATGTCGAACTTCGTTACATCCGTGTCTCTCCTTTCCTCGTCGCTTCTTCATTCTCCATCATCATCATCATCTTCTGATTCTTTATCCCCGTCTTCTTCTTCTTCATCTCCTTCTTCTTCTTCTTCATCATCTCCTTCTTCTTCTTCTTCATCATCTCCTTCTTCTTCTTCATCTCCTTCTTGTTCTTCTTCATCTCCGTCTTGTCTTCTTTTTCGGTCTTCATCGCCGCCGTCTCCCCGTCAGGTCCCTTCGTCTCTTGTTTTCTTGGTTGCCTCCTCTTCGTCTGTTTCCTCGGCTTCGTCGCCGCCTCCTGCTGCTGGCGTCTCGCGCAGTCTCGCGTCACGGGTGAGGCCAACGTGCGTCGGCTGTCGCTCGTTTCCTTTTCGCTGGCCGAATTCGGCTGCCGGGTCTCTGGCCAGGCGTCGGGCTTCTCCTCTCCTCTTTTGTCTCTTCCTCCGGTTCTCCCTCTCCGTTTCCTTCGCATTGTCCCTCCTTCGCTGGCTGGCGTCTCTCTGCTGCTCGCTCTGTTTCTTCTCCGTCCTGTCCGTACGCCTTCGCTTCCGGCGCGGCTTCGCGTCTGTCGAGGAAGATGGACGAAGAGCTGTTCATGCCCGAGAGCCTTCTCGACTGCACGTTCGCGCTGTGCCAGGATCCACCGGAAGGATGCGCCGCGTCTCCTGTCTCTTTAAAACTGTCTCCGGGTACTTGTGTCTTTCCTTGTGTCTCTGTTTCCCCCCAACGTTTGCTCCGGCCTCTGCTGCGAGCTTGCGGGAGCGTTCACTGCATCCGTTCTCTTCCTCGTCTCCTCCGTGCTTCTCCTCCACTGCGTATCGCTCCTCGTTCTCAGTTGTCTCCGCTCCCTTGCCGATCCCTGCCTCCTCGTTGCGCCGCTGCCCGCCAACGAAGCGTCGCCATTCTCCCTTGGCCTTTCAGGAGCTTCGCCTCGCTGTGCCGCGCCTCGCGTCTCCCGTCGTCCAAAGGATTTCCTCCTTGTCCTTGCCGCTCCTCTCGAGCATGCCTTCGTCGGCCTCCCTCGCCTCAGGGGCGTCGTGGTTTCCCTCTCGACAACGCATCCTCAGAGACAACTGCAGACCTCGTTCTCTTGTGCCCTTCTCTGCTGCTGCGTTCCTCTCTTCCTCGTCTGTGGCGTCGCCTTCGTCTGCTCCTACGCAAGTACACTGCGCGACTTTCTCGCCGTTCCCAGAGGGGCCGCAGCAACGGAGTGACCCAGTCGGTGTACCTCGACCTTCTTCGCCTCATAGAGTCTTCGGGCAGGGAGACCGTGGAGAGGCGGCTGAGGAGTCTGCGGAAGGCTCTGCAGAAGACGATCCACTTGCAGAAGTGGATGCGTACCTCGACAGTCTGGAGCGCGAAGAGACGCGCCGCATTCGAGGTCGAGCGCGGCGCAGGAAAGCAGGCAAGGACTGTCTGGTGAGAGCTGTTACGCCTGCGTCGTCGCTTGAAGAGAACGCGTTTTTCTCCTTCTCTTCTGCGCAAGAGGCTTCGGCCTCTGCGGCGGACATGGACTCGCCTTCTGCCTCGTGTGACGGTTCTTCCAGCGAGCAGACTGGAGATCCGAGTTCGCGGCATGCGCGAGAAGGTGCCGCGACGGCCTCGAGTCGCAGGGCGGCGACGCGGGCCAGCGCCGGAGACGAAGGCCTCGTCTCCAGAAGAGCTGAAGAGCTGATCGGCGACGCTGCAGCTTGGGGAGAAGTGACTGTGGACCGAGATGAAGAACTCCCGTCACCGCTCGACGAAGGCTTGCTCGCGAGACAAGCCAGCGCTGTGTTGGAGCTGCTGGGGTGAGCGCCGCGAGTTGCGGAGGAAAGAGAGCGGTGAAGAGAGACAAGGAAGCGGAGAGACGGTCGAGCGCGACGCGCGGAGATGCGCCGCAAGGCGACACTGAGAGAAGAGAGCAAAACGCAACGCATCTGAACGGTGGAGGGTATTGGTGGCAGCGCGCGAAAACCAGGCGCCGACCGTGTTTGTGCGTTCTGATCTCCTTCAGGCTCCGGGCCTTTTCTGTCTCCGTACACTTTCTCGACGCGGAGAAAATGACGCAACTCAACCGAGCGAAGAGAAATACAAATGCGCCGACAGACGTACTCGCCTTCCCCTCCCGGTCGCCGACAGTGTATCGCCGTTTGCGGTCGTTCCTCACTCAGTTGTCTCTTCCACGACAGAGCGAGAGGGGAGAGAGCGGCGACGTAGCGACGCCTGCGAAGGAGACCTCCGAGGACTGGGAAGCGTCCTCGACTCTCATTCCTCTCAGAAGTCCCGCGGATCTGAGTCTCGGCGAGGTTTTCTTCTGTTCCAGTAAGACCTGCAGCAAGACAATCACCGCAGGGGGAGCTTCCTAGCAGCCGAACCGCTCCTACGCTCACGCGTCGGCGGCGCAGGAATGGCGGAGCTCCTGTTGAGGGGCGAGACGTCAGGGAAAAGCTTCTTGTTGCTTTTCAGCTTCCGAGCGCTGGGGAGAGCAGCGGAGTCTGAAGAAAGGCGGTTTTCCGCAGTCCACAGTAGTTCTGACAGAGAATTCCTCACAGGCTTTGTTGCTTCTCTTGCTCAATACTCAACGCCTCTAGACGTTGAGTGAGTCGTTTGTATCGACCAGCTTGGCCGTTCGTTACCGGATTATCTGCCTGCTTCTGGGCTCGTCACCAGGCGAAAACATCGAAGGTTGCCTGAAACCGAGGACCTGCGAAAGAAGAGGCGCAACATTCTGGCGCATGTTGGCCACCCGTCGCCAGGCCTGCTGAGTGCTGCGTCTCCTCTTCTCTGCGGGAGGCGCAGTGACGCCGAAGGAGTCAAGATTCGTTGAAAAATATTTCATTCAATACATGGTCTGCTCACGAGATGTCGTGAAAATAGAGAACGGTCTCGCTAATTAAATGCTTTGCTAGAAAAATATTCCGGCAAAAATATCTGCTGAATAGTTTTCGAAGACATTGTTAAACAAAGGTTTTCTAAATAGCCGAGTAACCCACTAGCTGGCTTATTAAATAAGGACTCGGTTGAATTACTGTTCCGTCAAACAACTACTTTGATGTTGCAGAGTCGGATTCTGCAGTAAAAGGTTTAGGAATTCCACGGTGTTTTGAATGTGACCAGTTGCGTCTCGCGACTTCTCTCAGGTGCAATTCAGGACGCGATTGACGCAGACAGACGCGAAGCGGAAATACTTGCAGAAAGCGGCCGCCCCTGCGTTCATCTTGGAAGGTAGAGAATCAACATGCATTGTCAGAGTCATCGAGGTCCTCCTATTCGCGCGTAGATCCCAGCGACGCACCTACCTACATGTATCTTCTTTGCATCGGGTCTTCAACTATCGATCGATCTGGATGTATATTTATTATGACTGTCTCCCCCGTATCTCTATGTGCATGGACGATCTTCCATGCGCCTCAGATATATCTCCTCCCATATCTCTATCTTTATCCGTCTCTTTTTATTCGTCTATGTCTTCACACGTGGACCTGTTTATCTACCTACATGTGTACTGTCTCGTTCTTTTTGGAGCGCGTGACTTGTTTCTCTACGGGTTGAAATGAATGCCGAAGTGACGCCTTGCAGAGACTCGAGCGGGATCGGCCTCGGCTTATATTCGGTCACGTTTTCTGTTCCGTTTTCCTCCTCCGTCACCTCAGCGGCATCAAAGACCTCTTGAAACCGCGACTGTCCGTCCCCGAGCGCCTGCCGCTTCTCTTCATCCATGCAGTGCTGCACCTGCTGGGGTAAGCGAGACCTGAGAACTTTCTGGACAGACTCGGACTGGGAAGGAGGCTCCCGAAGTGAGCACCTTGGAGGTTGTACGGCTTGTCCAAAAAAAGTGAAGATCCAAGGCGACGAGCCTGCAACGCAGCCGACCTCCCTAAGAGGAGACGAGAGCGCGCGCGACAGAAAGAAAGATACTGATACTTGCTTTGGATTCAGCTCGCCAACTGCATGCATCTCAAACGATCGAACTGCATGTGTATCGAGAAACATGTTTATTCGCGACGCACGCGGAAGCCTGCGAAGCGTTGAACCCCAGCGTCGTTTGCAACTGTTTTAAGCAGTGGAGACTTCTTCGCCCCTGGTGCGACTTTCAAGAAAGACTTCTTCATCTTGTATTTCTTCGTGTAGACCCACACTACTTCGTCTTGAGGTATTCAAGAAACCATTATCTGCGACTCGAAATAGACCGGTCGAAGTAGGCAAAAACTGGATGTATTCGAGCGCAGAGTTCTGCCGACGGATCGCAGCATCTGTAGGTCTCGTTCTGTTGTGCCGCAAGGTGCTCGACTGCGGGGACGCCTCCCCGTGTGGCTGAAGCGCTGAGCGTTCCACCTTGGTCATTTTTTTCGAGGTTGTCTTCCGTTTATCTCCCGATCCTCTCGTGCTTTTCTCGAAAGGCTCCGCAAGCGGTGGTGTTTGTCTGTTTCAGCTTCGACCACGAGGAAGAAGGAGACGCGAGGGAAATGGAGGCTGTGGAGGCGGCGCTGTTTGCGCGATTTCTCAGACAAGCTCAGCCGTAAGACCCGCGGGGAGCCGAGCCTCGGTCGCCTTTGTTTTCGGTGCATACGCTCTGTGTTTGCATCTCCAGCGCGGCTGCATTCTCCGCCAATCGCGAACCATGCGCCGTGATGCGTTGTAACCATCGACGAAGCTTCATGCAACGTCGCGTTGCTTTGTGCTCACTCTCTCTTTGTTCGCGGTCGCGCTGCGGGGGGTTCTCTGTGGCGCGACGTCTCGCGCTTCGCTTCATGTCGCTGTGTCTTCTTCGCGCTCGTGGAAGTCTCGAATCCGCTTCATCGGTGCTCGCGCTTTGACTCGTTGGTGACACAAATGAAAAACGTCACCGGCACTGGGCTCCAGTGCTCTTCAGCGACCCTCGAGAGCCGAACCAGGAGTCCATCACCTCGCAGTCTAAAGACGCTCCCGTGAGGTTCCTTTGCAAAGGCCTAGAACTGTCATTTGCCGCGTCTGACAGAGGGAGCTTGCTGCCGTTCACCTTGTGCCTGCGGTCAATCTGCGTTTGTGTGCAAGTCGCGGTCTCCCTCTGTCTTCGCTGAGGCAGTTGTGGTGTCATGGTTACTGGAGGTCGGTGCGTCCTCTTGCGCGTCTTTCTCCCCTCTCTGTTCACAACTGCTGAACTGCGCGAAGAGGAGGCAGAAAGCAACCATCGCTGTGGTTTCATTAGAGTCCGTGGAAAAACGCACACGAGACCGGCTGTCTGAAGGGTACCTCTTTTGAAAGCCGGGTGAAAGGAAATCTCACGCGGCTGTTGACGTTGTCCAAGACACGAGAGACAGCACTCGGATTCGCAACCGAGAGCAAGGACTCTTCCGTCCCATTTTTTCCGGTTCACGAGAGAAGAAACACTCACCTTTTCTTCAAGGCCTTTCCTCTCACCGGTGTCGACGAGTCCTTGCTCTTGCGTTGTTCCCCTAGGCGAGGTTTGCTGCAGGGCGGCGGACCTGCGGCGCCGCACTTTCTCCTTGGAACTGGTCTGGACGTTTGCTCGATTTCGCGCATGCAAAGATTCCTCCTCCGCCAGCTGCGACCCGATCTCGAGAGGGCGTCGAAGAGCTCTTTCGTGGAAGTGAGGACGCAAGAGAAAAACGCCGCATCCCCGAAGCCGGTGAGCAGCTTCGGACAAACAGACGAGACGGAGACACGGCCTCTTGAAAAGCAAGTGAAGGACGGCCCAAACAAAGAAACCGCGTCTCCGGGAGAGGCTCCAGTCTCCGCGTCGGAAATAAGAGTCTCCCAGGAAAGGCCAATCGGCGACCCCGTGGGGTGTATCTCCACCCGACGCCTGAAGCGAGCGCTGAACCGGATTCTGACGCCCTTGGAAATTCTCGATTTCCAGAGGCGGTTTGGCGGCCTCTGTGAACTTCTTGACGCTTCCTGGCCCGGGCCAAAGTCTGCGTTGAGTGTGCAGGAGGAAGGGAGGAACCTGAGAAAGCGCGCGAGGAAAGCTTTTGAGGGAGAAGAGGCGAAGAAAGCGGCGGCGACGGAGCCGCGAAGAGGAACGGTCGCAGCGCGCGAGAGAGAGGAAACGAGAGCGCTACAGAGGGAGTGCAGCGAGAAAAACAGTGAGAACATGGGGAAAGAAAACGACACCGATCTGTCTCGGACTCTGCGACGCGCCTCAGCGTTTCTAGCGAAACGCTTCGCCGCCAAAGAGGCTCTTGTGAAAGCCATGGGAGGAGCGGGACTCCGACATCTCTCGAGTCGTAAGCACAGCTGCCTGTGGATACACTCCGTGCTACTCATAGATACACGGGACAAGTATCTGGAAACAATACATATATACATACATATATGAATATGTACACATATGTATATATATATATATATATATATTTCTGTGAATACATGCAATTCTCTAAGTGTGTTTTTGTGCCAGTCTACGACAAAGTCTGCTGCATGCACATATGCGTACACATATGCGCATTTATCTCTATATACTTATATATATATATATATATATATGCATGTATATGGATCAGCATGGTGAGAAGGATCGCCTTGAGTCCTTCTGGCTCTTGTGTGACTGTTTGTGAGGTGACAAGACATCAGTGGCAGTCTGTCTTTTCTCGGAGGCGTAAGACGAGCAGCGAAGATGAACAGTCGGGGGTCGCTGCGGCGTGTATCTCGGATCTTGGACGTTTGCGGAAGTAGGAAACGGTTCCGGGCGGGTGTCGACTCTTCTCTGCAGCTGGCGTGGGTGCATGTTTTTCGACGCGCTTCTTCTCTTTGTTGCCGTTCGAGCGACTCTTGGTTGTCTTCCGGTGTTTGCATGCAGAGGGGATTCGCATGCGCGACATCGAGATATTCCAGGGGCTCAATGGCCAGCCACTGGTGCGCCTTCTCGGTGAGGCTCTAGCGCTCCAGCAACAAAAGCGAATTTCGAATCTCTTCGTTTCCATCACTGACGAAGGCGACATCGCCATGGCTTCCGCCACAGCCGTCGGCACGTGACACCCTCAAAAAATAAAAATAAATTTAAAACTTTTTTTTAAAAAAACACTGGAAACTCCATGGTCTCCCAGCCCCTCCGTGGAAAAAAACCTGTTTTTCTCTTACGTACATATATATATATATCTATGTATATGTACAAGAGACGATGTGGGCATCCGTGGATGAGTGCATGTATGTTTGAACGGGCGTTCGGAGTTTTACCAATAGAAGACATGCAGGTAATTTTTTTCGGATTTGAGGCTTTTTTCTGGGCGAAGGCCGCGTTCTCGCTGCTCGCCCGTTTCTTCTGGGAACGCGTGAGCCGCTTGAGACGCTCGAATCAAATCGGAGAACGTCGCCTCGATGGCTCCGGAGGGGATCGCACAGGCGACAACGAACGGACCCCACGTAGTTCTCGCATGGCTCGGAAGGAAGCGTAGGAAGCGCAGAGCGCGCGAGTGAAGCGGTGGAGAGACGGTGCGTGTCTACGGAGTGGACGAAGCAGGAGAAGGCAAACGACAAAGAACAGATCCAGCGAAAGGGCAGATGGGAAGGATAAGTCTGGCCAATAACGCGTTCGCAGCAACGACCCCCCGAAGTGGACAGACGTAGACAGCAGAGAGGACGAACGAAGCGTCTCAGAAGGTACCCGATACAGTCCTGAGAAAGAGGGAGAGCTCTCTCTCGAAGAAACGAAGCTGTCGCGTCGCCTAACCCGTCGATTTGGATCTTGAAACATGGCAGCTCTGTGTGTGTGTATCTCGTGACGTCTTCCGAGATCTGTCTCGAGGGGACGGCATCCACCATATACGCATTTCAGAGAATTCATTGGAATCTGAGGTGAGCTAGAGCGTTCGAGAGGTCACCGCCCTCCAGACGCTCGGTACCGTTGAACTGGGCAAGGGCGTGCAAATCCTGCGTCACCCCCGCGACGGCCAGCATCGAGATGACCAGCCAACCGCAGATTTGCTTCGTGCTCCTTGTCTTTACTTGGAGAGACGACGCGGCGGGAGTGCTCGCGTATCCCCTCGTCAGTCTGCGCTCAGACGGCAGGCACAGAAGCCCAGGCCTCTTGGGAACCTCAAAAAGAGAGAAGCGAGACTGGAGATCCAGGAGGACGGACAGTGACCCGCGAGGCGCGAGAGTGGAGGGCCAAGGTGTAACGCGAAAATGAGGAAGCGAGCAGAACGGAAGTCAAGAAAAAGCAGAGTTGACACACCGAGCGAGAGAGAAGAAGCGCGATGGAGCTGAACGCGAGGCAGAACGCAAACAGGATCGCTGTTCTCCTTCGCGTCTTGAAGCCTTTCGCTGTGACTTCCCATTCGCCTTCTGTTTTACGAGGCTTCTTTCTTTCAGTTCCTTTCTCTTCCGCGTTGGGCTTCGGCCAGACATTCTGCTTTCCGTTTCGAGTCGCTCCGCGCCTGTTCTCTTGTCGTCGGTGCATGCAGAGCAGAGACGCTCAGGGAAGACCTGAACCATCGCGCGGGTGCCCAGCTGAAGCGCCTCCCGCTGGGCTACTCATCATCCCGGCGGTGGTTCCTGGAAAATCCAGAGAAATCGCAGAGGCGGTCGTGTCGAATCCTTCAAATGAAACGCTGCAATTCCGAGGCAAATCCAGTTATTCTCTACGTCTGTCTGTTCATACGTACTTCACACAGACACAAATATAAAAAAGATGATCGTACATGAATACCTGAACAGGCAAATGCACATACACATGTATACTCACGTACTACGTCGATCTCTCGTCGACAATGCATACGGAAATATATTAACATGCAAATACACACATCACCTAAGATATACGTATCTATGAATCTACTTTTGGTGATAGGGTGCAAGCCGAGTGATGCACACGCAAGGAGGGACTCGGAGCCTTTTAGGAGGCATCGAAGCGATCGTCCTCACAAGAAGAGTACAAAGCGTGGAGGCTGGAATATAAAGACTTCCAGCTTCGTCCTTACCACTGTCGAGATCAGAACTCAGATGGCTGGGTGTAGGCAGCACCGCCGCGTCGTTCCTCTCTTCTCCGTCCCCGTCTTCTCTCTGTCTCCTCAACTGCGTCTCGTAGTACATTCGCACCAAGTAAAAGGCGACATCCCTCGGCTCCTCTTCTCCTTCCTGTTCTCCCGGTTGCTCCTCTGCTTGTTCTCGCTCTGGTTCTTCCTCTGGGTCTCCCCCCGCTTCTCCTTGGTCGCTCTCTCCGGCATCCAGAGGGTCTGAGGTCGTGTGGGGAAACCGCATCTGCGCTGTGTGGAAGGAAGGCAGAGACTCGAAGGAAACGAGAGCTTGGTCGCCTCCTTCGTTTGCATCTGTCTCCGTCGCGCCTCTCCCCTGTCCTCGGTGGACGAGACGAGAACTGCATTCATGCGCGGGAGACACCGCGGGTCGCGCCTCGCCGTCCGGCCCGTAGACACGAATCTGAAAGGGCAGGGAAATGAGCAATGACGTCGAGGAAAAAAACCAAGCGAAGAGAGATCAGTCTAGGCACACACTGATGTACAATTAGGGACGCTCCTCCATCGACCTGTCAGATCTCACGTACCTATCTATCTCCGTCGCTATCACGAATCTACCTACATATATATATATATATATGTATATGTATATATATATATATATATATATATATATGTGAATGTGTATATGCGTTACCTGAAGCAGGACGGCATGGACACACACGGATCGCTATCAATGTGCAGATACACTTATTTCAATGTATCGGGGTGCAGATTTGGACATGCAGTCCGTCAGGAGGAGGACAGTCTTTGAGCAGCTTTGAGAAGTTTCTCCAGTCGAACAGATGAAGTGAGAAGCGCTCTAGGGTCTCCCTCCCAACAAGCGTCTAGCAGAGAGACGTCTTTCGGCACCCAACGTTGGCGTCTCTCTTTGCTCTGCCCACGACTGTGTGCCGCTCCTGTCTGTGTTGAGAGAGCCGCGGGGAGAGACGAGAGGCTCTGCTGCATTTCTCGGGATGTCGGGCAGAGGCCGCGGCCCTACCTGGCGGACATGCACATCGCGGCCTTCGTGGAAGGTTTGGAGAATCGCAATTTGAAGGCAGAAGCCGCCGACGTAGTCGAGGGTGTCAAGCCATGCGTAGAAGGGACTCAGAGCTTCGTCGCGTGCGTCCTCGAAAGGCAACCGGCCTGCGTGTTTCGCCTGGAAACGGGCAAGCGATGCAGAGCAGAAAGCTGAGTGGAATGGAGAAGCAGAGAAACGAAGGTGGACGACCAACGCGAGCATTCCGGTGACAAACTGTCGAAACCACACCCGAGACAGAGGGCGGCGCGCCAGGGAGGCAGACAGTGAACGCGAAAGAGACAGGAAAGGATGCAGAGAGAAGAGAGAAGACCGACAACGACGAGGAAAAAAAGGGGGAGGCCAGAGGAGAAGGAAAGACGAAAACAAGACATCGAACAGAGCTACAAAGACACAAACATAACACACCAAGCAAAACGCAGCAGAAGAGTCGGGGAGAGAACGGCGTCTGGAAACGTCGAAGCAGAGAGCGAATCTCGATGGAGGCCGGCAGGCGCGTTTCATAGAAGGTTACGCAAACGGCCGGCGACGTCGTCGAGATCGACCTCGATCCGTTTCCTCGCCGATTCACCAAGAAGGAAGACAGCAACAGACGGCGTTAGATTCCCCTTGCCGTAAGCGTGTCTCAGCAACGAGGCAAAAGTTGTCCGCTAAGTCTGCGTACTCGGAGAGCGTCCTTCGGATGCAGCAGGATAGACCACCAAGCGGCGCCTTCGTCGCGCGCGCCCGGCTCGTACTCCGCCTCTTTCGCGACATGCAGCGTCGTTGGGCTGTCGCCTAGAAATGGAGAAAGAAACGTCAAGCACAGAAACGGATGGAGAGAAGAACAGCGGCGAGGCGGATGCTGCGAAGAGAAGACGGGGGGCAGACGAAAGAGAAGAAGAACGAAAGAGAAGGAGCGAGAAGAGAACAGGGCAGGCGGAGGCGGCCGGAGAGGAAACCAATCGAGAGAAACGAGAAAGGGAGGGAAGAGAAATGAAGGGCGACGACTAGACTGGAAAGGCGAATCACGGAGAGAAGAGGGAGAAAAAATACTGGAGCGACACAACACCGAGAGAGAAGAAAAAGCAGAGAGGAATGGTAGAAGAACTCAGAGAAGAAGGTTGGTGAAAGGTGGAACGGGGAAGAGGAGACCGGAAAAGGCAGAAGGCAAGGGTAAGCTGAGGAGAGGAGGGAAGGCAAGAAGAAAACACAAATGACACAAGAGAGAAAGAGGAATGAGAGGAAAGTGAAGGGAGACCTGGCAGCAGACATAACGGATCGGGGCAGGCGAGGACCCGTCGAAGGCGACAAGCGCAGAACGCGGAAACAACGTACATCTCACGCTAGGGAAAGGCAAGAGGCATGAGGAATGCCCGGTAAGACAAGGACGCCAGCGAGAAAGCCGAGACCGGCAAAAAAGGCACCAGAGAGAAGGGGAAACGGAGATGCCTCACCGATCTTGATTTGAACGACGCGTGGAGTGTAGGACTCATCGACTTGGAGGTTGAGAAGAAGGTCGACTCGAGAGATTTTCATCAATCTGTTGAACGTCAAAGTGACCGTGTGGGGAGCCGCGCCGTCGCTTTGCCAGAACGTACGACTGTCGTTATCCCGCAGCTGAGCGACGCCGCTGCCTGCAAAGTTCAGACACGACGGCAGCGATAGGCGCGTCAACGCCTTGCACCAGATCCTTCCCTGTTTCCACCATTTGTGTCGAATCAGATGGAACATACCTCAGACGCAAAACGCGCGATTTGGCCAGTCCACGCCTGGTATGTGCGTTAACGCATGCACACAAAGGCATGTGAAAAAAGTACATATATATATATATATATATATATATATATATATATATATATATATGCATCGGTATGTCGACTCCCTGAATCAGGCATCTGTGAGTCGTTGCGGATCTGTTGGGTTCACGGTCACACATGGAGAAGTTCTCTCTTCGCGCGCCTTGGCGGCGAGAAAAGAGGAATCTGCAGACGCGAGCAACAACGGTGCGATCCGGACGCGCTTCAGGCCGCGAACCGCAGGAACCGGAAAAAAGGAGAAACAGCGAGTCCCAAGCCGTGCATTGAACGGAAACATGAACTGACCAAAAATGAAGCCCGCAAACACATGCGCATATGCAAACATATATATATATATATACATATATACATATATACATATATATATATATACATATATATATACATATATATATATATACGTAGATATAGAGAGATAGACCGATATAGGAAGGCATAGATTTACAGGTGCAGGTAGGCAGAGACAGATATAAAGATGGAGATAGCCAGACAGATCTATGTAGAGAGATGTACATGTATGGATGAAGAACACAGGAAGTAAAAGTTGAGAGGAGAAGCGGCGATGTGAGTGCGTCGGAGCGGCGTTCAGCTCGCGTCACAGCGCCTTTGTTTGCGCAACCTTCGCTTGCTCTCAGCCTGTCCTCTCGTTGCTTCCGAAGGTTCCACATCTCCAACGTTCTCTGCCTCGGTCTGCAGACCAAGCCGCACTGCTGCCTAGGGTGGAGACAGCACGAGCCTTTGCGAAGGCTTCCCCGCGGCTGCTGCAGAGGACGCGACGGACAAAGGAACGCGCGGGTGTCTGCGTTTCTCACCATCCTTCGCCGAGGAGAGGCGCCAGAAGGCGAGCGCGCCCAGCTCGCGCCAGTGAGGAGAAAGCTCTTCGAAAGGAGGCAGCGCAACGCCGCAGAGTCGCGAAGGATAGGCGGCCAAGAAGGAGTTCGCAGGTATTCCTCGAGTCATTCCGCCACCCCACCACTGCTTCTCCGTCCAGTCTGAGGTCCGCGGAGAAGCCGGATCCAGTGTCGGGGACGCGACGCGGTCAGGAGAAGCAGCGGAGGAGCCAGCAGAGGCACAGGACGGCGAGGAAGAACCGGCAGATGGAGAGGAGAAAGGCGAGCGAGAGGACGAAGACAGGTGAGAGGAAGAAGAAGGAGAGTGGGGACGAGAAGAAGCCGAAGGAGAAGGCGACGAAGGAGAGAAGGAGGTGGAGGGATACACGACGGAGAGAGAACTTGAGTGAGATAAAGAACCAGAAGAAGGCGACGCAGCGTCTGTTCCCGTTGCTGGCTTCTCTGGAACTTTGCGCCGACAAGAGGCGTCAGAAGACCGAGAGGAATCAGAGAAAAAGTGATCTTCAACATCTTCGGTGCCGCTGCTGCAGCCGCTCGAGCTGCTGGACAAGTCCGAGGCATTCGTTACGTCTGCCTCCGAGAAACTGCTTCCAGAGTCGGACTCTGTGTCCTCCAGTTCATCTGAAAAGGAGACAGAAGATCCGTCGAAGCGACTGTCTTCCTGCCCTCCTTCGCCTTCTCTCCCTTGATCTCCCTCTTGTTCTTCTCGCTTCAGGTGACCCAGGACGCTGGGAGGCCGAAGGCGCCGGCGCGCCTCTCCTGCTGCGCGGTGCGGCATCCTCGACGCGGTAGGCTGTGTCTTTTTTCAAGACGGGGGAAGTAAGGAGAAGCAGGCAAGGGCGAGGAGAGGGAGACATGAAGAATAGTGGACAAATATAGAGCCGGAACGAAATGCAGAGGAGAAATGCTTTCACGGAAGGAAGGAGACCCCGAGAAGGAGAGCGAGAGAGATTAGCAACGATGCCGATGAGAAAAAGAAAGAAACTCAGGAGCGGAAACAGAACGGGAAGCGACAAAAAGGTCAGAGAGAGCGCGCAGACGAGTGGAGGAGAGACAGAGGAGAAGGAGACACGACGAGACAGAGCACCTTCAGAGAGAAGGAAAACGTAAAGAGTCTCTACGCACTAAGCAAGACAAGAAGCAAGGAGGAACGGCAATGGCATCAAGAACGGAGGGGATTTCGAGGAGTATGAGAGGGTCAGAAAGACGAGAAAAGTTGTAAGGACGGCGAGGCGAGGAATAAATTTCTTCCAGAAAAAGGGATTCTGGCTAGCATCGTTCCTTCATGAAAACGAATTGACGAAGCCGTTTTCCCTAGCAATTCACTCGGAGCCATGTTCGCAACTTTTCGCAGATTTACACACCCTTCAAGGTCACTGACAGAGAGGTGTATGTACACCTCGTTGCCCTTCGCTAGCTGCATTCGCTTCGCAACAGCGAGGCCCGGCAAACAAGCAAGTTCGATTTTCCGCGGATCGCTTGGCACACAGATCGACTGCTTTTTCAAACGACAAAGGAGACAACCCCCCTTTGTTTCGCTGTTCGTCTTTTCGCGTTTCAAACGCATGCAGGCTCGTCGAAAGCGACTCCTGCCTCTTTGCATGCGCAGACTACGAGGCTTCGGAGTCACAGTTTCGGCACACTCGACGCGTATATGGAGGAAATCGTTTTCCCTGGTAAGCGGACAAGCTTCCAATCTGCCTCTTCGTGTTTGGTTTTTGCTGCTTTCGCCTCTCGTCTGTTCGTTTTGGATCCTGGGGGTTCTGCCGTCGTCTTCCTTGTCTCCCTTCGCGTGGAGGACAAGCGGAGACAGAACAAGACACTCCCCATCAAATACAGTTTGTTCCGCTCTCTCTGTGCAGTGGATGGCTGCCCTCTGGACGACGCGAGTGATTTGTTTTTCTTGCTTTTTTCTGCTTCTCGTCAGCCTTTCGGCTCCGACGCAAGGAGAGAGTGTGCGTTCTTCATCGACCCCAGTGAGTCTCGCGCCGCGGCCGCTCTTCCGGAATCCGGATCTCCTCCGCGCTTCCGCTTCGCCTCCTGTGGAGACTCTTCGAGTTTCTCGTCTTTGCACTCCCACAACCACCGCCAATTTGCTCCTCTCCGCTCGCTGCTTTTCTCCCCGCTGCGCTTCACCTCGACTGTCCTTCCCCCTTGCCTCGCTTCCCTCCTCTCTTGCATCCCTAACAACGCCTTCGCGTCCTCTCCTCCGTTCCTTGCAGTCCTCTTCTTCGCGACCTCGACTGTGTCCTTCTTCTTCGCTCAGCGCTCGCCTTTCAGACTGCCTTCTTCTCCCGCTTCTTCTTCCGCGTCCAGCGAGGAAGGGTGACGCATGCGTCGCTCCTGTCACGAAGCCCACAACCAGGGAGGCCATGCGTTTGTTCTCTCCCTTTCCTCGACTTCCACGTCTTCGTTCGGTTTGCGGATCTGAGTCGTTTGCCTTTTTTTGCTCTCTCTGTGTCTCTCCTTCTCTGTTCTCTCCGCCTCCGTTTCGCGCTTTCGTCGCACCATTCTCGCCTCTCTCTCCCGCGGCTTCGCCTTCGTCTTCACCGTTTTTCTCCGGAGTGCAGACGCAGAAAATGACGTCGAAACCGGAGTCTCCTCAGCGCTGCTTGGGGCGCCCAGCCCCAGCAGACCTGCCGCTCGGCCTCGGTGCGCAACGCATACACGTCTCTTCCCAAGACAAAGGATCAACCATGTATTCTCGCGTCTCTAGTCCAAGCACAGAAAAACATCCATGTTCACACTCAATTCGACAAATATATATACATATATATATATATATATTTTTTAATATCCAGTCATCTACGTATATATATATATATATATATATTCTTTACGCGTCTGCTCCATTGCTGGTTTCCTGGAGACTCGGATGGATCTGGCCTTTCTTTCGTTCGACCTGAGAACGTTTTCTCCAGCTTACACCCGCATACCTCCACAAATCGGGAGATGCTTCTTTACTCCTCCAGTTATGTCTCTCTAATATAAATAGATATACTCGTGGACGTACCTATATTTATATACACATGTCGAGAGATATGGATATGGTATTGTAGATGGATATAGATACAGATGCATGTGGATATGTAGATAGAGGTGTATAGACACATTTGCATTTATGTAGATGTCCCTGGAGGGCGCCGCTTGTCGGCTTTTCTGCATTTTGTGACGCAGATTCCGGGGAGTGTGGCTGGCTGTTAACCTGCGAAGAATGTTTTTTTCGCGGTGCGTTTCATGCAGATCCCTTCTGTTATCGACAGTTCGACGACCCCGCCTACGGAGGCTCTCGGATCTCGGGCGTCACGAAAGAAGAGTTTCTCGAGAAGGTGAGCTTGGCGAGAGACGAAAACGAGGAAAAGTTGAAGGTGGAACGAGGGTGAGAGAGACGGCAGGAGCAGCAACCATGGGAGCGAGCAGGCGAGGCCAAGAAGACAGGGGAGAGCCAAAAAAGTTGAGAAAGAAGAGACAAGAGACAGCGAAGCATACGAAACTGAGTCAACACTGCGATGTGTACAGGGAGAGCGCAGCGTCGAGAGAAGGGAGAGGGAGAGCACCTTGGGGGTCTACGGAAAGGAGAAGAAGAGGAGCGAAGGGGGAAGAGAGGAACGGAATGGCAGACAAAGAAAACAGCGAAGAAGCGACAGTATCCACCTCTTTCAAAGGAGAGATCAGGAACCTGCAAGGGCATTCGTAGCTCTGGACAGCTGAATTGAGCAGCACACGCAGTGGACTGTGAGAACAGGAGAGCCCATACCAGATAAGAAACCTTCTTTCTCTAGATGACGAGGAAAACCTACAGTGGCGTAAACTGATGAAGGACAGATTTTCAATGTGCAGTCGGTCATAACCATTCAGCGGGAGAACATCGGCCGTGACATATATATATATATATGTCCATACATTTATAGGTTTTTATAAGCGCGTACTCATGTACTTTTACGTATGTGTATATGCGTATGCATAGATGTTGAGGTAGACACTGATGGACGCACAGACTGACTCAACTAGAAAAGGAATGGTGCATGGCATGCGGCACACAGACCCTAGCAGTTCGTGGACAATTAGATCTCTTTCTCCTCAAGCGCTTTTGCCTGTTGTGTGTTTTCCTTTCTGTGCTTCGTTTCACAGGTTAATGAGCTGGTCACCCGCGACGCCGGGATTGAATTCTTTCAAGGATATGCGCCTTTCTGTCGGCATCTGTACATCCCCAACTTCGTCGGAGCGCTGCCCGGCTCCCTTCCGATCACCGCCGATAACGAGCACCTTCTCCGGTGGGCCAGGAAAGGAAAGCAAAACACAAGTGACACAGTCGACTCACGCAAATGCACTCCGTGCTGTCTCTCTATATGTACATATATATATATATATATATATATGAATATGTGACTACATGCATGTTTCTGTCTCTATTCGTGGGTACTGTTACAAGTGATACCGATACGTTTATTTATACATATATATATATATATATATATATATGCGAATAGGTACATCCCTCTGGAGAGTCGTAAACGTGGATACATTCCTTCATTCAAATGATCCAAGAATCGACAAATCAACCCACGTATATATATATATATATGTATATATATATATATATATATATATATTTTCATAAATGTATTTGTCGAGGGGAACAGTTTGTGTACAGGCCTCGAACACCTCGATGTGTAGGCAGTCGTGCCTGACGCTCTGTTTGTGCGTCTGTGGTTCGTCAGGTCCGGTTACATTGCGCGTCGGCCGAACGAGTTGCCTGTTCTCACTCGCTGGTTTCCGATGAGCTATGCGAAAGACGCGCTCATGCCTGCAGCCTTTCTCGGTAAACGTCACGAGGCGTCGAAGACGCACATTTCTCTCGTCGCAGTCGTCGCGGTGTTTCTCGCGTTACCTGTTTAAGAGCCTCAGGAGGAGGCAGACGAGCGCAGAGGAAACAGTGGCTGAGGTCGTGGGCTACGCGGTGCCTTGTCTGTCGGCACATCGCCGTCTGTTCCGAAGAAGAGAAGAGTGGGCGCATGGCGCAGAATGGCGAAAGGGCAACGTTTTGTCTCTGTGGAGACGGAGAGAGACTCGCGATTCCAGGAGCTGAGATATCTCGGAGAAACGAAGAGGCGGACCTCCAGCTTGGAAGGTGGAGACAGGGTGGGGAGTCCTGAGAATGCCGCCTTCTGCATCAGAGAGGTCTGTGCGTTCATCTTTCTCGGCGCACAGCGCTGGCCTGCGGGAGATGAAGAGCACGGCAAAAGACTGGAGATGCGCCAGGATGAGAGGCGACGAAGCAGACGCACTAAACTAGGAGAGAAAAGAGAGGAATCGCATTCGAGAAGGGGAGCCCAGACTGTCGAGAAAGTATCCTGAAAACAGTGACGTTTCTTGCTGCCACCGGCGGTTCCTGAATCGCAACGCGTGACCGTCGCTTTTCTGTTCAACATGAGGAGGCGCCCTTTAGAGACTCTGGTAGAACTCTGTCCGCCTGTCTCACCGGATGGTCGAAGCTCGCGATTCGCCGACCGGACCTGCTCTGCTTGCCTTTCCCTGCCTTTGTGCAGATTTGATTCTCTACTCCCGCGAACAGATCGCGAAGGAAACAGCAGCTGAAAGCAACACAGCAGTTGTCATCGGTAGGCGGCGGCTCCTCAAAAGCGGCAAAGACTCTCTGTCGAGGCAGACGCTGGGCGCGGGGGCGCGCGAGAGCAGACGGCATCAGCAGGCGCTTGCATGAGCGCTTCATGCACGCTCTCTGGAGAGCTCTGGAGACGGGCAGGACTTCTCCTGCGTTCGTCTTCGTTGGCGGGCGCTGCTCTCCGCGGCGCGTTTGCCTCTTCCAAAGAGAAGAAACCGGCGATTCGTGTGACTCTCGAACATGCGGGAGAGTGGATCGACGGGGGGCGTTCTGTCGCCTGGGGGAGGTCTTTCCTTTGCTGTCCTTTGGGTCTCCTTCCTGAATCCTTCAGGCAAATAAGGAAGGCGCAAGACTCACGTCTCGGGGGTCGGTCCGGCGCGTTTCTTCTCTCGGTTCCCCGCTCGCGCTCCCGTTCAACGGAAGGCTGCTGTCGCTGGACACAAGGCCTCGCCGTTGTCTTTCGTTCCTCTTCGTTGTGTTTGATCTGACGCGCCTCTTCGAATCCAGGTCTTTCTTTCTCGGCTGGTCTGCCCCGGTCTCCTCCCCTTGTTTTGTGTTTCACCAAGTTGTCGCGCGTCTCTGGTGCCTTTCCTCTGTTTTCTCTTTTCAGACCCCAACGCGCCAGCGTGGTCGATCATCGCGGTGAAGGCGCAGAACGAAAAGTACTCCCTTCCGATGGCTCCGATTACGTGAGTTGTGCAGTCTTCTAGAATCCCCTGCCTTTCCAGTGGGCCTTCCAGTTGAGCTCTTCCTTGTCTCGCGCCGGTTCGCTTGATACCGTGGGGTGCCGCTCGCGAGTCGAGCGAAACCAGCGTCCGAGGACCCTGTCGCCGGGGAGTCTTTCACGAGGAAAAGCATGCTGCGTTTCACCGATCCCGCATGACGACGGCCTCGAACGCGTTCCGTATTCTTCGTCTGGAACCGTTTTTTCTCAACTTTACAGCCTTCTCGGGAGCCTCCCTCCGGTCCCGGTCTGTGTCGAGAGGCAGCCAGCTTTCAGAGTTTCTTTTCGTCGAACACAGACGGGGCTTTGGCGAGTCCGGCAGCAGGCAGGCTGCCTCAGACGCAGCCTGCCAGGCCTTCGCCGTGGAGCACTGCGCCCAGGAACGCTCTGTGTGTCGACTCAAGTCTCAAGCGTCGTCCTTCAGCTTTTTCAGCAGACAAGAGAGTTGATTCTGTCGAGGATGGCCATGCGCACGGCCTTTCGCTCCTCGACGAGTGCAGGCAGTCTGCGAGGTTGAAACTCCCCAACAGAACGCTGGAGGTCTGGCAGTGCGAGCGACCCGCAAGTCGCGAGTCGCCACTGTTGTTTCTGCCGCCTGCTTTCGTCGCCTCTGCAGAGGACTTCACCTCCGGCCAGTCTCTGCTTTGTCTGTCATCCGGGAAGTCGCGACCTCCTTGGTGGACTCTTCCCCCGCGACGTTTGCGTGCATGCAATTTGTGCTCCCCCGAACGAGGCACCGTGGCAGCGTTCGACCGACTCCCTATGACTTTTTTTTCGAATTTACATGAGATGCCCGGCTGCCGTCAATTCGTGGTGTACGGACGGCGGGTCGCGCCCCGCTACAAGCGCCACCGTAGCTGAGTTTCCTTTATTTTTAGCAGCAGACTGTCTGACGTTCCTCTAGGACGCAGGACGAACTGGTCGCGGAGCGAGTGTGTGTGCGATTTTCAGAATGCTCAGAAACACTCTCATTGAGGAGGGCGGGAGCGGCGTAGCGCTGGACCGCGAGGCCTACAAGGCCTCTGTGGCGTACTGGAAAACGCATGCAATCGTGATGGACAAAGAGTCGTCCCTGGAGTAGTTCCTGACCATTCGCGCCATCCGAGTCGAGAGGCCGAAGCGCCGCGAGTGGCGAAACAGGCAGAAGAAAGGAAGCGAAAAGGACAGCGGGAGGCCAACAGTGGATGGCGGAGAGAGACGCGCGAAAGGGAGACTTGGAGAGACGACAGGAAAAGGGAGAGAGAAAGAGGCAGGGAGAGAGACGAAGAGATATGGAGGGAGAGAACCGAGACAGACAGAGGGAGAGAGAGGAAGAAAGTGACGACAAAGGAGAGAGAAAGAAGAAGAGAGGCAAAGAGAGGGAGAAATAGGGAGAAGAGAGGAAGGGAGAGAAGAGAGAAACGGAGAGTACGAGAGAGAGAGAGAAGAGAGACATAGATAAAGAGAGAGAGGAAGGGAAGGAGAGAAAGCAGGTCAAACAGAGATGCTTTCTACGACGAAAGAGAAGACGATGGAGTTTTCGCATTCGGGGAGAGACGGAGGGCGAAGAGCGAAACGCAAACGAAATGCACAAAGATCAAGCGTGAGACGCCTCAGCCTTGCGCGAAGAAAAAAGAAGAAACTCTTGCGGAGTTTCGGAAACAACAGTCGAGACTCTGCTGCTCTTGAACACCAGGTTCGAAGCGCTTTCGCTGTGAAGTTCAGCTTTTAAGATGCGGCTGTTTTGGGAGCGAATCACAGGGATGAACGGACCATTCACAGGCGACGCAGACTGTTGCCTCCTGTGCTCAGGTGTACGTAAACGCCCCCAGGGAGACCTGAACTGCATGCATATCTTTCCCTCCCTTACAAAAAGAAAAAAACATCCACAAATATCCGTACAGGCAAACATAGTTTTCAATGCGGGCATCTGCATATCCATATGTAGATATATAAATATATATATATATATAAATATATATATATATATATATTTAAATAGTTAGATAAAAAGATGTGACACAGACCGGTATCTGTCTCTGTGAGAGGGTAATTGTCGAGTAGTTTGTCTCGACTGCATGTGATGTGGAGAGAGAGTAGAAGCGAGCCTTTGGGCAAGGATCGCATGCAGAGAGGCGTGTGGCTAGGCGTCTTTGGAGTTTTCCTTCCAAGAGGTGAGGGAGAAGGGAGCCGCGGCGATTTCGCCTAGTGACTTCCTTTCGATTTCCTCGAGGACGCATGCTCGATATTCCTCAAAGAAATGGTTGCAGTTCTGCTGCAACTGCCCGCGAATAAAATGGTAGCGATACCAGTGATTCCAACATGCGTCGTAGAGCGCCTTCTCGTGGACGCAAGACTGGATCTGGAAAGACAAACGCGCGAAGCAGGGGGAAGCCTCAGGGATGCAAAGAAGCGAAGGCGACAAAGCGACGAGCTCAGCGAATCAGGAAGCCAAGCGAGAGAGGAATGCACGCAGACCTGCGCGGATCTGGCCGAACAGAACAAGCAGTCAAACAGACACTGTCAGACGAACGGACAAGAGAGAGAAAGCAGCTACAAGCGAGGACAGCGTAGAGAGGCCTGGTGAAAGAGGCGAGGACGAGAGAAGATCCAGAGTCGCAGAAAGAGAAGGAGAGAGGGAGGGGGGCGGGAGTATGCAGAGTGAAAACGCAGAAAAAACGACGCGAGATGCTGTACCCGGAGGGAAGCCTGGAGAGACAACACCGGGGGGAGTTGCGAGACAGAGCGACACACAGAAGACGAAAAACAGAGAGAAGGACAGCGAAGCAGGAAGGACCAGAGCAGAAGGCGAGCAACGCCGCAGTAAGAAAGAGAGAAAAGCCAAGGTGCAAGGAAAAGCAGAAAAAACGGGAGAAACTCACAGCTTCAACTCGAGCGGCGCCTGCGGCTGCATAGTCTTGCTTTTTTGTCGGAGGGGACGAGGAAGAAGAAGGCCCTGCGTCCTCCGCAGGCCTTGCAGAGGAGCCACTGCGGGGCGGAGCCTCTGAGGCAGGTCCAGGCATCTTCTGTCTGCAAGGCTTTCGAACACAGAAAACTGGAAAAAACGTAGAAGAAGGAGGTCGACGAGAACAGCGAGGGCGGGAGGCACTTTGCCTGACAGAAGAGGTTGCACGGAAAAGAGATGCAGAATCGAGAGGGGCAAGAGACGAGGTAGTCGCATCTAACAGCTGCTGAGTCAACGCGGGAGGAAGTCGCGAAAAAGGGAGGCGAGAAAGGAGACTGAGAGGAAACAACTGCACACTCGTAGAGAGCCTCACATGCTTCTGACTACGCGGAGTTTTTTCTGCAGAGCAAGAGGCCAAGATCCACGTTGCTCGATGTTAACGAACCATGGCATCTACTCGTAGCCGTCACTGAAGACGCAGATGTACCTCAGTACGTATGTGAGTAGATAGGTAGTTTTGGATGGAGCTACGATGGACAGACGCATGGAGAAGGACAGACAGAGGAAGCCAGCGAGTCTGGGAGGAGAAAAGGCGTGAGTGGGCGGTAGAGGTCGGAGTTCCTCAGCAAAGGCCGAGTCGCAGGCAGTTTCTTCTTCAAGAGCGGAGCAAGAACCTCGAGTTGTTCTCCTCCTCGACCAGCGGCTTCGGAGATTCCGCCGCTCTCTGCTTCGGCGCTGTTGAACTCAGTTTGAAGAAGCGAGAAGGCGTGATCGAAGAAGAGAGCATTGTTCTTATTGGCAAGTCTGGGCAAAGCGTCAAGACCGTCGCGGTCATACAGGCAATGAGTACGCGTTGTCGCTACCCCACTCTCTTTTGTCGACGAGACCTCACTCAGCTAGTTATTGAGAGAGACACTCACGCGCGCTCAAACTATTGGATTTCAATATCTTACCGGTATTCATGTTTGCTTGGAAGCTGTAGTCATTAACAATGTTGTTGGTGTAGTATAGGCACATGATAGACATTTAGCATCTGTCACGAACATATGAGGATAAAAAAAGGCAACTTTAAGCGCCCCGAAATAAATAGATCGGATTCTTGTTGACCTGGCACCTGTTTAGTAACTGGATGAACGCTTTTTACGCCTGGTATGTAGGGATACTACTCGGCGAGACACCAAAAACATCGTTTCGTTTCTCACGCCCTCCGCGCGCATGCAGGAGAGAAAAAGCTTTCGACGAAGAAGAGCTTCTCCCCCACAAGGATCTCCAGGGGAAAAGGGAGAGAAGAAAAAGCTCAAGACCTCCTCAGGAAGGACGACTTCGCGCTTTTCGTCCAGAAATTGTCGTTTTCATCTCCGGGGAAAAACAAGAAACGCGTTTCCAGCTGCGACCCTCGGCCACACGCCCTGCCTGACGGCCGCCCCTGCTTTGACTGCTCGTCGACTTGCCGTTTCTCGCGAGTGTTTTCTCCCCGGCTCTCTCTCGACTTTTTTTCGAACGTCTTTTCTGCTCGAAGAACTTCCACAAACGAGCCGCCGGCTGTTCTCTTCTCCGCTGCGTGCGTGGGCGGTCGAAGCTGAGCAAGGCAGTCGCCAGATTTCGCGAAGGAGTTCAACGAAACCGGGGAAGAACGAGAGCGAGAGGAAGAAGCAAGGCAAGCGGCAAGTGCCGGGGGTGAGCCGCCCTCCTCTTGCCACGGTTCTGGGAGTCTGCAGAGAGCGCAGGCGTCCCTACTGGGGAAAAATCGGATTTCAGCGCCGCATGTCGAAACAGGTATCTTTTCGGTAGAACTCGCGAGGGTCTGAAAGGTGAAGAGGAATGTTTCTGACGACCTCTCCTCATTGTCTCCTCCCA
Source organism: Toxoplasma gondii ME49 (assembly GCF_000006565.2). Lineage (NCBI taxonomy): Eukaryota > Apicomplexa > Conoidasida > Eucoccidiorida > Sarcocystidae > Toxoplasma > Toxoplasma gondii. The sequence continues at coordinate 2,491,032 of NC_031474.1, read as the reverse complement.
GCGGGATCTTCTTCATCTTCTCACAGAGCGTATGTCTGCCATGCCGAGACGCTTCTCTCCGGTTCTTCAATGGCCGTGACTCGCTCGTCCTTCCCCGAGACATCAGCCCTGCCCTCAAGTCTCTTCTTCTTGTCGAAACTCGAGTTTCTTTCTCGGAATCCGGCGTCGAGCAGACACTACGCGCGGCTCTTCTCTCCGCAGAGCTCGCTGGCCCTCTGGAGCTCTCGACCTTCTTCGGGGAAATCCCGGCACCGGACCGTTCTCGAAGTCGCCTCTTCAGTCTGAACCGAGGTCTCTCAGCATGGCTCACGGACCATCTCCGCTTGGTGGCCGCGCCGGCAACAGGCGGGAGGAGGAGGCGGCGGCCTTCGCGTCGGTCTCCGCCGGGGGATGTCAAACCTCCCGCCTGCTTGGTCCTCATCTTCTCCAGACACCTGCGTCTCTGTCTTCCACACTCTTCGCTGCTCCCGGCGACCGAAGTCAGTCCGCCGTCGCCGCGCTCCCTCCCCAGAGTCTCTTGCCTCTGGGTCCGCCGCTGGTCGCCGACACAGTGCCTGATCCGTCTCTGGCCTTCCACGCCTCACCCGCGCTCCCTCCACAGTTTCCTGCCTCCTTTCCAGAGTCGGCGCGCTTCTTTCCAGGCGCAGCCACCCCCGTCTGCTGTCCGCCTGCCGATCCCCATCCCCTCGGCTACCTGCCTGCCGACGGCCCAGGTGTCTATACACCCGGGACGTCGAATGTCTGCGTCCCTGCCCCGGGCGGAGGTCGCGCCGTCTGCGCCAGCGGGGCGCTCGTGCCTCTCCAGGCGGAGACGCCTTCTGGATCGGCTCCCCGTTCCCTCTCTGCATGTCCGCCGCAGTTTTTCCTTTTTCCTGCTCCGGAAAACCTCGTAGCCACCCTGCCGCATGCCGCAGCGAGTCAGCATGCCGGTGTACTCCCCGCCGGGACGAGTGTCTGTACACCGGTCCCGACGGCGCAGTTCGCCGCGGGAGAGAGTCCGTCCTTCGCGCCAGGATTCGCTGCCCCTGCGGACCTCGGCTTCCGGCCGTCGAGGCGGGACGGCGACGCAGAGGCTCGCGCCGGAGGGGGAGAGCCAGCGGCGGCGTTTGTCAAGTCGCCTGCGTTCGAGGGCGCTCTTCGAGGCTCGGAGGCCGTGGCACTCCTGGAGCGGAACGAGACGCCCTGCAACCGAGCGGAAACCGCAGAGCGACGGCGCCGAAACGCAGCTCCCGCCGCTGCCTCAGAGGCGCCCCGGCCGCGCCTTCTTGGGCATACAGTGACTGCGTTTCCTCTTCTGAAGAAGGAGCGCCTGTGCTGCCCCGCCAGCAGCAGGAGTCCTTCAGCTTCTGACCGCCGCCGAGAGGAGTTCGGCGGCGCCTCGCAGCGAACGTTGGAAAGCCTTGCGCGAAAACTCCACAGGCGGGTCTTCCTTTTCGGAGGCGCCGAGCTTCCCGAGCAGGTCACACGCGCGGCAGCGAACGAACTCCGGAACGGCGCAGGCCCTGAGGTGTACCTCCAGCTCATCGAAGGTGCGTCGCGGCCTGTGGAGAAAAAGCGCGCCGGCATCGCAGAGGCAGAGGGTCGAAGCGGAAGAGGTTCTCAGATCGAAAGCAATGTATTTCGAATGGTAGATTGTTTGATGGGGGGAGGGGCAAGACGGGCGGGGGCAAATCGTGTTGATGCTGATGTGTATGGAGCTGGATGCCAGTCAGCCAACGAATCCGTTCTTGGAAAAAGCTTACAAATCCAGCGAATTTGTTCACCCACTTCACGTTCCTCCCCTTCGATGCGTTCTGCTGGCTCGGATTCTTCCCCGAGCTCGGGTGTACGTACACCGGGAGTTGATTCTTCCGATCTCGCCTCTTCGCGCGTCTCAGGCATGACCAGAGGACGGGAACGGCGCCTTTCACGCCTCTGGAACACACGTTGCTTTTCGTCTTTCCACTGTCCCTTTTATGCTCAGAGGCAGGACCCGCCCTCTCGATTTGTCCGGACGTCTTCGTCGGCTTCGCTCCCTCGGATGCGGCTGCGGCGACCGTGATCGCCTTGGAGGCGCACCACGCTGCTTCCTCTTTCTCTCCGTCTTCCTTCTCTCCTCGCGCGCGACATCCGCTCTGCTGTGGCGCCGCCTTCGAGTCGGTGCTCCGGCGCGAGCACGCGCAGCTGTCGAGGTCTCCACCCCATGAGTGGATCTGGAGGCGTCTCTCTCCTCGTCCGCTTCCTCCGTCTGGCTGCTCTGCCTCTGGCGGGCGTTGTGTGCTGCCTGGGGCGCGCAGCGACGGCGAGAAAGGAGGAGCCTTGGAGGACGCAAAAGTGTCTGCCGCGTCGTTTGAGGCGCCGGAGGGAGGAGGCGAGGCGAGAGGAAAAAGCCGAGAAGCTGGACTGCCTGGGGGAAGGTTTTTCCACGCATGCGCCGGCGTCACCGTGGGAGAAGACGGAGCTGCAGTGGCGCTGTTTGGCGGCAAGCGGGAGGGCGGCGAACTCGCGGACAATCAGGTAGGCGACCTCGAACAAGAGCCAAAGGGAACTGGGGTGTGGGGTGCGCGTCTTGCTGTTTCGTGCTTCTGGACTGGGGCTTGAGTAAAGATATGTCTACGCCAGTTGAGGCAGAACATTGAAGCAGAGACGGTGGAACAGACGACGGTCCGCTGCTCAGCATGGTGGCACAACCTGTCAACGAAAGACTCACTGCTTTAACCTGAAACGTCCAGAGCAGGTACAGCTGGAAGAAGAAGAAGAAAGCCCGCGTCCGTCTGTGCATCGAACTCGAGATCGGGTGTTTCTGTCTGTTTGACGCTCGCCTCTCGCCTCAACGTGTAGGACAGCGAGAGGTTCTGCTGCACCTGTTTCGATACTGGGGACATCGCCGGTTCCTTTTCAGAGGCAATGTGTCAAAGAAAAAACAACTCAATTCAGAACAGGGACTCGGACCTTCCACGAACACAGGCGTATGTAGTGGCAGTGATCGACCGGCTGGCTGAAGGCTGTGCGGTTCTCGACACAGCGCTGCTGCAGACGAGAGGTGGGGGGGGGGGGGGGGGGAAGGAAGGGGAGGGAGGCACAGTTGAGTGCAGAAAAGGAGTTCGACAGAGGACAGAAATCGAAGCAGATGCGTCCTGGTTCCCCTCTAGTCAGGGTGTGTCGAGCTCTGTAGGTGAAAGCTTGCGAGCAAGCGGGAGAACTCAGAGTCGATGCAGAGGGGCAGTCTGAAACTGAGGTTCAGAAGCCGCAATTCCAGTCATGCACGGATGTTGTTGGTCGGTGCAGTGTGGATAACGCTCCGCAGTGCATTTTCCTTCGCATTCACGGAGCGACTCCGCCGGCGCGGGAGCTTCAAACGCCAAGCCATGCGACGCTGGACTGTCGACCGTCTGGTCGGAGCAGAGGCGCGTGGAGGCGACAAACGGAATCCTGCCGAAGCAACACACGGGCGCACCCCACGCAGAAAGGCGAAATCGGGGACCAAACAGGCAGACAAGAAATCAGAAGTTGCCACTGGTGGCGAGAAAGATGATTCACTAGAAAGCAAACCTACCTTCCACTGCGTATGCACCTTCATACACAAACATATACATTCATACATATGCATATATATATGTGTCTATATGTATGTATATATATATATATATATGTATATAAGTATTTGTACATGTGTGCATAGGTTCATTTCTGCATACGTACATGTGTCTGTATGTATGGCTGCAGCGGCATCGCGCGAATGAATGGAGTTTCGTTTGATCTTCACTGAACAATCACCCAGTGTGTCTCTTGGCTTGTTCTCAGCTGTATCTGCTTGACGTCTCTGCGGTGCTCTGCCCCCTGGTGGCTCCCTGCGGTCTCCCTGGGGCTTCGTCTCCAAGCGACTCGGCTTCGTCCACTTCTTGTCCGCCATCTTCTTCTCTTTCTTCTTGTCTGCCGTCGCCATCGTGTCCTGTGTGTGCGGGGCGTTCTGTGCCGTACGACGAGAGCCGCTGTTGTTCCTCGAGTCTCTCCTCTGTCTCCGTCGCTCTCTCGGAGGAGCTGCGCTGGGCGGCGCCGGCCTTTGTTGGTCCGCTGCCTTCGCCACGCTACGGTCACTCTCTCGTCTACGCCGCGCCGCATTTAATCCTCTTTGGAGGCGTCGATGGAGAGTAGGTGTTCCCGAAACATCTGAAGTGGAGGAGTCTGCTTTGCTCGAGTGCGTCGTTCACTTGTCTTCTGCCGCGCCTCATTTGCCGCAACTTGCCGCGCAAGTCGAGACTCCAGGCGGTGTCGAAGAGAGCAGAGACGCAGGGCATTTTTGCGAAAGGCGCTGGCGATCCGGGCATGGTAGCGGTCGGTCCCGCAAGGGGGGTGGTGAACGTCGTGTGGAGGCCTGGTGAAGTGCAAAGAAACGAGAGCAGAGAGCCGGCGAATCAGCAGACAGCTTCCTCGAGTCGATTCACAGGCTAGCCAGAGTTCCCAGAACACCGCCGTGGATTTAAAATGCGCTTCTCGAGTTTCGCCAGTTGTCCTAATCGAGAGACTCGCTTCGACGTCTGTTCTCCATCTTCAAGTTCTATCTTGCGACGTTCCTGCGCTTTTAAAAAAGCGACAGACTGGCTTTGCAAGCGCCCACCTGTCATGTGATCTGAAGGATCAGCAACGGGTGACAAAGGTGCATCGTCGACGCCGCGATGTCTGCTGCCACAAGGCCTTCTTTCTTCCTCCTTTCTCGTCGGTGTTTGTGTGTGCAGCGGAAGGCTGTTGGGAGACACTTGGATTGTCAACCTGTTCCCTCCAGCCACTGGTGTTGCTTCGCCAGTCTCTCCACCGCGTTTGTTCTGGGTGAAGCTCGACTTCCCGTCGTCGCCTTCTCTTCCTTCGTCGCCTTCGCTGCAGCCTCTCCCTCGCTGCTTCCACCAAGCCTGTTGCCTGCGGCTGGCCTCCGGGGCTGAGAGCCGAGAAGACGTCTTTTCAGATCGAAGCGAGGAGCGACGAGTCTCCAGCGTCGCGGAGGAGCAGAGGAAAGCTGGCTCCGTCTTCATGGTGAGGCGCATGCAGGGAGGTGACCTCTGAAGAGGTCACAGAGACGCGGAGAAGAACGTCTGGCTGGCCAGTGAAGCAAACGAGGTCTCAGTAGGAGTGGACCTTCGTATTCATTTGGGGGGACGTCCATGGAGATCGGACGCACGCTGCTTTCCGCAGAGAGAGAAAGAGAGAGAGATCACGAAGTGGTGATAAGGGGAGGAGAGAACTCGAGAACGTTGTTAGAGAGAGGAAGGGAGAGAGAAGCTCCATGGCTCTGTCGCGACATCACGCAGTCTACGTCGAACATGGCTGTGGCGTAGGGGGGGATGGAGAAGACGCCAGACAGCGGCGCAGATGCTGAAGGAAACCTGCTGGAGGGGAACGCTTCCGACAGGACTTGCTTCAGCTTTTGCAGACGCGACGACGCAGATTCTCGCTTTTCGCGTCGCTTCAACAGGTGACCTGTCTGAGTGCACCGGCTGTCTCGTTGACTGACAGTGGAGCAGAAAGGTATGCTCCGAAGACGAGCCGATACTGCAAGCGTTGCCGATGTTGTGTGCGTCTTTCTCCTCCTCTAGGTCCTTGCGGGCGGCTTCACGCAGCAAATCCTCCCCCGGCCTCGTCTGTACGTCCTCCGGAGCAACGCCGAGAGGACGCACTGGAGCTGGGTGAGCCAGGCACATGCATGCGTGGGCAAGGAGGAATTGGGGAGTGTTCAGGCCTTCCGCAAGTTTGCTTGAAACTCTGGTGCGAGGTCTCGCCGTTCTGTTCAGTGGCTATTCCGTTTCCTCCCTTTTTCCTGCAACGTCAATCAGGCACAGAGGATTACTGTTTGAGATGTATATAAGCACACGTATACGGATGGGCAAGCATGGGATGAATCTCTATGTATGTGTATTAGATATATAGATATATATATAGATATATATAGATATATATATAGATATATATAGATATATAGATATATAGATATATATATATATATATACATATATATATGTGAATGCTTACGTGTAGGTGTCAATGCAGACACGCAAAGGTCTTTGAGGATACACTTGAAAACCTGTGGAGGAGCGACGATATGTACAAACGCAGCTGTTGTGTCTGCTTTGTTTGCAAGTGACCTGAGGCATGTGCATTCGAGTGGCAGAGAAAACTCGACGAACGCGTCGGTTTGAGTGCAAGGGGAATTTTTCACTCGCTTTTGAAGGATTCGGGCGTATGTCCACCGCAGGCGATTGCTCCGGTTCGCGTCAAGAGTTCGTTCGACCAGCGCTACCTCCACGGTGAGTAAACGTTTTCATCTCGTTTGCCTCCTTGATTCCACGGCAGCGAGCGAGGCTTATCTTTCAGACGAATGCCACGATGAAAAACAGCCTTTCCTCCGACGCCACCGAACCAGCATTCTGACCGTGACTATTCCGTTTACGATCCCCTTCGTTGTGGCGCATGGCGACTGCGTGCAAGCGTATATATATATATATATGTATATATATATATATATATACGTATATTTCAGGCGCCTTCCGAATTCGCTTGCTGTTTTGGTTGATTATTCGCTGTCACTTCCTGGCTTCATGCCTTGGCTATTCACCGCGTTTCCCTGTTTTTCCTCTTTTCCCTGCAGCTGCGGTGACGGTGCAGTCAACCGTCTTCCTGTTAGGCGGTCTGCACACAGGAGATCGAGAGAGGTGATTCTCTTTTCTTTTCCTTGGATCGTGTTCATCTCTGTTCTTTTCTGTTCTGCGGCTAGTGCCAGTCCGAAGGAAACGACTCCGAGAAAGCGAATTGCAGCCCGCGCCAGAGAGAGGGAGCTTCCTACTCGCCTTTCCTCACCCCGCTGGCTGCGCCTCCCGCAGGAAATCAAAGCGCATGCGTTTCTACTCACCTGCCCTTTCCCGCCCACGTCCCTGCAGTGTACAGACAGTCGAACAGCAGAGAGTCCGAGGGGTCGTGTCTAAACCGAAAGACATTGCGCAGTCACAGATTCAGTCTATTATCGAGAGGTTTCGCGCGTACAGACAGACACTCGGTGTATTGATAGACCGGGAGTGTGTAGACCGCCAGAGGGAGAAAAGCAAAACTTTTGTTCTGGGTTGTTCCGCAGCTCTCTCGCCTCTCTCGTCACGTACAGCACCTTGACGCGGCGGTCTCTCGCCTTCCCACACGTACTTCTCGCGGAGGCAGGCAGTCAGGCTCAACAGTTCGCTGCCGGCACTGTAAGTCTGCTGTTTGTCTTTTTCTCTCTGTTTTCTCCTTCGCTGGCATGTGTGCTGTGTCTTCTCCCCGTTTCTCTTCTCTTTTTCGCTGCTCTTCAGTTCACTCTGTCTCCTCCTCTTCACCCTCCTCCCCTTCTTCCTCTCGCTGCTTCCTGTCCTCTCCTCCACGTTTCCTCCCTTGCTAGGCTCTCTTCTTTCTATGCCTCTCCCTTCCGCTGCACCTTCCCGCTTTCTCCTTTCCTTCTCCACTGCTGTCGGCATCCTCTCTCTCTGTCTCCGTATGTATATACATTTATATTTATGTGTATGCATATGTATATTCGTGTATATATATATGCGTATATGTATACATATGTATATGCGTGTATATATATGCGTATATGTATATATATATATATGTATATGTATATGTGTATACATGTGTATATATGTGTATATGTGTGTACGTGCGTATCCTCGTTACTTTCATCTAGACAGCGGACGGCTGTTGTTGTTCCTGCAAGGCCGCCTGCTGACAACTTTCTCCGTGCTTTCCTGCATTCGCGCCTGCATCCCTTACGCGTCCTTTGCGTCGATTTCTCTCGCATTGCCCCCCAAGTTGCCTCGCATGCGTTGGCCTCTGCCTCTCTCCAGTTCGGGCTCCAAGCCTGGGAGGTCGCCGGCGACATTTTTGCCATCGGCGGACTGCGCGTGGGCGGAGACGCTTCAACTGCTGTATCTTCCTGGAGACACGCGGAGTCTGCCGACGACTCAAGCTCCTGCTCCTCGCTGGAAGACGAGTGTCTCAAAGGCGCAGCGGCCAGAATCCGAGACGCGACACAGTCCAGACACAGACAGACGCCATCCCTCATCCGCATCGATGCGTGCGGTACGCTGCCTAGTCGTTTGCGTCAAAATACTGTTGCAAATATATGTATATATATTTTACTTTCTTATAATATTATATAGAGTTACATACATTATATATCACTGTGTGTACATATATATGTATATACATGTATCTGCGTGGGTGTGCTGGACTGTCTTTTGTGGAAATGACAGGAGCATGCTTTTTTTCAGTTGTCAGAGTGTGATTCTCCTTCGAAGTAAACCTGTGTACTCGCAGGTCCATTTTGCTTTTCGGGAGGGCATTTCTTAATTTCGGAGAAACATGAATCTCCGTCTCTCAAGAGAGCTGATGGCTGAGTGAGCTTCAGAAACAGCTGGTTCCGTCCTCGTGTCTCACCCAGCATCACTCGAGTACTCACGTTTCCTCTGGTCTCTCCATCCGCTGATCCGCTGTTTCCTTGTTGTTTGCAGACTATCTGTCTTCGTACGAAGCGGACCTGCAGCGGCTCCAGCGCCTACGTTTGCTGCATGCAGAGGCGGGGGGGACCATCGCTGTGCCGGAGCTCTACGACCTGTCTCCCCACGAGTCGTCTGAGGACGAGGAGAACGCGGGCGACGAAGACCGGCAGTCCTGGCGAGTCTTTCGCGAAGAAGACACAGAAGACGAGACTGACTCGCCACGCGCCCCGCGGCTCTCTTCGGAGGCGGGAAAGGGCTGCCTGTCGTTGGGTGTCTGTACACCCCATGGGGCCGTCGGAGACACGGGGCGCGGGTCGGGCGACGTGACGCCGGTGTCTCGGTCGCCCCGCGGCGTTTCTTGCGGAAAGGGAGACTTTTCAGGGCCAAGCTTTGGAGGCGATGGCTCTCCCTGGGCCTCATCTGCCGGGCGGCTGTCTTCTGCCTCGGCTCTGTCCTCGCCCGCAGTCTCTCCAGAATCGTGCTCGCGTCGGACTGCCTCCCGATCTCCCGCCACGCCCCGAGACGGAGGCAGTCGGGCACAAGGGGAGTCCCCAGTCTCCTCGCCTCGGGCGCCGCCCCCCGCCGCCGGCGTCGGGCTGCACGCAGAGCTCACGGAAGAGCGCATGCAGGTTGACCCGGCGGCGTCTCTCCGCGAGTCGCTCTCGACGCCCGATCGCCGGAGCAGTAGTGCTCGAGGTTCGGAGGGCCTCGTTTCTTCTGTCTCACAAAGTCGGTCGTCCCCGGAAAGTCCTCGCTGTGTGGGGTCTGCGCGCGGCGGTCGAGACAGCGGCGTCTCCGCCCCGAGCTCGCCCGCGTCGAGCCGATCCGGCGCCTCGGCTGGAGTCCCAGGCTGGTCGCCGCGCCACGCCCAGAACCGGCCGCCGACCGGCAGGGACAGCGGAGACAGTGGAGACAGAAGATCGGTGGGGTCGAGCTGGACCGGGAGTCCGACGCCGCGGTCGCCAGCCAGAGGCAATGCCCATGTTTTCTCTGACCAAGCTGTCTCGCCTCCCTTCGTCCTGCCGCCGCCTCGCCCGCCCCGCCCGCGCCGCGCCGCCGCCCAGCAGGCGCTTGACTCCTTCCGCTCTCTTCCCGATCGCCCCGACAGACGCGGCGGAAACGGAGACGCCCCACAGTCTCCAAGTCCCGAGGGACAGGGCCAGGGCCAGGCGGAAGGCCGGGGCGAGGGGCCTTTGCGTGGAGACGTTGGGGAGCATCAGGCGAAGAAGCCTCGAGTGGACACGCAGGCGGCCTGCCAAGAAGACGAGTAGTGCGAAGGCAGTGAAGACGAGACAGATTATGAACCGGGTATTCACAGTTGGGGCGAGCAGGGGTGACGCAGCGAGATCTTATTTCTGTTGTGACTCGCACGTTGGTGCTCCTGAGTCTATCCTTGAGAGGTTTTGATTTGAGGGGTTCTGAGGGAAAGACGCCAGTTCTCGACTGCCTTTCCTCGCCTTGGCAATCTGTCTCTCTTTCGTTTTAGTCTCTCCGAGTTCGAGAGAAGAACGGTTGCCGTGTGTATGCCGCAGCATGTTGTCAACGCCGACGCAACCGCCTGTCGTCTACCTGTTTAGGCAAAATGGAAGTGAACGGGAGAGACACGGACTTCCAGGGCGCTGGTGCGAATCATACGCGCAGCTGAGTACTCTTTGTGTAGGCGCTTTCCGCCGTTCCCGATCTCTTCGTCACCCTGTCTTCAGGGACAGACTATCTAGGCGTCGTCTGCATGGGGCCTGTTGATCTCTGGAGAAACCCAAGACGCCGCTGATGAAAGCACCACACCATCCGAGAGCTGTGGAGAAAGGTCAACCGGGCGGAAAGAAGGAAGCCGCGCATCCAGTGAAGGAGTGTTCGTCCTCGAGCTAGCGAGAGAGTTCAACGGTGACACAGATACATATACACACACCGGAGACGCCACAGACATGTTTTTGCGATCTCGAAACAGTAAGTAGTTACTTTCATGGTCTCCACATTTGAGACCTACATATATATATATATATATATATACATATATATAAATATATATATGCATATATGACTATATGTGGGGGAAATACGTATTTTTGTGTAGAGAGAAGTGGAGAGACTAGGAGAGAAGTCTGAAGCCAGTAGAGCATTTCTTTTATATATCTCGCGTGGTAAGGCGAGATGGGAGGCCGCCGAGGAGGGCGTGGTGAGTCATTTCTGCCCGCAGCTGAATGCGAGACAACAGAAATCTCGGCCTCGCCACACGTGGGCGAGAAAGCACCTGGAAAAAGCTTTCTTTGCCGGTGAATTTAGTCTTTTCTCTGCGCGTTCACATCGAGCCAGATTTGAGCGAGGCAGCCAGGAGACCGCAAAGTAGTAAGGAACGCGTGAAGCGGTGTCTTTTCACAGTACAAGGAGAGAAGAAAGCAAGGCGGAACGCAGCGAAATGAAAACAGAGCATGGCTCAAGCGGAAAGAAAAGCAGAAACAAAGGACAAAGACTCGGCGGTGGTTCCTGGTTTTCCGATGAACCTTGTGCAACACTTGAAAGGCGTCTCTAACATAGGAGGCAGCCACACAGAGGGAAAGCCCTGAAAACTCATGTAGAAATGGGTTGTGACTGAGTTCACTGGAGAACTAAATCAGCTCTTGAACTTCTTCTCTTCGTCTCTTCTTCACAACGAACGGTGCCAGCTAAGTACGTCTGTCTTCACTTGAGGGAATCGGGCAGCGACAAGGTCTCGCGAGCTTCCACCTTCCGCGACCTGCAGAGCCTATCTTGTCAGCTGCAGTGTTATCTCGCTTCCGCGCTTCCACTGATGTCTCGAGTCTCTCGGCCTCTAACGCCTCTTCGACTCTTGCTTGGCGTTCAGACGTCAGGGAAGCCGAGAGAGTGCACTTCACATCTCCTGCGAAGTCGACAACAAGCAGACGCGCAAGCGACGCAGCATAAACAACGACGCATAAGCAAGGAAACAAGCGTAGACAACGAAGGAGGCGCAAAAAAGAGAAGAAACACACGCAATAGAAAACAAACCTAGAGGACGGTGGATTGATGAGGAAACCGACTCTGGGAGCACAGGAATCACAGGCAACAACGGACACAGAGACAGCATAGCCAGCGGTGGGCTTTAGACTTTGGAGGGATCTCATGCAACGCATGAAACAAAGACAACACAAAAAAACAAGGATACCCCGTGAAACAAAGCGAACGCATGAAACAAGGATACTCTTGAGGGCGAGGCAGCAGAAAAGGAGCCAAGAACACAATGACGCGCGCCAGAAGCGAGAAAGGAGAATCAAGAAGTTGTACCGACAGAGCTGGCGGAACTGTGCCTCTCATCAAAGTTGAGAGACGAGAGCGAGGGAAAACAAGAAGGTAACACTTAGGAAAGAACGTCACGGACTTCAACAGAGAGTGAAGAAATTGAAAGGTAACCGATACTGTAATGGCGAGGAGGCAAAGACCTCCGCATACACGGTCGCTGCACAACCGGCTTCAGAATCTCCTTTTGGATTGAGATGTTCGCGCCGATTCAAATCGGCATGTAGATGTATATATGTTGAGACAGGGTCATCCCTACGACTCAGCGTACGTGATGACCGAAACAGTTTCGCATGCATCCCTAAACAGGACAACGCACAGAAGTTTCAGTTTCCGGCCTCGAGCATCACTAAGTAGGCACACAGATGCACTTGGATACACAGGCGAGGTGAGGAAAGCGACGGGGAAAAAGGTGAATCACGCCCTGTACAGAGTCTTTCAGCCAGCGTCTCTCGACCCGCCGAGCCTAACACAGGCGGATGCACCGAACGAGCTGTGCCACAGATTCTCCGCGCTCACATCCATCGACGCCTCTTCGTCTGCGGGTGCGCCCTGCATTTCTCCTGCAAGACGCTGAAGTCTGTTTGCGAGTTTCCGCTTCTTCTTTGCAGCCTGAAAACAAAGGAAAGCGATCTTCTTGCGACGTCGAAAAATCCGAATCCGAGTCCAGTGCAAACAGAACCCCAGCGGTCTGCCAGCGCGAGCGCTTGTCGCGCAAGGACGGCAGCGTGGCGCGACCCCGAACTGAACAAGGAATCCAGATTGGTGAGGTGCTCTCGTGCTCGTCCTTCATTGATACGAATATGCATGCATACATGCATGTAAATACATACGTATACGTCCAGATACATGCAAACATATATATATATATATATATATGTGTAGGTGTATGTGCAGATGATGCCATTCTCTATCTACATGTATGTGGTGAGTGGCTGTCTGTCTCACCTGCTTGTTTTTCGCCATGGCCACCACGTGAGGCATGCGCTCCTGTACAGGCAACGTAAATCGAGAGTTTCTTGCTCTTGCTGTTCCCTGTTTTCGTGTTTGTTCCTTCCCTCGCCTTTGTTTTTGCTTCCCCTTTCCCAGACACCTGCACCCGTATCGACGCCCTTCCGCGCGTTCTGATCTTTCACGTTTCTTTCTGTCTAGACTTTCGTTTTATAAACGCGTACCCTCGGTCGCCTCCCGTCGGCTGCTGTGTCACCACCGCCTCTTCACATCTCCCTCCGACAGACGTAAATGCCTTCTGCTGCCTTGCTCGTTCATGTGGTTCCCCTCAGCGCTCCCCTCCTTCCTCCCGCCGCTTTCTGCGTCGGTACGTTCTCGTTTTAGTGAGCTTTCTCCCTTCTCCCCTTCCGACTCCGGACTCCTTCTGCCTGTCCCTCGCTTCGTCGCCGCTTCCGACGTTGTCTCTCTTCGCACCTTCTTGCTGACGGCGGCGTCAGCCTCCTTCCGGCCTTCTCCCGCGTGTCTAGACACTTCGCCGCTCGCAGCCCCTGCGCTCGCTGCCGGCGGTTCCGTCCTCGCGGGGGAAGTCGCGGACCGCGGCACTGGAGCGAAACGCAGCAGCTACACGCAGCGGACCCCACAGACACTGGCGAGTAGGAAATGAGAAGGTCTGACAAGCGAGGACCAGAGAGGGAAAGGATGTCGGGCAGTAACGGAGAAAACGAAAAGCAGACAAGAGACAACAGTTTACGCCCACGTCGTCGAGAGGAGGGAACGTAAGAAATCCGAAATGCGCCAAAGGCCCACACTCTAGCGAATGTTGAAAGTGCATGCTCAGCTTCTTTTTCTTTTTTCACTCTCTGTTTTTCCATATCCATCATGAAACCCACAGTCGAGTGTTTCCACACAAGCCGCACTCCCAGGAGAGCCAGTCGATGGGTCGGACGTTGATGGAAAGGCTTAGAGAGACATCGACGGCGACTCTCTGTTGCGTGCTCTGCCCTACGGTTCAGCGTCATTGTAAAATAGCCACAAGAGCGAACCTGCCTCTTCAAAAGGAACTCAGCTGGTTGTGCCATGTCCCCCTCTAACAGCCCGCGTGTCTAGCCACTCTGAACGCAGTTGATGTGGATGCAGATCGAGTCGCGGGAGCATACACACATCGGCCTACATTCGGCGAACCCAGTGTCTGAGGTATCGCTCACGCTGCAAGTCGCACACTCACCATATGAGGTCTCTGTCGCTCCTTCTGTGGCTGCTTGAGGTCGACGCCGACACGGACGACGCCGGTTTCTCTTCCATTTGAACAATCTGCCATGGCCTCGTCTTCTCCTATTTCAATTGCTCGGCACTGGGATGCGAGCACCGATGCATACACCTCAGCAGGCGAAACGGTTCGGTTTTCCCCTGTCCCGCCAGCCGCTTCAGGTAACTTCCAGAAGGCGACCTTCTCGCTCTTCATCTGACACCCACGGAAAACGAAACGCATACCGCTTCCTCTGAGCGCATCTCCCTTTCTAAAACCCACCCTTCTATTCTAACTTCACCGTCCTGAAATCTTCTACGTGCGTAATTTCATATATACAATTTATATATATATATATATATATATATATATATATATATATATATATATGTACGACTGTTTTGACGTATGTACGTTCATACAGACAGATGTATACAGGCCTGAATACATGGAAATACGCACATTGATATAAACACATGCATACAGGCACGCACATACAGATACATACGCATATATATATATATATATATATATATATATATATATGCATATATATGTGAAGCCTCACATGGCGTTTGACTGATTTTCCTATTTCTTTCCTGACTCCCTACATCTGAAGTGGTAGTGTGCTCGGAGTCTTCGGGGGGCATGGTGTAGTAGGGGATGACTCCAGATTGCCAGTCTTGGAGAAAGATTTTGGCTGCGGCATCGAGGTCGGGGATACCGCCCTTCTTCAGCTTGCCACGGCGATGCGCCAGAAGCGCGAGCATTTCTTGTGGAGAGGAGAATCCCTCGAGGCGGTAGAGCCGCTGGAGCGTTTCAGAGCAGCACCACGCCGCGACACCGGTGGCGACTTCCTGGGGATTTTCAAGGCGGTGGACAGGCAGCAGACTCCGGAGAATGAAGGCCGAGCAGCTCTCTGCAGCCGCCTCGGCGCGCGGGATGTCTTGACACGCGGACGCGCGGGCCGAGGGCGGGGGCAGGAGCACGGCGTCGTCCTGGGCGTTTTTCGACGGGGAGAAAAGGACTCCGGGTGAGTCGATCAACTGGATGTGTTTGTCGATCCGGACGTACTGAAGGGTCTTGGTGCTTCCCGGCATCGCCGCGACCGCGGCGGCCGAGCAGGAGTGCGTGAGCGCATTCACCAAAGACGACTTGCCGACGTTTGGGTATCCGACCACGCCGACAAGCAGGTTTGCTTTCGCTGTCACGTTGGACGGGCTCGCAGACGCAGAAGACTCAGCGCTGGGCTCGAGGTCAGTGGCCGCTTCAGCGCGAGTCGCAGTGTGCGCCAGCGCGTTGAGAAGGCGGAGCAGCGCAGGCGCTCCCAGGGCGTAGGAGGAACACCTGCAGAGAGACAGCAGAGCGGAGCCACCAGCTGGGTGCAGAGACCTGTGGAGAAGCGGCGCGAGCTTCAGAAGCCACTCTGTGCAGAGGGAGGCCAGAGCGAAAAAACTGGGAAGCAAAAGAGGGGGAACCGAGAGAAGAGAGGGAAGAGGTAACAGAACCAAAAGAGACAGAAAAGAACGGGGAGAGAGGGACGGGAGAGCCATGACACGCTGATCAGAGCGAAACAAACACGAGGGGAAAATCCCGGACCTCCTCCAGCGCTTGTCGCTGCCTGTGGATGTGTGTGTACGTCGCGGTGAGATCATGAACAGAATCGAGTCTTCTGTGCCCCAGTCGACAGGCACTGTCGGCAGTTTGAACGCTCTTTGCAGTTCCATAAAGGAGCTGCGAAAAACGAGGCACAGAAAGTGCGATTTCGCGGTGTACAGACACTGAATGCGTCGCGCGCCTCTCGCCTCACTTTCGAAAACTTTCGCTAGCCTCCAGAGGCTCGACGTCTGTCCAGTTCTGGAGCTTGCGTTTGCCGCCGCGCTTCACTCCTCGTTTTCTTCCGCCCGCGCTCTTGCTTCCGGCCCCCTTGAAGGCGAGCGCGGGTGCGACGCCTCTCTGCAGCGTCTTGAGCCACGCGACGGCTGCTTCCTTGGGAACCAGGTCGACCTTGTTCATGACGAGAATCAACTTTTTTCCCTCGCCGAGGACCCAGCGCTCGAGGGCCAGACAGCGGAAGGCGGCGGGCATCCGCGCGTCGAGAACTTCGATGATGACGTCTGCCTCCTGCAACACACGTCGCAGCAGCTGCTGTTGCTGCCGCTGTTGCTGGTGCAGATAAACCTGCTGCTGGGTCGTCAGCTCGTAGGCGAAGGGCGACGCGCCAGCGGCTTCGTCGTTCTCCACTTGAGTCGCTAGAAAGCGAGCCTGGTTCTCCTCTGCATGGTTCAGCAGCCGGGCGAGGGGATTCACCGGGAGCAACTCTGGCGCGTCCATGTCACCGTCGCGGCCGGCGTCGAGCGTTTCGCTGGCTCTGTTGTCAGCAGCATGTTCTCGAGCTTGTGCCTGCCGTCGCTCTCGCTCCGCCGCCAACGCAGCCTCCTTCAGTTGCTTCCGGGCCTGAATCGTCCGCAGAATGTCCTGCTTGAAGGGACAAGAATTCGGGATGCCAGGGTCTCGACGGTGCTCTGAAAACACGAGAAACGTGGGCAACAGAGAAGCCACAGGAGCAGCGATTGCGAACGGAAGGGCAGGAAGGAACGCGGGAAGCAGAGAGCAAATCGAAAGTGCGTGGGAAGGCAAGCGCAGAATGCAGCGCTTGAGTGGAGAACGAGGTGTCTGGACAACACGCGCCGGCGCCAGAGACAGCCCTTGAAAGGTACCACGACGGTGAGTGCAAGGCCGACGACATGGAGTCCAAGTGGGGCGCGGGGGAAACGAAACAGAGTTTCTCGTTTCTGTTGGTTTCCCGAGGCTTGGAAGAAAGACACAGAGCGAGGCTCTGATGTCGCCCTGCAACAATGACGAGCTCCTCACATGTGGCGCAGGATTCGGAAAAGCATCTTTCCCCTACTTTAAGGGGGGTTCATGTACACCTGCCGAGGTCAGCTTCCGGAAACGGAAACCGACCATCCCAGTCGCTAGAGAAGGCAACGCCATGGATACCTGCCGTGACTCAAATCACTCTTACTTTTTCGAACGGGACCACCAGTTTGCTTGGCGGTTTTTCGCATCTTCCGCCGATGCTCGCGCACCTTCTTCTCGATCTGAAGGGCACCCACACAAGGCATGAAGATAAAAAAACATCCTGACATGCCAGCAGGCATCTAGAGCAGACATTCGCCACTGCCTTCTCACCAATACAGGCTCCGTCCCGATTGACCCACTGCACGCGATGGAGCGATCGGCGCCTGTCGAGTACATGCCAGCGCCCCATTTCCTAGTGCATGTGAGGCAAAGTCTTGGGTGCGCCCGGTATAAGCAACTGTCTGGAGTATCGCAGGTAATTCCACGAGAGCCGTAGCATCACAGTCGAGATCTCGCATGCGACACATCAGGAAATCGACAGGAGTACGGAATGCATCACTCGAGAAAAAACAGGAATTCGTTGGATGGGGCGCCAGAGTTCTAGAAAAGAAGTCGACTTACGTTGTATTTCTGCGACAGCTTCTGCCGCTTGGAATTCTCTGCAGAAAAGACACACCGCAGACGAAACACAACGCCAGATCGTCGAACCCCTACGGTTCAAGATTAAATCCCTCGTCTGCCGAAAAAAGGACGTGTCAGGCGCCTTCTTGTCGCATGCAGCGCCAACTCGCGACCTCGCAAACGCAGAAAAAATCGAAAGAATTGCTAAACGGGGTGCCAAAAGACCTCGCTTGTCTGTTGGAGCTAAAAACATAGCCGTTGTAAGCTGTGATGGTCCAAGGCAGAAAAGTTCCACTCCTCTTTTCTAAACGGGCTCATTTCGACTGACACAGCGTCTGAACCGTAGCGGACGATGTTACGAGCCGTGGGGCAGGGTCAGCCGTCCAGCAGAGAAAGACTACGGTCCCGACTTGGTCGACTAAGATGAGAAGTCTCTGGATTCGAAGTGTCCTTTTCAGCCGCTTTTCTCCAATCAAGATTGGTCCGTAAATTTACACTGCTTAGTGAAAGCGAGCGTTGAAGGCTGCGATGACAGCGAGCCAGATACGAAACTTACTTTTGATCTTCACCATGGTGGCGAGAGCGGGTGCGTGAAGCGGCTTCGGCCTAGGATTTTGCTCAGTTTCTCCAATTCGAAGCGGGGAAAATGCGAGGAATTCTCCGACAGAATAAAAGGGAGACCCCGAAAGGCAGAAATATGCAGCGGAGTCAAACTCTGTCGCTTCGATGCATGCGCTGACGGGGCATGCGCATGCATATATGCAAAGGTCGATGCTAAACGGAGAGGGAATAAGAATCTCTCGGGCCTGAACTGGCTGTTCAAGTAGCAAAGCAGTTGGAGAGCTGCACACGGACATCAACATGGCCAATTTCACGTCTTTGGTTTGCCTGTTCATCAGAATGGGATGTTTTGTTGTCTATTAGCCTCACTGTGTGGGGGCTTGCTAAGCTACGCGAGATGAATGCAAACGAGAGAGACAGCGCATCGCTAGTTTGACAAGCGGGAAAAACTGGAGACGTCGTTCTGTTTCTTTCTGAAATTCCCTTCTGCTGCAGGTGATGCCACTCGACCTCTGAACAGAAGAATGGCCGCTCCTCGCAAGCATATCTTTATTCAGCTTGTGGTAAGTTACGGAACTCTCACCTGTTACGCATCTTGAGGCCTACCGACAACATTATTGTCTGCATCTTGAGTTTGTTTGGTGTGTTAAGTAAGAGATGCGTATATGGCACGCCAATCGTACCGGATCGATTCATCGGAAGTATGGTTCACGCCCGAGGTGAGTAACTCTTCTCTTCTGATTCACAGGCAGGCACGCAAGTTGAAGCACGCTTCCGTGCTTCATGGAAACTCTCCAAGCACTAACGCGATGGTGTTCCTTGCGAGAAGCGCTTAAGCATGCAGAAAGAGAAGACAACTCGTGTTCACCGGCATCGAGCAGTATGTTTGTGATTTGTGTTACGAGGCGTGGTGGCTCCAGCTGGTACATGCGGCATTAACGCAGTCATCGGCCACTGGATAGATGGGTTTTACCGAAAAATGGCGGATTATGTTCTCCTTTTACTCGTTTCGTCTACATTCAGTCGGGCATGGCAATCGCAGGAGTAGTCGTCTGTCGCCGTTTGGCGCCAGAGAAGCATTTTTTTCCCAAGCACGGCCTCTCCCTAGGGGCTAATATCAAGGCCGAAAATATAGCCTAAGCAATGATTACGCATTTCACTCTGGCCTGATTTTTCTCTTTGTTGTCATGGATAACAGCTTCTGCGTGCTGGTCACGCGCATTACCCGTCTTTTTCACGTTGACGAAGTCGGACAAGCGCCGACGCATCGTTAGACACGATAGCGAGCATACAACTCAGACAATAAGGCACCTGAAGCGAACCGTTGAGTACATCGCGCGAACGTAAGACAGACAGTAGAAGTATCTTTTCTGACTGGTGACGATAGAGGCAAAACAATTGGCTGTGTTCTACACTTGTAAGCCACAGTTCTGGGAACCACCCTTGAGAGTAGCGTCGCTAGTGCCCGGGGGCTTCTTGAACCCTGGCGATCCGTCAGCAGCTACGGCGGTACAAAAACTCTTTTGTCTCCTGTGTTGATAATTTTGCGAGCGAACGGAATCATGAAAAGGTATGATTCTGAGCCGTCCTGTGCTCCTGACGAAGACCAACATCTGGAAACTGAAGCGTACGGTGGACGTCGGGAGTACCGTCGCGTCAAACGCTGTGTGTCTCAGTTGTTACGAGGTCTAATAAACGTACTGCCGGCACCTCGAAAAAGTTCTGGCTGCTTACAGGAAGCACCTTTACTGCAGAATGCATATGGGTATATCTTGCCCGGATTAGCGTAAATACCGTGAAGAGTTGCCTCTGTTCGACAGAAAATACCATTTTATGTACAGTGATACAATATCTGAAGAGGGTTACATTCAGTACGCGCTGGACATTTCTCAGCGGGAATCCAATATGAATGCCTTGATGCACTGCAATGTGCCAAGTCGTTTCCGTATCAGCGCTTTCAAACGCAAGACTTGTCCGTTACTGTTGGAAGCATCGCGTGCAGGTTTGCACCAATGGACGGCATGGAAATAAATGGCACTACTATCACAACTGGAAACGAAACAAACGCGTGGCCGAAGCGAAACCCTTTTAGCTCGTTGCGCACAACTGTAGAAAAACAACCAGTCATTTAAGCCTCAACAGTGAAGTTTCCGTACATGTTGGTCATGGTGCGGATCTGGTTGAGCTGCTGTTTGATGTCAGCAAGGCTAGTTTCAGTCTGGTGCTGAGTCTGAGTGTTCATCATGGTCATCTCATTCTTCATCATCTGCATGCTCGGGACGAACACTGTGCCAGTGTAGACTTGAGAGAGCATGTAGTTGGTGGTCGTGTTCTGAGCAACCATCAAACCCTCCATGAGAGTGGAGTTCTCAACACAAGCTTTCTTCCAGCCGTTGTTCGCCACCTGCAGAACGTAGGCGAGCGTGTTGTTGGCAAGGGAGACGGAAGATGTTTGAGGGACTGCGGAGGGCATGTTCGGGACGCAATAGTGGATGACGTTGTTGCAGATGAAGGTGGGCGTCTCGAGGGTGGTCGGCTGGGTGGTCTCGAAGTTGCCTCCACGAGACACCGCAAGGTCGACAATGACGGAACCAGGCTTCATCATGGCCACGTGTTCCTTCTTGACGAGCATGGGAGCCTTCGTCACCTGGGTCATGGTAGTCTTCTGGTTCATAACGGTAGTGTTGGTAACGGTGGCGGGCATCTGGAAGCTGCCGAAGACAGCACCGATAACAACGTCCGCCTTTTGGATCTGCTGGACGAGGTTTTCGGTGCAGAAGTACATGGTGGTGCAGTTCTTGGGCAACATCTCAGTCATGGTTCGCATGTTCGACATGCACACGTCCATGATGCAAACCTGAGCACCGGTGCTGGCAGCAACGCGAGCGGCTTGCATCGCAGCGACACCACCGCCGAGAACGAGCACGTAACCGGAGGTCATGCCAGTGACTGTGCCGAGCATGCAGCCGGAGCCACCCATGGTTTTCTCAAGATACTTCATCGCCTGAGAAATCGCGAGTTGTCCAGAGATCTCGCACATGGCCTGGAGAATTGGGGTCGTCCCAGTTTCGGTTTTCATCTGCTCGTAAGAGAAGCACACAGCTTCGCGTTGCATCATAGTCTCGAACAGGGTCTTGTTGTTCTCGAAGCTGAAGAAGGCGAAGATCACCTGTCCTGGCTGGATGAAGGAGTACTCCTGAGGTTGTGGAGCTTGCACCTGCAAACACAGCGAATCACAAGATCCGGCAGCATTTTGCAGGAGAGCGCATCCAATTATTTTAGCGCACTAGTGCATGCACATGAGGGTATTTTGACAGCTATTTCAACCCACATGACTGCAGGGAATCCCTTCGACCTGTGAGTGATCGCCACGCAGCACTCACGCATCGACCGCTTGACTTGTCCGCTGCCCAGCCAATATAATGTACCATCTTCATGGCCATGGCTCCGAGAGCCGCTGTTTTGCTCCCTCCCAGCACTCATACCTTGACGATCATCTGCGAGGTTTTGTAGACCTCCTCCGTTGTCTGGACCATGGTCGCGCCTGCGGCAGTGTAGGATTCGTCAGTGAAACCAGAAGCAACTCCAGCTCCAGTCTGAACGACAACCTTGTGGCCGTTGTTGACGAGTTCAGCGACGGTGGCGGGAGTGAGCGCCACACGGTATTCAAACGGCATCACTTCCTTGGGGCAGCCAATAGTCGACGACTCCATAACGGAAGTGGCGGGAGTGGAGAAACGGAGCTGGCTGGTAAGAGTAGCCATCTTAGTGGTGGAGGGTGCCATTTTGTCGGAGATATGTGCGAAGAAGAAAGCAGTGCAAATAAGTCTCACCAGAAATGGCTGCCGTAAAGGAAGAAGAAAGAACTGAATATGTGAACTTGATCATATGATGGCGTCGGTTTGCCGATTCTTAGCGCCGGAGCCTGGTGAGCGCGGGCGTGGACGGGTTCTGAAGCGGGTGCCGCGGTACCGGTGTCCAAAAACCGATAGGTAAGGCTTGCACTTCGCTGGTGGCTTAAGTAGAGTTAGCACCGACATTTCAATGATGACCTTCCTCCACACGTATTGTTTTCTATGAATTCGTATCCTGACATACAGAATTGGTCACTGTAAGTCAATCAGCGATGTCGGAGCCAGCAGCAGTTCAACAGTAAAGAGCGGACGCGGCTTGCTTACGGTTTCGCGCACTGTGACAAGAAAAGCCATGCCCGTATTTACCTCCAGAGCATATCGACATTAGCGTCGGTGTGAAAAACATATGCTACTGACACTGGGCAGAACCAAACTGAACCGTTCACTGACAATAGGAAAACCATCAATGAAGCACTTGTTCGTGTGTAGGGTCTTGCCGTACGCTGCGATCCCGCCCTGAGTTTGTCGGCGTTCTAAAAGCGCTCAAAGCATCGTAAACAGTGAACAAAGTGAGTGAAAGTGCTATCGATCTAGACGGCTGATGTCGGAGTCGTATTTGTGTCACAACGGCACGGTTCCACTCTACTCAGTAATGCCGCGACACACCCGGGAAGAGGCGGTAAACACGTAAACGCTGGCAGTATACATGCAGCAATGATGATGTGGCGATGTATTTTGGGCAAATTGATCGTCCTTCTTGATGTACTGAAGCTTCTCCCCTGTTCCGGTAATTGCCACGTTCTGGCGCGTTGCCTCAAATGTGTTACCCTACTGCTGCGTTGATTTCCCCATAGCTAGTTGCTGCTTTGTAAGAGTCTCGTGGGCGCACCTGTCTTCAGTCAGACGACCTGTATGTCGAAGCGCTACCCACTCTATGCGTGCGAAAGCAATTATAGCGCATGGGCATGTGAAACTCTCGTTGTGATGATCACGCCATCATCGATGGTCACGCATTACGATCGTCTGTCACGGAGTATAAAATCACACACTGGTGGTCATGAAACCCGATCGGCAATTGCAGCAATAGAGAGTGAGAAGCCCCCGCAGTTTGACACTGATTTTCACCCGAGTAACGCATAAGGTCGCGTGTTCATACCTGAACTCACGGTCCAACGCGAGCACACGCCCGTTTACTCCGGCAATCACACAAACATAAGTACAGTCAGTATCACATGTCGAGAAAGAGAGACGCTGGCTATATTACTGCGACTAAAATTGGTCGACAACTCTCTGTTCGACCAATCAACAAAGCTTTCGATCTCCCGAAAAGCTGTCTTATATTCTTGGCAAAATATTCATTCACACGTTTCTGCAGTATTCGCCTGCGAAGGTTGCCCGCAGGTGCTTCAGTCTGAACTGGTACTAGTCACGAGCGGAATGCTCGTGGCTAGTAATTGGAAAGACTATAACTGCATCACTCGACACATCATTGTCAATCTGTAGTGAAGAATGATTGTTTGCGGGTAGGTAATGTGGTATCGAGCGCCTCAGCCACCTACAATGGCTGTGGTGCACAAGTACTCGGCGTCCACCGTGACTCATCAACCGGACGGGGAAAGCAACTTCCTTTCAGTCGCATTCCCGTTCTTCGCGCATTTTGAGGTAATCTTCGACAGGCAAACCGAGTTTCCGAAGAATGCGAATTCGATATTGAAGCTCTTCTTCTGATACCATACTCACGCGGCGGTTGTTTCTGGATATAGGCCAACTCAGTCTGTCCTCACCTACAATGCCAATTCATTAACAGCGGGAATTACGGGCATGTGAGGGAAATGTGAACAGCGCGTGTTTACATTCCCTCCTGGTGAGTGGTCATGAAGCCACAGGTTAAAATAAGATATTTTTTTGGAATGCTGAGAGCGTCTTCCTATCCGAACCAATAGAATGTTGTATTTTGGGCTTCCTTCCGGATATATATAGTGCCTGGTTTCGGTGAATACGTTGGTGTCCTGGATCAGCTCAGGTCAGAGTCGTCGGTGAGAAAGTTGCACTTCTGCGTCTGCGTAGTACGTCATTCCGTCCACTCAAAGTCATAAGCCGCAGGAAGGAGTACCATGCAGAAATCTGCATATCGAGGACAGAATATTGGATATGGCCTTCTGAAAGACACCGTAACCTTCAGTGGCTTTGAGGTGGCAACGAACGTGGTCCTTGCGGACACCTTACCTAAGACCGTGTCGGTGAACGTGTCCCATTTGATTTCCAGCGGATCCTTCGGATCAAAGAGCACGTGCGTATTTCCTTTGTCGAAAAGTCGGGGGTCTCTAGCCTGTACATCCCGGTGTAGAAACAGAGAACCATAGTGGTGGAAGCACACTCAGTGACCTGACAATACGCATAGGAAATCCTCTGGCTCTCTCAAAGTCTGTGAACAGCAACAGTAGAACACCCTATAATACGTAACGTGGACACTGTGGCTGGTAGCAGATTCTGTGTCGCAAAACTTGATCTTGCAGCCTCTGACAAAAAGCCTGTATTGACATGAGGCGACATCGATGTGCCTGGTTTTCCGAAATAACTCTTTTTAGGCAACTTGTGGACAAATAGATGTCGTGTTCACGCTCTCTTGAAGTGGCTAGTTTTGTGTTCATCCCTCGAAAAGGGGCACTTGCCTCGAGTTTTTTTCGTGTGATGGAAGCCTTGGCCAGCCCGCACAGATGTTGCGGAATTCCATATTCATCGGGAAGTATATGGCTCTGGCAGAAACCTAGAGCGTGAAAGACGTAGGCGCTATACAGGAGGCCGAGCAGCTGAGCGACACAGGAGGTACAGGCAGGTACACACTGTGACAACCAGGTGCTGTCTGGTCTGAGAATCGAGAACTGTCTCGCGTATAGGTACAAACTACTTAACCACATTCGGCACTTGTATCCAAGCAGATTCCTTGAACCCAGGAGCGCACTGTCATCGCCGACACTGCCAAATCCCCCGAGAGAGCCGTTCATGAAGATAATATTGATGTACAACGTGAGTCACTGAGGCACTTGCACCAAACCCGATCCAATGGGCAAGCATATTCTTTCCAAGGTCAAGCACAGAATACGTAGCTCACCTCGATGCTCAATGCCACATATTGCCTAATGTACGACATTTTCAGGGCCCCAGTAGTATCATCCGTCGAGCATCTTTGAGCCTCCTGGCAGTCCAGCAAGTCTGCTTGCAGCGTGACGCAGATGATGTCGATCGCTCCCGCTCCGGTGGTAAAGAGGACGTACTGTACAGGCAGGAGATAGACACGGGCTGAAAATTTTGTAATACAACAGGCATGCTGCCGGCATTCTCCAACTGCTTCATCAAAACGAACTAACATCATATATCTGGCGTAGTGTTCGTTAAGTATAGAAAAGTGCGTCATCGACTTTGAGCACAGCGCCACGGTCACACAAGCTCAAGTCACCGTCTCCGTGTTCGCATGCAGACAGCCGTCGAGTGCGAAAGTGACAGAGTTCCACACTGGTTGGGAAGATCCGTGCTAGGTTTCGTCAAGAGATACTGCCTCCAGTAGTTTTCACTGCTCAACGGGTCTTCGTCCAGTCGTGTGTGAATCCAGAATATATGATAGATCGAAGTACGGTACTTTTCATCCATCTCTATTCACCGGCGGTTCCTTTGTGCATGTCATCTGTATCTCCCTTAACGGTGGACACGCACATGCCAACCGGTTCTTGTGTTAGAGTCTGGTAACAGCCCCCTAGAACCAAAGAGCACAAAAGTTCCTACCAGCCATCTTAAGAGGGCGTGCTCGTCGAGGAACATTCCCCACCCAGCAGCGAACACAGTTACGAAAGCCCGGATGATATTGATAAATAACGATTGTGTTGTGTAGGGGTAGAGAAACAGGATGCCCAGGCTTAGTAGAAGAAGGATTCCGCACAGGCGAACGGCGTTAACAAGTCTCTTCACAAATTGAACTTCGTAATCAGAGGTTAGATACAACAATAGAGTTGTTACGAGCCACACAGCGAGTGAAGCTAATCCACAGCAGACAATGTGAATTGGGACAAGCGCAACCCGTGGGCTGCGGACCAGGGTTAACCCAACTGATGCAGCGTTATTTTCCATCTCAGGAAGCGATCAAATCGGGAATTCGAGGGCGAAAGAAGAAAAGGATCTGCTGCATCGGATGTCAATCTTTTCCGGAAAACGTTCACCCTTCGCATCAGTGCATTTGCTCAGGATTTTGGGTGAACCCCCATTCCCTGTACTTGCCCACTGCTAACGCTAACAACTTCCATGGAAGGTCTGGCCCTTCCAACTTCTCAAATGCGCCATAGGTGGCAGGCTCCTTCCCGTCACCGCTAGAAGAGATTCTCAGGTCAGTCGTTGTTCACAAGACTGACGCTGAAGCTGGCAGGTATCACATCGGTCCCCCGTTGGTACTTCGATGTCTCCACACCTCCACCTCTACTATGCACTTCACTACCAAAGCAAGAGATAAATAGAAAATCAAAAAACGGCTTTTTCCGGCGCTGCAATGTTCGACTAGCGGGTCAGAAGCTCGGTAGCATCCGGCAGTGTGATGGTGACACAGTGCTGCAGTTTCATCCAGACCAACTTGGCCTCCAGAGATAACGCTAGTTAGCGTTTCATGAGGTTTACTGGAAGGCGTTCCAGTGGGGAGGCCACCTTCTTCGGTTTTTCTGACACATCAATAAAGGCTGGCGGAAAGGCAGTAGACTTCCTTGTGTGCTTGGCAGATGCCTGCATATAGTCTGTTGCGGTTCGCTGAGAAAAGTGCTACTTGGGAGATACCAGACAGTTACCGAATATAAAGCAAGATGACGTTGACTAACGAAACCCACCGATTGATAACCAGTGTAAGAGCCACTAGCTGCTTATTCAGGTAGCCCGCTATTTTCCCCTAGCGTAAAAGCTCTGAAGGAAATAGCGGGACTGCACCTGGCGGGGCAGCTGTTCATCAAAGCAGCGTGTGTGCTGCCTTGCCCACGAAAGTTGCCAGAGGTGCGCCTGCAGCCAGAGATTTTTTTCTACCGCTAGAACTCCGTGATACGCTTGCAGGGTGGCGCTTCGAATGGCCACCTGTCGAGCTACGTGGAGCCGTAAAAGACAGTTCTGCCTCCGACTTACAGCCGATCCCGCTTTCGGACTCGAACCCAGTGGCGTTACACCCTGCATGGGCTGGGCCTACTCCTCAAACACGATAATATATACCAATGTGCTACTCGACACATAGGTGCGCCTCTGTTTCTGGAACAGAAACCTCTTAACCCGAGGCTGTGCTGATGATGCGTTTCTTGAGCGCATATGATTCTGAATACTTTTTGTTGTATCTCGCTACAGGTTTTTCATGCCAAACCACGTCAGTATCCTGGCTACCGTGCCGTGCCTTCCATAGCAAAGGATCCCTCCTCATCTTGCCACAACAGGAAGTGAATACGATAAGGCAATTTGGAGGGACATGTTGCGGGAACTAAAAACTAAATATAGTCTGCTGTCTCTGTCAGTGCTTGGTCCGCAACGCTGGATTTGCCAGCGACCCCCAACAAGTTTCTGCTCATAACGCTTGCCCGATGCACAACGCCATGTATTCGTACAACATATCAGTAGATATTTCTCCTGCTGATGCCCCGATCGCAGAGCCACTCCGACTTTGCAATCACGAGGATACGTGAATGTGAGAAACAGAGAGTAACAGAGGACTAACACAGCATCGGCAAGAGCCGCCAGATATAATTCATCATGCTTTGAACGCCTCACGATGCAACACACGCACTGCTGTGGTGCAGTCAAAATCCGCAAAAGTACTCGTCTCTCGATGCGATGGAAGATTTATTACGAGCAGAGATACACATTTCACTGGGCAGAACCTTATAATCAAGGAAGTCAGTGCTGCACTGTCAAGTTACTATTTTTTTGTGTATAGTAGCAATATGGTAATAGGACAACCGGTCTTCCTGTTTAGCGAAATCTACAACCAGTGCCGGATGATATCAGCTGAGAAAGCGTAGTTTGAGGGTAGTCTCCTACTTCAGCGCTGTGGGAACCAGAAGGCGCACATTTGCAGCCGGACCTTAGCATCTCTCTGAGGTGGTAGCAGCTGTAGAACAGCCCTCCGGAACGGGCAGTGGCACACTCCTGAAATCGTTCGCATAATTGTCGAGTCTCTGTGAACTACCATAGTGCTGACTGTGGCGCATCACTCCAGAATACGTTATCATGTACACGGCCGACAATCTCAACCGCTGACCTTTGTGGTTCCTGTGTTCCCCCTTCCCTGGACTTCCACAAAGAAAACCATTAATCCATTGAGTGTGGTGTAACAAATTTAGTTAATGGATACCGATGGGTCCCTAATTATGCGAACGCCAACTGTCAGCTTCCCACGGTACTAGCGTCTCTGCCGCATCCCTAGCAACATCTAGGTGTGGATCAAACCGTACTACCATTGAAACATGTGGACGCGCCACGCTGCGTCGGTGCCTGCCCTATCCCGCCTCTGTAAGCGTTTGCGCATTCCGAGCCTGTTCGACTTCAGCTGTATCTCTCGTGCCAGAGCCGTGAAAACGATCAAAGTCAGAAGGTCCACGTATTCAAATACTGTTACATCTTGACTAATCCGTCGTATTCTGCATCATGAGCAACACGTCTGCAGAATCAGTTGCGCAGCCGGATACAAGCCGTGAAATATGTGTTCACAGTGGCTGACAGACTCATTTTGAGCCTGTCTTGTGCCTCATCTCTACTACAACCACAAAAACACTATATTTATGCGCCGTCGTGTGTCTGCATCAGATGGTCAGTAAAAAGTGACCTCATGTGTAGGTATCGGTGCATGTATGGAATCATCTGCTTCCACGTTTGATGGAAAACGGCAGCATTGGTACACTCGGCTTTCTACTTCCGAAACCCGTTACGTACAGCATTCACAATATACACAACAACACCTTCCACAAAACCGGGGCAACTGCCAGGTTTGTCGCCACGAACGCAAGATACGTCGTACTTCGCCCGCATTGCCGGCAAATTTCATCCCTAATTCGCTCTCTTCACGAAGTTACACCATCTCCCCTCGGGTCTGAAATCGAAACACCGACCTGGAGACATCGATACGAAACGCTTCACGACATGTTTCGCTAGAGAAAAAGCAGGGCGCTCCAGCTCTTCAGCACACATGTCACACAGTTCTACCATCGGTGGCAAGCACGACTCGCCGAGTACTAACAAAATACGTAGAAACGTTCCAGCCAGGTGTTTTGAGAAGACTCTATCAAGACACCACCTACGCGACACTTTGAACGGGGCAGCCCCACGCAACAACGAAGAACGATAATGATGAAACTTAAATTAATTAAACGATGCGACGCTTAGAAAAAGTCATCGTCAAAGAAAAGGGAAGGCCAGATCTTGAAGACCACAACGACGCAGACAAACGCGACGAACAGGAGGACGTTGCTGTGGAAGTCCTGGAAAAGCAGAAATCTCGAGAGGCTGGACAGAGGCGTCGTGCTGCGAACAAAACAACCGAAAGGAACAAATCATCAACGCTACCTACTGTACGGACACAAGGCGGATGTGCGAGCGCACATGCTGTTGTTACAACAGGAACTGACGAGAAAGAAAAAGTCGGCTGGAGAGTGAACTCGTGTTCCACCTCGATATCAACATCACATGGATCAGTATTGTGATTGCAAGAGAAATTAGGCCCGTTTACGCACCACGGGCCATTCACAGGTTTAGCAACCCTAAGCGGGTAGTACCTCTTGTCCGGTTGACACTGTAATAACACGAACTGAGTTTGCTTTGACACAAAACCTTGGAAGCCACCACGGCACATCGTCGCACCTGTCGCTCCTTCGCTCCATCCTCATTCTCTTACTTGAGAGCCAGAATGTTCATCCATCGAGCTTCGGTTATCACCTTCGTCAGTTCCAGGAGTCGCTGCGTTGTGTCTGAGAGACACGCATAACACACCCAGAAGACAGGAATGAGCGTGTCTATTCTTGAACAATTGGGCGACAGACCAAAAAGGCGTGAAAATGTCGCAGTGGGGAACAGCAATAGGTTCCCACCCGAATCTCTTTAATTCAACTCAGCGCATGCAACACGGGAAGGAAAGTGCGCGAAACCTCACACTGAGCTACCGACAAAAGGCGCGCCTTCTCTTTATTGGCCGTTTTATTTGATTCGCTTTCTCGGCACTCCAGTTCTTTCTTCGGAATGTTGTTTTTGCCATCGCGCCTCTCATTTTTCTGTGTATTCAGTCTGGGAGAGAGAGGACACCACAGTTGCTCGCTGTGTAAAACTTCACACGCAGCACGAACAGCAACGGATACACACATACTGCCGCGCTACCACGTGGGAACGTCTTTCCGTACCGCCACTGAATATATACCTACGACGTAAGCAGACCACACACCATAAGCACCGTACGGCACACACTTGTTAAAATCGTCAACCGTGAAAGAAACCTAACTCACCGGTCAGAAGAAACCACTGCCAGCGAACAGACGGCGAGGAAACAATGACTTTTGCGACAAAGAACGAGAACTTCTCCAAGTCGTATGCGGTCATCCGCTGCAGAGCGAAAACATAAAAAAAGACAGAAAACGCTAGTAGGCGCCAAGGAAACTACTACGGACTGCCATTCGAAATATGAATTGATGAACACATTGGGGTATTCAAAGTTGTTTCAAACAAGACACAACGGCAAGAAACAGCCGCGACTCACACGCAACCATCTCAAAGTTGAAGTAGACACTGTGTGCTTTCCTCGCGCGTTCGCCTTGCCATTCTGCGCATTGGACGGCAGTGAACCCCGAAGGCTCCTCCCCGTCAGATGATGAAAACATCTCACACTCGGCATCCAGTCGTCTCTTACCCTCGAAGAGAGTGACGGAATCCGTCCGAACTTGGACGCGAAGAGACGCTGCGCAACATCCCCTGCTTGCTGCAGCTGCCTGGGGGACCGAATACACACAAAGGAGCCAAAGACAGAGGAAATGCATAAAAATACAAGGCACTGCCGCAGCGACTGTCGTGTCAGCAACGATACGGAGTAGATCACAGAGCCTCATGCAAAAACACAGGAGCGGCTTGGCTGCTCACAGAGGAAAGCTATTTTGCGGGCTGACCAAAGCTCACAGTCTGTACAAGCTTTGCTGACCATGGACGTCGCTGTGGAAACCGTCACGTCGGCACGATTGATCAGAATACATGTTACTTTCGTGTCTGGCGCGTCCTGTCTCGTGTAAGCGGCAAGGCCCCTTTTTGTCAATCTGGGATCGACTAGGTACGTGGACCACTGTTTCCAAAGTCCTCTTGACTTGCGAATGGAGGCCGTGCAGGCTCAACTGACTCCTGGTTCCGCACCTCACCTCGTGACGAGTGAACCCCTTCTCTCCCCTTACTACTACTACTACCGGGATTTCCCTGCGCTCACCTTTCCAAGCCCTCAATGCAGATTTCACAAAGACGGCGCTGGCATCTCTCCCGCAGTTCTCTGACGATCTCCCTACTCTGCAATCTGGCGCCGGGGTGCCTCTGGCCCATATCCAACGTCTCCACGAGCCTCTCTGCCCCCACTGCAGAGTCTCTGCCTGCCTCGCCTCCAAGCGTTCTGAACCGCCTTGACACCTCCAGCGCGTGCGTGACCTTGGCGCGTTCTTGGGCTAGATCCGAGAGGCGGGTTAACGGTCCCCATGTGTGTTGGCAAGCGATCCAGGTGTCGTGAAGTTCTCGCCCAGGGTCACTCATGCCTTCTCCCGTCTCCGTCTCGCCTCCTTGCCTTCGGGAGCGAAGGCCTTCACTCCCCGGCCCGACACCCGCCTCGTCGCTCTCGCGCTGTCCCTCCGAAAACACCCCTGTTCCTGTGGCGTCTAGCGCTGCTTCCTCTCTGTCGCCTTCATCGAAGATCGGCTCACAGTACCCTATCTCATAGTAGAAGCCGCCTCCTGTGTTGCCGGCGGGCTCGCCAAACAGGTTCTCTCGGCGTACGCGCCTGGACCTCTCCGGCGCCGCAGAATCCACCTCCCGGCCTTGTGAGTCTCGATCTTCCAACGGATGGCTGGAGTCTCCTCCGGGCTCCTCGATAGCTCGTCCATCCCAGTCCTCGAGGAAAATCTTGTTCCGAACGCGAAAGCGGTTTCGACATACGCAGCGAATCAGACAGCGGCCTGGCGCGCCGCCGGCCTCAGGCTCCAGAGGCGTGTGTTGCTCGATCTGGACGCAGCAGCCGTACTCCGGCGCAGACGACGGAGACTGGCCAGACGCGCTTGCTTCGTAGTCTGAAGGCGACACAGAGAGCCCCGACTCGTGTTCGCCTAGACGTCGGGGAACCGCCGCGCCTTCTGCCCCGGACGAGGGCGACAAAGGCGACGAGGCGGACGGATGTGCCAATGGGGGAGATGAAGCCGGAGAGACAGAAGCAGCCGGGGCTGGACTCGCATCAGACGAAGAGATTGGGTTCTGAGAGTCACCGGAGACCTCCGTGCACCGTTGAGACTGACGGCCCCAGACGGTCTGCACCAGCGAAGTCACCCACGACTGAGACGACGCACGCGAGGCTCGCGAGGAAGACAGAGGAGGCGTCGCGCACCGCGGCGGCGTCGGATAGATCACGCCGAAAGTTCGGGCGTTCTGAGAGAAAGGAAGATCCACATGTGAAGGACGAGAGAAACAAAGTCATCCAGCAATTTGCAATTTCCTTCTCAGCAACCAGATCCTTTTTCTCCAGAGACAAGGCGCCGAAAAAACAGGGGTAGTACGGCAGAAAAGAGCCGTGCAGAGCGGCATGGGACAAAAGAACTCGTGCTTACGCGATCAGGTTCTAGGGTCTAAAGAAGGGATCTGGAAACAGCGAGGCGTAAATATATGTGGCAACAGAAGGCCTACGGCAAACAACGACTTATAGATCACAGCGAGCAGACGAGAAGCGTGCTCCACTCGCGTCGCGCGCTTCACTGTCCAAACGCCGCGTACGCCGCCGTTCACAACTCCTCTCCCATCTACGGCGGCTGCTTTCTGGACGTTACCCGCAGCGACAGCTCGACAAGCCGGACGTATTCTTCTTGGTAAACGTGGAGGGAGATGGACTCGCCAGGAAAGAGAGGAGCAGCGCGCGCCGCGACCGCCGCGGCACGACTGGTTCCCTGCCACGAGGGCGTCGGACTTCCTCCAGTCCCCGGCTGGCCTGGGCTCCGTCCTGAGAAGCCATCGGGTCGACTGAAGATGCGGAAAAGAGTCAAAATCTGCTCAGGGCGGCCTTCTTCTCCCATGCGCCTCATCTCACTTCCTCCGTCCGCGGGATCTCTAGGGGCAGCGGAGCCACCGTCATCCGGCGGAGACTCTCGGGGAGCACGCGGCGAGTACAGAGGGCCTGTCTCTGAAGGCCGCAGACGCGCCTGCTGTCTCTGCATGCGCCGGCGAGCCGCCGCCTCCTGGAGCCGCTCTTCTTCGTACAGCCGGCGCTGGCGCATCGCGCGCGGGTAGTTCCGCTCAAGAAGCTGCTGAAGCAGAGTGTTGACTCGGAGTGCAGATCCCGACGACAGACCCGTCACGGGGTCTGCAGCCCCCGAGAGAAGAAGAGGACACCTGCACAGCGGGCAGCACGGCCGGTACGAGACGGCCTGCGAGCGACACGACAGAAAGAAGCCAGGATAGGATCGGGGAGGCGGCAGAAGAAAAGGCACGCAAAAGAGGGAAAACAGAAGCACGCACGAGGATAAGGAAATGGTAGACTAATGCGGCGACCGTCGATCAGAGCGAAACGCTAATCGGCTCTGCGGCGGCCAGTGACAGGACAGGAAAGGTCTGGTCTGGTGGTAGGCACACACTACGAACAGAAAAAAGAAGTCCGCAAAATGCTTTCTGAGAGACACGCGATAGTTCTGGCGGTGAATATCTGCACGCATAGAGCTCGCATCTAGCGTCTGACCCACCTCTTGCTTACCTCATCGATGCAGCCTTTGCAGAAATTGTGGCCGCAGGGCGTAGTAACAGGCAAAAGAAGAATCTTCATGCAAATTACGCACTCGAACTCCTGAGAGACTTCTTCTTCTTGGCGACTATCGACAGTGGCTTGTCCGCCTTCTGGAGCGATGGGGCTCTGAGACGGCGCAGAAGAGGCCGCCGGCCCCTCACCTTCCGGCTGGGTGGGAGCGTCAGAGTCTGCCATGTCGAGGGAAAACAAGCCAGGGCGAAGGAAGAAGCTACTCTTCAGAACTGGACTCTACCGTGATGTACGTACAAGCAGATCCTGCGAGTTCCGACCGTTGCGCAACGGCGTGTACAGCACACCCAGTTGGCTCTGACCGTGTAGCTGGGGTTTCCTCGGCAAGCATCAAAGGGGCAGGCAGGGACCTTTGGAGAGGAAAAGGCAAACTTTCCCGCGCAGAAGCAGAAACTAAAGAAAACACACGGTATCGAGTTGGGGGAATGACGAGTCACGACGCTATCCCAACAGACACTTCTCCTGGATGCTCCGAAAAAGAACCATGGAAATGAGTTAGGAGGAAAAGGAGCGAGGGGGTCCTGGCAGCAGCTGACGACTGCAAACGTCTTCCGCTCTGGAAAAGCGGGACCACCTGTCCCGAAACGAGGGAAGTTCTTTAGGTAGTACGCTCTCTACGCCGGAACTTCAGTGCGCACCGACGCAAGACGAACTGGGAAAAAAGGGCAACCCCGCATATAGAAGGATTTCCACATGTGGGAGCAAACCTGTGTGCATATATATATAAAAAATCAGCGCAACACTACTTCACGCCGAAGTGCGTAGACAGATCGCATGAAAACTGTGCAGGGAGAAACGGGAGCAGACGTGCTCCCCCCATTGCACAAGAGTCTATTGTACACATACTAAACTGTGCAGCGCGTGGTGAACGTATAAAACATAAAAAGGCATTGAATGAAAAGATGGTACGGGGAAAGACAAAAGCGCAGCGTCCTTAGTCGTCCACGCGGCTGCGGCCCCCCAACAGCCACGCTACAAAAAGCAGTATAAAATGTGAATACGAGGATACAGGAGCAACACTTTCGACACGGAAAACTTAAAATCGTCGCTGACAGGCAGTTTCCTCAGAAACAAACGCGCGGTGTTTTACCACATCAGTGAAGGCGAACTGCATTCATACGTGAAAAAACCCGGATCAGTTCTCGTCGGCTGTGGGTGGCACAGCGTTCGAGAGGCGGGGGTGCTAGTGTATCTGTTGTACATGCGTCGGCACCTCTGAGTGACGGTCACGAGAAAAAAAGAGCTGCATATATTTCACGCGGTTCTTTTCATGATAACGTACATACCCGGTGGCAGCCCAGTTCAGCACATGAAGAATTCGAAGATTAGGAGGGAAAAGGACGGGGCTGAAGCCTTAAAAGACACTTCTCGCGTCACCTTGGCCAGTTGTGGCTACCACTGTTTTTTTTCGGCTGAGCGCATGCAAGGCACATAGCAGGCTCACCCTACCAAAAAAGCTTCTTTTTGAACGGTACGGATATTGACCGCTGCTTACGTTAATGGAAACAGCTTGGGCTGCAAGAAGTCTTCTTCTGCTAATAGAAAGCGCAGCAAAGATGTACAGACCGAAGGCTTGTGTCTTTCCCCTCTTGAAGCAACCCTAGACGCGCACCTCACCTGGTCAGCAGGCATATTGTCACAGATTCCTTACTATTCTTGAGGGGACCGGAAACAACCGGATGCGTAGTAGGGAAAGGTCGGCAATGTCCAAGTTGGAGGGCTGTACCCGAATACGCTAACGCTGTGCTTCTCGAAGGACACTTTTTCCAGCTATGCGTAAGAAATCTGTGACAGTCTGCTTGCTAACTAGGTGAGGTGCGCGTCTAGGGTTGCTTCAAGAGGGGAAAGACGCTAGCCGGAACGACGCGGGGCTCAGCAGCTGCACGCATGATCGTGCCTTCTTTGTTTGTGTTACTGAATGATTCTTGGGTTGCATGATGCCTAGGTGAGAGAGTACGGTTATGTGAATGGAGAGACTCGCGGATTCCGCTGCGCACAGAATCCCGGCGACATTATTTACGAATGTTGTGTCCGATAGCTCGAACAAAGGAGAACATTCAGGAATGACTTACCACATGATGCTACTGTGGCTAGAATGTGTCACGAGAACGCACTCGCGACCGTAAGGTATGTTTTAGTGGGCGCTTCATGCGAGTGACCGTGAGGGCCACGGGGGAAGTAGTCATTCAGGCCTGCCGGTAACAAGGAGGGTCCTCGACACGCAGAACAAATTGATAGACAAATCAGTGACATAAAATGTCTCTCCAAAGCATATCAAGTCAATCCGTGAACGAGGCTGAGTGTTATCAGCATTCTGATGTGGCATCGTTGACTGAACGTACAGCGGTAGGCCAATATTATGCTCCCGCATTTAATAATAAGATAACTACGATGCCGCTAGAGAGGGTGTATATACACAGGCAATCGTCGATGCTATATGAAACCAGCTGAGCAGATTCTTCATATGACAGGAGCCTCGCGGACACCCAGTCGCTCCTGAGGGGCATCGGCGGCACACCTGCTCGCACCAGAGGGGCACCCGCGTCAGCAGCGACAGAAGCCATAATGTTGGTTGAACAGCATGCGTTCGTCCGCCGATAAAAATGGACTTTTCTACCAACCCATGTACATATTTGACTCTTTTTGATAGTACTACGGATACGTGTCTCTGATAGGTACTAATACAGAACGTGTGCGGAGAAAGCCATGGCACCTCGATCGTCTACAGGTCTTCCAAGGCCAGAAGCAGGCTACAGCAGTAGCGAATGCAACGGAGATGAACGGTTATGGTTTTATGATGTGGAACATTCGGGTTAGTGCGCGGTCACTCTGAAGTCGTGTGTGGAATTCTAGGCTACTGGGGGGCGTGGACATCCATCTCTGTTTGACATGTGTGCCAAACGTATCCAGCGAGCGCATGCGGCCATCGCACATAGCTTTGTCCGGCAACGAGGATGATAGTACTTCTCAGCCGGCATGCGACCGCTAGAGTGATCAGGCATGCCACTGGAGCTACTGTCACCCGGCCTGGCCTCATCTTCCGTCGACTGTAAACCTGAGCTGCAGAATGGTCAAAACTTCAGGGTAGTTAGTGGATTTCGGTTTGGAGTTGTTTTGGGGGGGGACAAAGAAGAACTGGGAAACATGCGAAGCTTGGATGACTTGCTGCTCGGTCACGAATGTAACTACACGTTCCACTCCTTCACACACAAGAATCACTCAAGGACAACTGGTGCTTGCCGGAGTCATGGGAGGGTGAAAGGACCACATCGGTGGACCACTGGAAGGATTCACCCGACACATAGGCACCACTGGTGTTTTGATGTCAGCTTTGAGCAGTGAGTTTGACTGTGCAGCTGAGAGCGCCAGTAGTTGAACTTGCGGAGGAATTTGAGTCTTTATCTAAAAAACAGTTGGTAATTGTGACTGTGGCCTTCTGCTGCACACACCGCTCTGAACTGTCACCAGCAGGATGCCCACAGTTTAAAAAAATGACCGAGGCTCAGTGCTTCGACATTTGCTCTCCTCCGACTTTCTGCTTGCTGCCTCGACCCGCTAGCGTGTCCCTTCGTTGAGAGTGGTGGTGTGCTTCCTCTAATTTGGAGCGAGCTGTGTAGTAATCCTTCAATGTGTTCGCCGCTGTTGACGTGGAGAATATCTGCAACGTAAGACTCAATTTCAAGCAGGTCGCAAAAGCTGCATCAGTCACAAAGTTAATTCGGCGGAGACAACAAGCTGCTGCTTCCTTCCCGCGAATGCGCCATGCAAGGAAGAAAAGTGTTTTCTTCCAGAACGACCTCTATTCAGGTTATTCGCTAGGGGCTGACACTACAAGGGCTCTTGTTTTCACTTTTTTCCGTTTAGGCGCGCGAAGGTTCTCACGACCAGCTAGGTGACTGCGTGTACGACACCTAAGAAGGAAAAGAATCCACCTTCGGAAAGGTAGCGTTGCGTGGCTCCCGAATCACCTAGCAACAGCAAGGTTACAAAGATGCAAAACTAGCTGAATTTCCGTGAAAACGAGGATTATTTTCAGAGAGCGTAGCGTTTTGGCGAACAGTCGGCCAGAAAACGGGAAGCACAGCCAGCGACACTTCTCCAGCGTACACATCACTTGTCGCGCATGCGTTATTATCTTGGAACCTTAGTGAGTTCTCCTGCCCCTGCCCCGCCGACCCAGACAAACCACGCAAATGCCACGTGCAAGCAGCAGAAGCTGCCTATATCGACGGAAAACAACAATCCGAAGGAGCAGGAAACGTAGGCCTCCTGGTTTGACACCGCAAGCCCAGGGAAAAGCGTGTTCCTCGCTCCCAGAATCTCTTCCCATGGCGCATCAGTCGAGCCTGTCTCGTGTATTGCGCAGAGATAATTGCTGGCGAGTTTCCTAATCCAGCATATGATTGTTTCCCTGCCGCTTTCGGGTGCGCTTAACTCCGCTTTTTCCCACTAGAAAGACCGTTATTTCCTCCATGTCTGCGTAGCCGAATCGCGGCTACTGCGGTGGCTCACCGGACCTCACGGTGGCGAGCCCAGGCAGATAAAAGGAGTCTTTTTCCGACACATATCGTTTTTGCGTTGAATATGGCGTCAGCTTCCAAGGACGTTTTCGCTTCTGCACGACACAGTCGTCGGCGAGTGCGGTGTTCCAGAACCCGGTCGGCTTCCTGTCCCGGTCCGCACCCGCCTCGCCTCTCACCTTTGGTCTTACCGTGCTCGTCAGAATCCTCTTCGGAGTGGTCGGCACCTTTTCCTCGGCGTCATTCGAAGATGCCCACCTTTGTCTTCTCCAAGAACTCAACATCGTCTTTTTTAACCTCACTGAAGACGCGCGCCTGTAAAACCTATTCTCCCTCGGCCCCCCCTGTAGGCAACTTGGCCGATACCTCTTCCCAGACAAACGATGGGGCGGTTTCTTCGTCTCCGCCCGCTGGCCTCTCTCACTGCTGTACACCCGCTGTTCACCAATCGTTTCGTCCGTCTCCGTCTTTGTCTCCATCTTTGTCATCTTCTCTGTCTCGGTTTCCTACCGCGAGCGCTTCTTCGACTCTCGCGTCTTTGCCTTTCCTGGTTCACTCAGTTTCATCTCGGCCTTTCTCCTTGAGTCGTCTGGCGTCTTCTATCCGTGAAACGAAACAAAGCGTTCCCTCTGATGCGGTGGATCCCAACCGAAGCAAGAGCGGAAGAGGTAGGTGTGCCTGCAAGCACGACGCTTCTTTCTGGTCTGGTTCTGCCCACGACAAGCGACAGGTCGCTTGCCTTGAAACGGGTTACCTCGGTACTGGACAGGATCCTTTGGAGATGCACGCAGGCTGCATTCAGACAAAGTCCTCCTTTTTCCTTCGCTGTGGTTCTCCGACGCGGTGTAGAAGTCTTCCTTATGACAACTCGTCGGCAGTGTCTTCGGCCGTTTCTTCCTGCTCTCGGCGTCTGTCCTCTTTTTCATCCGACCTAGTGTGGCCGTCTCCTTTTGCTCTCGCCCCGACTCTGCCTCTGCCTTCCTGTGTCCGTACCTCTGCTCCAAGTTCTGTTTGCTCGTCTTCTTTCTCCGATTCGCCGCCTTGTTCTTCCTTTGCCTTGCGCCCCTGTCCTTCTCGGGCCTTTTCTTCGCGGCCATCCCTCCCGCCGATGTCAACCGCTACACCGTGTTCGCTCTCTTTCGGCTCTCTGCGCTTCCTGGCTAGCCAGTCCTCGGCGTCTCCGTCTGAAGGCGACCGCGGGAGGGGGGACTCTGCTCACCGCATCGCGGGAGACACCCGAGACAACCGGCAAAGCCAAGGCAACTCACCAGACGCCGCTGAAGGAGGGACGGCAAGTGCTCAAAGAGTTGGAGAAGACTGTGCGTCGCCTGATGAGGCACAGTGCCCCCCCGTGTCAGCCGCTGATTGGTTAGGCGACTCCCAGGCTGAAGTGACGAGGCGTCCAGACTCAGTGAGTAGTGTGATGCGCAGCGATTCGGCATGGTCTCCCTCATCTTCGGCTCTCCGTTGTTCTTCTCCTTCGACTTCATCTTCAGAAAGATTGGGTTCTCCTTCACCCCTCGATTCTTCGACTGCCACACGCCATGATGCAGAACTCATGCCCACATCACAGTATGCACCTTCCTTGTCGCTGCAACCTCCGGGCGCCCTCGACATTCACGATGAAGACATAGTGGCCTGGTACCACCTGTTTGATGAATTGCAGTTCACTCCCCATTGGAAAGAGTCGACTTTGGCGCCGCATGCCGGTGCGCCTGAACATCCCCATCGACATCGCTGGCCTTCATCGGCAGGTGCCGTGGTCCCCCACTTTGGGCCGCCCTTCTACCACACCGCGTCTCCGTCGCATTCTCCCGCTCATTCTTTCCCTTCTTCTTTCCCGGCATCGTTCGCCTCATCGGGATCCTCTTCTGCCTCGTCTTCCACTGCGGCTTCTTCTCTCTCATCTGCATCTCATCCATCCTCCTCGTCGTCTCTTTTCCCTGCCTCTTCTTCGTTTCCTGTCCAAGTCTCTCCTCCCAGTTTGCGCCTGCCGGCGCATGCGTCACAAGCTGAGGGGGCAGCAGTGGCGGCTGCGGCGGCGGCCGCGACAGCACGCAGAATGGCGGCGGTTGCGGAAGCCCTGGAGTGGACTGAGGAAATGAATCGTCTGTTTCTTCGCGCGGGAAAGACGAGGGCAAGTCAGGAGATAGGTCGGAAAACGGGATTTCTTACGAGGTGTCAAGACCACCCAACGCGCCTCTCCGATGAGCGCCACACGCGACATGCGCCGCGACACTCGGCCTCGTCGTCCCTCGTCCGCCGCCCACCCGCGTCTGCCTCTTCTCTCCAGCCGTCTCGGGAGTTGTACGTGAACTATCAGTTTCCCGTCCTTGCGCATGCAGCTCTCAAGGGCTTGTACGACCGGCTCTTTCGGTCGCGGAAGCAGACGCCGTCGTTCTCCAAGCAAAAGCGAGCTGGAGGGTTGAAGACGCGAGGCGAACCGGACCGCAGACGCGCGCTGCATGCGTCTCCTTCGACATCTGCGACGGACCCACCGCTCCCGTCGCGGTCGAGCGAAGGGTCGAGACGAGAGAGACCCGGCACTGGGCGCACCGTGCGGAGTGACTCTCGCTGCGGGGTGGCCTCACGAGGCTCGACGGACCTGATAGGACGAAAATCAAGGAAGAGAAGACGCACCGCCTGGATGTCGACTGCCGGTGTGGACGTAAACTTGTCAGTGTCTCAAGATGCCACCCAGGATCTTGATGCTCGTTCGCCAGACACGATCTGCACAGATTCAGTTTTGGCGTCTCCTCAGTATGTAGATCGTGGCGTGAGTGGGGAGAAGGCTGATGAGTCGTCTTTAGATTCACAGGCGGAACGAGAGGCAGCAGTGTCGCCAGGAAGCCGAGCGGAGGCGGCGGGTACGGGCCGTTTCTCTGCTTCAGAGACGAGCGCGTCTGTTCGTTCAGATCTGCCAAAGGAAGAACAAATTGCTGAAGACAGGATAGGCGGAAGCCGTCAACGAGAGCCGGTTTTGAGTGTCGCCAATGCCACACTTCAGGTGTTTTCTAAGGGAGATCGCGTGGCTCCTGCGACCTCGATAAATGCGTCAGAAAAAGGGGAAGTCGTAGGCGCTTCAAAGATTTCTTCAGAGTGCGTGCAGCGGGATCGACAAGTTCCCGTAGGATCGAAGCCTGTCCGAGCAGATATGCCCGGTGTCGAGGAGCACGAAGGAGACAGCGTGAGGGAAGGTTTTCTAGGCCGCGAGGCTCCCCTTGCCAGACAGCCAACTGCAATGGAGGTGGAATCCCTTGTCTACAGCATGCGCGAGGATGTTGAACCACATCGCATAAGCGACGAGCGAGT
This sequence comes from Toxoplasma gondii ME49, assembly GCF_000006565.2. Taxonomy (NCBI): domain Eukaryota; phylum Apicomplexa; class Conoidasida; order Eucoccidiorida; family Sarcocystidae; genus Toxoplasma; species Toxoplasma gondii. The sequence goes on along the minus strand of NC_031474.1, from coordinate 2,449,285 downwards.
CGGGGAAAGCCGCAGCAGGAACCGGAGCAGCGCGGAACAGCCGCTGCAGTCGAACTCGGGGAGTGCTTCGATCATTGGAAAAGACCCGACGGCCAGCGAGGGATTTGGAATGTACCTCGAGACCGTGGTTGCACGCAACGACCCCACCGAGTCCCAGGCCATAAAGCAGGACAGAGTTTGGACGAAGTCGTCTTCGCGAGGTGATGCCCTCGGATCGCCGTTGCTAGAAGCGCCTCCCGTGACACGTGAGGACGTTGAGCGAGCAGCTGCGACATTTCAAGGCCCTGTAGTGGTCGAGGCACCATCTCCGTCTTTTCCTCCGAGGAAACCCCCAGAAATTGCTCCGGCGTTCCCGTTTGTGGCAGAGGAACCTTTAAAGCCAGAGACAGTGGATGGCCGGCGTGGGAATTTCTTGGTGCTCTCCAAGACAGCCGAGAGTCTGGAGAGAAGCTTGATGGGGCGCGGTGTGTGGACGCGTCTGGTGTGCCTTGCGTCCTCTCTGGCTGGCCAGATTCGTTTCCTGCTTCTGCCGTCTGCCTCCGGACCCGGTACTTCCCAGTTGAGGGCCCCCCAGTCGGGGGCCTCGCCGTTTTTTCAGCGTATCCGTGGGAGAGCAGGCAAGCATTTCGCGTCGCTCCAGGCGCGGGCGAGTGAATGGTGCTACCAGAATGGAAATGTGTTAGTGACGACCGGCTCGGTTCTCTCGCTGACGGGGACAGTCATGGCTGACATGCGCCTGCTTCGCGGGTTCAACCTGCTCGCGGGCATCTGTTTCTTCTCGTACAACTACACGCGGAGGCCATCGATGACCGACGCCGCGGCGTGGAACGTCGTCTTCTTCACTCTCAACTTCTTCATGCTCTACCGGTACCTGACGGAGCACAACGAGGTGGGCTTCACGAACGACGAGCTCGATGTGTTCGAGAAATACTTCCTCCCTGCTGGTCTCTCGCCTCGGCGTTTCCGCACTCTCCTCACCATCGGCCGCTGGGAGACTCTGCCTGCAGGTTCGGAGCTGACGCGTCCGGGTGAGCCAGTCAAGAAGCTCGTGTTCATTCTCAGAGGCAGAGTTGACGTCTACCAGCACGGCGATCTCCTCGAACACTATACTGGCACCGACGGAACTCCAGTCATAGGTCTCGAGGCCTTTCTCTCCTACGTGTCCGCGCTGAGGCGTCTCGCCACGCTCGGGGAGGCGACTAAGAAGTCCAAGCTCCCGCCTAACCTCCTTGGAGCTGGCGGAAGCGATGCAGGTTCAGATTCCGCCGCCGTTGGATGTCCTCAGTCGCTGGATGCGCTGGAGCGGAAGTCCTCTGGAGACTCGGGACAGGAGATGCTGAAGGAAGATCGGTCGGAAGTGCAGGTTCCTCTGCGAAACTCGGCAGTTCATGGTGTCAGTGATGAGACACATGCAGATGCAACATTGTTGAGTCGAGAACTGGGAGGATCTGGAAGTCTAGGCGGAGGAGGGGGCGCTGGAAGCGTAGAAGGAACTCCGGAGACAAAAGGTGAGATTCGGGACGATCGTGATGACGGCGAAGACTCCGAACGCGCGGGTTCACGCCTTACCCCGGGCTGGGTCGGGGATGTGCTTTTGGCCTCAGATCGGACGGGGAAATCGCAGGCTGGTGACCCCAGAGTGGACACTGAGACGCCTGTGACAGTTGCGGGAGCCGGGGCCTCAAGCTGCCCGCGCTCCTCAGAAACGACGCACGCGGGGGTCCCTGTCACGTGTTTGCCGGTGTCCGCTAGGGAGCCGAACGCTCCAGAGGGGCACGGAGAGAAGGAGGAAGAAGAGGAGGAAGAAGGACTGCTTTTGCCGCCGCTGAAACAAAGAGAAGGGCCAGCTTCGACGGAGACCTGTACTCCAGAAGCCGCGGTAAACGCAGCGACCCACACGCGGGCGTCGTACTTTCACGAAGCAGCAGTGGTCTCGGAAGAAGAAGAGGACGACGAGGAAGACGAAGCGATCTGGTCGCGGTTCCTGCGTTCCGGTCGCCGGCGCGGCCCGCGAGGCATGCTCGGAGAAGAAGAGGAGGCGAGATCGACGCAGGAGAAAGAAATCGCGGAGTCGCTGGAGTCGGGGAGAGCCTCGGACAAACGAGCAGTGTGTGCAACAGACTGCGACGTCCTCGTCTTTGACATCGAAACTGCTGCCCGCTTCATTCTCGATGACCCCGTGAAAATCGGCTTCCCTGTACTCCAAGGTCTTGCTTCAGTTCTTGTGGAGCGGTCGTACGCTCAAGTGAGACAGTGTAGAGGAAAAACGAGTTTTCTGTTTTGCTGTTTCTACGTGGAAATCGTAGCACCGACGTACGTGCATCTCTAGGTACTCCTCTACATGCATAGGTACAGAGATATACATATATGTATATATATATGCATGTATATATATATATATATATCGTTGCACCGCATTTGCTCGTCTTTCGGGGCCACGAGGAATCAAGTGGAATCTGTGGAAGGAGCTTTGACTCTTTGGTATTACGTTTGCCACTCAGATTTGAAGTATCTCTGAGCATAGGTGTACCGTCAAGGAGGACACCACATGTAGTCGCAAAGATTGCTCAGAGAGACAAAGCAAAATGGGAGAGAACTTGGACTGGGTAGACAAACCCATTCGAGATCTTAATTTCTTTCTTGTTGTCCGCAGTCCCTGCGCCTTGCGATCAACAGCTACGACTCTGTCGTGGCAGGCGTTCTCGCCGACGGGGCTGTACAGACAGAAGAGAGAAGCTTCTTGGAGGAGTGGCGCGCTCGACGAGGCATCAGCGACGCCCAGCACATTGAAGCTTTGCGTCGCTGTGGCTGGTCCTTGGAGGACTTCGAAAGAGGAGAGAGACACCGGCCAGACGCAGGCGTCGCTGGCACCGTAGGACGCGCTGTGTACTCGGTGCTGACCCTGAATTTTCTGAGGAACGGCAGTCACTCGAGGGACGGCAGCGCGGCTGGCGACACTGGAGAGGAGGCGCAGAAGTCACTGTCAAGTGAAGGGGAAACGAGAGAAGAGAAGAGGACAGATGGAATGGGGGGGACGACCGCCTTGCTCGGGTCGCGCTTGGAGGCCTTGAGGACCGGAGCGGAGAAGAAGGGCGAAGGGACAGCAGACGTGCATGCAGTTAGTAAGCAGGAAGGCGAGGCTAACAGGAATAAGAACGCAGAGGAGACCATTGAGGTTGGGGGTGTGGCGTCGAGCCTCCGGTGTGGGGCACAACCAGGAAAAGGCACCTCGCCTTGCGAAGCGGACAGAGTGGGTGCTGAATCCCCACGAGAGCGGAAGAAAATCTCAGACTGTGAAGCAGGAAATTCCAGCCCTACCCAGAGTCGCTTGTCAAAAAACTCGGAAACCTTCCCAACAGAACCCCGTCCTGTAGATGGGTCTGGCGGATACACAGCCTAAGAGCGTACTCATCATCAAACGAACACTGGGGAAACAATGTGCATTTATACATCTCTGCACGCATTGGTGTGCGTACATAATGCGCTACAACATCGTGTAGAGCTGCACGCCTTGCATGCAATGGATGCAGTACGCTTGCGGGTAACGTCTCCGTACAAATTTGCCAGTGGGAAATCTATGGTCAAAGCACATAGTTTCTACACTCGAGAAGTATATGCAGATGCATGTTGTTTCCAAGGTTCTGCCACGTGGAAAGGATGCAGACAGGTATTTCAGTGCCTATAAATGACAGGGGCCGTTATGAGAATTAAATGCGCCGCTCTGAGGGCTAAGATCTCAAGCGAGCGTTCTTGTGCTAAGGATGGCTCGAATTTGGCGCAGCCACGTTTCTCAGTATCTGCTGAGATCATTTGTCAGATGCGTTTCTGGTAAAAAATTTCCTCGCGAAAGTTCTCGAGTCGTTTTCCATTTCCTGGATTTATGTGCCCGTTGGATCTTGTAAGGCAGGAGCCAGTAAATGTGACGCCTCGATCAAGCAGAGGCAGAGCAATGAAGATTACAACGGCCCGAACGTTTCAATTAACGTGTCGAACGATTTCGCTGTCGCTTTCAGGCGCACGCCTCTACATGATCTTTCGCGACACTCACTCGAGGAGATAGCCTCTCTGGTTGGCTCATCATACTCGTTGGCACCGTATATACACATCTGTGTTTTTATCTCCTTGTCGGTTATATTTGATACGTGAGAATGCGTTCGGCTGAAACACTGTAGGATGCAAAGCTCATCACGTGTAGGCGTCCACTTCTACTGTGGAAACAAAATGAGATCCGTAGCAGCGAACGATCGGCACCGGTCTCAGGAAGCACCGTATCAGTGTGGGGTGTCTGCACACAGTTCGTAAGAGCCTGAAAATTCTGAGATGTCCTCTCATAGTCGTAGCCTGCGCATGAAGGTGCATGTCCCACAAAAGGACCGGATCAGTGACATTGTTCATCCTTGAGAAATGCCAATAACGCATCGCTGGCGCTGAGGCAAGTAGCAGGAGAGGACCACGTGAAGGCAAATGCCATTGATATACGTTTACTTTATATTTTTCATGGGCAGAAGCACCCCTTCATCGGAGCTGCGCTTCATACCAGGTGCTTCCCGCCTCTGAAGAGCCCGAGCTTTGGTAGCAATTTGGGCTAGAGTTGAGCATTCGCAGCACGTTTTACAGGCGGAATCGTTGAAGGCCCATCACCACGAACGTCGCTTCCTGCATCATCTCTCAATCTGCCCGAGTCTTGAATACCTTTTCGAACAACCGCTGTACTGGCCGCAACTGTCAGCATCATCTATTCGCCGTCACGTATGTGTTCTTGTCAACGATGTGCCCGTCTGAAATTAGAAACTTGCCTCCTGTTGAATGTGCGTCAGTAAATTCGCGTGTTGCTACGATGTGTAGGAAGGAGTCTCCGGTATCGTTTAGTAGCAGACCGTTGAAAGGCGTGGCCTCATCTGCTTATGTCACTGTCGTCCACGGTTGCGGCGATCTCTTCACAGGCCGGCACAGATTACTTCGGTTGTTGGACGGATGGAATAGTTTTCGTGTCTACCCGGTCCCCGGTGCTTAAGATACACCTGGTATCTCCCTCCAGATTTCACAGATTAAACGTCGGAATGCTAATCGTGGGGGCAGTTCTTCGCTGCCGACTGCGACCCACTAAAAGCCGGCAACAAAACGTTAGCCACTAAAATGGGACTCTCAAAAATGTTGCTCAGTGATGCACGGAGGAGCCCCATATACTACTGCACCTGTGGGAGACATAAGAAGGTGTCGACTCTGCCGTCAGGTGCCCTGACTAGAGATTCAAAGTCAGACTCTCCCCAAGATCCTGCACCTGGAACCCAGCTCCTCGTCCCTCGAGGACACGGCTTCCGAAGTCGAAAGCCGAGTGAAAACCTTCTCGCTATACCGCCGTATAACACGATTTTGTTGTTCCATGGCCGTCTTTCCTTTCCAGCGCAGAAGAAACGATGCTAGGAAAAATATCGACCTCTCGGCCATGTTTCGTCTGTCCAGCTAGGATGTTCCTCCGCAAATCACCTCAAAGGCGCAGAAACCAAAGCAGCATGATTCTGGCTGTAACGCAAGGTTGTTGGTGAGCTGACCAAGCTATAAGCTTCTAATGCTCCAACTTCTCCGCTGCCCACTAAAAAGTCCCGTTGTACGTTCAAATTCAGAAAGAACCGCCTAATGCATAGGGTTTGTGCCAAACTACTCAGGTACACACATATGTATGAAGCTGTTGACCGTGTCTTTCTTTCTTGAAGGCGGTACACGAATGTCGCCGCCTCGCAGCTCACGTTCGGAGACGCGCCGTCCCTCCCCTGAAGCCGTGCCCGGGGTACCGAGCGCACACATTCAGGCGGTTTTTTGAGAGGCGGCTTTTTCGTGGGTACAAAAAACAATGTGGGGCAAGTAAGAGTGGCCGTCGTTCTCCCTTCCCTGACCGGCAAGAAGTGCGCAGGCTCTTTTTGTTTGCTCGATTTTGGGTCATGCTTGAGCTTCGGACGGCTTTTGGGGTGTGTGCTTCCGTTGCCAAGGTCATGTGTTCTGCCGTGGCTGTCGGCAGCCCGCATATATCGCTAGTGCTAGGCTTGCTGGTCTCCTGAACTTTCTACTCGATCAACACGGATGCATATCACCGATTGGTGGAGATCCTTTCCTTCGCGTTTCTCGTGTCTACGTGTCGCACATGAACTTGAAGCCACCAGGCAGGTGTAGCTCCCTTCAGAAATTCCTAGGTGTGCAGCGCAGCCGCGAGCCTTGCATGACCTTGAACTGCTCGGCGTGCCCTCTCTGTGAGGCCGGACCGGTTTGAGTGCGTTTAAGAAGTGAGGAGAATTCTGTGTTCTTTCCAGCGTAAACAAGTCGTATATCCTCATCCCCTACGCGAAAGTTGAGCGCAGACACACTTATTTTTTGGGACCTTGCTCAAGTGTGCGCTGCCTCGTGGCCTCGACTGTATCTGTCCGTATGCGAGTTCGTCTTGCTGCGACACGGACACGAGAAGAACAGTACAGACTAGAAACGAAAAGTGGTTTTCATTTTTCTCTCGTCGCGGTGTCGGGTAAACCGCTTTCATGCCACTCGCGTACACTAAGTTGGCCCTGTGAGTGCCGACGCTGTGAGCCCGGGCAGGCTGCGTCTCTTTGGTAGGCGTCCATTCTGCGTGTCGGATTGGCAAGCGCAAAAAGAACCTCCAGTCAAATCACATCCTGTCAGTCTGCCATACGTGTGGCGTTCGCCTGTCGCGATTCTCTTTGTTTTGCTTTTGTTCCTCGTTTTTGTTTGGTGTTCACCCGTCCCTGGCTCTTCACCCTTGTCAGGAGGCGCTCTCCCCCAGCGGTCGCGTCGTCGCTATCTATTCTGTCGGCTGGGTGACCGCCTCCATTCGTGTCTCTCAGATTTTCATGACGGGCGGTGTTGTGTGTGGCACTGGTGAAAAGTCAAGCGTACAAGTGTGTATGGCACACCCTTCTTCTGAGGACGAGTTCATAGAAAAGTGTCGTTATTTTAGATGCTTGAGTCGAGGACAGGCCCGAAGCCTTGGTCTGTCCGGCGACTCATTCTTTACCTCCGAGGACCACTTTTCCCCAACGGGAAGTTTTTGGGTGACGGGGTAAAGAAGCATAGAAAAGACTGGAGACGAATAAGGACTGACACTTAAGTAGCTATTGTTGTTCAACGGGCTGGCTGAGAAAGCTTTCTCGTGGGGGTACACCTAGGAATTGAGTCGGATGCCCATGCCAGATTCGAAAGATTGAGGCCTCAGGCATTCGTTGTTGTTGTTTTACGTCACGTGTCATCTGAGGAAGCGTTAATTTGGGGTGCGTCCAGTCTTTTTGGAAGACGCTGTTCTCTCCTACGTCGGCCGACCCCTCGACAGTAGCGTTGTTCGGTCGCGTAGTCAGGAACCACCTTTGCCGCATCGAGAGATCCTGTGTCGTACCTCTCCTTTACTTTGAGGGGAGAAATAGAAAGACGAAGGGAGGAAATATGTGCCGAAGTGCCGAATTCCGTGTGCCGTGGCTCCATTCAAACGATGTCACTGCTCTACTTAGCATATGTCCTACAATCTCGTGTGTGCAATGGCCGTGCCGCTTCCGTTAAAAATTGATGATTGGGTGTCCGTGACACAGCAGCTGACTTGGATTCGCGAGCTGTCACAATGATTACAGATTGGTGAGTGAAGAGGCTGCGTCCAGTTCCGGTCATAATGCTGTGAGATAGGGAGTGAGACGCCCGTCCCGGTAGAAGTACAGCTCCAGCTGGCGGCTATTGTCCAGTCATCCGTCCGACAGCAGCTGTCTCGGTTTTCGCTGATGCGCGTGGGTTCCAGTTCTTTTCCGGAGCAGGTGCTTCGTAGAGTTTCTCGGCGGCCGTTGTCGCTCGCGTGACACCCGCGTAGCAAGGAACAGACAAGCCGGTCGGTATATCAACGCTGCATTGACTCCCGTTCCGTGCATTGGTGCTGACTTACCTTTGTCAGAGGAAACCGCACAAGGGACAGGAGGTTCGTTCGGAACTTCAGCTACCACCGAAGGACGACTCTTCTCTTCGGTGCGGAACGCATTCCTAAGTTATAAATGCGTTTACCTGCACACACAATCTAGATACATGCGCGTGCATAGAAATAAGTACATACCATTTCCAGGCGACGATTCTTTTAGCGATGGAGTCCTCTTCCGTTGAAAGGCCAAAAGCCATCTCGTCCGCCCCGGTTCCTGCACTGTGGGCTCAGGGAACTCAGGCGGAAGTGAAGAGACCGGGGGACGTGTTTCTTGTAAACGCGGGGAACGCGTGTTTCTCAAGCGGTGTCGACTCCTTCGGGGCTTCGACCGATAGTAGCCTAGGCATGTTCGCCCCGACCGCATGCTCGACCAACAACCACTCTCCACAGCTCGATAGCTTAACAGCCCTCGGGCTGGCTCGGACAAGCGTGTCCCGCTCTCGCGCTCCTCCAGTAGCGGTCAAACTCTTTGTTGGACGCCTGCCTCTGACAGTCACGGAAGACATACTTTGTACAGTAAGTAAGAGCTTTCGCATAGAACAGGCACTGCACGTTTTGTGCAGAACCCGAAGCGGTGGCATCATCTCGAAGTCTCCATCTCGAAGTCTCCCCTCAATATCGTATTCCAAGAATCGAAGCAAGCATCAGTAGTTCCTGTTCACTCGAACAAGGACGGCACGCGTTGGGCATCATGTGTTGTCACAGCAGAATGTGCGCACAGATGAAGGTCTGTCGACACGCAGAACCGCAACTATTTTGATGCGGATTTGTGGGTGTCACGCGTGTATGTAAACCGAGGGCGCGAAACCTTGTCTAGATGACTGGCGTAGTGAAACCAGACGGTTGGAAACTTGCCCGAGGTACTGCACTAGTGCGGAGGATGAACATGTTCGGGCCGGAGTAAGCGATGTGCTCTACTCTTCGCATCCATGTTCTTGCCCCGACAGCTGTTTAACCAGTTTGGACCCATCGCTGATGTCGTCCTCATCCGTGACCGCCACACGAACGCCTTCAAAGGATGCGCCTTCGTGACCATGCAGTCGATCACTGACGCAGATCGAGCGATCCGCCACCTTGATAGTGCTTACGTGCTCGACCCGGTACGTTTCAGTTAACCTACAAGCTAAATGAACGTGGTGTCTGTCCTGGTGTTCAGCTACGATTGAAAACAGGTTAAGTGTGACGTTCTCCGCTGACCATGATTCAACAGATTCACTGGGTTCTTGAGATGCGAGCCACACAGCGCATTATCATGACTGAACGAAAAGCGTATTATCAAGCGAGACAAGAAGAAGGGGTAGGCATGTTTACGTTTCTGATTTCGAGTTCCAAGCGCCGCCCACATACGGGAGCGCTTATTTGTAAATATGTATAATTTGCATCTGTATCTATTTATATATTTATGAAGAGAGAGGCAACTGTGTATGTCTACTGCACTAAAAAGCTACGGGCAAATGTCTGTGCAGCGTAGCATATAGTTGTGTCTGGCAAGGCACGCCCAGCTTGGTATGCATCAGCATGATTCTGCGTACCAGCCAATAATTGATGCTTGTAGGCGCTCGGAGGCCTGCAAGTGAAGTATGCTGTAGGCGAGGCAGAACGCTTAGGACTTCCCGGCACTAGCGGGAGTGGGGCAGCGGCCGGCGTAGATCAGGTCAAGCTGTTTGTGGGTTCATTGCCACCGGATATCAAAGAAGACGCTGTAAGTCCTATCCTACAAATTCTCTACCTTTGTCTGATGGCGAAATGTTCCCGCGGAAAAGCCACGAAAACGCGGGTACTATTCAAATTCGCAGACAGCCGCATGCGTTCTGAAGTGTTTCCGACATCTACGGTATGTCTATGTAGACAGTCTAGTTCATCTCTATCCGTGTCGGTGTGTGTTCAATTCTGTAGTATGCATTGCGTTTCCCGTGCTTCTGTAGCTCGTTTGGCCTCGTGTGTATGGCCACCAAAATGATTCGCCAGTGTGTCTGTCTCGGAAACATCTCAACCTGAAACAAGACTAGAACTAGTGCTTCATAGCGCTGACGGTGAGGCGCCCAAATGAGGGACTGTGTAGGAGGCATTTCTAACTTCTTGTTTCCTCTGAATGTCGGTAGTAAATATGTGGGCCTCTGTGTTCTTGGTCATCCTTTTTCCAGGATTCGTTTTTGATTCGTGGTTGGAACAGGATCTGGGTCGTGTGGATCAGTACATCAGCATGTGCATGAGGTGCGATCAAATTCCTCTGTTTCTTCTTCAATTGTCGATTGCTAGAGATACGTATTGGGAGGTGGAAGTGTTCTGGGTGTCGTGGTCACAGTGCTGTTTTCCGGTTTTAATTCGTACAAGCAAGCATCTAGTTCTCTTTTTTGGTGCTGTTCTCGTATGTGATAGCTTCGGGACCTGTTCGAGAGATTCGGCCGCGTCGAAGAAGTTTTCCTGATGAAGGACGAACCAGGCAATGGAGCAAATCTGAGTGGAGGGGCCCCAAGACCCGGAAAAAAGAGTCGCACTGGCTGTGCGTTTGTCCGGTTCGCCTACAAGGAAGAAGCCTTCTTTGCCATAAGCGAACTGAACGGAAAAGTCATCATGCCAGGTCTGGTAAAACACCTCTAAACACGGTGGATTATTTTATGTAGCGTGACTCGCGCATTGTGACACTGTGCATCTGCATACGGTGTAGCCGGATTGGTGGCTTTTTCCACATGAACTCGTGTGAGCATACAGATCCTCCACGACACACGCCCGTGTATACAGACATACAGCGACAGCTGCGGACATTTGAACTCGCAAATACATCCGGGCAGTTCTGACACCATAGATTCTGTATGTAAGTGCTCAATCGTGTAGGTCAAGTTCAATTCTTTCGTGTAGATGGCTGGCGGCGTTTATCTTACATCTTCGCCCAGGCTCCAGCCAATTGCGAACTGTGGACGCTTAGAAACTTCGGTGGAACCCTGGACGCCAGTGTTTTTCCTTGTAGCATTATCCTGCAGTATCAGGTTGCGTCACTTGCATGTGGTGTTTCTCTTTCGTCTCTAGGCTCGCAGCGTGCCATGGAAGTTCGTTTTGCAGAGAACAGGCGGTCGTCCGCTTCGGCTCACGGCACGACGTCTGCATCCCGCACTTCTAGTGCATCGGCGAGTTTCCTCTCCATTCTGGATTGCAACGTGAGTGACACGCCCGCGCTGGGGGCCGACGGATCAGAGGTGGGCGCCTCGTCGAGCATCTTGCGGTCGCAAGCCGAAATGGAGCGACATGCTCGTGTTGACTCGCTCGCCGTCTTGGGCTGCCTCGGAGAGGAGCAAGATTTCTTTGCCTCGACCTCTGAACGCATGGCGATGACTGCTTGGTTGTCGTTGGCCGACCGGCGTCGACCGGTGGGCTGGACCGCGAGCGATTCTGCCGTGGGTACGCGCTGCGAGGCGATGAGGGAGAAGCGGCGCTCTAACCTCGAGAGAAACGACGAGATGCGGTCGAAGTGCGGATCCATCGAAGATTTGTTCCAGACCTTGGGGCATCTATCGCTGAACGGACGCGGAGGGGAGAAGCCTGAAGCAGGACACGCGAACCAAGAGGTCAAGCAGTGTGAAGATGCAGTAATTCAGACACAGAGTCTATCAACGGCGGCGGCTGGCGCGGAACGGCAGGCCCAGGAAGGGAAGCCCGTACGGAAGCAACCATCCAATCCGACGCATGCATCCACGAAGGATCTGCCCTCGGGAGTGTGGACAGCCCACGGGTCGCGTGAATGCCAGCCACCAAACACAAAGGAGGTAGAAGACTGTAATGCCGGCTCCGGCTCGGGTAGCGGTGGACGCACACGGGCTCCTAGCGCCCTCGATGGTGAAGACCACGAGATTGACATTGCCTCTCTTACTGCGAAGCTGCGCCTAGAATTGGCAGTAGGCGAAGGGGGGTTGGTCCAAGATGCATAGCCACGCTGTGTGTTGGACACTCTGTCCCCACCTCGGTTAGTGACTTGTTCCTTGGCAACTGCATTGTAACGCGCTGCACTGTGACAGTGTTTTTTCGTTGCACCGTTCGAACTCCCCCTTCTGGACGCTACTGGGGCCTCTCTGGATCTTTGACGTTTCGCCAGCCACCTTGGTATTTGGCGGCTGTCTTTCGCCCAATCGTTCTCACCTGCTGTCTCTGTGGGTCTCAATCTGTAGATGTGTTTCCGCTTCTGGTGATGTGAAACGGAGGGAAAGGCGCACGTTCGTATTCACAGGCGAATGTAGTTGCGGATTTCGTGTTCGCTCGCCTGTAGCATGTGGTCTCACAAGGACTGGTAACCGCTACGGTTTTGTGTTTGCTTTTATCTTTGGTGGATATGATTGCCGACTTTGCTAAACAGTCGTCACACGTTCCGGTATTCCACGAAGCAAAACGAGGTGTCCTCATTGTTTCAAAGCGTGTAACTGAAGTCGTTCGCTTGGCAATCGCAAGCGATCCGTGCTGTCAGCTTTTTCGCGGCCGTACATTTTGCCCGCCGCGGCTATATGTTTGTCTGCATCGTCGTCTGCTTTCAAATATTTTCGTGTTTATACACATGTTCATTGGGGATCATGAAAATGCTTGACTTGCTCCTCCGTGCTACTGTAATAAAACAACCTGTTTTTTTCAAGAACATGCAACAGTGCTTCTCTAGCCCCTTTGGTCGACAGAGCGGCGATCCGAGGGTGGGGTGGCAATGACACGTGTTTCTATCGCTTGATGTCCGGAAAGCAACGCGTATTGCCGTGGAAAATGGGGATGCACCACATCCGTCTGTTATAAAAAACCACTTACTGCTGACGTCGTTCTGCCGACGAGATGCCCGTGTGATCTGACAGCCTCCGCCCGTCGAGCTTCGTCCCCACTTTCGTCCCCGGTGGTTTCCTGTTCAGGAGTTTTGCACCGACGAGAACACGTCGTCGACTCCGTCTCTGCCGACCAGTGAGGCCGCCAGCGGATCCGCAACCACCTTCAATCATGGATGCACGTCGGGTTGTGTCTCCAATGAGTTGTCCGCATGCTCATCGAGATGTGGAGGTTCTGCTGCTGGAGTTGACAGAGACAGCTGCCAACACGGAACTTCACTGCACGAGCCGTGCCCTTCAACGTACCCCTCCGCCTGTGTTGTGCCGAATGACATCCACGAACGCATTTCCCGGAATCTGATGCACCCGGGGGGAGGTGCGTTGTTACCAGCTGCCTTGTCGGCAGATGCGTTTTCCATCAGCGATGTCTGCGTCCAGGCGACGAGTTCAGCAGCGGAGGCCCTGAGAAACCCGCAAACGGAGAACGGTGACCGCCTCTTCCCGCCAGATGCTATGACCTGGGATACTGGCCATCTACCCTCTCTGTATGCGAAGGCTGATATGAGAACTTCAGGACAGGAGAGTCTGTTTTCTCGCCGCGGCGATGAGCGCAGTCGAGATGGAATGAACCGTTTTCTCAGTGGACTTCGGGCACAGACCGGGACGCTTCCTCAAAGGGGCATCGGCAGTCAGGCGCACGGGCCTCCGGGCGCGAACGTCTTCATTTTCCACATTCCCAACGAGTGGTCCGAACACGACCTGTTGACACATTTTAGCGTCTACGGCCCCGTCGTTTCTGCCCGCATTGCTTCGGATCGACTCTCCGGACGCAATCGTGGATTCGGGTTCGTCAGCTTCGCTAACGGACAGGCGGCTGCGGCAGCCGTCACGGCCATGAATGGATTTCAGGTGAGGGTTCAGCGTGAGACGCTCGGTGCTGCGGAGGCTGTGCTCCCATCCGTGTACAGGCAGCTAGAGTCTGATGCGTCGTCTTCCAGTGCATGTACACTGTCGTCAACTCGGCTCGGCGCTTGTAGTCTGCCTTGACCTGAAGACCACGTGTATCGCATCCCCATTCTGCTTCAGTTCCCGTTTGAAGCAGTATGAGCTTCGCTCGTTCTGTCATTCATACAGAGAAATCTTTTGTTCACATTGCGCGGCGGTTCAAGGCATCTTGAAGCGTCGTCACTTTAGAGGGCGTTGATGTGTTCCCGGTCGACTGTGACCGCCCCGTGATTTCCGGGCTTGTCCTGCTGCTGGTACTCAGGTCAATGGAAAGCGGCTTAAGGTGCAGATTAAAAAGGGTGAAGAACAGTATGCGCAGAACCTTCGTATGACGCCCGCTTACAACAACTGCAATGACAGCACATGGCTTTCTACGGCTGCGTCGTGCTCTGAACCACGAAGTGGCGTGGGCGACCCTAGCGGAAACACGCCTTTTCTGCCGGTCCCTGGAGCACCACAGAGAGAAAACGGGGGGGGCAAAAAGAGCCACAGTTCTTCTACGCTTGACTGGCTAGCGTCCGAGGCAAAGCAGAGAGCAGCGATATCCGCTGTACCAGCATTCGAATGCGCAATCCAGGGAGAAAGTGGGACAACTACCTCTGCCCTCTTCGAAGCTGCTTTGGCGTTGAGGAATATCTCCGGTACGTGAGTGGATAGATAAGGAAATACATTTTGGCTAGTATGTATCCCAAGGGTGTGGAGCCGTTGTATCCGCTTGTATGTTAGTGCTGCTTCGCATTCAGGTCGGTCTACGGTTAAAAGCTGCTACATGACTTTCTGCACTAAGATAGGCCTCGTGCATTTACGCCGAGTAGGTGGGACGAAGTGTTTACTTTGTGCGCCGCTCAAAAAATTCTTACCGCGTCCTTTGAGAGGCAGCCTCTGTCGCAGTCCTTTGAAGCAGTTGACGAGTGCAATGTGCGAACTTCCGTGTTTATTCCGCTATCTCTGGCGGCGCGGCTCCCCCAAGAAGCTCAAAGTGGGAACAGCCGTGAACATGTTGTGTGTTCAATGCGAGTATAGGTGCTGCAATAACCCTCACGGGTGGTATCTGTTCACGTTTCCTTGGGTGGTTGTTCTGTGTACATCGTGTACAGTGTACTGAACGATTCACGTTATTTTTGTAACAGCGTGAAAACTAGTAAATCCATTTTGTCGTCAGCGCTGAACCCTACTGCATGTAGTATGCAGACAAGCAAACCAGCATCGCCGTTGTCTCTTGTGTTGCCTGGGTATGACGAAACAAAAAGTACACGCGCGTTTGTCCAGGAGGTTTATGCACGAGGGCGCTGTTGGGCTGACGGTCGGTTGGTTCAGTCAGGTTTGCTGAAGCGACGCACTAGTTAATAGGCTGGCGGCCTGTAGACGCACGTGACCTCTAAAAAGAACCATCAGTCTTCTCTGTTTATAGGCAAACGTACAAGGTGGTTCATTTCCCGTTTTCAGGTTGGGAGCACTCGCTTCACAAATGCTGCCAACAAGAGGATGCTGCTGCGGCAGCTATGCTTGTAGCCACCATGCGCCAGTCGCGTATGAGGCGAAACCAAGATTCATTTCACGTGGCTCAGCCAATGCCTGGAGAGGATGCTGATTCAACTGTGGATGGTTTGCTTCCTTCCTCTGTTAGTTTGTACGGCTCGCCCGCATTCTGTGCCGACACGGGGAGCTCGCAGCCTTCTCCAGCGGCGACCGAAAGTGGCGGTTCACCTCTCGGGCTCTCCGCCCGTCACCGGCCTTCTGCGATTCTGCCGGGGCCAGCGTATGCCATGGAAACGACAGACGCGGGCTATGGTCACAGCGGAATTGGGAGATGGGGAGTTGACCGTACAAAGAACATGGGTGACTCTGCTAAACATTTGTTGGGCCCATCGAGATATGACTTCGTTGGGGCTTCCTCTCGTGACGTATGACGGGGAAGAGACGTCGCGGTACGTAACACCCATTGTATAGTGTACAAATGACTAAATGGCTGTCCTGTGTTGTGCCCCAATGTCGTACATTTTATCATCTCTCCTGGCAGGAGGTGTTTTGTGGCGTGGCGGGGATCGCCAAAGACAGTAAATTGACACGAATTTCGTTTTAGCCATGGGTGTAGCACGCCATCTGCCAACACCCAGGTACGAAGTGAGGGAATGACAGGCAACTGACCGACTGTAGTTTCCTTCAAGCTTAGCAGCACAACTGCAAGAATGCAATGGCATTGTGGTAGATTTTTCCCAGGCGCACACGCTACAAGCCTCAAGTGCTTCATGCATCGTGGGGGTGACACACAGGTTACGTTCTGCTGCCTTGTGTACCGTTTCTCACAGAGTCACAGAATTCGTCTTCCTGCTCCCTATGTATATCCATGCAGGCTCTTTTGCGCTTCCGTTTTAACAGCATTCATTCTGTCGGGTAAACCTCACCACTCTACCAGTTTCTTTGCAAAGTGTTTTTCATGTGTTTTTTGGCTGGTCGTCTGTTCCGCTCAGCCACTCTGGGCTTCATGGAGGAGGATGACTGGTCTAGGCCGGGACCATTTGGCCCCATGGCCTCTCTTGTTAGGAAGACATGCAACGATTTCATATGCGGTAGACGTACTTGTCGTCAGACAGCCGTTGACGTCCGAGCATCTGCATGTATACGTACGTTCGCCAGTGTCTCGGTGCGCGCTCAATCCGAACGCGAATCATTTTTGTTTCGGTTTGCAACGCGGTGTATTGTCGCCGTGGGGAAACAACAGTGACTACTACCTCAATGTGCAATCTCAGTCCATAGATTGAGATGTGACTGCAAGATGGCGCTACCTGAAAGGGGGTTTTACACATGGTACAGGCCCTCCATGAGTGTGCCACTTCTGAGGCGGAGGTGCTCTTCTGGTAACATGATACTGGGACTCGGTAAAGCAATTGTTTTCATCGGTTACAATATTGGAGGTCTTGTGCTGTTGGAAGTTGATATGCGCTTCTCACTGCCAGCCTGTGTACAGCCGGTAATGCCGAATGTTGGAGTTATTCCAGGAATTGCCATGTGTATACAGTTAGTTTCCTCGATTGAGGTGCCAGATGATGTGTCGCTGTTCGTACACAAGCATAGTCAACACCTTTTTTTTTCTTGCGCGGGAGAATATTTGTCCATGCGTGTGGGCAGCCTGTCAGTGTCCGGAAAGCGCAAAGCTGGTGGGCCGAAATGTGTTTCCGGCGATGGAACGCTGCCTGCTACGTGGAATGGTTTTCGGGCACGTTTTGTTCAGATAGCAACTCCCGAGCTGTCGCCATTACGCATTCTTGTGTCCTCGGAGAGTCTTTCGCTACTGGCAGCAACTCTGGCTTGGCCATCCGTATCTAGTTCGACACGGTTTTTCAGTGTGACCTGCATAGTCGACAATTTACACCGTTCGACTTTAGAATCTGGCTGGGAGCCTCCAGTCGTTCTTTCCTTTTCTCTTGTTCAATTTCGGCATTAGAATAAGAGTGAAAATAGTGGCTCTTAACTGTTTTATTCAATTACGGGAGTCGCCTGTGTCGCGCTGTATGTGGGTGTTCTGAGCGACGAGGAAACGATGGAGAAACTATTTCCGCGTTATGTGAAGAGTGTCATGGCCAACAATACGAGGGTACGAAGACGTCTGCCGCTGTCAGACAAGCTCGTGCGGTGGATGGTGTAGTGTGCCGAGGTACTAAGGCATTGATGTGTGAGTTCTCATGACCATTTTCAATCGTACAGTTGTGATCTCCTCAAGGTACACCAACGTGAATACAGAGGGAGCTGTTGAATGGAGGAAACCGTCGCAGGATGGCGCACCCATGTGTCAGAAATTTGGTGGCAGAAACATGTCAGATTTCCCCATTTTGTTATGCACAAGTCATAATGTGTATGAAATTTTCTCTTCGGTTTAGACAGGCATTTCACCTCTCGTGGTGTGTAATTGGCAACCGGGGGTCGCACGGAACATGGGCATCTGAGTCACAGAATCCCTGAAAATGAATGTTATTTGTGGGAAGCAAGGGGACAGAATTCGAATTTTCTATGTTTATTTACTGTAAATGGTACGGACATGGGCTGCAGCTCCTGTCGTTATTTTCAGGGCGTGAAGTAGCGTTGCTGGCGCCACAATCCGCTGTTTGCTGAATAGAGGGGGGCGTTTCAGCGCCTATTTTCCTCGGTGTTTCCCTGAGGTACCGACGCATTAACTCAATACTGACGTAGCGGCACAAAATAGCTCGACATGCGTCAGCGACTGTGTATAGATATTCTCAAGGCTCAACGCGCCATCGTTTCTGGAACGTTCGGCACATAGTTGAGCGTATCCCGGTTGCAGAAGTGTTGCCCGGATCAGAGAAACGAGACTTGGACAGCGTTTCGTTTCTATCCAGTGCTACCCGTGCAGCTGATACACGTATGCTCAGTTAGGATCGTGTCGTGTTTTGGGTCACGTTGTGTGGCTTCGCCCCTACGATTGCCCATTTTAAAAAACATATGGGCAAGCAGAGATGCCGAGGAAGCTATGAAAAAGGGAGACTTACAAAGGAAGTGACTTTGTCTGCGGCACATGAGTCTCTGAGCAGTTACGAAGGAAGGAAACCGTAAATGTCGGCACTTCGTCCATGCATTGGTGAGTTCGTTTAGGAGCAAATTGCTTTCGTTGGCGACGCGCACATACAAACATACTCTGGGACTACCACGAAAACGTCGGTACCTTCACCGAAATTGAAGATTATTTATTTAGTTTTTCTGTCTACTCGTGGGTCGTTCGGTGCGCCAAAGGTCATCCAACGCTGCTCCACTCATCGCGTACCCAAAGCGGTTTGGTTAAATTACGAACGGGCGTTTCCTTTGGTATGGGTTTCCCGTGCATTTTACCTCAGTGACTGCAGTTTTTCTACACGATGTAACGGTGTCCGTCATTTTGCGAGAAAAACATTGTCAGGAGTTCCATGGGTAGAAACGAACGCTACATGTCTTTTTTCTGATATCGCACTTTGCATGAGGGAGGCAAGGGTCGTGATTACCCGTTTAATAAGCATCTGTACCTCTCGAACCGACTGTCCGGTGAGAGTGGTTTTTTCTGTTTATTCTATAGAATGCGCGTTGTGTAGGTTTGCTCAAGAGATGACAGTAAAAACATGCTCAGTGTGTTTCACTATCAAGATTTCCTTATTCACTGGGGCAGGTAGCACCCGCCCCCTCTTTGTTTGCGAGGAAAACTACCGTCGGCTTGTATCGTGCTTGTTTTTGCTTCAGTGTCCAAGAATTTGCGGTGTGGAACGAATCAGATCCGAATAGGTCAGGAGACCAAATGTCTTCTTGCTTCCCTCTTTCCCCCCAGAAGCAAACCAGAAACTCTTGTCCCTCCACATCCACTGTTCTGAGGCGATCGACCCGGCTACAGCCGGTGACTGCAAATGCACCAATCGGTTAGGTCCGGAAAGAGCTTCAATGCTCGTCAAATAGTAGAAGTGCAAGGTACTTCCCGAACAGGAATTCGGTAGTGACCGTTTTTGTCTGTCAGAGCCCGATGAAACTAGAAGTGTCCAGCGATCGCTACAGCGAAACAAGGAACACTTTCGTGGGGCTCGAAGAGACAATACAAAATGGAAATGTGCAGAGCTGACGTTTACATGTTATTGCACCGGGCAGGTATCATATAGTATACGGCGGTATTAGCAGTATCTAGTGATGTACAACAGATGCGCCTGCAAGTTCAGGCGTTGGTCCTCATATCTATGGACGGGGGTGAGTTCCTTCCGTCCTCGTGTATGTGCACTATTACGTACCAGGTGCAAGAGAGGCAGACAACGAACACCACGAATACAAACGCCTAACGATTCCAGCAGCAGAACGTGCGCTGCACAAAAACTGTGACGGAAGCAGCTCCCTATCAGTGTTGTCCTCTGTGTAGGTAGAACTTCTCTTAGTCACGTATTTGATGAACTTGTTTTTCCGCCCGTCATGTAGAAAAATCCCCACACCAAGTGAATTTGTTTCTCGAGCGATGTGACGCTTCAGTTTGCAAACTGCATCGTGACTGTGTCCCTAACGCTGTTGAATACAGTAGTTCTGCAGCACTGAGTCGTCTGTGGCAGTTTGCACAAGAAGCCCGGTGCATCAGTCGAAAACTCTTCTTCCGTTTGAGAAGGTTGAACCGGGAACGACTGTGTCACAGCAGAGGGTCATAACGGGGTCTTGTCGTTTCCCACGGCATCCTTCCTATACATGGATACATACGTATTCCCCCACAGTTCGTTTTCAAAAGTAATCTGCGGCCGTGCGTGCGTATGGACGAAGCGGAATCATCATATTCACTCCTGGTGAACGTCAGTGGAGAAATGGTCGAACTGTGCGCCGCTTCAAAGAGGCAGCTAGGCTAAAGACGCGCGAAGAATGGCAAAGAGACCATCATCTGCTGGCGGTTAGGTACCCTGCAAATGCACCCATGGACACTGTACACGTTATTATTGGGAACCCTTTTTTCTGTTTCAGCAGCTGGTCGTTGAAAGCATGATTCGTGTTATATCCTTTGTACCGTCTCCATCAAACTTCTCACAGCTGCTTTTTTCCCGAAGGATTACCATCGGTTTATCAGATTTATCCTTTGGAAAAGCTGTAGTATCGACGCGCGTCCCGGCACTGTGTGAAACTGAAGCAGAGAATTGGTTAGAGTGCTTCCCCGCGTTAACAAAACCCCGAAAAGGTATTGCTCTCCAACAACCATACGAAAGTAGTGTTGAGCTGTCCTCGGCAATGCACCAACGTCGAAGATTGGCTCCCTCAATTTGTGCATTCACTGCTGGCAACATCTGGAAAATGCAACTGTGTTACTATCGCACAATCTAGTTGTGACATTTGGAACGACAATGGAATAGTGCCAACTGCCTGCTCCTCGATTCAGTAACTAATCTTCAATGGTAACTGATCGACGAGCCTCAACGGCGTAAAAATTTCAAGGAATTGAACGAGGCAAACGCGCATGGACCTTGAGCGCGTTCGACTCTTTGATGACGAACTAATATCCTAACAAGCGTACCCTTTGGGATTCTTGATCCCCTCCGATGTAGCCGCCGCTTTCCGATACGTGTGAAGTTTGTCGACCAGGGCCTGAGCAAGGAAAGCCGAAAGTGGTACCTTACGAAAGGAGGGTTGTCATTTTTGCGGAAACAAACATTCGTGGACGCATTCGTAATTTGCCTATGTATGTATATTTACAGATTGTTCAGTTATCCTCTGTTAATCTTTATTCATGTATATCTCTGAGTGTGTAAGGCATCGTAGTGTTTCTTGCTCGTCGGTATTGCATGGGGTGATGTTTTTCCTCCTGATGCCACTTTTGCTTGAACTGAACCACGTTTGGTTTCTGCACAGTGTTTTCTGCTTCGTCCAAGTTAGCTCGATTAGCGACTGGATTCCTACTTGCATTGTATTTGCTACTAGAACTAAGGTTCGAGCACCGGTCAGACTTCGTAGCGCGCCAATCCGCCGGAGTTGCAACCGGAGCAGACCAGGAAAGCCCCAGATTACCTGCAGCGGCTCTTCGCGTCGAAATTCCGGGGACAGTTCTAGCATCGTGTCTTCGCTCAAGCAGCTGCTCGGTTTCAGCAAGTGGTTTATGCAAGGAGCAGAGCCAGTGGTGCCTCTTTCGCTTGAGGAGGACGGCCGCTCTGCTGAGCATTGTTGTAGAACTCCAAGACGACAGAAGGCATCAACAGCACAACGCATCGCCGAGTACGCTGAACTCTCTGGGAAGGACTGAAGATGGAAGAAGCCGAAGAGACCGAAGAATCAGTAAAATGAATGAAGCGCGAAGTAGTAATATCACTACATATAAATCAAACTTCGTCGGGGTCCCACCATCGGAGTGTTACTTAGTTGCGCTTGTAAACCATTTCACAGCAGCGAGATCAACGGCTCGAGGCTGACAGCAAACGAAACGCTTTCTGGACATATCCTTCCACTCGATGTGGTGCTGACTACATTTGCGCCCGCTTACCACGTAATTTTCTCTGTAGAGACCGTCAGCCAACCAGTGGGCACGCGCAACCAGTTGAGCCTTGCTCATTCGGGTTCTCGTTCGCGATGGCCGTGGTGAAACAACTAATGAGTCCCCGTCTTCTTGCCAGTAGAGGGAGAAAGCAAGCATGATATGTCACATGGTATGCTCGTTAGATAGCATCGATGGCAGCGGAAAAAGTGGCGGCGAAAAGAAAACAGCAAACCCTACGATAAAGTGGAACTCTAACCATTACCGCTGGGCAGACAGAGGGGCAGCAGAGACGATGAACCCAACGTTTTTAGTTCTGCTCTTCTATCGCTGGATGGTGGATTTCAATTTCAAAGAGGATTACGACAGTGTTACCCTGATCGTGCAGTTGGCCACCTCACACGACAATAAAGCGGGCGGCTGTGCTTGCATGCTTATTCTTCCGCCATCACCATGTCCGTGTCTTCCCGCGAATAAAGTAATTCTTCGTAACGCTGCCAAGGTTTGTGACAGCAGTGGTGGTAGTTGTAAACTTCAGGAGCTCGTGTATGGTTACAATCACTCCAGCTAACGTCTAAAATAATTTCGTGTACGTCACGAACACAATGATCGAAGATAACCGTGCTTTTGATTTACACCACTATCATGCCGAATAACAACCCAAACGCTAAAAAAAACGGACACAGGGTGAGAGTTGCGGCTCCATAGTGTGCGCTACCAAACTGACAGAAACAAAGAAGTGAAAGGGGGTCGTCTATGTCAAGGTTCTTGGACATCCAGTAGCCCTCTACCATTGCTGTTGGACGATGTGCTAATACACACTTGTGTTATTTTGAATAGAAATAAAATTGCTTTCGTCACTACAGCTAGTGTATCCTTCGCACCTGCAGCCATGCCATCGCACATGTCGTCAATGTCTGAGGATGTTGGCGGCCTTTGAAGAGTAAAGAGCCCCATGCCGCATGCCCAGTAGCTGTCGACGAACGGCCAGACGAAATATGCGAACAGGGTAACATTGGACTCCGCGGAGGGATGGAAAACGTATCGTCGATTCCCTCCATCATCTTTCTGGCTTGGAGAAGCAGACGGCGACGGCAAACGCCGCAAAATACCCCGTGAAACCATGAGGTCAATTATCTACATGACATGACATGACATCGTAAAAGGACACAAGCAAGCGACGTCACAGCCGAGAGAGCAATAACCCTTTATAGCGTACACAAAGCACTGTCGTGGTTTTCACCTTTTTTGCTGCTCCTCTGCTTTTCATCTCTAACTATAAGGTGAAACTGGCTGTATAAGTTTGTCGACAAGTGATCAAGTCCCTCCGTCCTATGTCAGCTTTGTGTGCAAACGAAGAAGTATTGAGACTGACAGCCTATACTCATCACTGCTGGTGGCAAGTTCTCTTCGCACCGCTGCATTCACCTTTGCGTCAATTTCTATCTGGATGGATTTCGAAAACAAAGGAGTGGCTATTTGCGACAGTAGACGTTCCCGGTAGAACTCGACAGAGGAACTCACTTTGAGCCTGTGCCCTGAGGCAGAGAGTGGCAGGTGCGTTGAGCGATGATACCGCCACACCGAATTCAGTTGTCTGGATTCGCTTTTCGGATATGTCTGCTCACCTTGAGAATTTCGCCTTCTCTCATCTGGGATTTCAAAGCGAAATGGTCCTTGAGCAGTTCCATCAAAAAAACTGCTTTTTCTGTCAGAGCCGTGCTGTCAGCGCCTTCTTCCCACGCTGTCTCATGACCAAAAGCAAACAGAGCAGCACATACTATAGCCTCAAGAATGAACAAATGACAGCATTCATTTCTGTAGTAAGCAAGAACTAGGCGAGGCGCATCGGCACCGAGAGGCCCTACAACTGTCCCTCCTACGGTAGAAGGTCGTTTCATTGTTAGGTCGCCGACTGAAGGGGTTCCTGAGACTCCGTTCGCGCCAGCGGCACCGGGGGCGACACTCTGAATGACAGACCAGCCACCCCCACTGCTTGCAACAACGCCTCGTAGATATGTCTGCAGGGCTGCTTGAACGATGAGACGCATATCAAACATCAGGCCACCGACGCCGGGGGATAGAAGTCCACCGCGAAGAAGTACCTGATCGCGCAACCACTGGACCTGGTCCTCCTGCAGACGAGCAAGCAGCGATTGACAGGAACAATCAATGTTGAGGGACCAAAGGACGCGGAGCATAGACATATGCGTCATCCATATCTCACGTTTGTCGCAACTTAACACGCGCCGCATGGTCTACTTTAAACAAGCCTGACACAGTCCAAGCAATTTGATATTTTGAAGCAAGGATGGAATACGATGTAAACGAAGAAATGACGAGGCCTCTGCAATTCCTGCCTGCCGGCCTCTGAACAGGGCCTGAGGAAATAAAACAAGTGCATATGCCTACAGAACATAACAAATATGGACTCATTCATACAAAGTTACTTTGTGTTGCATTGCATCGCATATCCGTGATAAAGCTGTGCATGCGAATGTATATTTTGTGCACAAATGTTTTGTATGATCATATGTGCACAATAAACGCACGTTGCTCATCAAATGCATCCATGCACATGATGGAGAATACGTCAAAAACAAGTGCCGGTAAAACGCACCAGATCCTCCTCGCGGATGCCATTGCGATGCATGCAGAGGATAGTGGCCACCAGGGAAGTCGGAGATACGATAAGGTTGGAAGACAGGTTGCCCATCAGGTGGTCCGCGAAGTCGGCAGTCAACTGTGAACGCGCCACATGCCATCGCGACTTTTCATCCGTTCACAAAGTAGGCTAACGAAGATGGAATAGGATGGCCTCCAGTTCGTCTGTGGCAGATCTCGCCCAGGTGGAAAACAACAGTGTTAATTTCTTTTAGAGGACCAAGTTCCAAGAAACATGGCTGGAATTTTGGCGTACTTCCAAGCATTTAACAGACTAACGGTAGGAAACGTACACTTGAATTCACGAAAGGAACAATGGTGGCGCCCAGCACCCTGTGTTTACGATTTCCTTGCTATGCTAACTCGACTGGTGTCCGAGAGTAATGAGATTGGTCCTCTCTGAAAAGCTAAAACCAAAGCCACATAGGAAGCAACTCCGTGTTTTGTCAGTCCCTCTCTTCCCCCATAGGAGTTTCTGTTCTGACCTTTTGACGAAGCTCATTGGGGACTCTTCTATAGTGGTTGGCTTGTCCTGCCATAGCTTCGCTTTCTTCTTCATTTTGCGGTTGATTCTTCTTCCCTCTCAGCCAGTCGGTAGATGTCTTCATGTGTTCTTGCTCTTGTTGTTGTCGCTGTCGGTATTCCGCAGGCTGGCCAACTTTCTCTTTCTCCTCGAGGTTACCATATGCAGTTCTTTCGCTTTCTGTTGCACCGGTGGCGCTCGGCGTCGGTTGAGGAGCGTTACTTGTTCTGCATCCAAGTGCCCAGTCACCTTCTGGTGCATGTCCAGCCTCAAGAGTGGGAAAGTATGCGCGACTGGAGGAGGTACTGTGGAGGTGGTTGCGCAAGAACGTCTGTAAATGAGGGCATTTGCGGAGCAAACATCAATGTGCCTAACACGATGCTGTGCTTGCAAACCAATTCACATTCTCATTGCCTCTATCCCCCTCAGTGTATCCATATATGCCTAGAACGAGAAAGCAGGACCAAAGAGACAGTCCAAAGAAACACTAATTTGCACTTGACCCATCTGATGGCAGGTGGGCCGCCTGCAACGCATTCTGATGCATGTCAATCTGGAGACCTCGTGCATTATGTACTGCACTGTATCTGTTTATCACATAGAATGTGACGCCTTCGGTGAAGGAGTAATGAACTCTGCAGAGAGGTCGAGAACTGGGTGAAGTTTTGGGGTGTCGCTTCGGTGGAGGCAAAGCAAGGACTGACCTTGAAAGTAGTGGGTTCGGCGATTTTAATGTACGCAGAGCCAAGGGGCTTGGAACCGAGACCGAACCGCTGTTGAAGGCCATTGCTATCTGTGCCTTGGATTTTACAGTCCTGGCCGTAACACGACATGCAACGAATGACATTGAGGACACGACGCAAGTCTTCTTTCTTCCTGTGGCCGCCTAAAAGCTCCTGCGGAAATGAGTCAGCTTCCAAAACCTTGTCGTACGAAATTGTGATTGGAACAAAAGTGACGTTCGGCTGTTCGAAGTCGAAGTACAGGTCCAGCACTGACCGGAGAATACCATTTTGTGGGCGAGAGAGCAAGCCTGTACAAAAGGAGAGGAATAGAGCCTACCGGAAAAGAGATGTCTTTCGGATTCCTCACCGCCGGGAGCCGGGAGTGTGATTTACATCTATGGAAAAGCCTAAATGAACGGTGTCTGTCACCTAAAAACTGCATACCGCGTTTGCCGAAAGCCGTGTGAAGCTAACCGCGCGTCGTGGCGTCCAGAATGACGCTCCCCATGTCACGGTGTGACACCGCCACTTGCACAGCCTTACCTGCGTAACCTGAATTCTTGATAGCACGGTATAGTTTGACACTGTATGTAGTAGTTGACAGAGATCATGCGTCTTCGTTCTCGTTAATCCCTACAGCGACTGCCACACGTTTGCCGCAGGTCCAGGAACGGTCTGAGAAATCCCGAAATATGCATACTACTATGCACATCATTGTCCGTTTGTCTAAGAGCACAGGCACGGAAACACTGAGGATGAATACTCAGCTCACCTGTTTTGCTTCGTCCGCCCTCAATAAAGAACTCGAGATATCCGTGACGCTTTGCAACTGCCTGAATATACTGGTGCACCACTGTATAATAAAGTCGGGAAGACGGGCTCTTCGTTTGGCTCTTTGATAGGCTGACGGGCTTTTTGAGAAAAAAGGTTCCAGAGTTTCGAAGAAGTCGATTTATGATCGCAATTTGCGCCAAATTTTCGTCCGCCGCCACGAAGGGGAGAGGCATCCCATTGCCGAGGCACATGTAAAATAGAAGGAGGGAATCCTGAAGGCAATGGCGGAAAGGTCCCGACATCCTGAAGATGCATAAAAATAAGCATGTACTGATATAAATACACGGGTAGCATGCCACGGTCCTCTCCGGCCCCGTTCTTTCTTACCATGTAAGACCTGTGTGTAGGTAGGAGGATAACTGGGCCGTGGCTCTCTTGCACCGTTTTTCTCAGTCGTTCGACCTCTGTGCTTTCAACAACAATGCGGTCGAAAAGCCGCAGAAACGCAGTGTGAAGAAGCCCTCCTAGGATGTAGACGGCCGGAGGTCTGATCGTCCCCGCAATTCTATCATACAGGTCCTGGGCGTCTCCTCGGACTTCCGCCTCGACTTCCGGCTGCGTTGTGCCTACATCCAGAGGTAAAGGGAAATATCATTGAGAAGAAAAACTTCCTCCACACCAGAACAGTTCTTTACATGTCATTCGATGAAATATCCATCGCGGTCATACTCTCGATACTCACGCGGCTTTGCGGTTCGCCCGTGTGATGAGGATGCGGGGCACCAGAAAAAAACAAGTGTCACGCAGACGCACGAGGAACACGAGGCAGTTGTGATGGGGAAGACGCATTTCAATAACGCCGGTCGCGCTTGCGTATACAACTACCACTTCACTTTTTCCTCGCCTGCTATTGTTCTCGTTTGCTCCTTCAAGCATTACTAGCTGTACATAAACGACAAAAAGATATCACAAATTTAACACACGGTGTGTGTTAAGTGTAACTGAACTGACCTGCAGCTTTCCCATTCTTTCGTCTTCTCTTGCCTTGCTTGCTAATTTGTATAGCGTCTTTGCGAATCACCGACGCCACTGCTTTGCTCCCTAGGACTGCATTCTCGATCGACCATGGAGAGGGGCAACATGGAAGAGGTCCAGTGTTCTTCAAGAAGGTAAAAGCGTCAGGACACGGAATGAGGCGGGCGAGGAATGGCGGCGGGTTATAAGGCTCGTTTAGGACGTGCTTGTACAAAAGGTTCACATACACATGTGGTGCTGGCGGGGGTTCACAGGCTGCAACCAACACAGCAGATACCCACGAGCTCGATTGAAGTGGCGGCGTGGGGGCTTGCAAGTCACAGTGCACTACATATTTGTGCATATACAGTTGTAATATGCATTGGCAGTACTCTTTCACACGCCTGTACGAACCGTTTGCAGGAATGCTATATCCGTATGTGTCTCTATATGTGCATGCACTGTCAACTCTGCATCGCACATAAAGATGCATCTTCCCGGATTTCCTTATCTTTCACCTCCGTTGGCAGACGCCTCCCCAAACTACAACTCTGGTGTTAGGTACAACAGTAAATGAATGTGAAAACATGTGACTAGTCGGAATGTGTAGGTATATCTTAATTGTTTACGTGTCGGTGTATTCACTCGTTATACATGAGCACACGTTCACTAATCAAGCTGGAAAGGGTTGTCTTCTCCACCTCTCTGCCTCTTCTGATGCATGCGTATCGATATATTTATAACCACTTATGCGTATTTGTATGCACATTTACAGCGACACCCTTTCCTTGATGGCGTTCCTTGTAAAAATCGAGTTGTTGGATGATGTGTATCATGCTGCGTAGTGGAGAGATGCTTTTGTAGACTGAAAATGCAGGCTATTTCAACAGTGGTGTATCATTATGTCCTTTTCTTTGAACTACACGGACACTCTGAAAAAGGTGTTCCATTCTCCTTGATGTGGTTGCGACTTGCCTGATTGCTCTTTAAGTAGCCACCGAGCAATCCCATAGAAGAAGTAGTGTGTCCAGCTCCGCCAATCGAGGTCTTCAGTTTTTAAAAGATATACATTGCGTTCTTCTGGAGTGAGCAGATGCTGAAGCTTGCGCATATTATTCTGTTCAAAGACCCATTCATGATAGGAAAAAGGGTGGAACGCTTCTGCGGCCTTCTCTACCTTCTTGATGCCAGAGTGATACATAACCGCGTTTCGCTTCAGGGGCGACGACGCAGGGAGCAAGTACCGTGTGATTGTTGCCGTAACTGCAGCCGGAAGCCTTTGCAGAAAGAAAAATCTCCTGTACAAGAAAACCACTGGCAAAAAATCCTTCGTCAAACCGATATGTAGCCAACAGTGACGATGATCTGCTGCGACTAGTTGTTGAAGCACACAGACATGCAAGCGAACCCGTACTCTGCACATATATCGCACGTGAGTTGTATGTAGAAACACACAAACGCGAATTTATTCGTGTAAGGAACTCATTATCGTGAGTGTGAGTTCCTGCCGCGAACAGGCGAAGGACTCAGACGACTGTTTATTTCGGTCTGTAGCACCAGATGCGTGAGTCTCTAACATACAGGTGGCAGCACGCTGGTCCCTTAACAGAGTCGATACAGAATCAATCGTTTGTTGTGGTCTTGTACGAATTGCTCGTACACACTCTTGTTTGCCCGAATCATCATTCGCATGCGTCAATTTCTCTGGGTTTGACGGCAGCACCTAGCACAATACGTCATCGCAATCATCACCCTTAGTTGGAAATGTGAATTCTTCAGAAGCCTACATCGGTAGTTGCAGTATCGTAAATAAAGCATTTCTATAATGTTTATTTTGGGTGAGCCGCCGGATTCACTCGAAGCTTTTTAGTAAAACAATCAGCTAACACTCGGCAGACGAGACAGCTTGACGTTCACGTTAACAGAACAGCGCGATATATAACTGGTATCTAATACTCAGCCAACTGAGACCACAAAATGGACGGTGTAAAGCCGTTCTGCCTCCCCCGTTGACATATGCTTTTCCCGCGAACCGACTTAGCAATGTCCGCGTGCCCGGCGGCAAGCAGTCAGTGAACACCCGCAATCTTTGTGTGGGTGAACATCAGCTTCTCTATACACGGTCCTGAAGTCGTCAGAATGCTCAACTATTGGCCTGTGTCCGTGGTCAACAGCACCTCGAACCAACTGCATACACTGGATTACGGGAAACCTATCTTTCCACGTGTCATCAAGCTAACGTTTCAACTATGTATGCCATGCCGGCACGGCAGCACCCACCGTAGGAGTTATGGATGCCTGTTTTCTTCCTTGAAACTGTTTGGGGGCCCAGAGTAACCAAATATGTGGCAGTAAAATTACGCAGGAAAATGCACGGCTCTCGTGACAAGAACTCTGGCGGCGGTTTTCTTCCCGTCCTAGACGGATTCTTACCGCCGAAAATCATCGAAATCGCCTTCAAAGTATGGTGTCTGTAGGTCTCGTGTGATCCTGTTGAAGAATGGATTCATCATGTTGTATTCTCGTCCATAATACAGAATGTCCCCCCATCTGACAGGGTTTGTATCACTTGTACAACAGTGAAACACGTAAACCCCAGGGACATCCCGTGGTCTCTGACATGCGCTGTCACCTCCTGCTCCCGTTTTGGAATGGTTCGAGTTAGCTGTTGTGGGCGACGGAAGTTCAGAAGACGCCGGAGATATATTTTTGGGAAGTGTTATAGCATGGGGAAGATACTGAGGCATTACACATTGTGCCGCAGCAAGCGATGCAGCTGCTGCTGGGTGTCCGCTTGCTTTCATTACTGACGGATTCGCGTACGCGTGCGCAGCGGCCACCGCTGCGCCAGAAACAATAAGAGCATCTGCCACAGTGTCGACAGGGACATTGTCGCCGATGAGATTTGGATTCGCTGGTAGGCATTTAAGAACGCCCAGAGCGCCTACACGCACCATGCAGGTCCATACCAACGGCAGGAGACAGCGGGCAGTCACACATCGTTTTTGCAACAATACCCACAGGTTGTGCTCCCGTATCTCACTACCATACTACACATGGTGTGCCTCGTGAGAGCGCTGCATTGTGAACAGTACCTGCTGCATAACGGCTTCTTCAGAGATAGGCAAGACGAGAAAAAATACACCGTGTAACGAGCCGCTTGCGGCGAATGTAACTCTGGACCGTTTAGCCTACACACTGTATAACTGCATACGGAGCGGCGTATACGTTGCCAGAAGTAGTGCAACGGGTATGAATTACTTATTTTAACCTGCATGATCATGGTAAAAGATAGTCAAACACGAAAGATCCAGCTGTACCTAAGCATTGTTCCCTGAGAACATGAGTCAGCTGAAACCTGTAAAATGCATGCAGCAGTTTACAAATATATGTATTCATGTGTATACAAATATATATATATATATATATATATATAGCGTTCACACATCTCTATATATTGGCCATATATCCTCGGATGCACAAAGTGCCTACAATCATGCGGATGCATTTTCTTACAAGACAAGTCAGTTGTGATTTGCTCTTCTGTAGTTATAAAAAAAGTGCCACACATCGGTTTCTTTGATTCAGCAATCCGACTTGTAGTGTACCACTGTACTGGATACTCACAGAGGAGAAACATGCCACCAGTAGCATTGAGATTGTCGATCCAACCTCGTCGAGGATGCTGGTAGGCCGCGCCGACGATCGACGGTCGTAGCATGCAAAGTGGAAATTTAACTTCGCTTTGCTCTGGATGGAGCAAGGCCTTTTCCCAGTCTCTAATGAGTAGTGCCTCAGAAAGTCTTTTTGTGAAAGTATACGTGTTGGGGAATCGTCCAAGAAGTTGTTTCTCAAGATTGGCAACGTCCAGGTGAGTGTACTGCAGACGCGTATTGACAAGCATGTGCGGTTGTGTATGTCGAGTAGAAGATGAAATATGTATGAGCTGTTCTTTCTCTACAGTCCATGAAAGAAAATATTGGCGAGATAAGGACCGTGAAACACGCGCTGAGAACCCTAAACGTTGCAGCCACCAAGACAGAGGCGAGGAGCGATGCCAGCGTCGCTCACATGCATACCGGCGAAGCGAAGTGTCGTCGACACGAGATGCTGACAGGCTGTCCTTTCAGAACGCGAATGACTAATATAACACATTTAGAACTGTGTCTGCGAATTGATATTGACTCAATAGAAACCTGGCCTCACCCTTGCCTCGTTGTCGCGAAGTTCTATCATTTTGTGTACAGCTGCTAGCAGTTCTTCAGTGTCCCACGAGAGAGGAAGAATATCTTCTTTCACGCGGCCTTCATGGTCGGAGTTGACATAGCATGTCGACGTGTGAACAAAAACCTGGAGAAACGGACATCCCTTGGCGAATTCCAAAATCCGCATTGTTCCTTCCACATTACTACGGTAGTTGTCTTTGAGAGGAGAATTGAAATGGACGCTCGCTGCAAGATGAATAACAACTGTCACCTCTTCTTGAAGTTTCCGTATGACATGCTTGTGCTGAATACCGAAATCGGGCTTCAACAGGTCACCAGGGACTGCGACCACACGTTTGCTAATCCATTCATTCCATCCGCCTTCATACTGATGTGCATTACGCATTTCGTCAAACGCTGGACTACTGAACACGTCGACGAGCAAACGCTCCTGGGCACTACGGCCCGCGGACGGTCGCAGGAGTACGTAGAGCTTCTTCACGGGGCATGATTTCAGCAGCTGCGCTAGCAATACCTTGCCTACAAAGCCACTGGCACCTGTCACCAACAAAGTCTGGTGAGGGTAAAAAGCCTGGATCATGCTAGAGTGTTCCATGTTGACGAACGAACGCAATACAGGCGGTAACAAGGCAGTTTGCAGTCGGTTTGTCTGCAAAAACAGAAAGTAACAGACACCTAATGCTTGCTATATTCTTTTTGTTCTGCGTGTCCGTGACACAAACACAGTAAACACAGGACTCTCCAAGTTATCAAGAGGTCCGAAATACGGGCGAGATACGAAAAACACTGTGCAGGCGACACAAGACACCACAGTAGTCTTCGCGGGCGCACAACGCCCCGGCCAAAAACTGTTTGCGAGTTCCTGTTGTGTGTATGTTTCCGGTCCCGGTTCGCGCCGATGTTACCACAGTACGAGTGTAAAGTCCTGAAGAAAAAAGTTAAATACAAAGCGAAAAGCAGGAGAAGGGGGATAGCTATGCCAAGCGGACAGGAGCGAGCACACGGGACTTTCAATCAACTAAGCTCTTTTGATGAGACTAGCATATTTTGGTTCCAGGTCATACGGTCGACGTGCTCGGGCCACCAAAATGGAAGCCGCCTTCCCGGACAACGAAA
Organism: Toxoplasma gondii ME49; assembly: GCF_000006565.2. NCBI lineage: Eukaryota > Apicomplexa > Conoidasida > Eucoccidiorida > Sarcocystidae > Toxoplasma > Toxoplasma gondii. The sequence goes on along the minus strand of NC_031474.1, from coordinate 2,416,534 downwards.
ATGTTCTCCCATGGGCATGCAATGGTCCACCTAAACGGGAGTTTGCTTTTCAGAGGACATATTAGCACAAGTCGGAACATCTGAGGAATCGTCCCAGCGGCACCTGAAAACTCGCGACAACTAGGATTCGAAAACCTGGCACCCGAGTGCTTTTTCCAAACATCAGGACGGACATCAACAAAGAGATGCCGCATACCATTATGGGCGAAATACAAATAGATCACTAACAATTGGTTACATCGGCACTTGTCTTTCCAAGTCTTTCCGTGTGGAGTCATCCCATGCGAACAAATTTTTCAGAAAACAGCGAGCGTCATAGGCAACTCACCAAAGCTTTGCGCAACGAAACCCGCTCGTCCAGGTTCTTCTGAAGGGAGAGGGAGTGAAGCGCAACGAAGTGTAAGTATTCCATTAGCAACCAATACGGCGGGATGCAGGGACACAACGGCAGGCCGTTATCCTCCAGACTCGTGCTGCTTTATGAGGAATGGCATCAGACAAGAATTGCTACGCAAGTAGAAGTTTTTCCTAAGGTTTACAAGTACTTAAGTACCCACCAGCTGAGGTTCATCCTCAGTGTAGCTGCGGAGTCCATTGCCGGAGTGCGTTTTGGTACTCGTTTGTGCAGGGGGGCGGTCATACACGAAAAGACGAGCGACGCGGGTACGTATGGTCTGCACCGTGAGCATGCAATCCGCAAAAACGCCGTACAGGTACAAAGTGTCAAAACGGCACGCATACGTGAAACACGGGTGCTACTTCACCACAAAGTATGTGTTTCCCTGTATGTGCGCGTTTTAATGTCTCTATCTTCCTTTCTTGAGTGCATCAAAATAATCGTGTCCCGCTTTGGTTCAAGCATGAAAACCTTTGCTGTGTTTGTCATTCCGCTGCACATGCTTCTCAATCCCGGTAAAACTACGTCCGTTCAGAGGTCATGGCATCCGTTACATCAACCTTTGCTGGGATGGCGGTAGTTGTGCGGCGCCCAGCACGAATACTGCGGGCGACCTCATAAGCGAGCACGCACATCAGTTATGGGATGCGGTTGGGCTCGCCCATTGCTATTGTGGTTGTGGCAAGACGCCCTGCCTCAAACTGGTTTCCAGATACCTACTCTCCCCTGACACGAACGAGGGATAATATGCTAGCGCGTCGTCGAATACGGTTTCGACGGCGACAGCGTGCCGCGCAACATGTTCACAAAGCGTCTGCGAGAACGAGATATCCTCAGTCGACTGCGCTTCACCAGAGGCTACCAGTGTGACCCGGAGTACCAAATGGAGCACGCTGTTTCGATGATATGGAAGTGAGCCTGACCTCTTTGCCACTCACTGTATGGTACATTCCGGTCGAGGATGGCCTGTGGACGTCCTGGAAAGGTTGAGATATTGCATCTCTATGCCCTACAGATACGGAAGCGTCCTGTATTGAAATGTAGGGGCACTTTCTCACACCGATGCGTCTGCCAAGCGGACGTCAGACGTTTCCGCGAGTTGAGAGTTGACACTTAGGTCTCCTACGGTCCGTTATATGACGACATAAATCATTACGACACATTTGCGATATTTCTCAGGCTGACCTTCTGCCAGTTCATGCCATTTATTCACGTTAGTCGGAGAAGCGTAAATCGTTAAAGCAGTAATTGCACATATGCAGTCAATGTATGAAGGGTGCAAGCATGAATGAGTGATACGATCCGTGCTTCTGACCCACCACCGGTTTGCTTCGGGATACCAGTAAAACTGCATCAGAATTCAGAGTCTGCTGACTCTAAATCGCACACTTTTGAAATTTTGTGGCGGTAGCGGGATGGGAAGAAAAACCGTTTTCCCGAAATCAATCGTACTTGAGTCATTTAAAGAAAATTACGAGTTCACAGCATCCACCGACTGCAGCCTTGGATTACGGCTCCTATGAATTCTGAGTGTTCCGACTTCAATTGATATGAAGTTCGAAGACGTCTGAAAATTGAGAGACGGAAATCGAGTGACCGACAAGCGTGTCATGGCGGTTGGTTCGGTGTTCTTTACAACTCAGATCTCATCTTCGTAGCGCGAACTCTGTAAGTATGTGGTTGAGCCGCGACGTTCACTATTTCAATTGCAACCTGTGCAAAAACACACTCATGCTCTTACAACTGTGTCTCGTTTGCAGGTAGTCTGTAACAGTCGGTATTCAGTGATGGCACTGAGACTGCTGGAACGGATGAGTCTTGAATAACACGGCAGTTCAACTAGAACTTTCCTGGCTCCGTGAGCATGCTCTGTCAAGCGTTTTAAATCAATAGTAACTCTGATGCGGTTTAAGGCAATAAAGCACTCGAATTCAGCGGAACCTCATAGATGAGTGTAGTTCTTCTATTATGCGAGGGTGCATATCCTCGTTTCCGCGGATGCAACCAAATGCGCTTCGACTAAGAACAGGACAAAACTAAAGTTACCCAGCACACCGAAGCTTTTGCATTGACCGGAGGGATTTGACGCCAACGCAGCAAGGTTGTGATTCGAAATCAAATCATGATTTAAGCATCTGCAAGAACTCCTCTTGTTTTTGGAGCTGTCGCCCTTCACTAATAAGTGTTTGTGAATATATGTGAGTGCACACAGGCATGCGTACGTATCTATACGCGTATACGACACACAACAAGCGACACAGCTATTGCTGTAAACGATTAGGGTGAAACCAGCTGCTCATGCCCTGGCAAATGGAAATGTGAGCGCTCCAGTAAAGAAGTGGATGCCGCCGCCATTTTCCAGCAGACTTCGATTTAACTTGCACTCCCATAGTGCTCAGTTCGATAGCAAACAGTGAAAATTTGCTGGATGTGTTCAGAATCAGCCGCGGGCTATCCAATAGCAGGGCCGTGGATTCTCTGTAGCTGCATTAGGTGTTCAAAGAAAAAGGAATTCATCCGCTACTTTTATAATACATTGCTAGTCACGTCCTGTTGCCCTCTTGCAAGCGGGAAACAGAATCGCCCAGGAAGCACAGGAAACATAACTCGTTGTTTTAGCCCCGGTGCCGAATATTTTTAGTCACTTCCTTGTCGAAAGCCTCAGATGCGTTGTCCCACATCAAAGCAAATGCTGTAGTATCCTATTCACCAGCGAAACGTAACATCCGGAGAGAACAGTAAGCGGTGTGGAGTTCCTATCCCTACAGTAAAACGGCTGTATACGCCTCCCCGGCCACCGTTTTGGCAACACTTTGCAAGTGCATTCGTCCGCAAACCCATCATTTTTGAGTCGGGCGCCTTGTCAGCCCCAGCGCCCTCAGCGTATGGAGCTTTTGGGGCTTCTTACTATCGCACGAAGCATTTCGCCGACCGCGGAGAGACGCTGCTACCCCTGCGCAGTCGCGAAACGTGTTCTGTGACTACCACCATCAGCCTTTTACGCATTTCAGATACTGACGGCAACTGCACTGTCTCCAAGATGACGACTACTGAGCCGGCATCTCCCGAGTTCGCTTCGAGATCTCTGCAGGCGTATCACCTGGAGTGTGTGCGCGCTTCAGATCCTGCGCAGGGACACTACCTGACAACCGATAGAGTGTATTGTGGGCCGCAATTTGAGTTGGCTGGTGACCATGGGCTTGTTTCCAAAATCCCTTCAACAGGTTTACCGGAACACGAAGAGAGATTCTCTAAGTCAGCGAGTTCTCAACAATACGGGACGCACCTGGGCAGCTACGGGTCACTGAAGGCGACAGCGGGGGTCAGTCGAAAGCCTGAAAAGCTACCCAACAATTTCAAAACAACGTATGCTGAAACTTTCAGTGAGCTGAATTCAGCCAAAAATGCTGACATGAACGGTCTGGCTCCACCAAACCATCATGAGTCTGTACTGAAGTTGTTCCAGAACCCCCCTAATCAAGAGGGGAAAAATCCAATAATCAAGAAAACTGACACTATACAGCTTGCCGCTAGCAAAACCTTTAAGACTGTGTACATGGAAAAGTTCTCCGATATCGCATCAGATGGGAAGCTGGGGTCGTCCACCGAGTTGACAGGGAGAGACAAAAGAAAAGAGATTAGAACCGAAACGTTGTACGGCACATCCGCCTGGGGCGTGAGCGAGCGACCTCCCCCTTATATTCCCGGTCCACAGTGGAGTTACTCTGATCAAGATACCCATCCATCCATGGCCTATCGATCAACATATGAAACTTCATATCAGCACAGAACACGAACGCGCGACGTGGTTTCAAACGATGTGGCTACTAACCAGCATTTCACCGTATTGGGGATGGGTCAAATCGCAACTGACCGTCGACACGACTCTTTTTCTGGTTATCATTTGCTTGACAAAAACGGCCAGGAAGGGGCTGAAGCCGTAGCTGATACCAGTGCCGTAAACATCGCTCTAACGATGCCTCCAAAGAAACAAAACGCAACGGACTCATTCGTCGAAGCTGTTCGTGGAAGTCCGCAGGACAGTCCTGTTCTTCGAGAGAATCAGCAGGCTAGACGAAATGCGGGGTTGGATGCATTTCAAGAGAGTGTCTACAAGTTTGAGCCGAACAAGGCTAGAATCGATCTTGGAGTTCCATACTGCAAACCGTGGAAACCGCTGGATCAGCTGTATTTTACTGTGCCGTCCCAAGACTTCCCTGTCAGCCACATCAAGCCAGTTGCACCTGCTGACCGTTTCACCCCAGTGTCGCCTACGGCACGGTTTGATGGGAGGACGGCAGGGCTTCGACTGAAGGGTCAGGACCAATGATACACATGCGCAGATCATGGCGTACCGGCGGGTCTGTTCCTCGCCGCTCAAGCGCACGTGCTACCACGAAACAGAGCAGGTGACAATGGTGGTGAGATATATTTATAAGGCCTTCCTTATTCGAAACAAGTTTTCAACAGGTGAACCTGGTTCGGATTCCAACAACAGCCCACGTATGAGATGCCGCGGGTCCGTCCACCCTCAAAGCCTGGCTCCAACCATGAATACTTTGTCCTTCATCGGATTATGAAAGGCGCCCTAAAACCGTCCGCCCGCATTCAGAGAGATCCTAACGACCGAAGACTCCTCAGTCGAGTGCGTTGTTATGGGAGTGTAAAACTCCTGGCATGAAAATGCATATTTATATGTTCCATGGATGTTGCATATCATCGGACTGTCGGGGTGGAATGTGGCAAGAATAATCCCCTCTTTCGTCTCGGTGTATCTGCTGCTAAGCTCGATCCAGTTGCCACAGTCGTTGAAGAAACAAATAAAAAAACAGAACTCAGAGAGTCGGTCGAAAGCTTTCGGAGGCAAGCACCTTTTCTGGAGTGTGTTATCACAATCAGCTTATGAACACTACTGCATGGCAGTCACCGCAAATGCGGTTGAGTTGCGATGACCATCGTGTGTGTATTTCTCTGCCGCTGGATACTGTGGGATCGATAGTTGCCGTAAGCAATCCTAGTCACATGTCAGCTCTCGCCGTGGAGCTTCACGTGAGGAAGCTTTTTCCAGCAGCTTGGTGTGAGCCGTCCGCATAACGGCAGTGAGTGTCATAATCCGAAGGAACACATTACCTGTAGGGCTGGGCGGAAGTTCCTCAGCTTGGACAGACGAAACATGGCAATGAACACGGCACACTAACCTGATTGTGAAAAACACATTTTAACAGTGACATACCCACGCTTGTAGAAGCACAACACTGACGTTTCGACCGCTTGGCGATGTGACCAATACTTTAAGGCAGGACGTCTCTACGTACGCAGTGGATCCCACCATGCGGATTACCACTAGCTGGTGCAGCAGTGAACGACTTGGTATCCCTCGTGTTGGTAAGTGCTTCCAGAGGCAGCAGCACCAACTTGTGATACTGTGCCTCAGATATCCAGCGAGTAATGGTCCTGTAGCTCTGTAGCCTACTGAACACCCACCCTCTCGCGTCCCACGAGTTGACTACTTGTATGCCACATTCACTGCACCATATTGAATCTATTAGAAGATCGGCCAAGCAAACAAAAATCAAGAGGAGAGAACACACACAGCGTAATTGACGCATTAACGACAGATACATTGGCGTGTTTCGGAAGAAGACTGGATACCTCGTTGCTGGCCTGCCTGTCGAAACACATGCGTGGTAAGGGAGAACGCCTTTTCACTGGAATAGGAGGCAGGAGATTTCCACCTTTTGTGAGTTCCACTTCCGTTACGAACAATACGAAAACTGGTCCAGTTCGCGGGAACGCCAGACCGTGCGCCGGTTCGGGTCATGTTTTCCATATGGGCTGCGATATTGCTTCCAGGAACTTCCATTACTTCTGGCGGCATGAGCCAGTGGGTTATTCCGTACACCACTAGGGACCGGGGTCGCTTCGCTAATTACGAACACACTCGGAAGAGACATCCCGGGAGCAGTGCCGCAAAGATCTGCGGCAGCAGCCGCGGTTTCGTGGAGCCGTCAGCCAAACACAGCGAGAGCCTTGTACAGCCTTCTCCGCAAACGCGAAAACAACCTCAGTATCAGGAATAAAGCAGAAGCGTAAAATGCTATTGCACTATGGTGAAAATAAAAAGGCGAAGGAAAAGGTGAATGCATTTCGAAAAACCGTTCAGCTCTGGGGGCGCCCCAATCGCTTCCATGTTTTCCGCCAGCGACTCAAAAAGGAGACAGCTCCTCGGTCGAACGGATCATATTATTGAGTTTAAATAAGAATCAGATATGTTCGATCGAAGGGCACCACAGTGTTTCTGTTCACATCGAGTCCACGTCCACCAGGCCCTGTGGACTCGCCTATGCCGTGATTACATGTTGATCAGCGCCCGAGTCTGGAGCAAAACGACGTTCCTGCCGCTTAAGATTGTTGCTTCTGTGTCATTGAGCACCTGTCAACAAAGTTAAACGGGCTGGCTGTCATCTCACGTATTTTGTTGTTTGGACGAAGGCGACAGAACCGAGCGTTTTTCACCTACCGGCACGCAACGTTGAAAAGCTGGTCTGCGAAGCACTCCCTCGGCCAAAAATAGATCCGCCGTCGGTGGTGCGGTTGGCGGGGCCAGACACCGCAGTGTGCTTCGTCACCTTGACATGTGGGGGGAGGGAGAGGGGGGGGGGTGAAGGCGAGCATGATGGCGACTTCAATGGGGACGCATTTGCTCCCGCATTCGCGGACATGACAGTTTGTCCCCGTCCTGAAGATACCTGTATGCCACTACTTTTGCCACTGCCCTGCGGGAGTGTTATCTCTCGTTGCCTGCATTTGTGCATACGTATATGCTCTAGTTGTAAAACCAAGCGATCGTTTCGTTATTGGTGGTAATGTTTTAGGCTGTCGAACCATCGCTGCGTCCGACTCTCGCCCGTGTAACCGTGACGACTTCAACGCTCTTGCACCGTTTTCCCGGGATGATTCTCTCCACGGAAAGAATGAATCGCCCTGGTTGCCATCGTGCCTCGCGAAATGGCGGAAGGGCGTTTTTTTTCCTGTTGCTTGTTTCTCTCTCCTATTTTTTTCTCTGGAGCCAAGATGCCACCTTGTACGCGAATGCGAAAGGGTGCTGCAAGAAATCGTGTGGAGGCTCCCGTAATCCAACACCAGCAGCATCTGCTGCGGCACCTGCTGCAGAGGGTCAAGGCGGGGGCGGTCCGCCACCTATTGGTGTGATAGTTCCAATCAAACTTGGATACAAGTCATATTTCATCTTCTCTGACATTTACACCAAGCTTTACAATTTGATGAAATCCGCAGTCGGCAAACGGCTTGGCCGTTTGTTCCGAGGGAGTGATCAGCCGACAGCAGCCCGAGTCAGCTCACATTGGCTCCACGCTCTTCTTCTGCAGTTGACAGGTGCCGTTCAACCAGCAAGTGTGACAAAGAGTGGCGAAGCGTTGGAAGGAACGGAGCTTAATGGTGCATCGCTTCATGATCTGGCTGAAAAATTCGAGGTGATCAGCTTGAACGTCTGGAAGAGCAGCGGGCCGAAGACTGGCAGTCCAGTTTGTGCGGTAGGTGACAGAGACTGCCGTTCAAGAGTTGAAGAAGTCCTGTATACAGTTTTGACTCTCTTCTATTCCACGGTTCTGTCAACCCACGGGTCTGGGGTACTCCTAAAGAATTTCAAAACCATTTTACAGTTGGACGAGTGCCCCTTCGCCGTCTACTCCGACCCCGCATTTGTCAACGCAGCAGGTGAGGAGGGCTCGGTGAATGTCTCTGCAGTGGAGACGCGGCTTGTTAAGCTGGGTGCAGGGAAATACACCAGCGAAAGTTGCCGCAGATTCCGTACCACTTTGCTGACTGAAATGAACAATGCTGGTGTGACCGTGGAAGAAGAAATCAACAAGTTGAAGGCAGAAAAAGAGGGAAAATCGGGATATTCTCTCTCAGATCTCGTCCGATCCAGCTACGCTAGTGCGCGCTCTTCTCCGTCGTTCAATCAAATGACCCTGCTGGCGGCTGTGAGGGGAGAAGCCGCGGCTCTTGGAATGGAGCATTCGAGCTGCGGCGAGAGACGTGATGCAGTTGCTGCTGCCATGTCCGCCGCCAAGGAGACAATGAGTCCAGTGGTCTTCACTCAGTTCCTGGAGAAAACTGAGAAGGAGCTACGCAGCTCAGGCAACCTGTGCGACACAATTGCGGAGGCTATCGCGGTGGAGAAGAAAAGACTGGACGAGAAACAACCAGAGTCAGAAAAAGAGGATTGCTGCTGCGATAATAAGGCATGAGATAAGTAGATGGCTAATGCCGCGAAGCAACGGAAACGAACGGACATCTAGAAGAAAAAACGGGGATTCTCTGCAAGGAAGAAGGCAGGCTAAGATATCTAGTAAACGACGAATCGAAACATGACGTACGAGTCGTTTGCGGAAGGGTAACTGGTGCCGACGACGCGGGTGCTATCCCTGAGAAAAAAAGGTGACATATGAGGAGAGGATTTGCGTGCTTTTCAATACTTCTGTCCGGTAGTAGGCCGTCCAAGAAAACCAGCTCATACTGGTTGGGATGCATGGTCCGGTGTCTTCGTACGGATGGCGGAAATGCGTTTCACTGGTGCGCTGCATTAGCTCCTCAAGAAACATGCACCCCTTGCCTCTAATCGTCCAAGATAAAGATGATGTGAGCCCCTCACAGTTGCAATGTACGACCCTGTCCTTTTGAGGTGATGCTTTCGCCCATCTGTCTGTCTGCATTTGTCACGTCTGTATGCCATAGTGCCAGAAAGGGTGAAGTTGATCAGGAACACTCACACCGAAGCAATTGTGACAGAATGTCATTGAGTTTTTTTGCGGAAGCGTAGACCTGTTGGTCGTAGCGGGGCAGTGTCGGCCATTGGCACCTACTGTGGAACAGAATCAGGTGCTGCGATATTTCCGTCCATCCACCGTTGTACGAAGCGTCCGCCTTCACTGTAATTCCTCGGCTATTCACTTTTTACTCGTGTTTGTGACGCCATAGCTGTTCAAGATCGCAATTCAAGTTTCGCGAACTCAAGGGAGCTGTGTGGCGTGTCAAAACATGAGAAAAGCGGACACAAGTGCTGTCGAGTTATTGAGGGTTCTTCAGCTCATGGACAGGAGTGGCTTGTACTTCATCGCTCTTGAATGCTGTAATTTTCCGAAGTAAGGTCATGTGATGCTGTAGGACCTTCCGTTGTCATAATGCCGTTGTATATTGTTTTCTTTGAAGTGGCCAGAGTGATTCATTGGGGCAGGTTCCGCTGTTCAGTTGCGAACGACAGCCTCAAATTATCACTCGAGTGGAAGCATGCTCGACCGGTGGGGGGTACTGTGGGTCGTGTGTTTAAGTCGTAGAATGGCTAGTTGTTGGCATGCTAATAATGCTGAGGTGACAGATTTGTATAAACAGATCCGAGATACTTCGTGAGTGTTTTATCTGGTGGGGATGTTGGGTGTCACTACGTCGTTTGCGAAGGATCGGTCTAGGCAGAGGAAGAAGGGTTGCGGTTGGTTATCAGTCACTGTGTGCAACGGTGAATTTTATTACCAGTTGCCGAAGGTGCCGATGATGTGGCTATACAGATACCCTTTCTACCATCCATATAGTGTGCCTGTCCAAGGGACAGCCGAGCATTGAGGGTCCTGTGCTCGAAGGTGGCGCCGCGGCGGTTGAAGTCATACGTGTGGCAAATCGTGTGAGTCGGGCTTCTCATCCTTGTAAACAAGTTGCGGGAAGGCAATCTCACACCGAACGCATTCCGTCAACCATAGAAATTTCGGCGTTGTGGGTGACGGTGTGGCATATTTTGTTGTTACGCGACCATTGTGGAACTAGGCTCCTGTTCGTTGTTTTTGTTTCTGCCGCGAAAAAAGTTTCCCTTCCGGTTTCCACCAATGCCGTGCTGAATCAACAAATTAGCTCCGCTTGCGCGGGTCACTCTGTGTGCGTTGTATAGTAGTATTTCTCATGTCTCGCGTAAACTGTCAAGGCCAAACTGTAAAACGGAGGCTTGGAACTGGCACGGATTAGAGCGTTTAAACCCGCGGCTGAAATGTGGGAAAACAGTGGTTATACCGTAGCATCACTAGCAGTGCTGCTAGGTAGGATCAGTTCTTCCTCGCAGAGCGACAAGAGTTGCTGGCGGTAGCTGAAAGCGTCTCTCGTATACCGTGGGTACCGTCCATGATGGCGTTTTGATGGGCCACCTTGGAAAGCCTGGTGGCTTCGATCCTGTCAGCGGCCACATGCCGAGCTCGCAGAACTGTCTCTGAAGACATGATGTGTGATGCTTGGCTGTTGCGATTTCCACAAATGCGCATTCACATCATAGAGTAAGAGGAACTATCCGGACTCGGATCCGTTTGTGAATTATTGCATGTCTGTGACTGTCGCTGACCACGATTAAGTATCGTAGTCTCTCGCTTGCCGTTTAGCTGAATCACTGAAATCATATGTATACATTATATATATCTTGCACGGCCTTGAAACTATACGATAGGGAAAGGAAACGTCTTGAGCATTTTCCGTGCGGTGTGATCCATGCTGGAAGGGTTGCTGAAAACATTACACCGTAGATGCGACCCGTCTACAAGCACGCTCTCATAGCTTTGTTGCAAGTGCTTTGACAAGAACGCATGTCGGACCATGCCCCGCTCTTCTTACACCTCCCCATATACATAGTTGCTCCTTTACTGATATATGGGACCATGCCCCGCTCTTCTTACACCTCCCCATATACATAGTTGCTCCTTTACTGATATATGTGCGGAACGTGGAGCTGGCGAAGCATCAGGGATTGTCACGAGCTTTTCTCCAGCCTTATACAGATCATGCCAGTGTGAAAGCACCTGGTTTTCCTGATGCCTTGTGTAAGCTGCACTGTGACTTGTCTGAATGCAAAAACTGCTTTCCCCACAGGTGCCACCCTTAAGCACTCGATGAAACAACTGTAACACGTGCTGCCACGTCAAAAGGCTATATCAAATCTAACGCCTGACAAAGTAATGATAGCACGCTTTATCGGTGTTAAGTGGTTTGCGTTTCCGTTGCCACAGGGAACTGTTAAAAAAACGCTGCTGTTAAGAAAACTGATGCATGTCGGCGCTCGTGCTTTGACGTTACTCGCTGAAACTACTTAAGGTTTGGCATGAAAAGTGAGACACCAGGCAAATCAAGGCGAGTTATTGAAGCCATTTATGAATCAACACAAGCAGAATCGCTGCTGGTACTAGCTTGACTACATCCAGTGCATGGCATATCTCGGGAATACAGGAGACATTGCGTTCATTCGCTGAAACTTTAGAGAGTTTAAATCTCGATTCATCGCTGTAAAACTAATCAAATTACTTCCTGCACCATTACATCCGCAAGCAGGCGAAAGAAATTGAAAGCAAGCAGGCGCCTACATCCGACAGTTAGAAGACATGGTAATTTGAGTAAGCGGGAAAGAAATTTCCCTGAAAAAAGATCAACAGCGGTCCCACGTGAAAGAACACGTGCTTCACGTTGAACCCCGTGTCCCTGCAGGATGGACCTCAAGTGCCCTCTGTCGGGGAAAGAATCATACCGATGATCAAGGAGCACATGCTCGTATCCTGAGTGATGATCCACCAAATAAGCTAACGAGGGTGCATAATTGTCTCGGTCGTTTTGTTTTCTAGAGAATCCTTCATCCGCATTAACACGCCGTTGTAGCAAAGCGGAACAGTGTGAGATTACGAAAGCAAAACTGGAGCGGCCACCTTTCTGCATGAGTTAACAGGACACACCACCCGATACTATTCAAGGCTTAAACTCAAACCGTTTGCTCAGACAATAAAACCCTCTGACATCTGTCTATGATCCCAGCCACAAAGTGTTGATACAGACCTACAAACCACACACAGTTCTGTCGAAGCGTCGGTACATGCATAGATTCTTCTTCGTCCACGTGTAGACAAGGACAGCAATTCATACACCCATAGGTAGCTGGTATGCTCAGCATAGGCTTCACAGTGGACGTGCGCCCCTTACTAAACTACATGTACATATCAATCTCTCTCTTTCTCTCTCTCTCTCTATATATATATATATATACCTAGTCACGTATACGCACACAAACGAATACAACTTATGGGGATATGCTTGTACCGCTGTTGCTGCCGCGGTTACCCGATATGCAAGAAACCCATTGTATACAGATGGGGAAGGACTGCGGCTTTCTCATGTCTTGTGCGGTGCCACTGTATCCAATACGTATCTGTAAAATTGAGCTACAAACACGCGCGATTTTGTCTATGTCTTCCCGATTGTTCACGTGCATGTTGACTGGAGAACATGTTACTGTATGACTACACGCAGGACGGCCAGCTCCACCGACGCCACATAGACCTTCATGCATTCGTAATGCAGTTTCCAACTTGTAGTACCTTTTCTGAAGACGCCCAGTAATATCGCAACGCATGAGCGTGCACGTGACAGGCTGCAGTTGACCGCCCTCCTTGCCTTGAGCGAAGAGCACGCCAAGCTCTGCCGAGGCCGTCGAGAGCACGTAGCAGCGGCCATCTCCCATTGAGATCTAAGTAGACAAAGAAGGCCAGAGAGACAACAGAGGAATGGTGATTCCTCAAGCACAGCGTGTTACTCCTCGGCCACTCGCGTAATGGTGTTGGGCAACGCCGGGGGATCTGTGTACAATGACACTATCCCCGGTTACCGTTCTCGTCTGTTGCTACACAAAGCGGACTCCAGTGAAAACAACACGTGCCTACGTGCTCTGCGGTATGTTTATTCGCCCCGCCTGCGTATGCTGCAGAGCGCATGCATGCAACAGAAGTGTCGTTCCTCGTTGCCGTGTGATGTGTGTTTCCTGATTCACGGTGGAGAGTAAATCACCCACTTATGCGACTGTCAGTGACGTGTTTACGATTGTGGAACAGGAACGACGCTTCCGAAGACACAAATGGACCAATGGGTCTTTCGAAAATGACACAGAAACCCCAAATACGACTCTGTCAACGACCTGCCGTTTCAGGTACTTGGAGGCCGTATTCGGTCTCCTCTTGCCACCCATCAAAGCAACGTAAAACAACGTGCAAAGCCCATAGCTACATACAAATAAATGATCACAAAGCGAGAGCGAATATTTACAGTTTCGTGCGAGACTGTTTGATGAGCGGGGGACACACGTATTCGCTCTTGCAGTTTTACGTGGCGAGGGTAGGTTTCTCCTGAGACATGAGAAAGTGACTCCATTGGAGCCAATGGTTTCCACCGATTTGCACAATCTGACTTACGACCTTTGCTCGAACGACATCCCCCGGCTTAAAACATTCCAGAACGTCGACGGAGTCCACATCAGTTTCCCGGATATCCTGCGACCTATAATGGAACAAAATGTCGACAGCGCGGTTCGGTGACAAATCCAGAGAGCCTTCTTCCAGTTCAAGGTGTTGAAAATCGTTTGTCTCGGCTCCGACCGACCGCGTCAATGAAAAAATGCGTCACCAATCGCCACGTAGGTGGGGCTCCCAAAAACTAGAAGCAAAGAAAAAACGAAATACACACCTCTTACCGGATGAACCCGCGGAACGGCTCCGCTAAAGTATGTCCATCGACGGCGAGAATGGAACACTCAACGCGGTGGCGAGCTACTTTGGCGACCTGCACGCAACACCAATGGTATTCAAAACAGAGAGACAAGCGGCAAATGACACCCTTGGCATGGGTCTACAAAACCTCTTCCTTGGATTGCTTTCCAGCGGCTACAATGCGGTTCAGTGAAATTGCAAAGGACGAACCCCTGTGTGTCCAAACCAAACGACAGCGTGCTGTCTTCATGGCCGAAGTGCATCGGCACATGAAGCTCCTATGGACGAACACCAGAACTGCAAAACAAGCGACAGCACTCCACACAAAGTGACTCACATATCGGCTGTCGAGCGCACCGCTCGTACACAGCAAGCCAAATGAAACATGTCGCTAGGCTGTTGCACAGAAGAGAGAAAACACCCCCTGTGGACAGTTACCTGAGCAAGGACGAAACACCCTGTTGTGGGGAGGACGGACGCAGACTTCGCAAAGGGAACAACGGAAAGCACGGGGAGTCCACCCGCCTGCGATATATATACATACAGAAATCATATATATATTTATATATATTCATATATGATAGGCATTTGCAGAAGTTGTGTGTTGCAGTCACTCGTACGATATTTCAGACGGCAGCACCAATTCTTTCCCTTAGTTCTACTTTCATGTTTCCCCGTTTTATTTTTGCGTTTTTCTCTCTATGAACACGCATACTACCATGCGGCTCTGCCAAGGCAGTAGAGTGTGTGGCAGGTCGCGGCATACGAGAGTGCACTGGTGCCCGTCTGGGTTGCTGGGCAACTGGACGACGCTGCGCATCTTTCATCATGTTGCTTCTCTAACCTGTATCGGTACGCATAAATACAGCGAGACGCTTCACTCTACCCTAAGATGACCACGCAACGCTTCTTTGTCGTCAACGAGATGAGCCCCGATGACTGAAAAGCACGGCGGGAACAACGCTAGCGTATGCTTCCCATGCAAAAGGCAGGTGGCAGAAAAATCGGGTGACTCACCCGTTTTTGTCCACCTCTTCCCTCGATGGTGGTCGGTTGCCCACGGGGAGTCGGATGGTCGATCTGTTCGATTCCAACAACGGCGGCATAAATGAAATCGTCCTTAACGTAGGTTCCTCTACCACATGCATACTCTGATGTACTGCTGAGACGCTCACCAGGCGTCCGCACACTCCTGGACGACACGGGCTTGGCTGGTGACGCCTGCACGCGACCCGCAGATGTTCCCTCCCACGTTGGATTTTCCGGTGCCACCGTGCCTGATCCTCTAGCAGACAGAAGGCTACCCTGCTGAGAGTTGCGTCCCTGGAGCCCCGGCGGCAAGAGGGGCATCCCTGAATGCTGAAGCGACGGGACGTTCGCCTCCATGAAGAAGATCGGCGGGACGGAAGGAGGGGAACACCTAGGCGCTAACGGGGTCACGGGGATCACAAGAGCATCGTCGCATAAGCTACTCTACTTAAAACGATCAATTGCAATCAGCTCTTCAATGTCGAAGTATAAATAAAAACTGGCAATCGGGACAAACTCCAAGCGCTTCGGACGCAACACTTCTTTCTTGGATTTTCCAACGCCTGTTCCACTTTGTGGTATGGAAACGCTGGCAGCGCCCTTGCATAATCAGAATTTCGGCGACAAATGGTCCGGCGTAGACGTGTTTCTGATTCCGCAATAAAAGAAACGTTTTTTTTTGAATAGGTACTCGCAAGCACATTTGGAGTCAACAAGTCCTCATGAATTGGGATGAAAATCTCCTTTTCTGTTATTCGTAGTTCCGTTGACCGCGGTAGCACAGTGGCCTGGCCACCTCTGAAAAACGTCTCTGCTCCGGTTCCCCTCTATATCTCAGAAAAAAATCTTGAAGATAAGAAACAGAAAGCCAAGATCCCACTCAAGGATGAAGTGGAAACTGCGACGGAGGGCGGAGAACTCCTTATCTAAAGCATGCAATCTAGCATGATTGAGGAGCATGCACGATGACCCTGAGAGAAGCAACATCGTTGTTCCGTTTCACTATAATTCTCTCGAGCCAGAAAAAACACATTCGTGGTTGAAGAGGAAACACTCCATTTCACATATTTTTTTCCTTCGAGCAGGCGAGAGTGGTGCGAGACGTGCATGAAAGGTATTCAGCATGCTATAGCTTCGACACTGCCCCGCCTACGTCAAGATAAAGCAGTCGTTCAATGTGGTGGAAAACCATCAAACTACGCTGCAACATATTGAATCGAAAATATCTTTGCAGTCACCTTTGCTCAATGTTTCATGCTTATGAGATGTCCTGAGGCGTGGATAACTTTTGGTGTGCTTGTTTGTGATGTCTTCCGATTATACACGTATATATAAATATGTGTGTATATATATACATATATACTGGAAAAGGTAAGACGCGAATATGGAATAATTGAGTACTCATTGGGACTCCTGCGAATGCTTCTTTAATGGAGACGTGCTTCTATAAAGAATCTCACAGTTTAAAATCTGTGTATCAGGCGGCATGCTGAAAAGGCGTAACCCCCTGCTGAATGACAACTCTCTGCCCTAAGACATTGGGAGACAAACCCTCGAGATCCTTTCACGTGTCTACCAGTTGAAGTAGCGCGAACGTGCACCCAACGCCGTTTGTAAGCCTGTATAGTTTGATACAGCTTCCTGGGTATTCTTCACTTTTCTAAGTATTGTCGTAACGGTCAGGCTTTTCTTGGAGGTTTTCGGATCATCCTTAGAGGGACGGCATCGGAAACCGGACAGCTTCCGATGCGAATGAAAGCGGATCACCAAATGGAATGTAGGCATTAGCAGAAACAGGCGAGGAAATGCCGTCTACCAGCGTTACTCTCGCGAGATCTACTTCCGGGCCTTTGCTACCAGCGTCAGTCTTTGTTTAAATACGGATGTCGCTGGCATTAGGTCTCTGTAAACATCGCGTATGCATCGAGAATACTTCTACCTGCATGATACTGCCAGCCGCCGAAAACCGATTCAGTTCCAGTCAACTGGACGAGGTAACCCCCGAAAACACAAGCTCGTACTCGATTGCACGCGCCCGTGTCTCATTCAAACTGAACTAGTCAGGTTTCCTTAAAAGCATGTTGTCGCTGCTGCGGTCACAGAAAGAAAAACTGGGATGTAGGCCCCTTATTTCCAATCAATATGCGGGAAGGCATCAGTCGGAACGTGCCGCTGTGTCAGCGAGCCGTTCTGTATCGCATGCGTTCGCTTTCACGCCTTCTTCACCTCTCGCATAAGCTGCTGAAGTATATCGCCTGAGCAACAGATAATACATGATGACGACGCAGGGTAAAATGAAGTATCGCAGAACTTGCTCCTTCGTGCGGCTTTTTATTGCATTCAGCCCGCCGCAAAAGATGCCATTTTTCTGCTCAGCACTCGTGCACCAGATTCTGTTCATCGTTTGTGAATTGACGAATAAAGGGAAATTGTAATTTCCAGTGAGCAAATACAGAGGCTATGCTCCCAAGGGAATGCCCGAGCGAAATTGTGTCTAGGCCACAAGTCCTTGTCGCATGATAACAGGGCCTGACCGAAGCTGGTGAAGCATTTTCCTAATTCGCTGGACTCTGTGTCCACGTGATGATTATTCTGTATTTAGCCCTTGACACCTAATGCAGGTCGCCGTTGCTTCCATTGTCCCTCCTCCCTCTAGACTTGACCTCGATTACTGAAATTGAGCGCAGAAGCACACGATATCAGCTGACTCACCTAGGTAGGCAGCGTTGTGATTGAGCTGTGGAAAGACATCTGCTTCCAGGCAAACGACTCCAGTCTGTTCGTCGTACCGCTCGGGGCCCAATATGTCCAGAAGGCGTTGTTCTTGACTGGATGAAAGGAGCACACACGAACACACCGGCACAGAATAGCAACGAGTTCGGACAGTGACAGGGATGCCTAGATGAGGAAGACACAGAACCAGCCAGCACTGTCGTCCAGCATAGAAATAGACACACTGGGGAGGGCGTCACACGCACGAACTCCAACCCATTTCTGCGTGTATTGGTGGGAGAAGCCGAGAAAAAGAGAACGACGGAAACAGTATCTGAACCAAGGACAGAACCATACAGCGTTTGTCTGAAACGGTGTGGCCGCCTTCCTGCATGTAGCAACAATTGTGGGGCTACAGCTCACCTGTCGGACAGTTTGAGGTCGGCAACGCGAAACGAAACCCAACAGCCACTCTTGTTGGGCTCCTCCTCCACTTGGGGTGGGCCCCAGAAAACCTGAGAAGGTTCGCGAAGCATGAGCACGCGCAACAAAACCATGATACTCTCAGCTGCTTACTCGTGGCGACGCATCGCGACAGCAGTTACGATGCAATCCATCCGAAGAAGGTAGGTTTCCCCGTTATTTGCCTTTTAACGAATGCGTGAACGGACGCGCTTCGCGAGACGAGCGGGGACAGCTGAGGCACTTGTGAACTATGAAACAATTTCGACGACCTCGACACGTTACAGAAGAGGTAGTCACTCTTAGTAGATGCAAGACGTCTACCTAGAGATGAAACAGACACGCAGACGACTCCTGAAAATTCCCCACGATCGCTCACTACCCTAGTTCGGCAGTGGCCACAAGGAAGCGGCGCACGTTCCTCGCGCTCCCCAGAAGCTCACGCGATAACGACTTCGTCACTCTCCCCGGCTGCGCCACATGTGTTCTGTCCCCATGTCGAAACCACGGCAAGTCAGTTTCGCTTCGTTGAAGGGCCCAGCCGATCGCTTACGTCGTAGTGAACAGTGTGAGGGAAGTCGAACCTGGCATGCACTGAAAGACAAGCAGGTGCACACATTCGATCATCGCAAATGAAGACTCAACAGTTACCTGCGTCTTCTCAGGCTGTGGTCTCCCAGTCCATTCCTGCAGATCTGCAGGTACTTTGCGGAAAGACTATGGCAATGCAGCGGCCCACGCAAGCGGCCTTTCTATTCCATAAATACATCTCGTGTTTCTCTCTTTCAGGGCAGGTGCTGGGAACCACTTCCATGCGGTAACCGTGCGCCCCGCCCAGCTACCCCTTGTGTAGTGCTTTACTTTCACCACAAGCACGGGAACTCTCAGGGCCTTTGGCAAGCAACGACGCAGGCGACTTGTTCATCTGAGTTGGACGGTGATCGTCGCCTTTCACGAAGCGAAGCCGTTGTGCAGCCCGACAAACTATCGTTACCTAAAGTTCATTTTCAATCCCGTGACGGCTAACGCAGTCGACTTAGCGCACCCTTCCAGATCGAGCGTTTATGCGGCAACACGAGAGGCACGTACATGGAGATCGAGGGAGGGCAGCCTGGTGCTGAAGCTTTGTGAGGGGAGTGACAAACGTTCGACCTGCAAAGCTCGGCCTATTTCTTCGTCCCATAGTCGAACCGTTCACTCCTTCCGCCTTCTCTGTGCTGCACCCACTGGACGACACCTTGGAGGTAGAAGCATTTGTCTCTCTCGTCCGTGCATTCGCCTGTGCAAACTCGTCATCGCTGTCAATGTCGTGCGTCATCCCTACGAGACGTCGGAGCTGTAAACGAGGGGAAGGCAGAAACTCGAGCAAGAACATGGGGCAAGAGCGCACGCGAGAGAGCAGAAGATGCGGTACAGATGAGCTGGACTACTTGTGTAGATCTTGGGAGTAGTGCAAATACTCTAGTATCTTTGTTCTGGGAAATCAAACAAGCAGGTGGGATCCGTCGCGTTCGTTGCAGGGCCTGATTCGGAAAATGCTCGGCGACTGCTGCGATAAATCAGGCTTCGGAAACCCCTACGTCCCTGCGCAGCATCAACCCCACGATTCAGGAAACACCCCGCGAAAACCAATTACGAGCGGCGCGGCTACACATGCATACAACGATACATGAGCATGTGCAACGCAAACCGTCTGAGTCGAATCGGTGCTGCCGAAAGTCGCCCTGGAAACTGCAGTTCTGAACGGGTGTGGATGTCGTACTCGGTATTTATTTCGATACGTAAACATGCGCTTGGTTTTCCAGCCTGCCACCGCCCTCGAGATCTGAGATCGAATGTTCCTCGCAACAGTTGCAGGCGGCTCCGGGGTGATACGATCCTCTAGACGAATTGGAGGAAGCCTGAAGAGATACCGCATTGACAAGCTAATGCCAGAGCTGACACCGGCGATGAGAAAGAGCGAAACGCATCCCAGGCAGACACACAGGAGAGAAGAAAGGTGCAGACTTGACAGAAGAATCACTGGTGAAGTGGGACTTGGTAGATGCCCAGGAACGAGGAAGCTCGAGGAGGTGAGACAGCTGGAGTTACGAAACAAAGACGACCATGTTCTCTACGATTGCCACATGAGCAATAGGCTTCCCTCGCTGTTCCTACGCGCTAAAAACCAGGATGCAAAAGACAGCGAAAGGGGAAGGAACGAAGGAGAACCAAGACACACACACGCGGGACAAGCAGCACAGCAGCTGCTTACGCTTGGGGAACATCCACAAGAAAACTGTTGCTACTGGACGACCCGAAACGTCATGTGACAATGCGTCACGGGATGGTAGTGCAGCACAAGCGCAGCCTCTACGATTGCATATGAAACGCGACACTGTACGTCGTAGGAACCATCGAAACATAAATGCCTGCGCGCTGAACGACACGGTGAAGGGATCAAAGAAGACGTCAACGGCATGCCTCGGATTAGGCAGCGGATGTTCCGTACTCGCCTGTCGTACCTGGTCTTCGTTGCAACTTGCTCCGCATTCAAGATGACTTTCTCCTTCTTTCCTCTCTTCTTCTTCCACCGCACTTGGAGCCAAGAGCATCCGCCGCCGGGAAAGAAAGCATCCACGGCTGCGTCGCGTGCTTGTCCGAGCAGCGGGCCGGCGGAGCGGGAGAAGCTCGCGTGTACAAACAGAGTCATCGGCGACGAGGGTGGACCGGGGACAGAGAAATGAGATGAACGGGACGCGCGCAAAGCAGAGATCGCTGGAGCCGAAGTAGAAGCCCGGAGGAAGAAAGAAGCAGGAACACGCAGAGGTGGCGGGGACGGGGGAGAAGGAGGACTGGCAAGCTGTGAGGGAGTTGTCGAAGAGAGCAGGCGCCCATGTGGAGAAGAGGTATAGAAACGGGCATGGAGACCTGGCAAAGAGAACCGGGAAGAGAACCACGGAAGCCGAGCGAGAGTTGCCCTTGTCGCACCCGCGTTGTGGCGTCTGATCGTTCTTCTTGCTGGTAACCAGAGAAGGTTGTCGTGGAGCGCGTCTTGCGGGGACAAGACAGATTCGCTCCTTGAAGGGCCAGACACACATGACGAAGCATTCGCGGTGTCCCTTACGGCGCCACAGCGCGTGTGACAGGGGGAAAGCCGCGGGGTGGAACAGAGCGAGGGAGCAGCCGAGAGAGACACCAAACGTAAGCGAGCTCTGTCTGGTTGTGTGGACCGGCTTGTGACGCTCTCCCGAGAAAGCGCGGAGCCAATAGAGACCCCGGTGGGAGCCTGAGATTTCGCCGGCACATCGGAAGGACCCCGACTGGCCCGCAAGATGTCTCGCGGACAGAAAATAAACAGCCGGGAATCTGGAGACACGAAGCGGGAAATGACATCACAAGGGGGGTCCGCGTTCATGACTGGTCGACAGACAGCTCGTTGCTGCAAGGAGAGAGGAGTTAGCGAAGAGACAGAATCAGAGGCACTTTGCGACTGTCGGAGGCTAAGGCAGAGGGGTCCCGTAGACCGTATCAGCCCGCAGGATCTGTGCCGACGGACCCCAGCAAGCTGGCCCGAGGACACCCGGCCAAGTGGCCCCATGCTGTCTTCTCACTGTGATGTTCTCTGTTCTTGTGGTTGCCTTTAATGTCGCTTTGTTTCGAGTTTTTGAGGAGCCGCAACAAAAGCGAACCGAGGCAGGGCGGTACAAGATACCACTCGCCACGGCGCTGAGGCAGAGGCCAGAAAAGGGAGAAAGAGTCGAGTTGTTGAAAGGCAAAAGGTATGGAGTCCTCGTGTCACAAATCTCTTTCTTGAATTTGTTCAGGAGAACTAAGAGAGGACGCACAACGTGAGTTGCATGTGACGGGAACGGAGACTTCTGGAAAATACCTCCAGAAGAGAGACAGGTATACTTCTTCGGACACTTCTGGTTGCCCTCTGCACACCGCGCTTCTTGAGACAGGATCACGGGAAGATATGGTGCGAGGTCGAGAAAGAGGAAGGAACTTTCAAGATGCGTCTACCCGTCGGCGCGATGGTTTTTCACGGCCTCAGTAAATCCAGTGCGAAAAGGCGGGAACGCGACTATTGAGAGAAAAACGTCAGTGGCGAGGATGAATCCGCTTCTCTGCCAGCCTACATGACAGAAATCCCCGGCGGCTGCACGGCCACCCGCTTGTTTTGGATGCTTCAGTTACATGGCGCTCAGGGATCACTATACTCGGAACAAGCCTTTCGAGGCTTCAGAGAGACACTGCTGAAAATCGTCAGGCAGGAGACACACGCATCTTCCCGCCTTTTCTCAAGCTACGGAAGACACAGTGTTGAAAACCGTTCATTAGCCGATATGCATGCCAGCGATTTTTCCCCTCCCGCTCCGCATGCGCTTTGCACGCGAGAGAGGGACAGAACCAACGTGTCGCGTATTTTCGAGAGTCGGGAGGCATAAAACGGGGTGCGTGAAAACTGTGTGGCGGCGCCTCATCTTTTCCTCTTGCACCCGTTTGCTTTTGTTGTTTTTCTGCGTTTGTGGAGATTTCTAGGAGCAGGGCCGACAAGATGGTGAATGTTCCAAAACTCCGCAATACCTTTTGCAAGGGGCCCAAGTGCCGCAAGCACCAGCCCCACAAGGTGTCACAGTACAAGAAGGGAAAGGACTCCCTTGTGGTGCAAGGAAAACGACGTTACGACCGCAAGCAGAAGGGTTTCGGTGGACAAACCAAGCCTATTTTCAGGAAGAAGGCGAAGACTACCAAGAAGATCGTCCTCAAGCTTGTAGGTCTCTTCTTGGGTGGTCGCTGATATTGTTGAAGCCGCCAATGGGAGCACAGGCGACAGTTTTCTCGGGAGGTCACACGAAATCCGAGATGTTTCGTCTATCTCTTCATTCAGTCCTTTTTCAATTTGATCTCTACGTGTTTCATCAATCTCTCGCCGTCGTCTCCGGTCACCCGTGCAAAAGAAAATTGGACTGTCGCCTCCGTACCGAGAATCACG
This sequence comes from Toxoplasma gondii ME49, assembly GCF_000006565.2. Taxonomy (NCBI): domain Eukaryota; phylum Apicomplexa; class Conoidasida; order Eucoccidiorida; family Sarcocystidae; genus Toxoplasma; species Toxoplasma gondii. The sequence continues at coordinate 2,393,382 of NC_031474.1, read as the reverse complement.
AATCGTTCTGATATTGCAAGCTGCAAAGCATCCTTTTCGCTGAATGCACAGTTTTGCTGCGGCGGTCCTCAAAGGTGTTATATTTGTAATAGTGCTAAGACCCGATCCCCTCCTTGCATACTGCGGGGTGGCCGGTGCCTAGAATACTTAACGTTCCCTTCGCTCCTCTTAGCATGCTCGCAGCGTTATCTGGTGATGTGGACGTCACTTGTAGCGGCCTCATGATCCGGAGGTAAAATTTGATATTCCATGAATTCTTGACGTTTCCTCTATCATGTTTTGCTGAAGCCATCGAGAAACCTTCCATGTGGGGGTCACACTGCTGTCGGCGTTAACTTGGGATTCTTTATTCAGGGTGTGGCAACACGGAAGCGGAATACCTCAGAAAAGGGGAGCAGTCTTCACGGCACCGCGTTATAGAACGTACACCAAGCATTCTTCACTCGGCGCATTCATGGTGGTTTTGCGCATGCATTTGCTGTGTTTACAGGAGTGCACCAAATGCAAGACTAAGCGTCTGCTGCCGATCAAGCGATGCAAGAGCTTCGAGCTCGGAGCTGAAAAGAAGAGCAAGGGAGGACCCGGTTATTAAACGCTTGTGACTGGCTGCTGTCGTCGTAGTCTATCTTTTCTAAACTGTGTCGGGGATGGTGCTTCTCCGTGGCTCGCTGGCAGCATCTGTGGCGTCGTCAGCGTTCTGATTTGGGCTCCTGTTTGGGTGTCTGCGTCAGTTGCAGTGAAACGAAGCAGATGTCGGTTCGGGGTCTTTTGCGAACAGATGCACACCCGCGGCGAACATGGCCATGTCGCACGTGCTGCGGCTTTTAGGAAGGGACGGGTACCGATCCCATCGTGCTTGCTAGAAACCTCACGTCTAACTGGTTTCATTGTCTACCTTCGCAGAACGTGGCACCGCACCGTAAGGCACTTCGGTGAGTAACTCCTTTGCAACGCAACACACTCTCGAATTCAGCGTCTTTCGCGTAGATCAACAGCTTTCCTCATGAAGGGTGCTGTTGATGCAGTTCACTTGGATAGGTAACCGATAGTTTTGAAGCTATAGTCATTTACCGTGGTTGTCAATGTTTGGCTTACGCAGAGCTATGGTTTCCGAAAAACAGGATTCTGTGATGTGTAGAGCAGTATCCCAAAATGACTCATTTCAGCGACATCGTCGATCAGAGCATTCTAGCGGTCTCCTCCTACGACCATCCGCAGCTTGGAGAAGCGAAATAGAGAAGACGATGACAGTCTAATGTGTGTGCCAGTGTTTAGCCACGGCACGCAGCAAATATGGTATCAGAGCTCGGAGATGGAGTGGTTCATCTCGGGAGTCCTCCGCAGTGCTCTAGGCAGACAGCGACGGTGACCTCAGTTAATTTCGTGGTCTTCTTGTGAGGCCATGTGTTCTTTTGTATGCCATCAAATAGCGTAGTTGTAGATAGTGAGGAAGCTGCAGCTGGCATCCGAGTACCGAGGATGCCTTGTCGGTTTGCGAGCACGTGCGCGTCGTTGTTCTACTAGAGGGTTTGCAGACAGGTACGGGCTTTTGAAAACCGCTGACCAGCGGTCTTGTACCTCGTGCGCGCGATCGAGGATCGATTTCTGTCGTGGGGTATTCTATGTCGTAGTAGATGTAGCAACAGACCAGACACCCTCGGATAGGATGGAGACGCACGTAGCTGCAATGTTATCGGCAAGCACGAACTCATCGATAACTTGGTATTTGTAATGAGTGGGGCGATCAGGTGCGTTCCCCGTCCTCCGCACGACCGAAGAAGCTCTGCATTTAATTCCATTGCTTCAACCGTTCTAACCATAGTCAATTCGCTACTTTTGCTTGGTATTACCCACCCACGTTACAGCGAAGCTGATAGGCCCCCTCCTATCAATTCTTGAAAATCCGTTCCACCACTAGATTTCCGCCGGTACGAAAAGGGACAACACCAGCGGAAACATCCACCTGAAAAGGCTCCGCCGTGTACACAGAAACTGTTGATCCTCTAGATCAGAAATGTGAATTTATCCAGAGACGTTCGCTACATGGCACACACATTATGGGATTGCGACGGAACCGCTACGCACGGATGACGAAGGAAATACTCACGTGATGAGATATTATCCTTAAGGCAGCCTTGCTGAGAGTCTCGCATTCGAGAAATTGTTGCCACTGGCATTCGTTTTGAACCACGTCGGTTCCTCCAAAAATAGAGACAATGACTAATTTCCCGGTAGAGCTTCGCCTTGCACGTTCGAGTTGACACAACATTTGTCTACGATATGCGTACTACCCCGGTAGGTCACTTCCTCGCATGTAGTCTGTTCACGTCTTTACACAGAGAATTCTTGAATTCTGTCGAATGCACAACACGGTTGTTATGGTGCTGGCACTTAATTAAGCTACTGAAACGTGTTTCCGTTTCCGTGAGTGAAGCGTTTTCGTTGTTTGTTGCGTTCCCCTCTTCTGCTTCCTTCTTCAGCTGCTAGCTTGGAGTTATCTGCTCCATTCTCGTGTTTGGCTACCCAATCGTTCAAAGAAGTTGAAGCTCCGCTTAATAGTATGATGTCAGTGCTGCTAATGGCTGCTGCGCTCCTACTGCAAGATCACGTCTACTGAGAAGTGCTGCCCTTTTTGAACAAATCACTTCTCGGCTGTAAGGGAGCAAAGATCTCACGGGACCTCGATTCTACGAGAGCACATTCGACTACGTTTAGCCCGACGGTAGCAGCCCAAATATGATGGCTTAGGTGAAGCCATCGCATCTCAATTTACCAGGCAAGCTGCTGTGCAAGATTTTGCAACGTACTTTGCTGCACGCTACCCACGCTTCTCTCCGAGACACGTCGCAGGAGCGGAAGCTTCTGTCTCACACCCCCCTTGCTTCGCACACTTAGGAGAAACATCCCATTCATAAGGTACGCCCGCGTTCAGACTGCGGGATCATTCATGCCATTTAAAGGAACATGAAAGGCAGAGGATTGCTGTCGCCGTATTGACAGTCCGTGTCGAGTTTCGGCGGGTGGTGTTTTTTGCAACCTTGTAGATGCAGTGGTCCTGTCTCTTGGTGACCCCGATGGCGCATGCAGCATTGGAGGGTGCTTGCACCGGACTTTTCGGGCGGTTGATCGATTCAAGCCAATGTAATATGTAGCGCCGAATACAAAAACCCTCCTGAAGCTTCATTATGCATCTTCCGTCTCCAGAAACAGCATTTTCTCTGTTACGTTTCCAGGATCGATCTTGCCTAGGCTCGACCGCATGCCATTGAGAATTCCCGTCTTGCACGAGAACCACGGCTCAGACTGTCACTCAGAAGACAAAAGTAATGTAAGTGGGTACACCATAGCATTGCATTTCTGTTAGCAGCAATTTTATTGCAAGGAAAGCCACGTTTCGGACTTCTAGTGGCTGTATGCTTCTGTAAGCGTGTCCTCGACCGGTTCCGTGCTTCCTTCGGTCTCAATCGTTTTCCTTGTCCTACCTCGCCCTTGTGGCAAAGTTGGCGTCACATATTTACAGACATACTGGCGTTAATGCTGTTAACAGCCCAGCGAGTTCTTTTTTCTCTTCTCTATATAGCGTCATTCCCGTTTTCTCCTTCATTCCTCCTCGTCTTGCCTGCTGTCTTTGGGATCGTCTACTGCCTCGCTCGATCGACAAGTAATGGACTAGTCAATCGACTGTTATCTGCTGCTCATTGCATTTTCACCTTTTCCCCAGTAACTTGCAGAAAGTATCCGTTATTAGCAATGTCAACATTTCTCTTCACCCTGGCCCTCCTGCGTTCTGCCTGTTAAGAAGCGAGGGGCATTTTTCAAACAGGTTTTCTATTAATAAAGACATCGCTATCGCCAAACAGGGGGAATCCACGGGATGCCACTATTGGCGAGGGATCGCTGCGTGACGTCTCCGAGCGGGGACCCCGTGGCACGGCCTCAGTGTGACTAAGATGTTAGGGAGTCTCCTGAGTCGCGCCCTCCACAAGTATCTCAGCAGCTACGTCGAAGAAGTTAGTGCCGGAGAAGTGTCGCTTTGGGGCGGCGACGTTGTTCTGCGAGATCTCCAGCTGAAACCTGACATCTTGGAAAGGTTCGGAGGACTTGCATCCGATCAGCTCGAGTACGTCAAAGCTGAAAGCGAACGCGGAACCTCTAGGGGCGGCTTCCTACATACGTTTTGTCAGAGTGTATTTGGGAATTCTTGCCTCTCTGTCTCGCTAGCGTTTGTCTGTGGCCGCCGCAGTGGACGCTGGTAAACAAGAGGGGGCTAAAAGGTATATTTGCGCAGACACTGACACTTCAGGTCATACATCCTTGAGAGTTACGTATATGCATGAGTGCATGTCCTCGTCAAGCAACCTTGCCCACATCCCACAGTCGCACGAAGGAACGTTGCCTCACTGCGACTGCATGGGCGTGTTCTCCATGGCCACCGCTCGAACCGTTGAGAAGAGTAGATTTAGTTTTCCCGCCGGCCGTGTGGCAATCATTGGAATGTATGTGATCGGTTCACGCAGTGGTTAGAGCAACTTAGGCCATCTAAAATTAGCCACCAATGAACGCCACTGTCGCCCAGAATGTGTACATGCTACTAGCGGCCTTTGTGGTTACGTTCACGCACGTGTACAACGTATCGTTTTCGTCGCTTCCTGCCTGTGCTTTCTTTTCAGGCTGGTGTATGGTGGAATCAAGGAGTGCCGGCTCTCCATTCCATGGCAGAGCCTACGAACAGATAACGTTGTAATTCACCTTGATCTGATACAAATAATTCTGCGTCGTCGACGCAGGGTTCTCCAAGCGCCTTCTCGATGCCCGCGACCCGGATGCGCCCCTCCTCGGGCAGACACCTCCAGTTCCCAAAACGGAGCACTGACGTTGCAACCGGAAGGCCACGATGAGGTGTTTCTAAACGGCCTTTCGCCAGCGTCGGAAGGGGATCAAAACCCGACGATTCCTTCGCCGAAAACGAGTCCCGGCGGATGCGTGGGAAGACGGGGATCGGAGACGGAGAGGGTGTCGCCTCCAGTTACGTCTCCTGGCGCTATTCACCTCAGTCGTCCGGCTGATTCCTCTTCTTCGTGTTCAGCCTCTGGCTTGCCATCTGGTCGCTTATCCTTTGCTTCTTCGTCGTCTGCATCAGTGTCTAAGAAATCTATAGGGGGTAGTGACACATGGGCAAAGTCCATATGGGCGTCGATTTTATCTAACACCGCCATACGTATTAGCAATGCTGTGATTCGTTATGATGACGGGCCACACAGTGCGTCGTTGTCTGTGGGGTTGCTCGTGCTTCGGCCGAGCGACAAGCCCGCGAATCCCCTACCGCTTTGGTTACCTGCCCTCCCCGCATCGATCAGAAATCCTGGCGGAGCCTCTGAACGGCTTAACCAGCAAGAGACACCCACCCAGCCAGTGAATCAATCGGGAACACTACATCCGCTCTTGGTACTTCTTAAACTTCAGCAGCCTGCTTCCACTTCTGGTTTCTCCCGCAATAACTCAGCAGAGGAGGCACGGCTCGCAGACGGAAGCAAAAGTGGAAGTGCTGAGGGATTCACACACGAGCACACGGCGCCCGCACATGAAAATCGTGTTTTGCATCGGCTGTGCCGAGTTCGAGACCTCACACTATGTGTACAAACCCAGGAATCACCGACGGCCACTCAGGAGTCGTATTGTGGCCACCAGTGGTCCACTACATCACCTCGGCGTTGCCGCGGCACCAGGAGCGCGGGAACCTCGTCGTCCTTCGTGGGAGAGTCTGCTGCATCCGCGGTTCGTCTTCCGCCTATGGGCGCTTCAACAGATCTCGGTGCCCAGCAAATTGCCGGAGGCCTGCCAGCTCCGCCTTCCTCACTGAAAATTCCGTGGCCTGATGTGGATACACCCAGTCGAGCCGTGTCGTCAGAAAAGCTAATCGGAGAAGCGACACTCTCTCGAGATACTTCAAATGATTTATCTGTCTCGTCGCTCCCCGTATTTTGTCGTGTGATGAGACGGTCAACGACCACGCCCCGTTTATCCGCTTGCCCTTCGCCCGATTCGCCACACGCAGGCGCCTGCCCGACACCGGCAGCTGCTCGATCGCCGCTCGTATCTCCCAGTGGTTCTCATGCCGCTGCGGCTGGTGGTAATGATCCTGGTAGAGATGAACAGCTCCGGTATTCCGTGTCTTTGTCGCCGTCCGTGCCTTCCCTACAGCCGTCTGGGCCAGCCAGCCTGAAAGGTATAAGGCTGATGACAGGGTTTCGAATGCCTCAGCCAGCCAGCAAAACGGATGAAGCGGATAGCGGTGCCCCCTCACAAGGTGCGGAGGCTCAGGCAGGCTCTGCAAATGTCCAGGCGTTGGAGCAACCCATCGAGGACGCATGCTTCACAGCAGCAGTTGCAGCGTGTGCGGAGCGAAGTGGGGCCGCGGAACAGAGGCAACAGGTAACACGGACTCGCGCCGAACAGCCGATGGTTCACAGATGGGGTTGTGAGATTCACTTTTCACTTCCTCTGTCTCTCCTGGATGCGAGGGGCAATGAACTTGATGAGCCCTGGGTGGAAGAAGCTGCGGGTTCGGTGCGGAAACGCAGCAGCCCAACAGACGAGGCAGACAGCCACCGTAAGGGTCGTTCCCTACATGCCGGGCGAAAAGCTTCAGAGAGGTGGTTGGACGCGTGGATGGACAGGTTCGAGGCGACGAACGATCAGGAAGGAGGCCGCGTAGGCGTGCGCCGCGTGTCCGCGCCTGGCAGAGAGCACGATGACGGAGACACTTCGGAGGTCGACGACAATGAAGCGGAACTAGAACTGTATCGGCAATCCGAAAAACAGTTCGCCGAAGCGAGCGGCGAGCTGCCAAGGTTCCCTGAGAGCTTGAAGAAGCACTTGGAAGACACGCTCACGGCTCCTCAATTAGAGGAATTGCGGCGAGAGATGCTGCAACATCATCGCGACCAACAAATGTTACTTCGTCTTCAACAAAGGCGAAAGAAAAAGGAGATCGAGAAGACCATACGCTCTCGCCTCCTTGCAACTCGAAGGCCTTATCCGCTTACACTACGAATTGACCTCGCTCCTTTCCATCTACGTCTCAGTTCTTCACAACTCTTTGCCCTGAGGCAAATGATCTCTAGCGAAAAAGAGGATGAGACAGAAGAAATGGGATGCAGCGGCGAGCACGGCGGCAGGAAAAACAGGGAAGGGCCTCACGGATGGCCGAAGGCGCTCTGCGGGAGAGGGAGATCGGGAGCTACATCCACAGCCGACGTTAAGCTAGACAAACACGCGTCACGCGTGGTAGCAACACCCGACCTGGAAGCCAAAGACATGCAGCCAGCACATTCTTCTCACGACGGCTCTGATACGAGTGTCGTCCCCATTGCTGTAAGAGGCGACGCATCCGATGAAGGAGAGAAAGACGAAGGAAGAGAGTATGACGCCGAAGAAACGCCGACAGCAGCGAACGGTGGATTGGGCGATAGTGATCGCAGAGCAGGGAGTGAAGAACCACGCACACCAGGGGAACCTGAAGACAGTTCATCAGCACCTTGTGACGAGGGCACGGCGGGGAAGTCGATCGTAGGCGGCGGAGATCGAGAACGAAGGGTGAAAACAGAACGAGTTGAGAGGGTGCGAGAGGCCGCGAACTTGGACATCTGGTGTTGCACAGAAGATGCCGGAAAACGAGGTGCGCTCCCTTGTTCGTTGGCGTCCAGTGCGTCTCACTCAGACAGTGGTAGCGCATCTGGACTGCCCGAGACCGAGGGTGAGCGTGACAGCGGGGACATGCGACAAATAAAAGAAGGCGTTGCATCGTCGGTCCCTGTCATCAACTGTGATGGAGACGAAGGCAGAGGAGGAGGAAGGGGTGACGAGACCAGGAGGGTACAAACATGTGCTGCTGCAACGCCGACGAAATCAGACACAGACGAAGGCGCCCGAGACGGTGCCGGACAACAAGACCCAGTGGAACGTCAAGGCGGCGATAAGAGTCGGACATGGGGGAGATGGCTAGCCGAGCTTCTGTTGGGAAGCAGCTCCGAGGATGAAGTGGACGCAGGCACGAGCGATGATGAACGAGTAGCAAACGGGTCTGGTGAGACCACCCCTTTTTTCGGAGCTGGTGCCGCGACCAAGGGCTCGGGCTCGCCTGGCGCACCAACACCGGTAGAGATGCACGGTTCGGCAGCGTTGCGTTTTGCCGAGAAAGAAGTTGGAGGATCAGAGTTGAAGCCGATGGTCGGCAAGGTGGAGGGACTTGCCCTGCATGAGCAGTTTGGAGATGCTGGCGCAGTATCGGGCTTCCCGGAGGCGCGAGCAGTCAAACGAGAACACGCCGAAACTCACAGTGACACGTCCGGGGAGAGCGAGAAAGATGGGGAAGAAATAGCAAGTGAGGGGTACGAGTCAACCCTGTCATCAAAGGACGAACACAGTGATGGGTCGCTATCGTCTAGCCATTCCGCTTTCTTCTCTGCTGAAATGTTGTCCCTCGCCTCGGCTGACGAGTTCCCTGATGAGGACACGAACGTCGAGGAGCGATGCCCAGATCACCAGGGAACCTTTCACGATTTGACCAAGAGCGGCAAAGGCAGTTCGTCGGTTGCACGAAGGGAGAGTGAGAAGCAACAGATGCGAGAATGGACGAAGAACAACGTGGGCGCTTCGAATATCACCAAGAATGGAACAGTACCAAGCCCTGTTCCATTTCTATCTCTGCTTCAGCGTTCCTGTGGTCCAGTCTTCGTTCGCGTGAATCTCTCCTCCTTCACGATTGCTCTCGACTTGGTGACATTGGATCAAGACTCCCTCGCGACGCCCTTTCCCGAAGCAACGTCTCGAGCGTGCTCGCCACCGCTGTCAGAGTTGCCGCCCGCTGCAGTCTCACCAGCGTCGTCAGTTAGCGCCTCAGTCAAGTCGTCCTCGTGTGAGGCTTCTCGTGCCATGCCCGTGTCTGTTCCGCCTGCCTCATGTTCTGCTTCGGCACCTTTGCAGCCAACTGCCGCGTCGTCCACACCACGACCTCCTGCATCACCGCCTCGTTCTGATTCCTCGACAGTTGAGTCATTTGTTCGAGAGAAACAAGCTGCGTCTGACCAGCACGCTCTCGCAGGAGACCTGGAACGGAACGCAAGGGAATTGACCAAGCCTAGAGTAAATCAAATCCTTCAGATCGGTGTCGATGAACTGAGCGCGACCCTGTACCTTCCCCTGCCGACGGACGGGATTCCGGCAGTCGACTTCGAAGCTCAGGCCGTGTGGGCGAAGGAAAGAGGCCATATGAGAACCGGAGCCCGGCTGCGCCTTCCGCCCTATGCCCACGTGCCTCCACGGTTAGCGAGGTGTCTGTACCGCGGCCGGCACGCGTTCCGACCCGCCACTTGCGCACGGCAAAGAACCGCAGAGACGCGGACTCGCAGGCGCGTTCAAGGGAACAAAAGGGAGAGGACAGACTCCGAAAGGAATGATGCAAGCTTCGCTACGCTGAGTCAGGAGGGGATCGACCGTGAAGAAAGAAATTCCCGAATGGCACAGGACAAGATTGAGGGAGATGTGCCGCATGGCGATACCGAGGAAGCAGAACCTGACCACTATTTCATTCTGCTTGGGCGCGTGCCAGAAGATGGCAGATCTCCATCCCACGGTGAGTCCCTCGGACAGTACGGTGTCGTCGTAGGAGCATTGTCAGATCTAGCGAGGGGGGAAGGTATGGGGCGACCCCCGTCGCGTCTTCCGTTATTGTCTGGTTGTGCTTTGCACGCGTACGGAGGAGTGTGCAGGATTCTACTGTTGCAGCAAATTTCTGGATCATACGGGATGTACTGTGTTGTGCCGCGTGCTCACAAGAGCATTAGTCTCATACAGTAGCGTGAGTAATTTGATACACTATGGTTTCCATTACGGCTTACTGAGGTCTGGACCCGAAATGCAGTATACTGATCTCGACATAGGCGACGAATCATGAACGAATTGGGTAACATGCATATGTGCAGCATGTATGCTCATCTCATGTTTGGCGCATACCCTGGGTAACCTACAAATAACCGTCGCTTGAAAGCCATCCTGTTCTGCGCTGTCTGCATCGTTGGTCGCTGGTTTCGACAGACCCTTGTCGACCTGCGTTCGCTTGCCTCCTTTAGGGATGTCTCTCCATTTTCCGTCTTACTGTCTTGCCTACCTTGCATGTGCGCGTCCCCGGCACCGTGTTGACACGCTACGCGTATATTCAGGAATCGGGTCGGCCGCCAGTGGAATGGTCCCAACCGGAGAAGGTCGCCCGCCTACACAGGTTCGTGGATCCGCGCAGTCTTGGCAATCGGTCCCTTCGGCAGTCTCGGCTGATGACTCGACTTCTGCTGAAGGGGACAGGAGAACAGCCGAAGCCGCATCGGCGGGCGTATCGCCCGTGCAAACAGGGCACAAGCTACGCACATCTCCTGGAGGTACTACTGGCACATGTTCGTCGGCCGCGAGCACTGAGGGGATCTGGCCGTCCTCGGCTGCGTGCGAGTCTCGTGCTGCCGGTTCGCTTGTCGAAAAGGAAGAAGGGGGTACAGAGGCATCTCACAATATTACTCCACCTGCTCGGGCACCTCTAGCCTCATCAGGCAGTAGCATTTTTGCACGCTTTTCCTCCTTCGCCTTCTCATCCTTCTCACGACATGGGACTCTGGCGCCTCAAGCCGAGACACAGCCGATCGGCACTTTTTCGTCGTGCTCTGACTCTTCTACAACAGACAGAGACCAGCACGCACGAGCTGTAGACATGCCAGGCGGAGCTCCTGCGCATGCGGAGGTTTCCTCGAATTCCCCCTCTTGTGTTCCTTGTCCAGCAGAAGAAAACTGCACTACCTGCTCTAACTCCACAGTAGAGCAGCAAGCTCAGTGGCGTGCGCCTGCAGTTCGCTGCTCAATTTTACTCGTCACCGAAGAACACATTAACTATGCGAGGCTTCGGCTGCAGCAAAAGCCGATATGTGATCGAAAGAAGGTAAGCCTTAGAAGGAGAGGGAGCTACACTGAGAAGAAGAAAGGAGGGAATGCGTAACCTCTACACACAGATGCGCAGCCTCAGAACAGGCGCAAAGACGCCGTCAAGGAGTGCTGACGCGGCGTCGGCGCATCGCCAGTCAACTGCTCTGAGCGCCGGCGCTGACAGGCGACCAGTAAGGCCAAACGGAGGATCCTGCCATCAGTTGATAAAGCGCTAATTTGTTCAACAGTCGTGCATTGCCGACGGACCGTTTATAACAGGGACGAGATATCACTGTGGGCTACAGGTGAACACACCACAGTGAAGCAAAGAGATCGCCTGTCTCAAGGAGAGGCCGCTACCTACATGCCGCATGCGCCTCAGTGCACCATTTCGTCTTTGGCATCCGCCGCGCCTTTTTCTCTGCCTTCGAGAATTGACGCCGGGTGGTGACTAGCCCACTGTGCGTTAGCTGTTTGTCTCTGTATGCGTCTCTGCGTGCTGTGGTGTGTCACATGCTTCTGTCTATTTCGATTCGCCATTATCATTGCTAGTGCCTGTTCTCAGTTTCGCCTGTGTTGCGCAGGCACCTTTCGGGGACAAGTCCGAAGAAGCGTCCTCTACGCTAGCTCCTTCAGGGCGAGCCGTCATTTCCCCCGGCTCTGCCTCGACTCCAGTCTCGTTACCGCTGCGAGAGTCTGCTACTGCTGCCTCAGCTGGCCGTTCCTCTCGCCACGGGTCGTGGTCTTGGTTCTCGCCCACCTATCGCGTTTCCTTCGTACTAGGTGACATCTCTGTGCGTCTGCGCCCAGTGTCTCTTTTTCCTTCCCTTTGTGCTTTTCTCGTTGCCGGGATGGGAAGGGCGTCTTCCCTGTCGGCACGAGCACGACAACGAATGACGGAATCAATGACGGTGCCACCGTGCTTTGGCAGTGGTTTCCGTCATGATTTTGGTTTGTGCCCCATGGCAAAACGCTTGCCGTCCATGCCAGAACCAGATAAGGCGGGTATCGGAGAGCCGAATGGAATGGACGAATACCGGCAGAAGCTGGTTGCGGCCAGGCGGGAGGAAGGCCAGGAGCCTTGTGATGTTTCGCAACGTCTGCCAGGCTCTGACGGACAGCCTGACACCACAAGTGAAGGCACGATAGTCAATCCTCGTCGAGACCCGCGGGAGTCTGTGACTGTGGCGAACCTCGCTGGGCAGGTGGCGAATGTGACCCGACAGGCGACAGATTCGAAGGAGACGGATCGGAGAGTGATCCAACGAAAAGCTGTTCTTTCGTCACGCCGCTCCTCACAGTCTCCAGTATCAGGTCCAAAGTCGTCTCAGTCGTGCTCCGCATCAACCGCTGTTGAATTTTATCTGCATGTTCCTAACCTAAATGTGGGCATTCTGCTTCCCTCTGCCGAACCAGTTCGTTTCTGTAGAAGTCGATTGCACTCTCTTCCTACCTCTCGCAGTTGCTCATTAGAATCATGTTTATCTTCTGAAGCTTCCTCGTCATCCATCGCCACCTCAGCGGATAATGCCCCGCCGGTCGTTGTACAGGTGAAGCCCTGTCGTGGAGGCAAAACTCAGCGGGGGTCCTTCAGAGACTGCGCTCGTCCGATTGTTGAGAAAAGCGCCAGAGTGTCTTGGGTTTGCCTCGACGTCAAATCCGTAAGGTAAGCTCCTTGATGCGGAGTATCTGTGCATATGCTTGTTGTTTATACGCAGCATTGTCGGGAACGACGTTCGTCCGAGAGACGATGAACAGCTCCCGTGCTATGTCAGCTCGTATGTCTCTGTGCAACCCTGTGGCCAGAGGGCTGTAGCTCTCCCTAGGGCACCAGCTTATCGGGCGTTCAGTCAGTTTCTGAAATCCGTTTTTGTGTTTGCTTCACTGACATTACGTCTCCGCGTCCCCACATAGGGCCGCGGTTCGCAGAGACTCCATAGTCTCGTATGTGCCCTGCAGTCAATGGTATTGGTTGCACCTTATGTTCACGTGTTTGTGGGAGGTTTCCTTTCGAACGGACCCGAGTTGACATACTGAGGGTGGCATTAACAATGCCTAATACGCTGCGGCTGCGTCTGATCCGGTATTGTTGCGGTGTCCTTCTCTGTTATTACCATAGGCTAGCGAAGCATTCGCTGCCGCCAGACGTCGAGCAACTGCTCATCCAGTCTCTACCGATGCACAGTAAAGCCTTGCATCCGTCTCTGCGTGGATCCGCTCTCTCACCATTTTCGAAACTCCTGGATACCCTTAGTACCGTGTCTCACGGGAACGCTGCCTCGGGCGACCCCGGACGTCCGCCACGCCCTCCCGGCTGTCATGCACCGGCTTGTGCATGGTCCGGGGTGGGTGGGTCCGTTGTTGTTGAGCCGGCGGCTGTTCAAGTCCCTCCTCAAGGCACTGAAGAGAGCAATGACTGGGATGCATGTTTCAGCGGGGTACCGCACGGATTTACCACATTCTCCCACGCTCGTGTGGTGGATTATAACCTTCTGTCGACGACCGGGAATCGCCGCTGCCCCATCACCGAAGATGCCGGCATAGAGAGAGGAGACACGGCATTCGTGGACCAGGATCAGCGCTTGCAAAACCTTGCTGACTCGACCACAGGATTGTCCAAAAAAGCGGGCTGGATAGCCGCCTGTAAATCTAGAGGAGAAGAAGGCTTCACACTGACTGTCGAGCACGCTTCTGTGGAGATCTCGATCGACAGCCCGCGTGCGGAAACGAAACGACTGCGTATGTGTCAGAGGTTGGCGACAGGGAGACAGAAAACGGGACAATCGAACAAGGAGAGTAGCCAGTCACCGACCACGCTGGTCAAGGACAGAACGCTCGACAGCGATCCACACCGTGAAGGGAAACGCGAGGGGACACGTGTCGAGACAATTGCTAATTCGTTCGATGACGCGGGGGTGCAGCCGCTGCCAGCTTCATGTTCTCTCGTCTCTTTCAATGCCTTGGTATTCGAGTTAAATCAGGTGAGAATGCACAAAGCAGAGTCGTGAAAACTTACTCTTTTCGCGCCGCTCTTAGCGGGCTTCCTGACCACAGGGTTCATGGTGCACATACGTATGAATGTGTTTATAGGGCGTATGGCGGGTGCGTGTGCACGTGCTCACATGTCATCTTACAAACTCACGCTCGTATGTCTTTCGATTTTTCGCGACGGCAAACGTAGACGACGTGAAGAATTTTGACATGTTCGTTAGGAGGTGGATGCTCTAGTGCATTTGGACAAACGTACGATACAAACAGGCTCCATCGACCGTGCGAGTGCAAGAAGGCCACAGACAAAAACACGCCCGAGTGCGTAGACACCACGGCAGCTGCGGGAGACCACACAGGGACGTGCTCTAATTTGGTTTCGAATGTGGTGTCGTGTGTTGTGCTGCTGTTTCAGGAGAGTGCGAGAGTCCCCCTAGGTAGAGCCACAGGACACAGATCCACTATGCCAACGGATCTGCTCTCAATGCGGTGCGGCTCTCCCGCCGTTCATGCCCTCAAGGCGGGGAGCCGTGAATGTCCCACGGGAGCACCGTCAGGATCACCGGAAAGACGAGGTGTCTCTGTGGCGTGCCTCCAACCACTCCGACGCGTTCATCCACGCCTTTCCTTGTCCCTGCCCGTTGTGCCATCGCATCCACAGAATGAGCCATCTCATTCGTCTAAGGCATCAGTTGCCCGGTTGTCTGATGCGCGCGTGCACCGTGTGCCCACGTTGGCTGAGTCCACACTTCGATCACTTGGTACCCCTGGGTCGTTGACTTCTTTAATGCCTCAGGCTGCCACGCGCGCGTCGGTGTCGGTGCTTGTGCCTTCGGCGACCTGCCAGGCATACATATCCCTTTCGTCTCTGTCGGTCGGTCTCTCGCTAACGTCGGTGCGTGCGCTCGCAGCATCTGTTGCCGCCATGGATTTCGGTATTTCGCTTTTGCTTTTGGGAGCATCGGGGTGCCTTGTGTTCGACAATCACAGAGGTGAACACTGTCGAAGCCCATACGAAGAGGGAGTCGATTGCAGAGGCGAATTGCAAGGCGGCCCAAATGTGCTAAAGGAGAAGGACAAAAATCTGGATATGTTGCTTTGGTACTGCGTAACACCCTCAGCATGCATCGATTTTGTCCGGTATCCTTGCCGTGTCGGGAAGACCCTACGTCGGAGCACAGAAGTAGCTGGCTTGCGCACCACGCACAGACAGCCGTTCGCGTTTGCCAGCTCCTGGCATCTCCGACAACACGTAGAGATGACATCAGGCAACGCCGGGGCTCCTGGCAGCGATTTATTTTATTCTCCTCAAGCTATCGATCATCGATTTATCCCTTTTTCTGCCAGCAGAGGTGCAAACGGAGCAGAGAACCTGCAAGTGTGTGTATCCTTGGGGTATTTCTCTTTCTCAACGCGTGCCGCCTCGTTCGCGTCTCAAGTGATTGGAGTTCCTCCGGTCCGTTTACTCCCTGTTTCGCCATCTCCGCAGAGGGGCCGTTCGGTTCTTCCGGAGGGAAAGGCCGAAGAAGACATACCCGAGGAGCATCCAGACGAGGGCGAATCTGGGCGAGGTGTGGAGGACAGGGTGCTCGGCTACCATTCATCAGAGTCAGCAGACAGACGAGGGATACACGAGAGCGAAACGCAGTACTGGAGACGGGTGCTGCTTCCACATTGGAAAGACGATGACCACCGAAACGACGAAGGGCATGCAAACCTATGTGGAGGAAAGAGCAGGACACAGCGCCTGCCGGACAATGAACGGATTCCTCTGTTGGAGCAGAACCCTGATGCACATCTAAAAGAGGAAGCATTACCACAATGCGTGGGGGAGGATCGCGAAGATGTGATAGACAGCGAAGAAGGAGTCAAGCGACGATCAGCTGGACTGAGCCGAAAAATGACAAGCAGCATACACTCAAGACTCGCGACTGAGGATAGGAGCGGGGCGATTAGAGAGCGACTGGCTCCATCACCCGAGCAGACAGACGCTGTGCCCTGTTCGTCTGACTCGGGTTCCGTCTTGTCGGGCTCAACGGCTTGTATTGTGCTCGACGCGACAGCGTGCGTGGGTACAGTACAAGCGTATGCAGTGTCGCGTACACAGAATGGGTCGCAGCTGATAAATCTGTTTGGACATAAGAATCAGTTGCACGTAGCCGAAGAAATCCAACCACGTCAGAGTGAAGGTGGCGGCAAAGCGGCTGGAGACGGCGTGATGCATGTGACGCGCCGCGTCAGCAGGGCATCGCGCGAACCGAGCGAGCGGTCGCCCTCGTCACCCACTGTTTCGCTCTACTTACGTGTTGCGTACTGCCCCGCTCTTCTGCCAAAGGCCACGTCCGAAGGCATCAGTGACATCGCCTTGAATGCCGAGCCCGGCTTTCTCCCCTCGTCTTATTTTTCTCTGTGGTCCTCCGCTCTATGTGCCCGTGCTGTCGACACTGCGCGGTGCTCTGTCATAAAGCCCGATACAGGTTTTCGAGGGTTAGGAGACACATTTCTCCCCGTGGATATCGCTGACATCCATGAGCGGGAAACATGTGGAAGGGGATTGGATCGCGTTCCGGTGGGCGAGAGGCAGAGTAGCGTGTTTTCTCTTTTTTATTTCTTCCAGCCGCGCTTAGACGACTCCACCACCGTACTGCTTCCTCCGCCTCCTGCCTCGGCATCCAAACAGTGTTTTGCGCTGCCAACGGTAGCGGATTGGCGCTGTGTCCGGGAGCCCGTTTTTTATCTACACGTCTGCGATCCTTCTCCGCGCAGGAGCCCACGGACCGTATTGCCACAGAATGAGGCAGACGCAGTGCCTGGTGTTCTCGCTGCCTCACGGGATTCTACCCCAGCTCCACTGAACGTCGTGGTCTCCCCTGAGTGGCTTGCTGTCGTAGGACAGGCAGCGGCGCTCACGTTCTCCCTGCACTGCCCGGCACTGTCGGCGGTTTGGGGTTCGGCATCCTCGCACTCGGAGAATGCTTGCCGAATCATCAAAACTTCTAGCGTTCGAGAACCTCAGAAATTGCAGCGACCAGGTCGCCAAGAATGCAACAATACTCAGGAACTGCAACGCGAAGGCAAGCGCAGGGCAGCACATTCTGTGCCCGAGTCATGCTCAGCGGGTAACGTTCAGGACACAAAATTGGACGTTGGTGGTGTACCTGTAGCGTCGGTGTACTCCGGCGGCCCTGACGGCGCAAGCGGAGACAGGCTGCGTGAGCAGCCGAGTGCTATTTCAAGGTTGGCATGCGTCTGCTCTGATGCGTACTCTTCTTCCGGATGTTTTACCGATCTTTGTCAGTCATTCCCGTCTGTTCTCCCTCTGTTTCTTCTAGATCAGCCGTTTGACATCTCCATTCCCATCTTTCGTCTTTGGCTTTGCTCTTCATCCAGCACGCCTGATGCATCACGAGACAACGCCTGCGAGTCACGAAAAACACTGAATAGTGGGGGACGCCGCCTTTCAGTCCCACCGTCGTCAACGCAAAATGCCTCGGAGCTGCACTTCCAGCAGGATAACGCGCCGGTTCCTCGGCTCAGGGAAGCAGGCACCATTTTCAACACCTCAGCGCCGGGTAGCAAGAAGCGCTTCGATGAAGCAGCAAGCTTGGGTGTGGCTGGTACGACCTCAGATGGCGAGTCTAGTCCGGCTTCAGGGTCACCCTCTGGCTTGCCGGTCTCAAGCGGAACGGCGTCGGAGCTGTCTCAGACCAGCGTGGTTGCGTGGGCGGATCTACCCCGAATAACGTGGAAGCATTCATGTTTGTCATTCACTGGCATGGCTGTGTCCTTTGCTCGAAAGGGCAATGCGCCACGCTGCGCATCCACGCAGTCGTTTCCGTCAGTAAAGTTGGATTGTCTTTCAATCAACACCCGTGTTCTCTTCCTAAGCCGAAAGAATTCTATCGCCTCCCTGGCTTGGCCTTTCGCCTCCGTTGCTTCTCTGGCTTCGCCATGCTCCTGGCCGTGTGCATCTGTGAAGGCTTCGGGATCACAGCTTCAGATGGCGTTTTTCCTAGATGATCTTGCACGGATCTGCCAGTGCATTCACGACACCCAGCATGCCTTTAGTGTCAGACCTAATGTGCTGCACGTGGAAACGGATCTTGCATCGCGCGCGTTGGCGTCTTTTTCTGGCCCCCGCTTAAGCTCCGCCGTGGAGGGGAAGCGTGAACTGGACCAGGTGGATGGATTATCCGTGTGTTCACCAACCTGTAACAAACAACATGGGGAGACAGAGGCAGTGAGCAACCGCACGGACAACTGTTCTACTTCAGGTACTGTGGAGGGCAGCGACTTTGCTGTCGGTAGATCTTCTTGCCCTTCTTGTTCCACAGACACGTCAGCAGCAGCTATTACTGGTGTGCATGTGACAAGCAAAAGGAGCACTTGGAGGTCGAATGACGCCCCAGGTCGACGTGGCGTCGGACCTGTACGACACTCGGGTGCGGGCAAGTATAACGGCGCACCGCACACAAATGCTAGGGCGGGCGGACGTCGACAGCCGAAAACACAAAGCGACAAAAAACGCAGCAAGGGAGGGCCCGACCGTTCACAAGGGAGGCTGGTATCCCGTACCCGAGGAAGGTCGATGACGACACAGTGGGAGGAAAGGAGACGCTCGGGTCAGAGACGCACCTCCGCAGAATGTGAGGTATCGTCGCGACAAACCGGTTCCTGGCTTAAACATATAGGCCTGGCGATGGAATTCTCGATCAGCGCGGAGACCGTATGGAGGGTTGGGGGAGCAGAGCGAGGCCCGCCAGCGGCGGTGAGTGACACAGGAGACGGCGGCGGTCACCAACGGGTCCGAATGTATTCGAGGCTGTCCGCCGAACGCAGTGCAGACAGCTTCAGGAACGACGACCCTTGCAAAACCGCTGTAGTATTGGCGCTGTACCCATTTTCTCACCACTCTTCAACTGCTTCTCCAGCTTCTGCGGCTAGCATGAACGGCTTACGGTTGGGTGTCCCAGGCCTCTGCTTGTCCGTCTGGCGCGCTCCATCTGACATTCGTCACTGCGATGCTGGAACACGTTGCCCGCTGCCACTCTCCAGCATGTCGCCCTGGTTGGGCACACTTTTCCCGCGCTCGTGCTTTGAGATTGATGTTGAGCTGCAAGCTTGCTTGGACCCTGTCGTGATAGAGTGCCTGTCGAATGCTCACGACCTCGGCCTTTCAGCGGTGTGTTGTTTTCCGGCATCTGCTGGCAAAATAGATGGGTTTTCTGAGACGAAATCGTCTCCATATCACAACAGGCGAGGGCGAGAACAAGTGGCGAATCTGAAGGGAGCTGCGTTACCATGTCGGTTGCATGAAACGTCGATGGACCGTCATACACATGAGCTCAACGCACGCACAGAAGCAAGGCCGATGCGGCAGAATGACCAGGAACAGATAGATCGATGCGAAAGTGAGGTACGCCAGTGCGAACATCCTTGCGTTCGGGAACCGTGGCTTGTCTTTACCTCTACGCACCTCACCCTCTGTACGGAGAAACAGCGCGAGCGACACAGGGCCCAGGTTCCAGAAGGAGAACAGCAGAGACCGAAGGTGGAGAACAGCGGGAAGAGGCACAGAACGGTAGTGATGGAAAGCCGCAGGTCCAAGCACGCCATTGCTGCAGAATTGAATCGGTTGCTCATCGTGCCATTTTCGCTCTCGCTTCCACTTTTTTCTCTTGTGCCTCTGCTTGCTCGCTTCCTGGCTGCTTTTTCACCTGAATGTGCGCCTTGTTTGTCTGCGGTTCGGACCGTCTCGGAGTCCCGCTGCCCGGCTGCTGGCGTTTCACCGTCCTCTGGTCGACCGTTCAGAGGGTCGGAAGCGACTGCATGGGATTCGAAATCACGGGGGCACCATCGTAGCAAGTCTGGGGCAGGACGGCAACAGGCAGCACCGGCGGAGAGCACCATGAAACGCGCTGGAACGACTGGGACCACATTTTCAGGGTGGCTGGTTCGGCTGCCTGCAGCATCAATAGCAATACCGTTGATGCTTTCGCCATACCCTGTAGCTGGAGCGGTGTTGTCGTATAAGGCTGGTCAAAAACGAGAGTCGAACGAAATGACGAGGCGCGCACCAAGCCAACAATCAAAGGATAATCGAGCATCGCGCGACGCCAAGCAGAGTAATGACAGCGGTCAAATCCGAAAAGGACAAGGGGACGCTCGCACGAACGGTTTGCAGACATGCCAACAGGACGGGAATGGTCTTCCGCCTACGCGTGTCAATTCGAACAGTCTTGTGTTCCTGCTGGGTGACTGCTGGATTCAGTCGTCATCCTCAACGTCCTCCACGTTCTCTGCTGCCAACCCATCTTCATCAACGGGAATGACACTCTCTGTGCCTCCAGGTTCAATGGAGGGGGAGAGCCGCCGAAGGGCCTACATCTGCAGCGCCTCGGATACTCGTGGATCTGGCACTGTCGCTGCTATTCTTCACATGAATGAGAAGGAAGGCGAGACGCAACGGCGCAGTACAGAAGGCGACGTGGAGACACCACGGACACTGCGAGGGAAGATACCTAGCTCTTATGCTGGAACTGTACCACCTTCGACGGCATCGTCGGCATCTCAGTCGCCTTCTGTTGCCTGTCGGAGTACCCCTTTCGCAGTGCTTATTTCAAACCTTCCCTCCCCCTACGTGAATTTACTGGAGCCCTGTACAATATCACTTTCCTGTTCCGCACGGCTTTCTCCTGTCCAGTGTGACCACCGTCCGTCTGGCCCCGTTCTTGCATCGGGCCCTAGTGCTCCTCCTCTGTTGGGGCCATGGCCTTCTGTGCCGCCAGCATCGGCGGTTGTCTTCCGTGTTCCGGAGGCGTCGTGGTATTCATCACGATGCCTGTTTCATACATTCCCGCCCGACGCGGCAGACTCACTGTTTTTTGAGAAGCCGCAACAAAAGCGGGAAAACGCAGCTGTGCGATCCCATTGGAATGCGGCGTCGTCTCCCACGGAATGCATGGGGAAAGTAGGCGTCACTACTGAATTACATGTCTCTCCCATTCGCGTCAGCTGTGAGAGTTTGCGAACATTCCACATCCTTCTGATTTTCTTCTTTGTTGTCGAACAACAGCTGATGCGGCTTCACAAGGCTGTGGAGGCGTTTCGCTCTATACGCGAGTGTCCGCATGACAGTACCGTGCAGCAAGCGAATACACCGTGGACACACGGTAGACGCAGAGTGAGACGCCCACAAGAAGACGAGGCCCGATGCTCGAGCCACCTTGCTGCCCAGCCGGCTGAAGAACGACGATATGTGATGACCGTCAAAGCAAAGCGAAAACGCAGGGACGACAATCGTGTGTGTGGAGAACTGCATGGAGGAACCTCCTCCGGGGAGGACAGCTCCGCCACAGTGATCCCGGCAGCACAATCAACATTCCGCCTCGGAAACAACAACCTCCAGGCAAATGCTCCAGACGGAAGCTACTTCGAAGAGGACGACGAGCTTGAAGATTGGCTAGACAACAGAGGGAGGAGCTGCAAGGAAGGAAACGGATCACCTGGAGAACACCTCTTTAAACAATTGTGTTGGCCGCCTTCTCATTTCACTGTGCAACTGGACAACGTTGACATTATACTCCCTTCCATTGCTTGTTTCTCTGAGTGTGTTCTGCTTGCGACCTCTCAACCAACAAATGCGTCGTCTTCGTATCGTGCCTCTGCGCCTATCCAGCTTTCGCTTGGCTGTGTGACGGTGCGTCACTCGCAAACGATGACCAGGAATCAGGCATCGGCCTGGTCCCTGACAGACAATACGAATGACCCAGACGAGAGCCGCAAGCCGAGAAACGACACGGCTCCCTGCAGAGTCTTGCGGATGCGCGGTACAACGGACGCGATAAGGAACAACGAGCTTGCGAAGGTCCTCTCGAGCGTGAACGTGGACATGATTGAGTTTTTCCTAGAGAGAGGTTCGCTATCCGCTGGCAACGCGGGAGTTCTTGTTTTCGATCTAGACGAAAACAACGGGGAACAAGTAGATCAAAGCAGAAAGCATGAGGCGGACCCTCAGGTAACAGGAAGGTTTCCGGACCATCTTAGTCCTTCCCATCATAGGCAGGGCGACACGGCCGAAACGGGAAACGAAGGCCGCGAGTCCCCTCCAGCGTTCCTCAGCGTACGCGTGTCCCATGAGCGGCCAATGTTCCGGGCAACCAGTGGATGCCTTGGCAACTCGGCCGGTCGTCGCGGGTTCAAGGCTGTAGAGGGGATTGAATCGCCAACAGCCTTCACCGTCATCCCAGGTGATGAAATGCGTTCTATTCAAGGCCACTGCTGCTCCATACAGGGCGTCATGAAGGTGTCTACACTTCTTAAAGGCGCGACGTCGTTTTTGCGGTTTTACCAGGCTGTACATGATGCCGTACGGCAGTTGCACAGCTGCCCGATGGACGTATACATACACAGAGAACGAGACGACGAGACGACCGAAATTGGAAGACAGTCAAATATCACGGAACACGCGCATGCCTATAGATCCCCAGAACGGTCACCGAAGCCGCAGTCGGGGGTCCAGCGCCAGCGTGAGTGTAGGTGCTGCGTACGGCCCTCTAACAAGGTCACAGTTTGTGGCGTTACCCCTGTCCTCTCAGAGAGTCGATGGCCCGCGGTACCGTCTCTGACAACGAGTTTCTCCGTCAGGCGTTGCTTCGTGATTTTCTGCCGGAACGACGTTCCTGACCCAGGAGCCGAACACGTACGAGACGGTGCCGGCGAGGGCAAATGCCGTTGCATTGGTTCGAGGAGACCTCGACTGAGCCAACGGCATCCCATCTCCGCATCGGCAGGTTACCGGGCAGCTGAACCACACAAGGATGAGGCAATTGCCCTCCTGCTTGAGGCCGTTGTCGTCGCGACGGCCCCTCATGAGTCTCGATCTTATGCTTCACAGTTCGTTACCCTCTCGAGCTCTACGCGAGCACCAGTGACCCTGCTCTCACGCTCGTCATTATCTAGCTTGCACTCTCGTTCCGCTCGGTCGTCACTTACCGCCAAGAGATTCGGTGGTTCCTGGTTTTCGTCCACAGTTTTCCTTTCATCACGCCATGAAGACCACCCATCGTCGTCGTGTTCGGCTCCTCCCCCTTCTTCACCCCCTCCTGAGCAAGCCACAGCGCATGGCGTTGCTACGTCGTGTGTCGAGACACCACAGCACCAGGGTGACTGTTACCTCCCTTCCGCTGCCAGTCATCATCCAGCGCATAGCCCCGATGATAAACCCCCGTCCCCGGGACAACACGATTCGATTGCCGACGACATGGTTAGGCAAACGCTTCCAGAGTATCTTGAGTCTGTGAGCGCATCGGAGCAATTCTGGAAATTGTCGGCAGAGTCCTGTGGTATCTTTTCATGTTGTCCTCGGCTGACGTCGCCGCGTTACATGATAACCACCGAACGGCGAGAGGGTGGTAAGCGTGGCACTCGCCGAAAGGCGCCTAAGGCCAAACTGACAAGGGCGTCGTTGTCCTCAGCCCGGATGCTGCAATCGGTGTGTGTTTCGTCTGTCCATTCTTGCGATCGTTTCCGGTATCGAGAATGTCAATGGGCGAAGGTGCCCATTGTGGCACCTGCTCACCTGGAGGTAACAGTTTCCTCATATGTGGTGCAGCGCCGCCGCAGCTGGCCGAGTTCTGCCCCTCTCCTGGGCATTTTGACAGACGCTTGCGATGGAAACATTGAGAATGACGATGGAGGGGCGAGGGATGTGATAGGAGAGCAAGACAAATCGGAAGACGAGGGAGAAAGGACAAATTCTCCATTGGACATGGTGTCGTACAACGAATTGAATTTCGACTGTGAGATATCGTCCATTAGCGTATGGAGCAGCGCTGCAAAACTGCGGATGGTCGTTGACATTCTACAGAGTTTCGTTCCTCGAACTGCAGCTTGCCCTGGAAGCAAGCAAGCGATTCAACAAACACGGGTAGCCGACGTTGGTTCGCTACCACGAGGCTCGGCCGCTCCGTCCCCTTCATGCTCCACTCGTTCATGTTCCTCTGCGTCCTGCTCCTCTACTGGCGCAACGTGCGGATGCGGTGGAGAAGCAGGTAGCGATGGCACAACATTCGTACTCGTGCCCTACCTTCTGTTCTTACCTGAGAACTTGCTATTAGCCTCTGCGCCTCCAACTAACAGCCCAGCGTTTGCAAGAACACTTTCCCAAGAGCGCGACCACACTTCTCAAGAGCCAAGTCAGGCACTGTCGAAGGGTCAGACGCCGTCCGTTGACGTCTCTTCAAACGGTACCGCCTTTTCCCAAACAGCCAGGGTCAGGAGTGCTCCAGAGACAACCCGCCTGCCAGGCGACGCGGCGCCCGTCGTGCGTGCCCCAGACGAAGTGTACGGGATCAAATTATCTCTCCTTTCTGCTCCTGTTTCACAAGGCACCTCACCGGCAAACCCGATGAAGAATGAGCCAGTCGACATCTGTCGGCGTCTTCGTTCTCTTCAGGCTCTGTGCTCCTGTTCTTCTCGTGCGCAAGCGGAGACTGCGGAGACATGCAGTGCGCAAGATGGCAGTGTGGAGCTCTTTGTGTGTCTCGACCAGCCAGCCGCCATCTTGCATGCGGAGACGTTTATTGCCGAGAGAGAGTCGAAGTGGGGACAAAGGGTAAACACCTTGCCAAGTCGAAGTTCCCACACGATCGGGAAGTCGGCGACGGACGACAGCGGAATTCAAGAACGTTCTTGTTTTTGTGGCAACCAATGTCGATGTGTGAATGCCTGCGGGCGCCGGATGTCCTTTTTTACCATGGAACATGGCAATTCCTCTAGGCGACAAGCATCTGACAATGCCACGGGACAGAGGCCATTAGGAAGTCAAGAATGCTGGGAGGCGGACTGCGAATCTGGTGTGCCCCTACGCGGGGTCTTCACGGACGACCACAAGGAAGAACAGGCAGACCCCTCTGTTTGGTCTTTACCACCAGACCACGCTTTGGTGCCGTGGCATCTGTCGCACGTTGAGGCACTTGACGAGCTTCGTCAGGAGTTTGTTTCTGTTTTGGATTGTTCCAGTTTTCCACCATCTCCGCAAGGGTACACCTGTGCTGGTCTGCCATTGCCGGCGTCCTCCTACACGCATAACAATGTTCTTTTCCTTTCTCGGCGACTTCGTGTGCGTCTCTCCCAGAGAGCGTACTCCACTTCGTCACAACGTTTATCGGCTTCCGCAACCTCCTCGTCGGCATCGTGTTTGTTGCCTCCAGCCATTGGCTGTTGTTTTGTGCTCCGGCTGTGGGCCGCAGTACCTCTACGGTCGTCTCTCTACTGTACGTCTGTCCTTGTGCGTTCGGGTCATGCGTCCTTGAAATGGCCATACGATGCTGGCACGTCGCTGTCGTCGTTTCCAGTCTCCGTATCTCCGTGTCATTCTTCCTCTCTGCCTCCACCTGCCTACACGGAAGAGCCCCTCATTGAACTGACTGCTAGAGATGCCATCATCGCGTTTTCTCATGCCTCCGGAGAGACGTCGATAGGCTCGCGTTCTCCAAACCACAGCCACTCATCTCCACTCTCACCCTCCTCCTCCCATTACTCTTCGTTCACGTGTCTGTCTCCGCGTCATGTTCCAACGGCAATAACGCCGGTGTGCGCGCCATACGCCAAGTACATGGAGCCGTGGCGGAGAGATGGTGCGGGCCTCAAGTTGCGAGTGAGCCTCGCGGGTGTCGCTGCCCACGTGTTTGAGGCCCGCACACTTCTGCCGCTTGTCGTCCTGCGCCCGTGTTCACTGGTGGAGCTTGTCTACTGGGCGAACGCAAAGAACAGCGAAACTAATGTTATTGCACGTTATATCCGAAAGGAACTGAAGCGCGCTTCGCATACGCAAAACCGCGACCCGATCATTGAGGAAGCCGGAGAATATGAACGGCTCCGGTCTTGCTTATCAGCGTCGCCTCCGTCATCTTGCGGCTCCTGTGGCGCGTTAGAGAAGACGCCGGTTATAGAAACTGGCAGCTCGGCATTCCCTGTGTGTTTGGACGAGATTCTTGTTCTGCCCATGTCACTGCGGGATGAGGGGCTAGCTCTCTCAGGAGTGAAGCTGAATGTGCCTGGCAGAGTCGAGTTGATTTTGGATCCGTACCGCCTCTCCCGGACCCTTCAGGCCGCGTGGATGATATATTCCGCGGTCACCGCGCTTGCTGAGCCTCCTCCTACAAGTGGCTCCGTTGTTCCTCTCGCTGCGTCGATTACTCAGGCTGACCCTGGAACATCAGAGGATCCCAAACAGATAGAACCTCGGCATGAAGGGATGCAACCTTCCTCCGCAGTTTTGCCTGCAGACAGATGTGAAGCAGTGGACGCAATGGAGACTGAGACAGGAGCGCAGAGGGGGACGCGACAAAGCGACCACACTGCGTCAGACTCAGTAGGAGGGACGAAATGCAGCGGAACATCGATACATCGCCAAGCTAACGGTAACAGAGGGCTGGAAGCTAGTGGAAAGGAGAAGGGAACAAACTCATGCAAACAGCGCAGTTCGAAATTCCTTCAGCGGGATTATCCTCTTTCTCCTCGTCTTCCTTTGATAATTCATAATCTTCTGCCGATTGAGGTCGCTATCCGGCAGGCCGTTTTCCCTCGTCCCGTGTCTTCTACACGGTCTCAGTCCTCAAGCACACCAAACTCCGTGCCGCTCCTCGTCGAGGCAGGAAGCTTCGGTTGCCCCATCTGGTCGCCCCCTACTGTCTCGGTTTTCTCTGAGGCCGAGCCGCAAGTGCATCAGAGCAACTCTGCAAATGAAAGAGAAACGAGGTGTCCTGGTCAACAAGCAGGCGCTCTCCCACTTCCTGTCGCTCTGCAACATATAGGATTTCAAATTGCATCGGCAAGCGTCTCTGACAAAGCATGTACGGATGCAGCTCCAGGGGAAGCAGAGGTGTGGACACGGCCGGTTGCACCGGATAGGATCCTCAAATCACGAACAGGTTCTGTTGCTTGGGTCCGGCGCGAGCTCTGCTCTCTGGTCGGTTCGGCGTTCCATTCTGCTTCGTCGTTTGGTGGCGACAAGGCGGGGCGACACAAAGCGGGTCAGGAAAGCTTAGGCGGTCAGATAGAAGAAGAGGAAGGGACCAGTGGCTCTGGGGGGCCACGAGCTGGAAGTCTACAACCCCCGCGGTGTGAAAACGGAAAGGCCGAGAATCTGGCTGGGGGAGACGTGGCGTCGACTGACACGCAAATCACCTACAGAAAAAGGAACATGCCCGTGATATCCGATCAGATAGACACCAGGGCAGGTGGGAGAGATGATGGGTTGCCGTACTGTTGCCAGCGTCCACTAGGCTTCGGTTACCCGATCTTTCTTCATCTGGTTCGTGTCAATCCCCTCCAAATCAAATGTACCATTTATCCGCCTCTTATGCTTCATTCTGGCGTCTCCAACCTGCTGTTCAGCTGTTGTCTAAGGCCGCTGTGGAACAGACAAGAGGAGGGGAGCGAGCGCAGTGCGAGTCACGAAGAGGAGGAAAGACGAGACGCGGTGAGAATCAAAGCGACAGTGAAAGAGACAGTTAATCAGCGCGGTGGCCTTCTGCCTCCTGTGATATTTGCGCCTGTGCATCATGGGGAAGAGAAGGAGGGAGACGACGAAGACGAAGGCAACGCTGATGCAGGAGGTGAGACAACAAGTCTACCGTATACACTCAATATTGAAAGCCCACCTGGAACGGATGAGACCGACGCGAGCGCCTTACCTTCCGGCTTTCCACCTGGATGCCTCGCCCTCACCCCCAAATGTTCGTGGGCCAGCATCATGATACCGGCGGTGCCCGTAGATTCGCCTTCCTCGTACATGTCGTCTTCTTCTCATTGTCCTCCTTCGCGGCATGTTTCAATAGACGTGGCTCTCAGTCTTCTGGCGGCCCCCTCAAACGACCCTCTGCCTGTTGGCTGCAAATCGCGATGTCGCGTCCACTCTGCGGAAGGCGACGAACAGGCTTCGATGGTCGTGAACGAGACAACGGTTCAGACACAAAATCGTACGGGTCGTAATGAACGACCAGTCTCTGGCTTTTGTACTTTCTCAAAGGAAATCCTTCTCGTATTGAATGAAGGTGAATCGACCGCGGATATCGCATCCACCGATACGGCTCGCCCACGGGCGTCTTGGTGGCGAAGGCAATTGACCGCCGAGTCCAAAGGACGGAAAGCCGAAGGACACGGGTGCTCTTCAGGTCCCTGCCAGTTCGTCCCTTTTCGTTGTGGGCACTTAGACGTACCGGTCTGGCGTGGTCCTACTTCGTGTTCTGCATGCTGGGTAGACAAGAATAAACTTGCTGGAGAATCAGCGAAGGGCAATACGGACGACGGTGTACACTCAGCGTGTGCCCGAAGACCGACGTGCGGGACAGAGGCAGGGAGAAGAAACATTGCCGTGTACTGTTCCGTCCACGATTTGGAAGAGTTCCTACCTCTATCGGAACACAGCGTCAGCTGGCAGAGAGAGACAACCAGTGAGGCGAAGAGGTCTCAAAGTCCTCTGAAATTGTCGACACATCACTGGCCGGGTGCGGCTTGCTTTCCTCGCGTCGTCTTCATTTCCCCCGGTCTACAGGTCGTGAACGCTTCTGACTGTGACCTCTGTTGTGTCATCGAAGGCTTCGGAGGCACAACACTTCTTAGGCCTTGGGAAACAAATGAGGTAGGGATAGAGATGTACTCTGCGTCCATGTTTTTTACCGCCGGTGTCAATCTTTTTGCCTCAATCTCCATCAAAATATCTGCTCGCTCTCTTCCCCCAGCGGACTGTAAAGGCGTTGCCGGTTGTACCCCAGCCTTCTCCTGCATTGCAATTCGGTAAAGAAGCATCTGCTTTCTGCGTGTTCCCTCTTTCCTCTCCGTACAGTGATTTTGATTGTCCGCTCACTTGCTCGCCGCCTTTGCAAATGTTGCTTCCGTAACTTCTCCTTCCTTTGTTTCCATCCTGTTTCGAACGGCGTGTTCCTGTATGGTTGGGGTTTGTTTCGTGCTGTTCCACGAATGCATCCGTAATTGTTTATCGCCCCTGCCGTTAGGTACTCTACTTTGGATATTGTCGTTTGTATTCTTACGTGTGTACACCAGCAACTGCACAGACCCGCACACTGTTTTTCTATTTCACGTCACGTATAGGCTGCGTTCTGTAACTGTTCACTGTCAGTTGCTACGCGCCCCTATCCGCAGTTACTTCCACATCACATAAATCTTGCGTTCGACCCCTTTTCAGGTCGACATCCCCCTGGAAGACACACCCGATGAAGAAGGTTCTTCACGTAGTCTACGCTTCTTTCTGTTCGAGCCCTCCCCGCATCCCATGTCGCCGTATACTTCCTTCGCTACTACAAGCTCTTTTGCGTCGTTTTCTTACACGTCTGATCGAGAAGGTGGGAGGCCCCCGGTGAGTGCGGCTTTGCTCGAATGCGAATCTACAGCCGGTTCGCTCAGACCATTCGACCGTCCTTCGCCGTGCGGCGGGTCGCAGGCATCACTGTCCGCGTCCTCGTGTTCCTTTTCGCCTTATTCGATTGCTGCGGCAAACCGGTATGCGGCCAGCACTGACATTCCACAGACGCGTTCATCAGCATTATTTTTCCAGACATCAGAAATCTTATCTTTCAATACAACAGCTTCTCCTTCTTCATCGCCCTCTCGCTGGTCTTCTTCTCAATCTTCTGCCGGCCAACTGAAACGACACACCGAGCAGATGGAGGAGGAAGCTTCTTGCGCCAAACCCGCTCCGGTTTCGTTGCGTGATTCTCTATCGTCGAACAAGCCGCGAAGATATCAGCTGCTATGCAGGTCCGTGTTCTGTTCGTCATCTCTGCGCCCGCTTCGCTGCTATCTCAGTGCGCCGTGGATCATTCGCAATTTTTCCCCCCTCGGCCTTGCTCTGCGTGGCGTTTCTGGGTTCACTCTCTTTATCCCTCCATCGTTCGCCCCAGCATCTTCATCTTGCTCTCAGCATTTCTTCTTGGGCGCAATGGAAGGCAAGAAGAAAGGAATGCAGGAGGCCGGACCGTGCGAAACGTGCACACGCAAAAAGGCTCTTGTAGAGGAACATCCGCCCTCATCCGTGCTGCTGCCCCAGCCCTCGTCCTCGTGTGCAGTTGTGTACTCTACAGAATTGAGCTGCATGCAAGGTGATCCGAATCTTCCTCTTACAGCCTTCTTTGGTGTTTCTCTGCCTCGCTTTCCACTCGCTGGCTGTCTGCCATCGTCTCTTCCGGAGTCTTTACCTCCACAGTGCCAGCAAGCAGAGGTGGAACTAGACGGGAGTCAGGCAGCAGGTCCGGAGCACTCGGACGTTCCCCTCGCACCTTCGCCTGAAGCAGCGGCGTATTGCTGGAGTCAAGGCAAGCCACAGATGGAGCAACCACCAGAAGACAATGTGCTGAATCGGGTGACACCAGCAAATGATTATGGAACGGTTCAGCGTCCGCCGACTGCCGTCAAGCTGAAGGCAGCGGAAGCGTCGGTCTTCTGGACGCAGACGCTCCAAATCTGTGCAGTTCGAGAAACTACTCGAGTGACTGTTCCGCTCTTGTCCTCGTCTGGCTGTACCCACGGCGGGACGAGTGAACAGCCGCCACTGTTCTGCAACCATCCCGAGTATCACCGGTGTCAAGAAACTGTGAGGGGCTCTCCCGATACTCAATCAGTCTCCACGTACTCGTTATGCTCTCCATCATGTGAGAGGCGATGCGTCGCGTCCCTTCCGTGTGCATCTTTTCTAGTCCATGTACGCCATCTTTCTCCATCTTACGAAGCCTGTCACCCGGTTGTTGTTGTGGACATCTGCCCGCCTGTCCGTTTTCGCAACGGGACCCCGTACACCCTTGGCATCGCTTTAGGCGGCAGTGGGGCGTTGACCCCAAGTCAAGAAGTTAAGAATGGATTGGGCCACCTAGGAGCGTCCACGTCACATCTGGTGCCCTCAACACCATTGTCCAGCGAGCAACGCCAGAGCTTACTAGGAAACGGGGGCGACGGAGAGAGGCGCGAACAGCCGTTGTGCTCCGCTGATTTTGGATCGGCAACGTCTCGAGCGCAACCAGCTACTGTTATTGTGGACCCTCGTGCGCTTGCCACATATCACGCCATCGCTTGCTCAGCTTCCCCTCAGAGTCTGGTGTTTTCAGAGCCGACGTTTCGTCCCTCAATTGACGCGGATCCCACCACTACGAGGACGCCGAGTCGCGACCATCTTCAGACGATTGGACAGGAGGCTTTCCGCTGCACTCTTGGACCAGGCTTGTCTGTTTGCCCACCCGCCGGCACGGCATCAGCTGCCTTGTCTCTACGTTCGTCGCGAGAGGGAACAAAAGAAGAGAAAGCGTTCGGAGTACAGAGGAGAAGCGAGGACGGGGTTGCGATCTGCATTTTTCCGTTTGCAGCGGCAGCCATCATGCACAGCCTAGGTGTACGTCTTTGTGGCCACAAAGGGCAGCTTCCGGTTCTTCGAGACATCGTTGCCTCTGGCGCGAACCGACGAGCTGCGGTTCCAGTTGATGGTGAACGATGGTCACCCTCGTTCTGGTCGACTGGCTCGGATGTGCGTCCGTCTCCCTTGTCCCCTCTTTTCCATTCGGGCGTGCAAGAGGCACAGGCGGAGGATGACTGGGATCGCCTGTTTGCCGATGTCCCTTTGCAACTGCATGTTGCAGATCTAACAGGCTCTTTGCTTTCTCCAGACTCTTCGGTTGCCGGCACTGAATTCATGCATGATGGCACCAAAATGCAAAAGCAGTCGTCACTTCGACGTGCGGCTTCACTCCATCTTGCGGATTCCGGAAAAACGTGTCATTCTGTTGCCCGCGGTTTGCTTCCCTCGTCCCTTTCTTCTGCTGGCACACCTCATTCGTCCCTCCCTTGCGCTTTCTCCTCTTCTTCACGAATCGTCACGCGATCGATTTCGGCTGCTTCGCATTGCCCTTCGTCGTATAATCTCTCTCCGTTGGCTTCAGCGAATGCAACAGGTAGAGGTGGTGGAGAGGACGTCAGTTGTTTGCGAGCTGCGCACATCCGTCTGCCTCTTCTGTGGACGCCGAGTGTCTCGCTACGCTTTCGGGAAGGTCTGGGCTTAGGTGGTGTGCCTTGGCCCAGAGCGGACAGCGCACAAGAAAAAAGCGACGGAGCTGGGCCGAAGAATACGCAACCAATTTGGGTTGCCGGCGGGTGTGTTCGAGATGCCCTCCTCCTCGTTAGACGGTCGTGGCTCTGTTCGTATTCAGCCTCTTCGTTTCCGGCCTCTCGTCCGTTTGAAGGCGCACCAGTTAACATGAATCTTCTTCCTGCTCTGTGGGAAGCAACGCTCCCATTTCAGACGCAGGTGAATCATCCATCATGCACAGAGCTTATCAGTTTTAGTTTTGGTTTGCTCCGTACATCTGGGGAAATTCTCATCGACGTCTTTTCTTCCCCATCACCTTCTCCAGTCACGGTTATCAACCGCACGCCGTTTCGTCTAGCTCTCTCCTCTCTCCTTGTCTGGCAAAGGGGGCGAGTCTCGAAGGATACTTTGTTTTCCCGGTCTCTCGAACGCCTGGGAAGTAAAGTGCAGAAGAGGCACAGCAGCGACGGAAGCAGACGCATACGGCGAGAAGACGACGAAGGAGAAGGGGGCAATTTCTCGAGGACGTTCTACAGTGCAGGAGAACACCGGAAGGCGTCACAGTCTGCACTTCTCCCCAGCGTACCTGTGCTGGAGATCCCTATTCCTCCCGGTGAGCAAGCAAAACTCCCCTGCTCCACGCTCCGCTCATTTCGCATTTTTGATGACTCTAGCAATACCGAAACGTTTCCGCCTGGCGACGTGCAAAACCCGGGTAACCCGAAGGAGCCAGTTGGCCTCGACTTAGATGCGTTCAAGAAGGAAAGCGAGACAAACGCTCCATGCATTCCACGAAAGCGAAATGCTGAGGAGCCAAGGGCAGAGCCCACGGCGGCACCGGATTGCTGCACTACTTCGAATAGTAATAGCGTGTCTCACGCTTCATTGGAGGAGCGGCTGGCGCATGAGTTCGCGCGTCCACCGTGCGGTGCAAGCGATATAAGCGGAGACGAGTCCAGCACCGACGATGCTGCGAGCCACATCGGAGGACGGACAGAAGCACTCACGATTGGAGGTTGTTGTCAGGACTCCCGCGAGGCTGGGCAGCTTTCGCGCGGCGCGTGTAACGCACGCTCGGGCTTGCAGAGCACTATAGGTCTCCGAATATGTGCGATTGTGGACCGAGAGTCGTTCCCGTCATCTGAGGGTAAGCCGAAGGTTCTAAGAGGCAGACACTCGCCAACAACAAGTGAAAACGAGCATACGATTGGTATGCTACCTCAGATCAGCAGTGCGCTATGTGCACCCAACTCCGCCATGTGCCTGACCCCTGTCCGCTCCGTTATGAGTTCAAAAAGCTGCAGCAACTGAACGAAACTGAAGTAGCAGAACCGTTGCGTCTTCCCCCGGAAGAGAGATGCACATATGCGCTGACACCTCACTGAATGCAAAGTGTCGAATGGCCAGCTAGGGACCACAGACTATGACCCATGTTAAGGTCCTATGTAATTATATGTCGCCGAAAACGCTGTGGTCTGTGTGGATTAGTCAACAGACAAACGGTAACGCCTATCCAGCTTTTCCCCCATTTACCAATTGGCGGCTGACTAATATATAGCGGACAGGATCAGCTAGACTGCTCTGATGATATCGACTTGTAGTGCCATCAAAGGGTGGCGGTGACGGTCGCGATTGGCGCCTATTTCATGTACGCGCAGCACCAGAGTTCTTCATATGTCGGCTGCCGTGGTGGAACCCAGGTGAACTGTATTCCCTTTAACAATGTCTTCCCGGTGTACTCTATGTTGTCTCGCACGACCTCGCTCTGTTCTTGTTGTCCTTGTTGTCACAGCGCCATCATCGTATGTATCCAGACCTTCTAGTTCCTGCTCAACCAATGAGGGTTTTATGTCTCAGCTCTCGTCCACACTTCCTCCTTTACTTCACGGATCGTCTTCCGTTATTGGATTCTGGTCTCCGTTTCTCCCGCTCTGCTCTTCCTCTACGCAACGCTTCCTTGTTTCCACTCTTCCTGATGCATTTCTTTCTTTTCTCCACACCTTCCTCCAGCGGTATCAGGCTAGGCCGATTGTATCCTCTCCGTACTTGCCGGTGTCGTCGTCTACGTCAGACGTCGTGTCAGCGGTCTGTCCGCCCCTGACAAACTCGTGTTCCTACTTATCTCAAACGGATTTAAGAAAACGATCCCTATCGCCACCTCGCGCTTCAGCATCTTCATTCCCATCTATGTCTCGGCAGTCGCAAGGTGGTCATAAGCAGCAGCGATGCCAACTTCTGAAGAGCATGAAGGGAATAGGTTCGCGATCGCTGTTGCTCCCGCCCCAGCTGCTGCCCTACCTCGACATGGCTCCTTCAGAGGAAGAGTCATTAGGCGGTTGTATAATTGTCAGAACGGAGTACACCGGTACAAATACATGCCTAATATGCGATTTCGTTACTCTCCCAGCACCGCTCGTTTGGCAAGCCGCGATGCACCCTACCTCGACGTTTTCGTCTCTCAAAGGTCCCGTGTCAACTTCGACACCATCACCACTGTTGTTCCCCTCCTATCGCCATCATATCCCTTCTCTAATTCTCGCGACCGGCAATGCCAGAACACGGTCACCGAATGCAAGGAATGCAGTGCGGGAGGAGGGAGGCGAAGTCGGGTCTGCGAGTTTCCCTGAAAGACAGGAGAAAAACGAAAGCCGGCAAGTGTCTAAGGTTTCCTCTGGGGTGCAGTCGTTGGTGGGAATGTCATTTGACACTGAATCTGCTACGGGAGCACCGACCCTTGAGGTGTTCCTTCTTAACGTTATTCGTTCCTGGGAAGATGCTGTGAAGCGCATTGTAACCAGAGAGACGCTGGCTTCATTACTTCGCCAGGGAGGGCCGCGAGCAAGCGAGATGAAAAAGGGCCGTGGCCCCCAGGCTCCACGAACAAGGCCGGACTCAGGAGAAAGAGT
This sequence comes from Toxoplasma gondii ME49, assembly GCF_000006565.2. NCBI lineage: Eukaryota > Apicomplexa > Conoidasida > Eucoccidiorida > Sarcocystidae > Toxoplasma > Toxoplasma gondii. Next base: position 2,358,429 of record NC_031474.1, on the reverse strand, counting down.
AGGGAACGAGGGAGACGAGGAAGAAAAGGAGATGCGGCGACAGGGAAGAGAAGGGAACAACAGCACTTTCTGCACCTCGAAGGAATTTTCAGTTGCTCTGCTTTCACATTACATCGAGCGTTCGCACAGTAGCTGGAAGCGTCAGTTCCAGTGCGAGATATCGATTTGCGAACTGGTGGGACATTTTCTTCTTGTGACATCATCATCGGAGGTGGTGGTTAATAAGAAGGGAGAGGGAGATGTCACCGTTGACAGCTGGCGTGTGGGAAAAAACGTCTCGGTTATCCACCTCACCAATTTGTTTTATGCGACTTGGACTTGCGAGCGTTTCTCTTTCTGGCCTTCGTTGTGGTCGCGAGCCCAACGCATTAGTCACTTCGCCTCTCTCTCGTCTCTAGGCGTTCAAATCTTCGCCGCCTCTACGACCGGGGAGCTCACCGATCCACGGTCGTCCTCTTTTTTTCGGCAAGTGCTCTCATCCCCTGCCCTTGCACTGTTTGTTGCATTCCGCAGTGCGTCTGAGTCGATCGGCTTGTTTAATGGGGAACAAGAAGGTCAGAGCGGAAAGACCTCCGATGTTTCGCCGACTTGCCTAGGCATGACTGTTCGTCTTCGCGTAGGCGAGAGACAGACGGCGTGGAGAGAAACAAAACGAGGAGAAAAAGACATGACTGAACAACAGCCGGCTGGCCTAATCGTCGTCAGAGTAGATGATCACCTTCTGCGCCTTCTTATGTCATATACAAAAAGGCTGCGCCCTCTTCTGCGTGTCGATGTGTCCAGTTTTTGGTGCTCCAAATACTCTTTATCTGTGAAGGAGGCCACTCACACCACGGCTGCAAATCTACCTTCGTGCTGTTATGCCTCTTGCCCTTTTCATTCTCTTAATGCATTACCTCGTTCGCTCTCCTACGGCAATGCGTTCTGCATTGTTCGATCTCCGCACACATTTCGCTCATCTTGGAAGCGTGCGTTGATTGGGCGGCAGCTGAGTATGGATCACAATGAATCGTTCCTTTCCTCTTTCTGGGTCGTCCCTACTGATCTTCACTCTCTTCCTGCTGCCTTCGCTTCGTCGCCGCGACCGTCTCTCTCTGCCTCTTCTTCTGTCTTCGATTTACTAGTCGCCCACTCTATTTATGTATCGTGCATCCCTCTAGAAGTGTCTGGGCGCTTGACCTCGGCCGTATACATTTCGTTTTCTTCGCTTTCTCTTGATTTGCCTCGCCTCTCTCTGCGTCGGGCCGTGGCTCCACCATCCGTCGTGATTCAGGAGTTGTTGGCACACTACAGTGCTCTCATACTGCTTCGTCTTCCTTCCCTCTTTACATCCCTTCATCTCCTGGGGAATCCGAAAGAGGCAGCAAGACGCGTCAGAGAAGCTTTCGCGTGTATCATTGGCCGGCTTCGTTACTCCCCAGCGGATTCTCGTGAGCCTCAACTTGGCGCGTTGGGTGCCGCAGAAAAATTTTGCCTGCACGCCCTAGGTGTGGGATTATCTACTATAGGCGCTTTTGCGGATGCTGTGCGTCATAATCTCCCCCAGAGGACAGTGGACAAAGAGAAGGACTTCCTAGGTGTCGAAGACGTTTCAGACAATGAGAGCCATTTTGCGTTCCCTCCTTCTGGCAGCGATCCGTTCATACCACGGCGTCAACCAACAGTGAGGATAGCTAGCCGAATGGGCATGGTGAACCTCGGTACCCACGAAGACACGGGCGATGAAACAGATGGACAGTGCAGGTGGCCTGCGATAATGCGTCATTCGGACGCCATCGAACTAGAAAAGAGGGGACCAGAAGGAAACAAAAGATGGAAGGATTTGATTAAAGCAGGGAGCGCCAAAATGGTGCACCTCGCCACTCGGCCATTAGGCACTTTTCTAGGAGCAGTTTCGACTTTGTCTCATGCGTGCACGCCTGAACTGTTGAATGCCTCAGAAGAACGGCAACACTCTGTTCACTGTCAAAGATGTATAGGAGCCGTTCATTCTCTCTTCGACAGTGTCGACGTCGGTTAGACATCTCCATCCCTGCTGGTCGTGCAGTTTCAGCTTCTTCTTCAAGAGTAAGCCTCAGTGTGGCGCCGGGACAGCCATCAGCATGAAGATTGGAATCCCGCCGAAGACCAAGAAATCAGAACTGAAGGAAACAAGCAACGACCGACGGGCGAGGCGACTTTGGGATAACAGTTGCGTGGTACAGAGAGGAAAGGGGAACAGACGAAAGGAGTAAACCGGTTGAGATGGCGCCTGCACATTTCTAGACGAGACCGGACGAGGTACATGACTTTCTGTTGTACCAGTGACCCACAGTTGTGTTATGACTATCACACTGAACGGCAAAAGTTCGCCTTCTAGATCCTTTACTGTCTTCATGGCCGTTGTCTCTTTCCCCTCATCTTTCTCTTCACCAGCTTTCCGATCCTTTCTGTTTCGCGACAGTCACGTCTTACCAAACTGAGGGGGACCTCTAGGTTTTGTTATGGAGGGACGCAACCGTGCGTGTGGACAGAGGAGCGGATGAACGACAAGGAAAGCGAGTGGCATAGGATGTGGATCAAGCAACGGCGTGGCCAGACGGCCACAGTGATCATGCGAGGCGTACAGGCACATGGGGGCGAGGGAGAAAAGGAACTGAGCGACGAAGCTAAGAGGCGAAACTCCTTGCCTTGAGAAACGTATTTTTCCTTGCAATACTCTCACATCCGATGATCTAGGGGTTTTCGTGTGGGGATGATATAAGAGCCTAATCGGACGTCGCAGGGCTTGGCCACGACTCCTGGCACCAGGTGCACCTATCCTGGGGACGATGAAGCTGAAGCTGTGAAGAGGGTTGAAACTACTCTGTCAGCTTTTTTGCATTTGTGGAGGGAAGAGGGCGAAGCGTGCAGCCAATCACCTTCAGTTTCCGGAAGTCATCGAGAGGATTTGGATGTTTTTCGTTCACATGTTGTCGTGTCTATCTGTTCTGGAAGTCAACTGGCGGATGCTCTCTGCTAGAGCAACCGTGAATAGACTTACCTGTGCGACTTGTTCTGGGAAGCAGATGAAACGCGTTTTTCAATTACATTCACTCGCGCGTTTCCTGTGAGTCCGGTTTTTGTTTCCCCTATTGCCGGTGAATCTATATGGACCAGGTAACTGACTTCTTGTCACGATGGCATGCAGTTAGGTAGAAATTCTCTGAAGCGAAAACCCCGGGCGTTGCTGGTAAACGCTTTGAGCCTCCGCGGGGTCGGGGCCTTCAAATGTTCATCTTGCGTTCAATCGTGTGTCTTCAAAGGCAGTACGTTCTGTCTGTCGTTTGGCCTTTCGTACTCTGGGACTTGCGCATGTATTCTCGTTCTTCGTTAATCGAAACCTCTTCTCCGGAAACGCTGTACTCTGAAGAGTTCATCAGCGCATGCCCCGAACTACCGGCAATACCACCATCACCTTTGCTGCCGCCTATGCATCCTGTGACATGCAACACGCTCCATAGAAAAATTGGATCGACCGCTGCCGCCTGAGTACGTCCCCCATTAAAATTTCATTTCCTGGGTAGTGGTTCTTCAGAATCGGAGAAGACGAAAAGGTAAAAGCGATGGGGTCCTAGGCTGTGCCGAGGATTCACGGTCAACACCTCGTTTTCTGGGAACATCGTTCGGTTTCGCTTCAGATAGAAGTCAAAGACAGCCTCGTGAAATCTGATGCTTCAGAAATCCGTCAGCAATGATTGAGATTCAGAGACAATGACGCTAGCTGATACAATTCTACCAGCAGTGGTTCGATGGTAAACAACCAGGACGTGCCTCCTGAAATATCGTGTTTAATAGGCGACATATCGACACAAAGAGTGCACAAGCAGTCGCAGATCCATTTCTTGCCAGCTTCAGACAGGAGGACGTCACACACCGACAAATGTGTAGACAGAGTGTTTAAATGCGTGTGTACCGCCTCCTCGTTTTGCGTCAACTGCTAGTTGCGGTTGTTTTAATAGCGCGTAGAGCGCATTTACGGATGTCCTCTGTTGAAGGCATTGTTGTAGGCTTTGGATCATAACTGGCGCCGTACTGTCGCCGAGACAGGTTATCCTGTCTGTGTCGTCTACATTGACACGAAATGTTTCGGCGGTTGAAACTGTTTCAGTGACGTGGTGGCGCGTATATCATGTCACTGAAATCTCAGGCTGAAGGTGAACAGCTGTGGTAGTACACTGTCACCACTCCGTGCCCATATTGCGCCGCTGGAACTCAGGGCAGCTTGCTCCGGACAAAGCTGAAAAACGGTCTCCCTTAGTTACCCAACATGTCAACATCGCGTCGTCCCTGCAGGGTCAGAATGTTAATAGCCGGACACACAGGTGAAACAGCCTACAACATTCCATCCTTCCCGTCGACACCGTCGACAACGCTACGCGGCGGTGGCCAAAGGCCACAGTGGCGTGCCCGACATCGCTCCCCCACTATTTGCTAACCGCCGAAAGCATTATCAAGATTCCTCTAAACGACCCTAGCACGGTGGAATGCTCACCGGCTGTACAGAGTCGGCCTTTCGTGGTTTGTTGAACGTCAAGGGTTGCGGCATCAAGGCGAGGACTAGCATTATCTGTCGACACGACACAAAATGAGCTCGGACAAGCGCTTGGTGCTGCGAAGACAACTGATCCTTCAGGGTCCCCTGTAAGCGTTCAGGTGCTTCCTCCCCTCGGCAGCAGATAACGGTAACATGGTTTAAGTGATGAGAGGTCGCGTGAGTTTCCGTGACAAGTTCCCTCACAGGGCATATCCATTCAAATTCCGCTTGAAAGCAAATGAGGGGTGACGAATCCTACAGCCATCGCTGGAGTTCTTTCCTCAAGTCACATGGTGCTCTGCGGGGCGCGTGCTTGTAATCCAATAGATGTAGTCAGTGTGGGTCTATTCAAAAAGCACTAGTTTCTCTGTGTTAACAAAGGTGAAACTGGGGAGATCTTCCTCGTCTCAGGTCCAACTACTCAGCACCCTTGTGCTAATCCACTTGGCGACCTCGCTTGTTCGTTCTTCAGTGCCAATCTAGTGGCCAAGATCAGCGACGGTGCACAGCGACCAGCTCGACCCATATTCAACTAGCGACGCGCTAGCTCGAGCCAGCGGCACGTCCTGTTGTCGGGAACTGCAAACGCCAAGGGAGCACCTTTCCCAGTCAGGGTACGCCTTCGGTTTTGTGTTTACACCGCAGCGGGCAGCATGAGCAGCAAACCCGCTTACGGCACGGTACGATGCACTTTTTGATTGTCCTCTGTGCCCTCACTCTCCCCCACACTAAACGGTGGCTTCATTTTTTCCAGTACATTTGCCAGTTTTCGTGTACTACACAGATATCGACCATGGGGCGTCAGCAAGCATCCTTTGCGTCGCGGATCATGTTGTGGCGTGGCTTCCTCATTGTGGTCACCTCTTTAACCGTGCTTGTTGCTGTCACTGACACAAGTGCATCTGCGGCATTCATGGCGGACGAACCACGTTCTGCTAGTCGCGATCTCGCGATCCCAGTCGGTGCACTTGAAAACGGTTCTACAGGTTTTAGTGACGGGGATGGAAGCGCAAGGGCCTTTACAAGGGCAGCCGTCCACTCTAAACGAAAAAACAGGTGCGGCTGGTAAGACACACCCACAAGGGCGAACTTTACCCATTTGTACTCATTGCCAAATCGAACTTAACCCATTTGTACTCATTGCCAAATCGTATCAAAATGCGTCTCCCCACAGGGGTTCCAAGGACACGCCTGTTCCGAGTAGCATCTGTAAAGCGTTCGTTATATGGGGATGTCAGCTACATCGCCGATATGCTTGCAACCAGCGTATAAACGCGGTCTGTCAGTTTGAGTCCCACTGTTCGTGTTTCCCGTGTCGGCATATGGTGTGCCGGCTCACGATATGGACAGAACTTGTGCCTTCCCGCTGGCCAGACCTTGTGTAGGATCTAGCTACGGTAGCTAGTGTCGTGTATGATCACAATGAATGTGAAGCGAGTGGGCTAATTTACCCTATTAAAAACGGCCTCCGTTGAAGCACGTTTTGTACCACATTCTGCTCGGCTTGTTGGGGGACTAGATAAGCAAGCTTAACTACCGCTCTGTTATTGACATACACACGTCAGGGTGCGAGCTCTGCGCTTGGTACGTCGCGCTTTAGATGCAGATGCCAGTTGCTACGGGTTTTAAACGAGGATGAACCAAGCGTAACACGAGGCAGTTGGTCGTGAGGGGCGTCTTGTGTTGCGACTTGCATGTGCGACATGGACAAAAGGTGTCACAAAAGTACAATCCTCCTGTAGGTATGCGTAACACGTATTTATTTCATGTGTCATGTTGCCCTTCAGCTCCCTGACGAGAAAGCAGAAACTCGCTGTAGGCGTGGTCATCTCGCTTGGAATGCTTCTGGCGGGATTTTTCATATACAAACGAGGTACGGCACCCGTGACCCCCTTTCACAATCAATCAACAGACATCACCGGCGTTTACAGGCCAGCGCACCGCCGTCTATCTCAGTCACAAATATTAAGATGTATGTCAGAAGCAGTCCCGTTCTCGTTGCCGGTTAACTGCCAGGATTCGGGAGAAAGTACGCACTTGTCTACGTGATACTGACACCGTACACAAAATAAGTGGCTTTTGGGTATCATCTCTCTTTGTTGCTATATTTGAGGCCTGACGCTTCGCGCACTCGGTTGTGACAGTGGGGCAGGACGCCCCGCTTTCAGAATTGTCACACTCGATGCGCGGTAGGGGTCTTTTGGTGCTTTCCCGCCCGGATTGAGAAACTGTCTATGGCTGCGATGTACCTGCTGCTGACAATCAGGCCAGTGAGTCTTGACACCACACAGCGAGTGGTCGCAAGCGGCCGCGCAGATTCGTGGAGAGCGTATCGACTTACCATGACTCGTAGGCAGACAGCGATTTCCCCAGCTCCAGTTCGGTACACAGGTCAAACGCCAGAGTCGAACGAAACGATGAGCTCACTGCAGAGAGAGAGTTTCGTTGTGTCAATTTCTTTTGCAGACGAGACCCGTGGAGTAAGCATCATGCACTGTGCCACACATGCACCTTCCAGACATGAGCCTCGGCAGTTTGTCGATGCTAGCCTCCATATATCCCATGACTGAGCACCTCTTCGTGGCTGCATTCTGCCCCGTTGCTGACACCCAGGCCAGTGAGTCTTAACACCACACAGCGAGTTGTCGCAAGCGGCCGCGCAGATCCGTGGAGAGCGTATCGACTTACCATGACTCGTAGGCAGACAGCGATTTCCCCAGCGCCAGTTCGGTACACAGGTCAAACGCCAGAGTCGAACGAAACGATGAGCTCACTGCAGAGAGAGAGTTTCGTTGTGTCAATTTCTTTTGCAGACGAGACCCGTGGAGTAAGCATCATGCACTGTGCCACACATGCACCTTCCAGACATGAGCCTCGGCAGTTTGTCGATGCTAGCCTCCATATATCCCATGACTGAGCACCTCTTCGTGGCTGCATTCTGCCCCGTTGCTGACACCCAGGCCAGTGAGTCTTAACACCACACAGCGAGTGGTCGCAAGCGGCCTCGCAGATTCGTGGAGAGCGTATCGACTTACCATGACTCGTAGGCAGACAGCGATTTCCCCAGCGCCAGTTCGGTACACAGGCCAACCCCAGAGTCGAACGAAACGATGAGCTCACTGCAGAGAGAGAGTTTCGTTGTGTCAATTTCTTTTGCAGACGAGACCCGTGGAGTAAGCATCATGCACTGTGCCACACATGCACCTTCCAGACATGAGCCTCGGCAGTTTGTCGATGCTAGCCTCCATATATCCCATAATTGAGCACCTCTTCGTGGCTGCATTCTGCCCCGTTGCTGACACCCAGGCCAGTGAGTCTTAACACCACACAGCGAGTTGTCGCAAGCGGCCGCGCAGATCCGTGGAGAGCGTATCGACTTACCATGACTCGTAGGCAGACAGCGATTTCCCCAGCGCCAGTTCGGTACACAGGTCAAACGCCAGAGTCGAACGAAACGATGAGCTCACTGCAGAGAGAGAGTTTCGTTGTGTCAATTTCTTTTGCAGACGAGACCCGTGGAGTAAGCATCATGCACTGTGCCACACATGCACCTTCCAGACATGAGCCTCGGCAGTTTGTCGATGCTAGCCTCCATATATCCCATGACTGAGCACCTCTTCGTGGCTGCATTCTGCCCCGTTGCTGACACCCAGGCCAGTGAGTCTTAACACCACACAGCGAGTTGTCGCAAGCGGCCGCGCAGATCCGTGGAGAGCGTATCGACTTACCATGACTCGTAGGCAGACAGCGATTTCCCCAGCGCCAGTTCGGTACACAGGTCAAACGCCAGAGTCGAACGAAACGATGAGCTCACTGCAGAGAGAGAGTTTCGTTGTGTCAATTTCTTTTGCAGACGAGACCCGTGGAGTAAGCATCATGCACTGTGCCACACATGCACCTTCCAGACATGAGCCTCGGCAGTTTGTCGATGCTAGCCTCCATATATCCCATGACTGAGCACCTCTTCGTGGCTGCATTCTGCCCCGTTGCTGACACCCAGGCCAGTGAGTCTTAACACCACACAGCGAGTGGTCGCAAGCGGCCTCGCAGATTCGTGGAGAGCGTATCGACTTACCATGACTCGTAGGCAGACAGCGATTTCCCCAGCGCCAGTTCGGTACACAGGCCAACCCCAGAGTCGAACGAAACGATGAGCTCACTGCAGAGAGAGAGTTTCGTTGTGTCAATTTCTTTTGCAGACGAGACCCGTGGAGTAAGCATCATGCACTGTGCCACACATGCACCTTCCAGACATGAGCCTCGGCAGTTTGTCGATGCTAGCCTCCATATATCCCATGACTGAGCACCTCTTCGTGGCTGCATTCTGCCCCGTTGCTGAAACCCAGGCCAGTGAGTCTTAACACCACACAGCGAGTCGTCGCAAGCGGCTGCGCAGATCCGTGGAGAGCGTATCGACTTACCATGACTCGTAGGCAGACAGCGATTTCCCCAGCGCCAGTTCGGTACACAGGTCAAACGCCAGAGTCGAACGAAATGGTGAGCTAAGTGTTGAGAGAGGGCTTGTTTTTGTGATGTCTTTGTGCAGCCAAAACCTGAAGTGTAAGGAGCATCATCATGTGCCAAAAATGCAGTAACTAAGGACGAATATCTACACTCTGCTGAGACTGACCCCCATACATCTCACGAGTGAGTGCAACTTTGTGGCTTGGATTTCCGTGTTGTTCACAACCAGACCAGTGAGTATTGACAACACGCAGTGGCTGGTCGCAAGTGGGTTTGCAGATTCGCGAGGAACGTATTGACTCATCGTGACACGTAGGCAGACAGCGATTTCCCCAGCGCCAGTTCGGTATACAGGCCGAACGGCTGAGTCAAACGAGATGATGGGATCACTTTGCAGCGAGAGTGTCCTTGCGCGATTTTGGTTTTGCAGCCTAAATTTGAAGAGTAAGGAATTGCAGCATGTGTACCACATGTAAAGTCCGGGCACAAATCTCGGCAATGTGTCCAGAAAGGTGTGGATATAGGCAGGCAGCCTGGAGGACGGGGTTGTCAATATCCATGTGCGTGGTTCAGTCAATATCTTATTCAGAAGAGAGACAGTACGCAAGGCTCCTGTTTTATCAAGAGATGACGGCAGTTGTGTCTCACATGTCCTCATCTTACGGGAGCTTGAAATGTAGTGAAGGTCTCTCCTCGCATCTCAGTACGGAAACATCAGACACAGTTAACGCTTGCGCTTGAGAAATAAGTTGGACTTGACGCCGACTGCAGACCAGTCAAACACTCGGCCACTCATGCAGAGAGAATGAATCCTCAAGTCATATCTTGGCACGTGCGACTAGATTTCCCAACTTGCGTCATTTTCCCGTTCCTCAGCGTTCGGCAGTTATCAGCAATGCGATCAGCAGCGTGCCTGAACTCTTCGCGTGTGGGGTGCCGTTGCAGGAACTAGATGAAAGTAAGGCTAGAGGTCTCCTATTGGCTCCACGTTACCAACTGAGTAGCTACGAGAGCCTTCGTGTGGGTAGTGAGGCCGGGCGCGTCGTCGAGTCGATGATTGGCTATCGGTAGAGTTGCGCCACTTTGTCACCAGGAATCATTCACTCTAATCAAAATAACGCATGATTCGCATAATTTTTTCCGTGCCACGTATGTGTTCGCATTTGCTGCGCTGTTGCAGTGGGCTACGGGTTCCCTTTGTAAGTTGCAGGATTTATGGGGCTTTTTTCTTCGGCGAAGGCCAGGCACAGATTTCGAGGGTGAGACTTATTGTTTCCTTTTTGTGGCAGTCCTTACTTTATGTCATGAGGGACTGATTTTTGCTACATCTTATTCGTGCGCACATAGTCACATTCACCTGTTAAAGTCGCCTGTCTCGCAGTTTGTCCCGAACGTATCGTCTACCCTTACCTGGTTTTTGACAGAATCGCGTGCTCTTGTTCGTAGGGTTCACGTTCAGGTTTTTATGTCTGCGTCAATGTATGCCGCCAACTGCTTGTTGACGAGCACCTTCCTTAAACGCGCGTTACCTGCCGTAACATTACAATATGCAGAAGCTTGGGGGCGTGGCGCAACAAAAGATATCACAGCGAGGCAATAGACGTTCCTTTATTGATGACGGAGACTTCCTCGAAGGCACTCGACACAATCGGGGCCGAAGTCTCGATGGCAGCTCATGACGGTTGTCTGTTTTTGTTATTTGTCCCCTGTGACGATATTCCACAGAGCAGGTCAGTCCTAGTTCAGCTGAGAGATGAAGCTGCTCATGTAGTTGTGAGAAACTGGTGGACACAGGGCATTATGGTGTGTTCAACGTGTTTTACCCCAGTGAAAGAATAAACAGTGAAATGCTATCTGTGCGTTTCAGTGTAACACAAACGTCCTGAACTAGCGGCGCGTACCCTTGCCGGTTTTGGTTATAAAATTCGCTTAATCGCAGGGCGAGGTAGAGGGACACCGGGGAGCGAACTAAACTACCTTGCTAGGTTTGCGTCCCCTGGTGGGAAATTGCATGCCCGACTTTGCACTGAGGCATACTTCTTCGCGGCTCCGTGGTTGAGATACCGGCCATTTGTTCTTACAGACGAGCAGGAACTGGAGCGGACTCGTACAATTTTGTTGGGTGTTCTGGACAGCCACAGTGCCTTTACTCTGCGCACTCGCTAGGGCCAATGTGTGCGGTAGAGAGTCTTTCAACTGCCTTCTGAGAGAGTTTTTCCTTCGGTTTATCTGATCTGTCATACTCTGCAGGTCCGCCGCCTCCAGTTCCCCCTCCTCGTCGGCCGCATCACTATGGAAACGTGCAGGGGTGAGTTTCGCCAATATTACTGCGAGAAACACACACGTTAGAAGTGACCTCCGTCAGCACGACTCTGAATTTTCCACTCGTTGAAGGTCGGAATAAGAAGTCAATACGATCCATCCAGAACCTCCGAGCTTCGCCAGTCCACCACAGTTCCTTTAGTTGATACAGCTAACTACAAAAATCTGCAACCGCCTTTGCGATATATATATACATGTATATGAGAATGCCCCCATTGCAGCGCCCCCCGTAAGTCACCCTGTTATCAGCAGAAGTCTGTACTATCGCACCAAAAAACGCTGTTCACTGTTTTGAGCTTCCGTTGCTGCCAGCTCTCTCATCAATCACAATTACATTGTTATATCTTCTCTGTGCATCCGAAACCCGCAGGACCACCGTCCGAGCAAGGCAGTACAGAAAGCTCAAGAGTCCAACCACCAGTTCCGTAGGCGTTTTCCGATGTGCTCTGTTAGTTAACTTCACAAATATGGTATCTCCCACATGAGGGTCGTCAGCCATCGATATAGTTAGTTCGTGGTGTTCGACCCGATTCGAGACAGTCATCACTCAGGGATGCGTCCGTTTACGACAGGAACGCGGTGGCATGCTTTGGTCCCCTGCATTGAGTCAAGAGGGTAGTCCTGAGTGCTCGTGACGTAGTCACGTGAACCAGGCGCTTTCATTTATGTCATGTTCACTCCATCCTCGGTTCGTACGCTTATTGAATTTGTTCGTTACTCACGACTGTATGCAGTACTCAAGTAAGCGCAATGTATAGTTGACATGTCGGCGTACGGTGATGCTGTGCACAACCGTCGACGGTACCGAATACACCACAGTCAGTGAGGTGTTGCTTTGTTGCTACTGCATAAATTTAGATGTCTTTTGTCTGTGTTTCATGCTGTCCTGTCAACAATAGACTCCCACAGAGGATAGTAAGGCATCTATAGACGCAGAGAAAGGTTGGCAGTGAATCGTTGCCAGTGTAAGCGCAGCAGCTCCGCCTCGCGCCACATCTAGTCCTAGGGATCATGGCGTTTGTTCTTCATGTGCGTGCTTTCTGTCCATATTCTTGCGACTAAGGACCAGACGAAGCTGCCCAGACGGAGGATATTGTGCCTGAGAGCAAGCCGCCAGTTTCAGCGAAGATGTGAGTCAAGGATCGAAAGTGTCGTCGATACGGTGTCAAGGAACACCCGCTTATAGCACTACAACATTGACATGTAGTGCTAGTAATGAAGTTAGTCGTGGGCTCTCAGGACAGGAGAGACATCTACGGTTGACGTCGGTAAGAGGGATAAGGTCCTTGGTTAGTTGGAACAGCTGACGGGATAAAGCCCCGCGCTGACATTACCGATTAGCTTATATTTTGATGCATAGGATCCGCTGGCGGTGGCCTTCTTTGAGGCACTGAATGATGATGAGGCAATCGTTCCATTTGTGAAGAGAACTGATGTTGCTGGCCAGCTGTCAACCCTTCATTCTGCTTATCGTTTGTTTGTTGTCCGCTTTCATTCGAGGTTGTGTGACTTCTGTTTTCCGCGCATGCCAGAGCAGCTGTAAGTATTGGTCAGAGGCACAATTCGCATGGCACTGGTTAGTGAGGTCCGCCCCAGCGGATGTTGTTTCAGAATGTTCATAGCCATTCAGTGTTCGACGACTGCTGGTGTGTATGGTAGTACGGTTCACATGCTCTCGGATACCTCCTTTTGTTCTTTGGGTGCCAACGTCCAGGGCGGCGGTCCGCGTCAAGAAGGTACGTCGTGAGTCTTCTTTGTCTACCGAGACAGAAAAGTGTTGCTGGTGTCAGTCAATATATTATCAAGTACACGATTTTGTTGTGTCTTTCCGCCTGTGATGTCATATACACACGCTCGGAATTCGTTAGACAAAGCCTGAGACACATTCACCCAACTCCTATTATAGCACCCCAGACACATGTTTGCCCGCACGGAAGTTGATATCTGAGGAAGGCAGTGGCTGTAGTGAGTAGGCAAGCTTGTTAAACAAGCGTCATGCTGCAGATAGAAACTCTCACATAACCTCAAATTCGTTTCTAACACCCTTATGTTGTAGTACCGAACTTCACGCTGAAGAGTCGTTCTGTGTCAGTTTCTTCTTGGCTAGAACACCTGTGGGAAAAGTGTCAACAATTCGGTCTCTCTTCATTTTTGACCAGCCGTCTATGGGCCGACTTCCATTTTGTTGTCGAACAGAGGATTTGTATGTCTTTTTCCTCCCCTCCAGAGCCGTTGTATGGCACTGTACCACAGTCGTAAGTGTTGATTCCAGACGCAGTCTCGGGGCAGCAAATCAAATTGAATGGCAGGCAAAGAAAAAACGATAGGCTGTGGAGGAGCGCATACTTGCGTGGATGATATTCGCTGAGGTGCATTCTTGCTTAGCCTCTAACTACGCAGAAGGGAGTATGACGGCTTGAACTATGCGCACTTGGTAACTCGTGGAATCATCGTCATGCAAAAAAAGGCTGATTTTCGACTCTCTATCGAGTTCGCTTGTTTCGGTTTTTCGGGCGAACAACCGGGTTGCCATCAGCACTGACGGTGCCGTTCGGGCTTTTGCTTTGGGGGGGCGAATAATGTCCACGCTTCTGTTTGTTCTGCATCTCAGTAGAAGAGACTGAAAACGTGCCGCCAACAAAGGGAAAGAAGGCATTAGCCTCGAAGTCACATCGTAGTTTACAGGATTAGGCATTGTAGTATTAATCGGTTCTGATTTGTTCATTATTGGAACTGGTAACCATTCAATTGTGCAGCACAAGGATGGTTTTTCTCCCGAGGACAACGATGAAATACAACCCGAGGAAAGGAATATCCGGTACAGCCAAGCGGGCTCTGTTCCTCAGCTTTTTCATCTCAGCTTGTACCTCAATAAAACCCGTAAAATATAGAGGGCGTATGTGAGAGGAGGCATAGTGGTGATTTGACTGCAGTATGTGTATTGGATTCTGTCGCCCTGATTGTCCCGTCACATACGTGGTCCTGTGTTCGCTGTCCTCAGGCCGCTGGTACGGTGCTTCAAGCATGTGACTCAAAACACTCATACAATGTCATGATTTTCTCATATCATGTCGCATCAACCGATACTCCTAAACCCTCATCTACTGCACGTGTTTCGGTTAAAGATTCGCGATCCCCCATCCACCAAGTATTTGGGCGTTGCACTGCTGCCAGAACCCAGTAACAAAAGAGAAGATTTTTTTCCCGATCCTGGGTCAGCGTAGACAGTGGTGGGTGAAAACAAATCCCATATCCTCCAATTCCCTGGAAACAGGGCACGAAGTAGTTTCCACTTTAGTTGGCTCCGCAGCAGACCGCTGTTTTGTTGTAGTTCCACTAGATTGCCATACAAGCTTGTATACCGATTACACTCGTAAATTCAGAATACATGTATGCTTACTCACTTCTGTACTGTATAGAGGTTCTGCCCTTGGAGATAGGATAAGCTCCGCTACCTCACAACTGTCCCGGTGTTGTCCCCACTGTTTTCACATAGTGACCAAACAGCTTGTTTGACCAGTTGGTGGTATATCCGAAGCGGCGAGCGCGTCTTCCACAACCAGTGGATAATGAAATGCGAGGGTTAGGACACTCTGTTTCCTGATCTAAGTGAAAGAACAAATCCAGTAACAATCGACCATGCACACAAACGTCCAAATGCTGGAAGCGTGTAAAGCCGGTTCTCATAATTTCAACGGTATCTTCTGTTGTATTTATCAGCTTAAGCTCTGTCTTCTGTTCAGCCGAAAAGTAAGTTTTATCCGTCATCTCTGTGCCGAAGGATGTCCCCGATGTTCTTTCCATTTTATTCATGTGTGTTGATGCGCAGAGAATTCAGGTTGCATGTGCTGGGGATATGGCCGTACTTGCTTGGCTTGCTCCACCGGTTGTCCCTATTTCAACACCACGTTGCCACTGCCATTACGATTGACACACGGTTTAAGATATCATACTCACGTTATCTCATAAAGTAGGTTTTTCATGCACTTTGTCTTTTCGTCTCAAATTAATAGAGCGCAAGTGAGTTGCGGGAGGCGCGGCTTGCACTGAGATGTGAACTGCATTCATACAGGGGTATTACGTTCATGACAGTTTGCTGAGAATGGAGGCGTAAATGTGATTATTTTCCTTTGCTTGCTGGCAGTTTCGACCTTCGCGTTCATCTTTAAGCATTTGCAGACATGATGGGGCAACACGCGGCCTGCCATTTGTGTGACATGTGTTCAGATTCCCATTCTTCAACGGCGTGTCTAAGTCAAAAACTGTAAGCATGTAAACGTCAACCGGATGAGATAAAGAATACAGATGGTGAAAGCGCCGACTCATCCTTAGCCACAATTTCATTTCATTCCGGTTCACGACCACACAGGACGCTGCTGCTAATCTGCATGCGTGGGTTTTCCTGCAATGTGAGAATGCTTTTCAGAAAGCACGTACGTGAGGGAGCTCCGCATTTCCGTGCTGTTACTCAGAACAGCCAAGCATAACGCATTACCTGTCCAACAGCTAACTGTACATTTTAACCAACAAACGACCTCTACTTCCAAAACAGGTTCCGATCGCCAGATGAGCCGACTTATACAGTGGCCAAACGTTTACTCGGGAATGAAGGACAGGCCGTCTACTCAGATACCCGTTTAGCATGAGAAAGGAATCCAAGTGGCTGTTCCGTACTTCGGAAGGAGACTAAGCTGATGTGACATCAAGGGATGAATAACGTCCTCCATTATGTCTCTGCCATTTGTGATCTTTATGGTTTCATAGCGGCTACCAGCAAGTACGTGCAATACTATGGCTAGGGAAAGAGTTAACGCCACAGCGTAGTAGGGCGAGGGATGGTTTGGTGGCATTACATGCTTGCGCTGCGGTGGCGCCGCTGTTATTGAGATAGGTCCGGGTTAGCGTCATCACGTGAAGTGTCACGTCGCCGCTTGAGACTCCAGTCGGCAGCTAAGCGATGGGGAAACCTGTCAGACCCACGTCACAGTCTGCAGTTGTGCGGCTACCGTCGAAGGCGATCTTCGGTTTCTTTGCGTTCAGGCAGAAGCCGAGCTTGGCCGCCTGGCCGCTATCCACTAAATCAGAAGTAGGCAAGGAAGGAACATTGATAGGGGCAACAGAGATCCTGGTAGCGTCCGACAGTTTGAGCAGGGTGGAATGCTGGACGCCGAACAACAAAAAAACCTCACGCAACATTTAGTAGTAGGGAGCAAGGCTACATCCATAGCACACGCGTCTCTTTGTCAATGCAGATGCAAATTCGATTCAATTTTCTGACGCGCCTGTGTGTGCATTAGGTGCCAAGAGAACGTAAGTTTGCGTCACCAGTGCACTTGGCACACCGTGCCGGCAGATGCCGCAGCCTGCTCGGCTTGTGGGCGTTTCTCAGAATCAAGACGCACAGACATGCTTTCCATGATGCAAAGGAATAAATGAGTTACTAGGAACTACACGCATCATTGTATTCCTCTATGGACTCGCTGAGGCTATATTTTCGCTTAACCTGGCCAGTTCGAATGTGCCGATGTCCTGTATATCCTGTATATCCTCAGAGACTTTATGAATCAGCAACAGATGCAGAGCGGCTGTGTAGCCGTCGACGGGTGTGCTTGTGTATCTTACGTAACATTGCGGTGCAACACTATTGCCACAGTATTCCTCCACTGCTCCATCGCACGAGAATTGGAACTTACAGCTTGATAGCAGCAACCCTTTTCAAACAGGCAGCCGCTGGTTACGGCAGTGGACAGAATTCCAAGGCTGCATTTCAAGAGGTCGTTTGCTAATTTCTCCGTACACTGGCGTACCCTCTACCGGCGGAATGCATTATTGCTGCATAGCTGTACGCGTCTCATCCGTCAGGCAGTTTGATGATTGTGTAGGATTTCTTTTGCGGGAGGTGGGTGTTGAGTAATTATATCATGACTTCTCAAGATGTCGCTTGCTTTTCACGAGTTTTCGGTGCTCTGCGTGTTTCGCATCTCTCGCCTATGCAGCAGAGAGTTCCGTCGAGGCGGCACCTAAGCAGTGAGTACTCCGCAACTATATTCGGGGTGGTATGTGCCAAATCCTGAGCGACGTCTGCACAACTAATTCCGTCCTCTGTCCGATGGATCCACTGGCGACTGTGGGCATGTTCTGATTGCATCATCTGTTACTAGGACTGTAGGTTTCTGCTCAGCAGTGAAATCAAAAGGCTTACAGTTTGCGCAGACAACGGTTTCTGTAGGCAGGCGTAAAATTCAAGAGGCACTTCTCAATGTGTCCATGTCTGTCGTGATGCCATGCTTCTTTGTCTCCTCTCCTCGTGCATATCGCCAGAAAAAACGTAAGGAACGTGTGTGCGGCCAATAACCGGTGTGTGTCCTCACACTTGCTTAAGTATTCCGCCTTTGCAACCTGAGGCAGTGTTCGATGTTTGACATCCTCTGCTTGAGTTCACTCTGTGTTGCAGGTGGGCGAGCGCTTTCTTGGCTCTTCAAGCCGATACCATGGCCACCGGGCACGTAAGCAGCTTCGTCCTGTACAACGAACAAACTCTGCCATACAGTAATCTGTAACTGTAGGGGGACTAATGTGATTGTATATCGGAACCTGCATGCGATTCACTGAACCAAGAAATGACAAGGCTATTGACGAACACGGCCCTTGCCTGTTTGTCGTGGCGTTTTTTGCTTTGTGTTACGGACGCTGGCGGTCCAGCTCGGACGTGTGCTATGCATACGCTGACCTATGCATGTGCCTACCCAGTGGCGTTATAACAAGGACACGAGTGTACTGCCGACTGAGTTCCTCTCCTCCGTTACCACCCTCAGGCAGAAAGTGAGTGCTGCGGCCAAGCGTCTTGCTCATTATCAGATCACCTTCGACACTGGATAATGAACTGTCGTCCCGGGTCTCTACTCGATGCGTCGCTGTAGTGTAGAGAAGCGTACCACTACTGCCACGAACGAGTTCTGAGCTGCCGTCTCACGCCAGACAAATCGGTGGTGCCAGTGCCCTCAAAAATTCGACCTTTTACGTTGTCTACAGACGCCCCGAGTGGCCGACCTCAGTAAGTGGAGGGGAAGCTGCGAGGTCGCGTTTCCAAAGTTTTCGGTGTCGTGCAGAGATGGTGGAGAGACGCTTTTGATTAACAGGAGCTCACATGCTGGTGCCAAACTAGCGTATTTGCCACGTCCACCGAACAGTCATCAGGAGAACGCAGGAAGCCGGGCCGGCACGGACGCCTTCTATGTGTTTTGCACACGTCAAACGATGGAAGGAGAATGTTTTCTTGAAACAGTCAGGCGTCTTGGCGGTGCTCGTGATCTGTCGATACCGCACAACTGTGTGCTTTTGCCGCTCAGAAGCTCCGTCTAAAAGCGCCGAAGAAGAACCGGAAGTATGGCCTGTGGCGGAATTAGCTGGCACCTCGACGTCGAATGCAGCCGAGAGAAGGGAGCGGTTGACACCTTCGTAGTGCATCTTGTCGTGTACTCTGTAGGTGGTGTTGAGCTGGACGATTCTCACTTAGAAGCACGAGAGGTGGCTGCGCAGCCTGACAGAGGCTTCGCATCCCCTGGTTACATGCTAGCAGGGGCCTAGATCAATTGGCGATTGTGTGACTGTCTTGGATGCTTTGCAGAAGCCATCGTCCGGGGGTGTATCTAGGCTGGCGTCGGCCCCTTCGTTGCCTTCGGTGTCTCCGTCTAAGTCTTCGCAGGGAGCCGGATCGGGTCCTGCGCGTACGTAATAAATGCGTCAGCTAGTCCAAGTGACACGTGGGTCTCCAGATTAGCCGCCTTATACAGTGGCCAAACGTTTACTCGGGAATGAAGGACAGGCCGTCTACTCAGATACCCGTTTAGCATGAGAAAGGAATCCAAGTGGCTGTTCCGTACTTCGGAAGGAGACTAAGCTGATGTGACATCAAGGGATGAATAACGTCCTCCATTATGTCTCTGCCATTTGTGATCTTTATGGTTTCATAGCGGCTACCAGCAAGTACGTGCAATACTATGGCTAGGGAAAGAGTTAACGCCACAGCGTAGTAGGGCGAGGGATGGTTTGGTGGCATTACATGCTTGCGCTGCGGTGGCGCCGCTGTTATTGAGATAGGTCCGGGTTAGCGTCATCACGTGAAGTGTCACGTCGCCGCTTGAGACTCCAGTCGGCAGCTAAGCGATGGGGAAACCTGTCAGACCCACGTCACAGTCTGCAGTTGTGCGGCTACCGTCGAAGGCGATCTTCGGTTTCTTTGCGTTCAGGCAGAAGCCGAGCTTGGCCGCCTGGCCGCTATCCACTAAATCAGAAGTAGGCAAGGAAGGAACATTGATAGGGGCAACAGAGATCCTGGTAGCGTCCGACAGTTTGAGCAGGGTGGAATGCTGGACGCCGAACAACAAAAAAACCTCACGCAACATTTAGTAGTAGGGAGCAAGGCTACATCCATAGCACACGCGTCTCTTTGTCAATGCAGATGCAAATTCGATTCAATTTTCTGACGCGCCTGTGTGTGCATTAGGTGCCAAGAGAACGTAAGTTTGCGTCACCAGTGCACTTGGCACACCGTGCCGGCAGATGCCGCAGCCTGCTCGGCTTGTGGGCGTTTCTCAGAATCAAGACGCACAGACATGCTTTCCATGATGCAAAGGAATAAATGAGTTACTAGGAACTACACGCATCATTGTATTCCTCTATGGACTCGCTGAGGCTATATTTTCGCTTAACCTGGCCAGTTCGAATGTGCCGATGTCCTGTATATCCTGTATATCCTCAGAGACTTTATGAATCAGCAACAGATGCAGAGCGGCTGTGTAGCCGTCGACGGGTGTGCTTGTGTATCTTACGTAACATTGCGGTGCAACACTATTGCCACAGTATTCCTCCACTGCTCCATCGCACGAGAATTGGAACTTACAGCTTGATAGCAGCAACCCTTTTCAAACAGGCAGCCGCTGGTTACGGCAGTGGACAGAATTCCAAGGCTGCATTTCAAGAGGTCGTTTGCTAATTTCTCCGTACACTGGCGTACCCTCTACCGGCGGAATGCATTATTGCTGCATAGCTGTACGCGTCTCATCCGTCAGGCAGTTTGATGATTGTGTAGGATTTCTTTTGCGGGAGGTGGGTGTTGAGTAATTATATCATGACTTCTCAAGATGTCGCTTGCTTTTCACGAGTTTTCGGTGCTCTGCGTGTTTCGCATCTCTCGCCCATGCAGTATGAATGTGACACAATGAACTCATCGATGTACATCCTCACTCCTGCTTCAATGCTCCTCGCTGATGCAGCCTAAGGCATTGTGCGGTGATGGACAGTTTCAGGACTAGTTCACTGTTTGTTGCAGGTCGACCAGCGAGCGCATCCGGAGTGACACCCAGCACAATCAAACTGACACCACGAGGAGAGTAAGCAGCTCCGTCGTCTAGAAGAACGAGCAGTCTCGTTATGCAGTACACCCTAATCGCAAGCGAGCAGCCGTCGTTCATTATTTAGGAACCCGCATGTGCTTCCCTGAGCCAAGCAATGACAAGGCTATTGACGAACACGGCCCTTGCCTGTTTGTCGTGGCGTTTTTTGCTTTGTGTTACGGACGCTGGCGGTCCAGCTCGGACGTGTGCTATGCATACGCTGACCTATGCATGTGCCTACCCAGTGGCGTTATAACAAGGACACGAGTGTACTGCCGACTGAGTTCCTCTCCTCCGTTACCACCCTCAGGCAGACAGTGAGTGCTGCGGCCAAGCGTCTTGCTCATTATCAGATCACCTTCGACACTGGATAATGAACTGTCGTCCCGGGTCTCTACTCGATGCGTCGCTGTAGTGTAGAGAAGCGTACCACTACTGCCACGAACGAGTTCTGAGCTGCCGTCTCACGCCAGACAAATCGGTGGTGCCAGTGCCCTCAAAAATTCGACCTTTTACGTTGTCTACAGACGCCCCGAGTGGCCGACCTCAGTAAGTGGAGGGGAAGCTGCGAGGTCGCGTTTCCAAAGTTTTCGGTGTCGTGCAGAGATGGTGGAGAGACGCTTTTGATTAACAGGAGCTCACATGCTGGTGCCAAACTAGCGTATTTGCCACGTCCACCGAACAGTCATCAGGAGAACGCAGGAAGCCGGGCCGGCACGGACGCCTTCTATGTGTTTTGCACACGTCAAACGATGGAAGGAGAATGTTTTCTTGAAACAGTCAGGCGTCTTGGCGGTGCTCGTGATCTGTCGATACCGCACAACTGTGTGCTTTTGCCGATCAGGAGAGCTCTTTGAGGGCGTCGGAGAAGTGCAGAAAGTATGTTTGGCGCGTGTTATTAACTGGCGCCTCGACGTCGAATGCAGCCGAGAGGAGGGAGCGGTTGACACCTTCGTAGTGCATCTTGTCGTGTACTCTGTAGGTGGTGTTGAGCTGGACGATTCTCACTTAGAAGTACGAGAGGTGGCTGAGCAGCCTGACAGAGGCTTCGCATCCCCTGGTTACATGCTAGAAGGGGCCTAGATCAATTGGCGATTGTGTGACTGTCTTGGATGCTTTGCAGAAGCCATCGTCCGGGGGTGTATCTAGGCTGGCGTCGGCCCCTTCGTTGCCTTCGGTGTCTCCGTCTAAGTCTTCGCAGGGAGCAGGATCTGTGCAAGCACGTATGTAATAAATGGGGCGTGTAACATCAAGTAAATATGGGTTTGCAGAATCTGTTCGTACCGCTGTGTTCGACGGTACCACCGTTGTTTGGTGTGGACACAGGCGTGCGCATATTCGGTCAGACACAGCTTCGGCGGCATATTCCCTTGAGCGTGTGCCAACATATGTCATCTCAGTTGGCTTCCTCAACGAGATAGCATACACTATTTGCCAACAACAAAATTTGACGATGGCCTATGGTGACGATGGGAGACAGCTATTTGTTTTGCCATGCTCCGCTGTGTTTTGCGAATACGATATTGTGTGTCGATGGCGTATGGTTCCATACAGGCACATCGGGGCGCCTCTCCCCCATCCCAGAAGGTGGACTCTCAGAATGAAGACAGCTGACGACGCTTGGAGTGCCGATTTGACACTTCGATTAGATAGACTTGCGAATCCACAGTCAGGGTTATGCTAAGCGACGGTTTCCAGGTGTCTTCAATTCAGTCAGTTCTGCTACATGGGATGCGAGCAAACAAAGTGCTTTTTGATAACTTTGAGTGTCAATTTATGGATGCTGCATAACTCTTAAACACCAAGACCCTGCTGGTTGACGTGATTTGGGGTCGCAGGTGAGCTACTTTCCATGGCTCGATTGGGGCAGGCGCAGGTTACAAATTTTGGTGGAATGCGGCACGACTGTGTGACATCAGAGCTCACCTAGAGTCTAGGTGTCGGCCGTAATATAGTGACAGGCACCGCCCGTGGTGTGTTGTCTGTGTGTAGCAACGTATGCCTGGGGTATCATCCATAGCACCGATCGCCAGTCCCATTGAAACTACGGAGGAAGGCGTCCTTATGGGTGGCCTAGCTTGTTGATATTCTGTTTTTATTCCAGTGTCAGCTTCACAGCGGATTCACTGTGACGGCACGTACACGTGGGGTCACGCTGTCGGCATTTTATCGGCTACATCGGTATATCTGTTTAATGCTACCTTACCCCCTGATGGACAAAAGGTATAATGTCCATCTGATGAACACTGCATTTCTGTGTCGGTGTGGTGTTTAGGTACTGGCTGCACGCAGCGGCAACGCTGGTGTTGTGTGTTCTTGATCGCGCCTCCCTTATCTTCAATTTTTGTTTTCGTCGTTTGAACGTTGCATTGCCTTTCATGAATGTCACCCCTGTGTGTTTTAATTCTTAGTGATTTCGGAATGGAAAACTGGTAGGGAAGGTTGAGAGCAGCCACGTAAGCTCGGTGGAACGAAATGCTATCGGTAAAGCGGGGTACACTGGGGCGCGAACGATGCTGCCCAACCGCTCACCTAAAGAAAAACACCAAAATGATTTTTTCCGATCAGGTCCTGTCTCAGGGTCCACTTGGTTTCCTTCCAAATGATGTAAGACGCAGCGGCCTGCTCACGATCATGTTGATTTCGTCGTCATATCGAAGCTATCAGGCGCTGTGTACATGCCACCTACAGCAGATACGCGAGCGCACGATTGTCTCATCTTTCCTTCAGTATGCAAGCTTTATTTGTAATCTGGCAAGAAAAATGGGTGCATCTGAAGGAGCCACATCGATGACAGCTGAGCACCCTTTACGCGACATCACCTGGTCGATGCACGCACGCTTAGCGCGGCCAGAAACACTTTGCGTGAAACTACTTTCGTCGTCATGTGGACACAGAACAGTTTTATTGCAAGCTAAAGAAACCACGGTCGTATAGGTCATCCAGCGGATATGCAGCACAGACAGTGATGGATAGGTTCTGGGGGAACCTCTGACGAAGGATGGTGTCATTTAGTAGTGTGCCATTTACCAGTTGTATCACAATATGGAAACCTCTTAAGAGATGCTAGATCGCGCTGAAGGGGATTACGTAGGAAGCTGCCTCGAGCATCATAAGCAGAACAAGTTACGAAGTGAATCAGCAGAGCATGCAGCATACAGACGAAGGAACTCCACGTCGGGACGGTGCTGCAGTGTTGTGCAGGAGTCTGTTGAGTTTGTGTAGAGTTGTGTGGCAGTACCTGCGACAACGCTATGCCTTTCCTCTTGATATGTGGCCAATGCAGAAACTGTCATGTCGGCCCGAAGACGGTCACCACGATATACAGTCGACATTCATTGAGTAGTTAACGTAGACCCTACTTTTTCGTTAGTCCCCGAACGAACAGACACAGAAATCCATGTTGTGGACGCTGATGGCCTTTCGGTAAAACGAGAAGATGGGAACTAGGGAAGTATGAACGTATGTGATCGAGAGACACGGTTGTGCATCAGATGTAGTAGGTTTCAGAGCGATCTATACGTTGTCAGAAGCGTGTTTACTAGAACTGAAAAAAGATATCCTGAACTCGAGGTGAACGGCGGTGCGGTGAATGCCTGATATTGCACTGAACTGAAGATGGAGTTTTTCTGGTCAGGATTAGTTGGTGTTTTTGCCCCCGGTTTCCTGCTCGATCAAGTGAGCTACCCTTGAGTACTTTTTTTCATGCCCTCGTGGGGCGCCAAGCTAAGGCATTCATTGATTTTTGAAGGGGTGAGTATGAGTCTCCTCTACCTCGTATATGACGTTCCGCAAGAGTTAGCAAGAATCTACTCTGCCTGTTCCACGCCCGAAGCTCGCCTCTTGACATCTGAATGAGAAAGCGAATTTGTGTAAATGTTTTCGGAAGTGACTATGACTGTCCGTGTAGCCAGGCAGTGCGCGATTTTTACCGAGTGTGCTTCGCAAATGCTTGTTGCCATGAACTGGGGATTTAAAGCAAGCAGGAGCTACCTTTCCATTTTCTATTGCTCGTCCCTGGTTTGCGGCTAACACAGGAAATATAAACCATATGCACGGCGGAACTGAGAAACAGGCTGGGTTGATAACATTTTTTTAGTTGGGATGAGTACCGAACTGACTCTTATGCTGATGCGGCTTTGTTGAGCTCCTGCGTCTAGCGAAGGGCAGTTTTTGTAACCTGGAACACGCAGCCAGTGAAGAGCCCATTCGAACACACGATACTGCTGATCCACAGGCGAGAGCAACAACGTCCCACTTTAACCTTAGCACTGTGTCCTAGTCAGAGTACGGAAAATATCTGAACCTTCGGAACCAAGAATGTGCTTACGCTACTTACCTTCTTCCTTTCTGTCCACCGATTTTGTGATTGCACATCTTTTCTGTGGCGCGATGCTGCATTTGGCTCACGAAATTCCACTG
Source organism: Toxoplasma gondii ME49 (assembly GCF_000006565.2). NCBI lineage: Eukaryota > Apicomplexa > Conoidasida > Eucoccidiorida > Sarcocystidae > Toxoplasma > Toxoplasma gondii. Next base: position 2,333,271 of record NC_031474.1, on the reverse strand, counting down.
CGAGCCAAGATTTTTTCACTGAGGAGACAATGCCCACTGCGCAAATATTATAGCTCTCAGAAAGCTGTTATTTCCCGAGACCGATTTCGATCTTCTTAGAGCTTTTTCCAGGTGTATTCGGTGTACAGCGTGATAAAGATGCGGACAGTCCTGTGCGGAAGACTGGCACAGCTATTGCAACTGTTGCATTCGGTCTTGAAACAGTAGCTCTTACCAACGTTGTACATAACTTCTGGTACCAAAGATCCAGCATGGCTACTCCAGCTATAAACGCAATACTACGATGTGTCCCGGCTGCACAAACCAGTATCGATAATTGTGTTTTTTCATTAACCGAGAAGCTGTGATCTTCCTGTAGCGCTAGTGGGAAATTCCTGCTGTTGGAAAACTAAGAGTTGCTTGCAAAAACACGGACAGTCTCTCTGCACTACGCGCTTCCAGTCACAGAGCTTGCGATGAGCATGAATACTGTAGAATGCTTTGGCTTCCACGCGTATTTGGCTACTCGCCTAGTTGAAGGTTTCGTGAGGTGCATCGAATACAACGCACTATCTGATACACGGCTGCATGGGACATGGACCACCTGTGACCGGAGATGGCTTCCACTAACGACGCCACGCCACGTCTGTCCCTCGTTGCGATCTTCCTATGCGGCAATCAGTCTTGCGCGTTTAGGAAGATGGAGGAGAGACTCCCTAACGGCAAAGCCGGTTTCATATGAACCTCTTTTCTTGTGCAGTGAAGTGAGTGCTGGAGTCTACCCCATCCTGCCTCCAACCAGCATCTGGGAACCCGAGAAAATGGCAAATGGCCAGAGAAGAACGCGTTGATTTATCGGAGGTATTTCCATTGATGAAAATGGCTACATTGAAGACACAAAATGTCTCATCTGTATTCGTCGTTTCGGAAAGTCTACATGATTTTATTTCCATCTACCAAAACAACCATAGGCGCCAATATCCCACGCTAACCGTGGTACCACTATATTTAAGTTATGTGACCGTTGCCTTTTGCATTTGCATTTTTTCTCCGATGACAACTCACAACAAACAGTGACGGCATTCCTCCGGGACATGGTGCTCTAAGGTGACAGGCGTTCATGTTGACTTTACAGTAACAAACCCTATATTCAGCTCTGCCTGGTGCACATGAAGACACGCAGAAAGACTCCATCTTCTGCATATGTGGCTCTGACCTGCTCGCAACAGCAATGAGACACAATGCGTTCTGAAGCAGCTTCGTTGTTCCGGAGGGTAGCTCTGTTGACTCAACTGCTACTGCATCCGATGTTCCGGCTTGCGTTGCTATACATGTTCCTGCATGACGGCAACGTTGTATGCTGAGGAAGGGGAAACATTAGGAAACCAAATGAGGGGCACAACTTGCTCCAAGATCAATTTCCAACATGGAAAGAGAGTGTAAAAGAAACATTCCTCAGTGAGGCGCAAAACATTCACAGGCGTTACTCGTCTAGTTCTTGTTGCTCCCCGTTCACAACGAAGACGTACGCGAAATGTCGCCGGGAGCAGAACGCCTGTAAACCGGGTGGCGTGTGCCATCCTATTACCCAATTTTGTTGCTAGAAATGTCTCCTGGTAAAACTTTGTCGCTTCCGTTGAAATCAAGTTTAGAATACTCTTTTGAAAACGACTTACACAAGTAATAAATAGTGGCAACTTCCCGCAAGTGAGGCTCCACCAGGGAAGCAAAACGCAGCTGAGCGTGATTTTCTACTTTCGGTTCCCTGTGACGCGTCTCCTCCTCAACTGCGACCCCTGAGAATAAAAAGCCACATTCTCCAGATATTTCAGAGCAACTACTTCCCAACTGCTCCGTCGTTGAATGTTGTGACACCGGAACGGGTGTGTTTTAGAGGGAAATAAACTGTGTACTGCGTCCACTCGACTTCTCAAGTTGCGTGCAAGATGTTTCAGCTGTTTCCCACTTGTCTTCGGGGTCCTCTCTTGATCCGGGAAAAACAGTTTTTGGCGACGCGTGCGTCTTCTTTACGGTATCCCCTTCCGTGGTGTGAAAACTGTTGGTAAGTTACTTTTTCTAGTGACCTTTCTCCCCTGAAACGAGTATTTTCCTCTCTGCCGGGTCTCTTGTTGCAAGGTTACCGGAGCCCCGCCAATTTTTGCTCTACTTCGTGCGTGTGCTTCCGTCGGCGGCATTTGCTTCCAAGATTCCGTTGTTTCTGTGTGTCTCTTTAGTGAAGAGATTGCTGCTGGATTGCCTTTGCTCATTTGCTGGTTCTCTGTTCGACATTTCTTCCCCAGCATTGACGCAGGGAACCTAACTTGTTTTTTCTCTTTTTTGACTGGGATGTCCCGCGTCCTGCGCTGTGGCGGGTCGGCGAGATGTGTGGCAACAGACGATCTAATGATTGCCGTGTGAAGATACTGATGTCCGTGGTATTACCTAGTGTACTTCTTCTAGAGTTTTTTTTTCGCCCAGACCTTTTCAGTAGCTGTTTGTCGCCCGCCGTTACGTCGTCAACCGTTGTAAGTGTCGTGAAGTATCAGTAGCGTAAGAAACGAGCTTTTGTGTGTTTTGCAGCTTCTGGTCAACGTACATTATTTGCCGCGAAAGCTCGTAAGGAGAGTCATCAGCTTTAGCTTGGATCTGCTGTATAATCGGCATATACGTGTACTCGGAACCTTTTTCATTCGCGTGTAGCATGGCTCTGACGTACACTCCGGTATATTTTCTCGTGTCCCAGCTTTTTGCGGAAGTGAATTTCTGCATGTTGTAACCTTTGCACCAGCTGGTTGAAGGAGCTGGAGAGGTACCAAGATACCAGCTGCACTTTTAAGTGTAACCTGCTACCTTGCACCACCACGGTGTGTGCGTGTTAGCGTTCTGCTCGTCACGTGTTTTTGTCAACTGTGTCGTTTCACCTGGAGCGCATTTCAAGGAAGAAAGGTTTTCTTCACTATATGTCGCTGTTTCCAGGAATCCCTTGCCGTGTCCAAGTCGGTTTCCCGTCGTAGTGACGAACCTGTCGTCGTCAGCGTCGTGTAGCAGACCAAGAGAATCGGAATGCATTGCCGCACGCCAGTGCATTTGGACCGTGTGTCTGCCTCGCGTTTCACCGTTTCACTTTCCACAATTGCTCGGCATGTCTTCAGCAATTGTTCTCTCTCGGGATTAGTGATTCTTCTTCGTCGTTTGCGACTGGGCAGAACGCCACTGTCTGCTGAAGTCGCATCTTGCATCCAGCCGTGTTGTGCTGCATCATCCAGCTACAGGCGCTGATTTTGACTCCGACCCGCGTATCTGGCGTCCCCGTAAATTTGTTTCGTGAAAAACTCGCGAAATGCTGCTCGTGAAAAAGCCACAAGAGGTGGCGACAGCTGCCAAGACAGGCAGCAGCGGGAGTTTGTGCAGGACGGAGTCAGCGCGCTCGGAGGAGGAAACGAGTTCCTGCATTTATGTTGGGGAACTGGCTTGTCGTTCGTCATCCTTGACAGAAGAGCCGTCTTCTGAAGGTTCAGTCAGCGGGACAGCGATGAGAGAAGAAGGGCGAGGACGAAAGAGTGTGTCCTGCCTCAGTGCTGAGGCGGGCGGAGAACTACAGAATGTTCCACTACTTTGTAAACCAGGAGGGACCCTACCGCCCGATCTCCCGACCCACATGTCGGCGGCGTGCTCCAAACAGGAGGACTGTGCCGCAAAGGTAAGTTTTGTGTTCGTTGGGGGCTCGTGGGTTTCTCGTAGTTGTATCTTGGCGTGCGAAGACGACAAACCTTTCTCACCGCCGTGTGTGCTCCCTGTTTCAACCGAAGTCGGTCGTGTAGATGACAGTTGCTTCTCGCTTCGTTGAAAATGATGGAACAGAATCTGCCCTAGGAGTTCACTAGATAACAGGTCACAGAGGCCACAACTGTTCTTTGACGGCGGCGTGTTGGCCACTTTAGTTTGAACGTGAACAAGGCGTTTTGTGAGTCTCGTTGGGTTGGTTAGGCAGACTTGTGTCACGATGTTGCTTATTCTGTTTTTGCCGTCCTTACGCGCAGGCCAATGGCCAAGGAAAGGAGAATTTGTTTGAGAAGGATTCTTCCTGGGTCTCACTGCCGCGATCCCAGCCCCGTCCATCGTCTCCCGTCTCTCCCTTCCCGAGTGCGTCCGTCACCCAATGCGCACAACATTTTTCGTGTTCAACTGCGTCACCCTCATTGTGTATCGATTTGACGTCCGCCTCGTCCCCGTCATCTGCACCGTGTTTGTCTTCTCTTCCGTCGTATTATCCTTCTTCGGCTTCTCCTTCCTCTTCTCCTGTGGCCGTTTGTTCCCCCTCTCCCCGTACACTGACTGCGGTCTCCACGTCTCAATCATCTCCAGCTTCTTCTGCCACTGCCCGTGACCAGCAGGCGTCTTCGCCGGTGTCCGGGCCCCAGCGGGCTGTCCTTGATTCTTCTCTAATCGCCGACCGGGACTCCGAGGACAGGGCACATGCTGCAGATTCAGGGTGCGACCGGAGCTCAACGTCTTCATCTTGTTCTATGCGTCCGCAGTGTCAGCGAGACTGTGCTGGAACACATACCGCATCGTCTGGTTCTGTCAGATGTGACGGGACTGGGGACTCGCAGGATTGGACCGCGAAGTCGTGTTCGCCGTCCCTTGTTTTTTCGTCTCTTCATTCCTCATCACCTTCGACTGCCCAGGCTCTTTCAGGCTCACCGACAGACGGCTCAGTTCTTCGCGCGAGTCGGGCCGCTTCCACGTTGCCAGTGCCCCCATCCCCGGTGTCCTCGTCTCTTTGTCAACCGCTTGCATCTTCTTTCTCTTCATCGTCTCCCTCTCAGGATTCTTCGCTCGGCACTTCCTCGCGAAGCCTGCAGTCAGCATGTGACTCTGGTCGATCCGTGACATTAGAGCAGCCTTCCGGTGGAGTGCGCCCTGGATCGGTCTCTGAGGTGGCATCGGACACGCGTGTACACGGACGTACCTCGTCTCGCTGTGATGGCGACGTTCCTGAACACGAAACGACGCCGCGAGTCGGGAGCAATGGAGACAAGGAAGACGACCCTTCCGAAGACAAAGTTTCTGCAAGCATCTCTTCTTTATCGGGGGACACGCACCCTTCCCCCGTTTCATCTGATCTTCAGTTGCAGCTTCGAACCGAAAAGGCGTCTCTCGTTCGTTCAGAGACGGCAAGCGATGTCTCAGCTTGTTCGTGCACACCCGACTCTCTGTTGAGGAGAAATGACTCTTGCGATTCGTCGGTGCCAACGTTGCCCGCAAGTGCACAACACACGGGAGAAGTCTGCGCTGCTGCGCATGGGGCCTGTGTGGTTGCTGCTTGCGGAGAACGGCAAGCTGCATCACGGCTGGGGTTCCCTTTCTCTGTAGACAAGACGGCTACCATGTTCCCCTGTTTAGCCAGCTCCTGTGGTTCTCAGAGGGTCCCAGGGAGCGAGGGCGAAGCGAGGCTAAATGATTTGACCAGTGCATTCGAACTATTTCGTCCTCATGCATCTGCCTTTCCCTGCACAGTCGCGCAACAGGCTGAGGTGTACGTCCAACTGCTTACGGGTTTGGTTAAACTTCGAGCATCTTTCTGGCGCTCGACCACTCGGTCACACGCGTTCTCATTTCATATCTTTCAGATTCGAAACGCAAAGACTGACAGCGATCTCGGCCCCTATCGAGAGATTTTCGAGCCGCTTTTTTCTCGCCTGGGCCTGCCGCTGACTCATACACCTGCAGTGCCACACTTGGCGGAGTGGGTTCTCTTGAAGAATCTTTCTTCTGACAAAGAGGTGGAGGAAGAACAGAAAGGAAACCTGGACAGTCTGATGGGCGATGAACACGGACAACAAGATGATCACGCATTGCGTGGGTTCGAGCGCGGAGCTGCTTCCGCGAGAAAGTGGAGCCGGGGAAGCAGAGGACACGCGAAAGAGTTGGCATCTGCCTCTCAGCGGAGAAGATCGAGTAGCACCCGCTCGCCGTCACCGTCGCTCAGTGATGAAAACGACGTTATCGGTTCTTCTCCGTTTTCAGGAGAAGGCCTCGATGGTCAACGCTGTTCTGCGTTTGCCCCGCTACAAAGCGACGGGGAACGGCACGTCAGTCCAATCACTGAGCTCGTGAAGCAGGATGGACCGCGGTCTCTGGGCCGTGCACTGGATACCGTCTACGAGGCATTAGACCGTCTGTTTATATCTTCCAAAGAGGCGCATGACTTCTGCTTGACGCCTGCGTTTCCAGAGGCTATCTTTGAACCACCCCAGGACGCGATGGCGTTGGAGAGGGTTCGTGTGGGACATCAACCGAGGACCCTTTCCTCGTCGGCTTTTGCTGCCGAGCGTCTGGGGCTTGCGCCCCTCTCTCGTCTTCGCTCTGGGAGTTTAGGGGAGACAGAGAGGCGATGTAGCACGCCCATTGTGGGACGCGGTTCAGGGACAGTGACAGCTTCTCTGTCAGCTCGTTTGAGTAGCTTCTTCCCTCAACCGTATGGCAAGCAAAGCTTCTCTCGATCAGGCGGTACGCCTGCTGCGCTTTCTCATCCAGATCACGGACTGCGGCTTTTCCGCTACCCTGGATTTACAGGGAGACGCGACTGGAGAGGAGAAGATCTTCCAGTGGGCTCGCTCTCGCTCCATCATCATGATGCTCAACTCTTGTCTGGGGAGGTCCCTGTTTCACCCGCTTCTTCCGCGGTCTCGTCTGTCCCTCCACTTGCATCCCCTCAAGGCCACGAAATATCTTCCTCGTTTGGTGTTTCACCATCGCTCCCTCTTCCTCATCCGCCGTTGTCGAATCCTTTTCAAAGCGAAGCCGGATATCTCCACGCTTCTGCGGGCGAGGGCTCAGCTGCCGGTTTGGCCCAAGCGGTTTCCGAGGTATCTTCGAGTCAGCGCGCTTTGTCTGGATCGGCCGTGTTAGTCGCAGAAGGGATACTGTCGCAAAGCGGAAGAATGACAACACGGGGAGCGGCAGCGGCCATCCAGGCAGGAATCAACCGAGACACGGAAACAGCGGAGAGGTCAGTGTCAGGGGACGGTGTCTTCGGAGAGGGACGAAGCATCCATTCCTCTCTTCAGGACTCCGTCATTGGTACAGCGGCGTCGAATACGGGATCGTCTTCATCTTTGGACCAAGGGATCAGTCAAGCCCATGTCTCGGAAGGCATGATGCTACTAGAGAGCAAAAGAGAGAAAAGTGGTGCGGGTCCGATGGAGGCATCTGTGCCTGTTTCTTCCGGCCTGCCGTCCGTGGCATCTTGCAGCGAAGAGGGGTGTTTAGGTTCCACAAACGCGGCCGTTTGCCGCTTGTTTGACGATGCGAAGCAGCAGGATCTCTCTCAAACGATGGGCTTGCTAACACCGAATCTTGCGAAACAAGGCGGAGGACCGGGAAGTGTCGCCTCAGCATGTGTCGCCAATCCCATTCTTACTAGCCTTCACGCAAACGGGTCACCTGGGATCGCTGGTGCAGGGCAGCCTGCGGCTATGTTAAGGCAATTATCATGTCAGCCGCGTTCGCACCTCTCTGTTGTTCACCCCACATCTCTTGCATTGCCTGTGGCTGGCCCTCCGTCGGGCGCACTTGCTCCGGTCAGCCCGACAGACCTGACAGGACAAGGAACCATTTTTCCTGTGTCTTCCGTGGATGGGGCGCCGCCGTCGCGGCCACTGAATACACAGCGAGGCAGCGGGGCTGTCAGTATTTCCTCGTCTGCCAGTGTCCCTGTATCGCAGCCAGGAGGCGCGCCTGTCTCTCAAGAAACGCCATCGGCTTCATCGGGAGACGGCCTGAAGACGTCCGTGCCCCCGGGAAGCAGCGAGAAAGATGAGAGGCCATCTGGCAGTGCAGGAACTGTCTCAGGCACCTCCGGAGAAGTGGGCGGAACCAAGCAGGGCCTTTCGGTGTTCTCTTCGTCGTCGTGTGCGACCCTTCCCGCGGGCGCACCCTCTCTGCCCCTCGCCATTTCTTTCACACCTCTCCAGCTTCAGCAACTGCAGCTCCATCCGAGTAACGTGGCCCTCTTTACCAATCTGTCTCTTCCTTCGTCCTCCACAGTACTCTCACAGCAGACAGGGACATGTGTGGCCTCGCCCATGTTTGTCGCCGGAGGAGGCAACGTGTCTCTTTCCCAGTTGACCGGCTCTGTAAGTGGCCAGAATCCTGCCTGTTCTGCTGCCTTTCCGTTGCCTTCGTCCCCCACGGGCGACCCGGCCGCAAATGTCTTTGGTTCTTCTCAGTCGCAGGCAACCAACGGTTTGGCCATCAACACTTCGCCAGGGTTCCTCCTTCAGAATCTGCCGGGCGTGTCTGGAGGAGGTAACGCGGCCCCTTCGCTCCGTGCGCAAGTGACGCCTTCTGGGCAGCTCTTCCTTTCTTACTCCCTTTCATCGGGAACAACTCCTGGAACCACCAGTGTGAGCAGCACACCTGTTGGAGGGACACCTTTCGGAGGCGTGAAATGCGGGACACTGAACGTCCCGTTTATTCGGATGCCTTCCACAACAACTGCAGTGAGTACACCAGGGGCATTCGGAGCCTCTCGCGACACAAGTGAAGCGGGTCAGTCGACCGGATCTGAATCTCGAGGGGGTTTGCCGTCTTACCAGGGGAGTGCACCTGTTGGTGGGGCCGTTCCGGTGGTTCCTGGGGCGCTTGCTGCAGCGGGCTCCGTCCTTTCCGCTGGTGCTCGTTCCGTCTCTTTCTGTGAGCCGCGAGTCCACGGTGGAATTGAGAGGCAAGGCGCGCTAGCGGGACCAGGTGCACTTTCTGCGGCAACTGTGGGACCGGAAGACGACACACTGTGCAGGGCATCCGACGGCGGCATGTCGCAGAAAGGTGATGCACGCGGGCCTGACGATGGACAAGGGACGAGAGACACAGCGACAGGTTCAAATTCGTTGTCAGATCCGACGTCTCGCTCTCCCTTTCCTCTGTTCCAGCTCTTCCGGAATGGGTGGTGGGCCACGCCTATCCCGCCAGAAGACCCACCTCTTGACAGGGATGCAACCGAGGCGCTGCTTCCTTTCCTTCCGTCCTTCCCAGCCGTTGTGTATGACAAAGAGGAACATTGCTTCTTTTCACTCTGGCGGATGAAGGATGGTCTCGTGCAGAGGCGGCGGTGCGAGTGTGCTGTTCTTGGTGTTAGAGAAGCTCATCGGCAAGCCGTTCAAACCGTCTGTCGAGTAAGCTCAAGAGCCAAAGCGAACAGAAGAGTGCCGATTCGTCTTCTGTACATTCGCGAGGGCAGTAGTGGGGAAACGAAGACAATAAGGAAGGACGACAAACAGGCAACACGAGTCACGGCCACAGCGAGGTCATAGTGTTTGTCCTGCTCGGCAGCGGTTTTCCAGAGTAATATGCTTCCATCTAGACACTAAACAAAACCCTTTCTCAGGGAGGACTGGAAGGGAGGGGGTGTTTTGATCGGCTAGGCTTAGGAGACACAACCAGCGTTGGAACCTAGTAAGGTTCATTTTCGACTAGCAGAGCGTGTGAAAACGACTCTTCACTACGTGGTCTCCCTCACTTACTCAACGCGCAAGCGATCCGGATCCCTTTGGTAGCGCTGGCGTTGTCGTGGTGTCGATGATATCGAACGCGCTTGCCGAAAGCAGAACGACCATTTTGCATCTTGATTTATCTCTTTTCGTTTTTCCAGCTGACGCGCCGGCCCCCAGGTGTCGTGTATGACTGCAAGAGTGGGAAGTGGTCCGTGTGCGTCACGCGACACAATGGCCGACATCGCGCCTCGTTCTCTGTGAAGAAATTCGGTTTTGAGGGCGCTCACGAAAAGGCTATGGACTGGTGAGAAACACGTCCTCCGAACAAAAGGAGATCGTACGCGCGTCATTGAGCACTGATAGACTGCACACGTATCATTGGACGTGTGGACTAACCTAGAAGCTGTATTACAATGCCATGTCCTTTGAGTAATTTTAAGACACGAATCCAGCTGCGTGTGTTGTGCTCACGATGAAATGCTGCTCTTCGCAAAGTTGACGCTCAAGATAAAGTTCGAGTGCACCTTCTGGTTTGACTGTACGACCCAGTGAAGAGGCATTGCTTGCATAGATATGGAAACGGCGTTGTGTGGCAGCTGCCATCTGCGATATTGCAGTTTCTAACGTTGTGCTACCCGCACAGGCGATTCTGCGTAAACTACACTGATGCCCGAGGTGTCACAGTGTTCGTTGCGCTGGAAAATGCGTATTCTTGCCGCATGTATAAATGTCCCGAGCACCACCTGTGCTGGACTGCTCAAGCATACTCATATGCATGCACACTTGTATACCTTCACATTTTTGCCTATGTCCTGTGCGGAGCACAGGCAAATGCACATATGTCAGCCGTCGTGTGTGAATGCATTTTATATCAGGTACGAGGCGAAGCGAGTCCAGTTGGGACTGCATGACAATCCGACATGTGCGGAGATTGTTGATTTCGACGCAGGCGTGAAGGCGAACCCTGCAGCGCTTCTGGACATTGTCCGAAAGGCTGTGGACGCCGCCCCTCCTGCACAGCCGGTACGTGCGCCGCCTCCCGCGCAAAAAGGGGAAACGCCGCTTGATGCAGAAGACGGACGCGAAGAGAGCAATGACCAAGACAAGAAGAACGCGGGTTCAGCCGGGGGTGTCGACGGAGGGGACACTAGCGCTGGACCTCTCGCTGCGGCCGTTCGCCCACCGCGAAATGCCGCCTCCGGTTTGGGAGCGAACGCAGCAGGTTCTGATTCATTGCCGGCGTCTGGGTCCGCGAGTTCGAATTCTTCATCAGCTTCTCCACCTGCTTCCTCCACTGCAGTTTCTTTTTCTGCGTTGAAGCAAGACGGCGAAACAGCTGCACCAGGGGAGGGGGGAAACAATCCTGAGAAGGCGGCTGTGAGGAACGAAGAAGACAACGCTCACGTCAAACAATGTGAAAGTTGCTCAGTGAACGAAAAAGAAAACTTTCAAGCTGAACGGGGCCTGCATGCGCCTTGCAACGAGCAATCCGCGAACTCTGCTGTCACCGTGTCGGGAGATACGGGGCTTCAGCGAGGACCCGAGCGCGGCACTGCACAGGCAAACGACGTTGAGGCGACAAGGATGGAAACCAACACGGAACCTCCAGTTTCAGTACTGAGCACGTCCCAAGGAACTGCTGGAGTGTCGGCCGTCTGCTCCGTTCCCAGGGCATTTGGAGGCGAATCGACGTGTCACACAACCGATGTACAGCCTTCAACAGCCGCTTCTAGCTCTCTGCCTGGCTCGCAGACAGCTGCCCGCATCACTTCGTTTACCTTGCTCCGCCATTCTCAGGGGATGTCATCTGACCGTGCTTCGCCGGCGTCGCCTCCAGCCCTGTCTGCTGAGGCAACACTCTCAGCGACCGTCTCGCTTCCGGATTCGGGCGCAGGGCCAGAGCCGATAAAGAGCTCGCTGGCCATGGCGGTAGAGTGCGGGAAGGTGGTTACCAATAATCGAGATATCTTTCATGCTATGGAACTGCCAGTTCTGAAGAATTTGAGAGAATCAACTGGGGATTTGGGAAGGTTCGCTACGTGTATCGCAGGAGGGGACGTGCAATTCACGTCATGTGGTTATCCAGCACTCACTGAAAGCGCAAGGTCGGGCGCAAAATCAAGTCGGGGGGAAGAGAGTCAGTCTGAGTCGGGTTCGGCGTGTTCTGTTGGCCTGAGAGACAGTCTCGAGGAGCGTACGTCGTCGCATACTGCAGAAGTTGTGGCAGGCCAGCCGACGGCTGCTTGCACCATCTATGATGAGACGACGTTTGACCAAGATGCACAGACACAGTTTCCGTGGTCTGCCGTTTCTCGCATTGGCTCACCAGTGAAGGTCATCCTGGAACGGTCTCTGACCTCAGGCATCCCCTGTGGCGGGAACGGTCGTCGACAAGGTTCGCGAGGCCTTAATGCGTCGAACGCACCTCGAGCGAGAGCGGCAGATAAGAGTAATGCGAATAAGGAAAACAAGGAAGAAGGACTTCAGGGAAACGACAAGGGGAACCCGGGGGAGGAAGCTGGAAATACAGTGGAGATCAAAGTAGAATGTGCCCCCAGTAGTGAAGTGAACATTTGTCCCACTCAAGCGCTGAGGGCCCATCACGATGCCGATGTGTTCAGAAGTGTTGTGCCGGAATCTCCGAACGGCAGGCACCACGGTAGGCAGGATGAAGAAGGTCATGAACGATCCAAGCTAGATTGCAGCCCCCCGACCGACCGCGAGGCTGCCTCAAGTGTTCTTTTAACGGATGGAGATAGAGCATGCAGTGGTTGTGCAGATCAGGTGACGCCGAGTGCCAAGCCGCCGACAGGTAGAACTACGGGTGGTGAAGAGAATCGAGCTTCCGTCAGTTCCTGTGAAGGAATGGCCACAGCCATCAAGGGGTCAGGAGATGGCGTGAGAGCGGATCCAGGAGCAAGGAAACGAGCGTGTGAGGAAGATCCGATGGAGCTCAAGAAACGCAAATGCGGAACTGAATCGCTCTCATCATGTCTTGAGGTGGGAGAACCCGCCACTGCCTGAGCCAGTGTAGAGCCAAACGGTCCAAACAGGCAACGGCGGCTGTTGGGAGTTAGGAAATGCTGTGCTTGTTGCTGTCCTGGCCCACATGAGGCACGTCGCCTCGATTGTACCTGGAACGATGGTGCAAGAGAATGAGTTGTAGTGATAACGAGGAATTTTGCTGTGCCGACGGGCGGCCTTTCGGAAGCTACACGATCGATGCTATGGACGGTGAACTAGAGCGGCCACGAGGACAGGCTTAACAGACGGTTTGGGGACGAGCGAAGACGCGGTAGCATTTGGCGCTGGTAACCTACCAACGAGTAACTGCAACGATCAGATGAGGCGAACTTGGACGTGGTCGTCAATTATCGACACTCAAGAACACTCAACACGATTGTTGTGGTCATCCTGTTTCTGTTGATGCCTTTATACGAATAGTCCGCTGCCATCATGCACACTACAGAATGGTGGCCGGATAGATTAGCACGCCGATGTAACTTAGTGTACACGAGTTGTCAGACGCGGTTACCTTTTTCAGGATTTCCGTGTCTATGTTTGTATTCATGTTTTTCGTCCTTTTCGGAGAGGAACTTCTACGCATATGCATTCGCATGAAACCCAGGAGTGAGTTTGCCAAGAAACATAAAGAACTCGAATAGCTACCACAGCCAATCACTAAGGCAGTGTCTGTTCGAAGCCCTGGTTCGATGGAAAGCTGTGGGCCTTTGCGGATGTGCTGTGAATTACGGGAAGTAGTTCCTACGTTGTCGGAACGGCGGATTCCCAGTTGCCACAGAAGTTGACGGAAACAGTAGCTCCACAAAACAATCGTTGCAGCCCCGAGTCCGGTGTCCACGTAGGAAATGAACTGCGGACGCACCAGATAATATTTAAGAATAGCGGAGCGCCTCTGCGTTCTGATAGTCCCGGGTACGTACGACAGCGGAATAGGACCGAAGACGTAAAGTGAGACGCTGTATGGATGCTTCTGCCGACGCTCATGCTTGTGCAACGACAGTTCAAGGGAGAAGAGCAGAGGGCGTCGCATGAAACGCGTCTAACGCCCACCTCTGTGACTCTCAGCGCAGTTCACATAGTCAGGATGGTCCATATAGTTCGGTCGCCGTGTCCGATGCTGGTTCAGCCAACCCAACAAGGTGGGACGTTGCGTCCATTACGCATGACCATTTTCGGCTTCCTCAGCTAGTCACAAGAAGTACAATCGATCGATAGACTGAGTGGCGGCAGAAACGGGCGTTTTGCGGCCGGTAATTCGAGTGGGAAGGGCGGCGAATAACTCTGTCTCATGTCGACTACCATTTTCATAGTCCAACTTGAAAATTCGGTAGAACCGTCTGGCACTGTGTCAGTCTCTCTAGTAATCTCAGGTTCCGCTAGATTGTCGATGTTTGACAGGAGTTTCCTTGAGGTGCACACTCTCATGAAACGCTTTTCGAACTCCGAACACGAAGAAAACTGTCGATACCGACGCATTGTTTGATTCATCCGTTCGACCAACCATGACTCTGCTAACCTCTAATCGACTAGACTTGCCTACTCTCTGATGCTGATCCCCTGCAAGTGCCCGAACCTGATTCCAGCGAAGTGTACGGAAGGCGACCCAGGATGACACTTCCAGGAAATTCTATGTAGCGTTAAGAGAACACGTCGCTCGAGGCATACAGAAAATCGCTTTCGTGACAGTTCCTCGAAAGTCAACGACTCCTACATACCTCCGCCAACCATCAGCTCTGTTCATATCTACCGGTACGGTGCCTCTATCTGTATACCGTTACGATGGAATTGTGTTTCAGTACACAACTGGCTGTTTGTTTGACACGTTATCTTCTTTTCGGTTGTCATTCGACTTGCACCAGCAACTGGCTACCCTGTTTATTGTCGCCCGACTTTTTTGCGGATGCCGGGCTACCGAACTTTGCCGTGATCTCTGTTGCGTCTGCTCTGTACAGCAGCCACAATTGAATGTTAGCCCCATGCTGCCGCAACAGTTTTCAGGACTTCTGTACGGTGCTGCTTTCTCAAACGCGTTGGATTCGTGCACTTGTAGGATGACCTCTTAACGAAAACACAGATCTTGTCTCTCACTGAGTCTTCAGTGGAGGCCTTATTAGTTTTTCCATACCTTCTTCCACTTGTCCTTATTATCTGGCCAGTGTACCGCCACTCTTGTGTATTGTTGCGTACGTTTTCATTTTTCTTGTGACCCTATGTAGTGCTGTCGTCTGTCCCATCCGGACTGAAGTCAGCGTAACCAACAAAAAGATTTGTTCTGCCACTGGTTCTTCATCAACCACCGTGCTTCAACTTTGTACCGACTATTGCTGTCGCCCGTGCGGTGCTTGTCTGTCTTGTTGTCTTCACATAAACGGACCATCCTACTGCGAGACAAGCAGGCAACGGTGTTGCGCGCAAGCCATAGCTGACGAGGCTGCTGTTTCTATTCGAATCTCTCTCTACAGTAACGGCAAGGGCGGCTATCAAAACAACAGAGGATGGAAGTCACGTAGACTTCCGCTTTTCATCGATCGCACTCGTTCTGTACTTCTCCATTCTTCTCCCAGTTCAACAACCCTAAGTGGGCATGCCCCCGCGAGGCGTTTTTCGTGTGTCGTCGGAACTCGGTGTCGCATACCATTTCACTGTTTTGTCCTTGTCTTTGGTGAATCGGTCGCTCACTTCAGTCAGAATGTACTTCTATTCTCAGCATCTTGAGTTGATTTGCATCTTCAATCTGCTGAGGCCGTCATCGTTCGTCTTTTCTTGTTCTTTTCTACGCAGAAATCGATAGATTTTCCCGGTTCCCTGCGACTTTACCGAGTGGTAGCGTCACTGTCTCTCGTGGCCACGTTTTCTGTGCGTTGTGTGCTGCGGTATAATCCACAGAAGCAACAATTGTATCGACATTTCTCAAGACTAGATTGCGTGTCATCCCAGGGGAGATTTTGTTTCCTGGATTCTGTTCGAAAGTGACTCTGTGCAACTTCCCTGTCCGGCGTGGTGTGCGGTATCCATTCCCGCTTGTCCCCAACCGGGGACAAAGCTGGAAGACTGTGAAGGAAGGTGCCCCACCATTGTTTCTTTTGAGTGACAAAAGCCCAAATATCGGAGTCGTCGGTTTCAGGGTGGGGTCGGGTTATCAGGCGGAGGGAATACAATTCCTCACGACGGTTTGCGTCAATTGCAAGCTAAGTGAGAATGTTTTTTTCTTCGCATTTGGAGCACATCTCCTCCGATACGAATCGAATGCCGGCAAACTGAAGGGCCACAATGTCTGGAATAAGCTCTGCTCCCCTTCTGGTTTCGTCTGTGTCCTCATCACAAGGTCGTCCTCATGGCTTCGGTGGAAGCACACCAGAAGGAGCCGGAGGGGCGACCGGGCACGTGACATCCATCGATGACCGACAACTGGGAAATCATACGTATGCTCCTTCATATCACATGCCGGTGTCGCATGACGATAGGAGAGCTGCAAGTCCCCAAAGACATCCAGCGTACCACGATAAATGGCAGCTCCCTCAGAGAACATCCAGTTCCTCTCGGGATATGGGAGGACGACTGCTGGCTTTTCCGAGGACTGTTTCCGAAAGGCTCAGAGGGGAGACTTCCGATTCGTTGGGGATGTCAAGTGGTGAACTGTATGACGATCTTGAAGAAGAAGGGTGCTGCTGCTTCCCGCCATTAACCCTGACCGAACGTCTCCTCGGATGGCTCACGTGCTTTGCAGGCGGTCTCGTTATCTCGTCTCTTGCTCTAGGTAGGGAAAAAAGAAGAGTCGAGCATACTGGGGAACTCTTGAAATTTCCTTTCTTCTGTTACTCTGCAAAGGCACACACTAACATTTTCCCACCCAACAGGATGCATACTCGGTCAGTCACTTAGTTCTATATTTGAATTGCTGTTGACGCATTTATCTCTTGTTCTTCCTTCTCAGTTGTCGCGTCTCCTCTGGTAGATGCCAGTTTTTCTATGTGCCCGGGACTGTGTGTTCAGTATTCCCTCTATGCGTTGTACCTATCCTCTTTTCGACTCCCTCTCTTGTCGGCCGTCCCGTTGTGCCGTTGCCTCGTTATTGGATTCATACGTTGTAGTTAAAAAGAATGGTCGGTCAATTGCTTCTCCTGGCAAATCAATGATATGGTTGTCAGGCGACTCTACGAATATCTGATATGGCATGTAGGGCACGGTAGTGAAAGTGGCATCAAGGCATCGTTCAGAATGGGGAAGACGCGAAAGGTTGGCATGTGGCAACGTGCTCCTTCGCCCCGTTGTTAGTAACTGTGGAGCATTAATTAATGCTGTGGCTGATGATGAGAAGCCTGAGAGACCAAAATGAGTGCATTCAACTGTAGTGACCACCGCCTCGTGTGGGTTCATCAGGCAACGTGTCAAGCCGGCGTGTATGTTTGTGACGAGAATGTCAAAATATGGAAGTACATGAGATGGCGCACGTACGAACGCGATGCGTTTGGAGGCGCGAGCCCTGGATAGCAGGAAGGATGCTCACGGGGAGTCACGTAGTTAGCAATTTTGTGCATAAAAGAAATTTGTCAAGAAAGGTATTGACTGTCGCGATTAGAGTTCTTCGCGGCCGTCGGCGTCGCTTCTACCTACGGAAGAAGTTCACAGTGTGTAGGCTGGTATTTCTCTTTTTATCTATCTCAGGCTCCTTTCAAGATTTAGTACGAGGCAAGAGCACCAAGTTTGCCGTCGCGTATACATTGGGGAATTGTGTTGGTCTCTTAGGTACGGCCTTCCTGGTCGGTTTTAGGAGGCAGCTGGAAGGCATGACTGAGAAATCCCGGCTCTGGAGTTCCGGTGTCTTCGCTGGCAGCATAGTCGGGACTCTGTTTTGCGCGATATTTTTTCCGGTTGCACCGCTTGTGATTCTCTGTCTGATAATTCAGTGGCTTGCATATATTTGGTACTCTCTTAGCTACATACCTTATGGGCGCGAGAGTGTCTTGTGGTGTTTCAGATGGATAAGTTCGAGGTTATAATTGAACTAATCGAGTAATAGACAGGCCTCGTGTCTGGCACTGCTTGTACCATTTGTGTGCGCGAGGCGTGCATTTTCAGCCTTAGCTCCTGTTACGCGTTTCTCCCCGGACGCATGTGATAATCTGAACAAGAATTCCCCGTCTAGCACAGACGAGATAGTCGCTTTCGGGAATATTTCGGGAGGGAGTATCACTGACGAGGAGACCCATGGCAGTCGAGTCTCCGAGATCAAAAGACTATTCGGACTGCGTGTGCAGTAGTAATCTGCGCATGCCATACGTACTTTAGATTCACTGTCGGTTCTCCGATTTCGACAACGAAGAACGCCGCAGTATTCGAGGAGCGTTCGCGAAGTGGCAAGACCTTTGCGTGGTGAGACAGCAGAGGATGCGATCAATGTTATAGCGTACTCCTCGACCACCGCAAAGCTGAACCTCAATTTTGAAACTGTTCCTTGCTGTTATTTTGAACACTTCGTTGAAGTTCCCTGCGTTGAGCCTTTCTGATAGTGCACCCGAAACTAGACATGGTGAATGGAGACATGTCTCTGGTAGTTCATGCGGAGTCTCGCCGTGATGATGTGGTGCTATTATGTTTAGTGGCTAGATAACAGGAACTGACCGACAGTAGCACACTAACACCTGCTTCTTACTGTGTGACAGTCTCGCTACCGCTCCTTAACTCAACGATGACCTGGGATATAACTGGGGGGCAGCAGTCAACCTCAAAACCAAACGGGGAATGAAAGCCTACACCAGAGAAGACTCCGGTGCCAGTGATCACACTAGGCAGGCAGACATGGGTGTCGGACATACATTACCTTTTGAAGACGTAGATGAAAATATCGGTCGTCTGAATTGAGTGACGCTGAGAACCTGTTGTTGTGTGGGGTGCTCCGGAGAAAGCGGCAGGACTGCCACATAAGCAGGTACTCAGTGGGACCATTTCGGTTGTATGGTGGGACGTTCACGGAAAAAGCATTTACCGACAGGCCTAAGCTTACCTTTTGTGACGCAGAGGTGAACTCATTCCTCTCTAAAGGCGTACCAGTTTCCCTTCTCGAAAGGAACGGGTGTCTTTTGGATCCATCGTGACCACATTTGCAACGAGCGGAAGTGGTAGAGGCGACTGTGTCGGTCGCTGCCTTTCAACGGAGAACCCTTGCAGTACGCCAGGGAGATAAAGGCAACAAGGATACTCTGCGCATCCTGCGGTAATACGTTTACAGGTTCCATCCGGGTACACCATGGAAAAAGTGACACTTGATCACGCAGGTGATTATTCACGCCAAGATGGAAAACGCCCTACAGGCAAGATACAACACTCGCCGCTAACGCTCACCTGTTCCACCAGGGAGACGATGATGCACCTGGAGTCTTGGACGTCTAAACTGTTTTGAGTTCTTGTCATTGAAGAAAACACGCCGAGTGGATGTGCGAGAACCGCGGGACCATGTGTGGCTTTGGATAGTTCTATCACGTGAAATCGCGGTCGACCCCACTTCATCCTTCGTACTCCACGACGACCCGAGAACGTGCCTGCCTACAGCTCGCCTCCCAGCGCACTACTTTCTGCGACAGCACGGGCAGTACAAGCGCTCTCCTTCCGGGTACGACAGTCCGTCACAGATGTTTCGGACTTACCCTGAGCTCTGGCCTTGCATCATTCTCCCTTTGCAAACAGCAGCTGTCGCCCTGCCCCCCTGTTTTACTTGTGCCTCGCCAGCAGGCAAGTGTCTTTTGGAACTGTTCGCTCACGAGGTCTCACGGAGGAAGACCTCATGCGGAACTGTGTCGTACACTTATGTTCCAAAAAAGTTTTCCTCGCATCGAAATAACAAATAACATCCCGGCAGCAATCGTAAGGTGGCGTATTTCTCTCCTTATCCCCTCACACTCGTCAGCCTCCACCGCGAGTCTTCCATTGTCGCTGATATGCATGTTGGCGTTTCAATGTGTATCGTGTTGCAGTGAGCTACCACGGGCCAGAATCCCAATGACAGTGTACTTGCGCTCCACAAAAAACGCGAAGTAAATGGCCGAGAGCTTCGATAGTAGAGTGTGCTCCTTCAGAGATGCGGCGGCTGAAACAGATTTCTCCGCGAAAGACCTTCGTTCGCACTGTGTCAATGGTCAAATGGAAATTCGCTGTTCGTCATCGCGTCGTGTCTGTGCGAAGTGTGGATTGACCTCCGCATTATCCCAGGCTGCAATCGGAGAGCGACACAGGGTGGTGGCGAGTCGCGCAACATGGGCTGTTCACAGCAGCCATGTGTGCGAGAGGGTGGGGGGTTTGGAGGGTTGGACAGTCGACCGCCAGGAACCTGCTCTTCTTGGTCGAGGTGGCCGGTCTTCACCGTCTGTCAACGTGACCAGTTTCTTGTGTCTCGGCATTCTGCTTCAGCTGAACTACCTTTTTCCGGAAGAGGGAGAAACCGAAACGTGTTACACACTGAAATGTCATCTGAAAAGGCGAGGACACGGTGTGTGGAATCTGCTGAAGCGGAATGGGGGGCGAATCAACGACCGACTGATTTCGCAGTCCCTAGGTGAGAGTGGTGTAGCTGTCGCTTTCTGAGCTGCGTTAACTTTATTGTTTTCTGAGCGCGTGTGCAGCGTTTCCATCCATGGTTTTTCGTCCCACACTTCCGGATGTTTGCCTTGACACATTCTCAGTTTCTCTCGATTTCTGAGACCAGTTTCGTACCGCCTTCCCCTCATAGCCCCGTCAGTGTTCACCGCCGCGCGAATCCGCCACTGCGTCATTCTCTCTGTTACCACAATCCGGCTGTGTGCGCCGCTGCCACTTGATCCTTTGTCGGGTGCGTGTCCGTCCACCTTCGCGGGCGCTCTTGCGTTTTCACGCCACCCTACGTCGTCATTATTCACAATTTGATCTAACTGGAGTCAACCGTTTTCTTCCGCAGTACGTGGAGCTATTCCTTCGCTCACTGGGTGGTCGAGAGGGTTGGTTCGCTACGACCGGCGCGCGCGTGGTGGAAGAGGAGGGTGAACACATGGTGCACATTTGGACGGCTTGCGAGGAGGGGAGGGACAGTGGAATGCAGGGGGGTCAACGACGTAAACCCTTTCTGTCTGCTGTTCGTCTGGTGCTGGGGTGTGTCGGTGCGAGCATGACCAGGAGACTTTCCGCGACAGTATCGCCTAGCATCCGTCGAGCGCGCGTGCTTGTCGTCTGAACCGCCGTTTCCTGCGCAGGGTGTCACCCTTTTTCAAACCTTTTATCCTTTTACTTGTTTGTGGCGGTACATCCGTGTTGCCGTCTGCTTCGTTGCGAGGCCGACTTCGGGGCCATTCGTTGTTTTTATGTATCGGGCAACAGAACCCCGCGGGTCGCTTGCTCGCCGTCTTCCGTCCCGTGACGGGCACGCGACTGAGAGGCGGAGTCTCCCTTCGCCCTACTGTCTCCCTTTGTTCCCAGGGAGTGGCGGCTACAGTTGGATTTTTGGACATTGTGTCTTCTCTCGCTTGTTTTCTTGATCCATGTAGTCTTTGCACTGGTATTCTTCTTGTGACCGTCGTGAGCGTGTCTGCGACAGAGCGCGCCGATGTTATCTGTGCGTGTGCGTCACAGGCAAAGGAAGCACGACCCTCTACATCGAAACACTCTATGTATGCCCGTGTGCCCGGCTTCCTTCTTGCGAGACAAATCACTTGCTACCGCACGCCGCGCCCTGATGGTTGCCGCCTGCGCTGGTGTATAGTGGTGGTTGTTCCTATTGTCTGCCCACTCCTGGTGAGATTTTATGTCAAATGACGTTAAGGACGGCTCCTGATCCGTTGGTGTGGCTATTTTTATAGTCTTTCAGTGGTCTGTATTGCATCGTACAGGAACTATGACTCTACGGTATTCTCTCGCCCACTCGTTCCTTACTGGCACACATGTCGTACAACGGAGCATATGCTTGTGCTGTTTCCCTTCATGCAAAGATGACAACGGCAGGCCGAAGGCAGCCGTTCGATGCGGCTTGAGTTTACCCCACGTGCTCTGCCTCCAGACGGGAATGTGTTCGGCGCCAAGGCTCTTTGTGATGGGTTTTGCATATGTTCATTGGGATATCTACGGTAACTAAGGGTGTGTTATCGTTTTCTTTTACGTGTGATCACGGAAATACCCGAGACTACTGTTTCCAAAGCAAACCTTCGTGCGTTATGACTCGTACGTCAAGGTACTGCATTCTGTGAGGGCGCGTCGATGTCCGACAGGCAGTAGCTCCTTCCTGTAAAAAGTCCCATTGGCGCACAGGAATGGATGGGGAGAAGTCAAGCCGGCGTTTGACGACTTCAGCTGCTGTCTCCGCGCGGGCACCGCGGCCGAGCTGTGTGCCCTCCCTCCAACCGATTAGGAACCTGCACCAGTGGGGGGGGGGCCAATATCAACCCGAAGCACTGTTTTCTCGGTTATCTTGTGTTTCTTGTGTTTGCTTTTCAGCTTTAATCCACCTCCTGTTGTGAGACTGAGGCCTCTTCACCCTGTCTTCATCGTCCAGGACGACTCTGACCACCGCTCTCGTTACTCCCCCCTCCCCCCCCCCGGTCGCGGGAGCGCGTAGTCCTCAAAATCGGATGTTGCGCGGTTCAAATTCGCTGCAATTCCATGGACACACCGAGAGCATGTATTTGACGGAGTCTGCACTTTTTTGTCTCCCCGTTCATACCTAGAAGAAGCTATGGTGCAGAAGGAAAAGTCGCCCGGTTTTTGACAAACGCCGAGTTTCCGAGTGGAAAAGGAGGCGAGACATCTGCGCTGTTGACACGGAAGAAGCGCACCCTTCGTTGGTGGAGGAAGCGCCACCCGCGCACTGTTGTCATCGAGTGGAGGGAAAACGCGGTGGCGGGGAAGCGAGGGCGACCGAGGTGAGTCAAATGAATCAGAAGAGGAGACTCTACAGTCTGTGTCTGTTGTTTTCATCTTGCGTTTTTTTCTCCTGTTTTTCCCCTGCGGCCCGGCAGCACCACCGTGTGCATTCCGTTTTTGCTGCCCACCCTGAGGAAGCAGAGACAGGAGACGGGTGACCGCCGCGATCTGGCTGTTGTGTCACTCTGTGGTGAGTGTGTCCGCGATCCGAAAAAACGTAACACGGATGTCGCGACCTGCTCAATTGGAAAGTGGGAAAACGTTTCTGGAGGCATACTTCTTCGCTTCCCAGGAACTGGAGAGTTTTGCCGCGCTCGGAAAGAACTCTCAAATTCCCCAGAAACAGTTCCTCCGCGGCCCCCGCCGTTTTCTCTGGTTGGACTGATGGCTCGGGTCTTCACGCCGCTGGAACAGTGAGGGACAATACCTCGAGGAGCGCTGGGTGTGCGGGTGCAAATGTTATGCTGTCTGTTTTTGTCCAGCCGCTTTCACATAAATTGGTGACAGTCAAATGCCTTTTCAACATAGTGAGAGCCTGCGTGTTTCTCGCGTTCCCCGTCGGCGCCATAAGCCGCGGCGAGCGCACGCGACACTCGAGCTGGGACGCGAAAACACTCTGAGATCCTTCTGGGATGCCGCTGTTCTGCCTCTCCGTAGGACAGCAAATGCGTGCAAGAAGTGCAGTACGTGACTGCCCCTGTGAAGACTACTTCGCGAACTCTGCGTTCGAGATTCCGTATGCCCCACTCTCCATGCCGTTGAAGGGAAGTGACCCGTCAACCTCGTTGTTCAACCAAAAAGTCACGGCCACCGGGTCTTTCTGCCGTACTTAGATTCGTCTTGTCCTATCGGAATTAATACAGCGAATAGAGGTCTTTGGCACTTTTTGCTTGGTGCATGCTTTCTGGTAACCCCTTCGCAGGCACCACAGCGGTCGAGTTGTAAGGATCGCGCCACATCCCACTCGGCGACGGCAAGGGACGAAGAACGGAGCCAAATCGCTCGCGTTGCCTACATTACCTTGAATGGGCGCTGTGTGTAATCGGGCCCGTTTTGCTGCTCTGCACTTTCATATGGGAGCAACGCCATAGACTGCCGACCCCTTCCTCTCTTCTGTCGATCATCTGCTCGGAGGAAAATCCTCGGAGGTCCCGTAAAACTACCGGAGCAACACTTCCGCCTAGTGTCTCTTTTTCCGCGAACACGCTGAAGCGAAGGTTGCGTCATCTGCAGAGGAACTGTATCTAACGTCTGCAGAAGTTCTGTCACTCAGTTTTCTGCCCCCTTCGGTCTCCTGGCGTGTCGAGCCGGTCGGTGCTCTAAAGCAATAAAGATGCAAGAAACGTCTCCCGCCCACCGCGAGCGACATGCGCTGCGCCTCCAACTGGTTCCTGATCAGCTGTCTCCCTCGCTGGAAGACGCATCTTCTACTTCCCATCCATCGTGCGCTGCACCGTCAGATCGAGACGTTTCGTCGTGTGTCGTTTCGCGACAGAATATCCGAAATGACTCGACAGAAGGTGTGACAGTTGTCAGTCCTCACTTGCGACGGTGTCTAACCGAGTACGATGAATACATCGACTTCCTTCCCGCGAGCGTAATGGACGTTTCTTCGCCGTCGCAGAGATCCGGAGGGGCTGAGCGAGATGACGCCAAGCTGGAGGGCCTAACTGGGCCGGGGAACAACGGGGACCGGGACAGCCTTTCAAGGTGGCCTGCGAAACTTACTACCTCGCTCTCCTCCGCGTTTGTTCAGAGACGGGGAGTGACAAGACCAGGATCTGATCTGGTGTCGCCTCTCTTTTCGTCTTTCTTGGCAGACGGCAGGCATGGAAGTCGCAACGAGGTAGACTCAGCTGGATTCGGTGCCGGCGAAGGAGAACAGGGGGCCAAGCAGTGCCCGCCGCTGCTGACGACGAAGCAAGAAGGCAGACTGGAAATGGACGACGGGAACGGCGAGCCGCTTGAAGCCCAGTGTGGCAGTGGGAGACCACGCGTTTTGACGGCTGACGCGTTTCCTCCCTCTCAGCGTCTGTCGCGATCGACGTCACTCGATTCCTCTCTCGCTTCAAGCCGCAAATGCAGAGCACAGCTCCTCCGAGCGACCGATGCACTGTGCATGCGTTCCCCGCTGTTTACCCGGAACGACTCGCCCCTCTTCTCTCGTGTCCCCTCTATGAGCCTCACAACAGGTGGGCGCTCTGAGCTAAAGCTGGGGGCGAGCGAACCAGGAAGCAGTGAAGAGAGGAAAAGCGAGAAAGAGTACGGGACGCAACTGGACAAAGAGACAGGCGACAGCTCCATGGAGGATGAGGTCGTTTCGGGGTTGGAAGGTGACCGCGAGGTATCTGGGAGAACACTTCTGCAACCCGACTTTCACACCCGTCTTCAAGCTGCTTTGCGCGAACAAGAAGAATGTCGCGCGCCGGGACTCCGCCTCCTTAGACAGCAGGAAATGAGGGAGCAAGGCGACATGGAAGCTGAACCAGTGCTTGCTCCTTCCCACTCGAGAGGCGGCGATGATGAGGGACGGGTGGGCCCCGGAGTGGGCCGGCTCAATGGCGCCGGGAGAAGAAGAGGCAAAAACAAGGGCGCGGCTCGTCTCCCGCATTTGTTTCGTGTCGGCGGTGCTGACTCCGATGCACGAGAGGGCATTTTGAACGCAGTTGTAGCAAAATCCAGTGATGGAGGAGAACGAACTGCTGGAGACGTAGAGATGGAGGCGGACGGGGAACACCAGTGTGACTGGGCAATGAAGGCGGCGGGTGCAGAGGACGTGGCTGCACTGTTAGCACCAGGACACAGAGAGAGTCGAGAAGGCGAAGACCGGGGTGAGAAAGCCAAAGCGACCACGGACGCGCAGCAGCTTCCTGAGGATGCTGTCATTCGTATGCTCTCGCTCTCCGTCGAACTCGACATTATGGGAGTAAATTCGTGTGCCGTCGGCAGTGCCGAGGATGTGGCGCGAATGACCCGCTGGAGAGCAGACCTAGACGATGAGTCAGACTCCTCGGTCAGCATCCGGAAAAATGGTGTGGAGAACGGTGCGTCTGCGTCTGGCGTGGCGTCGGAGCTGAAGGATAGAGAGATATTGGCCACTCGATGCGATGACAAAGACCAGGTTGTCACACGGGTTACAGAGAAAAACGCGCAGCGGCATACCATCATCGAAGATCTGGGCACCACAGACGGGCCTCGCACAACGCGGATGGTGGTGCAGCATGGCGATGATGACTCGTCGCCTCGAGAGAGTTCAGCTGTTTTGAGGCTCGATGATGTGTCGTTGCCTCTCTATCCCATTGGGCAAACAATGGATTGTTCCCCATCTACACCTACCTCGTCTCCGATCGCCTGCTGTTCACGGTTTGCTCGCCAGCTTGTCTTTAGTGCCTCACGGTCTCCCCGAGCTCGTCCCTTCTTCTTCGGCTCCCATCATACGGTTTCTGGACCGACTTCATGCCCCTCGTCGGCATTTGCTCCCACGTTTGCCACTGGTTCCAGGGGTGCTCTGGCGAATGCACAAGATGAAAAGGATGAGGAACGACGGGAGAGTCACGCATTGATGTGTGCGCTCGGAAACATAAACGAGGAAGAAAGTGGAGAAGAGCCGCAAAATCGCGTTTGCGCCATCGATGCCACCGCTGGTGTCGGCGTAGATGGTGTCTCTGACAACGCAAGAGAGACGGGCAAGAAGAGTGAAGTGGACGACAGCGAGGAGCGATGCGTGAGTATGCCTCTCTTCCAGAGGAAAAAGGCGTCACCGTTCTGTCACGAAGGAGAACTCCTACTAGCCTCTCCTTTGGCCCCGCCGCATCCGGACATTCTTACGCCGAGGAGCGCCGGAAACGCCTGCGGTGCACGTCTCCTCCTTGGGCCCGCACCTGGTTGCGGTGTCTCACCATCTCCACAGCACCCGCCGATCACTGATATTTCGCCAGGGGCAGTGTGTGGAGTAAGCATCCCTGAGCGTCAGACAGAAGGCATCGTTGAGGGGACGAGCGACAATGCACTTCGTTCATGTAGACGGTTCCCAGCGTGTCGGTTTCATGAGGCACTGTCAAGAAGCTTAACGCATCGGGTTTTCCGTTTTCAGCCGGTTGCTCTCTAAAGGAAAGGTAACTGAGTAGGATAAGCATGAGTAAATTTTGTGACTGCATGAAGACTTGACTACCTTTCTATGTTGTGCCTCCGTGTACACCCAGGTGTGAGTTGTTCCATGAATGTTGCGAGGTGTGGGTCATGCTTTTCGGTGGCAGGAAATCGAACGAGACTTTGCTAGAGTATGTTCGACCAGTCCTTGTCTGATCGTGTCATGTTGTCCCACTCTTCAGACTGCTGCTCGAACCGTATCCCTTACAGCCTCTCTAGATGTGAATGCCGCCCTTCTTTTCTCCCTTTCGCGTCTGTGTGCAGGGCGCTGGAGTGGGTGCAGCCACATGGGCTTCATCGTGCCGGTGCTTTCTTCCAGAAGACTCGCTGTCTCTCTTTCTAGAAATTCGCTCCACGCTCCTGAATCTCTTGGAAGAACTACACGATGCGTGTTGCTGCTGTCATCCTGCGTCGAGTAAGGGGCCGAGCCTTCGTTTCAGCCCATGTTGCGCATATCATTTCCCGGCGTCCTTCCCGTGTTCGTTACCATCTTCCTCGTCATGTTCCGTAACAACGCCCAGGCCCCTCTCGCCGTCCTCCCCGTCGCCCCCAGCGTCGGTGTGTCATTCCTTCTCTTCTAGTGCGATAGATGACACTGTTGTGCAGTCGAGGGGATCATCCCTGGAGGGGCAGAGGTCAATCCGCGACATCGCCTGTGCAGGCGAGGCCTCTCTGTGTTCTCCGGCCTCCGCGTCCGCCTCCCCAGGTTTGAAAGCTCTGCGGCCGCCGGGACTGGAGCCTTTGTGCCCCCACGCGCTTGCTGCTGAGGTGTCTCCATCGTCAAGCGAAACCGTTGCGTCACCTGTGGGAACCGGCGAATTCTTCCGTGAAGCCGTTTCGCGAGGAGACTCGACTCCGCCCGGCTTGTGTGGCGGCGACAGTGCGACACTGGAAAAGGTGGTCTTCAAAAAGGACGAACTCAAAGAGGATGTTAGCTCCGTTGTAGACGAGGCCTCACCAGTCGAGCAGGAGAGAGATGAAAAGGAGAAGAAGATCCCTGGAGTCCGGGTGTCGATTGGCAGCAATGTGTGCGCGTTTCGCGTGGACGGAAAGCAAAACCTAGACATCCGCGATGAGTGCCCGGACAGTCAGAAAAAGTCAGCCCTCCGTGCGAAAGCGACGACAACTGTTAGTACGACTGTCTCTGCGATTACCCCTGCTTGCACACCTACTGCATCAGGCTGTTTCGTAGACAGCCATTGTGGCGTCTCCATAGTCACCGGCATCCCTGTGTGCGGGGTACCATCCATTGAGGATTCGCGATCCGAGTCGCCGGTCGGTCCAGACGTAGAGGTGAAGCGTCTTTCCGGAGTCCCGCCGAGCCCGACGGGGATAGACGAAACTGTCGAGTCAACTGCGAACACCGGCCTGATCGGGATGTCAGAAAGCGGTTTTGCCAAGACGGCAGAGGCTGTTGCAGCTCAGAAGAAAGCAATGAGTGGAGAAATCGAAAGAGCGGGAGACAGCGACAGGCTAAGTCGGGTGGCGGATGGGTTGTTGTCCGGCCAGCAAACCAGAGAGGGGTTCGAAGAGGAAGAACGCGCATCCATATCTTCCGGTGCCACACGTTGCCCTGGCACGGGAGACAAGAACGCTGGACTTGGAGGTCGATGCAGCCTTGACACGCCTGCCGCGTCGCCTTCGTCTTCAGTTTCCGTGGCTTCTCCCGACGCCTACTCGTTCTCGCCCTTCACCCGCTCAGGAGTGGGAGCTGAGTCCCCCGGAGAGAACCAGAATGCTTTGTCGGCCTCGTCGTCACCTGCCCTTCTCACGTCTTCCACTCGTCATCCCCCGCTTCCGTCTTCACTACATCGAGTTCCGGGTGTTGTGTCGCCGTTCGCGTCTTCCTCATCTCTATCTGTCTGCTCCAGCACACCGATGTCTCAAGGGGGCGTCCTCCCGCGGTGTGGACCCGCGCTACATGCACTCTTTTTCGAGCATGTAGACTGTCTGCGGTCCTCGAGGTGTTTCGTGGAGCAACTGGCCTACGCACACATTTTCCGCATGTGCCTCCAGACACTCGGTGGGGGTCGGCCTTCTTCCCTGTCTCCGTTGCAGCAACAGTTCCTCGTTCGAGAACTTTTTCTCCTTCGGCAGGAGCCGAACAGGCTGCTGGTTCGAAATGCGTTCATGTGGACAGGCCAGCCGGGATGCCGGCACATTTTGGATCAACTGTGTGGCTCGTCTGTTTCTCTAAGTGCAGGGATGATTACATCAAAAAACCCATTCGCGATGGATAGAGACAAATTGGGGGCTGCCGGGCATGCAACCCAACATGGCGCCTACGGATGGGGAGGCCTACATGGCATGGGAAACGGCGATGGTTCTTCACCTGGCTTCCCTGGCGGATTTTTCGGATTTGAAAAATCAAGCAGTAACTGGGAATTTTCTGGTCAGCATGGCTTCGATGATCTCCGGAAGAACGGATCTCATGCGGGGCAGAGTCGAATCTCCACTCGCGGCCAATCTGCTCTCGCTGCGGCGACTGCGACGAGTAGCGGAGAACAGGCGCGTGTCGAGTGTATTGGAGGAGTGGATGACGGAACAGGCAAAGAGGCTGGGTACTCGACGGGTACCCGAAAAGGTCGAACATTTGGAGATCAGGAAGAGTCAGACGACCGCGAAGGTGGAGGTAAAGCAGACCAGAAGGGTGACGCGGCAGCTTCAAGTGACATTAATTCTCCTGTCGCCGCTTCACCGGCGAAAGCCCTTCTTGACCCCTCGATCTTCCTTTGTACAGCTGACATGGAAGTGGGGGCCCAGAAGAGTGCGCTTGTTGCATCTCTAAGAGCGCTTCGATCGTTGGCACCATCGTGGGCCTCCCAGCCAGAAGGTGGCTTTGCGTTTCACCTCCAGCAGCTCCTCCAGGCTCGTTCGCTTCATTCTCAGACGCTGCAGAACTATCGCGTGATCCTCCAAGAACTTTTCTCCGTTCCGCCTCGTCTGTGGGGGAAGGAGCGTTTGTTGGATGCTCTTCATGATCTCGACTGTTTGTACAGTGTAACAAAACGTCGAGCAGAGGCACGACAGAAACGTGTAGAAGAGATGCTGCGCACGTCCAGGGAAAACGCCGATTCTGAGGCTCAAGACATGATCCGAAGAGACGACGAAGGTAATGAGTCTTCGCACCTGTCAGGAGCCGGTGAAGGTCAGGAAAACCGCGCAGAATCTGTCCGGGTGTTGCAGCAGGCGTCACGATTGGGACAAACAGGAGAGGGCGGTAGTGGTGGCCGCCGCGTAGTGATTGATGATGCGAGGCTTCCAAAGGTGTTTGGGTCGGGATCGTATGCGCCGGAGGACAGTGTGGCTTCCCGGTCTCAAGAGAAACCAGATTTCCTTAGTGAGGCAGACGATGTCCATAGTGCTGATTCTTTTTTCAAGGGCTCTAGGAGGCGTGAAGACACGGATTCACGCGATCCCATGACGCGTCACCATCTGCAGAGTGAGAGGGACGAACATTCGCTGTTGAATTCGGAAGAGCTCCACTTTCGCCAAGGGCGAAGTGTGTGTATCGGGGGAAAGTCTTCGTCCTCTTTTGATGCTGCTGAATCTCTAGGAACCCATAGAGGAGATTCGTCCGACTTAGAGGATCCATCGATATGCGCGAAGGGGTGGCCCTCCACAACAGGCGAGTCAGACACGCAGGCGTTACAACAGGTTCTGGAGGAGCAGCTTCGGAGACAGGGTCTCAGTGCACATAATGTTGGTGCGACACTAGCTCAGGTTCTTCGGTCAGGAGGAACGGACGCTGCGTTGAAGGCTCTGCAGCGACTTCTGGCTCCGTCGCGACAGTCTCAGGGTGCGCACGCTGGAGGTCTTAGTCGAGACAACCGAGTCGGTGCCATGGAGAGGAGCCAGAAACAGCTTCTTCGCCAGCTCATACAAGGCGCCACTTCTATGTCACCATCCCTTGGTTCTTCCTGGGAAGCCAATGGTGTGTCTCTGGCATACGCCAGTAAGCTTCGTGGAGTTTCTAGTCAGCGCGGCGGACGGGAAGGCGATGAACAAGAACCGATTCCGCTTCTTGGGACTTCGAAGCAACGGGGGCTCGAGAGATCGGGTGCGTCTCCAGCGCGCTCTGGCAGTGGAATGCCAACAGACGAGGAACGACTAGGAACAGAAGTAACAGAGAGAGGTAATGCGTCGCGCCGAGGAAAACCCCACTACTCGGAGTCCTCTTCGAAACGTATGAAGACAGAGGGTGGTCATCTGCGGCGCCATGACGCATCCTTGTCGCTTGCGGTGGGCGATGACGAGCTGCAGGCGCTTTCAGCGCTGCCGTCCCCAAATGACCAGGCGCTGGGTTCCTCGCGAGCGCACACCCGTCATTCACCCTTATCACGTCAGTCTCATTTCCCGTCGCCCTCTGCCGCAGGCCTCAATGGGAACCAGAAACTTGGTGTATCTGGTCACTGTTCATCTCGACGCCACGAGGCAAAAGAAATGGCCGCTGGCGAAGGACGAGGAAAGTCATACGCTTGGTCCGCTGCGGGGAACGGGAGAGAGGGTGGCGTGGGAAGTCGCGGATCCGGCACTGGTCGAGAGTCAGGATCGGGAGGTCAGAAGGAAGAACAAGCAGAGCGACTGGAGTATGCAAGACGGGCCGCAACACTCGAGAAGGTGAAGGGAGTGTTCATCGGCAAGAAAAACACTTGCTGGGTCGCCCAGTGGACTGACAGCTCGGGTAAGATGAGACGAGGCAAAGACACAGCAGAGAGGCTGTCACAGGCTTTGTACATATGTTCTGATGGCCATCAGCATTGCCGCGCGAGCGGCCGGTGGTCGCTTGCGGTGGTTGTCACGGGATCCAGAAGCCAGAATCAGTTTTGCCTGCCGGAGTGCTTGTACACCTCGTGTAGGGTACAGAAGCTGGAAGCAATGGAGTCGTACGGGGTGGCTCAGATTGTGTGTGTTTATATATATATATATATGGAGCATAGTGCGTGCATGTGTCTTGCTCTGCGTAGAAAGGGGTGGAGGGTGACTGTGCGGTGACGCTGACCCATTGCAAGTGTTTGTAGATTCTTGTCCTTTACCGCCATCGAACGATGTGTCTTTTTCCTTGAAATTGTGCTTGCTTCCACAGGCCGTTCCCGTCAAACATGTTACAATATAAAGGCTCTCGGCTTCGAAGTGGCCCGTCAAAAGGCGATTGAGGAGAGACAGAGGCAGATGGGGTCTGCCCCAATAATTGTGTCAGGAGGCAGTGGCAGACACCAGAGTTCGGCTGCTTCGGATCTTCGCCGACAAGGTGGCATGGCAACCTCGGCTACTGCCCATGCTAGCGGTGTAGGCGTAGTAAGCCATGGATCTGGAGATGTGACTTCTCCGGCATTCTCAGCATCCGCGCAGGTAGCGGGTGGCCCGCGTGATACCGATGAACTAATTGCTTTGAGGAATGAGGACCAGAAAGTGACCGGAGGCCCAGGACGGAGACAAACTATGAGTTCATCTCCAGGGAGTGTCAGCCCGACCATGTTTCCGACAGATGGGCTGCCTTCGCGTCAGAACGGAAGTAAGTGTTTCCGCGACGCACGCAACAGCAGGGCTGTGCCATTGAAAAGAACAGCGGTGGAGGAACGGCCCTCGTATCTGTGAGAAACGTGAGTTGAAATTAAGATTACACCACATCACACGACCCTCGAGGGAGGAGAGAACTCCACCTGTGACACGATTTTGCACAGTTACTGGATGAGCGTAAGCATTGCTGAGCGGACATATGTATGTGTAATGTCGAGGCTATTTATTGGTGCATGCCCTTGTCGAGCTTCTACAATATACGGTTATTGAATGCCATTGTTTGCCTTATGGCATGTTTTTTTTGTTCAGACTCTGCTGGCACCGCCAACGGCACTACGGCGATGGCCAATGATGCACTGCTTTCTGCTGTCGTCCATGCTACAGCAAATGCCCTGAACGGGGTAGGAGTCAGTTCGAACGCTGAAGGTAATTCAGTTCGATCTTCCCTATCGCCGACCTCTCTGGCTGCAGACATTCTTGCTCAGTTACAGAGTGCGTCCCGAGGGCTGTCTCCCTCACCATCGGATCGACGAAAAAGGAGCGTCGATCTGCTACGGTCGCTGTCTGGTTCTCCTGTCTTAGGAGCCTCAAGTACGGCGCCGCCACTCCCGTCTGCTTTGTCGCCGTCCTCTCCAGATGGGGCGGCTTCAACAATGGTGCCTTCCGCTGGGTTGATTAGTGGAGGGGAGAGCGGTCGGCTGCCCGTTTTGGCTGCCCAGGGTCCAGAGTCTCCTCTATATTCTCCCGCGTCTTCATGCGAGGACCCGTCACGAGCAATGGCCCAACATAGCACGCCTGGTGGATTTGTTCATGCTTCTTCTGGCGGGGCTCCACAAGGACCGTCATCGCCATCTGTGGAAGCGAGTCATGATCTGTCGTCGCCATCTCTCATCAAAGATGCGGCAGGAGAGAGTGAACAGGAAATGAAGCGAATGACGCTTGATGAGAAGAGCGGTGCCGATGCAACTCGTCCAACAACTGTGGATCTGCATGCTGCCCGAAACGTTTGCACATCTCCGGGCATGGCGAGCTCTTCCTTTTCTTTGTCAGGTAAGATGCAAAGAGATCAAGGGGGAAATATGTCAGATTGTGATGCGGGTCCGCGACACCTTGCATAATGTTTAATCCGTGTGACTATTGTGTAGATTCATGCCGTATTGCAGACACACGAACTGCATGGTTGTGATTAACGTGGTCGCGTCACGAGGCGAATGCTGACATGGAAGTTTCAACGTCCCTCGTGAGTAGCATTTCTCATCACTGATGTTTTGGATCAATCTGCTTGATACGTTTTACAACGGGAATTCTGAGGCCGTCGTGTATCTGGACGTATTCTAGTCGTCGTGTTGGATGAGTGCAGATGGTGTGTTAGGTGGTTCGTGGGTATATGTGTGTACACTTGAGCAGTGACAGATCTAGTGTTTTAATGCAATGTTTCTTTCTGTCTTTTCAGAATCGTCGCCTCTGGTAGCGCCATCTCTCCCGAAGAGCGAAACTGGCGTCAGTTCAAATGTCCCGTCGCTGGCGTCTCTTTCAGCAGCGTTGTCGCAGGCCTTCCCTAATCTTGCATCTGCTATGTCTGTGCCAACCTCTAACAAGGTCCCAAGAACCGACTCGTTGTCGTCTGTTTCGCCGGAGCATTTGCAACTTTTCCAGCAGTTGGCTGAGCAGTTCCTGCCGTCGCAACAACGCCTTCAACCGCCGCGAAACTCACACGGTTCAGCAGCCTCTATCGGGAGTGCTTCCTCGCTTTCTCTCATTAATCCCCATGTCGAAATGAGTAGTGTTTCTCGAAATTCGCCGATCTTCGGAAATACGGTGGACCCCGGTGTTCTCTCTGGTGTAGCTGAATTAAGTACAGCCATTTCGCAAACAGTGAGAAGTGGGGACCTAGCTGCAAATGTAGGAAATCGGCATCTCGCATCATCCACACATCTTTCATCATCCTTGTCGCAGCTTCACTCTACAAACCTGCCATCCGTTAATTCCTTTTCGACTGAGCCTCCCCTTTCCCGAGCGTCGTCGGGTTGCACCTCTGCGTCTGCCCTCCCGTCCATGTCTCTGCATTCGACAAACCCTCGACTAGCCTCGCCGTCGACGTCACCGTTCCAAGCGCCGTCGTCTGAAGCCGGATCGTCAATGAACTCAGCTTCTTCAGCTACGAGGCGAGAAAGCAGTGCGGTACCAAGCCATCCGTCTTCGCCTGCTACGAAGTTGTCGTTCCTGTTAGGTGGTCATGCGCAGGGCGCATCGGGACAAATGGTCGACGTATTCTCACGCCAGTCAAGCGGAACGGCACCCAGAGGACCAGAGGATGCGTACGCCGTCTTTGCAGGCCCCAATGCAGGTCGGGGCCGACGACACCGGATGGCCTACACCCACAAACAGGGGCGCCGCACCTATGCGTCTCAAGCCCGTGACTTCCCCCGGGTTGAGGGTATCGAGTATAATGTAAAGTGCGCGTGCTGGGAAGTGCGTTGTGGAGCGAGCTTCAAGGTATTCAGTACACGTCGATTAGGCGGTCTTCAGGAGGCGTATGACCTCGCTGTCAAGTGGAAACAGGAGGTGGAAGGTGGATCAGGAGGAAATGGTTGTCGGCGGCTTGTTAGTGATAGGAGGTTGGCAAGGAACGCGGGAACAGTTTCACAGAATATGATGATGTTCCTGGGGAACGATGGTTCCGGCGGCCCTCGGGTCTCGGGTGGTGATGAGGACGGAGAGGCGGACGAAGAGGCTGACCACGAGGAAGGTTGCCCCTACCCGGGGGAGAGTGACGCGGGGAATAGCCTCAAGCGGGGATCACGTTCGGGAAGCTCCAAAGAAGATCAAGAAGATGACGACAGGCTGCGGGTGCTTCAGCACACTGAGTGGGGAGCGGGTAACAGGGTAGAAAACCCCGCAGTGGATAGAAACGCAAGAGCGCTTGCGTACGACCTTTGGATGCGGTCTGGTGGATCACCGTCGTGTGAGGACGGTGCTCCCGCACCGGCAATGAGTCTGGGTGAGGCAGCATTGGCGACGCAGAGACCCCAAGGAGACGTAGACATGCTTACCTCTCTTCTCGAGCAGCTATCTAAAACCAATGGCACCGCTGGAAGCGGCTCTGTCTCGTCTCTTCAGGAAGACTCCCAAGCTGCCCCTGAGGATATTTGCGGTGCACTGACGTTGCTGGCGGGTGCTGTCAATGGTCAGAGCACAGACATTGGGAAACAAGGATCTCTAGGAGACGTTTTGACAGGGGATGTGGCTCATGATTTGAGGCGGTTATTGCGACCGGAGCCTGATGAAAATGCCAGGGGGTCTGCGGTCAATCGGGACACGATGGTAAGAGGAGTAAAGGATGGGGGACAAGCGCATGAAAATGGGGATGACCCAAGTCCGGGCGAACTGAGAGGAAACGGAGGGCGAGACTCCGCACAGCATATGGAAGAACACAAGAAGCGAAGCCGTGAATATGATGGACACAACGATCCAGAAAACAGGTTGATCAACGCAATCTTCGCGGCAGCTTCGTCTAGCAAAAAGGCGAGAACGGACTGATGAGAAAGGGGACTCAGATGTCAGATGAGATGCTGTTGTGTGGAAGCACTGCATTGCCTCTCATCGTACGCCGATTACTGATAAGAAGTTGGCAACTTGTGTTGCCGTTGTATCAACCAAGTTGCTCTTGTAATTGGCGAGTAGTGGCGATTGTGTAGGTTGTCTTTGTGGTACGGCCACAAAGGGGTGCATTGACAGTTCCAAAAGAGGTCGTCTCAATTCGCTATTCAGGCAGAGATACCTGTTGTGAAAGATGGCCAGTTTTAGAATTCCACAAAGGTTTGGCTTTAGGCCGGAATACAATTGTACAGATGAAAAACAACCCACCGTCCCAACTACGCCTCTCGTGGGGTATGCTGATTACAGGCAGTGTGATGTTGCGTTGTGTAGCGCTTGAAACGTGCGTTGATGGTTGCTCATACTGGTCGGGGGCTTGCCTGCAAATTGGCGTGTGCTACGGAACCGGCATGCTTTACCCCGGACATGCCCAGCAATATGATCACGCACCACGTATGACTTTTTCTTATGTGCTGGGGTCCCAAGGAATAAGCAAGGAACGCGGCTACTTTTGAAGACCGTCGGTATACATGCTTTCGGTGATCTAGTGGGTGCTGGGATGTCACTGTCATTTCCGTGCGTTTTGTCGTCGCCCGTGCCTTTGATTAGGAACGGACGGCAAGGGCCGGTTGTTCCGTAGACATTCGCTTATGTTTAAGAGGGTAAGTGAATGGAGGAGGGCAGTCCTCATGCAGCTGATTATGTCCCCTCCGTTGTAATACAGATAAACACAACAATTTCCTCAATGTGGTCAGTGTAACTGTATAAAGCTTGGAATGGCCTTGTTCACAGATATCATGGCGAGTCTCACAGAGCCTCTCTTGGATATTGGTTCCGTGCACAAAAGCCGGGCATATTATCATCAGTGACTGTAGCAGTTTACGGGTTGACTGAAGTAGGTAAATAAAACAGTTCGCGAAAAGCGCCGACAGCACTGCTTGGAAGTTGTCCCTCCTGCAGTGAATGATGCGGTAGCATGCGTTCACAAAACTCGTTCAGGAATCACACCCATTGGGTTCCAGTACTTGTGCTTTCCTCCTGTATATTTCTCACCAAGCCGTATATAGCACTTTTTGACAAATATTTGGTCCCAGCCTGAACTACATTGTAGCGATGAAGAACACATTCTTTACTGGAATCCATGATCCATTTTTTTCGAGCGCATTATGTTCTGCCGAAGTGGTAAACAATTGTGTTTTGGAGTGGAAAGGTGAATGTGCATAACAGTCTTTCTCGTTGTCGTCAGTGTATCTGCCAAGGCCCACTCTTTTTCTCTTTGCGGCAGAGCGATGACTGTTTCTAAAACCGTAGTTGGGTGTGGAGACGGGAAGCCCTCCCTTCCTCGTGTGTTAGTGGTCACCCAGAACTATGGCCAAAGTCTGCCAGTTAGTTGGAAGGCATGACGCGGGCAAGAGAATAGGGTTTTTCTGCACGTGCATCTGTGTCTTTGTGTCAACACTTTGCGTTGTTGGGAGTCTTGTCACTCACAGCTTCCTCTGCTTCCGCTGTTCAGATGCATTTTTCTACCAAGTCTCGAATATGGCGTTTACAGAGTAAACTTTTTTGTTAGCTGCCGACGCCCGCAAGTATTACACAGGGCGTCGGATGTCGGTTAAGGACACAAACTACCTCCTTGATATCGGAACTAGGGGAAGCGTGAACCGGTATTTGGTCTATGTTGCGCCGGCATCGATTCTTATGCTCCGTGATCTTGCGCTTCTCAAGCCTTTACAACGAAGAATTTCCAATACCAATTGTCGTGTAGCTGTACGCCGAAACTCGTTAGCAAATCTGTATTGATTGTTCCTCTATAGATGATGGCGCCTTGTTTCGTTCACTGAGCCCCTTCCGTTGGGTGGAAATTCGGAAACGTCGAATATGTTCGATCACCTAGTCAACGGGTGGTCTGTGTTTTCACACTGCACAGGAGCCGAGTCTACCCCCATCTTGTGGAACAAGCGAATCGGGCAGACGATACCAGGTGTTGATTTGTGGGCGCCTGCTCCACTTGAACTAGAGTACTTTCGTGAGAGGAAACCATACCTTCTTGCGTCGCTGTTAGCGATAGTGCAGAGATGTGTCGACGTTTGGATCTGTCAGCGAAAGGAGTTTTTATGCGCAACAGAATGAAGGCTTTTTGAATAGTGTCGATGAATGCGTGCACACTAGTGCTGAGAGGTGGCGTTCAAGGTGTTTATTGTGGTAAAATGCCAACATCAAGAGTCCTTCCATGTGCTCCAAGTGGTTGATTGCCAAAGCGGTTATGTCCCTCACAGCAGCGTGAGATTACGAGTAAGCAACAGGAAATCCAAAAGAGAACAAGGCACGGCGTTGAAGCAAAGCTTGCATCAGCTGGAGGCGACCCCGTAGAGAAAAATTCCCACAACATGACACGAGGAATCTGGTAGCGCCACTGGACTGAAGCGTGTAGTCTTGGAGTCTGCTTTAGCGCGGACGTCGCCTCAGATACCCGGCAACGTTGAGGACGGGCAGATCAGGGCCAAATACAAGTTCGCAAAACGTCGTTTTAGCGTTTGCAGACGCATGACACAATTATGTAATTCAAACGTGTTCCGTACGGCACGACATTTGGAAGGCTGCAGGGTGCGAAACACCTACTTGTTGCACCATTCCTGTTGAGGCGTGTCATTCATGGTGAAACTACTGTCGCAGTGCACGCGATACACCTGGAGGTTGGCTCGGTTTAGAGGATGAATTACTTTACTTTCTTTTCTTCCCGTCGTTGAGTTTCTGGCCTCTCGTGTTGACGTGTTCCTCGATCAAGTCTATCAGAAATCTCCTCTGCGGTGGCTGTATCTGCCCCTGTTTGTCGAAAAATAGTAATGAACAGTAGGGCGTTGACCTGCGCAGTAAATCACACATGAACAACCGTCAATGCATAAGCAACAAATCGTTTCTCGGCTGCGGTCAAAAAAATTCAAAATAGAGTCTAAGTTGTCCAAATAATATGATGGTATACGGAGCGCTTGCTTGTCTTCTGACTCATCCTAGATTTCACAAACGTCCCAAATACATTGTGGACACCAGTAAATAAGATATCTAATCATCACGAAAAGGTTGTGCATACTGTTGTATGACAAGTTCAGTAAAATTGCGTCAGATGTAAAAGACAGAACTAAGTGTTAACCTGTCGCCCCATGTGCACAAATATTCAAACTCTTGTGACTTGCTGTGCCAAATGTACTGTGGGCGAGGGTCTCGAAGAGCCTACAGCCCCAGCTGCGACAATATACATCCACTTTTCTTCGATGCCATTTCGCAGCTTGTGATAGATTTGCTGCTACATATTTGTGGCAACATGAAAGCCTACACTGTACTCAGATGCATATCTATGTGCGTTAACATGCTCAGCTTCAAACAATGAAACAATTTCCGCTTACTATCACAATACTCGCCGAAATTATAGAAACGACTGAAAGAGCCGAGTACACCAAGTAGCAAAGGTACCCTGAGACAACCTGAAAAACAGCACAGTCCAAATTTGCACGGCTGTTGCGGAGGTGCCGAAAGAGAATTCCTAATCAGCAATTGATTTAAAGTAAGCATACACCACACTTTGTCACAGGCTATTCCTGTCACTACATTTTTTTCCCTCGTACCCAGTTCACGTCGTACGACAAAACACTGCACGGGTGGTCGGCAATAGACCCAAGTACCTCTGGAATCGCTGTAGGGTGGCATTTGTCCAAACGTACGTATGTGGATCAAAGTGCTTCTGTGTGAACTACCTAAATATTTACATGCGCACGCCTACAAAATCCATAATTATACATGCGCACACAGACACTGTGACCTGAAAGAAACAACAAGAAACTACAGCTATGACAAAGCGCACGTACGCAAGTAGCATATACACATCATGTCGGTGTGAAGGCGTATGTGCTTATCTACGTGTATTTATGCCGATGGGCGCACACGTTCAACTGAACATTTTGGTCCATTCCGGATGAGTGAATACACTGCGAAATGAACTGCAGTGCGCCGGCTGCAAGCGGCTACCTACCAGAGCGGTTGTTGTTCCAAGAAAATAAATATTTTCGAATGCCTGTTTTCCGAAAGGGTACGTCAGCATGAAGGCGTAGAAGGCGACCCCTGCAGAAACAACTTGCCGCCGGAAACCATCAAAGATGGAAAATTGGACATCTTGAGAAACCATTCCTAGAAATCTCTCGCGTAGTGGCGAATGCCAAACACAAACTAGACGCGGCTCTACGAGCCGCTTCCGCATGCGAGTCTTTATACTGAAAATTGATAAGGCATTTAACCACGAATAAACGCACGATACAGAAGAACAACACATGAAAGCGACCATGCAAATGCACGCATGTACAAGGCTACATACACCCAGTGAAGAAGTGCATACTTAAAGCATCCGCATGCCTACACACATACATAGATGTCTTTGACAGTCGCCAAACGCGTGTGGGCAACGTGTGTCTTGTTTGGTGCAAAATGCAATTTGCTTCCTAGATATTGGGTCGGCCAACGACGAATGCTGTAGGCTGCGGGAATTTCTTGTTTCCACCTTTGACGGTGGGCGAAGTGATGATTACAGACAATGAGGGCTGCCCTTAGTCTCACCAAGGTGGCCGTTGGCAACATCCATACGTCCGTGCGGCTCTGCGAGTCCGAACAACGAAAGCATATGGCTATAGGGACTCAGAGCGACCTGTGACGCAGCCACAGAAAAGCGAGCCACAGATTCATTGTGTAGCAACGAACGTTTCGAACGTAGATAATTCTTATGGCTTACGATAAGCACTTGCTACCCAAACGGTGGTTAATCAGCACAGAACTGACTGCAATCTCTAGGCGGGCAAACTGACACCTGCGTATAATCGGTGGAATCAGCTTACTGACCAAGACCGACGCTACAATAACGTTTTAAGCACCTGCATAACTTGTGGCTGCTTTGGTAGCTTCATTCCACAAATCATACGCCAGTAAAGTGTGTGTCATTTTAGAGCCACTAAGAGGTACATCCCACTGAAAAACAGAGAAGCTTCTATCAACGCAAAAATGATTGGCGATGCAACACACAAATGCATCCGTCCCCACACGTTCAAAATGGGAAGACACAACAAGATTGGTTTTTCCTTCTGCTGCAAAGGATAATTCACATGCTGGTTTCTCGCTTACCTTCGAACACATCATGCTGGGCGCGATGTCGCAATAGGGCTTGTAAGCGAGATGTCTCTCCAAGTGTTGTTGGACATGAACGCAATACAAGCTCACCATCAGCCCGCACAGTGCCAGAAGCGCGACTGCAGAGTTGTGGCGGAGGACCGCCATCTTTGTGGGAAAAAAATGAAGTTGGCAAAATTGCAAGAAATCACCTTACCTGCAGATTCGTTGACTCTTCCGAAGGTCACGCCACAATGCTTCGATATATATATTATCTTAGTTCCGCCCCTCTGAAACAGCACGCGAAACAATATTTTCAGAAAATAACTCCAGCATTTTAGGCACAGTAGAACTTTTTACATCTTAATTGATTCGTTTGTGAATTTGCCCACGAGAGCGTGGCCCGGATTATATTGACAATGGCTCATTGTGCGTCGCTAGTCAAAAACCTTTTGGCGGTGAACGTTCAAAAACACGGGGCACGAAGCATCTCCACTAGTACTGGGTGCCACAGTGCCCGAATGTGTATACCGTGTAACGTTTGCCCTCGTGCGCGCATGCTTGGCCACAGCATTAACTCGAATCACTCATGTTCGTGAGGACGTGCGTTGACTTTGGGGGGAGGGCTTGTGAGTACTTGTTGTGTGTCATTTTCACTCACCTAAGGTGTTAATCTTCTGATCAGAAAAACAGGAAGCAGGCTTCATGCAAACGGCGATGCCATTTTAGCAACATGGCACTTCGTACAACTGAAGGAACGACAGTGGTTCACGGGTGTTCGCGATTCCGGAATTATCGTTCCACCAGGACAGGTGGAGAACACACAGACGATAACGAATTTCGTTCATCGGTCCTCTCCGAAATCAGGCACACTTGAAGGCAGCACACGCACACCTTGTCGAGGCAGAAAAAATAGTGTGAACATCACAGCTGCCATATGTGCACTGTGGGGGTGATTATGCGTAGAAAGCTAGTTTGCGAAAGATGTCAGAGTACCAGCGGAAACAGTGGTACCACGATGCAGAGTAATACTGCCATCCTACAGATACTCGACGCCTACGAACCCCTGTTTTGAAGCGTCAAGTTGTGGACTGCATATTTTTGTGAAAAACAAAAGTGCATGAAAGCTATTGCAGGCGATGAATAATTTGTGGAGCTTGCGCGCGATTTGAGTGGTTCACCTGTGGAAAGGGAGACGCATTAGTTCCTTCTCTCCCCTAGTCAAGAACTACCTCGGACGTGGTTGCTGAGTTGATTGTCTCAGGCAAAATATGTGTTCCTCTATAACAAGCAGAATTATAGCAAATAACAGTGGGGATCGCAGTCGTCCACACGGCAGGTGCCCCCAACAGTTTGTCCACCGAGTCGCTCACTCCAGTTGAAAATACTAAAGGCAGCTTTCGAACATTCTCGAGCGCAAGACTGAGTCCACCATACTTAACTCTCTACTATATGAGAGCTGCTCAAATAAGTATCCTTCAGTTCTTGGGAGTCTCTTAGTTTGACAGTATGACGATCAGCATTCACCACAAAAACTGCATGACTGTGGAGTAAGTGCTGAAGACACTCTCAGATGCTTTATGGTTCCGTTTCACTCTGGGGCGGTTACTTTTATACAAGAGCCATCTGTAGCTTTTCCGGCGTGTTCACCGAAAGAACTGGCATCAGCTCAGTCCTAAACTACGGAACCACAGGCATCATAGCGGCAGGTGGAATTAGACCGGGAACCAAACATGCTTCGCCATGATGATGTGTCAAGTGCCGACGAACTAAATATACCACGCAGTGAGCACAGCGTCAGTATTCGGCACATGCATGGTCAGTGGAGGCGGCGCCTTCACAGAGGTTCCTTGCCACTCAATATTTGGAGGCTCCCTGCCGGTGCGGAGACATCCTCGGTGTTATTGTGCCTTCCTGTGCGGTAGCACACACCCACGTCCATATCCTGCGTTTCCATTATTTCCATGTCAGTTACACAATTGCAAAACGCACACGCACAGATAACATGATTCACCATTTCACTCATGTGTTACAGTTCTTTTCTGGGTGTGGTCACTGCCATAGCATCGCAACATGGCATTCTGTAGAGGACGTTTTTACAGCGATGTGGAGGAGAAATTACAGGCAGGAGTAGGCAAAGTTGTTTGAGCCTGCGGCTGCGGGCCTCCTTTCAGTACACTCAACCAGCTATCCAGAGTTGAGGCCTGACGAGCGACATTTTCGATTCGCGACGTCAGGAAATTCGCTGCGGCCCCTACGTTGAACTTTCGTCCGTCTTCAAGAACCATCTGCAGTTCGGAGGGCTTTTGCGCTCCTTCATCATCGGGTTTGTCTTCCTCCCCTCCTTGACGATCTTTACGCTTGGAAGGGGTCTCAAAGAACTGATGGAATTCCGAGTGCATTACCGTCAAAATATTGAACCCCATTACGGACCAAACTCGGTGGCGCAGCGCCACCTCGCCCAATTTCATACCCGTTCCCTGAATACAACAAGGACATGTGCCAAATAATCTTCTATCGAAGCCACCCGGCAGGTGGGCTCCAAAGCCCTGCAAATCCCGGCAATTCGCTGAGCCGAAATGCCTGCTTTCGGACACGTACGTGCACTTTGACGCGCTTGCCTGTTTGAGCAACCATGCGTTCCTATTGAAAGGTTTCCGCTACATCAAATTCTGGTAGATTCCTAGAAGTAGAACATGCAGGAGCCCGAGGCATCACTTAAAGCAGACCACAGTCTCTGACCACTGGACAACGTAAGCGTCAGAGACAAACCGAATAGCAAAAGGCGCAGAATGAGGTTTACTGCCGATTCCCATGATGTGACATCTTTCATCCAGCTGTCCTACGCGAACTCTTACCTGGTGTATCGGCGTTGCATCAAGAGGCTCGAAAATAAGATTGTACTTGGGTACAAGAAAAGGAATCGTATAGAGCTCTGTTTCCCGGCCTTGAAAACACTGAATTCTCGCAACGTAGAAAATAGCATCGTACGGCACAGGACTCATTAGCGGTTCGTTTTGCTTCTTCTCGTCTTCGTCCCCGTCGGCGCTCTCCTTGCTAGCGGGAACTCGCCCTGCGCCTCTGGAGCCTGACGTCGAGTGACCGCGTAAGCGAATCCAATATCGCCGCCAGCTTGACAGCCGAGAGGTCAGCTCTGGAACTTGTTCTTGAACATTGAAGAAACCAATCAAACGAGCAGCCGTGAACGCCTCGTACAGCTGGCTCCGCTGAACCATTGACAAATCCGTCGCGAATTGAGGAATTCTGAGGAAAACGCACAAGTAAAGGCGTTGATCGTGGAGGCGGCTCTGCTTACAAATTTGTCGCCGCGAACGACATCAGGAAGACTTAATGCGGATTTACCTCTAGATGGGGGATTCCGCTGGCAGCGAAACGGAGAAAAATAAGGTGAAAACGTGCGGGCCCCGAGCAGACGAGCGAAGACGCAGACAATGCTTTTCTCTACATAACATGTCAACGCATGGTTGCGGTCTCCTTTTCGGCATGGTCGCGAACAATTGATGACGTCCCTGGAGACCGCGGAGTCTATACACGAAGAAGGAACCGCCTCTCGAGATATGACAGACCGGTGTAGTCTCAGTGCTACAGAGGAAACATAAACGTGGAAAATGCAGAGCACCTCTTCCGAATTCGGTGCATTGCTCACATACACACACAGTTCGTATGAACTGTGAAATAAGAAATAATATACAGATACCCAGTACGGATGCACCTGGCGCGACAATCTAGCGCCCCCTTTCATCTACACAGACATTCACCGTTGCAAATATTGGGTATGATGCCCGTTCCCTTCGAAGATTGGCGCGCGGGGTTAAGCGACACAGCATCGCACTGGACGCAAAGTTTGCAGACTAGTCACTCTGCATAACATCTAACAGACACAATACCGACACTGACCAATGGCTACTTGCTATCAATAAAAATAGCACCACCCAGTACCCCAGATGAGATGAACACGAAGCGTCGTTCACCAGTCTGAGCTCCGTTTTCCTCTTCCGATTCTTAGTCGGAAACCAATGCTCACAGAAGGGCGATGGA
This sequence comes from Toxoplasma gondii ME49, assembly GCF_000006565.2. Lineage (NCBI taxonomy): Eukaryota > Apicomplexa > Conoidasida > Eucoccidiorida > Sarcocystidae > Toxoplasma > Toxoplasma gondii. The sequence goes on along the minus strand of NC_031474.1, from coordinate 2,288,422 downwards.
CTGCCACGCCGATATTTCTCGATAGTCCGTCATGGCAAAAATCCATGCAAGGATCGGCAGCGACTTCCAGCTAAAGTCGGCAATGCGGGTTGCAACTCCAAAAGCTTCCCAGCAGCGGAGGTTTTGGAGTCCAGCCACTGCCAAAGCCAGCGTCACATCGACGAGCTGCGAAGGAACACCGGGACAGGGGAGAGTGACGAAACATGTCACGCTCCAACAGTTGCTTTGCGAAACAACGGACAATAGCCTGAGTCGTTGGCAGATATATTTTGATAGTTTTTCTAGGAATTATTTGACGACCAACATAATGGACAAAGAAGGTAGAACGCTGCAAAGCACTGTCTCACATCACAAATATAAGAACTGAAACTGGAGTGTGCGCAGTATGTAGAAGCATACAAGTGGTCATCAACGAGTTCCGACATCACACGAAGACATATTACCGACTGCGGTGACGAGCACGTTCCAGCGAGACAGATGCTATTGCCATACAAGTTGGAAGGTTTTGTATTGAAACGCACAGCAGGACACCACAACACTGATATGATTATGGCTAGACAGGTAATCGCATTTTCACTCTCTGCGAACGGGCAGTTCATATCGCTTCAAATGAGTTTAGTGTATCTGTGTATCTTGCTCTCTCTATTTACCTACACGTTCATGTACGTAGACACATTGTGATGTGCAGGCTTGTATTAGAATGTGCGTGTGCAGAAGCATGGAAAACAGCAAAGGAGAAATTAGCTGACCCTTTCTGGGGATATCGTATTGGCGAGAGCGTGGCCCTGAAGAGTCTGCGCGATTTTGTTCACAGTCAGGAGGGAGACTGATGTGCTCATGGAGAAGGCAAGGGCTGTCCGGGCGAAGAGGTCCACGGGGAGGGTGTCCATAGATGCAAGTAAATGCTGCACAGAAAGAGGCAGAGGAAATAAGCAGGAACAAAACCGTTAATTATCTGTACATGATAAATATGAACAATCATGGAGCAGCCGGTACGCTCAGAAAGCCCTCAGCACACTCCTTACAACAGAGGACTCAAGAAGAGAACAAATCGTAACGGGGGGCTTGCCATGGCAACGCAGGGAGCAAATCCCGACAAACGAATGAGTAAGCGGGAGCAGTGAAGGGTACCCTTACAGTCTCAAGAACTCGAATAAGATCTGTTGCTGCGACGCACGCCTGTGCGTAAAGAAGGAGAAGCGCCGCTTGCTGCCGCGCGCTCAAAAATTCGGCACGCTCTTGAAGGGGGGCAGCCAGATCAAAAAGCTGCTCGAGAGTCAAGTGTCCTACGAGGAACGGCATCACAAGTTGACGCATACAATCCTTGGTCCACACCACGATGCGACGCTTCTTCGGAGTTCATCAGGGACGACACCAAGAAACGAGACGAAACGCCAATCTTTCTGCCACACAAGGGTGAGATTCAACAACCAAACGAATTGTTAGGCAGCAACACCTACGCCAGCCTGTGTGTCTAAGCCCGGCCACGTACTCATACTTCAACGTAAACCAACATGAGAATGTCCAGTGAGGCTGCATGCATATATACGTATATATACATGCATATAAGTGTTTTTCTACTTGCAAATGCGGCTGTCACAACAGACACGTGCACACTCATATAAAGTACGATAATATGTCTCCACTTGAGCATTCCAGTACCTGCCAGGGCAAGCACGCTTTCCGCGAGGGCATGGGTATGCATTCCCTGCGAAGCTCGGGCGAGAAGTCTCCGCACGCATGCTGACGTCAGCTGGTGTGGCAGTTCGCCTGCTCCAGCGGCGATGGAGACATCGACGAGGACTGGGCAAAGGGCACATTGTCACACGGGAAAACCAGCACCAGAGACAAATTTCCGTCGGATGAATAAAGTACACTTTGCAGCAAAGCCAAAAACAGAGAACCGCCAGTCGAGCTGCTTTGTCCCTTGTTTCGACGCCATAAAAAAGATCCTCTGGAAGCAAGATATGTGACAGAGGAATCAACGAACACGCATATCAGACCCACTCAACCACCGAAAAAAATTATCAGAGCATCACCCGTTATGGGCCGACTTCAGGCGTCGCATGCAGACCGTAAACAAGGAGACCCTCGCCGCACCTACAGGGCTTATAACAGAGTCCAAAAGACCCACCTTGACGGATCGTTCTTATATGGCAAAGGGACGCAGGATCAGTGATTTTGTGAGGAGAGAGAAGTGTCGCTGTCTTTATGCCACTATCGCGATGTGCTGGTACCTGTGGCATCCGAGCCAGGGACTAGAGACAAAAGCAAACTGACCTGAGTCTGGAAGAGTGGCATCTCCCTCGACGTTCAATCGTGACAAGATCAACTTGGTCAACCGTCGCGCCTCTGAGAGATTGCGGAAAGCACAGTGACACACAAACAGCAGGACGGGGTGAGTATGCTGTCAGTTGCACACGATCCCCTGAACGCAGAGTGATACATGTACGGAAACACTCACCGTGACAGGAAACACGAATGTCTGTCGCCCAGTTTCAGTCGAGAAATTTATTCTGAACTCATGGCTCTGCGGATGCATGTGCGTCGAAACAGAGTGGCAGAAACTGTTTTCGTTTCCCCTACTTCGCACTCTCTGCGCATCCACGTGTTTCTTGTCTGAAGCGGTGACTTACGGACAGAGTTGCCAAAAAGATGGAGCAGTCGGACAAGCGTGTCCGGATCTGTTTCTGTGAACCAGAAACGACAACCATACGCAGACAGAGAAACCCGTGAAGCCTTTCCCCGTAGCTTTCGTTTAATCCATGGAACAAACGAGACACCTGCGCTTTCCGTACACGAGACACGAGAAACTTGTTGTCCGTTACGTTTAAGTGGCCACAACCACTCCTTCGATGAAGACTCGTGGGGTCAACTGGCTGTTCCAGTGCTCGCATCACCGACGCATTCAATGGTCGATTCAAGCAATAGCAACAAACTGCAAAAACAGTGTAGGTATCGACGACTCATAACGCAACTACCGTCGACTTACCGTTCGTGTCCTCGAGAAGATGTGTAACCACTTTCAGCATCGGAGCGCTTCGAAGAAACGACACTTTGCTGATCAGCTGAGCAAGAGACAAGCGCAAGGAGGGCGACGCCGCGGTATGAGCAAATCAGGCTGTCGCCGACAGAAACGACACCGCTAAAACAAAGTCGTATCCTCGGTTGCTTCTCAAGTCTCATACCCTTGGGCGATCTTTCCGCTAGTCCATAGACTTCTACCTACGAGGAATTCCCGACCCCAGCACCGCCGCCTCCTCTAAACTCCCTCTGCTACCTTACCGGTTTCGCAGCAAAAGGGTGAAGAACGCGAGCCAGATAGGCAAGTCGTCCATGTGCTTCGCTAAGCTCGTCTTCACCCCCTGTTCCAGCTGATGTATTCCCGGGAAGTCTGCCACTGGCCTGCCATTTCGCCGACCGGATATGGAGGAGCTGGTCAAAAAGCTCGGGATTGTTCAGGCCTTCTGAAGCAAGGAGACACACTGCGTCCCCCATACGAAGGTCTACTGCGTAGAAGAAAAACGGGGAGACGACGGAAGGGGGAAGAACGCATGCGGCTTGCCAAGCTGCTCGCGACACCTGAAGGGAACAAGAGAATAAATACACACGGGAAAATAACACTGCACCAAGATTCTGGCGAAAAATGCCAAACCGACAGATTCAGCGAGCACGTTCTGAAGAAGCGCCGATTTGCAGTGCTCAACCTATTCTCGACCGCGATATGTCACCCGAGATCATCCTTTTCTCGTCCACGGAGCACACAATAGGAAACGCAACATTCGTGAAAGACCGACTGCTACAGAGTAGTCAGGACAGAGGCCACCTCACAGGCAAGGACCCACCTTCGATGACGCGAATAAACGTACGACAATATTTCCGCCTTCGGGAAATGGCTTACCTCATCAATTCTCAGAAGATGTAGCAGCTCTTCAAGTCTGTCCAGAAGCACTTTTGCCACTAACCGTAGCTGAAGACCAGCAGCAGCATCGTGGGCTTCGTCAGTCGTTCCGCCACGCTCCATTCCCCGCGAGACTCCACCTGCAGGGGGTTCTAAGGCTCCCTCGGCTCGTTTGTCGCCTGGCAAGTCTGGAGATGCGGTGTCGGGTCTTGCCGCCACGAGTGCCTCCAGTTTCTTGCGTCTCCCTTTCTGGATCTGTTGTTGGTGAAGGAGAAGAAGCACAGAGATGCCGTCCAGCAAAGGCGGCACATCGGTGACTTCCAGCTCTGGAATGCGACCACACAGGGCTCCCGCAACGAGCCCTGCGGTCGAGATAAGGGAGGAAGGAGCTTCGTGGGCGGCCACAGATGAAGGCGGAGGGGCGTGGCGGGCGAACAGCGAGTTCGAAGGAATGAAGAACGACGAGGAGGCCGGAGGCGACGCGATCAACGTGTACTTGACCGCACAGGAAGCGAGCGAGTATAGGTGACCCACTAGCACCGGAGCAGAGAGAGACCTGCCCGACACGTCTCGGTGAATGCGCTGAATGTGTAGCTCCTCAGCGGCGTGCTGCGACGACGACCCAGAGAGTAGATGCGTTGACGATGTACCAGAAAGATAGAGTGACCCGTTGCTTTCCAAAGACGTATGGAAGCAAGTACTCGCTTCAGAAGTGGGCTCGTCATACTCAGGTGGAGGATGGTACCTGTAGCTGTAGAAAGGGAGGGAAGGGGCCACAGGGTGAGTGGGGGGAGGAGGCGTAGGACGCAAGGAAGGACGGCTACCACCTGCGGGCGACCACGGTGAGCCAACACGAGTAGTATGCACTGGTGGAGAGAGGATCGCACGAGAGGGAGTGCCTCTCGAAACTGTCGTGGCCTGCGGGTGCTGTCCTGCCTCAGGGCCGACAGAAGCAGCGTGAGACGCAGAGGGCGGAAAGTGGGGGACAGGCGGCGGACATGGAAAGACCGGAGGCGGGGGAGGGCCAGATGCATGCTGTGCGGACATGGAAGCAACAGGCACCACGAGATGAGAAGGCGGAGGCCGGGGAGAAGCGGCGGAGGAAGAGGAAGAATGAACTGCATGTGCAGGAGATGACGGGAATGAAGGACCGGAATACGCGGCCGATGGTGACGAAGAGGTGAATAATGGAGACGGAGAGGAACTGGAAACAGGCGGAGGCAGAGGAGAGGTAGGAAGCACTGACGAGTTCATTCCTGGAAGCGGAGAGAACTCAGGACGTGGACGAACTGCGAATGAGGGCATCCAGCTGGATGCACAGGGGACGTACGACGGAGAAGATAGGGATGGAAACAAAGGATCCGAAGAAGGGGAAGGCTTAGCAGCTTGTGACCCCGACGACACGGGGGTCGCGGCTTCGCTTGCCGACAGCCCGTGTCGCCGGTGAGAAGAGGAGGAAACAAATCGCCAAGAGACGCGCGCGACGCAGTGTTTGGAAGCCCGAGGGGATTGAGACCCCCCATTAGCGGCCACGGGAGAGAGGACGGGGAAGCCGGAGGAGACAGGTGACGCCTGAATCGGCAGCCTCACCTTCTTGCCAATCTGAGAGACCGAGAAACCAGGCCCTGTTGAGTCCTCGTCTGACCATACCGTGGGCGAACGGCAGAGACAGGATACAGTCCGCTGGTGGTCCCTCAGCGGGGGTGCTGGAGAAGAACCCACAGCGAAGCACTGTGTAGGCAAGGAGGGCAACAGACGACGTCCAAAAGATGTGGGATGATTCCCGTAAGACGCGCAACCGCGACACGGCACCAGGCGACGCATTTTGAAAGAGTAGTTACGAAATCACCAGAGTTCTGTCTAGAAGGCAGAAAAGAAAGTCATGAATCGAAAGGGAACAGGCCTCGCTCGGTCGGCAGGCGCCCCTACGCCACGGCGAACTTTATGGTGTCTCTGCTTCTGAATTGAGACACGGGACACAAGGCAGTGAGAGACAGGGGGCTCACGGAAAGGGGAGCAAAGCTCCACAAGATAGAAGGTAAGAGTGGATATCGAACATTCCGAATATTCAAGTCAACAAATCAGAGAAGGGGATGTTTTCGCAGAGCGCCGTCATGGCAAACTCTCGATGATGGGGCTGACGGGGGGACTGCGACACCCAACACAGCGGGGGCACCCTGACTCGGTGTTGGAGGCGGATGGGTTACTCAAAAAGAATGAGTCATTCACTGCTTCGAAGACACGATAAAGGCGGTTACAATACTCCCACCAACAAGTGTGTATCAACGGCAGATCACGGTCGGAAGGCCATCCACGGTATCCGACTCTTGGGCTGCGGGAGCCAGTCAGACACGCGAGAGGAGGCCCTCGGCAGCAGTGACGAAGGAGGCTTCAAGAATGTAGCTGCAGATGAGAAGTGACTACAGAGGACCAGTTATTTCTCATGGGGCAAGTGTGCAAGGAAAAACGCCAGAGAAGTTGCCGGCAAATCGCGTTGCGCTTTCTTAGCGTTTTTTTTCGAAGTCTCGCTGCATCTGTCCACCAACGCCTGGCTCGCTGCATGCAATAGAATTGCAGGGCATGTGTGCGTTTCACTCCGATTTCGCCTGAGTCTCCTTCATTTTGTTAAAGGTACATGCATTTCCCTTTCCAAGTGCAACGGAAATTACATATGCTACATGCTGTATTGTAACTTTCGATGGAATCAACGTTCTGCCAAACTCAGAAAGAGGCGTTCCGTGTCAAGCGGGGTTTCATATGGGTTACAGACGGGGAAGGACCCTAGCGACAAGCACCGATATCCACGGGCACGCCAGCTGAGTTTGTAAGCGTCGGAGTCGAGCAGCACGGATCATCACTTTTCATTTCACTCTACGCTGGATGATTGATGTCTCAGCAGTATGACTCGAACGGCAAATGAATGGGGCGCGTCGTACTTGGTGGCAAGACCGTTGGTGTGGAGTCGTCTGTAACGCAGCCGCAGTGTAGTTGTGCACTGTAGTTGCGCACTGTAGTTGCGCAGTGATGTTTACACCTGAACGTAGCCACGTCATGAAACGAGCACAAGCGGCTGAATATTAGTAAATCGGCAAACGAAAGAGCGTGTCCAGAAAGCCGGCCCTGATGGCTGGTGCCAGAAGCGCAGTTTCCACCGGACTTGGCCAACACAGAAGTCCCAGTTCGACTGGCTGATTAGAATGAACACAAACACTCCTATGCTAGTGCGGGTAGGAACGACGCTGACCTTTCAGTTTGCGTCCGAGCAAGATCCAGGTGGGCGTCCTAGGAGAGGAAGCAAGGTCTTGAAGTGTCCGGAAACGTCCCTCAGTTTGTTACGAACCTGCGGACCGGTTCTGTTTGTTGGCCCATAGCAATTAGAACTTTTCCACAGTCAAATGGGTACGGCATCTGACAGCCTCTTGAGATACATTGCTGTTGGCAAAGTAAGCCAGACAGGAACTCCGATAACTGGATGGTTGTACTATCAGTGGGAGTGGCGTTCTCCTGCGTGACTTCCTGCACACACTGCAACCTCACAGGGGACAAGGCGCCTACGGGGGGATCGAGTGTTTGTGGGTTCCAACGCGAGGAATGCCATGAAATTTTCGGGGCAATTATTGGACGCAACCACGTTAATGATACATATTGGGTACCGTGTCCGTATGTTTGATGTGAAACCAATCCCAAGTGCTTCACCGGCGTACGTGGTATAGACGGAGAGAGAGCAAAGGGGGAGTCTTGCCGGTGAAGGCTCTACGAACGCCACCTACTCGGGCGGTGCTCTGGAAGTTGAAAGATCGATAGCCATGAGCAATGCTAGCTTGCTGAAAGCCAAATGGTTGTGGCTAGTTTTTCTGTGTTCGTGTTATAATACTTTTGTCACGTTGTTACCCGGCCCAATTCCGAATGCGATTTTACGCGAGACAAGGCCAGATGCCAGCACATCGGCCGCGCTTCGGTCGTGCTGCCGGATAAACGGCTCGTAAAAACCGAGGTGAGGCTGTAATGCTCTCGGTGATACTGTTCGTAAAACCTGAGGGGTTGCTCTAAAAGAGCGGTCTGGGCGTATGGCGACTACCGTCGCAAAGCCCCACTCCATGGAAACGTACGAGGATAGCGGCTCGGCGTTCTCGGTGAGACGAGTCTTCTTTTCTCTGAGAACTCAGTTAATTACCACTTTGTTCTCTCGTAGGCACTGTGCGTCAGGCTGCGTGGTAGTCTTGCGAGACAGAAACGACGATCGTCATTGATTGCGGGACGGACAAGAATGCATCCGTGTGTGTATTTGTCTTGAACAGTTGGCAGCAGATGGCCTCCGCCCAATCCTGCCATGACGTGATATTGTTTTTCCTACCTGGTCGCTCAGAGTACCGCTAGCAGTCGCTACGTCGACACGGCCAATATGGTCACTGATACGGGGATGCGTGCCGGATTTCACAACTGAAGCACTGGCTGGGGAGGCGAAACAGCCTCGGCGTCTGAACACTTCATGACAATCCACCACTATTTTTCTGCTAAAGAACATAGCATGTTACAAAAACAAAGGCGTGGCAAGCATGAGTGTTTCTGATGCATGCGAGTTTGGGACGTAAGATTTGGTTAAGTCCCGGCAACGCTGTCTTGATTTGCAACTTCCATTTCCATTCGTTGTGTCAGGTGAAACTTAAGGAGTATTGTGCACATGAGGACGCCTCTCCGGGGACTACCGCTTGTTATTTGTGTTTCTCTGGCAATGAACGCCTGCATTATTGTATGATGACGATGGGAGCACAGCTTGCCAGGGTCAGTTTGGGGCACGCTAGGTCGTCTCCGATTCCCCCCCTTCCGGGTACTGCACATACCACTGTCTTCCTCGTCTTCATAGTGACACTGTTGCTAAGTCAGCGTGGATCGTATGTTGACGTGATGGCGATCCCCGTTGGCGGGTCAGCAGTTGGTAGCAATGGGGAGCCTCCGTTTGACGCTGGAAAAGGCGTGGCCTCAGAGCAATCTGGTACAGGGACAGAACCAAGCGCCTCCACGATGAAGGCTGCCCTTGGGCCGGCTTCTCAAACTTCTGAGAAATTGCCGGTGCCTGCTGCCGCTAAACCAGTCATCCATTTGGATGTCGGGGAAAAAGAAGGCAACGATGCCCTTTCCTCCCTTGAAGAATCGAGCCTCGTGTTCACTGATGGCGTGCACACAGCTGGCTCCTCCAGGCCGAGTTTCCGTCGCAAACGGATAGTGAAGAGGGTACTCGGTCCATTGCTTGTGCTTGCAGTTTTAAGTGCGCTGCTTAGAACACTTTCCCGATATTCTTGGACCGGGGGTTCGCCCTCTCGACAAAGCACTGGTGGTGCCACAGCTGGTGCGCGGGGAGATCAACGGGAGCGATAGCCTATTAGCACCGATGGGAACAAGTGATCGCACAGAAAGTCCTGGTGTATTTTGGGTCAGCCGTCGGTCGATTTCAGATTGCGAGGTGCCGCTACCGTATCGCTGGGAAGGCGGGTGCTCAACATTTGTCTCTTTAAGAACGACAATACTTGGGCAGTTGCTGGGTGGAGAAGACCAAGTGTATCGATGATTCCCATGAACTGCTATTTAGGTTTTTCGTGAAATGCATCCAGAGCTGCCGGGCTTTATGCTGGCCCACGATCCTATAGCAGAAGGCCAGCTAAGATGCCACATCGCACAGTGAAAGCGACGGAACTGTCCTTGTTAATAGTGGAAGATTGAGCTGAGGAATGTCCGATGTTAGTATGATTTCGAGTTCTAAGAGTCTGCCTTGTGTAGTCTGGCACTGTGAATGTGTTTCTCTATTCGACCATGGCATGAGCTGATTTTGAAAAATTATCTGCATCAGTCGCGTTAGACCAAGTTATTAAGCATTCCGCCGGTCCGGTATAACCGTCATCGTACGCGTGAGTCTCGTTTTGTCCTACGGACCTCCCGTTTCTGATATATATATATATATATATATACACATACATACATGCATACATGCAAATACTTCAGAGTAGCCGGCTGCCAGATGCGAGGTGAGGCAGTGGTCCTTTTAAGTTAGAAACAAGGCACGCATTAGCAGGCGTGGATGCACATATTTGTACGAACCGGTCACTCGGTGGAATGATGCCCCTGCTACCGAACGACAGTGTGGATGGTAACCCTAGCGTAAATCCTGGACGGATACTGTGTTGCTGTAGGTAGTTGCATGAGTAGATGTGCCACCTGGAGAAAGAAAACCGTACGAAGGAAAGCAGATCCAAGGGATACAGGATGCCACAGAAGGCAAAAAAAAGGTAAGGAGGGGGGTGAACGGAAAGTGACCACCGCAAAAGTACATGAACGCCTAGCCGGAGCCGACGTCTGCGCTTGATGACGCAGCCTCTAGAAGCCACTGTCGTCGAGCAGCCAGAGCCTGAAAGATACGCAGTGCCACACAGCGAAAAGGGATTTCCCCGAAAACACGAAGAATAACACCGATGCATACGCAACAATTTGGGACACAGCGTTGGAACTAGCCGACTGCCTTGCTGCCCAGTTCAGTAGAGCGTAGCACAGCCACATTGTATTTTCCATTTGCTCCGCGATGTCCCCTACGCCCTGGGCGACGAAGCCGCCCACAATTAACTGCCATCCACTATCCACATTAACTACATTTTGAACATCTTTTTCAGGAACTCCCTAACACTGTGTGGGTACCCAGTTACACATAAGCGCGGCAAGAGGCATATAACATAGATAGTAACATGGTCAAAACTGCATGTAACAAGCGACGCTGCAAAGTACGCGAATGTACAAGAATCCGGTGTGTCACTGTACAACACACGGTCACTACCCCAGGTGGTAGCACGGTGCATCAAAAATCCCCACCGATCAGCCCGGCTGCGACAATTTGCTCCCAAAATATATCGGTATTGGGCATAGCGTTTTCCATACATGGTGGTCTTTCATAACGACGGCCATTCACAAACAGTGAAGCTGTACTTGATGTCTGCATTGATACCGTTCAGCAGCATTCGTTCCCAACAACTACAACGTACGCGTGGCCTCTCTCCGGACCGGTACCGCTCTCCTCTTTCCAATAGTGTATGCGTACGGCATGCCGTTCCTGAGAACTTATCTCACGTTTGTTGCAAATAGATGTTACTATCAGACACACAAAGGGCCTTGCGTTCTAGTGACGTTCATGTGCGCATCTCACAGACGCAGCATATGATGCAAACGTAAGCGGCCTTCCTAACATGCGAATCTGGGGTTCGACCCCGGGGCCAAGCACAGCATTTTGTGAAAAGAACGAGAGACAGTAGACCGGCTTGACTACAACTGCACACCGGTTCCACTGGTAGGGAGTGCATCAGGGATGGTGTCGTCCTACCTTTGAAATACAGGAAAGAATGTGCGCGTAAGAGGCAAGTGCGTCGCGAGCAAGGTTTCTGGCAGCCATGGAAAATGCCTGCATGGACGTTGCAGAATTTGGAAAGCAACGTGAGGAAGCTATACTGCGAATGGCGTTGCGGAGGCACTCTCTTCCTTCACTTTAAGCTTTTCTCGGTGCAATTCGTAACTCGTCCATGCATAGAATGTGGTTGACTGCAACCGAATAGCTTGGAACGGGTAGACAGCTTCATACGCTCATTCACAGAGATCGATAGAAAGGCAGCGAGACAACTCCACTCGAACAAATGCGTGAGCACACAGCGGTTTTTGACATACTACAGAACACTGGAATCGATATATAATAACGTAAACAAGTATAGAAACACCGACTAAGGTGTCGCCATGTCGCCTGGTCACAGCGATCGAGTTACGTAATGTGGGTCCACGACTGTACGACGCTAGCAGCCTCGGCACCTTGTACAAGCGCCGTACCTTAGTCTCTGTAAATGGGAACCGAAGAACCTTTCCTGATCCTCCAAGCTCGACGCTTGTGTTCATCCACCACGCCATATGATGCACGTTCGCATCCCCCTTGTCGTCGCTGTCGTCATCGCTTAGGTCGTCAGCAGCTCTAGCCAGATGCTTAGCCTGAGACACGAAAAAAACCAGCACCACACAAGACACAAAACACACACTATCCACTTTGAGCAACCTGTGTAAGTGAACGACAGGGCCGCGGCTGACTGATCAGCATACTGCGCGGTCTATACAGAAATGCAAGTGCCTACGAACGTATTATTTGATATAGATGCATACGCGGATATTGACAGAGCGTCCACACGGTCTTGCTTGTGTTTGTCCGCAAACGCGTGGTGGACCGTACACGTGAAAACAACCTCGTGATACACTCGTTTACCCTGCCCCAGCTTCTTGAGGTAACATGAAATGGTTCAGCAAGCATCATCGCACAAAGTCTACCTTGTAAGATAACAAAACTCAGAAAAAGAACATTTCTCTGTCTCTCCAGATTCACCGTATTTCGACTGTCACAATCTCTATATCAGTATAGTTCTGTCCCTGTTGGTCTTCCCTTCTTCTTCTTCTTCATTTCTTTACTATATCTTCCAACCGCCGTGTCTATTTCCGAGTTTCTTCTGTCCGCTCTTTGTTCGACCCTCTCTGTGTTTTTTCTTGTCATTTCTCTTCTTTCCCCGCAGTCATCCCTCCTATTCGTCCTTCTCTGTCTCATTGCACTGCGTTTTTCCCAGCGTTTGCCCGCACAACCGGGGGGCTTCCGACATGGCATTGCATCCCTCACCTCTGCTTGGACCTCTTCCAAGTCGATGATGAATAACGCGATTTTCTTTAAAATAGCTTGGCGCATTCTCTCTTCCTCCTTCTTACTCCCTCCCGAGGTCTGCAAATGCACGCAAGCATAACGAGGATGAAAAAGGATCATTCGGAAATTATGCATAATACCTTTGCTGGAGATCACCGTTAGACTACACGCTCACACCCTTGTGCTACTCCAGTGATAAACGTATAGGTGCAACTGCGTCCACAACCTTGAGACGCATCTGTTTTCTCTCTCGGTTGCTCCAACTTCGTAAACAGGATGTGCATTCACGACCTTCAAAATCATATACACAACAATATATCTCGACGACTGCATGAGCCAGACGTTTTCCCCGCGATTTAAACGTTTCTTCGCGGAGGCATAACAAAGGTCATGGCGTGCATAGAAGCACACAGCACTACTCTGATAGCCCGACACACCTGAAACAAGGGGCAGCCGGAAAAACCACAACCGTCTACGGTTACCTAGCACACTCGCATCTGTGCTTATATGCGAGCACGCATTCATGTATACATATTGTAAGTATAGACGTGCGCGTATGCGAGTTTTCATGAATGTATCATGCAGGCGCCTGCATCATGGGCGGCTAAAAAGGCGCCGAAGAGTATGTATGTGCTCTCTGCGTTTTGCCTCAAGTTGAGGTTCCGTCTCTCAGACATGACGAACGTACGAGGGCGTTGCGGATTGCTGCAGCGGCCGTCGCGAGGGGGAATTTAGCAAACGAAGCCAGGATATAGAAGGCATCCCAAATGGGTAGAACGCATCTGTCTTCTCGGCTGTCCTCGTTTGTGTCTGCCCGCGCGTCTCCGTCTGCACGACACCCTTTCTTGCGTTCCTTCTCTTCGCTTGCCGTTTGCCGCTCAAACTTCTCCCGCCTTGTCCTTCCAAAACGCGCACCGAGAAAGGCCGCAAACCCGTGGCGTATCGACCGCAGGGAAACGGCGAAGAGCGCTGACGACCACACAGCCAAATGCAAACGACAATATAACACAACAGGACTTGAGTCGCCCTGGAGGAAAGACTGGTGTTTCCAGAAAATGTCCACTTCACTCCAGAACGCTAGATTCACGAATCAGAACAGGGATCTAGTAGACTCTGTGTACCCACACAAAATCACGGACATGCGCGTATGCACGGACACACAAATAGGTTGGCTTCATTATCATTCGGCCTCACCTGACGCGCCACGCACAAAGCTGTCGAGGCTGACGAGGAAGCTGCTAGACTCGGCGGTCTCCTCACTCTCCACAGTGCCGCACCCCACGTGCTGCTTCCTGGCCTGAAGACAACACAGACCACATCCCGTCCTGCTCGTGAAAAGTGTAAGCCAGGACTGGATGAAAAGGCGATTAATCGGCGTAGACATCCCACCCGCCCGCGGAGATACTTATTTGCGAGGCGACACACAGACGCTCACGGTTTCCTGTACCTCTCCAGCAGGCGCGTGCGGTACCGAAGTTGTCCACTATCATTGTCCGAAGCGTTGCCCATCACTACAACAAGGACGCACAGTGAACCGCGCAGAGCCTCTCCAGGAGATCAACACTGGCATACAAAACCGTCTACGGATGCCTGCACAAGAGTTATGCATAATAGTTGTACGTGCAAACATATATATATATATATATATATATATATAGTTTTTTGTTGCGTTTGCATCTGGAGTTTACTGTTCGAGAGTTTTGAAGGACGTTCTGAGACGCATCGAGCATGTCAACGCCGTGCATCCAAACGCTGAGGAGCGGCTCAGCACCGCTTCGATTTGGTCGCGGTGCTGTCCCCTCCGTCAGGGCGCATCCAGTCGGGAGCGTTGCCCCCAACGACGGCCAGCCTACAACGACACCCGATAAAGAAGAAGATGGCGAAAAGACAGGGGTAGATGCCGAACTGGGGGCAGACAGAGAACAGCTGGAAGGGCACCGAGAAGACGGGGTGGATCCCAATTCGGAAAGCTCCTCTCTCAGGTGATGGCAAACGGAGGAAAGAGTGACCGGCGAGGGGAACGCTGATGGCGGGAGGAGGCTGAGGAGGGTTAGTCGACGCATGCTGTGAATGAGAACAGAACAAAGCAGGTATGAAGATGTTGGAACTTGTTCGATACGGACGTTGCGCTGTCAATAAACGCAGTATGCGACAAGGTCCGGGGGACTGCACAGAAGGAAAGAGCAACCAACTATGCCCTCCCATCATCTGGAAGCACACGTCACGAGCTACTTTGCGTCGCTCAGCGAAATGCAGAAAAGGTTAAAGTACCAACTCAGAGAAAACACGCACCGAATGCGCTTGGGAATGCCTTCGATAAGGCGAGTCATAACCTCGGTGGCCTTGCTCGTTCGGAGTGCATTTCCGCCACCAATCGCATTGCCTGTAGCGTTTGTTTCTTCGGTCCAGTCAGGGCCATACAGGGAGCACAATAATTGTTCCTCTCGTTCTCCTTGGCAGGCAACACTGCGTGCTTCACAGTCCGTTGCTGCTGTTGATGAGCCGCTATCGCCACGTTCTGCGCTCGAAGACGACGACGCCAGAGAATGGACAAGACGAAGAAAGTCAGGGGACCGACAGCGAGGCAGGGCCTCCAGTGCCTCGGCCGCAATGAGGCGAGCAGGCGCAACAGGCGTCCACGGATTTGCGAGTCTGCATGCAAATGAACGAGAGCAGCAAAACGAGACCCATACTTGCGTGGAGTTGACACTCAAGATCCAGCGTGCCCGGGAAAAAGGACCGTTCAAGCTATTTTAGTTTTGGGACAGAGACACATGGAGAGCCCCAACGCGTTCTCCCTCCTGGACTGAAGAGTAAGACATATGTGTACATAAGGATAACCCTGGCATTTGATAAGTTGATGTATTTTACATCCGTCGGGATGGGCGCCGGTCCATACGCTTATGTGGCCATCCTTCGGCATGAATATATATATATATATATATAGCTGGAGAGACGGTGAGCGGCGGGAGTGCGAAAGGTAGACTAAGTATGCAAAGACAATATAGAAGAATCATGAGCAAGTGGAAAACGGTACGAAATGGTGAAGCGAGGATGTCTTGAGTAGAGCAGTCCTCACGTTTGGCTTGCGACGACCGCGCGTTCGAGGGCCTCTGCGGCCTGGACGAACGGTACCTCATTGCCAGCCCTATTGATCGCCTCCACCTGCTGCGCGGCGCCGTCCACTCTCGGCTCTTCGCGTTTCGTTGTCTCTGCCCGATGGAGGCAAAGCGACCGCTGGATAGGGTCGCTGAGGTGGCGGACTCGAGAGGAAGAGAACGTCGGAAGAGAAAGATTTAGGGCGACGGTTTCTTTGTCGAGACACAACAACCCCAGTCGCGCGGTCTTCGGTTCCGCCTCTGCACCATCCGTGGCAAGCAGCGACAAGGCGAGGGAGGTGAGATCCGCAGAGAAGCCACTGGCCCCTGCACGGGCCGCTCGCCTGGACGCCGAAAAGAGGAGCAGGAGTGCAGACACGGAGGACGGCGAGGCCGTGAACGACCGGTGTTGTCGACAGGCCAGGCAGTAGGAGAACTCATGAAGCGAGACAGAACTCGGAGGCGGGGCAGAGGCGCAGAGCGGCTGAGACAACGTGGCGTCGAGGTCGACGAGGGAAGTGAAGAGCGATGAGGAAGTGAGCGGCTGAATGAACAGAAACTCCGGAATCGCCGAGTAGGTGCCTTCTTCGAACGAAGCGATCAAGGCATCGGAGAGGGAATTGGTGTTTTCCTCATTGCCGTCTTGAATTAACCTCGAGAACGACACAACGTCAGGGCTCGCGCCATAGTCCACGAGAGGCAAAGCGTGGGGGAACCCAAGAGAAAACAACATGACATTTTTGATATCCAAAGACGAAAAGAATAAGCGGCGACTCGTCTCAACTAGCCCCATGCACCCGGTGAGCCACAGGAGCAAAGCCCTGAAAGCCGGTGACGCGTGAGTCGATGCGGGCGACGCCGAAGACGCAGGCGCGGGTTGTCTGGACGCCACCTCCTGGAGGAAGCACGAGCAGCAGCAGAAGGACAAGAAAAAAAGAAACGATGACAACGTGTGAGGACGTGCACGCCGGCGCGCAGGCCCGCCACGCGACATGGAGGAAAAAAAGGAACAACGTGGACGCGACAGGGGGAGCGATACTCCGAGGATGAGAGAAGGCAAAGGGACGCCGCACGGAACAGACGAAAGGGAGAATGCCGGAGGAGAAGCCAAGAGATATACGGCGCCGGAAAAACGGAAGACAGAACCAAAGGGACAGTTGACGCGCGTCAGAATGCCCGGTGGTTGGCGAGTGCCGATCAACGATCACCACTGCTGAGTGGACTCAGGGAGCTGAAAGAAAGGGGGAAGGTAACTGCAGTTGGGACTCCCTCCGACTAGATTTAGGGAATACGCTACAGTAACACAGCGATAAGAAGTCGAAGTGAGGTAGTTGACAGTGACACAAACAAGACGTGTGCGACGTCCAAGTCTTACGGAAGAAAGCAGCGTGAGTGCTGCGAAGAAGAACCTTCGCTGAGCGAGAGGCTCCACAGCTTCGTCCTTCATATCTTCTTCTTCAGCCGTTTTGCCTTCTCCCACAAGTTCTGCCTGGCCGGGGGCGGGTGCGGGTGTGTCTCTTCCTCCAAGCTGGCACACGTGGTGATCGAAAAGCAGCAGCACGTCGACCGTGAGGAGAAGCAGGTCGTCCGCCACGTCGCTTATCTCTGGAGCCGCCTGCATTTTACACACGCATGCAGTTTCACGAAAAAGAAGAGCATCGTGTCAACAACCAGACCGGTAAGTGGACAGAAGGCGAAGACGATAAAACCGGAGCAGAGAAGACCGAGAAGCCGCAGAGTGCAAGACCGAAGACCGTAGGAAATCGAATCAAAGACGGCTTCCGCCCGCCCGCAAACCAACGCGAAGCAGACGGAGGCCGCGGCACGAAAAGAGGACAACCGCTGGTGAAGGCGAGTGGGCAGAACTGGAACGGAAACAGGTCGAGAAGACGGCTCACACGAGCTTGTCAGTCAAGGCAAACGGATAAGGGAGAAAAACAGAGAAACACATGGAGTTTTGCGCTTACGCTGTGAAGATCAGAACGCAGTTGAACCCATGCTGTTACGGCCGCAGCGCTAGAAGAGGAGACAACTTTGTAGCGGCCGAGAGCTGGAGAGCAGAGGGAAACCGAACGACGAGCACAAGCGGGAAAAACTCGCGTTTCGTGCCGTTCCAAATAGACAGACAACTTGGTGCTGGAGGCTCGCGTGGCAACGTGCATCACACACATATGTCTTGAAAAAGGCTCTCAGGCGATATCTGTTCAGTGGATCCCCAGATTGTAGAAGCAAGTTCACGTGCAGTCCTGGTGATGGTTCTGTCTTTGTCGGATCCACTTGCCTTCCTGTTTCTCTTAGTCAGCGCCTTCGTGCAGTGCATTCAACGGCCCATCCAGCCAGACCAATGCCTTTCTGCACTGAGCGAGTCCACCGTAGTGTCTCAGCGAGACACCTTCGCCCATATACGGGTACATTTACAGTTCACATGCAGTGCAGAAAGCAGTGTAAAACGCGGCAGGAAGGCGAATCCTTTCATGCTCGTGCGGGTCCTACTTCTCGCCATTTGCATGGACGAACGGGTGTGCAGAGATACGGGCACAGCGCCAGAGAAGTGAATATGCACCGGAAGAGGAAGGACGACGGACACCGACGACACAACGCTTACCATGGAGGAGTTTTTCGAGGCACACGAATCTCTTGAGAGGCTTCGTAAGCTGCGAGAAGCTCTGACGTTTTGCGTCCTTCTGCTCATTGTCTGCCGCTGCGAGCATCTGACCTTCCCTCATTCTCGCCAACTGCTTTTCCACTGCTTCCTTCCACGGCCCATGCAGAGACTCTAGGGCTGTCAAGCACATCTCCCGCATTGACGACGGCTGCACAAGGAAAGCAGCTCATGCACATCTGCATGTGGAGACAACTGATCTCAAATGCCCCAGCTCCAGGGATTTTGAGAGGCTGTATATCTATCTATCTATCTATCTCTCGCTATATATATATATATACATACATACATACATCGTTGCCACGTATGTGACATCGAGCATTGAGCCATGTGCATTTACAGCCTTGTCACAAATGCCTGCATGTATTGATGGAAATATTGAAGAACTGTCTGCCGCCGCTGAGAATCAGTAACCATACGTCCATGCTCAGGCGAATGCATGAATATACTCAACGTATTCCTGTCGAACTATGTATCACCGGGAAGCGTTCTGACCAGGCAGGCACGTGACCTGATAGACGCATACGCAGACATATAGACCGAGACCACCGGCGACCATTTAGGCTACTCATCCGCGAACGGATATGTTTAAGGTGCATGCATGCGAAAGTGTGGATACATCCCGGCTGCTTCTGACACGAATTCCAAACGGTCTTCCACTGCATAAGGAACGCATACAGAAGGATCGACCAAGACACACTTCGCAACACAGTCAAAGGACGTGAACGAAAGAAATGCGGTCGGGGGCACCAGTAGCGATATGCACCGCTGACTGCCGGGTAAATTGAGAGAAAGAACAGCATGCAGAGAGATAGAACCGGCTGAATGTACGACCTGCGACTTCCACTTACGCAACAACCGAGAAGACTGCGGAGGGTCGAGAAGGAACGGGAGTCGTGTCCGTGAGTCGTCACGAAGCTGCTCACGCAAAGACAGTGTAAACATGGAGGAAAAACACTATGAGCCTCTACAGGCGGAAGCCGGCAGCCAACATCGCCAGACGAAGGAACCGGTCGGTCGCCATGAGGAACGCCACGCGGTCACAGCAGCCTGCCCAAGGGAGCGACACGAGACAATGACAGAGTTGCCGTCTCGAACGCCACTGGTACAGCCTTTCACGTCTGCGAAATGATAAGCAAGAATACGGACGGTAGGTGGGACCGCGCGACAGGGGCGAAAACATTGATACAAGAGACCCCACAAGCGGCCAAGGCCTGAAAGGAAGAAGACCGCCCGCGTGTGCCAAGAGACCAAATGGAAGCAAAAATGGGAGTGAAATCACGACCCGCCGGGAAGGAAATACCTGACGATCTCCGAGATGCACGCCGACCGCGCAGGTTCGGTCCAGGCTTGATGAAGGCGTTCGTCTGCAGGGTAAAGCACATTGCGTAGAATACAGAAAATTATGTCTTGGGAGACGAGAGTGAGACCGAAGGGGAGAGGAAAGGACCGACGTTAAAAGTCACGCCGCACTACCATACCCATTCAGAGGCGACTATTATCAGTTGCAACACTCCGGATGTCGAACGGCGTTACCTTTCCACCTCGTTCACACCCTTTCAGCGGGTCGTCTTATTGACGATATGTTCACCTAACAATCCTGGGAGCCATAAGAGACCTTTCATAACACCCTCAGTTCTCCCACCCTAGTCACGGACTTCAGAAAACAGATTCACGATGAACACGGCACAGACCATACCATCGGAGTACTCCAAGTGAACTTCGCACTCAAAGCCACCAAAGGCCGATTCCCCAGTGCAGACGCACTGAATGTTACAGGCAACCCTCAGGCTGAGAAGAGTGGGCGTCCGTCCAGAACAATGATTCGGAGACGCTCGAGCGACTCACCTGTCCAAGATTTGTCAGACAAGGAGCCCCCGAAGAAGCGAAGGGCCCGCAAACGGTGAAGCGAAAGAAGCGCCTGGCTTGCCTCGAACCTGCAGTGGACACGTCGAGAACAAGGAGCAATAAACCACCGGGATGTGAGTCAGAGGCAAACCATCGAGGGGGGGAAAGCCAATCTGAGAACACCGGAACCCAGCAACGGACAAAATACACAATACATCCTCAGGGGGTTTACAGAGAGACAGACGTGGAGGGCAGCGAAGGAAAGGGCAGAAGGAAACCCAGAGACATATTCACATCTTCCGTGGAGCCTTTTATGCACGCTGTCTTCTTGTAAGCCATTGTTTCCTGCGGAGTTTAGTGTTGGTTGGCGCGCGCGATTGTTGGATTGACAGGGGGTACGAGTTTCGGCATCCCGTCCCTTCCTTTTCTATGTGTCATCTCCGCAGTTTCAGATGCACTGTCACATCCGGTTTCTGCTGTCATTCGCTCATCTAATTGTCTGTCGTGCTTCAATGCGTCAGGGCTCTCTTGTTGACTCGCCCCATGATGGCGCGCGCCTGCCGACTCACGACGTTTGCTTCTCCGCCTCCCACTTCTCCTTCCACGGAGTAAGGCAGGCGTTCCCGGTGCCCACATTCTCAGCTTCGAGACTGAGACCTAGTCGGATGCAGTTCTCGGCGAACAAGGTGTTAAAGGGCCTGTCGTGGAAAAAGGCACACGACGGACCGAAGTCCGGAAGATATCCACAAGAAACGAGTGGCGAGTGTCTGCGTGATGTGCATGGAAGTTATCAACCCTTAGATGTTCTCGTGCACAAAAGAAAAGGTTCCAGACTTGGGAGAAGATGAGATTAGTTCACTGACGAAACCGCCGCGCGTGGGCACATGGACATAGTGGGCGAGCCGTCAAGCAGGCGAAAGTGCGTGAGCGCGTCTGACTCAGCTCACAAATCGCTCTCCACGGGAGATCGTGAGCATTTGCGACGTTCCTGTCCACGCGCAACGAAGAGACACCCTGTCCTCGAACCTACTGTTCGTCGAGCAGTTTCTCCGAGATTTGAAAAGCCTCCAGAACTCGTCCACCCTGCAAGCAGAAGAAGCAAATCACGCGTGGACGGTATAGAGCCAGCTGGACGCGACACGACGAGGCAACATGGAGGCAAATAACGGCACCAGGTACCCATTTGGAGCGTTTGATCATTCACATTGTCACGTAGTCGCCTACTTTGGCGACAGTCGCTCTTGCGCATGTATGTATCTACGTGTATATATATATGGGCGCCGGCCAACGAAGCCTAGGAGATTGGAGTTCACGTATTTACCAGGCTATAAACATTGGCATCCGACGTGCACATAGTCCCGTGTTCACACATCAGGACTGCCATGCGTGTCGTCCCACTGAGGCAGTGTCGCCAGACGTAGGCTTGCATGCAGAGGTCCACAGTCGCCGAATATTTGGAAAGGCGGAGGTCGCAACAGGGATGGGGATCCCGCATGAGGTGACAGAAAGAGAGGAGACGCGCGACGAAGAGAAAGGCAAAGGAAAACGGAAGGAGCGAACACTCCCTTCTCTTACCTCCAGAAGCAGCTGAAGTCTCAGAGCCAACTCTTCCCCGGGAACCAGGCAAAGATCGTTGTGGGCAGCAAGCAGGTCTGTCAAAATGCGTCGAGCAAGCAATCAAAGCGCACATTAATTCACACGCGTCCTATCTGCGTGTCTGCACCGTCAGCTATACTCATGTGCTCTTTGTCATCCTGTTCCCAGTCACCTCATCCCGTTCTCCCGCCCCCCCTCATCTTCCACAGGTTCTTGAACGCTTTTGTCCCTGTTGTGCATCATCCTCATCTTAGCCTCCTTTCTTTCTCTCCTCGAACTCCCGAGCCTCACGTAGTTCTCCACCCTTCGCCGATCCCAACCTTTCAGTCTCAAATGGCCCGCTCCGTTCTCCCGCGCCTTTGCTGCCGCTGCTCACCCAGGGCCTCGCCGTATTGGCCGTTCTGGCGCAGCACAGACAGCATCAGAATCAAGCCTGAAGCACCACAGGGAACCGCGGAGCGAGAGGCGACCGAGGTGGAATTGCAAGTTTGCCACGAGACCCAAAACGGACAACCAGGCGAGGTCGTGCAGCCGAGCAGACACGGATGAGCATCGCTTGGACCTGAGCTGCGCCTCCACGTTCAAGTGGAGACCAAAACAGAAGGAACAGGGCATACATTCACTCCGAGCGAGAAGTCCTTGCGTCGCTTGCTGGCACCTGGCAGAGCTCCTGTAAGCCTCGTGGACCCATGGCAGACTGCACGACGCAGTTAAGCGCGAATCAACGCATTGCAACTACGTCCTACACACTCTTTCGTAACGGGGGCTCTTCCCGTCACACACAGGTTTCTTCTCCCCCACTTCTTCATGCACGTCTGGCTTGTTTGCCACACCGTCCCTCCGCTCCGTTGGCGGTTTTTATCGGATCCAGCCTGCTTGCGACTTTCGTTGCTGCCAGCCGCGTCCTACGTGCATAATTGTCGCGTCGTTCACAACAGCCCTCGGCGGTGCTCATGAGCTGCGCCGAATAGTGGCTGTCCTCAGACATCGAAGGCTCAAGTGCTGGGAGCTTTGCCATCAGCTTCGCCGCCAGCGCCCAAGTGGCCTTTGAGACGGGCGACGCGTCCTGGCAACACAAGGGTGAGAAAAGACCCTTTGGGGGCGAGGGGGAATTGAGCCCGAAGAGAGCGGATTATTCGAGGTAAAGACACGCAGTGCGCATGGCCACGCGCTTGAAAGCCACCAAGTGCCCAAACACTTGCAGCACAGTGGGCAGGCGAAACGTGGAAAGCTTTTCAGCGCTGAAGCTACATCTCTATCTACATCAGAACGAACAGACACATATGCAGATATAGATACATGGATAGATCGATTGAAGGATGGGTCTCTACAGGTACGCAGACGTGGATGGAGGGAGACACGTCCTTCACAGGAAACCAAGCAAGTGCATTTGTGACTCTTTGTATTCACACGTCTATACGGTGAGAGACAACAGCAATCACAGACGCACTGCACTATTTGTTCGTGTGTAGAGAAGATAGAAACTCGTTAAGGGTCAGCACAGGTTATCGGCCTCAAGAATTAGCATTCACGTACAGCTACGGTAACTGTTGTGGTTAAGTAGCGGTTATCCTTTCCTCGAGTCAGTGGCTGGCCAACTTGGCTCGACTCACGTGCAGAAGCATACAGACGAGTGCCCACTGGAGGTATCTGGGATTTTTGAATCTGCTGAAGAGGCGTAGTGCGGAGGGTAGGAGCCGCTCGAAGTGCCCCGTCGTCGAAGCGGCGACCGCATCCAGAAAGGCTGTCACTTCTTCTGTCTCCTCCAGGGGGGGATAGCGTCGTGAGTCGATTCGAGACGGAGGCAGATAGTCTGCAAACAGACGTCGAACGCTGGGGCATGAGATGGGCGGCGTGGAAGTCGACACGAGCACCCAATGCCAGTCAACTCAACAGGCGCCTCACGCTGGCATGCATCCAAGAGTGAACATGTCCTGCTTGCATCCCAGAACAGACAATCTTGAAAGGAACGAAAATCCCACAGGAAGGGGAGAAAACAACCACGATCTATTCTAACGAGACACAGACCAACAGGAGACTGGAGAAGAGGTAGCCCCATCGTGGCAAGAAGGCTGTAGTAGTAGGAAACGCTCTCCACCGCCTCGACAAGACACAAAGGAATTTCATCTCGAGAAAAAAGCCACAAGACACGCAGATCCAACGTTTCGCGCCAGTGCACAAAGGTGCACCGCCAAGATCCTCTGCCGGCTCCTTGTCTCCACTCCAGGTACGTTCCATACAGCAACCAGGGAAAGACCTTCTGATTTCCTTGAACCGAGTTACGTCTTGAATCATCTTTCCTCCCTTCACTTGGATTTCGCTGCGCCTGTATGCAGTGTCGCTCGCCTGAATGCATCTGTAGACTTACATATCTCTCGGAGTTCCTTGAACGCGACTGAACAGAGACGGGCAGTCTCGTCGTCCTTCTCCACTGCCCGCTCGACTTCTCGGGCAAGCGTCACAGCGTCTCTCTCCTGGCCTGTGCACAGAGCAACGCATACGCGCAGCCGGTGGCAGAAAATCCCGAAACCCCCGCGAACGGTAGCAACACATCCACGCAAGAAGCTACAGCAGAACGTGCCAGTGAAAGAAAAAAGGGAATAGAAACCTTTGACCGACAACGATGCTGTTCGTCTCTTGTGTCTGCCCAACGATTCCTAGCGCATGCGACCTGGGCAGACGTGACCTGAGGCTAGGCGACCTGGACCCTTGGGTGGATGGAGAATTCGCAGAGCTGCATGCGATAAGAAGACACCAACTCACGACCCGTGTGAAGAGTCCACCGCAAGCAGATGCATGTTGCAGAGGTCGGCAGAGACCGTGCACACTCGGGGAAAGAGCCACGCACCGTCTCGAGCGAGAGCGATAGCTCTGAGGGCCTTCAAGGCGAGGCCTTGGGCCTCGCCTGGAGCGCCTTTCGACTTCTTGAGGAGATTCTGAGACGCCAGGCGCGCCGCCTGCTTGTTCTCGCCTGCGTCGAGCGCAGCGCGAATCTGGTCGCGAGCCTTGCGCGACGCAGTCGCCATGACAACGAGGTAAGAACCGAAAGAGAAGAGGAAAACAGAAAGGAAAAGCGAAAATGGAAAACGGGGAAAGGTGAGGAGCAAGGGATGCACGATGCGGCACGAGGTGCGCCACAAGGACGACCGCGAAGGCGGAAGGAAGCCCGAAGGTAGAAGACTTTTAGGGCTCGCCCAGAGTCACCGGCGAGTCGTGAAGACGAGGTTACGATGGATCTCGCAAAACCGAAGCGGCGACAATAAAACAGAGAAATCCGGCAGAAGGAGTGAAAGCACACTGAGAAGAAGAAGAGTGCTTTCAGACAAGGTAGCCCATGAAACAAAGGGTGACAGGCAGCAGAAGAGACACAGTCAACGATCTGCACCCAGTTGAAAAGGTAACGTGAGGGCGCCTGGAGAAGCAAACGCACTTGGGGGCACCAGACCTGTTAGACGATGGTTACGGTTGCACGCAAGGACAGTTAGAAGGACATGGCAAGAATCCTTCGGGGACTCTTCACAGATGTCGCCAGTATATTTCACACCCTGGGCAAGCGGCGCGACCTTCGTCAGGCGTTTACAGGCTCGGTAGGCGACGTAGGGAGGTCTTTTCACCACATCAAAGTCTCAGAACAGGCTACACCGACGATGACTTGAACTGGAACGCGGGCTTCCTTAGAACAAAAGGAAGCCTCAGCTCAGCGAAATGATCTCGCGCATTTTAAAAGCTCTTCTCTAGACTGACTGTTGTCTAGAAGCAGACTGCGTTCGATGCAAGGCGTCGTTCCGCGTTTCAATTCCGTCTCCTCTGGCTTGCCTTCTGGGCTGAGAGCAGCCGGGGCGGGTCTCCACAGCTGCTTGGTCACTTGCCATTAAAAAGCTGGCAGCTTGTCAAATTGTCTGCGGAGGCTGACGAAGCGCCGCCCTCTGGCTTCTATGCAGACATCGATCCTGTGAAAAGACGAGCGAGAACCACCGCTTCGTTCCGTTTACCTTCCGCACCCAACATCAGTGTGGACAAGCCGATTCCGTAAGACCGCGACGAATCCTGAGTCTACGTTCGGAGACGAATCCTCCGGAAAGGCCATGGAGAGGTCCGTTGGCGTCGCCACTTTCGCTAAAACAAAATCGGCGATTGAAACGCGGGCCGCATGAGACCTGGGTATGTGTGTGTCACACTCATCGAATGCGAGGCAGTCAACGATGCCTCTAAACAGGTCCAACAGTCGGAGGCCTCCCACCGGCTCAACTTGCACGGAAAGGGGGAAATACGTTCTTAGTTCTCATCCGAGAGACAAATACTCACTGTGTGCGTTTTTAAAGTCACGCACGCTTGCATCTCAACCAGAAAGATGAAGATCAAGAGTAGGATGACCGGGACGACACGTGGGTGGCGGGCTTCAGTACGGTGTGTATAGTCGGAAGGGCAGAAACAAGAGAGAAGCGATGAAGTGGCGGTATATATGAGAGGATATACGGTAAAACAATGGGTGATGCTCCTACGCTGGGGAATCTCTGCAGCATTCGTTGCGTAGAGAAAACCGCCTTCTCATTGACGGGCATGTCGATGCATGCGAAGCTGTAGATTATCTGGCGCATGCAACGCGAAAATTCCGCAACCAGTCTGACACTCGAGAAGCCATTGCCAGCCTGAAACTGGAGTCCCGACATCAAAAGGCGCCTGGGCGCCCCTTCATCTTCGGTCTCAACGAAATTCAGAAATGCCGAACAGACTGAAAACAGACAAAGCGAAAAGATGAACTCGCTTTCGAAGGGTTTGAGTTTGTGTAGAGGGTGCATCGACGACCGGCAGCGTTTCCTTGACGCTGAGCATGCGCTAGAACCGACAACGAGAGACTGAGGGGTGAGCTGGCAGAGACAAGAACAATTGCTGTTTTTGTGGGCTGACCCATTTTTTCCCTCTTAGACCCTACCTCGTTTTCCGTCTTCTCTGACACGCCTCGCTTCGACAGAAGCGGCTCGGGACACGACTGCCAGTTTGTTTTTTCTCGAGAGTCTCGCGTTCGTCCCTTGAGGTGGATTCGCGATGGCCCATCGGTGGCAGATTTGTACTCCCTCTTTTTTGGCAGAACTCGTTTGTGTCCCATTCAGCTGATAGCTGCGGCATCACTCCCGGGTCTAGAAGACGTTCGAGACTGCCGCTGTCTTTCATCGCTTCTCCCGCCCTTTCTCCGTCAATGCTCTTGTCTGTTGTTTCTGCTGTGTCGACTTTTTTGTGCGCACTCTCTGCCTTTTCACGCGTTCCTTCCCTCGTCTCTATCTCCTGGTTGCGTTGCTCGCGCTGTGTTCCGTCGTCCACCCCCCCCCCTCGGCTGCCTGGAAGAGGCATTATGGCTTGATTAGCAACCAAAGGAGCCGAAAAACGTAGAGAAGACCATCTTCTCCGTCAAAAGGGAGGCAGCTGAGCTGTGCGAGACAACCTCGCCAGGAACACACATCTACAGACGCGCGGCATGTAGTGAAATCTGAGTCGGGACGGGTGCGAAAAAGCCTCATTTCTTTCGTGGCCGGGTTCCCATCCGCGGCCGTGTGTTTCGTTTGCTGCTTCCTTCTTTCTCCTTCGCGCAAAATGACACCCCAACTCTCTCCCCGCTCTACGCTGCATTCGTCGCGCTCTGCACGCGCTTCTGCCAAGCCTCCGAAATCTCCTTCCGGCTCTGCGCAATGCGCGGGCGACCGGCTGTTGTGGGTCGTCGACGCTCACGCGTCAGGCGAACTTTCCACGGCTTCCGCGCTTCGCGCCTTGTCCCTTCTGCTCTCCTCCGATAACTGGGTCGTCTCCGCAACAGGTATCAGAGACATGATCCTCGTCGCCGAGCGGCTTGCGCGGTGCTTTCGTGGCCAGGTGGGCGAGGAGCAAAGCGAAAAGAGGGAAAATCCGCGTGAGACCAAGAATGGAAAGCCCCAGAGACATGCCTCTTCGACCACGACGGCAGACGGCAAGGATGTTATACCGGCTGGTGACTGTTTGACGGACAGAGCCCAGAAGGACTCAGAGCGCGTCTGTGTGGCCTGTGCCGCCTCTGATCTTTGGATAGACCGGGCACAGGCCTCTCTGCGTCTCCTGCGGAACGAGACGAACTGGGGCCGGGGAGACATGGATCTGCTGGTCGCTGCAGCTGCGACTGGCCGCGGCTCTGGCGGAGGGGCTGGAAGCCGAGCGGCCCAAAGACGACGCAGGAAGAAATGTCGAGAGGGCAGAGAGGCCGTCTCCCTCGCTGCGTCTGCGCACGATGGCGACGACAACCACGATGAAACAGAAGAGACAGGAGGTGTCCGGGCCAGACAGCCCGACGGAAACAGCGGGGACAGTGACGGCGCTGCGCTGGTGAAGGCTGTCACCTCACTCACACAGGCCATCGCCGCCAGAATCAGAGTCGAAGCTAACCGGAAGCAGGTGTGCAGCATCGAGGGGAACACAAATGCAACTGTTGATATAAAAGACAGAAGCAACGAAGAAACGGCGAAGCAAAGACCTCCCGGAAGTGATGTACCGGGATCGATGCTTGAGAACGGCCTCTCTCTGGAACCGCGACACAGCTACACCAAAATCGGAGCAGGAGAGGGGAATTCGCGTCACGCAGAGTAGCTGCAAGCGGTTAACGGCCACTTTGTTTAAATACAATTTTTAACATTTCTTTATTAGAAGGTTCTCTAAATAAAAAATTTAATTCTTGATTAATATTCACTTTTTCAATTTAATCCTATCGATTGAACTATATTTTGTTTTATATAATTGAAAAATTCGCACATGCCACGGTGCTCCGTTTGTTATTTGTCTGTTCTCCGTCATGCGTTTGTCATTTTCTTCTCCTTTTGGCTGCCGCTTGCTTCCGTCGTTTCGCGGTTGTCTCCCTGTGGTCGAGGGCGTTTCCCCATTTGCGTCGTTCACTTCCACTGTCTCCTCTTTGCTGTCCTCCGCAAACAGCCCGTTTGTCTGATGGTCCGCAGTCCACGGGCGCGGGATGCACCGGCCCACGAGCGCAACACTGAGCCTCCTAAGGAAGTGTGATGCACAACCGTCGCAAAGAGTATGCGTTTCTCAAAAGTGTAGTCATATTCAGTATCCTACGCACTGTGGGTTCTCCATTTAGTTGGCTTAAGTGGTACAGGATCATATCTACGTAGAATGTGACCGTGAATGTAGCAAGGCCATATGACCTGGATAGCTTATAAGTAATCCTGTCTCAAAGCTGATTACTCCCATGACGGTGCTGCTGATCATAGTAACATCTCAGAGGCTCTGCGAGCGACCAGACGAACGCCCCGCGCGAACGGATCCGTCTTGAGGCAGCCTGGGAAAAGTAAAGCGGAAGCGCTGGCTCGGCTGCGGAAGCCGCTGCTGTGAAAAGCCGTGGATGCAGTGTCGCACGAAACCATGTATCTTTTGTCGCTCGAGTGTCTCCAATTCTGTGCAGTTCTGCCTCCCAACGCTGACATCGCTGGTTCGACGCCTTCACCGCCTCGCGCTCCTGCCGCTTCTCCAGCCTTCTTCGGAGCTGCCGCCGGAAACGCTTTCGCCCGTATCTTCGTGGCTCCTTCTGGTCGACCTCTTTCCTCCCCTTCGCAGGGTTCTCCGCGACAGCGTAACTGCGGTGCTGGACGTTTTGGCAATGAAACCGGGCACACGGGCCTTCTCAGTTTCCGAGGAGGAAGGCTGCTTCACTTTGAAGGTAAGGAAAAAACACACATAAGTTAAGAGCGAGACCATCCAGGCCACTTCGGTGGTTACGGTTTAGGATCTCCTTATGTCTTGGGGATTCATCTGTGATGTTGGCAGCTTTCCATTTTGAATACACGAATGGCGATGTGCCCAGAGTTCATGAAGAATTTGAGTCAGTGGACAAGCCTTCATTTGGGTGCAGACTCGGATCTTCTTTACCATTATAGGTAGTGCATCCCTGCAAGCGCCGTACACTGTCTGAGACCAATTAGCAATTAGTTTCGAAATTCGTACCGGAGTAGTTAAATGCTTTCATGGCTTCTAAATCGCCATCATGGGGTGTCTCTCTCTCGGAGTCCCGGTGCGCGTGGCATCCTATGCACGGAACCTGGCGGCCATTCCGGCGTTCGTCAAGTACCGATTGTTTCTCTGTGCTCTCTGCTGCGTTTTAGATATGCCGTGCATGATCTGTTTTCTTCTTCTTCTTTTTCACGTTCTGTCCCGCCGCCTTCTCCGTAAGATCTGACTTTCTTTGTCACCATTTTAATTCCTCACTCTTGTCTTTCTCTCCGGATGCGTGTCTCCAGAGCGCGTGCGCAGAAATGCTTCACCACGTGCTGCACCAGTCTGCCAGCCTCTCTCTCTTTTCGTCTTCTCTGACTTCCCTGTCATCTGCCCTCCGATCTAGTTGCTTCGATCTCGCCTTCGACGAGAACGAGGACTTGGCTTTTGTAAGTCTCTTTGAAAAGCCAGAAGCCTGTGTTCGTTCCCGCGCCTCGCACTAGGCGTGTGCGGTTCAGGAGGATCCTACGCGTTGTCGGTTGTATGTATGCGGATAGCTGCATGGTAAAACAGCTCACCCCACATCTCGGATGCAGACGCAGGTGTCGCACATGCAACAGTGAATCCGCCTGTCTCCCCTCGCATGCACATATACGGAACCATATGCACATATATTTATATTCCCTTTGTATACGAAGAGTCAGTCGGCCAGTGCTAGTGATTGGTACTCAGGAACGTGGTGCGCCACTGAATATCTGTCTTTTTGTGGATTTTGTCGTAAAGGCAAGACAGTATATTTTTCTCGCTTCTATGGTGTTTGCGTCGGCGCTCTCTGACCGTGCCTGCAGCTGCCTATTCACATGTCTTTTCATCGGCTACGGCTTCTTTTCCTGTTTGTGCTGGCTGGACCTTTCGGTTTCGCACTCAATGCCTCTTCGCCCCGACTGTCAGTCCCGCACGTCGACTGAGGTCCCCTCCGTTCGTTTTTCACTCTGTTTTGTTGTTTTCCATGTCTGCGGTCCTTGCCATAGCCATTTTCCCCCTCCCCTTGTCTGTAGCAAGAGCTGTTTTTCTTTTCTTCCGTTTGACCGTGGACTGAAGGTCACTCAGGCGCTGTGGCTGTTCGCTTCCTGGAGGGCGAGCTGCATTTCGTTCCTTTTGCACCCAGTTCGATTCAGTTTGTGCCGGAACGTACCGGCAGCGTGCAAATAATCTCTGCTCATGTGCTCGAGTTCCGTTTCGCTTCGTTCTGTGCAGTACGGACGCTCGACGCTCTGCCGCTTAACTTGGATCTTCCGGCGCACGTCAGCTGCAGCGGCTTCTCTCGCTGCGTCCGGCTCGTCTCTCGCTTCAACGTCAACTGCGCCCCAGGACGAAGGGCAAGAGCATCAGCTGTCCTTCGAAGCCATCTTTGAGCAGACAATCGTCATTTGCAACAGCCTTTTCGATCTGTGTAACACCTTCTTAGGGTCGGCTTTAGAAGACGGTAGCTCGACAAAGGGCAGGGGCGGAAGCCAATCCACAGCCAGGCGCTTTCGCATGCAGGGCCACCAGGGGCGGCAGCCGATCTCTGCTTCTCGTACGAGCGAAGGAGGCTACGACGAGCGAGAAACCAGCGGGGGTTTGCCAGAGGCCGTCAAGCACTTGCGGGCGAAGAACGAATTCCAGCGAGCCGTGCGGGCGATTCAGCTGCTAAGAGACCTTTTGCTTTTCGGTGAGGCTCGCAGATAGCTAGCAGCGAGTGAGAAGGGAGGCCACAGCGTGAGAGAGGAAGGACAGAGAGTGGCGAAGACGAGGACGATTAGGAGAAACGCCAGTGAAATGAGCAACTAGAGAGAAGCGGAAACGACACGAGTGAGAAAGGCTGGTGCTTCATCTGCATACGTTATCGGGAGAAGTCAAAGGGAGTAGAACAGCAGGCATGGACAACAGTGGGTTGATCGAATCACCCAAGACAGAAAGGACGAATCTGTGAAACTTTCTCCTTCTGGCTTCCTTTTGTCACTCCTTCACGTGGTGAATCCCTTCATCATCTGACCGCTGCATTTCTGTACTTGCGAAATGTCTTTTGGCCTCAGGAAGTGGCCAGGCGGTCCCCAAGGAGGGCGCTCTGGGTGTGTCTCTCGCTCCTTTCGAGCGTGAAGGCGGACGCTTCATGGTTGTCAATGTTTCTGCCTGCTTGGGCCTGCTTCGCGCGTTCCTCGACACCGTCATGTGTGTGTTCCACAAAAAAGCCGAAAAGAGCTTGGGCATGTCAGACAGTCACGCAAGCGATGACACGGACGATGCGTCCAGCGAGGCAGAAATTGAAGCGTTGTCGGAGCCAGAAGAAGACGGGGAGGGAAAGGAGCGAACCCCCCGAAAGCGTGGCAGAGATGGCAGGCAGATCGCGGTGAAGGGGAACCACATGCAACTGACTAACTCCCAGGGTGATCACGGAGACCAAAAGAGGAATGGGAAGACACTGCCGAAGTGGATGAAGGATAAAGACAGGTCTAGACAGCCGAACCTCGGTATATCTGCGTCTGGGTCTAACACTCAGAAACGCGATCAGCAGAGCGAAACAGAAGACGAAGACAGGTCAGCAGATCCAGGTGGCGACGGACGAAAAGCAGCGTGTCAGGTGCCGTTGGCGAACGCGTATCTCAACAGCGCTGAATCCCTGACATTGTATCAGCATCTCCGTCTCACAGAAGCAGATGTCTTCTCGAGCCCTCTTCTGGAATATATTTTCACAGCGACAATTGAGTGTGTGCAAGCGTTGCTCGACGTTACCGGAGATGCAGGAGTTATGGCCGATGTCACTGGATTCGCCTCGTTCGCCAGGACGCTTCTGCAGTAGGTCGTGTTACTCGGGACCACAGTCTCTTTTTCCATGACGTTCCCCTACACCCGCGCCTGCTGGTTGCTCGTTCACGTCAATTCATATTTATATATATATATATATATATACGCATACTCGATACATATATATATATATATATATATATATATATATACGCATACTCGATACATGCATATATATATATATATATATATATATACGTGACATTATACCTCAGCACATATACGCATACGTATATTTACATAGGTATATATATATATACACATACATGGTGAAGAGCTGACTGCTGTGCAGTCATACATGCGTGTATATGTGTATACATATATATATATATATAGAAAGAGAGAAAGAGAATGAACGCCAAGATGTCCAAAAACAGGAAAAGAGGAGACGCACGCCTGCTGTACACTCATGATCCCTGTAGCTTTGCAGAGGGCATCCGATTCGCTGTCACACGTCACTCACGAAAGCTTGTATACACTGCTCAGTGAACGCTTAACTGTCGACGAGGAAAAAGCAAGCGAATCATGGAGTTACCCGCTACGTATATCCAGACGCCATCATATTGCTGTATGTACGCATGCACGTATGCTATATATATATATATATATATATAGGCATGAATGGGAGTGGAACATAAGAGTGCGTCTATGCAAACCAGGGGTGTATGATGTGAATGATGTTGGCTGTCATATCATTCGCTATTTGTCTGTGATCATTGTGTTCGACTCTTGGTGTTCTCTGCTGAAGTCTGATTTTCCTGTTTCTGTTCGCTTGTTTTCGTTCTCTTTTGGTGCAGGGCGTCAACCATCGATGCGTTACCTTCTATGATAGCAGCTCGCTTTTCTGGTATCATTTGTTCTTTTCTCCACTCCTTGTTCACTACGGCACCGTTTCTCTTCCCTCCGCTCGCAGACCTCTCGGTGGGGTGGACTGCGTCAGTCCTTGAGACCCTGGGCGCTCGTCTTCCGCTGGATTCGTGTTCTGCGTCCCCACACATGCCACCGCTTGAGGAGACAAGCCAGCCGGCGAAAGCCTTCAGAAAGCTTCGCCTGGTCTCGCTCTGTCGTGCTGTCTATGCTGAGCCTTTCTTTCAATTGGGCCAGGTAGCTGTGTCTCGACGGGGAGCTAGCTGCTCGCCACTTGGCGAGTGGAGGCCAGGTGCGCAGACAGGACACCGTAATCGCCGTGCACTCGAGGGAGGCGAAGAACAAGCTGAGGGATTTTCAAGCGTCGACGAAAGGGGACAAGATTCAGTGAAGAAGAGACAGAGACGGAGAAGGGGACACGAAGAAGAGAGACGGGCAAGTATCTTCGCCGAACAAGGTAAGAGAGCCGATTCGACGAGAAAGGTAACCACGGCGGTATTGACTTGGTGGCACGTGGTGGCTTTTCGCAAGAGCAATATTTCTTCTCTTCTTATCCCACTCGACGGTTCGTGCCTCTCTCTAAGCTGTCTGATCGCCCTCTACTGCCCAGCTCCACCAGCAGTGTATAACTAAACGAGCATTTCTCCACAGCATGGCTGTGGCGAACCGCGTATCACCTGCGCTGTCCACGCTTGGTGCGGGGATCACCGAGTTTTGCTTCAGGTGGTCCTCGCTCCTGTTTGGCCATCTTCGCCTCATCTCCTCGCCTGTTGAGTTTCTTCCGCACAGTTCAGCCTGCGCTGTTTCCCCTTGTATGTCCTTCTCTCGAGCTGCTTTGTTACTGCGTCGCGGGTTTGGATCTTTCGGCGTGTGTCCCTGTTTGCGCAAAAGAGTTTTTAGCTCGCGTCTTCTTCACTTCCTCCTGTCTCTCTTGTGCTTCCAGCCTCACTCGCTTCTCTCCAAGATAACGACGGCCTCCACCTCATTCTGTGCGTGTGGCGGGACACCTGCAGACTGCTCGGATTGCTTCTCACTATGGAGGGTACGTGACAAGCAGCACACATGAGAGAGGAAGAGGGGTCTTTCCTGCTTACTGGAGCTCGTTGTTTCAAACGGTTCCTTTAGATCGAAGGCTTCGTTCAGCTGACAACGCGAAGGCCAGCACGGCGACGTTTTCGGCCATCTGGCCTCGCGAAGGCGAACGAGGGAAAATTAACATTAGTGAACCTTTTAAGGGACGTTCTTGGAGCCGGATTAAGCAGCAAACCCGGCAGTATCGGCTGTCTCTTCTTAGTGCGTGAAGGGCCCTGGCATTCAGCATATCGAAACTGTGTCCATTTTGTTTTGTGGTATTATTCTGTTTCTCTTGTGAATACCATACGTACGCGGGTCTGCTTGATTGGTGAAAGGACCTATGTGCGGAGACTCCCTTATTCATATTTTCCTGGGGATCACGTTTGCGCTGTCCATCTGTCTCTGCGGCTACTGCTGCAAATTCCAGAGCCAGCTTTCGCTTCGACCTCAACCTGGTCTGCGTGTTTCTGGTGTATCTTCGCCATCGGTAACCTAGCTGATCTCTGAAGGAACTTGTGCTTCTTTTTTTTCTCTGTTACGTGAATGCAGCTTCACGTTCCTTGCGCGGTGAACTCGCCCTCACCCGCCTTCGAGGAGCGGCTGATGGCATGTGCCTCGACATTCTTCTCAGGTTCGTCTCAGGCTTTTGTTCTGTCTGCAAGCCCTTCGACTGCTCAGTGCTGCACCTGTTTAGTGGCGTGCTTGCTGCTGGTCTTCTCTTTCTTGCCGTGCTTTTCCTTCACCGTATATCCTGCCGTTTCTTGTGTGATTTCTCTCGTGTTGCTGCGTTTTTAGTAGGCTGGTATGCTCGTGGTTTGCTCATCTGTTTCCTGTGCAAACGTGATATGCTCAAATGTCTGGATTTTCCTGCTGGCGGCCTATGCACTCCTCTTCTGTACCTTTTCCCCCTTCCATTTGTTACTAGCGGTCTCGTAGGCCCCACTACTTCCCCCTCTCTCGCGTCGCCTCTCGCGGACATGGTCGTCTCAGACACGCCTAGTTTAACGGCCACTTTGAGACTCCTTCGCACCTCCCTAGGTATGTTTTCTGTTGTAAAGAAAGAACCTCACGTCGGAACGGACTGAGAAACCCAATTTACATTGAAGGTAATAAAACAGATGCATCCTCAATAAACGACGTTACTGGCGCCGATCGCTCAACCACTGCTCAGTTTCTGGACCCCTGTCGTGTGTAAAGACTTCCTGACAGGCGAATGGCTACTCACGCGGATGTTATGTACATGTGTCTGCAACCGTAAAGATGCTCCACGAACGACTGAGATAAATGCTGACGGTACCCGCATGCGTACACTATTTTATGTGCTGGATCGTACACTGGACGCTCTCTCCTTTTCCCGTTTTGCGGCTCATTTCGACTAATTTCTTTCAGCTCGAGGGAGCATGCCTCCGAGCCAACAGACAGTCGAGGCTGTGTCAACGCTCCTAAGCAGACTGAATCGATTTATTGACGGCAAAAGACGAAGTCTGTGGATGGGAGATTCGTGTAGCTCGCCCGGCTCTGGGACGGCAGAGACTGACGATGGACGCCTTTCTGTTCTCTTGGCAGCAATCGAAGGGATTAGGAACTGTCTGTCGCTGAGGCGAAGTTCCGGCATCGTTTCTTGTTTGCCTTCGCTTGTGTCGGAAAACAGTGGGGTTGCTGCATCTCTACAACAGCTTCGCCGTGTCTGGAAAACTGACCTTTCTCGGTCGGCTAAAGGCCAAAACCGAAACGAAAGGTCGAGCTTTGTAGAACTGTATCGAGAAACAGTTGAGGCGCAACTGATATTGGGAGCCATAGAGGCGAGTGAGGAGATGTACAGACAGTCGCGGGCACAAAAACGGGCCAAGGCGAAAGCGAGCGGTCAGCAAGCAGCGCCAGAAGGAGACGCAAGTGACACAAGCAAAGATTCAGACGAAGAGTCTGAAGCGAGGGACGCACATGGTGAACAACCATGCTTGGTCAAACAGGAGCACAAAGAGATGCCACAAGTTGCTCGAGGTAACCAAGTGGAAAGCGTTATGGATGATCGTTTAGAAGAGAAAAAAGAACGAGATGCGGAGCTAGAGGAAGAAGGCAATGCTCCAGCAGGTGAAGACGACGAACCAGTTGACAGGGAAGAGGAGCACGATTCGCGTAACGCAGATGAAAAGAAGGCTAGTGACAATTCGGCAGTTTCCGACGCTTCCGACGCAGGGGAAGATGAAGAAAGCGACAGCGAGGAGCTGGTGTCACTCATAGAGCGCATCCGGCAAAAGGAAGGTAACGCGAGATGAGACACGAGTGCGAGTGCACAGATCAAATCGGCTGGTGCATCGAGAAACACGCACAGGAGCAACAAGCGCTGATCATTAGAGAGACCATTCGAATTGTACAGTATCCATGTCGGTACAGATAAGGTAAAGCACTGACGTTTTTTACCTGCGTATGTGTCTCTGCACATACGTATATATACATGCCGTTTGATACACGTGTACTCTGAGGCATTCCACCGTCGAAGCGTGTGGGCGGATTAGTCCTCAGAGGTGACAGAGCAACGCCTGCGCAGGTCTGAGTCCTACATTAACAACACTGGGCATGCCTGGCAAGTATGCGCGCAGGCAACGCAGTACGCCTCACGGGGCAGCAAGGCTCTGGCGGATGTCCATTCTTCGTGTCTCTCGTTTGCTTTATTCTGCCTGTGTGCTACAGAAGACGACTTCGACGGTTTGCAGTCTGACGACGACAGCGATATGGATTTCTGAGCCCTGTGTCAGTTCTTGAGAGCCGGCGCCGGGTCTCGATTGTTCCAGCCTACCCCTTGCAGCGTGCTCGCTTGTTCACGGCGCTGAGCCCTCAATCACGTGTCCAATCCATGGTGATTCTTGTGACTGCGTTGCATTTTCGTGCCACATATGCCATGGTATGTTTGGAAACCTGCCAGCTGAGCTGTTTTTTAGGTTGGTCGTTTGTATATGGGCTGATCGACGTCGTTGTTGGGGCTGGCCTACGGCATTGGGGCACGAGTCTTTTGCCCAACTGACTTGTGGTTGCAGGACGCGGATGGGACGTTGTATTTCGTCCGTCGCCTAGGATAAGTCGGGGTGCCCCTTTCTGATACTGGTGCAGAACCCCCATCCGCGACCGGGCACTCCATCAGCTTCTCTCAATATTTCACTTGGCTTGCAAAAAACCTCTCACTTCCCCAGGCACTTTGCAGTATTTTTAAACTGTGGATTGTCGGTTCTCCGATCAGTTGACAATGCCTCTCTTGAAGGCTATTTACAGAGAAAACAGGTGCGACGCCAGCACACAGCATATACAGCCCCTCCGCCAAATACGAAACGAGAGGTGATGACCACCATTCACGCAACGCTGATCCGCGCGCGATGAGGACCAAGAATAGATTGTTTACACTGGGAACTATCTCCGTAGACGCATAATCAAAGCTTCCCTACGTACGGATCACAAACACAGAGTGTCAGCATGTTCACCTCGGCAACAGACCACGGACATACTCAGTTCATGCAATTCACAATCTCGGTGTTGAGACTCCTCTCTCCAATACCGCTGCTTTCTGAAGGCCAAGCATGCAGAAAAAAAGCGCCCGCATTAGGGGGCACGTACACACTCAAAAAGTTTATGATCCCTTCACCCATTCAGTAGCATTTCGTTCATTTTTGGTCGCACGATCCAGATGGTCCCAGGTGTCAGTGATACTCTCCCTGCTGCATCTTATATGCGCACCTGAGCTAGGAAATGATGGTATGACTAGGGCCCCTCCAGATCCACCTGAGCTGTTTGTGTCACAGCTCAGCTCCCTTCCTGTCCAGAACTGATCTTCCCGAAGCTGTTTCTTCTTTAACAAGGCGGGCCTGTCTACTCATGGGCATGAACGCTAGTTCTCAATGCAGCATTGCTGCGAAGAAAACGGCGGCGGGAAGCCTCGAGTTTTTCTTTTCAAAGTCACCATGGGACATCCACGCATTGGAGCACACCCTCGTCAGCATGGCAGAAGAAGACAAAGTGGATTTTGTTTGCCTTGCCTTTGTTCCCTCCTGTTGAGCAACGGTGCTCACACGGCCGCTTGTTTATGGAGTCATAGAAGCTCCACAATTGTGGGGCTGACGTTGTTTTGTGTCCGGTATGTAACTCTGCTATATCGTGTCTCCTCAGCATTTCACATCCCCAGGATTATACAGTCGCGTGCCCCGCAGCTTCACACTACTGTCCGGATCTCATTTTCTCCATCTGTGTTGCAAGCCTACTTTTCTTGCCATTCACTTTTGACGATGCAGCTCTCTTTCGTTTCAGTCGACGCCATTCCCAGCCCAGCAATGATGACACATCACGGCGACCTTGCAACATCAGGCGCTCCACAGCTTGGTTATCTCTCACCAATCGGAGGGAGGGGCACATCTTCGTCCGTAGTTCGCGAAGGCACAGACGCTAAACTTTTTTTGCTGAGAGAAGTATTCGCAGTCCAGCGGGCGGTGTCCAGGGTAACGAGAGTGGGGGCTTCTTTAAGCGGATCTCCAAGGTGCGTGTCCGCGATGAACGTGGAAACTGTCCCTTTTGTTTGACCTCTCCGGCCCTTCGTTCCATGTTTGACTAGTGCCGATCGCAAGGGTCTCCCTTCTCCAGCTTCAAGGTTTGGAGAGCTGTGGTCATTTGAATGTTCCGCAAGATGGGATCTGCGCTGCGATTCCTCCGAGATCCTGGACACAGTAGCCATCGCACGACAGGTGAGTCTCCATACTGGTACTCATGTTGACGCGGGGACAGACACAAGGTGTAGAGGAGATAGATGAAACAAAAGAATGCAATCGAACACGTCCGCGCACACCGAGCTCCGCACATACATACACAGTTCAAACTAGGCCCTATGATGATCTACCACCCCAATAATGCGGCTGGAACGTGCTGTCTTTCAATTCACACCAGCATTGCGTCACAGCCTTCCTTTTCCTATGGCCTCTCACGTGGTGGAAAACCGTGATTTCGTCCATGTATTTGTTTACTTACCCGCCTGTCCATTTCTGATACGCGTACATTGCACACATGCAGAGAGCGCAAATAACGCAGACTCCCACAGCAACGAAAACCGCGATATGACCTCCTTTGACGACGCTTTCTTCCGTGCTGCCATCTTCTGGCTGGACAGTTGTAGTCTGGCTATTGTCCTGCGAACCATCACCGTTTTTGTCAGCGTCTGTTTCTAGTCGTCGTACTTGCACTTCCATGCCCGCTATACGACAAAACCAAGACCACAAAAGCTCCATTGTATATTTGCATCCCTGAGTAAAGTACTTAGTATCTTGTTCGGTACGTGACTACAGCAACATGCTGACACTGCGCAGTCTTCTGAGAAAACCTCTACGTTTGGCACCATGGTAGATAAACAACACGGCACACCACATCAGTACGACCACCCCACGCAAAGATGTTAGCCTCCCTGGAGGCAACGAACCAGAGGATAAGGCACCGTCGCCCGTCACCAGCAGAAATGAAGCCTCTGAAGGCTGGTTGCTGGGAACGCACACCTGGCGAAATATCAAGCATACGCATGCAAGACCTCAAGAGTTTTCACATAATCGCACTATTGTGCACAGCGAATGGTTGCCTCGTGACATCACATGAGTTTACAGTTCCTTCGTTCTGAGCTGGTTCTGTCTTGTCTTCATACTGTGAGCCACTTTAGCTATTCCACTGGGTGGCATCATACCTGTCCACTCGCTGGCACCTGCCAGCAGGGAAGCGCCGATCCACAGAACGTCACCGGTGGTTAACAAAAAGACGGGCAAGACGTGTGGCAGTGACACACACGCGTTCCGGGAGACGCGGGTAGCCTGTGAAAAGGGCCACCTCCCTCGGTGAAAGCCCCTCATTCGTACACCGTGAGAAAGCGAGCAGCAAAATCAAAAAGAAGACGAAAATAACCGAGTATCTAGGTTGCCTTTTGGCCACTGATGTGAATCTCCGTTGTCAGACTAGACCCGCCCTTGTTGACAGCTGATTGGGGTATCAGAACTGTTGCAAATTGACACGTCGGGTTGGTTGAGATTTTCCTCGATGAAGAGAAGAATCACCTTGCCCGTCAAGCCGAAGGGCACTGAAGCCAAGGAGGGCTCAACTAGAGGCAAAGTGACAATAGACTGAAACCAGACATGGGGTTAGCAATTTCCTGGGGCGTAGCAACGCCTCCGTAGAATGGAGAAGCAGAGCGAACTCAACGGGGATGGTCCTTTATCGATGCAGAGAATATCCCTCACTGTGTTGTAGGCAACTGCCTACCGAGCTTAGGACTGTTTGATAAGTTGCGTTCGGAGGATTCCCAGTGACTCAAAGAAAGAATGGATCGCTCTGATGATGAATACAACTAAGG
Source organism: Toxoplasma gondii ME49 (assembly GCF_000006565.2). Taxonomy (NCBI): domain Eukaryota; phylum Apicomplexa; class Conoidasida; order Eucoccidiorida; family Sarcocystidae; genus Toxoplasma; species Toxoplasma gondii. The sequence goes on along the minus strand of NC_031474.1, from coordinate 2,247,499 downwards.
CAACAAAACCGTGCAGCACAGACCCCTCGGCTCCGGGCCCCTGGCTCGCCAACGAGGGTTACGCAACCGGGAGCGCTGTAGCTAAATTCGAACCTAAGAAACGAGATTTGCTTCTCACCTCGAGATGAGCTACAGAAAAAAGTTGGGATGCGTTCTCGAGAAAGCAATAAAGGATACGCTGCTTCGGGTGACGTATAGGCGATACCGCGCGAGGGTACCGCAACGCATGGCTCGCTACAGCTTTGAGCCTGTAGCGTCTAGTGTCTGATTGTTCAATCGAAAAGTACAACATACGGATCGCGGACCCCTAACTATCGAACCAGATCGCCAAAGAACCTTACAGGGGGAACAGTCCGCCAAAACAACAGAAGAACAGTCACTTGCTACCTGGAGTTCCCGCGGAACTGCCGCCAAAGTGCATTCCCCCTCGAGCTGCCCTTTCTGTGGCCCATCAGGAGCCGGCCGAGTGAGTGTGTGCGCCCTCACGCTCTTGCAAGGCAGGGTGGCCCTCTGGGGAGGGCAGATCTTTTTTTCAGCCTTTTTCGCCTCGACTGCGTCTATCCAGGACGTGGATTAACAACTGTGATTGCGGCATTTCCGTAGGATGTTCATTGATGCCACATACACAGTGTGGCGACCCTATGTCGCTTTTGTACTGGTTAAGTCCAAACCAAGTGGGCGGAATCTCGGTCTTGTCAGAGAGTATGAGTACTCTGGCGTCAACAACTACTCAAAAAGACTTCGTTTGTAGCAGCCCGCTGTAACTACTGCATTATGATTAGTACAGACATTCAGGCAAGCATACGCATCAGCCGATTTGCTGAGCATGCCCGCTGTGCAGGTGTTCAACAGGACATCCAAATCATTATCGAGGTCAAACGACACTAAATTACTGCCGTATTTTAAGATCCGACGCCAATGCGAAACCGGAAACTCTATCTGGCTGCTCACCTTCGCTGGAATACATCCAATTTCGCGGTGATGCAAAAAACACAGTCCGCCTTGTTGCGCAACACCAGAGATGTCATTTGTCTTGCTGCGCTGCGGGGGCTCCGCTCTCCGTCGGACGGGTATTTTCTGATACACACTGATACTTTTTTGTAGCAGTCGTTTCCTGAGACAACGAATGAAGTCTGTGAAGGAAATATACTCGGATGGTGCCGCTGAACGACACGAGGTCCATACCCTTCTGAACGTATTACCAAGATCGTCAAACGGCCGTGCGAGTAACAACCCATCAGTCCATGCGTTTCTTGTTGTATACAGTGTAAAGCATCTTCCATATGTCGACGGAACTTAGCGAATCTGGTAATACGACTTTATATGAGTGAGCGTTGCGTAGGATACCATCAGCGGTACTTGTTTGTCCTCCGAACTATGCACTACTCGATTAATTTCAACTGGCTCCAGGGTATACGGCAGAAAAGGTCCGTCTCCCGACCGCTTCAGCCGTTCCTACTGCCAACTAAGTGTAGTCTTTGTGGACCCAGATAAAGTTGCGGCTTCTTTGAACAAAGGAATATGTTAGACCCCTTGAAGAAAATCAGTGGACTCGCTTTGTAACACACAGTTGCCGTTACAGTATACCTTGCAATCTCATCTCGGAAAAGTGTCGCGCTTGACTGGGTAGACGTATGTGAGCCCTAATGGCAACTCATTTGTTTCCTTCTCAGAGTCCGTGATACCTTGAAGCATGTAGTGCAGAGCGATAAAGCTCACCATGAGGCTTCATCATATCTACTGAACTGTAACAAGGCAGAGAAATGGACAGAGTGCTTCGGTGCCCCCCCCTTTTGCGGCTGTGGCAAGCTTCTTTGTCCAGTTTGTTCCCTCATTGTCTTACAGGTGATATTTACCTTGGGTGAATCAGTATCGCCTGACTTCTTGGCTACGGCAGCCACCTGGTTCCTGTCCGTTTTGCGGCATTATTTTCCTCGACGCTACAACTAGGTTTGCCCCCTCCCACATAGGGACGAAACGACAAAAAGTGGAGTGGCGAGTCAAAAACCCACATACGTGACACTCAGTAGACAGCGTTCAAAGTGACTATACTCAGGTGGACTCAAGAAATATATGCGTAGAAACAGAAACGATGTATAAAACAGAGAGAGATCGGTACTAACCGAAATAAAAAAGATACAGCAGACGGGGTACTAGAAGACGCAACAGTTGTCGCGCAGCACGTTTTTTGCCCCGATAAACAACGATTAGTCTTTCACTTAAAACCACTTCATTTTTTTGTTCGCTTGATAGTCAGTCGCGGGCGTCGAATGACGGGACCGCCTGTTTGTGGCCCAAAAAGTGAATTGCCATCTTCTCCACTCTGTCCCAGTCCTCCAGCCCCGGTAGCTGCACCGAACGTACCCGTGCTTCCTGCAGCGGACCCCGCTCCTAGACCTGTAGAGGTTTGATTGCCTCCCCCGATGCCAGTCGCCCCAAAGGTGAGAGGGCGTGAAGCAACAGCACTCCCGAACACGCTTGCACCTCCGGAAGACCCTCCACCTGAGGCGCTTTGGGAACCAAACGGTGACGAAACTACTGGGGCAGCGCCCGGCCTCTGAGACTCTGATCCTCCAGTTGCAGTCCCTCCGGCTGCAGCGCCAAACAGACTCCCCGAACCTCCGCTCCCCGGTGCGCCCAATGAGGCTCCGAAGAGACTCGTTCCAGTCGAGCTGGTCGTTCCACCGTTTCCGAAGAGGGACCCGGTGCCGGCCCCAAGGATACTACCACCGGGCACTTTGCCGAACTGAAACGGATTGCTTGCGTTTCCGTCAGCCTTCGATGCTCCGAAAACTGATGAGAGAGAGGAACTCGAACCGGTGGCGGTTGTGCCTCCACCAAAGACAGGAATCGAAGACTGAGTACCGAAAGGACTAGCTCCCTTGGAACTGGGCGCAGCCGGTCCTGCTTCCTTTGTAGCTGCATCGTTCGCCCCATTTGTACTCGCTCCAAAAACAAAAAGGTTTGATGAAGATGATCCTCCACCAGTTCCCGACGATGTGTTGCCTCCGAACAGAGATGCAGACGGCGCAGAACTCACTCCGAAGAGACCTCCTGTGGTGGATGCACCCTGCGACGTCGTGCCCCCAAACACACTCTTAGACGCCGGGGCCCCTATGTCACATCCTTCTCGTCCCCTTTTCACAGAACCGCCCGAACTAGCACAATCTGTTTGAGAGGCGCCCACGGTCGAACCAAAGACAAAAAGGCATGTCCCTGAAGACTTTGGGGCCGGTGCCGTCCCGCCAACCCGTGAATCGGTCGCTGAGGCACTGTCTTTGAAACCGAAGAGGCTCACTGTCGATGGTTTGTCTTTCTCAGCAGAGCTGGAGGCTGCAGCAGCTGTTCCACCTGCCAGGGGTGCCGCTGTCGATACCGAATTACCGAATAAACTTCCCGACGGACCACTCGCAGTAGAAGTCGCGCTCGGTGCACTCCCCGATGTTTGCTTCCCTGCTTCTCCGGCCGTTTTCGCTGGTCCCCCGCCTCCAAACACGAAGAGTGACGGCGGCGCTGATGAGGAAACCGTCTGCGACTGAGTGCCGGTCCCGAGTATCCCTGTAGAAGAGCCGCTTTTCCCGAACAAGTTTGAAGTTGTCACCCCTCCAAATAGGCCTCCTCCAGCCCCAGACGACGAACTAGAAGCTGCCGTCGAAGCCATGGAACTATAAGTGCCAAAGAGACTCGACGGTGTGGTGGCTGGCTTTGATTCCGTTCCGCTACTGCTAAAGAGGCTCCCACCTGAGACCGGTGTCGCAAAAGTGTGTCGTGATGCAGCTGGCCCCCCGCCCGGCGCAGATCCTGTTTCCTTTTCGTCAGCGTCATCATCTGCGTCGGGAGCAAACCCATCGTCTTCAACCTGAACCAGGCACGCCTTGCCCACATTCTGTTGCCACCACGGCACCGCAGAAGCCTCGCTTTGAGTCACCTGCCCACCTGGCGCGCTCCTGTCTTGGGGTTTCGCGTCTCTGTCGCTCGCTGTGTTGGAGCTGGACGACGCTGTCTCTCCGACTTCCGCGCCATCACTGACCGTAATTCCCTCCTCGCTTGAAGACTCTTCAGGCTTCTCAGCAGGCTCGCGCTGACGTGATGACAATTTTGAGTTGGTACTGGGAGGCTGTGACACAGCGGAGAAAGTGGCACCTCCAAAGAGGCTCGCCCCCCTCGTCACAGTCTCACTCGCGCTGCCTGACACCAAAGAAGACGAAGCAGGCCTTCCGAATGTAGGCAGGGTTTGTGAGTCGTTGCTCACGGCGTCTTGGTCTGGTGTTTTCCCGAAGATATTCGAGCCCCCCGTTAAAGACGAGCTGCCGCCACCCAAAAAAAGAGACACGGCGCCTGGCTTTGATAAAGCTGGAGTCTCGGCAGTGCTTTGGCTAACGGACGCATTTGTATCTCCCTTGCCACCACTGTCGGCTTTTGTTGCACCAAAAAGGCCGCTTCCACCACTCGCACTGCCCTGTTTCTCAGACTTGTCTCCTGCCATCGTTGTCGAAGCAGGCGGCGACAGCGACGAGCTCCCCTGAAAGATTGATCCCGGTGCCGGACCACTCGCGCCCAGCAAGGTGCTGGCATGAAGAGTGGCATATGCTTGATCACTGACTGAGGCTGCGCCCAAGCCGGATGCCTTGATTCCCATTTGAGAGTCCTGTCGTCCTTGGGAAGCCGTGTCCTGGTCAGCTGCCTTTCCGCTCGAGAATAAAGGTGCCGTTCCCCCTGCGCCACCACCAACAGCCGGAAATGAGAATGGTGCCGGAGGCTCTCGAGCGGTCTCTTTTGAGTTCGTGGTCACACCGCCAGCGCTGAGTCCGTCTTCCGCTCGTGCAGCTGTGCCTCCAAAAAGCGACTGCGCTCCAGAGTCTCCCAGTCTGCGGGCACCAGCGAAAAGGGAGCTCTGCGGTGTGGTACCAGCGGCGGCCACCGATTCGCCGAAGCCAGTGGCAGGCAATTCCTTACTTGTCTCGAGAATGCCTCCGCGCCGCTCCGTTGCGAAGGACGTTTTTGTATCCATTTGACCCAAAGACCCGAACAAGCCGCCCTTCACAGGCGAGGTCCCCTCCGTGCTTCCCTGGTTCGTTACCCTATCCTCGCCTGCTTTCATGCCTTCTGGGACACCAGACGCACTCCCTTGAGGCCCATTTGATGCTGCGCTCTCTTTCTCACTCTTGTCGCAACTCGCGGACCCGCTTGCCGTGTCTGGTCCAGACGAAGTGCCCCTGCCAGCAGAGTCATCCATTCGCCGCAAGTCATCCTGAACAGACACGACGCCTTCCGTGTCCACCTGGCTTCCCTGACCGCTCTTGTGCCCTGTAGCGCGGTCCTGAGGGGCCCCCGACAACGCGTCACCAACGACGCCCACGGCGCCAGCGCTCTCAACTTCCTGTCGGAAAAGCTCACGCAGTCTCACGCGCCACCGCAGTGGCTGGCACCGCAAATAGAGCCTCTGGAGTTGGTCTACCGTGAGGTGTTCTTCTTGCCGAAGCAAGCTTCCTGCGGCGGAACGACTGTCGCGCCTGGGGTGGAGCCGAAGGACGGGGACGGGCGGGCCAGATGCAGGCGTCGCTCGTGCCTCAGATCCTCGCCGCCGGATAGGCCCAGCAGCGAGCAGCGAACTCGCAACTCGCTCTTCCGTGGGAAAAAGCGAGTGAGATGCAGCTGGGGCAACGCGTGTATGGTGGCCATTAAATGTCGGACGCAAAGCAGGCTGGGCCAGAGGCTCGCCAGGAATCGCGTAGCCGGAGAATGTACGAGAAGAGACAGTCACCGGGCGCTCGATAGATTGGGGGGGATAGCCAGTATGTGCAGGCGTTGGGATCACCGTCCCTTCCATAACGGGCTGGGGCCCTGTGGCCCCCTGCTGCAGAAGCCACTGCTGCTGAGTGAGGCGGCTAGCTGAAGCTTCAAGGTTCGAGAGAGGGTCTCCTGCCGCAGGAAAGTGCACTTGTAGGCCCCGTACGCCGTCGCCATACAAAGGGGCAGCACGTGGAACGAAAGTCGTTTGATCCGCCACCTGGGACTGCCACCCCATCTGCATGTCTCCATTTGGAGACACGCTGGTAGAAGCCGGAACAGCGTCCAGTCGTCTCCATTGAGTCCCCACTCGATCTGACATATCGGGCGGCGGCGACGACTGCAGGTAGTGGACAGCGCCGCTCGTGGATAAGGTGAGAACATCGTGACTCTGCGCAGCGGGATCAGAGCCTGGTTGAAGACAAGCCGGTTCCCCTTGTCTCGGCAACGCCAGGGAAGAGTGGAAAGAGTTGTCGCGAGGCCAGAGAGATGGATTTAACACCTCCGCAAGCGATTGTCGACTGGAGGTTGGCTGGCGCACTACGGTCACCTCACGACCAGTCGCTTCGCCATCTGCCGACAATTCTGATGCGCCCCACAGACTCGGAGACGGGGCGGAGCCGCGGACGGGAGCAAGTCGCACAGCGTGAGACGAGGAGGTAGAGACACCCACAGACGGGGACTTCCGGGCAGGCGCAGATGAAAAGAAGGAAGAGACAGAAGACGCCAGCTTGCTTGCGAGACGTCCAAGAAGAGAGGCAGCATACGGATCCGCTCGGTGAATCGGGCGCTGAGTGTTAGGCCGCCGTTCCGGGCCACCTGCTGCAGATGGGACCGCTCCCGAGAAGAAAGGGGACGGAAACGCCATTGAGGATACCTGACGGATTACAGGGCACCGAATACACGTAGCAAGACAGCAAGGAAATCAGTGACGATGGGGACAGAACACGAGATGGTGGCTCGAACAGCTCCTTTATCTTCTGAAGAAAAAAATTCGGTGGCGCACAACAATGTTGTCGAGGAAGTGCGGTCAGTCACAGGTAAAGACGTGAAGCAGGGGACTCCAGCAAAACTGCGGAAGAGCCGCCCCGAAAAAGACTGTGTACACACGGACCCTCAATGATTGAGGAACGTTGCCGTGTGCATGCCCTAGGACAGGTGCCGTGAGTGGTATAGAAAGAAACAAACAGAGGACGAAACAATAGTGCGGAGGACAGGGTACCGACTCTGACAGCACATCCCCTATGCAAAAGAGACAGTGCTTTATAAACGGGATAATAGAGTGGCGCATCGCTCGGTTTTCCAGTTGAACAACTGGACGTCTCGGGGCGGAACGGTGGAGGGCCGTGACACCGTTGGCGAACAGATTGAGGGGAGACAGCAAACAGATTTTGTTGTGCGTCTTTTCCGCCAGGCGTGAATAGGGAGCTCTCCCATCTACCATTTACTGGGACACTTTCGTCTACGGGGGGGACGGAGCAGGCAGTCAGAAGAGGACTTTCACTGAAGAGCAACCACGCTAATGTGTACGGAATCCCAACCGGTTGCCGGAAGTCGAGGAGCCACTTCGCACGGGGAGCACGGGATCAGAAATGCACCCTCCTACACGAAGAAAGAGGGAATGGAGAGAGAAGACAAAGTGAGAGGGACGCGAGTGGCGCCTTCCTCTACACATTCTCTAAAGCACAGACTAGGACGCTGTTTTTGGTAGTCCCGTATCTCCTATTTTGTCGAAACCGGCTTATTACCGAAAGCCCATACCTCCCCCCTCCTCCCCCCCGTCGTCTGGGGTGACTTTACGCGGCATGGCCGCTAGCCCTAGCTGCTGGCCAGCGTTTCATATCGCAGCCGTGGGGACAGGAGAAATTATTTTGATATTTGACGACGCTACGTCCCGCAGTTTCTTTTTATCTTGAGTAATTTACTGCCCTCCCTAAAAGAGAGATACACAATGTAATCCCAGCGCGGCAATGGAAAATGCCCGATTGTTAGTTGAGTGGAGCCCCCAAGGAGGTCAACATATTTTCATCCGTCCACGGAGAGAAATCCCAGTGTACGCCCTGGTAGGGGTCACCACACGTCGCTATCAGACTGCTAACCCCGTAGGGTCCTTGCAGGTTTTGGGGAAAGTTCGTGAGAAAGTGCTCTCTGCAAGACGCAAATTTATCGAGTACGTTGCTACATCGTTAGTTGACTGATTATGCGAGGCGTTATAATGTGCAGGTATACTGGAACATACTAGTTGTTCGACCGTATATGTTACATTCTGTGCATGATTGGAGGGTTTCCCTAGGTCCGCACGAGTTTTCTGTTTCTCACCAGTGATACGGAGCCTTATGGTCTGCGTAAGAAATCTACGAGCGATGTGGAGCGTGTATACTCCCGAGAAGCATGCCCCTCCGTATGTTCCGTTTATTGCTGATATTTCTGTTACTGACGTCTTCGTTCATGCGAAAACTACCTGTGTATCCGTTGCAGTCGGAATCCGCCGCTTAGCCGGTCGAGGGTCGTTTTCAGATGGCATGCAAGCCCGAAGACCAAAACGGCGAAGCGCCTGCTGCGTTTCGCATGACCCGAGTGTCAGGCGAGCTAGCAATAGCAAAAATTCATTCTGAATTTCCAGTCGGAGGCGTATGGAAAAACACACATGTTCTTGGCCATAGAGTGTTCAGCCAGTAAAATACATGATCATGAACCATTCACGTAACAATGGCTGTGGAAACATATGCCTGTACGAGCGGAACACTATTTGGCTGCATCACAGAAACCGCCGCTTATCAGAGAACTGCAAGCATTTCGTCCCGAACCACCAGTAGAACTGTTTTGCATCAGTAGCCCGCCGTCTATGCTTCTTTGTAGTCTTCATATAATGCCTCATCCTCGTTGTGTTGGTCGTATAGATTCCTGATTGCGTCGCTGTGAGGCCCCAGCTTGTCGCTCAGCTTGTTTTTAATATTGTCATAGACGTGTACAATGCCCTCCGCAGCACCGGAGGGGCGGCGAAGGAAGTAGGGCTCTCTCGGTGTCGTCTTCCTTAGTTCTGGAACCACACATTTCAAAGAGACCAAATGATTAATTCACCAATTAAGACGGCCCGCACATACGAGGACCCACAATCAGTTTTTTCTCTGGGGGACACCTCAGTTTGCCCGTCCAATGTTATAAATGAATCCGTCTAACGAAACTCGTGTTACAGCCAAGGATGGAATATAGGGAGCTGAACGGTCTAAGCGCCTCGCGCTAATTCCCTCAAGGTGCAGCTGAGATGGCTATCTATGGTCCGCACTCGAAACCTAGTCGTTTTACAGTTTACGTTAATAAGACTGACATTTTGTTTCCCTCTTTGTCGGTTGTTCGTTTGGTAAACGGCTCGGGAGTGGTACTCGAACGCATGTTGTATATTTCTTGCACGCCCGAAATAACGTTAGGTCCATTACGAGTTCTGTATTGGTTGTTCATCAGGCACGAAACCGAAACTTAGACTCATCACAACCAACACTTGCAGTTAATAAACTGGACTTCTAGATCGCTGAGGTCGTCTGGATCGTACTATCAGAGGGGTCGCTCTCATTCAGGAAATGTTTTTCCAGTCACGTTTGTCTCCCCGTAACATCTTCCACAGAATCCATACCAGTGCCTCAATTAATGTATTGAAAAAATAGAATAATGTTGTGTCGAGTGCTTCTTCATTTTCTCACAAATACCCTTGTACAAAATATCTGATTTCTTTACCTCCAGGTGCTGCATGAGTGGTCATACTTGATTCAGTCGTGTCAGCCTCGACCGTGAGCCCATGTCCTGTCACGCGAAATGGCATTCGTGCCCGGAACCCGCTTGTTGCACACTTCAAGATCCATGCAGTTACACGCACGAACGCTGACAGCAAGCGGCAAAGCTTCAAAACGCATGCTCAGTATCTAATCGTGCCTCAGAGTCACACAGCTTGGTATTCAGAGACGGTGTCATGAAATCGGGCACGCCTCTAAGGACGTCGCCGAGACAGCACAGAATTCATATTTATTCCGTAGTGTACGACGCAATAGTCAAACATCGACTGTGTCAAACACGGGAGATCTGTGAACCACGACAAATTGTGGTAGTTCAAAGTACACCGTCTCTTTGACCCTACCTGCCGAGCAAGGGGTCACTTTGGCATGTCGAAGGCATTCTTCTGTGACAAGAAACACAGCAGTAACACCAGAAATCTATCTTTCAAACAACAGAACCTTACGTATCGTCAAAGCGTGTTTCACTCCCGTAAGGTAATCAACATCGAACAGGCTCCAGCCGCAACCGAAGCTCTTCTAGCGACAAAAGCTCCACTGCCTGAGGCGTGTCACACCTCGATCCACGCCAGAATCAGGGTTACCTAGTTTGGCAGAAGCAGTTTAGCAGAACGTGTACTCTGCTTCCAACGTGGTCCCGTGATGCCACAACTCATGGCATACCACACGTGGGGCAAGTTGACTGCCGCATGCCACTAATATTCGCCAGTCCACAGACAATGTCACTCGCTTCCAACAGCGTACCAAGTGCAGCACACAGACCACCGAATATGTCTGAAGCTGTCATTATAGATTCAGCTGTCTTAGGAATTTGACGTACTGGAAGTACATACGGGCGGTTGACGGATCCAGGCTGCAGAAAGAGAAGAATTCCGGAGTCGGTGATGGTGGCGTAAATGGCTATGCCATGCTTACAATACACAGCGTTTCCACATGGATATAGTGTGTCCGCCAGAGGCACAACGATACTCATGTGAATATAAGTGTATTCGTTCGATTTCGGACAGAAAACCACTGAGAAGCTTGAGGCAAATGTATTGATCGACAAAAATCTGATATACATATGAGGCGTTACGTGCAGGCGTGGATATGGTTGACAGAATCGGAGGCTCTCTACATGCTGTGGCAGACCACGGTGGCACCAATTGTTCGTTTGGGGAAATCCAGTTGTAAGTGAAACACAAATACACCATGGCTCTGCTTTGCCTTTCGGGCACGAGGTGCATCGGTAGACACGGGGAGAAGGCGAGTACATTTACTTCTGATTGGCCAAGAGTTATTGTTATATGTCTTCCACAATGACACACCAATCAGTTCCCTCCCCACCACCAGAAAGAGCTTCCTTCAGTCGCGACGAAAATTATCATCCTCAACACGTCGCTCAAACTGCTTACCTGCACGTGGGCCGTCCTTTGACCAATCCATCCATTCAGCATCTGATGGACAAACAACAGGCATCTCAGGCGGAATGAGAACATGCCAAGAGTTGCAAGACCACGTATCTCTTGGCACCCCCTCCAGCCGCGGCTCTGGAGAGGGCGAGTGCAGACTTGCTTGAGTTACTCCTCACGACAAACGGTGCAGACCTTACAAAAAACATCTGCAGTAGTTCTCTCCTCAAAAATTGAAACCCGTCAACGCGCATACCAGTGAGAAGGCGTTTCGTCACAGTCTACGAGTAATCAGTAAGGTTAACCCATGGAGCCTGAGAGTGTAATCTTTCTCGTATGATGAGCACAGCGATCCTGAACCTGCGAACTCTTACCATAATCCTTGCAATCAAGCACTACACACTCCGTGCATAACTACCACACAAAGAGCCTTGCCTTTGGCAGCAACGGGTGTTACTTAAAAAGTGTTCACTGTCTGCTGACGTGTATTACTAACACCGGTTGTCTGTCAAGATATACCTGGAGTGACGCTTGCCACATCTTCGGTTCCACGAGAGTGTGACGGCCTTGGGCGCCAGGACGGATCGGATGGGGCTTGCACGCCCCCTCCTGTCGGTCAGCAGCAGACGCAATCCCCAACTGTATTCTTATCCTCACACAGGTCGGAGCACTAGATGCGACCCCACATGTACATATCCGTTGTTAAACGAGCCCAACTGAAATGCCGCTCACTCTGTTACGCGGTCGTTTGGCAAGTGCCGGATCACCCATCGCCAAACCCAAATGAGCGGCAAACAAGGCTAGTGAAAAGACCTCGGTGAATGTTTTTGATATACGTGCGTGGCGGCTGCTTTTGCGATGAATACGTCAAACTAAGTGCACAAGACTCGGATAAAAATACCGAAGATATTTCAAATTTAATCACGTGCTGAATCCACAGTCCCGGTGTTTCCAACTTACGATTTTGAAACCTGCTGACCCGTGCTATGAAGTCCTGGAAGGAAACGCCGTTTTCTGTTGTCGCACGGGAGCACACACTACCACAGTCTAAGGGAGACAAAACAACTGATTGCTTCATTTGCAAGCATAGCATATGAGTGTGGGACCGGTGACGTCAAGTACTTTCACATACACCTGGTGTATCCGCAGTAAAAACGCTAGTCCAGAAGAAGTTCTTGACATGACGCGAAAGAGCAAGGAAACCTGACGGCAGTCGTGGTGGTGCTGTGGAATTCTCCGACGGTACAGTAACAGTGGATGTAGCACTAACATTTCAATCTCTCACCCTTTTCCATCTCCCAAAGTTCCAGTAGCTGTTCTGTGGTCTCCGGTGAAGCATGTGTCTTCTCTGTATGCAAGACCACACAAAATTCCGTCCCGCACTACGCTGCCCACCGAGTGCAATGCAATGCAGACAATAACGAAAGCTCACAGCAAACCGAGAGCCAGGTGTCTCCAAATTACACTGATGCTCCACCACTTCGACACCCTGGGAACTTGTATACTGACTACGCAAACACTGTCTCGCGTGTGCGGAGCCGTAGGCGAAAGGTCGGTGAGCTTTGTGCCTGCATAGCCTATGAATGATCTTTATCTGTGCGTCAGAGGCAAAGACACAGGCCTGAAGCAGAACGGCGGTTTGACGAGAGTGAACGAGTTGTGCCACGATGGTAAAAAGTATGGCCAGGTCCCAGAGAAGCCATGAAAATATCTCACCTGCCCAGGCTGTGACACACGCGGGAACAGAATCTGGATCTTGGCAGCTACGGCCAATCCTGTCCAGCATGACCGCTCGCCCTTCTGAAAACACAAAGTAGAAGATGCTGGCACCAAACACCAACTGGTGTTTGCTGAGAGCTGGTAGTTGTCTTGTGATGGAGCTTCTGCCGAACACATCTGGTGAATCTACATCCCCGGCACCCCACTTAGTAGCGAGAGGGGACCACAAGGCTACAAAGTCGTTGTGTCCCCCTATGCATAAACTCCTGCACAATTGTTCGTTTGATACAGATATTGGAACTCGGATACGGCCTACTTTCTTGTTCCTCTCTGGTCCTGGCCTCGAGAAATGATTCGAGCCACTCAACCATGCGTGGCACACCGCTCAATCCACCTTGATGTAGCTCATGGCGAGGCCTGAGCTGAGGAGGATGGTGTAACGCGGCTCTTTCGGAAGCCGTCTCCCAAGCCTCAACGCCATACTGGAGATAGCAGAAAAGCGCTAGTGTGGAATGAAGCGCCAGCCAGCTGGTGAGAAGTTTAAGTTTCCTCATTTGGGAGGACGGATCAGCCGCTATTCACCACCATTTGCCCAACTGTTGCTGATGCTGAGACACCGCCCTCCGCGTCGAGACCGAGGGATGTGTTGAGGTAACACGGAATACCGGCGTTTTTCGAAAAAAATATCGATTGCGACAAAGGGAAGGTTCAGCCTGGTTTGATTCGAGAGAATTGTACGAATCGGCGGCAAGGAGACTACCGTACCCCAAGCAAGTAAAATATATCGTCAGTCGAATGGCTAGCGTGCTCCTCTGCAAGATCTTCGCCATGCATCGCGCTTTCTTACCGACCGGTGGCGTGTTGGCCCCCGGCTGCCGCTTTAATGTACTGGTTCAGCCATTGATCATTCCTGAAGATTATCCCCGCGACAGGGTGGACATCTCAGACTTCTTGATCTACGTGCATTCAATAGTGGTAGTCAAACACGGCACCTTTTTTCTTGACGTCTCTATTAGCCAAGAACCGCAAACTATATTTGGTAGGAGACGTCAGTGTTTGTCTGCAACTAGCCAACATGCAGCGTCTCTTGAACTTGGGGAATACGCGGTGTGTCACGTGTCTGCGACCCGTCTAGGTGTAACAGTTACAGCACGTGCGTGTTCTGGTTTTTTCATTTTCACGTCGTTCAGGGAGGCGTTACGTGAGCAGATCTTCAGAATGACTACGGTGTTCATTCAAACGAAGTTTTGCTTCTTCGGGCGCAATATCCTCGATTCTTGGCAGACGAACTTGACTGCCACGCAGTCGGAACGCAGTAAACGCATCAGACATGCCTTACGACTCATTTAGGACATACGACCATTCTCGGGATACGGAATGCGTTCCGATGTGTGACACCATGCTGTATTTAATAGATGAGGCGTGCGCAGCTGAGTTGTCATGGTAGTTGCATGACATTTCTTAGATCTGCCGTAGATATGTTTTTGCAACCTGAGTCTTGATACACAGCGACACAACTTTGCTTCTAGAACCCTCATTTTGTGTCGCTGTCAGTTGCCAGGAGGTGTCTGCCCTGAACAAGCGGACAGGGGAGACTATGAAGGCCATGAACCGTCTGCGTATAAATAAATGCACTGTTGCGCTGTCAGTCCGTCGGAGGACTGGAAGTGATGAATGGTCACCGCTTGAAATAGATAGCATTGCTTCATTTTTTAGAGCGTCTCTGAATTTGAAATCGGGATTAACTAAGGTCACAGCAAAGCTGCGACATGCTGTTGGCGATCACCTTCAGAGAATCTGTTGACGTCTTCCTGCGTGGCTTTGTGTATGTGACAATGCCTCTAGGCAGCGAGATTGTTGTACTAGAGAACTTGATCAGGCACTTAGTCAGAGACGACTGTCATGTTGACATTCCACAGGTTCCTTCCAACTAGCACGGTATCCTCTGTGACCCGGTGTGTTACTCCGCTGCGAAGAGTCCCAAATTTGTTGTGCCGAGACGGAGAGACAAAGACGGCTCAGGAGAGGCACCGGGAGTGTCACAGTGGCGTCCGATTACCCATGAAATCTCTTGTGCGCATTTGCAGGGCTGATAGCTGCGGTGTGTCAAAGGGGACAAATGAGCGCAGGGGCGAAATCCGACGTTCACCGTCTGCCACACTTAACCTTTGAAAACGGGACTCAAGAGCACGCCTGACCTGACAGTGACACAGGGGGCTCCCTTACCAATTACAGAACTTCTTCGAACGTGATATCCAGTGGGGCGGAGTCAGATAGCCAGTCATATACTTGACTAGCCAATTTCAACAAAGAACAGTGTACACTCCATTGTAGCGAGGTAACCATTGAATTGCTGTATTTCAAAATTGGCGCCAGATGACGTTTTGGTTTAGGTGCATTACACTCTGGGAAGCATCAGAGATCCGCTATTACTGACCTTTCCGCACAACATCGCAAGAAGAAACGGCTCATGCAGTGAGTCGTCTACTTTCCCATACACCACCCGAGATCCGGTTGTAGACGCTGGACCCAGAAACAAAAAGCGTGGCCTGCACAAGAGCCTATCGGCGTTTTGAAACAGGTCAGAATTCTTCGTTTTCGGTTTCAGTCATTTGCCCGAGGGGTACAGCGGGTATGCGAAATGGAATAAGAACATTCGCACAACACAACTCCGGAGTGTCTTCACCCACGAGTCCGCGGTCCCCCTAAAGTCGACGATACCCTCCTGTGGTGAGTATGTCCATAGTCCTCTTCGCGGAGACGTGTGTGCCACCACCTGGCGTCCGACATGTAACGGCAAATGCAATCGTCAGAGTGCGACCGATATCAACACGTTAGTATGCAAGCCTTCACGTCCAGGCGCTCTGTACTTGCATTCTTAATTCACCAAAAATGGAGCCGCGCTGACAGAGCTACGCAAAGTGCTGCTGCACGTTACTAGTAGCAAGCTCATCGCCGGGTCGTCGGGGAGGCAAATGGAGACAGTAAGATGTCTTCGTTGCGTTGAAGTCGAACTGATCCACATCAGAGTCCTCAGGAGGATATGATGCAGACCAAGGCATACTTGGATCAGCGCCACCTGAACTTCGCAACGTGCGCGACGGGCTCTCGTTTGCGAACCTACATTTAGCGTCCTCTTCAGCTCCCAGTGCAGGCAGAAGGATGTCACTCCTATCGAAGTCATACTGGCTCCACAATGCCGGTTGGCTCGCAGCGCGCCCGACACTGCCGTCGAAATCATTGGACAGATTGGAATTCCAGCGACACTGAATGTTCTCTGGTGGAGCAACTATTGGTCTCAGACTTGGGGAAAGAGGAAGCGCCGTGTAGCTCCGTGACTGGACGTGCCTCGTCGGACTCTCAAGCTCGTGACACCGCGCATGCAGCTGCGGCAAGCTTGCTGTCACTTCGGCCCGCACCCTGGTGTCTGGGATGTCGAACTTTGCCCCATTATCTTCAAGCTCGCTCGAGGCCTCACGCATCAGCCCTGCCAGCCCATCGAGTAGAAGTAAGGAAGCAGAGAGCAGAGACTGCGTTGCAGGGGATTCGTGATCAGTCGTGACGCTGTGGCCGGGCAACTCCTGCACTGTCCCGGAATTCCCGTCTGGTACGAAGATACGATCTGAACCTGCACAGTCACGATTTTGCGTCGACGCATACGACGAAAGGAAACCTGCTGAAGCCGACGCCCCCTTCTCCGGCACTTGCTTCGGAAGGTGAGGAGGAAATAGGCAAGGAGAGGAGGGACTCAGAAAGCGGGAAGACCGGGATAACACCGACAGCGGCTGAGCTGGCTCGTGCTCGTTCATGTCAGGCCCCAAGTGCTGCTGTTGCAGCTGAAGCAGCTGCATATGGAGAAGATCACCTGCTAGTGCCTCTTCGTATTTCGGGGCATCGGAAGCAAGACTTGCAGTTGGCATGTCCTCGCGCACCTGGTTGTCATACTGAAGCCTTGGGCGTGGGAGAGAAAGTCGTGGTAGCGTGGGAACATCCAGTCGACTGGGGCTCTCTCCACTGTATACGTGCCGCCCTTGTGCAGAATACCTATCAGGAAAAGGATGCCGACGGTCACCCGGGCTCAACCTGCGCCCCATGTCGCCACGGCTTTGCTGTCGTGTCTCTCTCAATCTTCTCAGTGCTTCGTTCACCTCGGAAATCGTGCTGCCGTCTTGTTGCGTGCCAGAGGATACCGACACCAATGACGGCAATGCAGGGTGGGAACTGCACAATTTAAAGCGTTGATCACCTAAGCCGCCGAGTCCTCGTTCCCGACCCTGGTAGAGTTGTTGTCGGTGAGGAGAACTTGCGTTATGATGCAACCCTGATGGCAGCGAGGGTGGACGACTTAACGAGAACGCGGTTATTTTTGTCGGACGCTGTCCCGGGGAACACGATGAAGGATCTGGCTGATACGCTGCATCATGAACAACGAGTTGGCGATCGCCGTGACTGCAGAGAACAACGCATACAATCGCATGCGCATCCGACAACTAATAGTGGAACGCATGATGATAGATGCACCTCCAGAATCAAATCAGTCGAGCTACCTGATAACACCCGCAAGCCCAGGTTGGGCCCCCTGCTATGCAAAAATGAAGGAGTCGGTTCATACTTCGGCTACAACCATCCACCGTGTCTTTTGCTCGTCGAGTGCCAGCTGATTTGTTACCAGTCCTGGGCACACCAAAATCTGACGCTGAGTGCAGGCATGCAGAGAAAACCGACTCCCTCCCTCCCGTGCTAACAAAGAGCTTTGACCAATCATAGAGCTTTAACACATGCCAATTAGGCCTTGGAGTGCGATAGAGAATGAAGCAGGCCAAGGCAACGGTATTCACTAGAGAATGACTTACCACCAGATGGAACAGATGTCGCCCAGCTCGCAAAGTAAAAGGTCTGACAGCTTGTAGTAGTGGAATGTCGACGGCGTTAGGGTGGCACCATACCTGGGTGATCAGAGGCAACGCAGCAGGCCACAGACGGCGAACCGCAGTCACGTAGCCTACCCCGTACATCGTATTTCAGACAGGAGCTTGCAAGACTATCAAGTTCACCTAAAGTAGAGCTTCCTCAGTTATGTAGTCCTCATGTCGTGGACACAGGCTCAACTTTTCAAACTGTTATTCTACTTCTGCCATTTCGAAATCAGGCCTATGGGAGAAGCCTGTCACGCCAGAAAGATCAAGACGTTTTAGATAACTCCACAAGTTCGCTAACATGACTGTATACAAGAACTAGAGCCACGGCACGACCACACAATCATCGTAAAATAATTCTCGTCCTCGAGAACAGTGGATGCCTGATCCACAGTGTCTGTCACACAACGTTCACTGCCATCATGAATGTGAGTCTGCAACTTCGGCATCACGCGAGGCTACCAACGGCACTAAGACACTGAACTTGCAGCGATGACAGTCGTCTGCCATCCAGACAGTAAAGTACCGCAAACACAGCAACGTTCAGCGAAGAAACAAAACGACGATATCTTAAGTGACAGGTTATCAATATCTCATGGGTCTGCCTCTTCTCAGAACTATCACGTACATGTCGACCAGTTTGCCACGTAGTTGAGAAAGTAAGACAGCGCGCTGGTTGCACGCAAGCACGTTGGTTATCAGACGCCGGAGCTCAGCCATTCTGCATAGGCAAAACACAGCGCACGCGAATCCACACATCATGCAGCATGAAAGACACATCTAGATGACTCCAGCTGACACTGGCTGACACACATTGACCTTGTGCACGTCCAATGAGGCGGGTGTGGTATTCGAGGCGTTCACGAACATGACCGCAGCGTCGTTCCTCTATCACGTCTATCTATGAATGCTGCCTCATCGTCTCATCACGACACAGTCCGGCCCTCCACAGCAGACCCTGATTGTTCAGCGTCCCGCCCCCTCGTTCTCTGGCCATGAGTGTGACGTGCACACTTCCTGACTAGTTCGCAGGCGGCCAGTTGGCGAACTGGTCATTGTGTGAATCGCGCTTCCACATGAACTTCCCAGTTCTTGCCAAGTCTCCGTAGGCGTAAACACAGACAATCGTTGCAATCTGAACTGCACGACGTTGCTGGTGTCTCCCAATAGCATCGCAGCTCACGTCTTTATTTTGGTGAGTCCTTTGGTTCGCGCCGAGCGGGTTTGGGATTCAGCTGAATCATCCTTGGCCCATGCATGTCCGTGATTGAATGGTGGCTGATTTCCGTGAATCTCCTCTCCGAGGCGCAAATACGGTGGCAGAGTCGAGCCTGCAAGATCGCTTTCCTCTCCACCCTCTAATCCTTCGATTCCCTGCGGAACTTCTCCTTGGAGCAGCAGCTCCAGGTAGGCAAGGGCTGCAGCGGCAATGGCTGCCACTGTGGCGTGCTGCGCAAGAGACTCTCCATTTGGACGGGGGTGAAGGGAAGTTGGTGAGAAACCAGAACCGCAGGGCTGAAGAAGACCTCCAACGTAGTGAAGGAAGGAACGGCTAACAGAAAGCTGAACTAAGTGGCAGAGGCAGCCGAGAGTGAATGACCTGCGCAAAACGGCCACGCAAACACACGTACGCACCAGGGGTTCCCCTTCTTGAGCCAAAAGATGACGTGCCTGTCCTCTGGAATCCGTGCGCTAGACACACATCTATAGGGTTCTCACCTGACACTGACAGGTCCATGCCGTTTTAGTGACAGAGCACATCCGTAGCGACCCCCTCCGAAGTGGTCTGGCGTGATGCCCTTAGCAAGGGCTGCTCGAACGCGGAGGGCAACAGCGCGTGCTAGTGGAAGAGCAGCAGCGGTTGCACTGGAAAGGTCCCGGCAGTTGGGTTGAGGTGCAGCGACGCTCCGCAGTCCCGCCACGGGAGTTTTGCTCATGGGGGAGGCAGGCGTAGAACAGGGGGAACTGAGAGAAGTTGGTGCCCGTTCAAGCTCTCCGCAGCCCGAACGCATCCCTACTGTATGGCGTTGACCGGCCCGGTCAACGTGGTGGACATTAAGAGATTCAAATGGCCTTGAGAGGTGCTCATCAAAGTGCTCTTTTGACCCTCCTTCCAGTGTGGCATCTGTCGACGTTTGAGTCACTTCGATTCTCCAGGTTTCTGACTTCTCAGTGCCAACAGGAAAAGTCGAAACCACAGGCGCCGTTGACGGTGTCTGCGCTGGCTTCGGTTTCATCCGCTGGATTGTTGGAGCTGCATTCCTTTCAGATTCAGTGTCTTCATGTTTCGGTACAGTTGCAACGCGTTTTGCTTCCACTTTCTGTTTGCCGGCTTCCAGTGATTCGTATTCGTTCTCTTTTTCACGATGAAAGCTGCTTGTACTGCTTCGGTTCGCGTCTCCGTGATGCTGACATGCAGATTCGACTTCGTCCGTCTGTGTCCAAGAATGGCACGCCTCCAACAAGACACTCTGGATTAGGACACTAATTCCTTGTTCCTGTCTGACCTGACGATCGGTTAAAAGGGGTAGTTTGGGCTTGATTTGACTTTCCGAGGGTCCAGCTGGTTCCTTGTCGAGTGTGGAACTCCGACTCTCTTCGACTTGTGAGCAAACCTCTTCCTGGCGGGCCTCGTGATTGACCAACATATCATTGAGAGGGTTACGTTTACCACCAACGGAAGGAAGCATATCAGAATATGGTGAGTACGATAGTGACTCAGAGCCTGTGACAAACCGGACAGTTTCGTCGGCAGCGACTGCCAAAGTTAAGAAGAATTTCGGCGACGAAGAAAATATTGCGGTGACTGGAGGCGCCAACTCTACATCCTGCTGCTTCTGGGACAACGGGGAGGAAGGTGGGGAACTGCAGAAACCCTCCGCAGGGGAATGGGTGGGAGTAGCGTCAGGCGTCCGCGTTGGAGAACCAGCTTGCATATCAGATTCGGCAGACAGAGGAGGCCTTGTGAGGCGTGCTTGTTGACATGCTTTCTCGAGATATGCACTGCGACTACCTATGGCCAGAGGTAAGGGTCGTGTCTGCTCTTCGAGAGCCTCTGTGGACAGCTTCGTAGCACCGTCAGACGCGGCCACGAAGCACTGGCCTTGATCCTGTTGCCTGGCCTGTCGCAACAATTTACGGAGCTTCCGGAACAAATTTGCCGTGAAAGGCACCATGGCTAAAGACGAAGTCGGAAGATTTTCGCAATGACTGGAGTCATCCACGTTGGAGGTTTCCTCGCTAGAATATGGAGGTAACACAATTTTAGGGTCGTTCAGTTCATGCAGAATGGTCGCAACCAGGGAGAGAACGGTCAGATACTGCTCAAGCTCTCTCCAAACAGGCTGCGGATAAGGGTCCTCTTCACTTTTTGGATCGATCCATCCCTCGAACCTGCGAGTCCACACCGGAAATCGAACAACCATCATTTCAGAAATGCAAACACAGATGAAAGGGAAACAGAAACTACATCCCGGCCCCGAAGTACACTGTGGAACGACACATCCCACTGGATGCTAGAGTCAGAAGTTGCCTATATATTATCTATCACTTTGACAGCAGATGTGACAAAGCTCACCGTTTAACGAAACTGCTGTTTGGGTCAACTGGAGAAACGTCACATCGCCTGCAACAATAATGGTGGAGCCTCCCTTCACAGTATCGACATTTTGCAGGAAATCGAGAGACAAAAGGTGAAAAACCTACCACGCTGGCTTTTCCTTGAGGTACACAACCATGCGCGAATGATTTGTCTTTTCCACAATGAAAGTATCTGTAAGAATGCGGAAGAAGTGTAAGGCATTCTTCGTGACCAGGGTGCTCGGTTCCAAGAGCTTGAGGCGTCTCACCACCTCACTCTGATACGGCCTAATCTGTATTTCGTTGCAAGCACAGAAACAAACGACAGATGGTCCGAAACGGCGACGTTCTGCTACAGAATTGAGGCACATGATACTAAGTACGACTTCACAATAAACACAGCTCGCCCACATGCGACAAGACAAGAAGCATTTGCCAGTGCATAAGGGCAACTTGAAGTTCGTAGTCTACTCGTCTACGCAGTTGACAAACGATCACGTCGAGGATTCTATGACGACACCACGGGTCGTTGCCCGACAGCCAGAACAGGAGATGAGCGACGGTTTGCAGTAAAGGGAGCGAACGTCTAAATGCGTAGCCCGAAACCGCGAACGGAATCAACTCTAACCCACCAAAGCGTGTTTCCTACTTGGTCCGCATATAACGACGTGACAGCTTGCTTTAGGAATCCGATGTCTTCTGGCTTGAGCAGCAGCGGATCTGGACCGTAGGAAGGATGAGCAGCACTATGACTGACGATCATCGTGGCTCTGGGGTTGGACGCTGCAAACATACCGTTAGAAGTCAGCAGACGTGTGACTGGGCATTTTTGTAACAGTCACACAAAACAGTTTTCGCTGATACATCTTTCATGGTGACCTAACTTTTGCATCAAGCACATGTCCAGGATTACCGGTCAGATCGCTTCAGTATTCCCTTACCGTCACTGATCGAGGGCATGTACGTGACACCGTCTGGACCGAGATACGGATGTTCCCAGTTTACACGTTTGTTCGTGGGAGTCGTGGCTTTTGATTCGTCGTCGCGCCTGCCATCGGATGAGTTTGCTCCTTCTGAGGTGGATGCCTCCACCGTCTGGGTGGAATAGTCTCTCGGGAGTCTGGCATCAGGATTGTTCCGGTTCGCCCACGAGAACCGATCCCGAGCATGATGGGCATTAACTAAATCCCCATCTGGGGGGGGACCACAGGACCTGGTGAGGCCCGCCATTTTCATGTTTGTCTTGTCTCTCCACGTATCCGCGTTGTTTCATGGAAGCCAGTGCAGCGAGTGGACCACGTCTCTTTGTAGAGGACGGTTATTTGGAATGGTTTCCTTGATGATGTAGTAACATACCTGTGGTAGGGACAATGCCAGGAATTCAATAATCGAGTATATGCCTTCTAACTATGTACAGTATCGACAAAACTCGAATGCAAAGCAAAACACGGTTGGTCCTTTACAGTATCGGTAGGAATTCAATTCCAGTCAGGCACAGGTTTAACGCGGCATGCTCGACCTCCAGATGAGACTGTATTGACTTAGAGCCTGAACGATCCTCCGCCGATAAAGCCACCGAAAAAGCAAACAAGAGCTCGATACCAGCAAGTATACACTTCGTGAAATCTCCAGTGCGCTAATCCTCCAGCGGCTGCCGAAAGTGATCCCGAAACACCGACAGAGGAATATGCGAGCGTGACCGATAATAGTTGTCGGGATACGCATGAGGATGCTTGCCATGTTTTGGCACTCTTGATCTTCAAAATGGAAAAAATCAGCCTGTCAACGCATCACACTTGTACATCGTTCTTCAGGTCACAATTGGCTACGGCCGCGGTGTACAGGGAATAGTGGATTGCACCCAGAAGAAGCGGTTCAGACACTCAATGTCTTGTGTAATCCACGTGGAACCAGAGCGAATATTTTTGGCCTCAACTCGCTTTTTTAGAGTCAAAGAGACACTCTCATCGCAGATGCTTTGTAGGGGATACTCCGAACACACAAATACTTTTGTTGAAACACGAGAGACTCAGTAAAGCGATACGGTTGCACGTCTCGGCTGCGCGGTGATGTGCACCGTCGCCCATCCCCGTTGAGAGAACGGTCCTAAGTCGGAAAGGACTGAACAACGATGATGCTGTAACGCTGGGGGTAACAGTCTACCAGCTAAATCGTATCGTAATGCCGGCAGCTCCGTTGTTCTTCAGCGTACCGCGGATGCCCCTTCGACGAGCTGAGGTCCCAAAACTCTACAGAATTTGACTCCTCTGCACGAGCTCGCAGCACGTCTTGCCGGATGTTGCAGCGATGAAAGCCTCACTTCGCAATGGCTTATTCCGATTTTGCCTTGGTCTACAGCAACTTGTCTTTATCGTGTGTCTCTACAGGGAAGCCCCCTGGGTCCAGAAAGGGACCGGATACTCTGGCGGTCGACGAACTCCAACAGCTTGAAGAGGCACGACAAACACGGACGTCTTCAATGGAAAATCGCTAGGATTTTCCTGTCGTTGGAACGGAACTTTTCCTGAAGGCCGAAGCAAGGTTCGTTCACCTCGCCGTGGTACCTCGCCTTTTCACGTCAAAACAAAGGGAAGCTGACAGCGAACTTTCAGCGAATATAGTGAGAATGAAGGGGGTCATGCCAACGTAACAGAGAGTTTCCCGAGGGGCTGAATGCAGAGTGAGGTGGAATATCATCTCGGGTTGATCAAAGCCATGAACGTCGACGGATCTTTGATAGGTAGAGTGCGATACCTACATGCTCATGAGCCACGAAAGGGTGCTGCTGAAGCCCGTAAGATGGCCACGCACTGAAACGGCATCAGAGGGCAAGCTAGATGGTCTCCTGTAACTCAAAAAAACGAATGAGTGGAGCCTCCTGACGCAACTCGGTCAGGCATGGGGATTTCATTAGAACCCGTCGACAAGCCTCCAGGCACACAGAAAACGATTGGCCCGGTCGAGTGCTGGGGTATTGGAAAGAACCCGTACAGAAAAAAAAACGAGAAAGAACACGTCTGCATCCAAGATGCATTGATAGTACTATTTGTACGACACCATCACAGGAATTGTGTCATTTACTTGTTCCTTCAAACAACGGCGCTGCGCCTGTGATTTCCGGTCGCCATCGGAGTTGACCCCGGGCAATCGACCGTGCAGGAGAGCCAGGGCCCCGATCCGGGTATGAGTGTCGTGGGGGGACGGATTTCCATAAAGTGTCAGCTCAGACTATTCGGTGTTCCCAAGCACATGTCACGGCAGTAAACGTGAAACTGGTTTTGTGGGATTGACTAGTTGAAAAGTGCATTCTTTGTGGCCTGCCTCTAGCCGCGTAGGGCCCTATCTTGCCAGACAGAACCCTTCGTATTGGTTTCGCTCTTCGCGTGGTAACACGGTCGAATTCGCGCCCTCCTGGCTACTCATGTCGGCGGCGGGTAGGCGCGTACGAGGGCGCTCTGTGGATCCGCTGCGCGATGTGGAAGACAAACGCGGCTGTCCCTCGCATGATCGAGCTAGGCATAGTGGCGGCTCCGTGGCACTTTTTAGATCATTCACGTGTATGCCCTTCACCTAGGCTAACTAGTCGCTGCGGCATACTCAGATTGGTCAGTTCACTTTCACTGAATGCTCACGAGTCAAACCTGGTAGAAGCTTGCAGCCTCGCTCAGGCTCAGAGGAGACTTCGGCCTGGTTCCACTCGAGGGGTGTCACATGACGCTGCTGTGCTGTCCGCGCTTTGTACATGCGCGGCGGGCGGCTGGTCACCCCAAGGGAAACAGAAAGAAATCACAGCTCAGTGTTCTTCCAGGAAGGGTTGGTGAGCTTGTTAGGACTCTTGCCTTGAGAAAATCAATGCAAATGATCACTTCCTTGCTCGCACACGCAGGCAGGAATCCCGAGTTTCGGCATTTAAACGAAGAGAGCGTCACAGCGCGCACTCAGCAACGAGCAACGGCGTGATTCACAGTGCGTGGGTGAGCACTTCAGCGAGCTCGTTGCCGGCTTCAGCCCTTCGCGCTTTGCGAGCGGCCTGACTGGGCGGGCGATATGTAAGTACGCCTGTTGAGTCTGTTTGTTGCGGCCACGCTTTTTTTTCGTAGTCTCGGGCTGCCGACAGCTAAGGAGGTGAACATGCAGTATGTGCCGCTCCTTAGTTTCCATTTAAGTAGCACAGGGTGTAGACGGTTGCTCCGGCGGTGCAAGGTGGGCAACAGGGAAAGTGTTCCGCCGTTGATAAACCAACGATTTCACGAGTGGAAATGCTTTTTTGGCCTGGTACAGGTACACTCTGTTTATGTCCTCGTTCTGCTGGATCTGGGATGCTGTTCCAGATTCGCGAGCCTGTGGTGTGCCCTCTTCTTGAATTTTATGTAGCTGTTTGTCCAGCAGCTCCCACGCCGCAGCACAGCGGGACCTTCCTGTCTAGTCGTAGCAAACTTATTTTCTCCGATGGCTTTCACTACTGCTTGTTGCGCGTTAGTTTTTCATTGCTGCTCTTGCTCCCCGCTGTAATTTTTTGTGCGTGTTTATCGAGTCCTCCCTCCATCCACCACGTGCCATTTTGACACTTCGTTGCCGGACGAGGCATCGTGCCTTCGCTGCCAGTTCAAAGTCTCACGATCGTATCAGTCCTCATCGTCTGCGGAAACAAAAATTACTGGCTTCTCCAAACTCACGGCGTCGGAATTGCCGTCGCC
Source organism: Toxoplasma gondii ME49 (assembly GCF_000006565.2). NCBI lineage: Eukaryota > Apicomplexa > Conoidasida > Eucoccidiorida > Sarcocystidae > Toxoplasma > Toxoplasma gondii. The sequence continues at coordinate 2,221,622 of NC_031474.1, read as the reverse complement.
GTCCACTGGAAAAGCAGATGCTGGCTTTTTATGTTTTCGACATAGCGCGTGTGAGAGTTGTGGTGCATGTGTGCCCGACTGCAACGGTTTCACAGTGCCTTCGTTGCGTCGTCGAAGATCTGTTTTACACACGTCAGCGGTCAGAGATCAGAGTCGCTGCTTTCTCGGATTCAGTACATGTCTGCCAAATGACTTTTTTGAATCGTGTAGGGGGCCGGTTCCCTTTCTAAAGCGACTTTTTCTGGAGTTCCCGGGAGCGATCGAAACAGGGACATGCGGACAGTTGATTCATTAGTTAAGTTTGCCTTGCGGAAACTAGATTGTGGGAGTGGGGTCTCTATTTTGGCTTCAGATCGTCTGTCGCGCCCAGTTCTTGAGTTCAAAAGGCACCCTCTAGGTGCGCGTTGTTGTCATACCGGAAGCATGTTGTAGTTCCATTTTCAGCGTCGGTGCCCTTTCTGCTTGGTCCTGATTGCCTTGCCACGTTCCCTTTCTCCGGTTCAAGTCTGACGCCGTCGTAACCCTTGGCGGTTCCATTTTGGTGAGAACTGGCGACGGAACGTCTCATGTCTAAGCAGAGCAGTTTTGGATAACGCTCCTGTCCGCCGCACTGTCTGATTCACGCCGCTGCACTTCTGCTGGAAGTCGATGTGACAGGATGCTTTGTTTTGCCACATTCCACCAGCGTCTCGCGATATGGTTTGTTCGTCGGTCCCAGCGTACGTAGAAACACTTCCAAAGTTGTTTTCCTTAGTGCCACTGAACGTTTTTTGTGAATCTCTGTGTTTAACAAAACTCCAAGCGGAACTGCATCGGCGCTCATAAAACGTCTTCATCCTGATGAGTAGATCGTCGGAGTTGTTTCTCGTCCATAAAGGACACTTCCTTTTTTGAAGTCCTTTCTAGTCGGCTGCACTGCAAACTGGCATAATCTAGACATACTTACGAGGAGTGGCACGCATTCCGTGCAATTCTTGGTGCCGTTCGTGACTCTCGTTTTCTCGGCGTTCCCGCTGTGCTTACTGTGTACGCACTGCACTGCTGCTGAGGAAGTGAAAACGCTGTACTCGATGCATCGGTCGAGGCCGACATTCAAGCGGGACAAAGTAACGCTGGAAAGGAGGGAGTGTGTCTGAAATCCACAGGCTGACGTATCTCTAGGAGTTTCTAGTTCGACACGAAACATGGTAACAAAGGCCGGTTCTCCGTCGGAAGACGGACCCTCTAGAAAGTCGAACGCAGAAGGCTCGAAAATCACGGATGAGACGAATACTACATTGGCGGCAGGTGATGGGGACAGCGACGAGACATCTGGAGATGAGACGGCTGAGAGAGCGGCCCTTCGTGGAGGCACAGGAGGTGGTGCTCGAAAGCTTAGCCGAGTAGGGAAAGAGGTTCAACGCCGTACGAGTAAAATGATCAACACGATCAACACAAAATTCAAGCGGGAATATTCTCGTGGTTTGCAGATGCAGGGTATCGTCCCTGCAGCCGACGACATGGCAACTGCGGCAAATTCCACGAGCACAGGCTTCTTTTCTCCCCCTTCTTTTCAACTCACACAAATTATTCATGACTCCAGATGCTTCCTACCTCGAGTGGGACATGTATGCGTCGCTTCGGGCGGGGACATACTCATTTTTGGTGGAGTGGATCACAAACAAACGGTCACAAACGACTTTTTGCGATATGTGCCGGGACTAAATGTTTTTGAACCTATCAAGGTGAGCTCTTTGTTGTCCGCAGTTGCCATCGTGTTCCCATCTTTGGAGGCGAAGTGAAATAACATCTCCGGAGCGTTTTTACCCTGCAACGTACCGCCGTCATGGTTTTTTCGTAGCCGATTTTGAAGCGAAAAGCCCTGTATTTTCAAGCGGGAAGTTCTGGCAGATACGATTCCCTGGGATGTGTGTTAAAGGAGACCTGACGCATTAGAGGGAATACGCTCGGTTGGGTGGTCCGTTCGTGGCAAAATATACAGAGCTTCAGACTTGTTAGACACCGTTTCAGAACTTGAAACGAAAGTGACTGGGCAAAGGCTGTCTACAGGTGGGACACTACCTTTTTCCAAACCTTAGGTGACGATTTTCAGGTTTTTTTGGTGATTTTGAAGTGTCGTCCGTTTTGTGTAAAGTAGCCGTACGTTTCAGTGTCTCGCTCCAAATTTGCTCGTTGTTGTGCTGGAAACAAGCATCGGGGGTGATCGGCGTATTACACGTCCATCTGCTGTGTTTTCGCAACAGGCCCAAGGCGACATTCCATCTGCTCGATCGTTCTGTACGATTGTTCCCTGCGTGGCAAGTGGAACAAGTGGGTCAATCTTGTTAGTTCACTTTGTATATCAGATTGTTCGGTCTTTTGCTTGAGTGCATGTACGTCAAGTATCAGATTATGGCATCGGAGACTATTTACAAAGAAGTGTGGAGTGTGCTGCCCGCGTGACACCTGGCCGTATCTTTCGTCAAAAAACCCACCTTGGGCTTTCCGGGTTGGCTAGCTTGAGGGGTGTTCTGGTGAAGAAACAGGGACACACCACAGGCCGCTGCTCCTCAGTGATGCTGTCATTGTGCAATATCTCAGCAGAACTTTGAAGAAACAGCGTTGATCCGCTGAAGTGGCGCTGCTGCTATTACAAATCACATGAGCAGAGTCGACGCGACTCGGTCGTCCACGTGTGTGTTGTTCCTCAGACCGAGAGCAACTGATTCTCTTCGGAGGTTGCGATGATGGTGAACAGTTGTCCACGACTTACAAGTATGACCCACCAATGCGGACATGGACAGCTGTTCAGACTGAGCACAAACCGCCTGCACGACATGGTCACGTGGCCTTGGTCAACGACGGACGAGTGTATATTCATGGAGGTATACCATAGAAAATGGGGAAAATATTGCATGGGCCTAGCACCAGTTTTCATCGAAAGAGTAAAACTATATTTCTACAGCATCAAATAATATCTCGTGGAACTCGAAGAGCGCAATTGCAAGGATTGATGTTTCGGGGAGAGGGTGGATGGTAGCAGTTGATGTATTCGTGTCTCTATCTGATGAGCCAAAGCCATACGGACAGTGTCATATCATCGTCTTTGCATAGACACATTTATTCCAGACTCTTGGTCGTGTGTCTCTTACCTGTGTCAGGCTATGATGGCGACCGGGTGATGGACGATATGTGGCAGTTTGCTGGTGCAGATTGGACCCAGGTGCAGTATCGGTCTCCAAAAGGAGCTGCTCCCGGGACACAGCTTGCGGAGACGATAGCGATGCCGGCTAGGACAGGTCATTCAGCATGTATGTGGCTACACAGTCGACACAAAGTTCCATGCTTCTACTTCTTCGGCGGAGATGTGTCCGGTAAGAGACAAAATCAACATAGTCACAGAGACGCACGGGGCAGCCACAAGTAAACCCTCCAGCTGATTGTGGTTGCTTCTGGCGGTGTTGACGGCAATGATATCGGCTCGAGGAAGTTTCTGGCGTCGAGTGGCTCCTCTGCTGACGTACACGTACCTAAACTAGGATGTCGCATGGGTGGTGAACCCTGTCTATTTACACGTCTTCCTCCTGGAGTTCAGTTTCGTCCAGCATATCAGGGGTGCCGCTCATTCTATAACTTGCACTGCGTTTCTGCACTTTTGTGGGCGTAACACGCAGGCACTGGATCGGCAACAAATGATCTTTGGATTTTCACCTTATCTACCTGTCGATGGAACCAGATTGTTGACTATGCTGGCAGTGCTCCGCCACCGCGATTCAAGTAAGTGTTTAATGTCATAGGAGTGCCCCTTGGCAGAGGCCGCACCTTTGACTCGTCGCGCTTGCAAGGCAATCTCCGTGTCAATACAAGATGCCAACAGAAACTACATGTCATAGAAAGTATCTTCGTTGGACAGACCCTGTACCACTCGGTGGTGGAAATATGCGTTATTGGAGTACAGATTAACCTAAATCGCCTTCCCTACAGTATACATGTGACCAACTCGACGAGAAACTATGCATCTGCATTTTCCTCCACTTTACGAATCATGGAGTGACTTTCCTACACGTGTTTCTGGTGTTTCGTGTAGACACCAATGTCTAGAGCGACTTGCTAAGTGATACTTCTGAACGGTTATGCGGCTGTGCAGCTTGCGCCTTCCTTCAGGCACGGTTCTTGTATTTTCGACAACCATTGGATGCTGGTTTGCGGAGGCGTAAATCACGGCTGGTTTAGGGACTCCGTGCTCGGTGGTGAGGCTGTGCCGTTCTAAACGGGTAGCAATATCACGTTGCAGTGAGCGGGAAGCACCTGCATTCCGGCAAAGCGGAAAATGCTGTCGTGGCCGTTGATAACGGATAGGGCAGTTTGATGTAGAAGCTATACGCTCTGTGCCAACGTCCATCTATCAAAGCTTTTGGAGACTGAAACCCTGATTTTCATTATACGTCGCGGCATTCGACGACTTTGGTACTCTTACTATTTGTGCTACAATATTGTTGCCTTTTTTCTCAGACATGTACGCGTACGATATGCAGGCGAACTGCTGGTTCTCGATCAATGTCCAGTCTGTGCTGAGTCCGGCAAACGTGGAGCTGTCCAACCTGACCGTCATCCAGAGCACGAGGGCCATTTATTCATTTGGTGCTCGTGAAGAGGGTACAAACAGCTCGGTGGCAACCTGCGATGTTTTCCGGTTGTCCCCGTTGGTGACGTTTGTTAGCTTCAGCGCACTTCGACTCCAGGTAAACAATAGAATCGTGGATAGTGAGTCCCGAACACATTTATTCAGCGATTTGAAGATATTGGGAGATCCTCATTGTGAGGGACTAGCTACTGCGTGAGCTCTGAGAGGAGAGAGCTGTACAAAGTTCGTTTCCGTTGTTAACGTTTCTTGTTTGATTGGGTATCGGATGGGCGCGCTGATTCCGTGTGAGCCCTTGGGTATTGATAACGTACAAACCTTCTGCCTGTTTTGTCTGTGAATATCAGATTTCTTCTTGACTGTTTTCTCGGGGCACATCCTATTATTTTGCTCTGTTTGGCGTGATGTGTTACAGGTGGAAGCACTGGACGAGATTGTGAAACTGACTACCGAAACACAGTCCGCTGAAAAGGTCGCGAAACTCGCCCAGATGCAGAACGCAATCAGCAAGCTTACGGAAGAGATGACTGCTATACGGGAAGAGAATGAAAGCCTGAAAAAGCGCTTGTCAGAAGTAGAACGGTTGGTGCCGCGATAAGGGTCAGGCGCGAGCACAGAAACGGGAAACTGGGTGTTTATAATAAAAAAAAGACAAAAGAGATGGTCTTTTGCACATCTGCAGTGTGAGAAAACGAATGAATGAGAATGTGTACATGCAAGTAGCATCTAGTCGAAACAAGTGGCGCATGGTCGTCAAGGAGAAGCAGCTCAGAGGGCAGACGGAAGCAGCGCGTCATTCCCATACAGTAGCTCCACCGCGTGGCAACGTTGTAATTTAACAGGGCTGGTGACGTGCACGATACATTTTAGAATTCATTCGGATACAAATGTGTAGTCCGTGGTATGATGGCGAACAACGTCAGCACCTCTGAATGACGTTTCTGGCGGGCGTGTAGAGAACTTCGATGGCCAGTGTCACATTTCAGTTCGTCTAACTGCAGTGCACTTTTGCCTGGAAATGCGTAAATTATGTGTGTACACAGTGACAACACGCTGTAACGACTGTACTGTCGCCCAAAGGGTGAACGGTTCTTAAGGAGTTGCTTTGGCTTGTGCTTTGTTTTCAACCGCAGCTACCCTGTCACCCTAGTGGGTGTATATTCGTTTATTCGTGCGTTGCTGCAGTTATGTGGCCAGCAAGTCAAACAACTGCGTAGGAACAAAAACCCTCCAGGGACAAACAGAGTTGCAGGTTCATTGATTGCCACTGGGAGGACAGTGTCCTAAACTGCCCGTGCTTATTCGTGTGAAGGGATGCATCAGACCGCTGTGGTAACATCTGAGGAAGGGGTAGAAACAAATTGCTTGTGTAGTCTTTTTAAGAGGCAACCTCTCGTGTTGGTTGATTAGATGCAGTGAACGCGGCAACGCAAAAGAAAGATGAAGTTAAAAAAATGCAGGTAGCGGGTGTAGATCGGGTGACACACAAAATCAAAAATAACATTAACAGCTAAGTGATAGTGTTGAACTTCGGGTCAGATTAAATGCCCAAGGCAGAGCGGTGGAATGTATATCCAGGGTATTGTACGCCTTTTAGTAAGAGTAGCCTCTTCGTCCAAATATATTTCATGAAGATCCCAAACTTCGCATGCGTGGTGGACAATTGGGCGCTACAGGAAGTGTAGCTGTAGTTTATATCTGATTGGTATTGCGTCCTTGCTCAGCTATATTGTGGCTGTCAGTAATGGGAGAACCATTCCCTGATTATGCAGGGCTATCGTCTAAAAGATGCAGTCAACCTACCCTTCTGTATCCCGTCCTTACTGGCGGAGACCGGTGACTAGTCTGGTAGAAAGCGATACATCTTCACATACGGTGAAATAATTAAAACTAATCTGTTGTCTAAAGCACCAAGTTTCAATATCGCTGACGGAAGCCGGCGACTCGTTGGAGGCAGTGGACTGCGGTGCAAAGTATTTGCGATGGTGCGTCAGGGGGAAGTGCCGACCCCGCGCTGTCTCATGCTTGGCACAGTTCCAAATACGTGTAACTGCGGCTAGTTTTTTTGTTGATAAATAGCCTGCAAGATGCTTACCTGAGTATTCCTGCACATACAGGTACAGGGCCGCAACTGCCCTTCACGGAGCACTCCTCCTGCAAATGCTTCCAGCCGTCCACACTACGTAGCCTCTGAGCAGCGCAGGGGATGATCTTACTCGGGGTAAAGCATTCTGGCAGTGATTCACCTGTTTCTAGCTTCTACAAGAGCGGGTGTGCTTACCGTGGAGTCACGGAGCTTTGCGGCGCTAGAAGATGCTCGTGAATATGCAATCTGAAGACTTGATCATGGTCAAACGGTGCGATATTTTACACGAAGCGATACAGCCAGCAACACTTAATGAATCGTTTTGTGATACGCCCCCTGTTCAGTCGCTTGGTCGATGCAAACGGACACGTCGATGACATGGTGATCAGGTTCAAAAAGGAATGGAAGTTAACACGTCTCCCCGCCTCTCTTAATGTTCAAAAGAGAAATTGCCTTCACACCATCACGGAGCGACCGTGAATATACCGATGTTGCAATGACAAAACTGGTTCTTTACCTGATGTCTCATAACGTAGAACGCAACAGCACTTTGCGAAAGAACAATTCTGTCGTCCGGCGCTCGCATCCTGCTGCGGGCGTCACGGCTGGAAACATGCTGTCAATATAACAATAGATAGCCAACTTTGGGGACATATTTTTTGCTCCACCTTACATTTACTAGAGAAAACCACGACGACAGCTAACAAAAGGAGTCGTCCCTAGCGAAAACGCAGTACTCAGGCTGTTCCGTGCCCGTCGCAGCGTCGCAAGACAACCAAGAAACCCTGCAGGTATAGATAACACGCTTGAAGACTATATGTCTATGACACTCAGTTCGAGTAATATACTTTCTACCGTGTTTTGGCTTGATGGAACTATCACCACCTAGCCAATACCAATCAACCGGTTCGCTCGCCGGGGATTGCGTCAGAGAATATTGAGAGTTTCACTCCTCGGAATGTATCAGATACTGCATGTCCACTCATTACTCCCTTGTTACAGCACACGATTCAGTTTGGAACGATAGTTCATGGTCATGGTGAGTTCGATCGAGTGCCACTAGGTCACACTCATAGTCGTGCAACAGCAAGGAACTAATACTGAACTAAACGGGAGTACCTCACCAGCTGCAAGAAGCTACTGGTCTTTTTTCACCGACGATTGACAATGAGGGGCCGAGTGGGTCGATGCCTCCGAATTAACAAGTGCGCGCCTGCGTGACATGAACGGGTGAAACCCTGCTTTGAAAGCATCGCACACCAAGCATGAACGCATGGCTACTAGCAACAGTTGTTACAGCAACGGTTGAGGCAACCGCACAGCCCTGATGGCCTCACTCAGATTCAAACGATCGGTCGTCTTCCGTATCTGGCGGCCCTCTGAAAACGAATACAGAGCATATAATACCCATGATACCAGAGGTAGTTGTGGGTGTGTACTCTGAACGCTAAGTCTCTGGTCGAGTCGAAATACCCCCGAGACGAGCGCTAAAGAAATGGCCACTCTGACTGACGTGAGACCCCACTCTGTTTAGCGACGCGAACCCCGGACCCACTAAGATTTCCACAAAATACTTTTTCCTGTCTGTCCCCCCCTGTTTGAACTCCCTTTTACACAACGGTGTGTAAAACAATTAAAACTGATTCAATACCGTTAAACGAGTTCCGTCCGTTTTGTGCAACCCCATCGCTTCCGACGTGGGCAAAGTGACAGCACCTTATCCTGATTGTTTTCAATATCACTCGTCGAAACAGTTGCACGCTTGTTCCCTCTTACCAGTTTCCACGTGATTCGTGTCGCATTGGGCACCCCCAAATTGCGGCAATGCTGAGGGGGCGAGCTAAACTTTTGGTTGTGAACACGTCACGCCGGGGGGAACCTGAGGTGGCTGTTTGTGGAGTGAATGTCAAAATAGAATAACGGTAATGCGCCCATCAAGTGTCATGTCTTTGATTCCCTTTGCTTGTGGTCACTGCATGTGGATATCCCCTGGGACGAAGCAGGGAACTTTCCATGTTTTCACGAGACGTGGTGCGTCCGGAAGATGTTTCCGGGGTGAGGTTAAAACACAACTTTCACTTCGACACATTATTGACTTCTGCAACTGTTCACATCCTATCCACTGATTAATATTTCGTATTCGCGGCATCAACGTGGGACCGTGTCACCAGATGTATGCCTCGATCTGTTTATGAACTCTCTACAAGAAGCCGTGTTTCTGTTAGTGACTGCTTTCTCCTCGAAGATTCCTCTGATTTTGTAACGTGGTGCGGAAAATGGTGCCAGGGCTTATTCTTTGCCTCGTGGCGATAACTGTCATTCCACGAGCGGCGTTGATTTGTATCGGGGCGTCTGTTAGGGAATTAGAGGAAGAGCAAGCTTCAGGTAAAACGTCGCCATATGGCGTTGTAGAGGATAATGGTGGTGGTCATCCTAGCAAAGGAGTAAAAGGAAGAGGCCTGCAACTGCCTAGGGCTGCACGAGAGGCTGGACTGTCCTGGTTTGGTATATATTACGGTCTTCAAATGGCGTTACATTTATCAGGGGCATGGGGTGCGCAAAGATGGGGCAACCAATCGTCTCTAGAGTACAGGAGACTCTTAGGGTCGGCTGTATCTCTTGCGATGACCTGCATGGGCTCCATTTACTTCGCCCTTCTGTTGCACGACGTGTACCTTGGAGAGGGTCGAGAACAAGTGCTTAAGATAAGACAGCAGACTCGGAAGAAGATGAAACGAGGGAAGAAGAAGAGGCGCACAAAGAAGGCTCATGGGACCGAATAAGAAGAACGACCTGTGTCGTTCACGCAGGTGGCTGCGCCTTAGCAAAGCCGAGTGTACATTGAACTTGTACGCGTGTAACGGTGCGATGCAGCCTGCTTTTTTAACAGATATTGATTGATACAAATTAGTGCCAGATGTGGGCACAGTTGCTTTCTCGTTTCCCCCCGTACACACGCAACTGCAGGGGGCGATTTATTGCCCAGTGGAGGTAGTAGCCGGGGGACTGCGTCGTCTTTAGGGGTTACAGAACAGTTCAAGTTAATGTTACATCGTTTGTGACAGATTCCAGTGCCCGACTTTGATCTTGTGTGCTGTGACTGTGGCTGCCGCCCGGCGCAGCTGAGAGGGATAAGTCTGGTGTATCGTGGCCGTGTTCAGAATTGTAGACTAAAACGCGTGGAGAACCGGACACCAGTGAGGAGTCGCGGCATTCTCAGACAGGCAAAGGTTGCCGTGCAAATCACTGTGGATGTTTCTCAGGCCATGTAGGCGCCTTGCTACACACCTCAGAAAGTGAACAGGCAACAGCCCGACTATTTGAGTGTTTGCGCGGGTCTCCGAGCAACGCGTGCTTCCCGTGTTGACGGAACGTTATCTCGGACGTTCTGTTACGAAACGCTGGTCTCGCACGGTGCCAGGTGGCGAACGAATCGCTGTTCGACCAATAGTGGAATGCGTTATCGCTTCAACAGAATTGGACATAGTATTTCTATCTGACAATCGTTGATGTTCGGTGCTATGTGGAACTAGCACCCGACAGTGCACCGCGACATTTTCTTGCTGTGGCCATACAAAGAGTGCACGTCGAAGCACCCACTGCTACTGTATTTTCCGCAGCGGGAACTTGCCGCAGGTATACTTGCACAACTCGTCTGAGGCGGTGAAGGGGTTAGGGAAACTGACAGATTGTCAACATTCGTGTGGTCTCCCAAAAACGTTTGGCAAATATGAGGAAGTCTGTTAATGGTACAGGATGCAACTCATTCACCATATTTGATGCAGTCAATTCTTCAGTGCAAGGATTTGGCAAATGTCCACAGCTGGTCACGTGATACATTCGTGGAGTGCTCAAGAGGACGAACATATGACGCGTCGAATTCTACTGGGACAGTCAAATCACGATATTTCACGGGGGTCATTATCTTTTGTTGCTTGCGCTATTAGCCAGTGTTAACAATACGGTTGAGTACCCTGGTGGCATGAGCAATAGTGCGGAAAAATCGCCTCCACCACGACACGATACGCGATTTTACTGACATCCGATGCCAGTCACCTCACTTGCAACCGGAAGTCGTTTAAGGCGCCGGCGAGGTGGACAGGCGAACTCGGCGCAAGAATCGAGCATTCATCGCCATGCGTTGGTAAACTGTGGCTTTTTGCGCACGAGCTGCAGACGGGCACCTCTGTATCAGGAAGTGCCAACAGCGTCGCAACACGACAGGCCCTTGTGTAGTAGACCTCAAACGCCAGACGCGTGTGGTGCCCTCTCCGTCTTTTCTTCAAGAAGAACTGATTCAGTCGCTCAACTGATGTTGCACTCGTCACATTCTTTCAGAGGAGGTTGTTGTGTCCTATTTTCACACCGAGTGCGATGGCTAGCAACGGCCCACGCCCCGAGGTCTACACTTGGCAGATAGATCATCATAGTCGTCTATATGGACACGTGGCTCTGGTATATGGTGTCTGTCATCGTTGTGCACCGAAAAATCCGCGCACCAGCAGCTTTATTTTGCTTTGGTAATAGCAAGAGCGATGTATCAAGAAGTGTTTGTTGGATAATCAGTTACGAGTTACTTTTATCTGGCATCCACAGCATTCATACAGATGGTTATCTGTGGCCCATGATCGCGCAAAGTAAGGACCCGTGATACGCATTGTTGTTTACATTGACACTGGAGTTATACCATGATGGTGCTCCACACCGGCTCGTTTGATTCTGGTGTAAGAACGATATCGGACTGAGAAAACAACGACTTGACCACAACAACTGCTCCCTTTAACTTGCATGTAAAGAAACAAACTGCGGGAGTCTCTTTCGTACCTGCGTGTCTGTCTCAAGCAGGATACAAATTTATTGATACTGCGGGAGCTCTACAAATCCTTGCTATGGAATTGTAAAGTAACACGTGCCCAAAAGAAGGAAATTAGCCTTGAGCACAGGGGGAATTACACCGTAAAAAAACAGAAGCAAAAACAGTGACAAACGGATCTGCGTCACCTCCACGTAGTACACTGTGACTGAAGGACTACCGTCCTGGGAAGCTCCTCTGCTACATGTTTCTTTCTCCCGTTCTGCGCCGCATCAAGCTGCAGAGACCCCGGGACGTTTCCCCCTAGTATATAGACTGCGTGTTATATGCTCCGTCTCAGTTGCAACCGAAGCAGAAGGACATTACATTTTTCACGCGCTTCTCCTAGAAATTGTCGGCTCAGAAACCTTGGGGACCGCACCTCTTCGGGGATGAATCCTTCTGTACTCTTTTAACCGCTGGTAAAGCAGTTGTCCAGCCGCTCCCTCCCGTGGATGTGGCAGATCCGGCTTGAATCCGCAACTGAAGAAACGGGACATCATAAGGAGTTTCTTTCAATGATTGAATTTAGAAGAATCTCTTTCCCAGTACATCCTTTTCACCAACACCAACTAACGAGTTGTCAACCCAGTCAGTCGCATGCTTGACCCTGTTTGCCTGTTTTGGGACCTCGCTCATGTGTGTCAGATGAAAACGCCTCAGAGGCAATTCAGGGACCATATAGACGACACCTGATACTACTTCATAGGCCAAACGTGCTTCATGGCAATTTGTACTGTTGTTGGCTTCGGTGTGTGTGAAAAGCAAGTGCTTCCTTGAGTCACCCTATACCTATAGTGGCCAACCGACAGGAAACCCTCATTGACTGCGGCCTGCCTATGTCATTCAGAAAGTGCCAACAACTTCTGGCCAAGCAATCCGCCAACAGCCCTTGACAGCCGAGCCATCAACTCCCGATCCCGACGTCCGACCTACACTCTTGTTGCTCCTTCACGAAAGACAAGGGACTTCTTCGAACGACCACATAAGTAGAGCAAAAGCGACTTTGATACCTACAGTATTTACCCAACCAGGGTCAGGGTGTGGATCTGAAAGAAAGGACGGGCAAACAAACTCGAAAAAAACACGCTTACGTTGTAATCACTCGTTTGTCGTAGCCGCGAGACACGTATTTCCGTAAAAACCGTGATTTCACAGCCTGGCCTATTAGCAAGGTGAAACATTTTTTTGTGTAAATGAGTCAATGATGTTTGACACAATCTGCTTGTCTAATGATTAAGCCACTCTGCAGCACTCTAGAATTCCAGGGGATCACATCAGCGTTCGTGCTGGTGAAGCCAGGCTGTTTCCAGTTCGCGGCGTAGTCGAGGGACCCATGTCTCAGGTGTGTGCTTACTAGCTTCAAGTGCGTGCAGCCGTTCCCCTTTTTCCTTTATCCTACATACCTGTCACTAAGATAACTATCTGTAGAAAAGTGTCAGTAAAACTGCGTAACGAAGACTTGAGCATCGACTACGAAGTGCACAATATCAGCATATGCTCCTCGTGTCACCCTATGGAGCGGTTTATCGGTGGACCGACCACTGCACTCTGCTCTCTGCATCACAGTTTCCATACCTTTGGAGGGAGTGGAACAATCGAAATTCAGGCACCGGACACTGAACAAACTTCCATATCGTCAACGCCGTTGCGTACCGCTTTCAGATCTCTAAAGCGGGCCCGACACGACTGTTCCTTATCTTCTCGAAGTGAGCTCCCTTGGCGGATGGGTTTTGCAACTCTGCTTTGACCGTCTGTTCCAAAAACAATTGTTTCTCCGTCAAACTACTTGCGCACCCCAACAGTAATGATGCTATTTCTTTTGGGGTATCACCACAATGGGGTAGCTGGTGACTGGGGTGCCTGTGCCTCAAAGGACGACTAAGAAGGGACGACTTGGTTTTGACCGGGTCTCCGTCCGTTCTGACGCAACAGAAAGATCTCTTTCTGTAGCATCACATAGACAAATGTTCTCGAACCACTGCGCCTCCGCTACAGTCAATCCATCAGCTTTGTGGAGTTTAATTTGGCAGTTTATTCGCTTCCTCTCGGCCACACTTTTCTAAATACAGACGGTCAAAACGGAAATCGCCTCTATGCAAGCCATTGCCGACCGGTAGTTACAAGCTCGTCGCACTGCACCCACCCGCGCAACCATGAGGCCTCTTGCAAGTGTCGCCCGTTTCTTTGGCTAGGGCGGACAGAAGAGCTGTTGTGGTGTTGCCGTGACTGTGGTCCCCGTCCAGAGAAGGGAAAATGACTTTTTCTCTGTGTTGTGTTGCACTTTCTGAGCGGCTATACTGGCTTAGTACTGGCTTTTGTATGCTACCGTCTTTTTGCTTTGCTGGGAGCATTTTCTGAACAAAGATCCGTGCTCCGCCAGCCGAAGCACTCGCTGAACTGGCGTTGCCTCAGCAACTGCCTCTCCCGCATCACTCCCTCTGCATTGGTTGGCTCTTGCGTTTCTTAACCGCACGGCCTTTCAAGGAAACCACAAGGCAGGCGCGTTCAATGGTGTTTTGTGGGGAGATCCGTTTCGACTGTGTAAGGATTTCACCTCAACTCCACGCTTCAAGTCCCCGTGACTAGCTGAGTAGCATACTGCTGGTCTTGTCGCAGGCTGGCCAGTGGAATTTCGTGCAAGAGCGTGGCGCGTTTGTCCAAGAAACGACCCATAACAACCAATTTCTTGTTTAGTCGTACCTCCTGTGGCTTTCTTGTCTTGACGCGGGAGAACGACGTCCAGTGGTAGGAAGCGCCTTTGATGTTTTCAGGGTCCGTGATCGTGTGCTTTCCTCGATCACATTATTCCTGTCTCGCACACACCTTCCGGACGATCCAGACCGGCGCCTGCACCGTTTTCATTGTGTCTGCCCCGTTGATCTCCGCTGTTTTCTGAACGTACTTTCCCTGCGTTGAAACATGCAGCCTTACACGATTCCTCAACGGTAATACTACGCTGTTGCCATCGCACCAACACAGCAGAAAGAGCCACAATGGAGAGTGAAATTGCCTTTGAGAATGCATGTCCCGAAGCCGCCGTACAATCCTTCTCTCACAATTTTCAGAAAGATTCAACGGCGTTTGAGGCAACGCGTGCTCCTCCAGTAACTCATAATGACAACAACCCTTCGGTAGGAGTTACGCTTGGAAATGGCGTGCAACATTTTCCCTGCTCAGCAGGGCTCGCAACGGAGTCTGACATACCATGGGCCGCCAACGGTGCCCTTCTTTCCGCGGAGGCGGTGGCTTCAGCCGCTGCTACAGCTGAAGTTTATGAGGCAAAAATGCAAGAGATGAAAGTAGGCCCCGGTTCCTTTAACAGTGAAAGAACACCTAAGGTCAGGCCATCCATGGTGACGTTGTGGTCTAACTCTAGACAGGTGATTTCTGCTACTTGAGAGCGTAAGCGACTTTAGCAGCCAGTACTGAGGAGAGAGTCCATTGCATGTAGTCGTGTGTACTCATGATAGACGAACGAAACTGCCCAGCCTAGTGCACCGGTAAACGCTGATACAAGAGGGCAGCCGCTGGAAAAAATGACTGCCACCAGCTTAAGTGACGATGCAGCTGATTACCTTCGAGTAAAAATAGCAGAACGGATAACTATTTTGTACCCATTGGTTGGGGTGCTTAACAGTGTGACGTGTTAGTTGCCGGTGGTTCACAACAGAAAACACACCCTGCGGAAACTCGACTGATGAGAAAACTTGTTACTGTGCTTCCGGCGGCCGTATTCTTGCAGACCCAAATTGTTGATCTTTGGAGTCAGAAAGAAGCCTTTCGCCGTGCTAACGAACGGATTACACGTCTGCTCATGCGGCTCCAGCAGCGTGGGCCATCGGCAGCTGCAGATCTCAATGCGAAGGCAGCAGAGGCGTTGCGTTCAACCCGTGGTTCGTCCACTCACCGGGGCCCCCGCACTAACCTAGACACACCCCAAGAGGAGCGGTCGTCGCAGACGACGCGATCTTCGAGAACCGAGGGACGCTGCTCAGGGAGCCCTCACCGAAACGAGAGTATAGCTGAACGGTCCCTCCATCCGTCGTTTATGGGTAGCTCGAGTCAGAAGCAATCAGCACAGGACGAATGTGGTACGGTTTTGAAGACACCCTCGCTAGTGGTCCCCCCATTGAAACTTGGGGGAATGTTATTACAAAAGAAGGAAGGTGCGTTAACTGATCGGACAAAAAGTGAACCGGGATCTACAGAAGGCTGTCGTAACGGTACAACTGTAAGCGCGAGGCATCTGCACGGCGGGGGTAATATTGGGAAGCAACCTGATGGTAGAGAGCACATTGCTTCTGTAATTCGTCGCAATGGCGAAAAGGAACTAGGACGCTTCAATGGAACAGCGTCTAAGCACCAGCAAGGCACTCAGGAATCCGCGTGTAAGCAGACGTATCCTCCGCCACTGCCACTTCGATGCGTCAGGACATCGACGAGTCATAAAGGTGGGAAAACTTCTTCCCGAAGACGTAGCATGTCTCAGAACGTCCGCATTCCAGCCGTTCCCGCCGGTACTTGTGATCGTCCAGCGTTGGGCAGTCAGCTAGGAAGGTCGTCTACCACCAGCTACCCAGCAGTCCCGCCCTTGCCGATTAATCAGCGTCGCACGCTTCAACTGAGCCAAAGCCTGGCTTCAGCTCGCTCACGAAGTAGGAGGGGGGCGTTTACCTCTCGCCCTTCACTGGCGGAAACCGCCCTGCGCACTCCTCGTCGATGTTTCCTTGATGACGGTATCTCGTGTGCTGTACAGTCACTCAGTAAAGATTGCGCCGGAACGTCTGCAGGTCCATCTGGTTCGGTTAGTTCTGTGCTATGTACTGCCGCTGAGCCTGTGCTAAACATGCACAGCTCGAATGCGTCGGCGGGTCTGGCGGCCCATGACACGGGGTTCGCAGACCTTGAGGAACATGTGGCAGCTTCCGTTCGACAAGCACTGGAGACCCTTCAAACTGCAGATGGAGGCATGCGAAGCCATTCCGGAGCATCCAGCAGCGCAGCAGCAGCTGTCGCCGCGACAGGCATGACTGGAGGGATGATGAGCTGTGTCCAGAAACCAACAGATGGTTACTGGCACATCATGTATACCTGTGTGCTCAAAATTAGAGGAACGGACTTCTTTCTCGACGTACGATGTGGAGACAAGGGCCCGAAGTCCGGAAGACTCATCGCTAGTACGGAACGAGCAGGTGAGTCTTTCTGATTTGGGGCGGACGATCTTAAACACGTGAGGGTAACGTCCGGAGAAGACGAGTGGCCATGACGCTCCGATGTTTTCTATCTGTCAGCTCAGGAACGTCGAAATATAGTGCATGAGACAGTCCCACCTGTCGGTACTTTAAAAGCAGGCGCTTAGCGTGTTTATGTTCCTTTCCGAGGCTACACGTGTACTGTTACCCCAGCAATAATGGAGGGCAGAGTCTGTACGAGACAGGAGGAAGCGGGGGAGGGGCTTAGTGGCCCGGGTGATAAAAGGCGGTCCACTTCCGTTGAAGACGCTTCTCTTTTAGAAGGAGTGGTTCGCGTCTCGGCCAGTCTAGCGAAAGGTTGAGATTCATTCGCACTTCAACATCCGGAAGTAGCTCCTGGTCTAGCAGGGAAGAAGAAGTCTTCTTCAGAATATTTGTTCTGTTCAGGCGCGGCTTGTGTCCCCGTTACTTTTTCTAGATCCGTGCTTTGCCTCACCTGTAACACGAATGAATCCCAGGATCTTACGGTTTTCACTTTCTTCAGGCGTGTTCAAGGTCTGCGTGCGTCACCTGTTGAAATCTGCTCGAGATTTCTACGACTCACTGAAGGTTCTCTGGTGGCAACCGATGCCGGTCGTTGTTGCTGATGGACTGCTTCCATTTGACGAACTTCTCCGCCGGCATGCTGAAAAGGAAATGGAGAAGCGACGGAAGAGGAACAAGAAGAAGAACAGGAGGAGACGCGGCAAAGGCAACGATGCCCAGTCGTCTGTTGACAAAGGTACAACAGTGCAGCGTACACCAGAAGCGCACACGTCTTGTGGCCCAGATGTCGACTTGCTAAAGTCGTCGTCTGCGGGTACGAGTTTCTCCCTTAGTCGTGGACCTGGTGACAACATAACGAATAACGCTGGACAAGGGGACCCAGACGAACCTGCCGAAGTCGAAGCAAATGCGGCCGCGACACGAAAGGTTATGGGAAGTGTTCTGTTGTCGGGCCACTCGCCTTCCCTAGATGACCGCTCTGATGTAAGCAATGGCGGAGGCGCTGCAGGGTCCGCGACACAAGAGAGCAAACGGAAGGCGGACTACAGCGAATGGGATGTAGTCGCCTTGATGTACATAGGCAGCCTTGACGCAGAAACTCCAGTCGCTCAGTTCCAGGGTTTACAGACAAGAGATGGGGGGAGTTCATCTCCAAAGAACACCGACGACTACTGGTACGTTAGTAATAGCAAAGCTGCCTTTCCCGTGTGCCGTGGATGCGGTGGTACGGCGGGAACATCAGAACGGGCGAGAGGAGATACCAGTGGCCAGAATTTGAAGGAAGCTACATCAACTCGAAGTGGGGGTCAGGCAACCAATCGGATTACGAGCAGCTGTGAATGTGAGAAGGGTGGACGCTCGTCAGGTCGCACACCACCCTCTTCAGACGCACCGCACGAGGCTTCGTTGGAACGAGCGTTTGATCGGGCATGCCAACTTTGTTTACACAACAGGCTGACCCCTCACGAGGCATTTATCGTGAAAAGAGCAGACCGTGAGCGTGGCTGCTTTCCACTGTATCACAAAACCGGTAGGCGGTATCTGTATGCACATCCAACGAACGGCCTCGTAGGGATGATTACCGCGAGTAGCACGGTGGTGGCTGCGACAGCACAAAAAATAATGGCCGGCATCAAGTCGAAGAAGGTAGATGGTCGTAGCGCAGTAAGCAGAGAAGCAGAAGAACAGGATTCGGTGTTGCACCCGCTTCTAGGTGATGAGAAAAATAACACTCAAGAAGGCGACGACATATCGGGAAGGCAGGTTTTCATGCCCTCCGAATTCGAACTCATTGCCCTATCCGATCTCATGGTTCAACAGACAGTGGCACAGATCCTTGCGTCCCTACCCTCTGTGGAGTCGCCTCGTGGCAGCTGGGATCATTCAGGCTTGTGGGGAAAGGAGGGGATCGAAGGAAGTGAAGACGAAGAAGGTGAAATAGATCATCTGAAGAATCGGTCTAGGGCGACAACAGTGAGTAGCGATGAAACAGACTGCCAACAAGGAGGTAGCGCTACGTCTTTCCCCTGCAGCGGAGACGAAGACAATCGTGATGGGTTGTCATGCGATGCAAGCAACGCTCGACACGATTCCCTTTCACTCGAATCCTTTTTTGGAGACCACATGCATAGAACAAGTGAACAATTTTTGCCTGCAGCTGAAGCATTTTCATCTTCCACGGACAGGGGCACAGTATCGTCAGAAGATGATACGGACAGCCGCCAACACGGGGCGAAGGGCTTACGGATTCGCATGGTTCCACTTTCAGGCGACAGGAATAAATGCCGAAGAGAATCGCTGCCGAGACGATCACACGAGCATTCTGTAACTCACAAACGAAGGCCATCGCGGAAAAGTGGAAGTCCTCGAGAGCCATTGGACAATCCAGAAAACGCTGTAGAACGATTCACCACCGGGGTGTGTGACCAGTTTGTGTTTTCTGACTTGGATGCAGAGACAGATCTCGAGGAGGAAACAGAATTCTTCGGCGTTTCTCTTGACGGTGGGGTGTCAGATGAGACAACACTAGGTGGCAAGCACACATAAAACTATCAGGGAGAAAACGACTGGCGTCAACCTCAATCGGGGTATACAAAAGCAAGTGACATTGTAGGCCAGAGGAAAGCGGGCGCATTGGAAGAAAGCCGAAAGCACTTGAAACTGTAGGCTCGAGGTGCCATTTGGTGGATGAACGCTGGTGAGGAAGAGGATGGAAGGTGGCGAAACAGGACACGATGACCTGACATTACTTGTGCGCGCTTGGGGGGTGGCATGCACACGAATACGGTAGGTTTCGAAGAAAGGCAGCCAGTAGTAGTATTGCTGACACCCTCCCGCTATTGTGGCATGTTAGTCAGTGCCCTGATGTGAGAGTTCCTGAGGGTTACGCGATTGGTACTCTATGTCTGGTGACGTCTCTTGTGATTCTTGTAAATCGGAGCACATGAACATTTCGCAGTTTGGAGGGGAAAATAAAGAAGCACACGGAACATGCTCCATGTAAGCAATTGCCGACCTGTCTTGCCTGAATATGAACTGCGGAAACTCGAAGTTCAATTCCTGTCCCAGCAAACGACTGCTTTCGTTGAGTGTGCCACACCTACATCGAAAGGCAGATCAAACATGTTTGCACTCGGAATCTGTGATATTGGTCAATGATTCCTTGTTGAACGGAGCAAAGGGACGAGGTGCAGGGGACATAGAGGGAGGGGGAAGCATGAGAGTGGCATGTCTAAAATGACGTTCCGAAATGGTGACGCCGATGCCGTCAACGTGGAGGAGTGCCTGGTTGACTTTATGATGCAAAACTTGTTTCCCCTCTTAAGTTCTGATTCGTGCTCGTTTGAACGTTGGAAAACACACACCGTGGTGCCATGCACGTACTTCTCAAAATCCAAGTTTCTTGTCATGACACTGATCGTACTGAAGCTACCTCTTCGAGGGTCGATACTCCATTTCCGTTGAATTCTTGTTTCTTTGGTGGTCTACGTTTTGCGCAGACATTCATTTTGCCTTCTGCTTTCCATGGGGGCGGCTTTTTGTGCTGCTGAATCTGTTTTCGCCTCTCTGCAGCATGCTCGTTTTTTTCCCCTTCGTGTTCGGCTTAGGTGAAAGCTGCATGCCCTCTGTGTGCTACGAACCTGATAGGTTTTCCACAAGTTACAAGTTCTGGAGGCAGACTAACAGCACATTTCGATTTATGTACTTTTGCGTACATGTAGTAGCCGGGGAAATATCCGGTCATAGGCAAGGGTCGACAACCTTCCCTGGCGCCACTGTGTTTTCTCTGTCAGTTTCTGTCTGCTTTCTGCTGCAAGAAACTGTTTCAGCCTATTGGTTCTTCAGTAATGCGTATCAGGGTCCCGCTTTGATCCATCTAGGGACATGTGGTGGAGGTAAGAGACATGTCACAGCTTCAGTAAGCAGACTTTGTATGCGCCACTCTGCTCCCTTCCGGCGAACCTCACTTGGGTGCAGCTAGAAAACCTCGCTGTTTCCTTCGCACACATCCGCTCTTCACACATGTTGGTGAGGACGCTAAAGGAGAGAACATCAAAAAGCACTCTTTTTATCCTCCTGTTCGGTGGTCTGCGGCATTCGCAATACATGGTCATCCTCGCTGTGAAGCTCGCCTGTAGCCAGCAGGTGTCATACCCTCATGTTTCGACTCCTCACTCAATACAAAGGGCAGTTTTCCAGGGGTGACAATCCAGAAAATTGATTGCGGAGAAGCACAAGTAGGCAGTTAGGCAGCATGCTTGACCATTTTCTCAAACGCTGTGATGCTAGCACTTGAGATGGACAAGTTTTTGCCACATAACAGAAATCAGAAACATGCTCCTTTAGCCTTCCCCTGTCCTTCAGCGAAGTTGTGGGCCTCTCTCCGGTATAAAGTGACCAGCCATCCCAGTCCCCCACGCTACAACAGACTGGAAGCATATCGCTTTCAACTAGGATCTAAGACTCGTGGAGGCGCGCTGTTTACATGCGGGGAAACGTAACAACTCAGTTGAGTCTCAGGCGCAACAGCGGGCTTGTGGCCAAAACAGAACGCTCCGATATCGTACACTGAACCTCCAAAACACATCCAGAGACAGCAGAACTAAGGGGGGGGGTCACGACGATGGTTTTTACTGTAGCGAGCGTGACTTTGAGAGTTTCATCGATTGCCTATCTTGTTCAAAACAGTGTGATTCGTGCCTCATGTCCGGTGGGTCCTCTGGAGAGCCGGTTATGTCATAAAACCATGCAGGACTGATAAGACGAGACTATCTGTGTGCAAATACAGGAGAGTAGATGCAATAAGCCGAGCTGGAACCCTTTTAAGCCTGTGACGGTGGCTGACTACGAACTGCAGGCAGTGACATGGAACAAACACCCTCTTTGGTTTAGACATAAAAATGAGTTTGCGAGCCATGATGGAGGAAGTATCATGCATACCTAGCAAACGAGATAAAAAAACACCTAAGCGTTACCCAGTGAGCGTTAGCCTGCGTCCGTATTTTACTAAAAAGGTAAGAGCCATCGCGAGTGTATAGAAGTACCTGTTACCCGATCGTTTACAGTTCGTAACAAAGAAGTGCAGAAGGCAGAGAAGAGGGCAGAAGCTGGTCACTCTGCCAGATAACGGACAGCATGGACACGAAAACCATGCACATGAAATGCGAGACAGAGAGCAAGTGAAGACAGCTGCACAACTGCTCCTTTTTGCAAAGCCGGCATTCGCACAAACTGCTCTGGTGGATAACAGGTAGCTCGAGAGCTGTTAAACGACGCTCTACTGGCGTTCAGTTGCGCGTCTCTTGTTGCCCACGGTTTGTGAACAAAGGCGCTAGTGTTGCCAATGCACATGCCACAGGAGTTGCCGAAAAAAAAGACGAATAACAGAATCATTGGCCTCCGCACCTCTGCTTCATCACGTTTTCACTGTGTAACAGCATCAAGAAAAGATCGAGCCAGATAAATAGAGAGAATGGAGCTCGCGCAACATGCGTAACGCCAGAGATGGGCAGATGAAATAAAACTGTGCTCCGAGAGAGCAAACCACATGAAGAAACAAGGGAAAAAGTCGGAAGGAAGCAGCGCGATACCAGTGTCTGAGGGTCTCATACTGTCGATAGTCGTCCCCATATGCTAGCCTACCCACGGAGACTGGCTGCGAATCAGAAAAACGCGAAACAGCCAAACGCAGATACAGGTTCTACGGAACAGACGTGAACCCCGCGACGAACACATCCTAGTAACTACGGAGATGTGGGAATGTATACCAGCCTTGCAAATATTCATATTCTCCTGCGACTTCCTTGAGAACAATAGTCCTCCATATCATTTCCAAGTCGCCGTCAGAGAAGTGATACTCAGAGAAAGAAAACAGCCACAAGTTTTCAAACTTCCGTATTCCCTTCGTGCCTGTGTACATGGTACGGGCCACCCCTCAATGCCGGGGGAAATTCGCGACCCCCTTAGAGTCAGATGGTACCTTTTGCCGCCAAAGTTCTTCCTCATCTATGGGGATTCGTGCACCGTGGTGTGACACGGCGCTAAAGGAGTGTCAACGAAAATGGAGGCTGGTGAAAGACAAGTCACACACACTGCTGTTAGCAGACGGTTGTGGAACCATATTGTTCCCGTTGGCGGTCTCCTTAACGAATCGCGACTCTTGCCACGATTAAAAATCATCCCGGATGCAGAGAGAATGAGAGGCTCAATCTTTCCTTTCAAAGAAGAGGGAGTGAAAACACGACAGACGCTGAGCGTGACCTTTGGTTTCTCCCGTTCTTCACATTCTTGCAGCATTTGAAAACCGCCTTTCTCAGCAGCGTTCCTCTTTCCACTCCTCGCTGTCATCAAGATCCCTCCCCCCTGTCTCTTGTCCGCTCCTGCTCTTGCGTGTACAGGATGCCTGCCTCGCCTGCGAGTGTTTTTGGGGGTCGTCCTGATGCGAGAGGATCGCCGACCCTTACTGAAGAACTGCTGCGGCACACTTTCTTTCGGCAGGGCCTTTCGTGTCCACCATGACTTCTGCAAAAAGCCGTACTCCCGCGCGTTCCTTCTTTACCCCTTTCGGAGGTGGAGACTGGAGCCGCGTTTTCATGACTATTCTTCTCGCGGTGGGAAGGCGTCCTTCTGGTGCTACGCCGGATCTCCTCGCTCACAACACCGCATTCACTGGAGCCTGGCCACGCGGCTGGTCGGCTTTAACCACAGCCGCCGCTGTGTCTCCGCACTAGTCGTGCACACCGACGAAGGAGGGGCAGTAAGTATACGGAGACAATAACCAAGTCCAGAATTGCCAACACAGATCGACTTAGGCGGTAGCTGGACACCGACTGCTCGAAGTGCAGCTTCGCGGGCCTGCGACGCCAAAGAAGTACAATCCGTTCGACGATAACTTATGTCATTTTCTGCGTCGAAATATGTACTCAGGCACATACATCAAGGCGGAGTGAAAGCCGAAGAAGAACAGCCCGCAGAAGATGCGATCGTCAACACGCGCAACCCCCCTGAGGAGACCGGAGAGGAAGGCAGCTCAAGCGGAAAAGGGCCGCCTCCGCTCTCTTGGTCTCTCGCGTAGAACTGACTTTGGGCGCCGTGCGTGTTCGCTTGGAAACCGGGGCCCGCCGTGCTGTGAGTGACGACGGAGGCACACGAGGACACCACCGGCAGAGGGCCAGTGTTTTGGCAAGCAGACGAAAGCGGTTGACAGGACTGCGAAGACGCGAATTCCGATTCTCTCGGCAGATGCTGGCCGGATGGCAGAAGCGTGAGAGAGCTCGACGGTGTCACGGGCCTAGAAGACGGAGGCGACGGGCCGGTCCACTGTCCCCGGCTTCCGACTCCGAGGTGGCCAGGAAACAGTTCGACTGACGAAGAACGAGACAGAGCCCACCTCGTCGCAAATGATGCACCCGCGAAGACAGGCGGCCCCGACGCAGTGAGCGATGGGGGCGCTGAGGCAGGAACACCCTTGGACATTTGTGCGTGCGAACCAGCGCCACGTCCGCAAGACGAGGAAGGCGCTGACGCTTTTTCGGTCCTGCGAGGGTCGCTCGCATCAGCGTCTTCCTGCGACGCGGGGTCAAGGAGCGGTGCCAGGCGGAAATGAGAAGCAAACTGGTGTTGCGGAGACGCCACCTGGCCGTCGGAAGCCGATCCCGCATGCGAGAGAGGATTCGATGAGAAAGTGAAAGACGTGCCCTCATGTGACGAGCCAGCGAACGGACGGTCGGCGCTCGAAGGTGGCGCGGGTATACAAGGTGGCAACGTCCTGGAAGATGGTAGGATCCTTGAACGTGGTGGTGCACTTGAAGATGGCGGGGGAATGGTGGAGCAGCCCGCGGAGGGTGTGAGGGAAGCAGGTGAATTTGAGAGAGAAGACAACGAAACCAGATGGGCGCCTCGGCTCCTCGGGCTCAGGGTCCTGATCGAAACAGCGCCGTTGATAGGTGAAGGAACTGGACACGGGGAAGCCGCACCCCGCAGCGAAATCTCCACTTTGCACTGCCCGACTTTCAAAATGCACTTCGGTGTCAGAGGGCAAGGATGCGGCTCGAAAGGCTTGAGACGCAAATACGTCCCGAGCGTGCTCGCGTCCTTCAACACCCAGCGCTGGTGCCGCGGGCGAGAGCCGTCGTAGTAAATAAGACAGTGCACGCGACTGATGTAGCCGTTGTTCGCCGTCACGGCGATCTGTGGAGGCAGCAACCGGCACACACATGCAGAGAAATGAGGCACCAAGCGAGGAAGGCACGTGATATATATATATATATATATATATATATATACATACAAAATGTATACGTACATGCTTATCTAGATTGATATAAAATGGTATATGTCCACGTTCATTTAGGGCTGAGTGAAAAGCCGTCGAGACGAGCAGGCCGAACAGACGCCGGGTTTCGGAAAACTCAGGCACTGGAAAACACTAGCGGACAGAAAAAGCTAGGACACGGATGGGAAAAGAAAGTGAGGAAACGCGACGAATACCACAAGACCATCTTTGCGGGTATTTTCTTCCTGCTCTGTACTATCCATTTGCCCCTTCTTCCATTCTGGGTGCTCGAACGCCCGCAACGGACCTAGATCTACGTCACGTAGATACCTCCAGTGGTGCTTTCTTATTTGTTCGTGTGTTTGCGAGTTCTTCCGAGGGTCACGGTGTGCCACCGTTTTTCTCTCCACCGTCTTTGCTTATTGAACCCCCCTTTCTGGACCATTCCAGGTTTTCTACTCCTCGCGTTTTTCACGGGTGTCTCCTTCCGCTGCCTGTCTCGCCTTTAAGTTCTTGCACGCACCTTTTTGAAGTCCCGTAACGGGTTGTGCGGACCCCTCCCTAGGACAACGCCCGTGGGCGGCGCCCACTCGCAGTACCCCGGCGGCAGCAGACTCAAGACTTTACTAGTTTTCCTTTCTTCTTTCACAAAGTCTCCATCTCCCTCTGCTTGTAAACTGGTCTCGTTGCGCGTTCGCTCGCCTGCATCTTCGCCTCCCGGAGAGGCAGAAGGTGGGTGCGAAGCGGCAGGCCCCGTGGCGCCTGTCGACCCGTCAGTTATCCGGAGAAGAAGAAACGAGTCTAGAGGTTCCGTCTCTCCAGAATCCACCAGGTCGCTGCAACCGTCGTGAGAGCTCTCGTCGCTCAAGTCCGCTTCGCTCTCTTCGGAGTCGAGCCAGTCGTCACAATCTTCGTTTTGTGTCAGGTCTCGCGAGAGGCACGGCAGCGGCAGAGACGAGCGATGAACCTCCCGGCGCGGAGACGAAATGTGGCAGGTGTCTGCGGTTCTCTCGTATACAGCCGAGGCGCCGGCCAGAGGTGCAGAAGGACTCCGAAAGAGCACCGGAAGAGGCAGGTCCGCCTCCGCAGGTCCTCGGCTACTGAAAAAGTCTCGCGCTTCACCGCCCTTCCCTCTCGTTCCTTTCTGTAGCGTTCGCTCTGTTCTCCCGGTCGCTTCCCCGTCGCCGTGCGCCGCGGCGTCTCCTCGCTTCGGGGCGAGACAGTGCGAGCCGCTACAGTGGTCCCTTGTAGACGAAAGACGCGCGCAGTGAGAGGATGCGATGTCTGAAGCAGCTCCGTGCTCGCCATCTGTGGAAGACCGAAACCTCTCGAAATGTTGAGGCATCCCCGCGCAGCTGAGAGGAAGTCGAGGAAGAGCCACGACTGGCACAGATGTCCCGCCAGGGCCGCTGAGAGCACGAGCTGTCCCCTCTGGCTGGTTCAGAGCAGGCGCAATTGTTGGTTCTTCTTCGCCTTCTCGTCGATCGCTTCCTGACTGTGTCTCCGCGGTTTCCTGCTCTCCCTCACCCCACCCTGCTGAACGCTCAGAGACGTCCGGTCGGTAGAGGCCCTCCTCTGGCAGGGTCCGCCGCGGTGGATGCGAAGAGAAAGAAGCGCTGGCTATCGAAGGCGAAGCGTCGAGTCTCGACTGCGTTTGCGCTCCCCAAGATCCGGGGACGCTGCCGGCATCCTCCGAGGCATCTCGCTTCTCCGCGCCGCCCGCGGGAAAGCCAGCGAGTTCCTGGTGCACGACGGAGGTCGCGGGTGCCTCTTTCTCGGTGTCTTCACCCTGACTCCCACGCCGCAAGAGAAATGGGCCGCAACTGCTGAGCGGCTCTTCAGGCGAGGCAGGAGGGGACGAGGCTGTGAAGTGCGAGGCGGCACAGACGGGGGAGGACCCGTGTGAAGGAGACGTAGAGGGTAAGCGACAGACGGTCATGTCTCCTTGTCTCGGCGGGGCTGTAACCCAAGGAAGGAGACGAGCGTCTTCACGAGAAACGGGCAGATATGAATGCGATCGACGCTGGATTTGCGAGCACGACTCAGCTCCCAGGCAGCCATGCTCCGTCTCCCGCGCTCCGTGTCTGTGAGGGGATCTCCTCGACAGCGGAGCTTCGACAGGCAGTGGCTGGACACGTTGGCACTCGCGTCGGGGCCGATTCCACTGCATGTCGAGAAAGGGGTTGGGTGGAACGATATCGAGAAGTTTGAGGAGCCTTCGATTCTCTGCGTTAGCGTCCTCGCGTTCTCCATCCCTTCCCCAATCGCTGGTCTTTGTCCCTGAACGAGTGCCTGGCGTCTTTCCGGGTCTCTGCCACTGGCGACGAGCGGCTCTTCTGGAGGCCCGTTCCTCCCGACGTTTGTCTCGGCTTTTCGTTAGCGTTTTTTTACTCCGCGCCTCGAAAAGAGACGAGTAGGGGGAGCACAAGGGCAGGCCTTGTTCCAGACCCAGGCGCTCGCTGCCACACTCGACTGCGTCTCCTGGGATATCTATGCCTCTCGCCTCTGAACCCCTTGAGACACCCCTCGCGCCGAACACTTTGTCAGAACCAGAGGAAGCCGAGCATTCATAAAGCTCTTCGTGGGGGCATCTGTCAGGCACTGCGCGACCTGATGAACTTATCCACCCTCGATCAAACCGGAGCTGGCCACGGTACACCTGTCTCCTGCAGGTGTCGCCTTCGCCATCTTCTCGACCTGAAAGAGCGAGTTCCGTGGGAGGGGCGAGGCCAGAGCCGTGGCGGCCCGCTTCACGGTTCACAGTCCTCTGCCTCTGTCGCCGCCTCTCCAGCCGCCGAAACAGACGCGCAGGAACAACATCGACAGCAATCTCGATGCGGTCGCCAATGTGGATCACATCTCCAGACTGCAATGCATGCGTGCCATCAATCCTAAAAGAAAGCCGAACGACAGAAAACAGATTGTCGAGTGCAACACTAGTGCGAAAAGACGATATCTGTCCGCTACAGGACACAGACACGCGTTCAAAGCTCTACAGCCCTCCAAGTATCCACACGGGCATACCAATCCTTTTGTAGTCTATATCTGTATATCACCGTGAAACCCAGGCGTATTTCTGTTTGTATGTTCATAGTTACACTTGCCGAAGCTCCGGGGATCCACGTTGCCACCAGCTGTTCTCTTTGCCCTGCTGCATAAACCATATTCTCCCCGGCTGTCTCTGTGTTTGCACGAACACTCTGTGCGGCGTAGAAGGCCAGGCCTTGGTCAAGCCTCGAGGCCGAAACGCGAGATCAACAAAGCTAATAGGAAGAGACCTTGCGACTTCCGCTTACAGAAGCATGGTGCCGATGGTGGAGCCCAAGTCGAGGACAGCGAGCTGGTCAGCGTCGGCGCTGGGCTGCCTCAGAAGTTGCAGGTGTGACAGAGAAACAGACGAGTGAGGAATGTGGATGAGAGACTGGTGGTGACGACCGAGGTCCCAGGGCAGCGAGTGCCGGATGTCTGCCGAGTCTACGACCCGCGACTCGATTTTGTGTTGAGGGTCTGCGAGCACGCGCATGACGATTCGGCCGTGGCACCCGCTGACCGGGTCCGTGATGAACCGCCGGCAGCAGACGCTTGGCGCCGCAGTCACGTAGTCCTCGACCCAGGAACGAATCCGCTCGAGGGAGGTCTGGCGATCGTCGCGGTCGAAGCGGACAAGCTGGGCGAAGGTCTCCAGATCCTGCAGAGTGAAGAGCCACTTCTCTGCGCTCCACAAACTCCGCTTCTCGAACTCCTCCACGACGCACCCAACGAGGTCGTCGAAGAAGATCACGCTGTCCTCGCCCAAGTCCCGCAGGAGCAGCCGCAACACAAGCGGCATCGCGAGCTTCGGCTTCACGAAGGACTCCGCCCACCAGGCGGCGGTTGGGGGTCGAGTAGAGACCGGAGTCTCGGTCCGGCCGTCTGCTGTCGACCCTGCGACGGGGGGAGATCCCGGCGTCGGGGTGCCCGCCGCAGCTGATGGTAAAGAGAGGGCCTGGGCAGGTTCCGTGGCTTCTGTCTCCTTGGGGTTGGAGGGTGCCTTGTCCTGGTCATCGACGAGGGAGAGCGATGCACTCGTTCTCTCTCTCTGCTTTGCTATCACCAGCCCCGACCGCATCAGGTTCGGAGAGGTCAGGCACACGTCAGCCGTTTCTCGCCTGGTTTCTGGCCTCGGGGATCCTTCGGCGGCTAGCGAGCTTCCGGCGCCAGCATCATGCGTCCCCCTTGACGCGGTGCTCGTGTTTGGTTCCAGCTGGCCCTGTGGAGCACCTGGCCCTTTGGCAAGAAGAGCCACAGCGGAGAAGCCGCCTTTTTTGCCTCGGCGCACGCCCAGCAGTGTCAGGAGGTTCGCGAGAACCGTATTGATCGAAAGAGAAGACAGACTCAGAGGCTGGCGACACAGCGGACAGGAGCGACGACTCATCTTGTTGTGGCTGATGCAGTAACGGCAAAATGTGTGCCCACAGTTGATAGTGACGGGGAGCTGGAGGAGCTCGAGGCAGATGGAGCAGGTGAGCTCTTTTCGCAAACTAGGGAGAAGGGGCGGCTCCTCCCCTGCAGACGTGGAAGACGATGACGAACATACAGAGAAAGACGACGTAGCTGCGCGTCCTCCTCTCGGACCAGCAGCTGAACCCGAAGGCGAGGAGGGAGCGGCAGCCAGGCCGAATGATGAAAGAGAAGTGAGAGGCCCTGAAGAAGTGAGGGACACTGGTGGGGCCTGTCCACCTTCCTGGGGCTGGCCAGGCTGGCGACAGGCCTCCGTCGCTGGACAAGGAGAGTCAGAAGCAGGTGCAGACGAAGACAACTCGGACGAGAAGGCCGATGCCGAAGAAGACGAAACACCGAAGAAAGGCTGACTCGAAGGCGACAAAGGCACATCGCACGAAGACGACGAAGCCAGGCGAAAGGATCCAGCGGGTGATCCGGCCGGGGAATGACTCCCCAGGTGGCCGCATGCAGTGGGTTTGCGAGCACCAGGAAGGGGTGAGGAAGAGGACGAAGACGGTCCGAGAGGCGATGAAACGTGAGTGACATGAGAGTGGGTACGGTCTGAGGTCGGCGGTGGAACAGAAGACACAGAGGACAGTGTGCGAGGCTCACAGGAAGGACCGGACAGGGCGGACGGAGAATAAGGGCGTCCACCGGTTGCCGTCGCAGTTTTGCCTCCTCTCTCGTTGAGCGTCACCCGGGCGGCGTTGCTTGACTTCATTAGCCCCCGAGCTGTAGTCGCTCCTGTCCCCGGCTCCTTATCTTCTCTTTTTTTCGTTGAGGCCTCGCAGCTGGACTGTCCGCTGACTCCCGTACAGCGCCGCCCGTCTGCTTGCGTTGTTCGCGCATCTCGAACCTTTGTCCAACTCGCCGTAGCCTTACACACTCGCGCTCTCCCAGCTTCCGAGTGCTCTCCCTCCTGTCTCTCCAGCACTTTGTTTCCTCCCTCGTCTGGGCCAGACCGTGGCTTGTCGATTCCAGTCTCACGGGAACCCACCGACGCGCTACCATCTGTCCATCGGGCGCCAGAAGCCTCAGACGCATGGCAACTTGAGTCGGCTCCCTTCTCTCCTACAGATCCCCCTGCGAGGACTGCAGGTGCGGCAGTGGCAACGGCTGCGGCGGCAGCTTGCTCTTTCGCCTCCTCTCTTGCGTGTGTCCTCCTTCTTGCATGCCATCTGCGTCCACCGTCTCCGTTTGCCGACAACGGGGGATGCGCCTCTCTCGTCCCAACTTCCTGCCTTCCTGTGCACGCTGCTGACCTCTTGTCACATCCCTTAGGCGCCATATTTTCTCCCATCCGGGCTTATTGCTGTTTCCCCCTCTTGCAAGCTACGGGTGAGGCGCGCGCCGCGGCCCTGAGGAAAACAGGAACAAAAGGGAGAATAGGCGATTCTGCGCGGAACATCAAAAAGCCAGAGGAGCTGTCGCTACGAAGAAGTCGGAAAAAATCGACACAGGCGAGTCAACCTACGGCTGGCGGCGCATAGGGCCGATCTACGTCATCTCCAGGTAGTCAAGCGAGATGACGACCGTGTTTGACGATGACGGAAAAATGCTTTTTGGAGGGAGTCCGAGAGATAACAAGTGACATTCTCTGACTCGTTCTTCGTGTCTTCTTCCTGTTGCGTCCTTATTCAAAAAAGAAATGCAGTGTCAAATAGGGAAGTCACACAGAGTGCTCAAAAGATGATACAGTCCACACAGAGGTGCTGCACACACACCGCGCTGACGAGGCAGGTCACAAACAGGCAAGCACCGTAACGAACACCCGGCAAAAGCTCGGGATCGGGTTTTGCAAAGAGCACCCGCTTAAGGTGAAACACGAGCTACAAAAGATAGCACCGAGGCAACTGAAGGCGAAAAACCACACAAAGGGCGGCGACCGTCGCCTGCGACAGGGTGACCCTACTCAAGTGGGCAACACCACACAGGACCAACACATGTGATATGTCGCTCGCAGCCTGAAGTCGATGTACAAATACTGAGTGTAGGAAAACGAAGAGAAAACGAAACTGACAAGAGCGAGAGGGGAGGCATACCTTTTTACAAAAAGCTCCCCATTTGTCCCAGGCGTGAAACCGAGTCACTTGGGACTGGCATTGAGCACGGGAGATGGGGGCACTGCAATCGTGCCTCAAATGGCGTCTACAGCATTGAACAGATCATAAAAAAACTTCGTCGCAACACGAGGTGGTCCCGTTTCCGTTCCGGCTGACTTTTTGCTTACACACACACACGCGAAGAAGACAAAACAAACCGAGAAAAGCAAACACATGTCGCCCCAGCACACACATACACACACAGACCTTTACCTACGTCGTGCACCTTTCCACATTCAGAGTTCTCGCCTATAGTCGAGAATTTCTCGGTGCATCCTATTTTAACCCACACCTCTTTCAAAATGGCAATCAGGTGCGCGGAGGCAAGCTGGGAACTCAGATGCTGTTCAATGCCCCTGGGCAACGCTGGGGGGGCGAGGGACCCGGCACGCAGCAACCTGGCAGCGACCGAGGGCGCAGAGGGGGCAGGCGAGACATGGGAGAAGGGACGAGGTGGAGGAAACAAAGAAAACGGAAGAAAAGGACGGACAACGTAAGGAACATGTGGAGCTGCGCGCGATCGACAAGGTTGCATAAATAATCCGCTCCTTTCACAGGGCCAAATCCGCTCCCGGACAGACTCGATTCTTGGTGACCTTCCGCCCGTATGCGGGCTAGATGTACTGTGTGTCGACCGTCGCTTCCTTGCCTCCACCATTGCATTTACATCAGCTTGAAAGGAATTAAGAAGTATAAAACAGGTCTGTTAGGTGTGGTTCTGGTGATTTTGCGTTCATTGCCTTAAGCAGCTAGTACCTCACAGCGAAAGAAAGTTGCTAATGAGCAAACCCAGTAGCCACCACGACAGGCACACGCAGCACGTAGGCACAAACTCAAGCATATCGGGGGTTGGCAAGTCAGCGAGACACCCAAAAACCTAGCAGACAGACAAGGCTTTTCCGTGGAGAAATATGCAGAAAAAAGACAAAACGTCGACCGTTCAAGGCTGATGAAAGGCTATCGAGAGGTTGCAACGCGAAGAAAAAACATACCGTGTGAACGACAGGCTTGTCCCATTTTTGTGGCACGGAGGTCGAGACACGAAAACCAAGGGTAGACCAGTTTCTCTCTAGCGGAGTAATGTTTGGATCCAGGCCGGGGAGGGAGCGAAACAAGCTAATCGGATGATTTTGTGCACGGTATATTCGCAGGGGTCAGGCGAGGTTCGGGGTTAACGTAGAGTCAGCTTTGTACCTTACTCGTCTGCGATCCTGCAAATGCAAGA
The DNA here is from genome assembly GCF_000006565.2 of Toxoplasma gondii ME49. Lineage (NCBI taxonomy): Eukaryota > Apicomplexa > Conoidasida > Eucoccidiorida > Sarcocystidae > Toxoplasma > Toxoplasma gondii. Next base: position 2,188,739 of record NC_031474.1, on the reverse strand, counting down.
AAATCTTTCTCTATACGTGTCCCAGATTTCCTCTCGAAACGGAAAATTCCCAAGCACGATACAATTTGGAAAAGGGAGCCTAGCTGCAGCCTCAACTGGCAGCAACATCTGTTTCTTTATGATGAGGCTGCTGCTGATCCGTGGAAGTGACGACAGAGAATGGCACATTTCTGTTGACGGAGAGAAACAAGTAAAACACACAGGTTTTGCGTTCACAACATCCGTGAGTGCGCGGAAAGAGAAGTAGCCGCTTCACACACGCGCCAAAATCGTGCAAATGGAAAGTAAAGATCCAATGTTTAAGACCGCGATGCCTGACCTGTGACGGTCGTCCATGGTTCGACGGCTACGAAACGGACTTCATGAAACCTGTTGAAATGCCACAATATGTCAACATGATTCAGGCCACGGTTCATGCCTTATAATTGCCGTGTCACTGTGTGTGAACCAAATACGGAAATCCTGCACGAGGAAGCAGCCCAATCTCGAGGTGCAACACGGGGTTCAGGACCGGAGTCCGTTTTGTGTTTGATAGTAAAGCGAATCGTTTCAGCGCAGTTCACGCCCGAGAAACAATCTGTCCTTGGTAGAAGTGCCCACGATGAACTTTTTCCCACCATGTCAGTGGTATATTAAGTGCATGAAAAAAATTCAGAAACGGACGACCCCGCAATTCGGTAGCAATGGTCGAAAGCGGCAGTCAGAATCCATGGTTCACTCATTCTCAACCGAATTCGAAGATAGATACCGGGAGGAATAGAAGAGCTGCGACTATCATAGATGTTACAGAGCGTGTATCCGCAGTTTGTACCGGTTCTGAAAGCTCTTGAATGCCACATCTTACACTAGTATTTGGAGATACTGAGCACACAACAACCGGAGACTTATTCATCACAACGGTGGTGTACGGCATGAATCATGGGTGACCACGTTCCCGCCTCCGGCTTTTGCTTCTGTGCGTATCACTGGAGAACGCTAAAAGAAGCAGGCAGGATGAAACAGCCTTTAATCACTCCACAGAAAGAAAGCGGCATAGGCACGCAGGAGAGCAAAGGCAACGAAAATACAAACGACTGACACAGGCACTAGGAGTAAATGCCAACACAGAAAAAAAGCCACCTGACACCACACAGGAGTGGCAAGGTCAAGTAGAAGCACTGGAGGAAAAAACGCTAGGAACCCACAGGGGAAATGCAAAGTTCTGAGACGCACGTCTGTTACTACGTTCTGGTTGCTCCAGCACCGGGGCAAACGGAAGAGAAGACACACGAATCGTAATTCCATATGACGAAGCGAGTGCGAAAACAATGAAACAGATGCGACAAAGGCACACAACGGAGACAATATCGGTGTGCAAGTGTGCGAAGGACAAGAGCAGCATGGAGTAAAAGAGTTCCAAGGAAAACGGATACGACAACGATGCTTCGCCGCTGCTTCATTCTCCGTATGGTTGCCCCTCCTTGAGAAACACCGATTTCGTTCGTCCCACTATTTGTGTGTCTCGCATCTCTGGTCTAAACTTTGAGATCTTCGTCAAAGAAGTCGTCGTTTGCGCCGAGATTATTCATGAGCATCTTGGTCCTCATTTCTGCCGCCTTTTGGTGGAGCCGAGTCACCGACGCAAGACGTGAGTCGACGCCCCGGGCTCGACTGGGCCGGCCGCCTTGGTATGTCTCAAACCTCCTCACAACGAATTGGTCGTATTCTTCTTCAGTCCACACTTTGTTGCCTGCTGACACCCTCGTCGCTCTCTCCACCGAGCTCTTCGAGGCGCCTGCCTCGCCAGCGGCTCCCGTCGCCTTCGGGAGCGAGGGGCTGTCGCGACGGAAGACGGACGCCCGAGAAGGCGAAGGAGAAGAAATGGAATGTGACTGCTGAGCTGAGTGTGGCCACGGAGGAAGTCTGTCGTCTTCGTCCTCGCTGTCGTCGTCAAACAGGGCTGCCCGCATTTGCAGCGCGCGACTGGTGCCTGCACCTCGTGGTTTTCCACCTTGGTGCACCTGCCGCTCGGACTGTGTTGGAGCCACCGGATCGCAACACTGCTCTTGAGCTGCGTCTCCGCCTTCCTCAGAACAAAACGAGTCTTCGCGTTTTCTCTTCTGCCCAAGGGCGCCTTGCCTACGATCCTGATCGCTCTCTTTTCCTCGGGTCCCTGCTGAGCGTCTTCTGGGCTCTAAAAGGTGCCTGTCCGATCGGGAAGACGCTACACCATCTAATTCTTCACTAGGCTCACCCGTGCCTACTTCAGACTCACCCTCGTCAAAGAATGACCGGGGCGCTTCAATGCATGCCGTCCTTCCGTCTTCACTCCAGACAGCTCCCCTTAACAATCGGTCGACGAGCTGTTTCCTCCGACTCGCTGCCGCCTCTCGGTAACTCAGAGACTCGCGTTCGGGGCGCTTGCTTTCTTCGCGTTCCACTCGCATACGTCGAAGGCGCCTCCATCTGTCTCTACCTAAAGACGCCGATGCGGCTGATGAGGTATCGGCGCTCTGGCCCCTGGTGTCTTTCTCTCCATTCCTCTCCGCATACCTTCCACCTGCCTCAGTTGGCATCCGGGGTAGACCGTTATCTTCGTCTCGGATCCCTCGGACTCGGGCACCAGTCGCCTTCCGCTCAAACTGCATGCGGTACATTTGGCTCCACAACTGTTCGATGTCGTCTGTGTAGGCGTCCTTCTTGGACTTAGCAGACTCGCCTTCGGCTTCAGCGTCGCCCTCGCCTGGCCGCCTCTCGTTCTCACCTGCCTTCCGCTTCTTCTCGGCCTCTCTGTGGCGTATGTAACGCGCCTTGAAGGATGCCTTGCGACTAAAGGTTCGTTCCAGGTTTTGACGTTCCTTTTGAAGGAAATACAGCGACGACGCGAGCGGGAAATCATCGTCACTCACAAGGTTGCTGACCAGACAGAAGGGAGATCTGCGCTCTGTACCGTCCATGTGTGACGAAGGTCGCCTACCTGCAAGCATTTCACACAGGACGATGGGGACCGCAAGTCAAATGGTGTGATCCGCGAGCCTCAGGACGCGACAGCAGCAGAGCGAACCCAACAGAAAGGGGAGGTGTTGTACGAGGCAACAAGTCGACACTAGACTGGAGATAAATCCACCGAAGAGCTACATGCAACGCATTCTTGAGCTGCAAGTGTGGGCACCCCTGCAAAGGTTAACATGCGATGCCTCAGAATGCCACGCACTCTTAAGGCGTTTTACGGAGGCTGAATGATGCACCTATGACCAGCAAAGCAGAGATGGGCAAAACAGCATGACAGAAAATATGTGTTGAAACCGAGACGACTGCAGATAAAGAGAGCCGCTGCATTCACTGGAAAGAAAGCATAGAAGGACAAAATTCGAGACGGCGAAGACGAGGCGGCATGGTGGCAGTATGTACAGGGAGGGGGGGCAGACTGGGGCGATCACATGATGCGAAAGCCATTCGGGACTAGGCGAAACAAGACAATGTCGGCAGGGACGACGGCACTTGCGCCAAGGCATAGTATCAACGCGTTGACTCTCCACTGACACTGGAACCTGTTCAACGTTCTGTCGCGCCTTCGTGGCCAGCTGTTTGTTTCCTTCGTCCTTCCTCTTCGTCTCGCTCCTCCTGTACCATGTCATTCGTCTGCTGTTCACTCACAGGTCCGTCCAGCTCGGTGAATATAGGCCATCGCATCGGTCGGGAAGTCAAAGTTGATGACATGCTGGACCCCTTGCAGATCGAGTCCTCGACACGCAAGGTCCGTCGCGATCATGAGCGACGCCGGCAGCAGTTCCTCGATTCGCCCCTGCCCGCTTTGTCGCGCCCCGCCGCCGGACCCTTCAGCAGCGAACTGGTCCTCGCCGTCTTCCTCGCTTCCGCTGTCTCCTTGGAGGCTGTCGCCCCCAGAGGAAGCGGCGAGAAGCCGCGCGAGGGCGCGGCTCCGGTGTTTCATGGACATTTTTCGGTGGAAGCTGACGACGGGCCATCCGCGGTCCCGAAAGAAGTCGAAGAGGCGTATGCAGCGGTCGACGGAGTTCACGAAGACGACAGTTCGGTCTACAGGGAACGCGGCGAGGAGCGCGAGAAGGATGTCCACGCGGTGGTCCCAAGACACCTGTTGCCTCAGCTTTCGCTTCACGGTGGTGTCGGCCGAGGTCTCGGCTACGAGTCGCGACGCGAGAGCCACTGCCTCGTCACTGGGCTGGTTTCTTCGCTTCAAGTAAACGGGAAGGTTCCCGCCCAACAGCACGAACTCCTTCTTCCTGGCCTCCTCGAGAGCAGAACCAGTGATCAAGCCGCCTCTCACGCGCCGCGGCCGAGCTCGACCGCCGCCGCGGACCTCGCCTACGGCCTCCAAACCCCGCTGAAGGCTCCGGCCCTCGGCCGTACGCCATTGGCTCGAGGGTCTCGCATCCTCGTCATCTTCGCCGCCTTCATTGACTCGCCACGGCGGCTGTGCCAGAGACAGGAGCTCGGCGAGGCGCTCTGCGTTCAGGCGAATCCATAGCTGCTTCACCTCGTCACGCAGCTGGTGCCTCGAGCGCGGAGAAACCTCGAAGGCATTTCCGAACCGCTCAATCAACATGACTCCTGGACTGCAGGGACCCAGAGAAGCGAGCGTCGCGCCCGAGAAAACGACCTGGCAAGGCGGGAAGTCGGGGAGCTGCGAAAACAGTCGAATCATCCGTAAAACACACGGGTCCACACAGCGGCCGAAGGGGGAAAATGCTTGACAGTCGATTGCTGGTGACTGCTGAGATATACCTCCATCACAGAAACGATAGCCTCGCAGAAAAACAGCTCCCCACCGGGCTTGCTGAGAGATGTATCGAGAAGAATCAGAAGACGGGGGCGACCGGCTCGATCAGCCGACACGGCGAATGACAGGACGCGACCGCGGGGCACATTAAGAAAAACCTGTGATTTTCCAACAAGGAGAACAAACGAGAGTAAGAGAGATGGTACTGATTGTCTTAAGACAAACGTTATAGAGGCGGACAGCCCAACGAGAAGAGGCGAGAGGAGGTGCTGGCTGCAAGCAGAACGAAAACGTCGGTGGTTCCTGGAACGTACGGCGCGTTTTGCAGTGTGAGGAGCAGGAACGGGGACGCGAGGCCTGCAGTAGCCGAGGATGTCCATGAGAAGCGTTCGGGAGCCACGGGCTCGGAGAAGCTCGTCGGCTTCGTCCAAAATCAACATCGAAGGCTGTAGATTTTCCCCGCGAAACCGCTCGAGGTCTTCCAAAAACAGATGTGGCGTGGAGATGACTAGATCGACGGCGCCCCATCTGCACGCACAGGCCGGGAGGCGCGCGAGGGGTCAAACTAGAAGATACGCAGTAAGGCGCACCTCGCTGAAAGCGACAAGTAGACAAACAGGACCGGGACGCGGACCCAGACACCGAAACAAAGAAGAAAGAGCAAAAGACCGGAAGAACGCTTTAAACGGCAGACTGGAAAGGACAAGCTGGACGACCACATGTATGAGAAGAAACAAAAGGGCAAACAGATTAGGGGGGGAGTCGCGCAACGGGGTAACTAAGGACACAGTAACACAAAAACGTCGACTAAAATCAAGGGAAGAAGGAGACCGCCGCCCTTTATTTCTCCCCAAATAAAGCGCAAGGCTTCTCGCGCTCGCTTGCCACAAGGAACAAGTCCTACAAGAGCTATGGGTTTAAATCCTCCGCTCTGATATCACAGGCGAACTTGGCCTCGGTAATCCAATGCGATGAAGGTACGAAATACCATCAACGCAACTCGCAGTATACAAAACCGACGAAGGCGAGCAGTCGAGGAAGCGAACAGAGAAACCTGAATCGCATGACGAATAGCCAGGCTGTTCACTGTTCCTCGACCGCCCGCTCGCCGACTGGAGCTCGTGATTGGCCGAGACCCGACCGGACTGCAATTAAGTTTCCCTGCTTCTACCGCTCGGTGACTCTCTTGCGACCCCGAAGCACGGCGCCCGGAGAAGAAGCAAACGGAGACGCTGCTGCGTCCTCATCCCTCGGCGACGGGCAAGCCTCACTCACCTGATGCGTGGCTTGTGAAGGACAGGGAGGCTGCAGACTTCAAATGGATGCTCGTCATCATCGCTTTCTTCCTCAAGTGCTTCGCAGCTCCTGCTGTCCGCATCCGCCTCCAACGGCGCCGTTGGTCTGTTGCTTTCAGCGGCGGCGCCGTCGCCATGAAGCGCTTGACTCCGCCACGACTCGCGTACCCCGGAACGTTCACTTCCACGGACGTGAACCTCGTGGATGTTTTTGATCTTCTTCTCGCTGAAAGGTCGCGTCTCGGTCACGACCATCCCGTCGGCTGTCATTCGCGGCTTCCTTAGAACCTGGCCCTTCCAAACCGCAGACTCGTCACCACCTCCATTGCCTTCTTCTCCTCGGACCCTGCGCCCTTCGTCTGTCTCTGCTCTTTCTAGAGCCGCGTCGCCCCTCTCACCCATCCCCGCGCTCGCCCACGGCTCCTCTCGCCTTGCGCCGCCTTCTCTCGTCCTCCCGTTCCGCTCAGGCCTCGCCCTTGCCTCCGGTCCGACGTCGCGGCCCCTGTCTCCCCGGTCACCTGTCTCAGCTTCGTTCGCCTCAGCTCCGTCGCGGGCGTCTCGCGCCAGCTTCTCGCCGTCGGGCCGCCTCCGAAAGGTCCGGCGCAGCTCGCGCAGGTCGCGGGCTTCTTCGTCTCTCGCACCAGCTGTGCGCTCCTTCACGTTTCGCTCTACGCCACTGAGGCACTGGATCTGCAGGCGACCGAGAACGTCCAGCCGCCGAAGCGTGTGGAGCGCGTCGATGACCATGTCGTGGGTGGGGAGGAGAAGGACGGCGGGGCGCAGAGCCCCGAGCGGATTGGGGCTGTCGGGTGAGATGCCCACAGCCTGCAGGGCGTCGCCGTAGGCAGACGACAAGTCGGCAGAATTCGCTTCATGCGAGGCAGACGAAGGCGAGCGAGGAATGGGCGCACGAAGTGATTCCCAGACCTGCGGCGCGGGAGACAGAGCCGCATGCCTGGCGATAACTTCCTCCTGGCATCGGAGGAGCTGATCTTGAAGCATGCGTCCTACGGACTTTGGCTTCACTCGGGATGATTCCCGGCTTTCCCTATGTGCTCTCTCTCCACTGCTGGAGTCGCAGCCGTTGGCCTCTTCCTCGAAGGGGACAGGCGAAGACGCCGTGTTTCCCCGGGCCTGTCGCGCTTCGCCCTGGCCAGGCTGCTCGTCTCCGGCAAGTACCTGCGTCCCCGATGAAGGCCCTACGCCGACTTGCGCAAGCAACAAGATGTCGTGCAGCTTGTAGACTTTGTTCACAAACGGCAGAAGATACGCGAGCGTCTTCCCCGTTCCAGTGCGGTCTACGACTACACAGTCGCGCCCCTTGTCGATGAGGAGGAACGCGCTGATCTGCGTCGCTGTCGGCGTCTCGACCCCCAGCTGCTTCAGCCGCTCCACCAACACCGGATGGAGGTCGAGAGACGCAAACGACGGAAACCTCGCCTCCAGAGACTGGCCCGCGGAGCTACACCAGGCAAGGCTCGGCTCTGAAGAAGCCGGCGAAGCCGGCAGAGCAGACGCCACAGAAGAAGCGTGTGAAGGAGGCACTGATGAGGAGGGCGGCAAAGGAAACGAATCCAAAGCAGTCGGAGGCTTGAAGGCTGTACCGAGACCCAAGGCCTCCGATTCCGAAAAATCCGCTTCCGTAGGAGGACGGAGAACAAACGTCGGAGAAGAATCCGACACACAAGAGGAAGGGGACGGAGACGAAGGAGAGGAAGGAGAGGAAGAAGAGACAGAAATAGAGGAAGAGGAAGTGGGGTGACTTGGCCGAGACACGGATGTCATATCAGGGTCAGGCGGCCGGGGTGGTACGGAGAAGCCTAAGCCGCGATGGGTTCCAGCGAAGCCTCCAAAGTATCCCCCAATGTCACGTCTCTCTCCTCCGTGTTCTGCGTCTCGGGGGCTGCCCCGCGTCTCCTTTGTCGCCATTCCCCGAGCGGCCTCCCGGAGACCGTGAGAGAGAGAGACCGCGCCGAAGCCACCAGCGAGAAGCAGAGTCCTGCAAGCCGGAGATTGAAAGGAGACAGCCGAGGAGACAAGAGACAGCGGCGAGCGGAAGGGGCGCAGCGTCGGAAGTACTGACGGGGGCGACGGTCGAGGATGGAGGCGCGGCGGCATCCAGCAAGGCGGCGCGACGTGAGAGGAGAGACCAGTGAAAGAAGGAGAAAGATGCGGGCGGCGTGACGAAGAACGGAGATACGTGGAAGGAGAAGTCGACGGCCGGAGAAAGAGACAAACGTGACGCAAAAAAGGGAGAGAAGTCAAGGAAGAAGACGAAGACGAGGGAGAAGCGGCAGACGAGGGCGAAGAGGCAGAAGAGAGGGAGGAGACGTATCTTGGAGAAGACGGCGGAGAGACACCAAGGAGGAGAACAGCGGGAGGCTGATGCAGAGAAGGGATCGAAACTTGGGCTGCCCTGACTGTTCTCTTTCGTGTTGCCAGCAACAGCTGGTGTGGCATCCGACATTGCATGCACAAGCCGCGAAAGAAGGCCCTGGGATCCGAAGCTCGAGGATAAGAAAAAAGAGAAGACCGGTGAGAAATGGGTACTTGGGGGGCCGCTGAGGACGCGGGGGGGGCCAGAGTAGAGGGAGACACGCGAGAAGCGTCAGAACAAGAGAGAGAAGGAGAAATGAAGAAAGAACTACACTGCCTCTGGATTCCCATCACCGCTATCTTTTTCGGATTCGCGTCACCGCCGCCTTGCTTCCCAGACGGCGTGACGGAAAGCTCCGCTGCCGCCATTTTGCCGAGGACACCGCGTGTGGTGCTTAGAGAAGCTCGGAAGAAAGACAGACACACATTGCTCTTTCCACCGAACTCCACAGCGTCTCTGTTTTGCGAAGGAAGTCGTTCACGAGATACAAAAGATAAAAGTCAATGGAGGAAGAGGGGACACAGCTTCAAGAAATCTTGGATCTTGCAGGAGGTTTTTACCGCGACCTCTGGACTCAAAAACAAGCAGCACTGGGGGAGAGCCGAATGGTACACGCACCTTGAAAAACTGACGGGGAAAACCGCTCTCGACTTCTTCGTCGTTCTGGCTAGAAAAAATCCGAAGGCGTCCCCGGCCTCGACATGTCCTCCCATGCAGAGGTCACTCGAGGCCCAGAACTGAAAAACCTTTGAAGCCTGCGCAATACCGTAATGGCACCCGCGACTCGCCCTAGGTTTTAGAGCTTTCGCTCGAAGAATTTCCTTCTTGCAAGCGTTCAACAAGGCCATTTCCACCCAATCCCAGGTGATTTTGCCGAGTTTTAATCCCTTTCGCCTCGCGTTGCCCCGACGCTCGAATCCGAGACCGCTCTCGTTCTAGGCGGCCCCTCACAATGGGACGTTGAACGCAAGGCGAAGCAAGAAATTGCACACGCTGAGGCTCCCACACTCGCTCCTTGAAAAGACAACAAACCAGCAGGAAAGGAAAGACAAAAATGAAGAGGGGCAGAAACTTCTTCTCAGGTCTCTATGTGGAACTTTCTTTGCCAAATCTGCATGCAACGAGCTGCCGTCCAGCGCGTGCGCAAATCGCATTCCGAGAGAGACGCCGTGACTGAAGCATGTGGAGGCCTCTCGATCGGCGAATCGACCTTTCTTTCAGCGGCAAAAATGGCCGCTTCGGTTTTCTTTTCTCTGTAGTTCAATGAACGGATGCCAATGTCTCTCGGGGTGTCTCCAGAGCTCGTTTGAAACAATTTTCCCAGTCCTTTCCCCAGACAGATGCCAGGCAGACAGCGTCTGACTTCATGAGTTGACGCGATCAACATCAAAAGATAACAGAGAAAACAGAACAATCTCTTCAGGAGAAGTCTTCGTTTTCGACGAAGTGTTGTCTTCCTTGGTGCCCCTTCAATGTCTGTGGCCTGCATCTTTGTTCCTCTCTTTCGCCTTCGTTCCCTCTTCCAAGAAGTGGAATTTCGAAAGTTTCTGCATGCACCGGACTCTCCCCTCGGCGGGCCCCTGCGTTTCCTGCTTTCCACTCGCCTCCTTCTCCTCGATGCCACTCATCTCTCCCTCTCGTTTCTTTCTCCTAGGGCGTTCTCGGCTTCTCGTCTATCGCTTACCCCCGCTTTCACGTTCTTCCTTTCCAAGACCGTCCTGTCACGTTCGCGCTCAAGACTCACGGGGAACAGCCGTTCTCTCTCCTTTTTTGGCCGCAGCACAGAGTCGCCAGAGCGTTTGTTCGTCGCATCGGAATGGCTCTCAACCGGTCTTCTCCCTCTCCTTCTGTCGAGGGCGCGGTGAGACACCTCATGCGCGCGCTGCAGCAGCATGAAGCCGCTGCTGAGGAGCTGAAGACGCAACTTGACCAGCACGAGGTAGGCGCAGAGAAGAAAGAGCGAACAAAAGGAGGAAGAAAAGAAAAACGAGGGAACACGACGACGTAGAGGAGCTGTGGAAGGAGCGGAGAAGAGGAGATGGTCGAGACTATGGTCGCGATACAGGCGGAGGAAAAAACGAGGTTGGGCGAACATCCCGTGTAGTATCGTCTGTTTGTTTAACTCTCCCTGGAGGTAGACATGCCAACTGCACTGTCTTAAAGGACAGACAAGAAAGAGGCGAAGCGAAGAAGGGGATACGACTGGGCTGAGGAAGGCAGCATTCTCCTAGGGTCCGCGCGTGGACTCGAGACCGTGTACAGAACTGTGTGGCTGCTACGCCTCTGTGTTGGCGAATACGAAGAACAAGCGGAACCATTTTTAGCTTTGCAGAACTCGGTACGATCTCTTGAAGCTCTGAATCTCTAGGTGCCCCGGTGCCCGCGTTATTTCCGGTGGACAGCACAACATCTTTGTGTCTGTTTTTCGAATGGCCTTTTTCTCCCCGTTCAGGCCGCCTCGTCTCTCCTATCTCACTACCTTTCTCCGTGCTTCCACGTTGGACCTCGCGATGTCGCCCCGGGTGCTCCACCCTCCTCTCCGCCGTCATGTTCTTCGCCCTGTTCTCCCATTGACTCAGCAGCCGCTGCCGTCTCTGCGTCTCCCTGTCCCCGCATTTTCATCCCTCTCACGACCGAGGCTCTGCTTCCAGGCTGCCTCCTGCCGTCGGCCGCCCCGCCGCTTCTGCATTTGGGCGGAGACTACCTCGCGACCTTCCGTCTAGGCCATGCGTCTTGCTCTTCCACGCGAGCGCTCTCTTCTGCTTCTGCGTCACCTCCTTCAGCCGGGAGAAGCCAAGAGGCGCAGACGGGGAAGTGTAGAGAGAGCAGCGAGTGCGGGGCGTTGGGGCTCTTGAGCCGCCGAGAAGCGCTCTTGCGGGAACAGGAGAAAGTCGTGGACGACAAAGTCAAGAAGCTGCGCGCGCAGCTCCAGATTGGCCAAGAAGAGCGCGTGCGAAGCGGCGCAGGCGCAGCAGCGTTCTCGGGTGGACCTGCTGTCGGGAAGCCGGGAGCGAGTTCCGCGGCATCCGCAGGCGAAGAGCGCGAGCAGGCCGGAAAGAAAGGACAGGCTCACTTCACCAAAGATGGTTTCGTGGAGATCGTGGAGGAGTACACGAGCGACGAAGAGGAGCCGGGGAAAGAAGAACAAAGGCAGAGGCCGGTTGTGGCCGAGAGCGTCGACTCCCAGGAACTAGGCAGCGGCGAGTCGACTGCTGTCCGTCGTCTCTCGCTTTCACCCTCACCAGAGCGAGGCCCAGGTCCCGCGATGAGCGTTTCAGAGGGAAACGAATTTGATGCGTATTCCAGAGCCTCGGTCAGCCTCGCGAGAAGCACCGAAGGCGCCGGCAGGGGAGGTGAGAACAGACCGACAAACGCAGGACATCCTGTCGGTTCGTCGCCAGGCGGCAAACCGGAGCCGCCTTTGGATGCTGCAGCGGAAAGGAGCAGACGCGGATCGACCTCGGCAGGCACAGAGAAGTTGTCGCCTTCTCCCGCTTGTCCGTCAACTTCCTCGCTGTCAGCGTCTGGTGGTGGATTCGGCGCCGAGAGAGGCGACGGCGAAAAGGCTCGTTCTGCGTGCTCGTGGTCTCCCGCAGTGGCAGAACGCATTGTGGAGCGGAGCGCCAGAGACGAGCGGGGAGACGCACCGGAGGCGGGACGCTTGCATGCGCAAGTGAAGAACGAGAGCAGCGTGAAAAGAGGAGACGACAGGAGTCCGGGATGCAGTCCGAGAGCAGAGAACACGAAACCAGAAGACGCACAACCGACCAAGAAAGTCTCGCTTTTCAAAGCTCTGAGGCAGCATCCACAGTGCTAGAGAGACGAACCAGTGAACAAACAGAGGCGGAAAGGGGATTAAAACAGAGGATAAAAATACCACGGCAGAGGTCCAGTGTTACGGTCGTAGACGCAAGAGCGACAGCATGGATGGAACTTCAAATTGTGAATGTGATAACTGTTTTGCATGCATTCATCTTAATGATCCAGAGAGTGCACCGCGCCGCGAATCCCCACGAAGTGCAGGTGCTCGTCTCAAACCTCGTTCTGCACTTTGTAACTATTTGTCAAGGACTGCATTGAAGCGAGGTTGTGTCTCGGAACTTAAAAACATGCACATACACCAAAAGCACGCAACTACATATATATATATATATATATATATGCACGCATTCGTGTGTGCGTAGAGACTGGTGCTAAATGTCGACTCTTTCTCTGCTAGGAACTTTGGCTACAGGGGAAGATACCCTTTGAGTGTGTTTGCGCTACTGGATTTTTGATCTGGTGAATCGTTTTTTCGGTGTAACTACGAAACGCGGTGTTTTAACCATTCTCGCGGCTAAAGATGGCGTACCGCGAAACCTAAAGCTTTTTGCCCGCGCAAGTATCTCGTATCACGCGTTCTTCTTCGCGGCAGTCATCACCTTATGCCTTGCTAGCACGTTTGAACTCGACTCCGGTAACTCAGGACCGTGAATATGTAGCATCAATCCAATTCGTGGGTCGACGAGGGAACTGTGTTTCAGAGTCACGAGGCATTCAGTCACGTAAAATTCGTGTAACCGCGGATGTTTTTCCGGTCTTAAGAACGGCCCCTGCATGTGGTGCAACAGAGCTCCAGAATGGGCTCCCCCCTGTCTCTCCAATTAGCGCGTTTCTCCTGTTGGCAAACTCTAAAGAAACTAATAGATCCAGACGCAGAGTAACGAGAGTCGGTTGAACCCGAGAGAGTTACTCAAGAATCTCCGTGTTGCGGCGACGCTTCGCTCGAACCACTTTCCCTTGCATGAAGTCTCTGGAGTCGAACTGCAAGCGACAATAGCGAAAAAAGCATCCACGAACTGCACGATCCGATACGCGTCGCACTACACTTCAAGAGTGCCCTTCTTCGATCGTGAGTGGAGGCCCGCGACATCGAAAAGTGTCAAGCGAAGAGAAGGTGAACGTGTTCTCTTCAGGGAATTCCGGGTCGTCCCCCGCCACCAAGATACAGAATATGGCAGGAGCCCGCTTCGATGTCACTCATGCGGTTTTGTCTAAACTGGCGAAATACGGAAGAATGCTTCGAGGCCCCACAGGAGGGAATCCGCGATCCGAAGAACGCCACGAAAGAGATCTTTGGTGTGGCTAGTTCTGTCAGTGGTAATCTGCGTCATTTGCTTGTTCGCGCTGAGAACTCAGCCCTTTTGTGAAAACAGTTGCTCTCTGTTGTTTTCCACTCATTTAGCGTCTTTGACCGTATAGTGAAGTCTTCTGCTTCCTTTGGGCGCGCGAAGCGCATCAGCGCCTCCGAGGTTCAGGAGTGCGTGTCACTAGACGGTGCAAGCTTTCCTGTTTCGGCTGTCTGGCACTCAGACGGAATTCAAGATACGTGGAACAGTATACTGCGACAGAAAGAGAGTGATGGTGCGCATAGGCATGGAGAAGAAAAAAGTGCATGTGCAAGGAGACAGAATGCACGCATCTGTTGAAAGAGAGATACGGAAATACTTAAAGGGAGAAAATGTATGCATACATATATTGACAGAGATACTATGCACGTATCTTGACAGAACACGCCTAACTACACTTTTGTATCTCTATATACATGGAAGGTATGCACATGGAAGAAATGTGAGCGGAGCATGTGAGCATTCATGAAGAAGCTGATGCTGGGAGTGGTCTCAAAGACCGCCGGGGGCAGTGGCGTCAAACGAGACCGTGTTTTCAACTTGTTGAAAAGCTACCGTCGCCTGTGTGTCGATTTTGGGAAAAGCGTGAGAAGGTCTAAGACCTCCCTCTCTGTCCGATCTTACCAGCCGTCCTCCATCTTTTTCGTCCAAAAAATATGTGCATGACAAGATAATATACACATTTACTGGGGTTGGGTAACAGAAAGTGGGAAGAATTCTTTGACCCAGTCTTTTCTCTGTCTTGTTTCGTCGAGGCAACGACGTGCATGCGTTCCCCCCAGCTGCTGGGCGGCGAGGCACCGGAAACAGGCAGGTATTCTTCGCATGGCTTCTTCCTCACCTTGTAGTTTGAGGGGAATCTTTGAGGGGGAAATTCATTCTGAAATCAAAGGTAGAGAAGCGACATTTTCAGGGGAAATCCCGCGTTTATTCCCCGCGGTTCTCGCGTCTCTCCCAGGACAACGGGAGCGCGAGAAAAAGTGCCGAAAGGGGCTTGTGAAAAGCAGAGGAACAAAACATTTCGGAGAACTTGTGCTTTTTATCTTCGGACGCGTTGGCCAGAAGAGAGAAGCCAAGCGTCTTTGCCACTCTTGCCCCCACCCTCTCTTCGTGGACTCGTCCGAAGATAAAAAAAAAACACAAACCGGTTCTGCGGCACTTCCATCTTTCCCTTTCTTACTCTTTTTCTTCCTTTGCTTCTTTGCTCTTGCCTTCGTTTCTTTTCTTTCGCTCTCTCCTGTCTCTTTTCTCTTCCTCCTCCGCTTCGTCGCGCTTTGGGCTTTTCCTGTGCACCGCACGCGGTGTGTTTCGACTCTGTTTTCTCGGGTCTTCCTTCGTGTTTTCCTTCTTTTCTCGTCGATTTCTTCTGTTTCTCTCCAATATGGCGAGAAACGCAGAGAGGGCGAACGCAGTGCTGAACAAATGGCTGGCGGTCAAGGATGCTGTCGTCAAGGGCGCCGCTTCTCGCGAGAGGCGACCCAGAGACGTCAACTCCTGCCAGGACCTGAAGCAGGCGGAAAAATGGTAAAGGAATTTATGGGGAACAGAGAAGAGCAGAAGAACGCAGTTGGTTATGTTCAGAGTAAAACGGAGAGTTCTCCACGTTTTAGCTGGAGGCCGATCTCAGCTGTTCAGACTGTATCGACAAGCAGCCACATACGAATACGTCCTCACATCTGAAGCTCCAAGTATACTTACATTCCAACGGGTATCTCGGGATGTCAGTGTTTAACTTTATACAAATATATGTATGTATATATGTAGATAGATAGTTATAGATACATATATATATATATATATATATATATATATATGTAGATAGATAGTTATAGATACATATATATATATATATATATATATATATGTAGATAAATAAGGTAGATAGATATGCATGCATGTACATCGATGTACAGAAATGTATGTCTCTGTACGTGGCGTGTTCGGCCTTGTCGGACGTTGAGAGTGCGGTCGAGTGGCAGAGGTTTTCCGGTTTTTTTCCTTTGCTGGTTTTGCAGGCGAAGCGAGGTCATGCGTGAGATCGGGAAGCTGATCACGCAGGTCCAGGACGCGAGTCTGGGAGAGCATCGAATCCGCGACTTGAACGATGACATCAATCGAATGATTCGCGTCAAAAAAGCCTGGGAGTTCCGAATCAAAGAGGTATATGCAGAACGACACTCTGCTAAGACGAGAATTCTTGGAACTCTCCCTCTCTCTGCTCCTCGCTGTGCGTATCTCTTTACCTCTCTGGATATGCTTCTCTCTTCGTCGCCACGCGTTTCTCTCTCTTCGGCTTTGGTCGTTCTTCGTCCTCTGTGTTTCTGTCTCTCCCTCCCTCGCTTTCTCTCCCCTTCATTCTCGTTCTGCTTCCCAAGCGTTTCTTCTTTCAACTGCGTCACGGCGCCCTGCCTTTCGTCTCACGACTTTAGTTTTCTCGGTTTCTCGCCGTTGATAAGCCCACTCTCTGGCCTGCAGTGACTCTCTCGCCCGGCCCTCGGTTTCGTCCTTCTGTCCGTGAGATTCGTTGCGCTGGCCCCCGAAGCCTCGACTTGTTTGTTGTCGCTCTTCCTCGCGGTTCCTCTTTGTCTCGACCCCATTCTCAACAAAAGGGCACAGTCCAGTCCTGAAAGGTGGCATGAAACATGCGCGAAATCGAAACCTTTGATTCTTGCTCTCTCGCTCGTTCTTTTTTTCAGCTCGGCGGCCCAGACTACTCGGCCTCCGCAACGGCTCTGGAGGCCATGAGCAAAATGAGCGCTGCCGGCGCCGATGGGTACATGTACTTTGGCGCCGCGAAGGAGCTAAAGGTGAGAGTGAGCGTCATGCAGGCTTCCCGTTTCACCTCTGGTTCCTCCTCGTCGTATGTAGATGAACGTGTATCACCTGCATATATATTTAAGTAATCCTCTCCCTCAGCGTGAGGAGATTGTTTCTCGTCCTCCTCCCCTCATTTCCTTCTTCTCCGTGTTCTGTACCTGCGTCTCCTGCTTCTCGTTTCTTTCCTGCTGTTTTGCCTTCTCGTTCTCCTTATGTCCCTTCCTCATTCCTTGAGTAGGGCGCTGAAGGAGTGTCAACTGTTGCATGTAGGTTGATAATTAAGGCCTTGTCTTTGTGTTTTGGAAGCCGAACGCATGCCTGTTCGAAGAGGCGTTCGCTTCAAGCGGCAGTTCTCTTCCTCGAATAAGAGCTGTGCATCCATTCCGCATGGTTCCGCGAAGACGAGTGTGTTTTGGGTTGGATTTTTAGGGTGTGAGAGAGTTGCTGGAACGCGAGGCGTCGGAGCAGCAGAAGCCTCGCAAAACGCGTGCAATGCTATTCAAAAACATCACACCAGATTACTACGGGTGGCGAGATGAGGTAGGTGCCGTACTTCAGGAAAATCAGAACGGAAACCGTGTCTTGCACAGTTGTACACAACGAGCCGATGCGGGTGGTGAATCGGCCGTGAAAGGTCGCGAGAGAAAGATGGAGCAGCCTGTGTGTGACACCTGTAGAAGACTGCTGCGGTTCATCGTGTTTAGTTCCTCATTCCCCTGCTCGGCAAGGTGCGTGCGTTTTTTGTCTGCGCATTGATGAATATCGCATGTTCTTTCTTTCGCTTCCTCCGTGAAGACTTTGTTTCCGTTTTTGCCCCCTAAGAAGGAGTCAAGTCGGATCTGGAAAGAACGCGGAGACAGCAGGCGACTGACTCATTTCCGTGCGCACCCCCGGCAGGCCCGGACCCTCTTCATTTCGAATCTTTTAAGGATAACTCAACAACCTGGGGCGTGGGTTTCCAATGCAACGCGCCTCGCTTCCTGCGTTTTCCTCTTTCCTCTTTCTCAGGAAGACGGGGAGATTCTCTTGGCAGAGAAAGTGCGAGAAGAAGAGCTTCGACAAGAGGCCCTTGGCGCATCACGCGGGAGCAAGCGAGTCCGATCGGCGCCCTTGGCAGGGGATGCAGATTCTGACAGCGACGAAGAATCCAAGAGAAGAAAGCGAGACCAGGATGCGTCTTCCCAACCTTCTGGAGGCGTACGTGCATCGAAGGAGCTGCACAAAAAACTTCGCGAGCGAGTGTCGTCCAGAATCTCCACACCTATGAATGCACGCATGTCTTTGCAGTCAGTGTTCGTTTCCTTTGTCGTCTGCTTGTATACCTACGAACCTAGATCTGTGTGTATTCGATGAACTCAAAATACATATATGTATATATATATTAATGGAGAGCTACGAATGTCCGGAGGGATGAATGTTTGTTAACACCATGTAAAGAAGTGTACACCCTTCAGGGCAGCCTTCACGATGCGGACCGTGGAGGGACGAACTAGTCTTTTTTTCGACGGCTTGTCTCTGTAGATGCTGGTATTTGTGAAGGATGAAGGGCCTTTGCATGGCGTCTAGGCGACGTTTCTCGATCGATGGAGGCGGAGCAGTCGTGTGTTTCGTCTCGGATGTGATTGGTTTTTAGGTTCCCGAGTTCCAGTCCTACGTCGACGTCCCGAGCGCGGAAACCATCGCGCGTCTGCTCGTCGAGCGGAAGAAGCAGCTGCTTCTAGAGAAATACGTGTCTACGCAACAAAGAGAAAAGGAAAAGGTAATCTTCTTTCACTTGACGCATTCGCCACCACACTCGCACTATGGGCACGGTATAGTCGCATTGATAAATTGTGTGACGGTGTCAGAGTTTCAAGTGTCCGTGCCGAAAGCAAGCACATACGTACCAATCAGAACAACATACATGTCTATTTGTACACTTTGATGTTCGCGCACGCATCTGCGTCGAGCTTATGAAGTTGAAGGAGTGGAAGACAGAGCAAGCATCAAAACGGCTGTGGAGTTGAAACGTCTCGGTTTTCTGTGCCCGTTTCCTATTGCAGGAGTCTCGGGCGCTTGCCTCACAGTCAACCTGAAGGCTGAGCCTGGATGTTGTAAGGAGACGAAAACTGGCAGAAACGAAGGAACAAGTGCAAGAAGGACAAGAGGTTGCAGTGCTGGATTCCCGAAGACGAAAGACTCCTCTGATGTCGTCCGCGTTTCCCCTGCCTTTCGTCTTCTTCCACCTGCAGCGCATCGCGCTCTGCTAAACTGTCCTTTTTGTCCTCTCAGTGCCTGTGTGCTTGCACCCTGCAGGGGGGAGGGGGAAAGGGGGCAAGCGCATCGCTCCTCTTATTCTTTGTTGTTTGTCCTCGTTCTTTGTCTGCATTTTTCGTCTATCGAAGGCTGTCTCTCCTGGCCATTCTTTGCGTTCGTTGCACTTGTATTTTGCGTCTATCTTGCCCCAGAAAAGACAAACTTTTCAAGTGTTTCCGGTCTTGGCAGCGATTCGCGCGGCGGTAGGGGCCTGTAACCCGTGTCGGGCATACTACAACGGAAAGTCAGAATCATATCGTTACGAGACGACCTCCCCAGTTTGTCAAAAGAGCCTGTCTGCTTTCGCATGGCCCTTGCCATTTCGGGTGCACAAAACACGGGTATACTCCGAAAAATGGTGTCGCACACTATCACGAGAGAAGCCGTTCCGGGGCTGTCCGTTGCCTTAGAACTCGAAGACACCGCCAACTAGCAATTTGCGGTGTCTCAGATTTTGCTGCTGAAATCTCTGGTTTACATTTTTGGAAACACAACAGTTCTTCTACGCAATAACCGAGAGCCCACATGCTGTCGCGACAGCCCAGCCTGAAAAGGCTTTATCCAGAATTCATTATCTTCGTTCACTGTGAACTGAGGATGTGTTCGTCTGTTTGGTGACCGACATATCTGGAAGATAAAGCAAGGCAGCAAACGCCGCGTCTACTGAATGAAACATGGGGAAAACTCAAGTTTCTCTTCCTAGGTTAGGGTAAAAATGGACCACGAGTGCAGCGTATATGAGAGAAAAAGGCAGTCTGTGCCCTACCCCATCGGTACAATTGCTTCCTCCTCCGGAAAGAAAGAAAGAAGGCAAACAGGAGGCAGACACTCTGTGTGCGATGATCATGTTGCAGTCACGGATACGCGGTACAGCGTTTAATCGTTTTCTGTTGCGATTTCGCAGCAAAACACCTTCCGGTCTTCATATGGCTTGCGACGTGCACGACAAAGTCAACAGTTACATTGATGGGCTACGCGAAACATAGGAGCATGACCTTCGTGAATTTCTCTCACTGTCCCCTCTGTTGCCAGTATACACATCTAACAAGAGAAATGGATGTCCGCCACTCCAACGCAGGAATGAGAAACGTGAATACTCAATAAATCCACAATCATTCCAACGGTGTCCTCCTTTGACGCTGACCTCCACCTGTCATTGGAGAGTCTCTTGCTAAAGAAGATGGGATATGTCATAGACGCAATTTTCACCAACTTCTAGATGGGTCGTCTACGACTCTATCTACCCGAGGCAGCAGTAGTTGGCGGTTACCTTCGGTTAAGCTCTCTGCGTGATGGCTTTACTGTCGTTGACACTTCTGTACGCTGGTACATGGACGCCCTCTCAGTTATTGAATTTGCCAGTGAACAGCTGTGTTTCCCTGTCTCGTCGCTATGCGATAGTGGCGTACTCCGGGCACCTAAACAACCAGTGGCTCAATGCCTGTGAAAAAACAATGCCGCTGAACGCTTTTATTGGAAACTAAGACACGAATATCTCCACACGTAGCGGACGTGTGCAACTATCGTGTGTCTCGCCGTGTCGCAGTAGATCTGGGCGTAAAGGTAGATCATCTCGCAGTAGCTTAGTTCTTCATTTCCTGGTTACAGGGCCGCCCCCAATGGACAGCTAGGATAATTGAAAGCAATCCATGGCTGCCTCTGCACAAAAACTGTGTTCGCTCGCAAGGTACACGGAAGAACAAATCTCTAAAAGGCCACAGAGGCATATTTTGATTTTGGCTGGCCGAAACTCCTCATTTTCCCTGAAAACGCCGAGGAGCCACAAACCACTTCCACAACCCATCACCGCCATTGTGCCTGTGGGCCGTAGGAAACAAAACGCACACGTACGCAACCCTTGCCTCTTTCTTCGTCCTGTCTCTGAATGATGCTACTTCGATGAAGCAGACCAGGATTTTGCTTTACACAATAAGCCATTTAGTGACGATGCCAGCATTCAATCCGTTGGTTACGTCTTCCTCAGGCAAAGAACAGGAGCGTCGGCATCTCTCGTAACTGAGACGCCATGGACAAGCTGGTGGTTCGACTGCGCGTATGATGAACTGGACCACAGTGTGAAGTTGCTCGTTCTTTTCTCCAGCTTCCAGATCGTCATATTCGTTATTTGGTGCACGTCCAACTCAGAGCCTTGAGACAATCTGCCAAAACGGTGCTCTTGTCACGTGCCTGTTGGAGACCGTTCTCGGTTTGTTTTTAAATAACGACGACGCGCTCCTTGGCGATACCGCCGCTACATGCGTGCTAAATTCTCAGGTGTTGATGGGTGACCAGTGGTGTCGTGAAGCGATAACGGCTGAAACGTGGTTTACATATCTTATACAGCCGTAAACCTCTTCTGTGTGTGGTGACGCTCGCAGGATTTTTTCCTCTGTGAAGTTTTGCTGTGCCTGTCGTGCTCAGATTCCAGCCTTCGGTCCTTCCTCTGGTCCCCTACTCGCCGATTCCCTTACGGTTTTCTTTCTGTTGTCTTCGCTTCGTCCCGAAACGTCACCATATGATAAAGTGCTCGCTTCAGCATCCCTCATCACTTCGCGACTGCAGTCTGTCAGATGAAAACCCGCTTCGGAGTAGGGTTGACAACACCGAGAAGAAACAAAGCAGTCTAGGCGTTGGGTGTGCTTTATGTTTTGTCCTGTAGCAGACGCATGTTTTATTCAGTGAATGGTCGATCTTTTGTTTGTCCCGAGTGCTGATATCGTCACGGGGATCCGCAGCAGGCTGTACCGAGATTGTGGTTGAGTCTTGCCTTGCTGTCGTTGCTTTCTACCCCGATCTTCTTCTTGTCGTCTTCCGATATTGTGTGGCTTCTCCGCAAAGAACGAGAAGCACTTTACGATACTCATCCCGGTTGTTTTATCGTGATCTAATTCACTGCTTTGTTCTGCTACAGAGCGAGTGTTCTCGCCATTGCCTGTGGCAGATTGACATTATAGAGCTTCCCTCCCCCTGCTGGGGTAGCCAGTTCAGCCGTGTAAGCAGAGGTGTGTCAACGATAAATGACCCTCGCTCCTGCGTTTCCTCTTTCTGCGTTCCGTCTAGTTGAACACCAAGATTCGCTAGTTCTTTGAGTTGCATATCAGATTAACGGCATAACGTTTTTGCACCTTCAACCAACCCTGTCTTCGTTTGCTCGAGACTGACACTCTGCCACACGATACACAATGAATACTATCTTTTTCTAGGCTGTATTCTTCGTTTTCTGCTGATATACCTCCTGCCGCTTGCGATGTTGCGTGCCAGTCGCCATCTCTTTTTGATGCCTTCACCTCATCTTCGTCTGCTATGAGCTCACGACACTCGTCTTTCCCGTCTCCTGTTCCATTTCGTCTTCCTTGCCAGCCCATTCAGTTGTGTTTTGGTTCACAGTCGCCAGTGTCGAGGCGATCTTGCTCTCAACAAGCAGGCGAAACCGCTGGGAAAGTTCGACCGTGTAACAGCGGGAAAACGTCCGTGTTCCCTTCCCTACCTTGTTCGCGTTGCGTCCTCTCTAACGGGACGGCAGAGGCTATTAGAGCAGAATGCATCTGTCATAGTGACACAAATTGTCGACCCGGTTCTACAGCAAAAACGGAGGATGGAACAAAACCGACGAATTCATCAGGACGGATGACTCGCACAAAAAGACTATCCGTATTCGCCTGGGAGTAATAAGGTGGGGGACTATGCGGATACCAGTGGTGGATCCCAGTGATCGCCTATTCGGGATACGAGTGCGCGAAGACCTACATGGGATTGTCAGCGTGGCTCAGTGAAGCGTGTTTGCTGGTGCCACTTGAGGGCAACTGACTGTCGGGACGTGAGAGACTATAGGTAAACGAGGATGCACTGTTTCTGAAAACAGTGTTGCTCTCAGGCACGCAGTGTATTCTTCCAATTTCAGATGGGAACTAGACGGAGACGGCGAATCTGAAGTGCACTAGCCCTTTCTTCGAGCAGTAGCTTAATCGCAACGGCCCGGTAACCACAGCGCCTCAGGGGCGCCAGACGGAACTGAAGCCAGGTTTTAACTCGAACGTGAATAATGTTACCGTCTCGTTCGGCTTCCGTGGAGGCTGCGCGAAATGCGCTGGTGGGTGAAATGAAGGAAGGGGAAGCCCCGATTCATTGTTCCCTGAGACGGGTGGGCAGCTGCGTCGAAGACATGCTTGAAACTGAGGAAGTCCACGGGGTCCTTTGTTCTAAACCTCCTGTCAGAGAACAGCCAACTCTTGGCTACCTAATAACAGGGATGTTAGGAGACAAAATAGAGGAAAACAGGCGCGAGTCGCGTTATCCTGGTTGTGAAAGCACCGAATCATCGTGTAGCCCATCGGTTGTGCAACATCAGTGCCGTCGCGCGTGGCATAAAGAAGAACATTCAAATCCGACCAACAGCGAAAGCGAGGAGAGAACAAGATGTCCGTTCCCTGAGGGGCACAATGTTTCTGATTTTGGACATGCTTCAAAAAACGAGGGCCAGCATGGATGCCGAGATGAAAAACGAGAAGACAGGCATGTAGCAGAAGATCAGCGAGGGAGAGCAGGAAATTTGCGTTTTTCTTCAGACAGAGATGAACGCGAATGTCCTTTGTCCGCAGTGCAGCCGGGGACTCTCATGTCACATCTTGAAGCGGAAGGGGAAGCAATAAAATATGTAGAGGATATAGGCACCAATGAAGGATGTGGGCTTTTGACAATCGATCAAGGAAAACAAGAATGTGGTGTTTGTGCCCCCCTGTCACGTAAGGACGGTTTCGGGTTTCTTGCGGCCACGGACTGGCTGTCCCACGACGGAAGAGAAAGGAAAGAAGACAGGAGGGACGAAGGTGCATCAAGGGGGACCGACGGCAGGGGAGTAGCGCAAAAGCTGAGAACAAGTAAAGAAGACGAAAAGCGGATCGAGAGCAGTGCAGACCATGTGGTGCGACAAACGACTCATGAGGTGACAAAAACGCGAAAAAAGGACTGTACAGCAAAAGAAGAAGATAATCTTTTGACACGCATGAGGAACCACGGCGACTTGCCACAGAACACAGAGACATCGGGAAACAGAGGGCTCAGCACAGACACAGAAGAGTGGCATAACATACCAGACCAAAGACTTCGACAGGGCGAGGACAAGGCGAGCAGGTGCAGTGACAAGGGATGTGTAGAATCCTGCAAGAGGGAAACCTGGCCTTCATTGGGTGCGAACGTTTGCGGCCAGAAGGAAGGAGATACAGGAGAGGGCACTCGAGAAACACAAACAGGCCTGGCTGGGGGAAACCCAGCATTCGTGTCCGGCGACGACAGCTTACATGTAAATTGCAGCAACCCCGAACGCCAGGAACGACGACAAGAAGAAGCACTTGAAGAAGAATCAGGCGACGAAGACGAACAAGAACGACATGGCCACGGGGGGAACGAACAAACAGACAACAGACGGGAAGATGGACAGAGGAACGGCCTAGTCCAGAGAAAGAGAAGGGAAGCAACTGAAAGAGGAAAAACGGAACACGTGTGCTTGACGAGAAGAAGCAGTACTCGCTTGCAGATGCCAGGTCAACGGAAAACTGGATCGCGAGTTCATGATATATATAGCGCGATTTCCTCTGCAGGTGGGCTGACTGAACTGCGTTTAACAAATACAGATATGCACGCGTCTGACTGGATCTATCGACACACCGATAGTTACGTAGACGGGATAGGGTGCGATGTGGGAGGCATCCCTACGCAGGCGTTAGTTACCCAGTGTTCCACGTTGGTAATTCGTCACAAGTCTGAGTTTACCTGTATCACGGCAGATGCGCATCATAGAACAGTGTCTGTTTCCTCGCGCCGTCTCTGGGGGTCCGCTCTGACTTCCCCTTGCCTGTTGCTGTATGTCTATCTTCATGTCCCTTCGGTAGACCCGGCGTTGATGCCTTTGGGGTTTCCCTCCCCACATTTCCCTCTTCATTGCGCCGTTTGTGTTTGTATGCTGTCTCCCCAGTGGCTCATCACCCAACGGCGTCGCTGGCAGCTGCTGGCCGTGGCGAACTTCCTCCTCCGCCCCGCCAGGCTTTTTCGCGAGACTTGGGAGGAGCTCCGATTCACTGTAGTTCGCTGTTTCGATCGTGTGCAGGCGGCAGCAGGAAGATAGTGAAAGAAGGGGAGTGTGTGCCCGACCCTCGAGCGCGTCCCCTCAGATGCTTCCCTCATCTGTCGTGCCTTCATCGGCCACCCAAAGAAGACGCCGTGCGATTTCGACAGAGTGAAGCAGACGAAGGACAATCGGGCTGTACACCCTGGCCGTCGGCATCATGTTGTGCCTCTGCATCTGCTCCAGCAGACTCCTCTTTGTCTGCCGGCCTCCTTCCGTCGTCTCGTTCTGCGAGTCCGTCTCAGATGTCAGAGAATGGAGCAGTGAACCTCTGGGGAGAAGCAGGGCGTTTCCATGCCCGTAGATGTGTCTTTGACGACGGGAGCGAAGGCCAACAGGCCTCTGGGCCCCTTTTTCTGCCTTCCAGTTCACCTCAGGAAAAAGCAAGAAACTCGATGCGTTATGTCCCCAAGAAGAGCCCACCCCCCGTAGATGTGGCGACGCCTTCATATGATCCCCATGCCTCTAGTTCTGTCGTTTCAAAAGACAGAGAGACAAGCACTGGTATCACAAGTGGGGAGGCAGGTTACAACAGTGTCACACACAAACATGAAGTTGGAGGAAGGAGACTGAGTGAGAGTGCCGGAACCCAACACATGCCATCACCAGCTTCTGTTGGTGGCATCAACATGAAACCTCCTGCATTATTGTTTTCTCGACGCCTAAGAGAGGCAAAAAGTGCCTCTGACGAGACCGGGAAGGCGCAGATCTTGGAGGAGCGAGAAACCGTGACTCCGACCCAGACGCTCCACGAATCGCGGGTCGCAGACGTCGTCTCTTCTGCTCTTGTCACTTCGTCTTCTGATTTCTCTTCTCCCTCGATGTTGACACCTGCTGCTACCCCGGACCGTGAACAATTGCCACTGGACGTTGATGCGAAAACTGGAAATTCGCCCTGTAATTTGAACAGGTTCCTGAAAGATGAACATTCATGTACCCGCTCACCTGTCTCGTGTGTTGGCTTTTGTGTCCCCGTCCCACACGTAGCCCGAGAAACGAGGGACATCGAAGACGGCCACACAGAAACGGGGGGGAAACCAGAGACAGTGCCAAAGGAGCGACTTGGTTCTGGTCACTCGGGGCGCGTGCCTCAAAGTGAAGATGGCCTTTCCGGTTGTGTTACACTGCCCGGAGATGGCAGGGCGAGGTCTGCGAGTGAGACGTGGACAACGGCATCGAGTCGGCGAGAGAGACGAACGTTAATGATAGGCTCCCCTCCATTTGCACCGGATGAAGAGGAAGAACCTGATGATGAACGAGATGTTCTGTTAGATCTGCTCCACTTTACCTCGAAGCGGCGGTTCCTAATGGACGAAGCAGAAGCGATTGCACAGGCTCGTCTGTCGCTCCGAAAGATGAAGAGGGAGTTACCGTTTCTGATGCGAAAAATTCTCGAAGAACGAAGAACAGAAAACGAAAGAGACGAAGCAAAATGCCGTTTTCTACGTGAGTCGTCTATGCGAATGAAGGGGACAGAAGATAAAGCAGACAGACGAACTACAGTGCTAAGGCCGCTGGACAAGGAAGGGAAACGAGATGTTCCCTCTGTGGGGGCAACGACACTTCAGAGCGCTAGTGGATCCTGCTCTCAGTCAGTGTCACCTGAGCACGAGAAGGCTGCGGAATATGAGGGAATAACAGAGATGAAGGGGAGCAAAGAACGTATAGTGCCGCCTATCTCTCCTTATCCACGCTGGCCTGATGCAGACGTCGACACTCCTTTGCAGCCGAAGCTGAAAGGGCAAGACGAGGGTGAAGGAAATACGGGTGTTCGGTGGTTTGACCGAGGCGACTGGTGGAGATCAGTCTCCGTTCCATGCGATTCGTTCTCCTCTGTCCCGGGCATCTGTTCTTCTCGTTCCTCGTTTTCTACTCGTTTGCCTCCTCCCTGCTCCTCTACTTATTCGTCCTTGCTCTCTCTTGGAGAGAGGGCAAGGATTCCAAAACAGAGGATTCGGATCGTTCAGGACGACCATGTGATTGATAAAACGCCGAACAGGGAGATTCAGCTGCGCCGAGCATTCTGCAGTCTACTTGTTGGATATGGCAAATGGGAGGCAGCGCACAGCTTGAGCGTGGATGAAGTTGAAGAAATCCTTTGCTTTGCCCTCCCTTCCCTTTCCAGACGAGAAATCGCCGAGTGCGTGCACCATTTTGAGATGACAAGCATGGCCGAATACCCCTAACTTTCTCAGCAGTATCGGCTGTTTGCACACAATCGAGGCATACGACAGACGCTCTTCATAGTTTGCAGTTCCCGACCGCATTTTGGACATTATATACCGTCTCGTCGTGGCCGTCTTTCAAGCGCAGGCGCAGGCGGTGGTATTTTGTCACTTCTTCTCTACCGGTTGGAGTGGCTAAAAATGATGCTGCAAGATGTGTCTGCTCTGGCGCGACAGTTTTGTGAATCACGATTATTTCAATATGACTCCGCTCACGCGTTTTCAGGATTCACGTTCTCATGATTCTGTGTTCGTCTTACGGCAGTTTCGTGCCATGTTGCGTGTCGTGTATCATACGCATTTGCTAGAGTGCAGTCATCCACTTCCTTGATGTACACGCGTTGATAGGCATGACATATCTGGATATCCTCATTCTTGCATCTCTCCAAGCGACTGTCGCATATGGGGAAGGTAGCATTTGCAGTGTCAGTCCATTATTTGATAGACTTTGAGATGTAAATGCATGTGTACGCGTTTTCTGCAGGTCTGTGTTGGAATTGTACGATTTACTGAGTTCCGAGATTTTTCATCCGTTCCTTGTTTCTTTGAACGCAGACAACCACAACGTGTGTTTGTCGTTCGCGTTCGAAATGCCTTGACGTGCAGTAGACGTTGCTACCTGCCCTGTGTCCCCCTTTCTGTTGCTGCTGCTGCCAATATTCAGCTTCCTAAGCACAAATCTTCCAAACCCGCCACCTCGTACGGTGACGCCTGCGGACCTGCAGTTGGCTTCCCTTCTGCCTTCGCTCTTCGCTGTGAGTGTTTGAGACTGCATTCAACAAGCCAAGGGCGTATTGCCTTAGTTTAGTACCATCATTGGTATGCGTCCGAAAACGATTATCGAGAAATTCGCGTAGACACGCGCATAGGTGCGGAATAACTCACGTACATATACATAGGTGAGGAGAGAGGATCGAACGCACAGTTGACTTCGTAAGGCGAGAGCAACCAATGATCTCGTGCTGTCTGGGTCTAGAGAGTTGGCCGCCCTTTTGGATAAGGAAAGGCACCTGACTTTCGACGCTAGACGAAACTCTTGCAATAGCCCCACCTCAACGTTGTGCTTTTACCTTTGATTTGTCGAATATGTAGCCTAGAGGTTTTGCTTCGACTCGGTCCGTTTTCTTTTTTACCTGTTTATTCTTTGGATATTCGAAGCGATGGGATGAGTCGGACCCGTAAATGGTGGCTTCCTCTGTCTCTCTTTGGCAGGCGCCGGGGACGCTTCGTGGAAGAACGTTTGTAGCTCCGTGTGTTTTTCCTGTGCAGATGAAAGATGGAGAATTCAGAGCAGCAAGGGAAGAAAACGAGGCAGAAACCGTACTTGTGGAGGAGCGCGTAGGTCATATTTTTTATGGTCATCGTATGTCTACTTCCTTCTCGTGTTCTGGTATCCTTTCACGTTGTCCTGTCATCGCGCGCGCGTAGGCGGCAAGAGTCTGCTTCTCCTTGCGAACTCAGTTGCCTGCCACGGCCTTCCGTTTGATTCCTTCGTTGCTTGACCCCATCTATTGTTTCTTATTCTCCTCCTCAAATTTCTCGCACATCGTCGTCGCTATCTTGTCACTTCCATGTGTGGCGTCAAGGGGGGCGGGCGGGGCCGGTTTGTTTTTGTTCATACGTAGCCTTGCGTCTTGGCGAATCATCATCGCTTGCGCGGGGCATCTTCCGTGTTCGTGTGATCTCGTCTCGTCTCCCAGGACATGCCCTTCCGAGTAGCGCTCGGCCTCCCTGTGTTCCCGCCACTTTTCCAGTTGGCATCGTCCGCTCGTCTCTAGCTGGCGTCTCTCCCGTTGGCATGTTCACAAGAGTGCAAAAGGCCAGTTACGTCTTTGTAGAGGACTCCTTTAAGGGAATGTTTTGTTGAAGACTTTTCTGCTTTGCTTGCGCCAGCTGCGGTCGACCTGTGCCATCTTCCGGCAGCGGTTCATCAAGATGCTCTCTTGGCGCCTAAATTACCAGAACATACTTAGCCTTCATGTAAACTTCACCGATTTTTGTGACCTGTGCAGATCCAGGTAAGGCTGACGGCTTTGTGTTTCATCAACTTCGTGTGTACCATCTCCGGAAGTATCTCCATGTTGAAGAAGAGATTACGAGAAATAGGTTCTCGACCATGGTCTTCCCATTCGTCGTCTACGGTATTTATTGTGTAGCCTCCATTGTCAAGTCTCTCTGTCGTGACCGTTTTCCAGTCTGGTTCGATTTCCAAGTCTCTCTTTCCGTTCTGTTGGCTTTCTGCTCTCTTAGTCGGTATCCGTCACTGTTTATTCTCTTGCCTTGGTGCTTCGTTCTAGTTTTGACCTGGCCGTTTTTTTCCAACTTTCCTGCTTTTGTGCTTTCACAGAAGCCCGGTCTTCACGGCTGCATGCTTTCACCTCATGCGGCAGGAGAGTTCGAAGCTGGCTTGGCCAGTTGTAGAGGCCCTCTCTACGTATGAAGTACGGCATGCTTCGAAAAACGCACTTGCTAGGAAGTAATACGAGGACAAAGTCATCAGACGGTTCCCTCTTTCACCGAGTGTAACTGTTGAGCAGTTGCGGAATGCTGTTTCCTCCTGCAGTTCTTCATAATTAATGTTACAGGGTGACGAGCGGCTCGTAGAAGATGTGCACATACTTTTCATGGTGTCGGTGAGACGACAGTTGTTTTGAAGGACACGGTATGCATATTTGTGTATGTACGCGTTGTGTATATCGGCGTTCATGCGGCGAACCGTTTGGCTATTGCATTGCGACGCAGCTTTGTGTCTGTTCGAATTATGTGTCCTCCTCAGGTCCTGTACGCAGCATGGTACGTTGCGCAGCGCGTGCTGCATGCAGACGGGGTATGCCCTCAAAGGCTGCTCTGTCATCCACATTACCGTCGTCCGTCTGCGAAAGAGGGTATTCTTGCCTGTCATCTCCGCCGTTTCGGTTTTCGCTCCCTCACAGTTTGTTGCTGGAATTCGCGGGCGAAAACGCGGGAGGAAACCGCAGGTCAACCTGAGAGCGACCTTCCTATATCGTACAAGTTGTTTAAGCGCAGCAAACCGGACACACCGGATACCCCATTGACACGGTGGCGCTTCAATCGCGCTCTACCCAAGGTATTTGGACAGCCGGAGAAAGCGGAAGACAGAGAAACGCGAGTGGCGAAGTCTTGCACCCTTCTACAGATTAACGGAGTAAGAGGGTCCGATTCACGGTACGCATCAATTGAAAGCGTTATCGGGCGAGGCGGCGTGTGGCGGGCTGCGCATGGAGCGAAGGGAGCGTCGGGGAGAAAGGAAGCTGACGGAAGTATTGGAGCAGGCTTCGTTTCGTCTCAGACATGCTCAAAGAATCGCGCACATCAACCGAAGACTATTTCCGAGTGTGGCAGTGATCCTGGCTGTAGTGCCGAACTGTTTTCGTCTGCTGAAGTGCGAGAGCACCAGGAACAGGAAATACTGCCAGGAGGACGGCAAAAGGAATCGATCGGACGAGATGGCCGATATGAAGACGAAGGAGTATATGGAATTGAGTGGGCGGAAAGTGTTGGTGACATGAGGCTGAGTTCGCGAAGACGAAAAGACATCGTTGGGAAAATGGAAATTGATGGTGTAGACGGATGCAGCTGCTGTGCACTTGAGCTTCTTGCGCAGTTAGATGTCGATGAATTACTGGCACTGCTAGATCAGAAACGTTTGAAGGTCTTGGCGGATGCTGGGTTGGCTGACGAAGATGAGGTAGAGGGCGGCGAGGCTCAGGACGGAGTGAATTGCGGAGGCGACGATCGGCGGACAGAGTCAATTGCTCGAAGTAGAGAATACAACACAGACTTAGTTCGGCTGGTGGCCGAGTGTGTGGAACACTTGAGGCAAAGCGGGAACTTCTGCTTGTACCCGCATTCCTCGCATAAGAACTTCCTTTGACGCGAGGAAGAATTCGCGCGAAGTATCTGTTTATTTAAAAAGGAAACATCGATTTCTGAACAGGAACTACGGCTGACGTCGCCGACAAGCACGCGTTTGCTTAATTTGTTTTATCAGAACCCAAGGAACGCGCCAAAGAGTACATAGCAGACTTGCGGGCCATTTCACGGTTTCGTCATTTATTTGAGGATCTTTGGGACCCTCACTTCGTGTTCCCGTTTTTCTGTGCTTTAAATGTGAAGGAGGATCGATCACGGACACTTGGTTGTTCGAAGCTCACTGTATCTTCATCCAAAAACTCGATTGCCCCTCACACATAAAGAGTGTCACAATAAAAACCGTAGTGGATCAGGCGTCTGCGCGTACTGTGTTCCCTGGTACGTAGTATGATATCTAGTTTTCTTATGTCAATTTCGCACTGGAGTAGCACGGATGTGCGTACTTTCCCACTGTATCGTCAACCGTCGCTCCCTTCGCTCTCTCGTATATGGTGGGATGGTGGAACGGGCTGTTTTGGTCGGGTCAGCGGCGTCTTGTTTAGCCCCTGTTCAGTCGGTGTTGTACAGCGTTACAACCTGCACTGGCGTTTGAATAAGGACGTGGGGTCCAGAAAGGATAGGACATAGAAATACTTTTTCCCATGATAAATTTGAAAGGAATCCTCCCAGGTACTGGCTCAGATAATAATGACAGCATTACAGGAAGCACGCATTCTCCTGACCTCGACAAGACTCCGCTGGTACACTTGATTTCTGTCTTCTGGATCTCCTTACAGAGTTGTCTGCAGTCTTCCATTCTGATGCTTCTTTGTGTAACTGTTGTTTACCATCGACTACGTAACTCTTCTGCGCGTTGGAGTGCAACAATTTGAGCACGTGTTTTCAAGCTTTTTTTGACGCGCAGATTTTCGAAATTATTATGATGCGTGACTCTGTTTACAGCACCCAGATGAGTGTTCGCTTCCTTTAAATGTGAAGCGTCATTGGCGTACCAATTTAGAACGCTAATTTTGTTTGGAACCGACTCTCCAATTTTTGAGGGTATTCGCTGTGCAGTACGGTAGGTCCTGGAGAAGAAGTCGTACGGAAAGGAATAGATGACCGGTGCGGCACGAACTGTAAATCACTGTATACATCATTCCGAGCAAAGTTTACGTATTTCACCTGGCACACCTGCCCAGAGTATAACATTCAAGTGCCGACTCCTTGAGTATAGACAAGGCAGAATGCAGTCGGAATGAATTCAGACATATAATTCCAGACTGGACGCACGAGGAGACACTAGCCTACAAGAACAGCATGTCAACCATAGGCGTTGATTAGAAGAATTTTGATGAACGAAGATAATAACAGGATTTTTACTTAGCAGTCTCGACGTGTCGAGCACTTCTCTATAATACAGCGTTGTGGTGAATACGTTGAAGACTAGCCATCAACTAACTAGCCACAATATGACTGCCTTCCAAAATGCCCCTGAGATCGAGCCTGCTCGCTTGTAGGAGACAGTGGCCTGTCTTGCTTATGTCTTCGGCAAACGCGAGTGACCTTCAGTTTCCTTTGAAAACGATTTTGTTCATGGCTATCCGCGCTAGTCTTGTGGGTTTTTCAAGGTGAAACCGCCTTTCTCTCAAAGCCCTGAAACCTGTATGTAACAAAACGGCTACATCTGTTTTGGTCTGCTTGCGCATAACAAGCAGAGCACCAATTTCTTTGTGATGGAATCTGTCGCAAAAATGATTCTCCCGAAGCAGCTTCTTTGTGTAGCAATAGCTACCATGATGCTTTCTCTTTCCCTCTCCGTCGGGAGAAGAGGGCCCTACGGGGTGGAGGCAGTTCGATCTTTTCGGACGGCAGAGCAGGATTACACAGACTACGACACGAACGACACATTGGGCAACGCTGAGGAAACAATTCTCAGTAGTGGCCGGAAATACGACTCTGCTGAATCTGCGAAGAAAGATGCGCACGAAAACATGTCTTCATTTGTCGAGCAAGCAGGAGGTGGAAGTGAGTAGAGGGGCACTGCATATGAGGAATCGTCTATTAAAAGCCGTCGCATTCTAACATACGATTTGATAGTCGAATATATACTCTGTGAGTTCACGAACAGGTTGCTGCGTTGCACTGTAATGTTTTCTTCAGAGCATGCGGCGAAGGACAGTGACAGTTTAATCACTGCGGCTGCAAGTACGTAAGCCCCCCTTGGTAAAGTGGAGTATTCACGTTGGAGATCCGCTGTTCCTTGACTCTTGCCTATATAACTGCATAAACCTTCAATCCCGATTTGGAGTAATATTGGTTTACTCTCAGGAATAGCTCAGCTAAACCCTGAGGAGACCTTGGGAAGGTGGCACGCGGAGCAAGGTCAGTCCCAAATTCGTACACCGTTTAGTTGCAAACAGCAGATCGGGTATATTCGTTTACCCGGTGGCCTGCACGACGTGTTCGACGTTCTTTTGACTGCGTTCCATATCCATGTTCTCAGCGCGGGGGACACAAGTTGAAGATTTCCTTGATAATCTTCTTGGGACAAAAAGTACGTCAGTGTTTTCCCCACCGCTGAAGTTTTGTGCTGAACATGGTGTGTGCTCCGCAAGTTTCAGAGATAATTTTTTTCGACTGTCACTCTGATTAATGTTAATGCAGACGTAAAAGTTTCTGAAGAAGAGCAGGAAAGGATCAAACCCTTTGCTGGTGAGAGAACGTCTAGCTAATCAAAGCATTGTTTCGCACAGATTTCTACTCCAGGCTTTCCAAAACAACCCTCTCTTGAATGTTTCTATTCCTCGCTGCATCTTGGTTTCTCTGTTCAGAGCAGGAGCATCTGGACCTCGAGCAGACACTTGCTTTGTGGAAAAAATTCAAAAGTACGTGTCACCAGATACAGAATATCACAAATGAATATGCGCGTCGTACGCTAACTCATGTGCGAGACTGCTACCATGTCCTCCACCCTGTCATGTGCTTGTGGATTCTCTTCAGAAGACAACCATTCCGTGGAAAGCTTCATTGGGCACGTCAAGAGTCGTAAGCGAGGGACTTCTTCAAGCAAGAAACAGCCTTCTCAGCCGCTACCGCCCTTCCGTTTGTACAGAACCGTGAACCGTGTGATTCTGGTTTTTGGTACCCTCTTTGTCATTAACTTTCAACTTATATGTTGTGTGTGTTGTGTAGCGCATTTGCGTCCAGACAAAAAACATGCGGGTAAGGTGGTAGTTCCTGAGGATGGTGGCTGAGCACTGAAAAATGTCAGTGCGTGTAGCGGAGCTTCTGGTCGTGAGCACGGGTCACTCGCCACGCACAGTGCTACATCTTCAAATATGTTCGACAGTTTTAACAGCAAAGAACTGCTATGAGTTTTGTACCCTCAGCTGGAGGAGCGCACAAGAAAATCTCAGATGGGAAGGAGTCAAGCACGGAGAGCAAAAGCTGGGGAGAAGGTATGCACGCGAGGTGAAAAGGAAAATTCGTATGCTCGGATTGTCTTTTAGAATGGAATCAGCCGCATGGTTCTTGCATGGGCCACAGATGCTATGCGCCAGAGAGAAAGGGGCTTGCTACAGGAAACATCAGAATATTAGTATGCGCGCTTCTGTATGAGTTCAAGTGCACTTCTGCGTTTGGGCCAGGTGATAATCGAATAGATAGGAAGCAGCGAATAAAAGGGTAGATGTAATTGTCTAGCGTTATGCATATGCAGTGGGAGCAATGGTATTTGAAAAAATTGTGGCTAGTCTTTATGTCCAATACAGCAATTGGTGACGCTGTAGACTACGCTGGAGACAAGGTTGCTGAAGGATGGAATGCACTGGCTGCAAGATTTACGAGTCCAGAAAGCCACCAGGCGGCTTCAGAGGCAGCATCACAAGCAGCCGCAGAAAGGGGCGACGTGGACGCTGTTTCTGAGACAGCGCATCTGAATACGACAAAACCAGGAAAACAGGCGAAGGCTGACGGAACCATGAAGCTTTCGTGCAACTGCACTACTGTGCAGGCTAAGCCTCATCACTAAAACGGCGTGCTGGGTCGTTGTCCCTTTTCACGTGGCTCACCACGAAGGTAGAGCAGCCTGCTCAGGAGTTTCGAAGAAAGCTTATATCCAAGCAAGCCGTTGCAGCGTGAGGTGATTTTGGTAATTGGAACCGCTATGAGTGAAACTGAGGTAATCGTATTTTGATCTTGCCATAAGTCAGACCAACTTTTTTCCCTCTTGACTGTGAAATACAACGGCAGCAGGTGGACAGGGGCACCGGCCTGTGCGAGACGGTGTCGCCATCGGTATACTATTAATCGATTAAGTTGTAGGGCGGTAACCGCACCTTTCGTTGTACTGCCGTTGCTGAGAAAGAGCTCATCCCAGCTTACTGCGGATTTCGGTATAAGCAAGTCTAATGTTGGAAGCGGACAGTGGCACTCAATCGTTGTCTCCAGATAGTTCACGTGTCAGGGATCAAGTTGAACAACGGTACTGCGTGCCGCATCTCTGTAGGCTGACCATCTCATGCAAGACGTTTTACAACGTCACTTACTTCCCGACTATTTCCTGTCCGTGTCCGTAACTTAGTTGCTGCCTCACGTGAATTGTTTTGACTCGGGTGTAGACCGAATAAAAGGGTGTCGTGATTGCTGGTTGTTTGGTATTCGGGTTAGTAAAGTGGCCGCGAGAAGTAAGACGTCCATGTACGAGTACGCTTGAGCTCAGTTTTGACTTTCTTCAAAACACACGCAATAGGCTCGAAAAGACCCTCGCTTCTTTAAACGACTTGACCCATTTGGCAGAGGTCAGATCACCCGCCGCTCTGCCGTCACACGGGAATCCAATTTCATCATATCCCGTTCCATGATACAGCCTATGCGAACGGGATGCAAATACTTTCGGTCTTAAACGCCGACAGCAAATAACGCTGCGTTTTTCAGTTCCGCCGAAGCCCAAAATCGCGGGTATGCGCGAAGTTGCGTGTGCAATTTTACCCACACGGGCCACGAAGTTCGGGGTCTCTTGTGCGTAAGAAAAGATGCACAGGCCCGATTCCATTCCACTGCCACTGGACTAGGAACGCAGATATGGTGGTCATCTCCTGTCACATGAAAGTGTTCCTCTCAGTGAATTATTTTGAATTTTTGGGGTGTACCTGCAGGACAGTGCCGTCTAAAAGAATACTTTCGCTGAGCGTGCGCGTGCGCATCTCTGTAGATCGTACAGGCGTTCCAGAAAAGCCCCCGAATTCGTTGAACTGCCCGCAGTTGGAATGGATGCTTCTCGTTTGAACATCTGAGTCTCGGTATATCGGACTACGCAGGCGTGTCTCATGAAATCTTTGGTCTCACCCTTGATACAGAATATCATGCATTTCGAGCGGTGGCCGATAGGTTTCCCCAGTAGATTTTATTTTCCGCTTTTAAACGAATAGAAGCTACAGGATTGTGATAAGTGATTTAACTTGTTCAAAACGCGGAAGGCGAAAGGCAATGAAGAAGGCAGAGTCGGCACACATCTACGATATACATTATACATATTTACATGCACATATACACAGATCTTTCACTTTTGTATGACCTGAACCTGTCTGGGGATGCGGGGAAGACGTATGTTCGTATGCATGTGCAGACTCCTGTTTGGTGGATCTCAATCTACTAGCCAATAGTAGATCCCATTTTCTTGTCTCTGTACCTCATCCGTTCTTGGAATACCTGTGTAGAGCTGATCGAAAGGCGTTGGCATACCAGCGAACAAGACAGATGGGCAGTTCCTACGATGGAGACAGCAGAATTGCAGCACAAGCTGAGCCGAAAAGTGGCCCAACTAACGAAAGTTATTTTTCATCTCAATGTGAAACATGAAGAACATGATGCATACATCAAGGCCATCTCCGAGGCCTACGAGAGGGAGGTGGAGTGCATTGTGTCTGACGTGAATCAAAAGCTTCATTCGTGCGTTGAAGCCTTCGAGGAGCATCGAAAAAACCAGATCTCTGAAAAGGTGTCAGTATTATACACTCCGAGAAAGGCTGTATATGTTTCTTTAAAAGGCAGTCGCGCAGGCAGAGCAAGACTACTCCGTCGCTGTTCAGGTTCTCTAGTCCACACCCGATTGTCCAGGAAGTGTCTAGGTGGATCCACTGTTGTAGCACCTGCTCGCAGTTCGTGGATTCGTACATCTGCGGTGTAGCTGCCGAAGGCCGCGACATTTCCTGCCAGAAGAGCCGAGTGTACGCCGCGATTGATGATGCCAACACCAACGAACGCCTTGCTAGAGCTCATAAATTCAGAAAGAAGCGTAAAATGACCACTAGCGACAAATAACCCACGGTTGATAGATGGGTCATTAGTCCACTACAGCAGCGCATAAATGAGAAGCTACGTGACTTGAGGCAATAATCATCGGTCACCAGGCATTACATTGCTCGAGGCTGCACGAGAGCCTATCTGCTGTCGACGCGAAGCTGCTAAAAGCCCATATAACATGAGCGTTCATAAATACGAACACTGCGCAGTTCAATTGCTAACGTCGGAAACATGGCGTTACTTTCTTTTTCATTACATGTTCCTGTTATTCAGTTTGAAAGCATGTCTTTTTTATGGCGAGTGTTTTCGTTAGGAACTTGAAGAAGTACTCGAGCAGCTACAAGGCGCAAAGGAAAACATGGTTGCTGATGCCCAAAATTATCATCGGCAGTGCCTAGAGGATGTCACGAAATGCAAAGAGGAATACACCGCTCGAGCACGCCTGTTCTCAGGTAAATAGTACAGAGCGACACGCTCCTCTTTCGTGAAGACGTTTCGTAGGGCGCCGAAAAACCGCCGAAGAGTCATTTTCCAGGACACGAGACAGCGTATCCCTCAACTCTCAGAAAACATGGAAAGACCAAAGTACCCTAAACAAAGAACTGCGGCACCACTTTGTAGTACATCACAGTGAATGTGGAATACTGCCTGTCTGACAAGAGGTGCTGGAGGTAAAGCCTGAAACATTTAGTTTTTACCCCTCTCACCCTTGTGTCAAGCTCTAGTGAACCTCCCACCATTAACGTGGTCTTCAGTTGTGTTCAAGCGTCACCGTCACAGTTTTTGCATACCGCTTTGAAACGAAAGGAACAGAGAACTAGAAGTTGGAGAAGTCGTGCTCTGACGCGTATGTCTTCCAGAGGAAGTATGCGAGGCGACGGAAGAAGCGAGACGTTGGACGTCGCAGCTAAAGCAAGCCTTGGGAACTCTAAACGAAAACAAAGAGAAGTTTTTGGATCTTCACCAGAACAGGGAATATGAGAAGAATCTACAAGAGGAAGTCCGACGGCAACAAGAGGTCAGTCTAATTTCCGGAGCTGGGCTGTCAGTGTGTACCATCAGTGGCATTGGTTGTAAAACATAAACGCGTTGGGAGGCAACCGCACACTTGCCATCTGCAAGCATGTGACGCCTGTCATGCATCAACGACTGGCGAACGCTGGCCCTGACTCGTCTGTGCTTGAACTTGCGCAGCATATCGACCGGTTACGAGAAGAGAAATGTCAGGTCGAAACAGACTTCAATGCAACAAAGAGTCTCCTCGACCACACACAAATCGAATCTGAGAGAAGATGCAGAGCTCTCGAGGTCGCCCAGGCAAAACTCACTGCGCTGGAAAATGCCCTTCAACTTTCGAATAAACACAACGACGATCTGAAGCAGGCAGCAAAAGAAACGAGTGAAAAATATGAACAAATGTGAGTCAGCCCGAGGATGTGATGCGCATCAGTGGGAAATGTGACGCCTCGTGGTATTGGAGGACGTTTATCTGTATTTTAAGTAGAAATCTGCAAATGTCTGGTGTATGGGTTTCCATAGGTCGTAATTTCTTTGTCAGGAAGTCGTACGCAACAAAAGCTGAATCAAATCCCCCCCCCTTTCAAATATATTCGCGCAGTTACGGACGTTTCGAGATAGTGTTTATCGTCGTAGCCATACCCCGGTTTTACAGCAGGAATCCAATCCAGAAAGTGGACATAAGCTAGAAGAGAACTGGGTTACGTCAAATGAGATGGTTGCTTCCCTCTTGTCAAACAGAGAATACGTCCCAAAGGTGAAATTCACGGACCAGGGTTCCTTATCCGTGTCTCCGGTAGCCTCTCGCCACGCTTCCCCAAAGCATTCTGTGATATAGTTTCTGAATTACGGTCTTTTCTGGGAGTTGATATGCTGCACGAGAGTTTCTATATTATACGTACGTGCCCCTGGAATACATATATTCTGTTGTCTGGGCGAAAGATTAACGCTCCTGTTTACAACAGACAAAAACAACACGTCTTATTTTCTCTGCTCGGATGACATGCACTCGCTTTCAGGATTAACGAGCTGCAACTCAGTGCCAAATCCTTAACCGAAGCTCTTGGGCTGAAAAACCAGGAAATCGAAGAGCTGAAGCAAACTTTGCAAGCAACCGAAGTAAGGCTCTTATGTATACACACAGCACGCGCCCTTGTCGGTTTCTGAATAGAGTGCGTGTCTCAAGAAAACCCTGAGAGACAAGCCGTTTACATCCGCTCCTTTGTATGTGCATCCTCATTATGATGTATGTGGACGCAGATCTGTGCAGATATCTAGACAAGTAATCTGCGTTAGCACCTCTTTATGAATTTACTTATGTGTGGCTACGCGTGTACTTCGATCCCTAATATTTCGGATCTAGATTTAGATTCGCCTGACAGCTCGCAATCTCCACAGGCAGGTCCCTTTTCCCACCTGAGCTGGTCAAGAAAAACGATTGCGAGTGTGTGTGTCCGTTTCCGATAATTTCTCAATTAGCGCTCCAGCCACGCGGTCGCCGACGAAAAGAGCAAAGTGGAAATGGCGCTGAAGGAGAGCGAGGAAAAGATCACAATGCTCGGGGACAGAATCGCGGAACGGGACAAAGAGATTCACCTCCGTGGGACGGAACTAATCTCTGAAATGCAAAAACGGATAGTGATTTACGAACAAGAAATTGAGCAACTGAAGGCGAAGTTGGTTCAGTCTGAAGCAGCCGAGAAGAAAGCTCTACAGGAAAACAAAAGTGGCATCGGTCAGATTCTGTTCCCTTTGTCTCTTCTGCAAAAACGAGGAAGGGAAATAGATTGAGACCTACGACCGATTTTTTATCCCAATGCTTAATGCTAAGTT
Source organism: Toxoplasma gondii ME49 (assembly GCF_000006565.2). NCBI lineage: Eukaryota > Apicomplexa > Conoidasida > Eucoccidiorida > Sarcocystidae > Toxoplasma > Toxoplasma gondii. Next base: position 2,148,674 of record NC_031474.1, on the reverse strand, counting down.
TTCAGACGTATATGCAGTATGTATCCATGCATAAGTATTCCTTTATCCTTCTACAGACGTAGGTGTAATTATACAGATATGCGCATTACATTCTGTCACTACAGAGGTAGAGTGACAAGTCTTACCCTTAAGCAAACATAAGTGTCCAAATATCACCTTAATTGGAAAGACAGAGCAAGATGGACTTTCTATCTTCTGGAAACAGAGCGAAACAGGTGCATCTCTAGGTGTTGTGAGAATTTCGCGAGGGGAGCCATTTTTGAAGACTTGGTTCGACACGTTTGCGTTCTAGGAGACCGTTTCTCCATCTTGTGATAAAGGGATGTCAAGACCCAACACTGACACAAGAGTCTTTGTGTCCTGCCCCTTAGAGGAGCTGCTTTCTCTCAAGCGTCAGCGTGACCAATTGGAGAAAGAGACAGTACCCCGGCTGACAGAGGAAATGGACCGGTTAAAGATGGATCTCGAACAAATGGACAAATTGAAGGAGTTGTACGCGGATGTTGAGCTGAAGGTGGGCACTGAAACTCCTCTGCAGTGTAAACCCAGTCACTGTCAGCATGTGACCAGATTGATTGGAGACGGGATGTCTTTGCTTCCGAACTTGCGATCCAAAGGAACTTCGTGCTCGAGCTGATACAGGAGTGCGCGGCATATTTCGATTTGAACAGCCAGGTGTGCATTGAATCCGACAAGGATATCGAGCTCCAGGTGTTTCTGGGAAAGGCTCCTTGCAGTCTGCGTTATTCGCCTTTGGAATCAGAGTACACTGTCCTCATTCATAAAATGTGCTAGAACTATCGGTGGCAAGAGGTCTGCCCCTTTTCGTCATTCAGAGAGTGCGAAAAGAAGAAGAACTGCAGAAGGTTGAGGAGCGCTGCAGAGTGCTGCAACACGAGATGGATGAAACGGTCAGTTCATCAGGACGTGACTGCCACTTGTAGAATAAAATTCGTATTTGTAAAAAGGCGTAGATACGAACTTGCGTGCCTCATGAAGACACAGAGAATTCTACAAGTACCTGACACGTATACACATTTATTGTCGGAAGGGAGCTGTTGAAGAGAAGGGACCACTTTGTTTTTACGAGGTAAAGTGTTCCTTTGTATAAATGGAATCATACGCCGTGTTAGGAAACGCCAGGGGTGCGCAAGTATATCAGTGTTGAGCACCACAGAAATCCTCGGAGATTCAGACTTGAAGTAGCAGTGTCGCATGTAGTCGTTGCACATACAGAGGCATGAACGCATGAGATCGGGAGGGTTGAAATGCCAGAATACCGCCTGCACACGACACCAGTCCCGCAAGGACGGGGGAGGAGATAGCAAGGGAGAGCGCTTTCGTGTATAATTGCTCTTTTGGAGGCGGTAGTAATCGTTTGCGCCGGTGCATGTTTTCTGCGTATACAATAGGCCAGGGCGTACCATTTGGAAAAGGCAGAGCTGAAGGATACTCAGAACAAGGCCCTTGAGTCGGTAAGTCGCAATGATCAGAAGCTGTTGTCCTCTCTAATCAGGACACCTGCTCGTGGTCCAAAGTCGAATCGTGCGAGCTTTTAGTAGTCCACGGGAACGCGATGTGATAGAAACAGCAGTGGTCTACGCTAAACCCGAGTATCTGGCAGTGGCAAGTGCCCGTTGTGGCCTGGAGAGCTCCGCCATGTTTCAATATCTCTCTCTTACCCATGCAGTTTATGTTGCAACGCTCGCAACACAAGGAGGAAATTCGCCAAATGGAAGAACAGATATCCACTCTTCAAAGGTAAAGTGGGTTTCAGATAGTGAAGGACGGCGAGTGCGACATTATCTCTCGTCTAGAAAAGGCTGCGCCAGGAGAATCGTCGGCAGGCTAGTCTATGCAGCATAACCTAACTGACGTGCATTGAGCCAAGGTCAATCGAGCTCACTCCGCCAGCGCTCAGTGTGACAGGCTTTCGACTGGCTTCCCGGGACGCTTGATGATTAAAACAGTACGCAAACCTTCATCAGAAATGGATTCGGTTTCTAAAAGTGGAACGGTTACTTCGGGCCGGTGTACCTCTCACGCTCCCGTGGATCTCAGGAGGGTTGAGGACCAGGAGACAAGGCTCGCAGACACGTCAAAAGACGAGGCTCTCGCACAGATGCAGAGCACCCTATCTCAGCTTCAAGGCGATATGGAGAAAACCTGCCAGGCGAAAGATGAACTGAGTTTCCAGTTGAGCTTGAAACAAACAGAAATGAAAAATATTCTACATGTACGCAAATACCCCGGGACGTCGCTAGAAGAATTTATCGTAGTGGGTTCTATATATTTCCTCATACGTTCGATCTGTTGAACAGGGTGCATATGCCTATGAACTGTTTTCTGTCAGTATGTCTGCACAAGTCAATTTATGTGCTGGTAAAAATATAAAACGCGGGTCAAGAGGTGATGCTTCAGACTATTTTATTGGGAGCCTTCATATTCCACCTTCTGCAGGATCATGAAGAAGAGGTGCAAAACCTTCGCGTAACCATCCTGGAACTGAAAGAACAAAGGAAACAGATCGAGATCATCCTGCAGGAATGTCAGAAAGCGAGCAAACGGGAGGCAGCCGAAGCCTGGGAGAGAGAGCAGAATTTGCGGAAGGAGGCTGCAAACATGAAGAGCCGGATGGAAGAGATCGATGAGCGTGCAACTACTCTCGTTGTCAAAGTTCGAGACCTGAAAGAGGAAAAGGAAAAACTTGTGAGCCGACGAACAGCCTTAGAGCATTCACGTGATTCGTTTTCATCTCAGTATTTGGTTGTGTGTATCCAGGCACTTTGTTTGACGGTAAGCATGGTATAGGAAATACAACTGCAAGCCACATCCACAAACAGCACTTGTGAGCTTGGTCCTGCATCCTACCGGCTGTGTGCTCCTCTACATCTCCTGTCGGGCTAGGAGCAGGTTCGCGCACGCGACATTTCAGGAGTTATCCGCATGTTTTTCTTTGCTTCTTCGCTCGACGGCGTAAATAGAAGTTTCTCTTGTCATTACGAAATACGGAAAACCGGAACAAATGTCCTTTGTTTCCTGCCATACTCTTCTCGCCCTTGTCAGGAAAAAGAAAGTGAAGCGAAATTGGAAAAAGTGAGGGAATCTCATTTTTACGAGAAGCAGCAGTGGAGGAGAGACCTCGAAAATCTACGAGAAGGAAATGCTGAAGAGTTGCTGAGGGCACAGAAGACACTAGAAATCGCGGAGAAGAAACATGTTGAAAACATCGAAAAATTGAAGAGAGATCATCGGTCAGAGTTGGACGAGGTGAAACTGGCGCTGCACAAGCAAACTCAGCAGCAGTTGTCTGAACTCAAACAGAAGTGCGATGCCCAGGTATGATTGAAGAGACAAACGCTACAACAGAAGACAGCGTTTCTGTCGCAAGTTAAAGAAACGATAGAATCAGTTTTGGTGAGTAAGTGTCCCGTTCCAAAATAGACGAGCGTTGGTTTGCTTTTTCATGCATAGGGAGGCCATGATCCTGGCGGGGCTTACAACACTTGGAGCCTGCTTTCTGGTTGTGTCGAAATTTCTAACCTCTCCTGCAAGGTGTTCTTTGTTTCTCAGAACACGAGAAACTGAACTCAAAAGCTTTAACGCACTCACTAGTCTTCCATTGCTTGACTGGTTGAAAACTCGCACAGGCTTTCAGCGCTCTGGTTCAAGTCTCACATGTGAGCGTGCATTTCCAAGCAACTGACAAAACGTGCTTCTAGGGATCCGAGATCTTTGCAGCGTCCACACATTGCACAACCGTGTTTCCATTACGCTTAGGGAATTCACGTGAGGAAGTATCCCTGAACTCGAACGTTGTATCAGACCAACAGACGTACGTAAAAGCGGTGTGTGCATGCAGGTGTCCTCCCTGTTCGAAACCCTTTGTGCGTTTCCTTCGTACGTGGTGGGAATGAAGAGCCTCGATGTCAAAACATCGGGCGTAACCATCGAGGTCAAGTGTCAGTCACAGCTAACCTTTTCTACATCTGCATGTTTTCTGGTGGTGCAGACAGAGTACCGCGCACAGGCTTTGAAAAAGCAGCTGGAAGCCGCGAGTGCTGCGCACGCAGAGGAGCGGGAAAGAATGAAGTCGGACATGAAACAGCAAATAATGGCGATAGAGGCTCAGATTCGAGAAAATGCCGAGCGATTTGAGTCAACAAAGAAAGAGCTCCTTGAGCAATGTGAACAAAGCAAAAAAGTACGACAACGGGGAAACGATTGCGGTCACCTGTTGTCACGCCTTCTCTACCTAAATACAACCATCACCCGGTGTCTGAACATATACGTCAATAGTGATACGTAGACTTGATCCATAATATGATACCCGAGTACACATGTAGGTATTTGGTTCGGATAATGGGTAAAGGCTTCCTACTGTACATATTGAATATCTACAAAAATGCCCCACAACGATGCCAACTGCAACAGTCACGCGGAACAGAGTCAACCTTTGATCATTTCTCGGATTCGTAACCGTTTTGACTAGGCAGTATATCCTGGCTGGAAGCCTCTCTGTTGGATTAGTTGACCGAGGAGCGGGCTTGATTTCGACTACCAGATTGCCCCCCCACTTTTTTCTTCCGCTCACCCATCTGCATCTTCACTTCGACATTCGTCGTCTGATCAGGAGTCGGAGGAGAGGAAAAGGACTGTCGAAAACCTTCAGAGCGAAGTGGTTTCTCTGGACGCAACGGTGAAAAATATCCGCACAGAGATGCGATCACGAGAAAACCGCTACAATGAGGAGGTCAAAAAGCTTAACGAGGACCACGCGGCAAAGATTGATGATATTGAAGGGACACATCGTCAAAAATGCGCTGCTATGGAGGTAAATTCCATGTGGGGTCAGCGATAATCATGGCCGCTGATTACCGTACACCAGACGTTTTGTAGCGTCCGCTGCAACAGATGCCTTCCGCTCCCAGGGATGGGACTCAACATCTGCATTGGAAGCACGCATACATATACATACATACCTACCTTGACAATCACATGTTTCCTTCTACACCTTACGAATACATACAAATACAGGTATCATGTTGCAAATGGATATGTGGAACCGTCGAGTTCCCAGGCCTGCGGCACACTGTAGTGTCACATCTGCTTTTATTTGAAACAACAGAGCAACCCCATCAGATGCGTACGTTCTGTGTTTTCATACCAGCCATTCGTCGATAGATATTTGCAATGTGGTATCTACAGGCTGCCTGCGATGTACCTTCATATACTATGCCTCTTTAGATAAACGATCTTGTATATTCTTACCTGTTTCTTGGCTGATGCTGGACTGGAAAACTCGTGTGAGAACTCTTACCAGAGTGATACCCATTCCTTCATCGGTTTTGTTGCCGACGGCTAGCGTCCTTTCCTTACCTTCCGTTTCAGGTTTCGGACAACGGCATATGCTTAGATTCTCAGTATGCTTGCCGGTGATACCAGAAATGTCTCACCTGAGATGCCCCTTCTTCTCTGTTAGGTTTTGTAGATCCATCTATGGATACAGAATGCCGGGAGCCGTCTGATAGGGTTATCATAATATATGTTCAAGTGCAATGAACCCTTCCTCTAGCGCAGCTGACGGGAGACTCATTGCGAGACACGGTAAAAGAGTGACCCCTAATGTGTTATGAATGTTGTTTCGTTTTCACCTGTGTTTAAAGGCACTCCATGAACAAACACTGGAAGCGAAAAAGTACGAAATGGAGTTCTTAGAACAAGAGCACATGAAGAGTCTCGAGAGAGCAAGAGAAGAGCTGAGCAACCTTCATTCGAAGCTTCAGGATCGCCCCTCAAGAGATGAAGATGTAAACCTTATTGCTCTTCTTAATGACCGGCTCCTCTACTGCGAGGTAGGAAATACAATGCAGATGAATACAGACACATCGCACTGGATGAAGTTTACACGCATGCGGAGGCGACTATTTACTGGTGTTCCTGTGCGTACATACATGTGCGAATTGCGAATCGACAGAAGGTAGACAGGTAGATGCATGCACGTTCATTTGCGCAAATCTGCATGTCTTTAGAGAAACAATTCGAAGGGGCGGCCCTGCGGAGCGAAACCTTTTGCCTGTGTTGGGGTCACCGTCGGGTTTCTTCAGAGCCAAATTGACTATCTTCAGCAGAAAATTCAAACGTACAAGCTGGAACTCCTCAACCGGTACAGTCAACGGGCACTGTGGGTTGTCACTCAGTCGGATTTGCCAGTTCGAAAAATCATTTGAGAATATGAACATGCGCAGTGGAAAAGAAAGACCAGGGCGAAGCTCGCTGTCTTGTTCCCCTCCTGTGTACATGAGAAACACCACGTCCACGTGTTTTGTGGACCCCCTCGTTTTCTCAAGAGCTCTTTCCATTCGAAGAGTCACGTCACGCCTTTGGTGTACGACTGCTATTGCAACTGTCTGAAAACAAAACTTAATCTCTTTGTTTTCATTTCATCTGTTGAGCACGTCTCGTCTCCCTCATGTCCCGGGTCATCGAACATACTTCTCGCCCGGGGACTCTGTTGTTCTATCTTTGCGTGTAGAGAAACCAACTATAACAGGTTGTTTAATGCAAATCCTGTCACGGGCGTCGTCGACCCCGTAGCCTTAGAAACACCATCCACAAAGCGAAGTGACAGCAGTATCCAGCTATCGACACTGTGGAGAGGTCCGGTCTCTAAGCATAGGGGTCTCTCTGTGGAGATATCCAAGAAAGTGAGTCCATCAAAATTTGGAAGCCTCACGAACTTTCTCAAAGACAAAATTTCTCAGAAAAAGTTGGCTGGGTCTGACAAACTTGAACAAAAGGCGGAATCCACGCTTGGACTGGGAATTAGTCGGGGTGACAGTGCCCAAGATTAATCTACTTCCCCAACTTTAAACGCGGCGACCGTACGATATGTAGTGCTGACAGTTCAACAGAAGTCTGGCAGCTTGAGCCGAATGTGAGAGGGTGTCGTCGCCGCTGGGAATCTCTGCGTTCCCTCAGCTTTATACATTGATGCACTGATGTAAATGCCTCAATCCAAGTCAAGCTGATTATGAAGAACTGTGGACATGGGCAAATAGAGAGATTTGAGAGGGAATGCCTCTTATCTATATGTGAACTCCCGTGCTGAGGCGGAAAGAAAACTGTCATCACACGAAACGCAAGCACCAAGAAAGGCGCGAAATTCGTGCCTTTCAAATTTCTTGAACGGATGTGGCTGCTACGTGCTTAACAATCCTGTTAACGAGCGAGGCTCTCTGAATGGACACGTGATTTTCCTGTTTCATTCTCTATAGTGTCGCAGCATTTGTCAGCTGAACCATAAACTGTCCAGGGGGTTTGTCCTCGAGAAAATTTGAAGCCGTAAGATGGCCCTACGTTTCCACATCTGGGGTTTCCGAAGTTCGGCCGAGGCACTACACTTTCGCCAACTGCCGTCCTCTACTTCGTATCCCTTCATTCTTGGGTCAGTTTTCTAAGTATGTACGCGTAAAAGCGTACAGAACAGCTGGATGTTTTACCATCACGGGCGCGTGCTTCGGTGCAGCCGAGCAGCAAGACACCGTTCAGACTTTAAACGCGCACTATGGTGACCATGCACGGGGTCGTACTATAGTAGGCATGTCAAAGCATACTCCAGATTACGAAAAACTGAAGCAGCAGAACAAGAAAGAACACATTTTCTGTCCAGAAACTCAGCGACTACGTTAAAGCGAGGAATCCACGTCCATACTGAAACGCCAGTGAAATCCACCTCTTATAACATCACGAGACAGCTCCGTTGCGACCCTCCCCGTTCCGTGTGTCATCCAGCAACGGCTCCTCACCGCAAGATGTGCAGAACGGCGAAACAGCATTATCTGGACAGATATGTGCGCGCAAAACAACACTTTCTGAACGACATGTGAAGAGCTAGCGGCTAGAACTTGGGAGTTGTTGCGAAAAGTCGCTGAACCGAGAGACTCGAGGCCACAGACACGAGCGCGTGCCTCACATAGACGTGTGTGTCAAAGCCCTCCGCTCTGACCTGCCACCGTCTGTCAACTTGGCGAGGTCCCTTTCATTAGTTGATGGCCTTTCTAGGCGTGAGAATTTTTGTTCATGAACTATACATTCGTGTAGAAACAAGATTACTCGATCAACTGCTGGTGGAGGAGGATGGAAATCAGGAATTCGTTACGGGAACGGAGAGAGTTGAGTTACTTCCGCCCACTCTGCTCGTCCCCCCCTCCGGCTTGTGCGCGTGTTTTTTACCGTGTATTATCCAGCTGTGGAAGCAGCGCTGGACCGCAGGTTTCCATGTTGTGAGGTAAAAGGGGGGAGCTGTTTTCGCTACTCCTCTGTCTCCCTCTTTGTACCTCAAAAAAAAGAACATTAGCATTGTTAAGCCTGTAGGTCTGTCAGCTTTTTTCGTTTCCCTGGGAAATGTTGCCGCCTGCAAAACGAACGCTTGTTCGCTTTCATTTCGTCCACTCGCCAGTCCTTCGTCCGATTGTATGTCTCTACGTCTTGAACCGTTTACTGCCCCATTCTTTTTTAGCACCGTGTTCTTCGTTTTATGCGGGACACCCAGGACCGCGAGCCTTGAGACAGTGACAGTGTGCTCTTGCTTGTTTTTGTCGGTGACTCGTCTCTGCAAATGTACGGCTACAGCATGTACGTCAGTAGTCAACAATTGTTCAGTGCACGGGAATGCTTTCGTTGCCGGCTTTTTTCGTTTGCCGGTCGCATAAGCCGACCCTACAAAACTGTCCGCTTATCCTTTAATATTGTAAACCAGTACTGCGATCGCTCTGGCCCGCTGCTTGACAAGGTCTACTGAGTTGGTTTTTGCTTCGTTGTCTCTCCTCACGTCCGCCACTTCTCTTCATTGTTTCCTCTTTACAGCCTGTCGTCGAACCTTTCTGGACAACACAACAACCCGGCGCCATATAATGCTTGCCAGCAGCTTCCGTATGGCGCAAGGAGGGTAGCCACACCCACGAACACCTGAAGTTCCCGAGGGGGGTGCAAACCTGTCGCCTCGTTGTTTTTCACCCAGTTTCACTCTCCATAATGAGCTTCCTATGGAGCGGTAGCTCGATTATTTCCTTTTCCGGTCTAGGCGGGACGAGCAACACAAAGGGCGAAGATGTTCCACTACAAGGGGCATCTGACAGAGGAGCTGCCCCTTCCGCGCCCGGGGCACATTCGGAAGAGTTGCCTGAAGTGGACGCGAGTGGTGAGCAGCAGTGGCGTGAGTTAGATGAAGTGTGGAGTGGAAATGGGGGCGAGAGCAGCAGAGAGCCGCAGCGAATAGGGAAAAGCTTGTTTCCTTTCTTGAGCAACGGCGGTCGCACAGGCACCGCTGCCCGCGTTTCGCCGTCTACAGTAGGTGAAGCGCTGCCAGCAGACAAACCGGGTGTTTGTACGCCTCCGGATGTGGCTGCGTCGTTTGACAATTGGCGTCAAAGTGTTTCCCCGAGAAAAAAATCGAACAGTCCCCGAGGGGATCCCCATTTTTCATGGCCCTCGCACGAAGCGCATTCGTCTGGTCCTCGACAACGTAGTTGTGGAGACAGCCGCTTTCTGAGTGGGGCGACGGAATCCCGTTCCTCTTATGATGAGCATAGCGCTCAGGGATCCTCCCGCACGCCTTCCACCGTCGGGATGTGGGGCCCCAGCAGAGGCGCGTCTCGTCCTGGGATGGCTGAGCCTGATGGTCTTCCGCTCTATTCTGTCCGTACAGCCTCGCAGTCTCTGTCTCCGAATCCGCGTCACCGGGTGGAGGGCCAGTTTTCGAGGCTGGCTACTGACAAGGACGGAGGCGTCAGAACCGGAAGCTTCGATCGGAAGGCGGAACATCAGCGAGTTGGCCGCCGCCCCGTCGACGAGGGAGCGATTTCAGGGGATGAGTCTGAGGAGGCTCCGCCACACCACTTCACCCGTCCTACAAGTATCCAGAGAAAGCCTGGGCGCGGAGAGGGTGCGAGAGGAGACACCGCTGTACCCAGCCGCGCGAGGACGACATCACCGGATGACACGCTACGAGATGTGAAGGCCCAGGTGTCCTCGGGAGCGAGCGGCACACGGCGGTCGTCTCTGGCAGGGTCAGTTCCCGCACCCAGTGAATCGCTTCTGCAGCAGCGCCAAAACACTCGCCGGCAACAACAAGAACTACTGCAGTATTCCAATTCTGCGTCGACTTCTTCCCGATCCTCTTTCCCCTGCCCTTCTCTCCAGAGAACTTTCTCGCCCGCTGCCGAATCCGAGGCTGCTGTCTCTCGGGAAGACAGTCGAGGAGACCGTGTTCACCCCTGCCGCTTCAGCACTCCGTCTCTGTTGTCAACTCATGACGGCGCGGGCGAGAGGGAGATGGAAGACAGGGCAGAGCGGGAGATGAAAGACCGAAGAGGAAGTGGACGGCCGGAGCAAGAGAGAGAAAGTGAAGATGGTGTCGCCGCTTCAGCCGCCAGGGCCGCGCGTCGAAGAGTTCTGCTTCATAAACTTTTTGGAGTCAAGAATTCTGCAAGCGGAGAGAGAGGCGAGAGGAAGTGGCAAAGTATGGAAGATCGAAATCTAGTCCATTTCATGCAGATGCACCGTCACACATTCTTTCGACGACTCAGAAGGTAGGGCGTTGCCACGTCCCAAATGAACGTGTCAGCTGCGCGTCCATACTTCTCTTCACGGTGGAAGCTGTACATCATTCGCGGCGTCTATGCTTGTGCATATATGCATGTATACTCTATACTATATATATATATATATATATAACCCGTATGGAGCCACCACGAACACGAAGCTATCTGTATATATGTATATATATATATATATATTTATATAAATGCATGTTGAGACATACTTGCGTAGGCATGCATGTATTCAGATGCGCCCGTCTGCCTAAATGGAGACATTCTGTACCTTTTTATCTTCCACACCCTCATGCCGCACGACTGTTATGCAGATTTATTCGATAAAACGTTTGCTCCAATATATCCTGTATTTGCTAATTTGCGTCTTCTGTTTGTCTCTACTCCGCAGAGGCGTGCCGCCGTCTCACAGGTGGAACGCGTGGAAAGCCGTGTGTCTGCCGCCTCCTGAGCATCGGTGTGCTTGTCCTTCTTCCTACTCGCTTCCTTCGGAGAACGTGGACTCAGGCGCTCTGGGCTCCGGCTTCCACCCACAGTCTCAGCCGTTGATCTCCTGCGTCTCCTCGCCGGCGGCTGGAGGAGTGGGGTCGGCGCTAACTCGAACTTTCTCCAGCCCACAAAAACCTGTCGCTGGGGGTCCAGGGGGCTCGGGGCGAGCTGAGAGAGACTCGTGGAAGGACAGCCGTGGGGGGGCTTCGTTGTTGCAGTCGCAGAGACAGCGGGGTCTGGGGAGAGAAGAAGAACGTGACAGAGGGTGTGAGGCGGAAAGTCAGTGTGGCAGAGAAGGGAGACACTCTCCAGGCAGGGAGGACACGAGTCGAGAGAGGGAGGATCGACAGCGGGCTTCGGGGCCTGACTCGAGGATGCTGCGATGGACAGGCGTGGAAGAGCGAGAAGGCACCGGAGGCTGCTGTCGAGCTGGCGGCGACTGCCGAAGAGTCTACGAAAGACAGGCAGAGAGGAGATCCAGTTTTTTCGCTCTCATCATGATCGATGTGCCTCGAACGTTTCCGGATGTTGAGGTTTTCGACAAGGATGCGCAAGCGCTGCTGTGTCGAAACCTGAATGCCTTTGCCAATATACACCCGGAAGTCGGATACTGCCAAGGTAGGTTTGCCTCAGTTTAGCCCCATTAACTGGCGAAAGCCGAATGGATCGTTGAATCCATCATGACCTCTCGATGCGTGTGTAGGTGGTGTCTGTTTGTATGCATCTGTATGTGTGCATGTGTATTAAAAGAATGAATATTTCGAGAGCACGGATGCTGGCAACTCGGTGCTGGTCGCGGGATTGTTGCACATCCAGGTGACTGAATTTGATAAAGATGGTCAGTTAAATGGGGATAAATTAAACAAGAGGAAATACAGGCGGTGGGCTTGGTAGCGGGAGGCTGAGCCGTGGTGTATTGCTTTTGTCTTCCTTCGAGATGTCTTATCTTTACGCGTGTGGCAGCTGCTTGTGTCCATTTCACAGGAATGAACTTCATAGCAGGTCTTCTTCTTCTTGTTTCGTCGTTCGACGAGTTCGACGCCTTCTGCGTCTTCCGAGCTCTCATGCAACGGTACAGACTGAAGGGCTTTTTCCAGGAGAAATTTCCGCTCCTACGGAAATACATGAAAGGTAACAGGACATCGCAAGCAAGGGCGGCAATAGCCAAACGTGGAAACGTGAAGATGAGCAATTTCGTGACTGTAGAGTTCAGTGAAGCAGAATGGAGACAGGACATCGGGCAAGGCGGACACAGAGAGAATGGACAGGAGAGAGTGAAGAACCGAAAAGAGGGGGAAACAGCAAAAGCCAAAGGGGAGAGACGGGGAAGCAAACAGGGAGGAGAAAGGGAAAGAGATCCTGACTTTGGTGGACAGAAGGTAGGGGGGGATCCAGGCGTCGATATGAATTTCGTTTGTGATTCACGCGAAAGAAACGCCTGCCAGGTATCCACCACAGATTTCAGCCAAAGGTCGTCTGTTGCTTTTACAGTTTTTGACACTCTGGCGTCTCAACAACTCCCTGAGCTTCGTCAACACTTCCTCGACGAGGGCGTCCTTCCGGCGGTCTATCTTCACCAATGGTACGGAAAGGCAGTGCGGGCCATCGGGTGTGCATACGCACATCCGGACTCTGTATTATATAGTCTATGTGTAAATGTGACAGGACCTCTGCTAATCTCTAACGTTTGTTCACTCACCTACAACAGTGTTCCTGTACACGCCTGCACAAGACAACTGGATACCGAGCATCAGTGAACGTGTGAGGGCTGAGAAGGTAATCCTAGATGCTTAATCGATGTGTCGTAACAGATATATATATATATATATATCGAGTTGCGTGCGTCAAGCAGTGTATAGCTTTTTCTCTCTCATGGAATGTTGTGGTTTTACTCTGTCAGGTTCCTAACGCTGTTTGTCACCTCGCTGCCTCTTCGGAGTGTCTGCGTCCTCTGGGACTTTCTTCTTGGAGAAGGTCTCCATGGCTTGCTCGAGCTTGCAGTAGCTCTCCTCAAAGTGCTTACGCGTTTCATCATTCATCTACGGTGAGACCCGTTTCCGAAGGATCATGTAAAACGGTGTCTCCACGACGGTGTGTGCCGAGGCAGAGGCCGTTGACAGATTCTGAGGCATTCACCGGCATGCGTCCTTTTTTTCCGTCCTTGCACTTTCGATCTATGGGTAGATAGGTTTAGGGCTGCGTAGACGTCTCGAGTACCATTCTGTTTGTTAGGTGTCTGTCGAACAGAGAGTGAATGAGCATCTTCGGTTGCTTGCCACTTGGCAAGCGGTGGATACGCGGTGTCTTTAGGTTGGAACAACATACCTCGAAAGACTGTATGAAGAGATGCGAAGGCGGCGCGAGTACTGGAGGTTGCTGTGTATGCACACACCGGGGGTAGAAGTTCTCGATGATTGTCAGTTTTCCGTGCGCCGTTGTTGTGAAATTGCTGCCTGTGAGCAGATTCGAAGAAGTTGTAAAGTTCCTCAAATCGCTGAAGAGCAGCGGAGGCGGCTGCGACGACTTCAAAGTCGGAAAGATGCTGGTGAAGCAGGCCGCGAAAGTCCAGCTTCCAGACACGCTTCTCACGGTGAGGAAAGGCACAACAAAGTAGAGAGAGGGCGGCAAACTGGGGAACGGCGGTGGCTGTCCGTGATTGTCTGACTGATGCCACACACACCAAGAGACGAGATGGAGACATCTGGTGAGGCAACTGTCGACCCACAACCAGGGCGAGACAGCACCTCTCGGACCAAAGGACAAATAATGGGATCGCTTTCTTCGCGTGATTGTTCCTAACCTCGAGTGGACCCGCATTCCTTTTAGTTCTGTGTACACAAAACGATTTCCTGTATCGCAGGACCTTTTGACGACGGACCTCGCCGTGCTCATGCGCGAAGCTGAGGAAGAGGAAGTGGCCGAGGCGCAGGCGCGTGCCGCCGGAGTCGCTGCGGCAGCTGCAGCAGCGGCAGTTCCTGAGGATGAGGAGCAGAGCAACCCTTTGGTCGAGACGCTGACGGAAGACGAAGAGGACGAGGAGACGGACCGCGGGGAGCGCCACAGAACTCACGGGGACTTGAAAGAGAAAAGGAAACATCACGGACGAAGCGAGCGCCATGCGCGGGAACCTGACCGCGGGGACGCCCGGACTTTGGCGAGGGGCCGCGAAGTGAGCCACTCACGTGCACAGCGAAGCGACCGCAGCGATGACGAAAGAAGGACGAGACAGACATCGTCTCCTCGGAAGCAGCTCCTTTCGTCCGCCTTCTCTTCGTGGGACGAGCTTCCCTCGCCCTGTGGGCGGAGCCGGCGCGAGTCGGCCTCTTCGTGGAGGCGAGAAGAGAAACGGGAGGCAGGGGAGGAGAGCGGCAGCGCGAGGCGCGCGCGAGCAGGGAGACACGACGGTCTCTGGACGAGTCCCGCGAGGCGGCCAGGGGGCGAGTTGGAGGAAATGCAGGTGTTAAAGCCGACCGCGAGAAAGCAGAAGACGCCCTCGCCGAAGGCTGGGTCTCACGCGTGGCAAGCGCAGGATCACCGGCGTCAGGAGCCCGGACGAGTGACGCCTGAGCGAATTCACAGCTATAGGTCACGTCGCTCAGAATCAAGACTGGAGAGAGAGAGAAGGAGAGGAGAGGAAGATACGCATAGTGAAAACCGGACGAGCGAGAACCAGGGCTCTTCTCGGCAGTCGAGTGACAGATGGTCGTCACGAGGTGAGACGCACAAGAGGCCCCAGGGTGGGCGCAGCGTTTCGCGGGGCAGCGATCGCTTGGTCGTTGAGAAAGGCGTGAACAGGGATACCTTAGAAAACCAAATGAACAGCGAGGAACGTTGTTCACCGTTCCCGAGTAGAGACTTACGTGGACCGTCTTCTCTCGACTGTCCCGAAGCTCTGGATTCTTCGTGCTCTGCCGCGGCTTCCCTGCCTCAAGCTCAGGTGTCTCTTCCGCATCCCTTGCAGCCTTGCGGAGAGGGAGAAGATCCGACAGAAACGTCTGGCGTTCCCCTTACCTGCCAAGAGCAGTCCGAGTGCTTTCCGTCATCACCTCTTCCAGCTCCGATCAGTCTTGCCTCCTCACCGAACTTGTCACCGTTTCCTTCTATGAAGGCGGGCGAAGACGAGACCGGCGAAACAGAGCAGGTGCAAGAACAGAGAAAGATGCTCTTCGAATCGTCTCCTCTCCACAGTCACTTGCGCCTCGAGACTCCCCTATCGCCACTTGGCTCCAGCAGACGCACTAGCAGCGGACCTTTGTGTGTTCCTGTCCCTGCCGCCTGCGGGTCTGGTGTCTCCAGTGAACAAGCCCAGAGAGGGACAGATGCGATGATAGCTGCTTCCGTAGTCGCACTTGAGAATGCTGAAAGAGAGACGACAACGAAAGAACAGACGCATGCCGGAGAGAAGGTCGTTCGTGAGGGAAATCTATCACAGGTAGGAGTGGCGCACGAGGCAAGGGCCGAGACCTCAGGGATGACAGGGCATCGTTGCAGTGGACCTGAAACTAGGTCATGTACTTCTTTGAGAACCCCTGGTGAGGAGGGAAGCTGGGCAAGAAACGGTGAGGAGGAGAGTTCAGTGCAGGTGGCACGCGAAGCGGGAGGAATCGGAAAAAAAGAAGGAGACAGACTTGTCGAGAGAAGCCAGGCACTGTCTGTTTCGCTGTCGTCGGCGTCAGAAGAAGGCGCTTCTCTTGACACGGGACGGGGACAAGAAGGCCAATCGCCATGCCAGCAAGTGTCTCCTCGCTGCACGTTTTCACCTGGATCTAGTCTCCACTCGGGCCATATATCGTACTTGGAACAGCAGTCTGCTTCTCCAGAGACGACAGGAGGGCGCAGGAGAGAAGGCGAGCTCGAGCGAACAGGAGAGGAAGGTGAAGCACTCCAGAAGGAGCCTTCATATCTGGCAGGTAGGAAGAAACGATTTGAAAAAGCGAAAAGTACGGGGGAAGGAACTGCGGTGCTCTGACGCGTCAGACGGAAGACGGAGCGGATGTCGTTTCCCGGGAACCTGCCAGAACTGGAGAGACAGATGCTACCCTCATTTTAAAAAAGCCTCATTTTGCGTTTGCCGTCCGCCGTATATTGCCGTTCATTTCAATCCGGTTCTTGATCTTCTCTTGTTTGCTTCTTTGTGTTCTCCGGAAGCAACGTGGAGGCTGTAGCAGCCAAAATCGGCGAGCGGCAGGCAACATACACGTGTACCAAGAGACTAGCAGTTGCTCCATCGAGCCGCTAGTTCTCTTGATCTTCGCCTCATTCTTCTTGGACTGTTTCTTCCTCCCTCCTCTTCCGTGCATGTGTGCCTGTTTCCCTCATTCTCTTTCCTCTGATGTTCGAAACCTTAGTGTTGTTGGATGCTGAAATACAGCACATTTAGCTGTTTCACGCAGTCCAGCTGGGTGGTGGTGTAGAGCAGTCTCAACGAACTCGATTGCCTGTATCCGCCAACTGTAGTCATATTCAATATCGCAGTGTGTGCCTCGTGCCCCTTTGCTGTTTCCCCCTTGGTTTTCGCTCCTAGGTTCAGGTCCTGCCGCGTCGCGAACTGCGTCTGGCGCCTCGCCATCATGCGCATGCAGTGAAGCCAACACACCCATCAGGCCGTCGCTCTCTCCCCCTTTTTCTCCCCGTCAGATTCCGCTGTGCCCCGAGGAAAGTGAGGTCGTTCCGCGTCGGACGTCATCTCTGTCTGACGGTGCAGACGCTGAGGCTGTCCCTGCCCCGTCTCCGATGTCCCACAGTGCGGCGATCCAGCATGCTCGCTCGCCGCCTTCGTCTCCGGTCGCAGCGTTGAACGGGTCCGTATCTTCTTTCTCGTGCGAGGGGACATTGCAGTTGCCCAAGTTGGTTGACGCTGTTCACGCCCTTGCGGCGCAACCAGCCGAGGGCATATCCGGAAGTCTTTCCTGTTTTCCTGTGTCTTCCGGTGTTCTGAAGGCTTGTCCTTCTCTTTCTATCCGCGACCGAGACGCAGAGCGTATCGGTCACCTCTCGCTGGAAGACGGTCTACGCGCAAAAGAGGCGGAGGAAAGGGGGAGGACGGGCGAAGAGAGGAGACCTGTGGCGGCAGTGGATTTGTCTGAAAATTCACCAAGCGTGTGTGAATCGAGTGATGCTGTGTCGTCATCTGCTCCACACAGTTTTGATGTTTGCCCCCGAGAAATTACGTCCACTGGAACGTCCCTGGTAAAGGGCGAAGAAGAGCCAGAGGTAGGAGAGCAGGCGCGAGACGAGGCCGAAGATTTAGAGGATGTTTTCGAGCAAAGAAGTGTCAATGAGACCTCGTATGACAGAGGGTCTGCACAAGAGGAGAGAGAGGACATCGAGGAGCTACAGAGACAGCATCAGAAATGTCAAGAGGGGCTCGAATTGAATGCACAGAATGTCCACGACGAGGCTGAACGAGAAGGCATCTCACCGTGTCACCGCTTCACCAGCGGAGAGAGAGAGGAGGCTGTAGCTCTGAGGCTGGTGGAAGGGTCCAGTCGAAGTCGCAAGCGTTTGCAGACAGAGCCTTTTCATGTTATGTCGTGCAACAAGCGACCTTCACCTGGAAAGGATACGGCCCCCCAAACCGCTGAAGCGTGCCAGCGGCTATCGACGCACTTTTCTTCCACCCGAAGCGATAGCTCCGGCCGACTGCTTCCCGCCAGCGCCGGAACGTCACCAGCATCGTTAACGTCAGCGGAGGAGACACCTGTGGAATCGGCAGGGGCCTTTTCCCCGGGGCAGGATGGGCACCAAGGTCCGCAGACACCGGAAAGTGATGAGTGCTCGAACGCTATGAAGCAGGCAACTAAGGGCGGGGGATCCAAGCGAGGTCTTGTGAGAGTCATCACAAGACTTATGCCCGTCAACAAGTAAGTGAACATATGGTATCCTGTTGGACGAGTGCTTTGTGTATCTTGCAGAGGGAATAAGACAGCATTGAATTTTGAGGGTGGGCTGGTGCTCCCTAAAGAGGTCCTTCTACGCCATTTGCTGGTTGGACACAGGTGGTGTCTCAGTCGCATCTTCATCCTGTATTTGAGGTGCCCGGAGCAACTAGAGACCGTTGGCATTTAAGTGCATGCACGACCCTTTCCGGACCAGTCTCGAGCATTCCAGGAATACCTACAGTTTTCGAGCAGAACGAATAGTAGATACATTTCTCTGGGGTCCTCTTCGGCCCTTCTTGGTGCGTTGCTCCCGCCATGTTTCGGCTCCGATTCGTGGGCCTGCTCCTTCTGCCTCCAGGGTTAACTTATCTGGCCTCTCTTCTTTTTTCCTCACCGCGAGGTCACGGGTTGCCACCCAGACTGCGGAAGAAGGACCCGCTCCGGTCGCGGCTGCGGAGCCTTCTGTTAGTCACACAGGTGCACCAAGCGAGTCCGTCCCTGCTTCCGCCGTGACAGGGCTCGAAGCGTAAACACACTGGCAGGGCTCTCGGAGACGACTGGTTGGCGTGTAACCGAGACGTGGTCGAAAAGGACACAGCATGAAGCATGTGGGCGAGACGACAGTGCGGAGAACCCGAGAACGGAAACGCAAACGGAGACAATTCAGAAGATGGCGAAGACGTAGCTGTATGTTCCTTGGATGCCAGCATAATATTGTAAGGGGATCTGGGCCACTGAGAGCGAGTCGCCTTCCTCTCTGCTGTGTAGAAGCGAGAGGCAGCAGGCTGTGGGACTGGATGTGAGAACTTGGGCATGCGACGCATCGTATCCAGGAGCGCCAGACTATGAGAGACCAGGCATCATTGGCATGTGAAACTCTGTTTCGCGGCAAAAGCGAAGCCAGGGGGAAAAACGGCGGGGCACACAGCACGTCACGGTCTACAGAGATTAGGAAGGTGACTGAAATATCCAGGCACTGGAGCCAGTTCAGCACTTAGTTCGCTTTCACGTGTCCTCGCCCTTTTCTCGCATGCACGCCATATGTGGTTGGCATATGCCCACGTATTTATGCCTTGGTTGGCGTAGCGATGTAAATCCATATATGGGTACACGCACGTGCATCCTTGCTATGTGCGTATATGTAAATGGGGATCTGCGTCATGGGCAGCAGCCAAGCGGGTGAGCGCAACTTGCTCCGGTAGCTGTAGAGGCACGGAGAAAAGGGATCTCCTAAGTGCAGACGCGCTTTTTGAGAGAAAAAGAGATCGTCTGGAAACGAAGCAGAAAGAAGTTACCTGAAAAGCGTTTCACAAATTCAGGTGTACAAGAAGCTGCTTTCGTGTCTAGCGTTGTTGTCCCTATGCAACCAAATCCGTGCCGGCGTGACTCTCCCGTGCAAACAGCGATAGACCGGCGGAAATGCTCTCGTTAACACTAGTTTTTTTCAAACCAAAACCGCGGCAGATCTTTCAGGGATTGCCTCTCTTTCTGGGACTAGGTGCTCCCTGTTTGTATTAATGGTCTGCTTCCGCGTTTTGCTTCACCTTTGCTACAACACAAAAACAATCAAAACATCCATGGCGTAAAAACGTAATTCTTTCCGAGTTGATCTTAATGTAATCTTTCGCAATTTCTATGTATCGATATTATGTCGTACTCAAACGCAACGTTTCTCCTCTGTAAAGCGTGCTTCTTCGACAGGGTTTGCTGTAGCGACAGGTGTTGGCAGTTTGCAGCTACGCGTTTTCGTTACCCCTTTTCTCCTGGTTCCCTCTCTGTCCTCTGGATACACGATCATAAGCGAAATAGAGTCAACTGCCCTGAGCATTTTCGCTAAGTGCATCTCGGCGGCGATCGCTTAGGTGCCGAATGGAGTTTCTATCTGGCAGAGTTGAGACCAATACAATCCCTGTTAACAGGAGATTCAAGCCATTCCCCTCTACTTTCCTTGGTGCCACGTCTGGTAATAGACGGCCTTTATTTTCAAATGACACTCTTCACTCTCTCCCGCCGTTCAAAAGGCAGTGACGCCGTAGGTGCCTAAAAGTCCAATCAGTTCACTATTAGTTCCGTGATAGCCGTACACGAAGGATAGCTGACACATGTGCTCCACTACGTCTGTCACTAGATTTACTGAATAAATCAGTTGATCGCTGTTCCAAACTCTCCGGGTCGCTTGTCTCAGAAACAAACACTCTGGTCCGGCGTCAAATGTTTTTCTGGTGGCATGTACCAGATTATTCAGACCTTCTCAAATGCCGATTCCCACGTTTTTCGTGGACTGATCGAAAACGGATTTTAGTTTCCATCCCGAACACACGGTTCTCTCTCAGTTGTAAAACTTTTTCATTTGTATGCGTCTGTCGTTCCACTAGCAGCAAACATATTTTGAGGGAGCGGGTATCTAAACCCGTGGCTCGTCGGCGCCCCTCATCCACGATAACCTTTGGTCAGGATAAAACGGATAATGGAAAGAGTTGTGGATTCACCGGGGGCCTTGAAACTGACACACCGGACAGTGTCGCCGGTCTCTCTTGTCGTGGGGTATCAGCATGAGCTTCCTGACTTGTAATCAGCACACCAAACAGTACAGTGAGAATCGAATGTCAATCCTTTTTGGTAGGTCCAGAAGATTTTGCCTCTACAAAATGAACAACGGAGAAGAGGTGGCCATTTTTGATCAACAGAGCTGTTTCGTATCTTACACCTACGGCTGTCACATGCCTCCTAGCTCATGCCATCTGCTTCTGTCCTGAGCCTCTTTCATCATCTTTAACGCTGTGCGTGGCAGCTCGTATATTTGGGTAGTGGAGGCATGTTGGACTAGACATGTGCAAATGTGGCAACACCAGTGAACATGCTCTACTGATAGTGAACACCAACTTCGTGCCTACCGATTGAAAATACCACCGCGTGTTACGTATGCTTTCCACACCGACCAGTTAGCTAGACCTAACGTGCCTACCTCCGTTTCCGGCAACATGAGGATGTTTGTAACACCGTCAACAAGAAGGTATGCGGCCAACGCTGTGGGGGCAGCCTCACCAAATGGCAGCCGCTGGCGGCAGACAAACAAGCACAACAACCTTCGTTCACACACTTTCGGAATGCGCGTGACTGTTCATACATGTCAACGGAAGTGGGGTGGAGTCAATACTTATATTTGGCAGAAATAACTACCAAAGCGAATGGGCTCAGCTGAAGCATTGAGGACATTGTGCGTCCCATAATGTCACTGCTGTAGTTTTGTGGTCCCATGCCGACGCACTGTGCAGGGCATCACTCAACTAGCTAGCAGAGGGTTCATCATGCTTACCTCGTATCCGGGATCTCCGGGCCCAGGCTGCCGGGAGATGTCAAGGAACGAAAGAATGGCGGCGAGGAACCCAGCGAGAGCCGCCACATAGCAACAAGTAATGAATTGGCTGCAACAAACAATGGACAACTGACGAAGGAACTCTGTGTACACTCGCCCCTTCCCCTGGTCAGCAGTTAGCGAAGGGGCAAATAAGGGTTAACGACGTTCAGCGAGGCACAGAGAATTGTTCCACATCGACAGCGCTATGACGCATGATTCGCCGGGTCATGCACTATCCTTTGACGCAATTACTTAAATCCGTATTCAGATGGTCAATTTATCTCTCCGTCTTTCTCCACAGACATCTTCGCGCTTGTTGGGCACACGCTTAACAAGGTTATAGTAGCGTGCCACCAAGCACGTCCTGAGCCAGGAATAAGAAAGTCCCACAGATTAGAAGACGAACTTAAACCCCCAGATGCCATCGTCACTCTGCTTCCGGACATCGTTCCCCTTTGTGATTAGAATTTACCTTGCAGCACGTGACTTCAATGATATATTGATCCGTGTCAGGATTCCGGACAGGGTCATCAATATTACGAAACTAACAGTCCCGATAGAAATGATCGTTCTCAACGTCAACAGCCAGCTTTCAGCAGGACGGGAAGGTTCATTGTTAACGTTCTTTGACAGCAGGGATTCCAGAAGGGACATGGGCGCAGTGTCTTCTCTTTGGCGTGCTGTTTTGTCTGGTAGACGAGAACTGCTCGTCCCTGCAAGGCCAGCAGAACCTGAGGGGTGATTACGACCGAGACTGCTGGCCTGTCTTTCAGGAAGAGGAGTTTTCCAGCGGTGTGCCGAGCTACTGCTGGCTGTCACCTGCGCCGTCGTCGCGTTTGCCTGGCGTTGGTAGTTCCTTCTTCCGGCGTTTATCAAATTACGGACGGGCTTTTCTTCTTGGTAGCCAGGGAGGCTTCGGTTAGATAAATCACGTGCTTGAGGATCCTCGGTAAAAGACGAAAGAACTTTTTTTGGACGAAATGACTCTTTGTGTCGGTGCAAGTCATCCACGTTTTCAAGGAAAGAAATCCTGCGTCGTATCTTCATCCTCTGTGGGTCAACCGTGCGGGTTTTAGCCTCCGACATTTTCGCAGCAGACTTTGCCTCACGTGCAAGACCCGAAATACTCAAGAGAGAGAGCTTGTGTGGGCCGTTTCCATCGGGTGCCACCCCCCGGTTGTAAATAGTGCCAGAGAGGTTTTCGTCCGACTCCCCTCCGCCGCCGACGCCAGTGAGGCCATGGAAGGAAGGAGAAAAAATGGAGACGAAGGATGTCGACCACGGTGGAGAGGCTTCTGAGGGAGCGGCGGGCCTATAGGCCTGGTGTCCACTGTTTTTGAAAGATGAGAGAGGAGGAAGGTACAAAATTTGCACGACGGCGAGTAAGAATGCGAACGCTGTTAAAATCTCAAAGGCGGAAATGGTAACGGAGGTGACTCGTTCAAGTGCTTCTGGATTACCTGCAACAAGAACAACATAACAAGTGCAGTCAGTGAAAACTCCCGGGCGACAGACGGTCGACATGCTTTTTCGTGTTGTACCTTTCGGTTCGTTCCCAACATTGGATATTGCGATGATTTAGGCTGGTCGAATACTGGCTGATCTCTTAGATCCCTTTTCTCCAACATTCATAAATTTTCTTTAATCTTCTTTTCTCATCCCGAACTGCCTTCAGTGAACTCAATGAACCCAGCTGGGGGGTACTCTACAGCCAGTAGCTATTTGTCAGATCGACTTCTACGCACCCCCTCTTACGTCCTGAGGTTGCGTCGTCTCTGCAGAATCTCCATAGAAGCGTCACCGCAGGTCCGATAACCAGGAACAGCAAGATTACGACGATGTGTAGCTCCAGCAGACAGTGCAAGACGAGGATCGAGTGCGTCCAGCAAGCTCTGCCATACACAACACAACAGTGAACATTTTACGCTGGTACAGGACAACAGGGCCCCACATCGAATATCAAGCGGAAATCACAAAAGCGACAAAGTGAGCATCTCCACATTCTAGCGAACAAGCGCATCTCACCTTCCAGCCAGCGCACAAGACGCTATCAGAAGGGTACCTGCAGCGACGAGGACGAAGACAGTTACTAAGATCATTTGCCTAGTTGCTTCGAGACACTCGGCCTTCTCCCCCCCTGATCCGGGAAGTAAATGACAACGCTGGTCATCACGCGAGTCAAGCGCATCCGATTTAGAGGCTACATTCAAATTTGGAATTCTGTGAACGAGCAGTCGAACACCTTGGTCTCCTGAAACCTGAGTTGGCTGACGATCGTCCGCAGGATTCGTGGCACCTCCGGAGGGGTGTCCATGTTCCCCATGGATCTCGTGAGAAACCGAGTTAGCTAGTGCTTCCGGGGTATTTGACGGTTCTGCCATAGCGAGTCGTCATACCTATTCGTCAAACGGCATCCGTCAGTCGGCCTCCCAACCTGTTTCCGACAGAATGTTCGTACCGTTCTTCGTCATAATTCGCGAGCGGAAACAGCGAAAGCAGAAGTGGTGTCACAAGGGACGACACGCCTGTAATTCACTTTTTTGGGCCCCAACGGAGATACGTTAGACTGCTGAAAGAGGCGAGGGGCACTTGGGACTCCTTGGAACGGAGAATCGACAAACGTGAGTGGCGTGCCGTGACAGTGAGCGTGGCTGTCGATGAAGAAAGGAGTCAAGGTAGCTACACTCTTACTGCATGGGCGCCCAACGGAGGTTCAGCACGGGAAGGGAGGAAATGCCGGAGGAGCGGACAGAGGAGCAAAATCACCAGGCCGCAACCCGAAGCAATACTAGTCGTCCTGAGGGTGATTAATAAGCAAATTACCGGTCCCCACCTCTTGCAAGTGTATTTTTCCCAAGAAACATAAAGCTGTCGGAGACAGAGAGTACTGGTACCGTCTGCTTTCCATCCTGCACCACAACTATGCCTGGGTGCTGGTAGAGGGGTTCTTCCGCAGCTGCTTGTGCGAGGAGAGCTAGTCACTGAAGCAGCTGACTGAAGACAGTGCTCAGCTAATAACATGAAACAAACAGAGAAAATGGTGGTGGCCGGCACTTGACGTCAAGAGTCCTGCGGTGGAACGGCTCTCAGCCGAGGCATGTGTCTGTTATTCTTCATAAGGACATCTCAGGACAAAGCCGATCGTCGACATTATGTAAGGTGCTGTTTTCAGCAGACATGTGCATGGACGTAGTGACATCTGTCGGTATACATTCTTGTGTGCAAGGACCACGGCAACCAGTCCACAGAAAAATGATTCGACCTCCTGTAGAATGCCAGCTGGAGCTCGTTGGTGGCATTAGAAAAGAAGACACAACCCGACTTTGGGGAACAGTGGCATTGGATCCGGACGTGGCTCATTTTCCATGGCCTCAACACTACCGCGAGCAAACATGCCCAGCTTCGCTCTTTTCACAACGCCATAAGATTCATCCTTATTTATTTAACCAAAGCGAAAATCACGGGACACTTCCGTCGGATCACTCCTCATTTGGGGGCCTGAACTGCTGCGGTCGGCCAAGTGACGGTGCTAGCCAGAGCCACCAGGGACCGCTGGTCTGCACCCTACAAGGTGTCTTGTAATCTGACTAGGGGTCGCTCCCATCGCGAAGTGTAACTTTGCTGGGGCTGGGAGGAGAACGTTCGACGTGGCTGTCTGGTGCGTACAGCTGAACATGTGTTACGCGTTTTTGATCGAGAAAACATACACCCCCGAATGCACAGGATCATTTGTGCGGAGGCAGTCTAACTTCTTGTCCGTGAGACCCGAAACCAACGCCGATATCGGGGAAACTGCCCAAGAGAAAATTGTCGCACGTCCGAATAGCATGCTACACCGGTTGTTCCCCTCCAGCGTCGCTGTCACTGCTCGGAAGAAGTGTTTGCGGTAGGCGGAGACCGGGGTACTTTCTGAAGTACATGTGCCCATTTCAGTTCGCTGAAGGCAAGGGACACAGATACATGAGCCTTATGATTAGGATACGATGCATAAATAGACATTACTATTTCGTAGAACTCACGAAGAAACGAGGGCTACAGAACCGCGCTACGTACCTTGCGGAACGACGTTTGCAGTGTATCTTCCTGTGCAGTCAAACGCATTAAAAATAATCATAACAAAAGATTACTAGCAACTGCACTTAGATTAACGTGTTTGAGTACGCGTCTTGTTAAGGTTCAGTTCGCCAGCGAATGAGAACAAGGTTCTGTTGGGTCAAGAAGCTCAGCTGCTGCGGCTACTTTACTCTGCCAATTCGCGTATGTGTGTGCGACCGCAAGTCGTCGTGGTTCACGCTGTACAGTCAATTTGAATAAATCAAACTCTTGAGAAAGAACTGCGTGTTTTTTAACGTGTGCCTAAGCTACCACAGTCAATTTTGCCCCCTTGACTCTCTAGTGCTCTGGCTTGGAAATCGAAACTAACAAGCAGCTCAACCTTATGTTGCTCTACTCAGTCAATACCAACTGATCTAGCCTCGTGATGCCTATTTGAGTATACAGCGTGATCTTGACTATTTTAGGTTGTGTTAATCCACAAGCAACATAAACCTTACATGGTAACTCGCTATCTTATATGTTACTACTGGACCGGTTCTGTACTTATACTCAACCACCACTGTTAATGGCTTCAGCTTCCACCCACCGAGTGAAATCCAACACTTCCTGCAATCATAGGCAGTCCATTGAGGTGTTGTTGTACAGCAGTATTTCTCTCTGTCTCCTAAGTGGAGTCATATTCGGTATCCTAGGTACACAATCATCTTACCCATGTGTGTATTAGGATTTAATGTTATGCAAGGACGGATCCGAGTACCGTGATTCTCTTTATTGTATACATGTTGTTCAGTTAGTTGTAGTCATAAACCGGTTGCCAACTTACCTGTGTTCTGCTAACACAAAAAAGCTTGAATTCCATATACAAGACGCTTTGAACTCCAAGCTAAACCACTAGTGTAGCCCTTGGCACATGCTTCCCATAGACAGCTTACAAATAATGCAACTTGGAGACGTGGTGGCGTTCCACGATGGAGCTAGATGCTAAGAGCCATTAAGACGAAAATGTGCTCGTGGCAATTTTCCAACAGAAGTACGATGGGCTTTCGAGATTGATCTTGGATTGTTAGCTGGACAATTCGGGGTTGTGTTCGCTCCTGCAATTGGAGAAGACATGCAGGACGACGACACACTGATACACAGAGCCTGTCAATGTGGCGGGCAGCTCGGCGCCATTTTTCAGGTTTCCAGGGACTCGCCTCGTCAGACGAACATGAGAAATCATCCCGATCCTTCTAGAAAGTGGTCTGAGGGGGACATAACGAACCTTTTAGAGGGTGCCTGGCGACTCGCGCCGTGCCTCGAAAAGTATCATCGACAAGCTGGCTGCGCATGCGCGGTATTCGCTGCAAAAATGCGCGCACAGGGCATTCTGTGGTCATCTCGAGTACACTACGGTGTTTTCTCATCCGACTCCTTGCGAACAAATACGGGCAACTCTCTTTTTCTCGAGGGTTCTGCCACTGATGACCACAGCAGCGGGTCTTCATGGTCCTCCTCGACGGACAGATCGAGTGACCGCTCATTGGGGAAGGCAGCTGCTGATGGAGTCCCCATCATCGTCGATTCGCCTATAGTTTGTGTTCTAACATCCTCCCGACTCACGTTTCGTGTCGTTCGAACATCCTTGTCGTTGCGTGCGTCATACGACGGCCTCTTGCCGACAAGGACTTCGGTGCCAAACCCGAGGCTTCTCTACGCGCGGTCAACGCTAAGAGCTGACCAAACCTGCTGCGTAAGGAGGGGCACAATCGATGTAGTTTCTCCGGCCAACATCAGTTGTAACGTGTATGACATG
Organism: Toxoplasma gondii ME49; assembly: GCF_000006565.2. Classification (NCBI taxonomy): domain Eukaryota; phylum Apicomplexa; class Conoidasida; order Eucoccidiorida; family Sarcocystidae; genus Toxoplasma; species Toxoplasma gondii. The sequence goes on along the minus strand of NC_031474.1, from coordinate 2,121,482 downwards.
TTGCGTGGTCAGTTCTCCCATGTGGAGACGTCTGATCACTAACGCCGTCGGTGGACAGCCAAGCGGCAACTAGGCTGTTGTCAACCTGCGACAGCTGACATGCCACACTTCCGTCCCGCATTTACGATCAGTCAGAAGTAACGATGGATGCTTCCAGAAGGGCTTTATGTGGAAGACTCACATCTTCCTCTCTACGTTGTGGCATCCGAATACCGCGGAAAGTGCCTTCCCCGGCCTTGCGAACGACTGTTGGCAGCCCCACGCGAGTCTTCACTTCGGGGTGTACGTATACCTGGACCCTTGAGTGGCGTCGCGGTGTTCATTATCACTCCAGCTCGCCTCAGGCATGCACGCGTTCAAAACATTCCATTCGAAGCCAAAACCGAAGATGTGCACCACGGTGGGAAGTAGCTCATGGCAGTAACACAGCAGCCCCTGTCCGACAGCGACCACAAGTGTTCCGCGTCTTCGGCCACTCGTTGCATTTGTACTTCATGCGACAGATGCCGATAGAACTATTTGTCCAGTCGGTTGCAAGATGTAAGCATACGGCGCGGCAAAACGGGGAGTCAGAGAATGACACAGACAGAAGTCAAGACCGTCAAGCCCAGTTCAGCTCCTCGGGCACTGCCAGGAATCCACCTTCCTCCGCCTTGATTGACAGTGACACCCATGCAAGCGTTCCTGAAGCTTCTCTCACACCGCTGATAGGTGCGTCCGCCCTTGGAATTAACTCTCACCAGACTGGTTTCTGCGCTAACTCTGGCGCTGCCGCCTCGACAGTTTCCTCCGGTGCTTGCGGCTCTCAGTCGGCTGTCGCTGCCACAAACTCAGAGACATTCGCTATTCAGGGCCGTGTGAGCAGTTCCGGTGCTGAGGCTGTGAAACAAAGAACTGAGGTTGAGACTTTTAGAGAAGGCTCTAGCGACGGTCCAGCGACGGCCAACCTGTTGGCACAGTCAGGCAGAGCAAAGGCACTTGATGACACACACATTCGTTCCGCTCTGCTGTCGGGGTCGGCTCGCGATAGCAGTCCCGTCGATTCTAGGGTGTCGCTCTCCCCATCGCTTCGCTCCGTTCCTCCGCTTTCTTCTTCTCTCTCTTGGGGTTCGGCTTCACCGGGCGTCCCGCACGACAGCTTGTCTCGACCTTCGTCATCCCCATCTGCTCGCAGTCCACGTCCAGGCTCTTTTCTCTCGTCGTTCTTCCCTTCGGCGGCCTCTCCCCCCCTCTTTGTTTCTCCCTCGCTCTCCGTTTTGTCTCCTGCCCTCCTCCACTCTGCCGGTCTCACTTTGCTTTCCAGTGTGACTGCGTTGACGCCAGAAACTTTGCGGCAACCGTTGGCTGCGGCTTGCCATGCTGCAGGGATTCCGACTGTTTTTTCTCCGGCAGCAAGTTCAGGCGTGCCGCAGCAAGCAGGACAGCCACGTACATCGTTGTCAGACGCGGTTGCAGGGAGCTTCTCTGCCTCGCTTCTTCGTCTCAGTGAGGAAGTAGGGAAAATGCATCTTTCGTCATCGTCTTTCGCTCGAGGCCAAGACACGCAGAAGGAGTCCACGAAGCGAAGACGCGAAGAAAGTGAACAAAGAGGCTGTTTCGGGACGAGCCCAAGAGGTCACGGAAAACGTGGCGAGAAAGACTTTCATCTCGCGCTCCTTGAGCTAGTGGCTTGCCGTTTGTGGAGCGCACTCGAAGCGGAGAGCGAACCACTAAGGCGAGCGCTACAACACTCTGTTACGGCCCTTCTGGTGAAGCCCCTCGAGTGGCATGCGTTCCACCCTGAGCTCTACAGAGCCCGGCGCAAACGACAGGCCCAAGAACAAGAAGAGGTTAGACTTGATGGGTCAACGATCTCCTTAGGTTGGACACGCAGCTATGCACATGTGCTCGCGTGCCTCTCCGGGAGCCAATCGACGGATCGTTTTAGTAGCCGTCCCGTTGCCAGCCAACTGGATGCCAATGTATGCCGCCTCCGTTCCCCTGTACAGCTTTAGCTTGCGGTTTCGGTTTACGCCCGCCTCAAGACATATAGATGTACAGTTTTATTCGGTTGCCGACGTCTTGTCGTGAGTCTCTCTCTATCTGAGAATGAGTTAGTTGACATATACATATTATATATATATATATATATATATATATATATATAACCGGGGTCGTCCTGTGTGAACAAAGCAGTCGTGGTCCGGCAGTCTCGGGCTTCGCTATTTGTCACCAGATGTTGGAGTTCCTACATCGTGTGCTGCCTGTCCAGAGACCCTATCGTCAAGCGACAAGTAGCCCGTCCGCCTTTCAGGCGTCCCTGTACGTCCCGCCGCCTGTCTCCGCGTCTGCGTTGGCAAGTGGTCTCGCGCCTGTGGAACTTAAGGCAAGGCCCGTGGCTTCTTCTGTGTTTGCCAGCGAGCCGTCTGCTGCCGATGCAGACGGCATACTCGCAAAGGGTCTAGGCCCCCTGCTGTGTTCGACCTCTCCAGGAGAGACCTTGACCTCTGGAGACACGGCAAGACTGCCGTCACCTCTTTTCGGAGAAAGCCTCTTTCCAGCCGAAGGAAACGAAAGGATTCTCGACGTTTTATCCAAGCGACTGGCACAGCACGAGCGTTTGATTGAGACTCAGATGTGTCGCATTCAGGAGCTCGAGGGACAGCTCCTTTCGTTGACACAAGTGCGGTCAGATACGCAAAAGGGTTCCGACTCCAGGTCTGCGCCGGCCCCCGTTGCGTCGGCTTCAGCGTCTGGGAAATCGACTTCATCTCGCTCGCCTTGTGACTCATCTCCTCACGACTCTTCCCTTCGTTCGGCCTTTCCGTCGTCTTCCCCCTACGCGGTTTCTCCCCTTCCTTCGTCCACTTCTGTGTCCCGCGACGCGGTTGCTTCCTCACTTGGAGAGGCTCTTAAGGCAAGGGAGGGAAGGGAGACTGTCCTCCGCGAGCGCTCCCTCCCCTCGACGCCCTTGTGGCGTTTCGTTGCTTTTTTCTCTATCCTTGTCCAACTCATGTCTGCTGCTTCTGTGCCGGCCGCTCGCAATTCTGTCCAGCGACTGAGACTTTGGTTCTCTAAGAAGTGGAACAAGGGGAGGGTGGCTGCCGACGCCCGCTCGCGACATACGTCAAGCGCCCCCAGGGAAGGGCCTGCGCCCCCTGCTAAAGATTGCTGCGATATCCACGTCGCTGCCGTAGTGAGAAGAGGAACTCGAAACGTCATGCCCCATGAAAAAGAGATAGACGGAGACGATGCACAAAGCACAGAGGGCCGAACAGGTGAACAGAAGGCGGGCCTTGGATCGCCCCACCCGGCGTCTGTCTCTTCCGAAGGCAGGGATGGGGAGGGGGCGAACCACGACGGAAAGTGGAGAACTGGAGCACAACAGAAGACTTCTCGTGGAAAGGAGGTGAGAGAAATTCCTGATGGAACCGCAGACAGTGACCATCCTTCTTTCTCTCGAGCGGCAAGACACGGTGGACAGCAGCAAACACCTGTGGGTGTCAGTGGAGTCGGCGTCATCGACCAGATTCTTAACGATGAGAGGGTTGCGGCTCTTCTTACCGACCGAATGTGTCGCATGCGAGGCGCAGCTTTGAAGCTCATGCAAATGGTCAGGTAAGATGGAAATCCGATTGAGTTTTAGCGCCAAGGTGCCATACCAAACGGCGGGGTTACCGGGGTGGCAGGCTATCTTGTCTGTTGAAGGGGAGAGAGGACACAAATGGACGCCCTTTTTGTAGTGGAGGGTGACACTTGGCACAGCACGCGCACACAAAGGGGGGATTCCAGTTTCTGTCTGCGGTGCACCTGCCTGCATTCGACGTAACCTCGCAAGCCTCAGCAGCAAGGCGGCTGTAGGTATGCGAGGCACTAGACCGAACCTGCGATAGATCAATATATATCTTGGATGATTGTGTACTAGCGGTTCGGGCGTTCATGGACGGCCACACCTCTTACTGATCGGTGGGCGATGGGACGTAGACGCGAAAGGAACTGAACGACTCTCTGAGGGTCGGCCTAGGTTTTTTGGGATGCTTCAGCGTAGTGAATGTGGCTAGAAAGAAAGTGGCGGTGGCGTGAGTGCGATGCTCTCAACAAACACGATATATAACCAAAGCAACACGAGAAACACCCGTGTTGACTGTACAATATGGAAGGCCACAGCTGTGTGCAGCATCCACTTGCTGCAAATCCGGGTGCAGGCTATGCACCGATGGTCCTGCCCTTTTTGCTTCTCTCCACGATACGATTCCTGCCTGCATGCGCGAGCATAGTGTTTTATTGAATGTTGTGCCTTCGTAGTGAGGGGTAAAGTGCCGCTGCGTTCCGTGTACAGACGGCTGAACTAAATCGCTTCAGTGGCATAAACTCGAGATTCCGTTGCCTGGAGGTTGGAGCCTGCCAAAATCGGAAGAGTCTAGTTCCACCAAAGTGTTTACTAGATCTTATGACTGCGGCAAAGGTCATTACCTGTAGAAGTCACATGACGATCGAGAAGAAAGAAGTGACCGTGTTTCTCTGTAGAGAGACATATGATTACAACCCACTTATGCATATGCGAGAGTGTTTGCGTAAGCAGTTGGCGACGGCGAAAAAAGAAAGGGATAAGCGAACTAATCGATTATGCGCTTCACGTGCATGTTTGCAGCATGATTGAGGGTTCGCTGCCTCCCGTTCTGACGGAAGCACTAAAGAAAACGAGGTATGGAGCGTCAAAGGTCCTGCAGTTTTCCCTGCATCGCTTTCAGCCCACCTTGTCCGTCGCTTCCAGCGCATACACTCGCGTGGCAGACGATTGGCCACATCGTTGTTCGCTTCGTCCTGTGGAGATAGCCGACTCATCGTTCGCTAGTGTCTTGATGTCTATTGTATTTGGCCATCTCGGACTTCGTTTGTGTATTGGGTTGCGGGGCCTCTTGTGGTGCCCCGTTCTCTGTCTGTGTCTCGACGTGACCTCGCCAAAGTATTTGCCGTGTCGCGTGCGTTTGACATGTTAAAGATCGAGAAGTAACAGTTAAGCGCGGAGGTGCCGAGAAGGAGGGAGCAAGCGGGGCGGCGTTCTTGCGGTGTGCACGAGGGTAAGCCCTGCCGTTGTCACTTTTCTCTCTGGGTTTCATCTCATCATGTCATTTACAGGGACAATGCAGATATTATGCCCGAGAAGCAACTGCTCCAAGTAAGGCTCTGTCGCCGTCTTTTTCTCACCGAGTCCCCAGACGTGGAGTCTCACACTTTGCTCCTCTACGGAGCGTAAGAAACCTCCAGACAAAGATCTTGATAGCAACTGAAGCTGGACTCCCTGTTACGATAATAGGTTTGGTCATGGTCTCGACTCAATAATGAAAATGATATTTACACAGCTCAACTCTGCAGTTTCCAACTCAGATAACTACTTGGTGTTTATCGTTGACTCACGTTTCACCTGATGCTGCCTCGTCTTATTTTCGATGATGGGGTTTCCTTTTATGTTGCGTATTCCGTTTTTTCGCTTGTGTGGTCTGAGTCGACCAGTTGTTCGTGCGTCCCGCTATCAATTCCTGATGCTCTCGCGACTTCCTCGCGCGCGTGTTTCGGTCCCCGTTTACCGGATCCAAGTTCGGTTGTGTCAGGAAGGATTCGAGAACACTCAGGGTTTCTATGAGTTTATTCCTGGCCCATCTTGTCTTTTATCGGTGTGCTCTAAGCCGGAATTCCCTTCTTCTTCGATCTGGTTTGAGTCTTTCATTTGGTCAGCTTCCTCTTGGACTCCCCGCCCGTCTCTCCGGGGCCGCTGCTTCGGACGTTTCACATTTTCTCTCGAAGTCGAGAGCTTGTTCTCCTCTGCCTTCCTCCTCTTCGCCTGTGTCGGGGCAAGCGTTTCGTCCTTGCTGTGTGCCCCCCTGTCGCATTCGTGTCACCGTCGGCTGGCATTTCTGCCCTCTGCCGAACTCCTACGTCCACCTTCCTCAGTGTCTCTCCCCTCTTCCTGTCTCCCTGTCGTTCCGCTGATTTCGTGTCCACTCTTTAAGTGTTCAACTGCCTCGACAACGCCGAGAAGCCCTGTAGAGACAACGGTGTCTCCTTCGCAGTCCGCAGATCGCTTGTGCTGTGCATGCACGCATGCAGACGCTCCGGGAAGAACTAGGCACCAACTGGCAAGGTCACTTTGCTGCCTTTTCCCTACGTCCCTTCGCTGCGGCATCTATAGGACAGGTGGGGAAGACGCAGAGCGTTCTCGTAGAAAGTAGAGAACGTCGAAGTCCAATTCTAGACCGACGCTTCGGAGCACGTTGGGGTCAGCATTTGCCGGTCCTCCTCTCACATGTACTTTTGTCTCTCTTTTTCGTCTATGTCCACAAAGTACATATATATATATATATATTATATAATGCACATATGAGATAAGATATTCAGGTTGCATATCAGGTGTTAGTCAAGAGAGGCGCTATCAGGCATCTCCGCTGAACAAACGGAACGGCTTGCACGCACGGTCTGCCGTTCATTGACTGCCGTCTCTTCTTCTCCAATAGGTTCACCGCGCGATCCTCCGTGATGGCCAAGAGGTGGCGGTCAAAGTTCAGTTTCCAGGTAACGAAAAACGGAACGCAGCCCTGGCCCGTTTCTAGACTCCCCTGTGCCGCAGAGGGTCGCTTCTCCATTGGGCTATCCAGGTATTCGAAAGACAATAAAATCATAGGGGTGAACGTCGTAACTCCCTACGTACTAATATATATGTATATATATATATATATACATATTTATATGTTTGTATGTCGTTATGGATGTCTGTTTAAGTGTATATTGTACATAACATGTGCACATTTTCGCAGGTGTCTTAAGCAGCGCTACCCGGCGCATCGTGGCATGCCGAGGCGCATATCATTCGAAGGGGAAAGGACCTCGCTTTCGTTTGTGAGATTTGTCTGGGATGCATCTCGCATCAAAATCGAAATGTCTTTCTTTCTTCAGGCGTCGCGACGTCGATTGCCTCGGATTTGAGGAACCTGAAAGCGTTGGTCCAGTGGACGCACATGCTTCCTCGTTCTCTCTTCCTCGACGTTCTCTGCGATGAAATGAAACAGGAGCTGCTGGCGGAGTGCGACTACAACAACGAGTTGGCCTTCTACAGGCACTTCAGGTAAAAGCAGAGACAAATCAGGATAATGGTGGCAAACGACACTGCGCAAAGCCGCGCAAAGAACGAAGAAGATGGTGTGAGTTTTTTGTCCGTTCAGAGAGCTCCTGCACCGCGACTTCGGGCGTGCCTTCTACGTTCCTCGTGTCTTTCCTGCATACTCCACCAAGAGAGTCCTCGTAACAGAGTTCGTTCGCGGGGTAAGACACTGAGGATATCTGGCCAGCTCAACTTCACACCGTTCTGAATCCAAATGGATATACATAATACTTTCCTTATGCAGCATGTATACACGTATGTGTGGTTCCACGAGCACGCGCAGGCGTACACGCGTTTATAATTTTAGGAGTGTTCACACAGGCGAAGCCGTCTCTCCATCGATTTCTCCGGCGGCACCTTTGTCTCAACTGTATTCGATCCTCTGTATTACACAGCGGTTTCTCGGTGCCTGCGCGCGTGGCCATAGGGAGAGTCTCTGCTCACTGAGGCAACGTTCATTAGCGTAACGCAGGTATTGGACTAGACAGGAATGGATACTATTCCTACACCTATACATATGTATATCCGTGTGCATGGCTGTAATTGAACATGGTCTTTCACCTTTACAAGGCAGTATGTGCATGTCTACTGCTTCTCTGTGTAGGTCCGTATTCGTCCGTTGATGTGTGGGCACGCAGTGAGCTAAATAGGAAGATGGAAGTGGACACGCTGCAGTCGGTTGATTTAAAGTCAAAACGATATCACGATTGGTTTTTATTCTGAACTACAGAAACAGTTTTAAGTCGTCGGCAGCGCATGCAGGAGTGGTCCTGCTGGTGTGTGTCTTCGTTTTGGCGCAGCTTTCTCTGGAGCAAGTCGGCCAGCAAATGCCGCAGGTGAGATGAAGAAGTCGTAAGGTAGTTCTCTCGCTTGAAGTTCGAACACAAGCCATGGTGTCCTGAGAATAGTGAAAGAGTGGACAACCCATTGGCTTCGCAACATGGAATTATCCCAGCCGCTCTCCGTCTAGCGTTCCTTGTGGGGAGGCATGTCTTGTCTCTTCAGCACGTGAGAAACAGCATTTCTGAAAGACTTGTTCGCCTGGTCCTCGCCGAGATCTTCCTCTATCGCCTTCTCAACACCGTAGGTCAAAAGCGACAGCGATCGACAGAGAATCCTAGCAAGAGATACCAGACACGCAAACCGCAGCCGAAAACAGAAACTGGTTGGCCGCTAACGATTCGTGAACACAGTGGGCGTATGTTGTTCTCGACTTCAACCGGTCACGGAACTCAGTCGCCTCCGCTACACGGCGTCGAGCGAAACAAACGTATCTTGGATCGCTGGCACACTGTTCTGCTAAACCAAATACAAGTTCCAGTATCACCGTCTTGACAAGAATCCGTTCGCAACCGAGCTCCGAGTCTTCAGAAGAGCTAGAGTAAAACTTAAAAACAAGTTTAGCATATATTGAAGGCAGGCTGGTTTCACCGGGGCGTCACTGTGCTCAATAGACAACGGTGGCGAGCACACAGTTCACCTAGAATGGAATTGCAAATTCTCGCGTAGCTTTTCCTTTTCATGCTTCAGGACCCCAATCCGTCGAACTTCTTCTATATCCCCGAGGCGGATTCTGTCGCGCTTATCGACTTTGGCGCAGGTGCGGCTCTTGCCAGTCTTTCATTTGTGAACGCCTGGTCTGTCGATCTTCTCTTCTCGACCTGTTCGTCTTCTGTCGCCCCTCCGTTTCAGCTGCGTTGACTCGTGGAGGTGTGCCAACATCTTGCTTCTGTTTTTTCACTTCTTTCGCGTCCTCCCGCCCGTGTGCCGACCTGTGCATGTGGCACATGGATCTAATTCTAGATTGAACGCAACGGACATATAACGTAAGATATCTATATATATAGATATATATACCTCTCTAGGTGGGTAATGGTATATCTGGATCTAAAAGGACATGCATTATATATATATATATATATATATGCGTACAGAGAGAGAGGTATATGTATCTAAGAAGTAATATACAGGCATCGATATATACAGGTAGATAAACAGGTACAAAAACATTTACCGCTTTGTGTACGGGAAATCTGTGAAGGTCAACAGGCTGCTCGTGCGTTTGGACTTAACCGTGGTTGCGTCGTTTTTCTAGAGAGGGACAGAGTGGTGGAACAGAGGCGGCGAGAGTGTTGCGGAACTTTGAATGCATGTGAAAACCTGCTTGGAAGCGGATGTGCCATGCTGGTCGCAGGACGAACTTACGACCCTCTATTCATCGACAAATACTTGCAGTTGCTTCATGCGGCAGTTGAGGAGGTATGCGGACGACGCGAAAAACGGCAAAGTTCCTTTCTTTAGACTCTGATAGAGGGGACGTAAATACGCGCATTACGGAACTGTTAAACATATGCGTTTCCTCATATTCCCGGATAGACTTAACGTTCATGTGCTACTACGACAGTGGGTCTTGGTCTCGCAGACAGCGACACTCGACGTCTGTACCTGTACGCCCACCCATCGATTCGCACTTATATTTACAGAGAGAGACACGTGTGTAGAATTAAGTATATAGAGCTGTCTTCACTCTTGTTTGTAGATGCATATATATCATACATATTTTGGTTTGAACGCGTACACTGGGCATATTACGGAATACGAGGGGATACAACACCGCCTCCGTTTGTCTGCGACGAGCGTGGTACACTACTAAGTCGTGAGTGTTTGTGCGTTTAGATTTCCTCGTTTCCCATTTCCTTTCTTTACTGCTTGGTATTTCGCCTGGGTTCTTCTTCCAGCGGGTAGAGGTTGTAAGACGCCTGGCGGGTGAGCTCGGCTTCTTCGGCAGCAGCTCGTCCACGGAGTTTCTGCATGCACAGGGCAACGTCTTCCTCGCTTTCGCTCTCTGTTTCCGACCCCCAAAGGTGAGAGCAGAGACGCGCGGAGGAGCCAGAAGCGAAGAACGGAGGAGAAAACAGGGAGAAACCAAGAGAAGGAAAGAGGCGGAAACGGAGAGAGAAACACAGGACAGAGCAGGCGAGAATACAGGGGGGAGGGAAGAAAAACGAGAGCGAGTAGAAGAGAGGCAAGGAGGTGAGAAGGGCGATCGGTGAAACAGACAAGGCGAAAGCCAAGCAGACGCAACGACTTCGACGTGGCGGTGGGTTGAGCAGCTTTCACCCTCAGAGGCTTTTCCGATCTGGTTCGAAGGCAGCCTGGTGAAGCAACAGTCGTTGTGCATATTCTCCTGGATCGTTCGATGTTTCTTTTCGCCTGGCAATCTGTGAGTGTGCTCCACGGCTGACACATGAGGGGTTGCCGGACCTCCTCGTCTCCTGCTCACTCTTCATCTTTCCTCTCTCCCCTTGGAAATTTGAGGGAGAAACCTTGATGAATTCGTGAGTTTTAATTTATCTTAGATTCCACTTCTAGCAAACTATGTTTTAAAGATAGGCGTGGTTTGGGCCGCATCTCTCCGCCTCTAGGCTGGGAAGTTCAACTCTGAAGCATTCAGCCCGCTTCATTAGTATGAGATGTGATTCACTGCATCAGTCGATCTAGAGTCCGAGAGGCTGTGCTGTGCGTTTCGCGTTCATCGCACTTGCCCTTTAGGCAGGCGAAAGTGCCATGTATTCTTTCGAAGACTCCGAGGTCTTTTCGCTTCTTCACAAGGAAATGCAAAACGTTATGAAGAACAGAGAAAAGCCGCCTCCGCCAGAAATCTACTCTCTTCACCGGAAGATCGCAGGCAAGTCCACAGGTCTCAAACAGGACATCTAAATAATTATTCTGTGTCCCTTCACAAGATCCGTGAGACCCGTACGAAAATATAAACATAGATATGCGCTGAATGCGTGCCGAGGTTGCACCCCAGGTCTTTGCGTCTGAATGTCCTGCAAATCGCCGTAGTTTTGATTACGGCCCTGGATAAGTTGGGGAAAAGACGTGTGTTTCTCGAAAGGCCGCTCGCTGAGGAGCGTAAAAGTCAGGGAACGAGATGCCCCTTTGAAAAGGCTGGAGAGACAACAGATCGGTGGGATTTCACTCCTCTCCAGGATGTGCCTCGACCGGAGACAGACGAGGGAAACGACCGTCTAAGGCAGCACGCAACCGCCGATTGAGAGAGACCAGGAGAAGCCCCTATTTCCTTGCATGTGCTGCGCGTGAGATTCCGATGCTATTCTTCCAGCTGTGCCGGAGAGACCGAAGATTGTGGTGACCGACAGTCGGAACTCTACCGATGTGTCGTAGGCAGGGAGACCTGCGACCTCGGTGTGTGCGCTTCCATGGCCTCGTCTGCGTCCCTTTGTGTCTGTCACGCGATGCGTCCGTGTGGACGGAAGAGGCGCGAACCGTATTTTGCGTCTCGTTCTCATGCCGCCGGTGGTACGATGTTTCTATGGGCTTCCCAGGCTGCTTTCTGCTATGCGCGAAGCTTCGAGGCCGCGTCGACACTTCGAAAGTGAGGAATTGCACGCGCCCGTGGTTTTCTTGCGCCCATGTTTTCCTTCTGCAGTGTTTCGTTATAGTTCCCGCGTTTACGATTTCCCACAGGCAGAGCCTGTTTTCGTTTTGTGAGGCTTCTGTTCTTCCTTTTCGTCGACAACTGGACACACAAAGGTGCAGGATGAGCAAACTTACTTGTGGTTTTAGACACTGCTTCTTCTTCCAGACGCGTGCGTGCAAATGAGTAGATGTAAGTCGGTTCCCACTATAGGGTAGACGTTTTCGCGTTGCAGTGAGTAACCTTTCGAGTAAATCGCTGGAGGCCAATCAAGGTTTCTCTCTGTTTTTTGCAGTGACTGTGTGTTTTTCCATGAGTGCCTTTTCCGAGTTGGGTTCTTGTCTTTTTACCGTCTCCTTTTTAGGTGTTTGCGGAGACAGTGGCGGCTTACAGGGCCCCGGACGGAGGACCGTTCCGCCCAGCCGAGTCCCTCGACTTCGAGAAGGCCTGATTGTTCCGTCGTCTCCATTCTGTTCACCCCGTTCCATGGCCTCATTCTCTCAGCTTTCTCTGTCTCCTCCCTACCCGCCGTCTTTTGTGCAACGCGTGATCGTCTTCGCACGCATGTTTCGATGTTGTTGTCTCCGGCGTTCTCCCCTCGTGTCGGACCCTTGGTCTCTCTTGCTGGTGTGGCCCGGCACGGACCTGCGGTCGGACGTTTGTGTTTTCTGTTCAGTCGCTTGTTTCCTTCCTACCCTTCCCCTTTCCTCTGCACTTCTTTTTTGCCGCACTTTCGTTTTTTTTTCTCTTCCTGCTTCTTTGCTTTGACTGTCTCACATCGTGCAGCTCTCTTGCACTTTCTCCCATGTTTTTCTCGTGTCCTGCAACTTCATCTCCGTGTGGTTCCCTTGCTCTCGACTGCCTCGTCTCCCTTGCTTCCTCTCTTCAAGAACATTTTTCGCTTCCGTTTCTCAGTACCATCTGGCAGAAAACTCATTAATAGAAACCTCGTACAAACCCACTCATTTCGTGACACTGTGAGGAATGCCGCGCCTCATAATTCGCTTGCCAATTCAAACCGCCACGGCCCCGACTCGGCTCACCACTGGATTGCCTTTCTTCCTCCATCTGGGTAGATTGGTGTACATTTTTCTGTTTTTTCCAACGTCAAAGGCGAGCCCCAGTTGATCTGGAACTTCAGTCATTGGTTCCGAGACGAGTGTACCACGTTTGCTTCTTGACCGCACATGCCGTTTAATGTGCACTCTCGGTATCAAAAAAAAGAGAGCAGGGCGACAGTCGCTGTGGAACCTCCCCACGTTTTGGAATACCCAGCAGCAAGACCCAGTGACTAATCAGTAGCCTCACAATTTAAACCATCTGGGACTTGATAAAGGGTACACTCTTCGTGCACACGCATGCTCCTATGATGATCACGACTCCTATTCTTGCAGGAACGAAAATCCTCAACACCTCTAAGTACTGCACATGCAGCTCGCTATCAACCGCCAGATCTACCAACAGGTGTCTCCCCGGCAAATAGGGCAGCCACCGTGGTGGATGAACCTGACCTCGATTCATCCATTCTCGTCTACTTCTTACGTATCCCTACGCATATGTATACATATATATATATATATACATAAATATATATATGTTTACTAGGTTGAGAAGTGACCGTAGACGTAAAGGTAGATGCACGTGACTGATAGACCTGTCTGTTAGGGCAGCACGGAAGAGGCTGAGCACGTCTAGCAGAAGCTACGACGCTGTCTTCCGGATATGTCGTGGAAAAGCGACGAATGTGAAATCGAAGTTTTCTCGAAAACGACAGCAACATACAAGCGGGAATTAGGGTGAAGGAACTGTGGGGCTCACCACCGACGTCTCTTTCCTCACAGGCCGACGTGGAGAGCTACACAGGTTCACTAAACACAGAAGAAAAAAGAAAGGCTTACGGCAAAGTGTTAACGTTGCCAAGAGACAGTCGACCCAAGTCAAGCTGCAGCGTGCAACCGGAGTAGGTCGCAGTCCAGCTCAGCCGCTTCTCAGCCTACTTCTGCGTATCGCACTCGGAAGAATAATCTCAGGGGTAACGCTCTCAGGCCGGTTGATGCAGACTGTCCACAGAAGACTGACGAACTGACTCGAACGATACAGGATGGTTTTCTCTTCTTCGAACCTGTGTGTCTCAAGCACGAAAACCGGAGCAGACGTTTCGTCTCTTCAGAGACACCTGGCGTCTTCTCAGAAACCGTCAGTGTCTCTTCGCTCGCAAGAGAGAAGGACGCTGGACGAGGAGATGAAGAAACAATGCAGGCGAGCAGAGGAGAGACGGAATCACCGACAACCACAGGACGACAGCAGCATCCCGCAGCGTAGATAGGCAGACTCGAAAGCTGACGAAAAGAAACGGAGGCGCCCATCCGAGAAAACCACTACCCAAAGAGAGCTAAGAGGTCGTCACCTGCTCCTGCCGTTATGTCTCCCTCGACAGGAAGCGCAAAGAGGGAAGGATCGACGTCAGTGTTGTCTGCCGCTGTCTGCCCGTCCGCAGAGGCATCGGCCAAAATCGACAAGAGCGCAGGGAAGGACGAGGACGAAGAATCTGAAAAAACAAGGAGAAAAGGCAGGAACGAAAGTCTCCGGAGCACGCCACAAGCGTACACGCTTCAACTTGTGATTGACGTGGTTCTTGTGTTGTCAGTTAGTTATCGAAGGTGACCGTGACGCAGCGAGATCAGAAGAAGCGGAGGAAAGGAGAGGAAGCGCATGAATTGATCCTGATCTGCTGGTTGAGTGCACAGTGCAGAGGTATCCAGCACATGTTTGCACTTGATGGTGAGATGAGACACAAGACGAAAAAACGAGAACAAGAACATCTATTGATACTGACTTTCTGGCGCAGACGGCAGCGTCGGCTCCGAAATTGGAGGCGAATCTGCGATTGCCTTTGGGCGTCGCGTTTCGCTTTCTCCGTCGCTGTCGTCTGAGGACGAAGAACCGAGGGCTCTCCGGTAGTGCAGCGCTGCGTTGATTTTTCCGTGCATCTGCGAAACGGAGAAACCCACGACAGCTACCCTTCAGTAAATAAGCAAGAACATCGGGTACGGAGGCGGTAAAGAAGGGGAGGGAAGGCCATAGATGACGATGCACAGAGAGAGAGAGAGAGGAGTTGCTACTTGATGGTGACAGTACAGTTTAGCTATGAACTTTACATCACCACTGCCGGCTTTCCGTACCGAGGAGCTCGTATCTTCAGTGTAACACTCCACACTGGGGGTTCAAACGTCGTTGCCCACAGCGTACAGAACGAGAGATGAGAGAGAGAGGAAAAGAAGGGAGAAGAGTGAAAGAGACACAAGCGATACAGGGGTTCTCGCAGGAAAAGCGAAGCAAGGGAATGAAGACGTCAAGCACAGAGAGCTGTCATTCTTCAGGAGGGAAGCGAAACTACGCAAAGGCACACAGACGCTTTAGAATGTCCGACAGGAGTCGAGCAGTAGCGCCTTCAGATGTCACCTGATTGGTGTTGCCTGAGGATCCCAGAAACTGTTCGCTTGCCTTCTCTACAGCAGTCCAGGGTGTCCCATTCTTATAGGGCCAAGTGCACACCAAGGGGCATCTTAGCGGTGTTCGGCACACACAGCAGAAGTGGGGTCTGGGAGAAAGACACAATGGTGGAGACTAGGCGAGCGACGAGGTCGACACGACGCGAGATTGAATTCTTCAGGACAAGAGAAAACGTACCCCCTCGTACGCGTCGGTTGTCAACTGTCTACGTCGGCGTAGCGCAGCTTCCACCTGGGAGACAACACACACTTTGTTCTCAGTTTCTCTCGGCAGCCGCGGCACCCGGTCCGCACAACTCAACAAAGAAACACCCGAGACCACAACTCTCTACAGAAACCCCCTTCCTCTTCAAACTTGAGACGGAAAGCAACGACTTCTATAGAGGCGCACACAGATGAGTTCAAACGCCTGTGCAGATAACTGTGTATACAAACGTACGTGTGTGTATGTGGACGTATATGAAACCGTGTGCATATATATATATATATATATATAGATAGATAGATAGATATAGATACAGATATACATATGTTTGTGCATGTATGTATACAAGAGTGAAGTGCCTGTCTCTTTCTTCGCAGATACGGCTGGAAAACTGCCTGAGTGGATGTCGAGGTGTGCTCTAGGTCGCATTGTATTCGCGGCAATGTCCCCTAACGCAGTCAGCGCGTTCGAGGGCGAGGGCAATCACGGGGTCGAGCCCAGGCCTCTGTCTTTCAGGAAGAGACAGCCTGTTACCTTTTCTGGGCACCGCCGCTCTTCAATCTTCAACTTGAGTTTCAGTTGCTTGTCGGTCACATGCGGCAACAGCGTCCCAACCAGCAGAAGATCTGTGCCGTACTGTTCGAGCGCAGCGTAGAACCTGGAAATAAACAGCGAAGAGCCGGCATCTCCAACCCCGAGTCGGCGGCCGGGCGCTGGGAACCCAATTCCGCGCCCTCACTCTTTCCCACGTTGTTTTTCGGCCTGGCTTCAGATCTCAAATGTCTCTGTGCAGCTGATCCAAGCTCGACTGAGACGTTCAGGTTTGCTTTGTGAAGTCACCAAAAGGCACTGTGCACCCCGGCCAGCGACAGTGTCGCTGCCACAGAGAAGGCAGGCTTGACACACACGCCCCTCTCAGTCCCGCACACCAGAAGCTCAAAAAGGCCGGTCTCCGTTGAACGGACCATAGGAAAAACAGGCGCGAAATTGCGGGAGGCGAAAGCCACTCTGTTTGCTCCCTGCGAAAGGGCCAAGATACAAGAAGCGGGAAAGACAAGCATGTACCTCTGCGTTTCTTCTGGAGTCCACCTTTTTCCTTTCGTGCTCTTGTAGGCCCCTGCATACGGCTGAAGAGACAGACCGTTCACGCCTCCAGGGCCGCCTTCTTCCACCAGGCGTCGTCGCCCGTTAAAGAGGCACACGCATGGAGCAGAAGCTTGGCCAAGAGCATCAAACAAACCCAAACTGGCCCCACACCTGAACAGACACAACACACACAAAACGGGTTAAAACATATATATATATATATATATATATATATATATATATATAAGGTAGATCCATATATGTGAAGGAGCAAACACGCAGAAGAGAATGCATAAACTCCAAGCGAAGAGAATCTGGCCTCGAAAGGGTGCTTGCTCGAAAAAGAATGACAAAAACACCCACGCACCCTAATCCCTTCTATGGGATACCCACCCCCGACTACGTCGCGCTCCGTCAGTCCCTCGTTGTCCTGCTCCCTCTCTCTTTTTCTTTCTTCTTTTGTCTCTTTCTCCTTCTCTCCCTTTCTGCGTCTCTCATTCTCGTTCCCCTCTCTTCCTCGATCGCTCTTTTTTCTTCCGTTTTCTCACTGCCTCTGGTCCTTCCTCTTTCTGCTCTTTCATCCCTATCCCTGTCTCTCTCTCTGTGCCTCTCCCTATCCTTGTCTATCCATGGGTTTAAGTAAATTGGTAAGAACGTGTAGAAGCGGTGAGCAGACGCAGGGCTTTGACTGCGTCTTCGCGTTTGTACATGCTGTCTCTCGGGCCCTGTGTTCGTCACTTCCTGTCCCCTTTGACAAGTAAGAAGAAAACAGTTTTTTGCGATTCCCCTCCACGTTCCTCACGTGCACACGGGAGGCTCCATTTCTTCGCCGCGTTCGTCCATGACGAGCTGGCCGTCAGCGTCAAGCCTGAGAGCCGGCGCAGATCCTTGTCGGGGGGTGTCGAAAAGCGCACTAAGATCCTTTTCAGCGCTGCCTTCTTCTTCCTCATCTCTCCCCTTTCGCGTTGGGGACGGAGACAACAGGGCCTGCAGGGCCTGGTCGCCCCCTCCCAAAGTGCCTTGGCCGAAGGAAGCCGGCGCCGAGAAGAGCGACCCCAGCACTGAGTCGAAAGACTGAGACAAGAAGACATCATGGCAGAAAGAAAAACTCACAGCTTCTCTATCGAAACCCTCTGGCTACTCAGTGCTCCCACACACGCGCTCTCAAGAAATAGCGACCCAAATGAGAGAGATACGGAGAGTGACACTTGTGGAAACAGAGCGTGAGAGAGAGAGACAACGGGAGATGGGGAGCGAAGAGGAGGAAGAAGAAAAAGACGAAAGAGGGGGAAAGAGGAAGAGAGAGTGCACGCTATGACCGACAGTCGACCGGAACTGGAAAAGGCGGGAACGACAGATGTAAAAGAAAGGGAGAAGAAAGCTCACAGCATTGTCCTTCCTACCTCGTCCAATTCTCCGTGTCTCTGCGAGTCTCTCCCACCGTTCTCGCCACTCGCACCGGCTTTTGCCTTGGCCTCGGCTTCTTGTTCGCCTTTGGCGGAGCTGACTGGTTTTCGCTTATTTCGTTGAATCAAGTCCCAGAGTGTCAACGGCCCTGCAGTAACGCATGCGCAGCGAGACCACTGGCTTGCCGATAAGTCTAAGTACGAAAGCGGTTGCACTTACAGAAAACTGGGGGCGAAGATGAAAGGGGGCACAAGCAGACACACAGGGCGCGTGTCCATGGAACAACAACAAGAAAGAGCAGAGGACAAGCTGAGAGAGAAGAAGCACACGAAGCGCAGTGAGACAGCAACTACACAGACGGCTCTCCCAGGGCGCAAACGCCGACAAGGAGAACAAAACACATAGAAATCAATTCCCCTTGAAGAGAATGGACGCGGCCTTCATCTTCTTCTCGCTTCGGCGGTCTTGCTCTGTCTGTGTCTCGCCAAGGAGACATCTTAGAACTCTGCTAACTAGCGCAGCAAGGCTAGCAGAAACAGACGCAGAGCGAAAGAACTTGTATAAACAGAAGTGCCTTTTGTTGTCCTTCAGACGCCCACGCGCCTGCCACATTCGAGACATATGTTTGCATGCAAACCCTTATACGCGCATGCTTATAGGCATCTGTAGAAATATGTGTACATGTGTATATGCATATGCCTATGCGTGCATGCTCGCGAAGCCTTAACATATGTCGAGACGTACATGTGGTGGTAGGAGGGATGCGAGTTCAGTTGAGAGTTTTACCTTCTTTTTCGACGATGGAGGCAGGAAGCGAGAGTTGCAGCAATTCCTTTCCTTCTTCTCTTCGTCTTCGCGCTCGCGCTTTGGACCTCTCCGTCGAGCCAGTCCTTTTTCTCCGGCTGCCCTGATTCCTTCTCGCAGGCACTTCAGTCTCCTCGTCCGCGGCCCCCTTGGACTCCCTCGCCGCTCCGCCCGACCGCCGCTGTGCCCTTCCGGAGGCGCGTACGGGGTCGGGAGTTTCGCCTGTCTCCTCAACAGCCGCGGGGAGAGGCACTTTTCTCAGCCTCTTCTTCGCAGAGGCGGAGTGACGTCTGGAGGCAGGTTCGAAGTCCTCGTCGCTGGAATCGTCTGCACCTGCAAAAGCATTTGGCAGAAGATGCGAACGCATTTATGCAGTTCAGCCCTGCAGTTTCTAGCTCAAAAAGCATTGGGTCTGACATTCCGCTCTCGAAGCCGGACAGCCCCGCGACACAGGCTGTCCGGACAGTCTCAACGGCAGGTGAGCAAGTGAGCCAAATACGTTTCCTTCAGGCAGAGAAACCACGCGAGATGACGTTTTCTGTGATGAATAACTGAAGCTGCAGTTGACAACGGAAGTTGCGAGCCCCGCAACCCCAACATGAGGACGGCAGGGACGCCTAAGGGAGGACAACAAACGCATGCGTGGCGAGAACACAGACGCCATCATGCGGCTACTTCTGCTCTCACGAATTCGACGCTCACCTTCTTCCTCTTCCCACTCTTCATCCTTTTCTTCGGTTTCAGCGTCTCCTTCGTCTTGGTCACGTTCTGTCTCTTCAAATCGAAGCCCGTCGCGATCACTCACGCCCCGTCGGACTCGGGTCCCGAACCGGCCGCTGGAAGGTGACTCGACTTGTTGCTGTTCCTCGCGAGCGCTCCCGCCAGTCAAGTGATCCCCGCGTCTGCCTCTTCGCCCCTCGTCTCTCCTGAGGCCCTGTCGCGCCCCACGCTCCTCGTCTCCGGTCTCGGCGTCTCTCTCTTCCTCCTCCTTCGAGTTCGCGGCGCCGTCTCCTTCCGACTCTTCGTTCTCACTCGCGTCCACTCCCTCTTCACCCTTAGTCTCCTTCCCTGTCTCTCCTGTCCCTTCTGAGGAGCCTTTCTCCAGCGCCCCGCGAGCAGCTGCTCGCAGGCTCCTTCGCGAAGGCAACGGCGCACTGTGGACTTGCTCGGAGACAAAGAAATCCGTTCTGTCAGACGCATCCCGATCCCCACCTCCGTACATCTTTCGTCCTCTCTCTTCTCGGTCTTCGTCTCGCCGGCCCTCCTCGACGTCGAGCGGCGAGTCAAACTTGAGCTGGTACAAGACCTCCTCCGGCGGGTACGCCGCCAGACCCCCCAAGCCCGGCGCGGACGGAGGCGCGGAGAGACTGGGCTTCCTGAGCCCCACAGTGTGATCGCAAGGAAAGGGTGAGGTTCTCGGCGGTAAGGCAGGAAGTGACGCGGGCGGAGGTGTGAACTGCGCAGCAGGCAGTTGGCTTTGGACAGCAAAAGCGTCGTCCTCGCGTCTCCACTGCGGCTCTGGGGTCGCCACGGCACCCACTGCCCCGCGCCCCTCGGCTCTCTGGGCTCCATCCTGATCCCCCACGGAGGGACACCCGGTCTCGCCAAAGTGGGCATTCGAAGGAAGGGGCGCCGCGGCGTAGAACCCCCGCCGCTCTCGCTCGCCTGCATGCACCTCACCCGCCTCAGAACCCCTGCCCGCACCTGCAGAGGCCGGGTCTCCCGGCCCCGGGCGAGCGGAAAAGAAGGGCGCGTCCTCACTGTCACCTCGTTGCTTCTTCAGCGGCGGAGACGCCGAATCGAGAGCGCTCACCCTCTCTCGCGAACCGTCTTCTTCACGGGCAACTGCATGCGCGGAGAGAGAAGCGGACGAAGGCGACCCAGAGAAGGGGGTTGACCCTCGATGCAACGCGGGAAGAGGAGCGGGCGCGCCCAACTCGCCTCGGGACTCAGGAGGCGCGCGGCCTTGGGGCCCGGACACAGTGTGTGGGAGCCCAAGGTGCGAAGCTGTGGCGCCGAACGCGTCGCCCTCTCTCTCTCCTCGCCGCTCCTGCAGGGCAGGCCCTTGGGGCGGATACCCGCCCTGAGCGCCCTGAGAGGGTGTGGGGTGTCCAGGCCCCGTTGCGAGCTGGTACGCGCCTGTCTGGGGAGGCGAACCGTAGACGGGAAGCGAACAGGCGACGGACCCCGGGAGCGAGGAAGAGCGCAGTTGTCCTGCCGCTTGCGCTGACATCTGTGGGGGCCCAGCACTCGGGGTGGCGCCTGCCTGGGGGACGGCAAACGCCAGGGAAGGGTCCGCGGGCGTGTCTTGCTTCTGGGCCTGTTCCTGCTCCTTCTGCTGCGCCAGGAGGAGCTTCTCCTCATGCTCGCGGCGCCATGCCTCGTTGGCCTCCTTCGCGCGCTGCTGGAAAATCTTCTTCTCCTCAGGAGACACCTGCCGCCACTTGTCTCCGATGAACGTATTCTGCTCGCTAAGGGATGTCCCGCACTCGATGCCTTCTTCCTTGCACTTCTGTCGCATCTCTTTCGCAAAAAACGTGAACGCGGTATACCCGCGGCCGCCCTTGCCCTGGCCTTCACCCTTCTTCCCGCTGCCCCCAGAGCGGCTCTTCTTCTTGGCCGCCGGAAAGTCCGCTCCGACGCCGCTCTGCATGCCGTCTGGTGGCTGGGGGGGCCTCGCCAGAGGCCCGGGGACTGCAAACGGCGTGGCAAGGCCCTGCGGCTGTGGGGTCCGTGCGAAGCCCGACGAAGCCTGCGACGCCTCCTCGCCCGCCTGTGCCGCCCTCGGAGACACCCCGTCCCCTGGGAGACCCCCCGCGGGCGATGGGCTGGCCCCCGACACGGTGTGCCCCACAAAGGAGACAGATCCGTCTGCGTGCACGACCCTGGTCGCGGGGCCCGCCGGCGTCCCGGCAGGAAGCAGAGACTGGTGGGCGCGGTCGTCGGGCCCTGGATGCGGATAGGCGCCTCCAGGGAGGGTGTTCTTCGCAGTTGTGAACGGCGCAAGAGACGGATGCAGCATGGGAGCCCCCAAAACCGGTTTTAACTGCGGGAGACTTCCTGAGGGTCCCTGGAGGGGAACCCCACCCAGGCCTGCTTCCGACAAGCCTGTGACGGTTGCCGCGGCCGCCCGCTTCTTCTCCTCGGCTTCCGCCTGCTCCTTCATCTTGCGAATCTCTTCTTCCTTCTTCATCCGGAGGCCGGCCTGTCGATTCAGCTCCTCGGCCCGGCGTCCCCACTCGGCCTTTTTCTCCTTGCTCAGTTGGTGCCAGAAGCGCGCGACGAAGGACGTCTGCTCGGGCAGCGTCTCGCCCTCCAGCGTGCCCTCTTGCTGAAGCTCGGCGCGTTTCTCTTTCGCAAAGAGCGCCCAGCCGCTCATCCCCATGCCTTTTCGCGAGGGTTTCTTCGCCGCGGCCGAAGCTGGTGGCTTCCCCGCGAGTCCTCCCGGAGTGTTGGCAGCCTTCCCGTCTTCGCGCGCCGTCCCCAGGGCAGCCAAACGCGGCGCCAGGGCTCCCACCGAGGCCAGCCCGCGCTCGCCGCCGGCCCCTTGGGCGAGAAAGAAGGGCCCAGCCGCGGCGCCGGGCGCGAGGAGACCCGAGGCGAGGGTCTGGGGGGTCGCGGCGCCGGGCGCGAGAGCTACAGTGGCGAGGCTTGGAGCGGGGAGGATGGGGCGCGAGCCCGCGAGGCACTCAGCGAGCTGCTGTGAGAGCGCGGCGAAGAAGGGCGTGCATGCAAAGGCTTCCTGATCTCTGAAGTGCTTCAGCAGCTTCTCCTCGATGCCTTTCGTCGTCAGTTCCCCGCGCTGGGCCTGCTGAGCGAGCAACTGAAGTTGCACGTGAAGGAGCCGCGGCAAGTGGTTGAGGTACGGCGCGAGCAATGGGATACACGCCGCCAGTCTGGGCGCCAGGTGGGCGAGACGCAGCAGCGCCGCGCGCCCGGCCGCGACCACCTCCGCCTGGACCTCCGCGGTCGCGGCTTCCGCGCGTTGGGCGCGAACGAGGCACTGCAGGATGCTCAGAGGCGAGGGCCCCGCGAGTTCAGCCGGCAACACACCCTCCCCAGCGGGGGAAGAAGCGGGGGCTAGAGGACCCCCAGACACACCCGGCTGAGTGCCCGGTTTCCCGGAAGCCGGCGCGGCCCCCGCGGAGGTGAGACATGCGCGGCCCCTCTCGCTGGCCACAGGCATCGACAGCGTTCCGTGGCTCGGCTTTCTCGACCCCACAGAAGGGGACAGCTTCCGAAGGCGTTCGTGGTGAAATGTAACCGACACCTCCGCTAAAACCTCTGCGAGGAGAACTTGGACGAGACGCTGCTTCACAGGCTTCGGCGTCGAGGTCGAGAGAAGCAGCTCGTGCACCTGCCGGTCCTCATGCCGCTCGACTTGTCGGAGAAGCAGAGACAGAATGCGTTCGTGGCGCTGCTTCTCTTCACTGAAAAAGTCTGAGGTCGCGTCCTCAGACGCGGGCGCAGAAGGCCCAGCAGCAGCCGGAGACGAGGGCCCAGAAGGCGGGTCTCTCTTCGTCGGAGAGAGACTGAGAGGCGCGCCCGACGGCAGCGAGACAGACAAGTGTTCCCGGAGCAGGTCGCGCAGAGAGCGAAGGAGCATTGCACGTTTCACAAGCTTTTGCACTTGTGCTTCTTCGGCTTCTTCTGCCTCTTCCAAGAAGTTGAAGGACGACGCAGAGCCTCTTTCCACGCCCGCCGCGAGAGGGTCACTCTCTCTCTCTGTGCTCTCCTCGTCCCCAGCCTGAAAGGCCGGAGCCTGTGACGACAAAGGCCCTGAGCCATCTGAAGCCGCGGGCGGCGCATACGAAGCTGCACTCGATCCCGATGACTTTGTCTCCGCAAGGTCTCCCTCTTCAGGTACCGCGCCGGGCGACGGCACGGAAGAAGTCGCAGAGCTTGAAGGTTCTGAGCAGACCACGACGGACGAGAAGCACGAGGCAGATGAGAAATCGCGAAGAGCAAGGAAAACGCAGGAGAGGCTCCTGCAACCAACAGTGAAGGAGCGACACCAGGTCAGCAAAAAGCAAACGAAAAGGAAGCTTGGACACGTAGCAGAGAAACAGAAAAACACTGTCGGAAATTCGTGCTGTCTATATGTCTCTCTCAATAACCAAAAGAAATGTATACACATACATATATATATATATATATACATGTGTGTTTCGAGAGGGAACGAAAGATACAGAAGCGTTTCCAGGATATTACGTTGTTGCGTCTCATTGTGACTTCTTGCATGTTTCTGTTCTCTGTCCTCACCAGTTTTTTCTCGCAAATGCGTAGCGAGTTCTTCCGCTTGGGTTAGCTCATTCGCCACGCCTCGAAGGGCCTTGTACAGGACTGCTCGCGCTGCCGAGCTCGGCCTGCAGGACAGCTTCACTGCTGGAAATGCGCACTCGAGGTCTAGCCCTTTGCTCGGTTTCCTCGTCTCCTTTTGTTCGATATTTCCCACTGGTATCTTGTCTGAAACTCTTCCTACTATCTCTGTCCCCCACTGTTCCACCAGCACCTGCAGACCGTCCTGGGCTGTCTGTCCACTCTCTCGCGACGCCTGGAGAGATCCGTGGTCGCAGTCGAGAGTCTCTCCTTCGCGTTTTTCCGCCGGACTCGTTGTCTCTTTCTTGTAGGCTGCAAAAGATGCATGTGCCTCGGACTCTCCGCAGGACACCTGGCGTGCACTGCGACTCCCGAAGAAGTCGACGTCCTTCGACAGGCGCTCCGCCCAGCTCTCCGCGACCCTGTGGGCAGCGTGGAACGCTTGATAGAGGTCGTCGTGTTGCTTTCTAGAAGCGGCTGTCGCGGCCCCGAGAGGCATGAGGGCGGAGGTCTCTTCCTCACGTCTGGCCTGTCTCGCTCTCCTTCTCCTGAGTTGAGTCTCTCGAAGGAACGCCTGAAAGAAGGCCAACTCCTTCTCGCGCTCTCTCTCGCCTCCGTCCGGATGCAGAGGCGAAACAGAGCCTTTCGACGCCGCCCCACTCGCTCGCTTCTTCGGAGAACAAAGTGCAGCGGCCGCAGCGAACTTCAGAGCGGTAGCGAGGGCGGCGGCAGAGGTCTGGAGAGCTTCTGCAGGGTCTGCAGAGAGAGACGAACAGATGACTCCATCTCCGAGAGTGGAGGACAGCGAAAAGGCCAGAGGGTCAACGACAAACGGACAAGAAGACCACGAGAGCGGGCCGGGGTCGAGGGGTACTGCCTGCTCGACGCCGCCGCGCACTGGCTCTGCATGCAGCAGAGGGATGAAGCGGAGAGGAAAATCCTCTCCGCTCGGTCTACAGCCCCATGCCGATCCGCCCTGTGTGAGTGTGCAGGCGCCAGCGACTGTCGCCGCAGGCGGCAGAACGGAGAGCGGAGATGAGAAAGTGAAGGCGGCTTCGCAGACGGGTGCAACCGACTCTAGGCTTTCTCCGCTCTCGCGAGGTCGGCGCGACGATTGGCCGGAAAACAAAAGCGAGAGAGCAGATAACGGCGGGCGCGACGAGGAACAGGGTCTCTCCTGATCGAGGGAAACTGTCTCTCCCGCGGCGATCCCGTCGCGGGGACGCGTCCCCGCAGGTAGCGATCCCTCTTTTGGACCGGCTGTCAGGATACCGGAGACAGGCGAAACCGCAGTATCCGTCGCTTCCTCGCGGTCGGCGCCCCCTCGAAGTCGGCCTTTGCTGTTTTTACACGCGACTTTCGCATTTGCAGAGATCTGCGAACTGCAGCCAGAGGCGCGAGAGGCCACCAAGGCGAGTGGCGCGAATAGATCCGTCTCGGGCAGCGAGGAGACAGGAACGGTCTGGGCTTCTTCAGCGGGTTTTCTCCCCGGAACGTCACGCCAGCATGAACGAAAGAACGACAGAGAGGGGGCAGCGAAGGACGACAAGTGTGATGGTTGCGAAGAAGAGTCGAAATCGAATTGGACGCCAGGCTTCACCGGCACGTGCGTATGCGACGCAGCGGAAAACAGGGAAGAGCACGGCGCATACGACGATTCGTTCTCTTTTTCTGGGTCAAACAAGGCGGACGGAGACGGATAAGTGAAAGAGAAAGTAACCGGGGAAGCATCTGTGCGACGAGAGTCGGGAGAAGACGGACAAGGTCCCTCCACACCGGCCAACAGGGAGGGGTTAGGCGACGGCGATACTCCAGGCGGCATACTGGATGAGATGGGAAATGGGCTCAGACACAACGAATGGATGGAAATGGAGAACCAATTTGAGAGGGGAAGGGTAGATGAAAAAAGGTAAGAGGAGAAAAAGGCGAAGGGAGGGCAATACTACATGGAAACAACATCTGTAAAAAGCTGGGGCCACGGAGGCCATGCGATGCAGGCATGCTACAGCGGGTCTCTCGTCTTCGAGGAAAATATCGATTCTTGGCTTCCACAAAAAACGACTCGTCTAAACGACCGTTTCTTCTACAGCCATCTGCGTTTCGGTTTGGAAAGGCCTGATTCAGGAAAACACAGGACAGGAAAGAATGCGGGAACAAGGGGGTGGACAGACACAAGCGCATCTCCTCCGTAGCTTTCGAACGGAAGCAGTTGAAAAGTCTTCTCTATTCAACAGGTGAGAGGCGAAGATCTGCCTTCACAAGCGTCGCTGCCCACGCTGCCAAAGTTAGGTTTCTCCAGCTGGTTCTTGTCCCGCTCTTCGGCATGCGACCACGCTGGTCTTAGTCGTCCTTCTCCTCGCTTTATAGACGGACGAGACACAAAGGCAGGATGAGAACTGCAGAGAAGGGGTGAATGCGATGTGGAAAGCAGAACAGTCGTTGTCACAGAAGAAGAGAAAAAAATCTGCTGCCAAAAATGCCGGCTGTCGTCTGCGCGACTCTGCATGCGCGCTCATGCGCGGTGTATGTACGGCTCGTGGAAAAGTTGAAGCTCTCTAACACCTGTCTTAAGCCCAATTTTCGCTTTTTTCGCGGGAAGGAATTCTTCAATGACTTCGTTTTTTCGTCTGACTTCCTTCTGGAAATTCCCGCATCCTTCTGACCAGATTTCTTGAGTCAAAAAGTCGAAAAAAGGACACGGAATTCCGATGTCTTCGCATGCCTCTCGGCCTCCCGGCCGCCTCAGCCCCCATCGTGTTCCAACTAGCTGTTGTGGCTTCTCGATTGTCTATGTGCAAGAAAGCCTAGCAACGGATATAGTCGAGGAGATATTTCCTTTCCTATTTTGCGGTATTTCGTCTGGTCTCGTCGCGTGGACCTTGTTCATTTCACCATAGCGTATCACTAAACTCTCCCGTTTATGCCGTTAAACCGCTGCTCAGTTGGAACCCCCCGTAAATGATCTGCAGAGAGCCTAGTCAGTCCGAGTCGACTGCATCTCTACTCTGAAAGTCTTCCTGGAGCAAAAAGATGCCCACTTTGCAATGGAGAACAGGAAGCGCTGGACAGGCAGGCGCTGTCCGCCTGATTTGAGGCGTCTCCTTTTTTCTCCCGTTTCATGTAACGATGGCGTAGTGGGCAGTCGTCTTAGACTGAAGTTCGCGGATGTTTTTTCGTTTTCCGCGAAGTAGAAGAATTGGGGGAGTTTCCTAAAAGCCCTTTCTCCGGAGAGCCTTCCGTCGAAACCAGCTCAGTTTTGGTCTAAGCACCAAAGAAAGAATGCTGCACAGATGTATTCGCTCGTCGTAACATCTCTTGTTTCTGCTAGTGCTGCGTCGGTGCCAGTTTTTTCTTTGCGCATGATACGACTTCATTCGAAGGGCTACGGCACACAGCGAGGAGACAATCGATCTTGACATTGGCGAGGCCCGTTGTGCAGGCGGGCATACTAAACGCCAGCAAAAAAAGCCGCGGAAACGACACTTGGATCTGCCGATAAAGACTGTTCACGAAACCCAGTGTTCCCGCGCTCAATTGGCATTCACCAGCTAATGCACACTCTTCGAAGACATAGTTGTCTATCTCACATTCGACCACAAATACGGTTTCTGCGTCTGAGTCTACGTGCCGCCCCCTTCTCTTTGCGTACCGAAACGGATGTCTACAAAGCTGCCTGATTAGACTGATGCTGTTTCCCCCTCATGTGTGCCCATCTTGTACGCCGCCGCCTGAAGAGCTCGGTTGTGGGTACCGACCGATGTTATGCTGTATCTTTCCGTATACCAGTTTCATGTCTTTCTGTAACTAAACAGAAACAGGCGAGTCATAAGTACCCCCGGTAGTCCTCTGAAGCCTGCTCTTCCACATCGATTCCATGGAAAACCTGAGATTGACGTGTTTGACAATTAGCCACTAAACTGCAATCCATTTCCCTCAGTTTTCACGCTTAAGTCTGACCTAGTTACTTATCACGCAAAGTAACAAGCAGACGCCTGCTCACTGCCCTAGATCCTCTGTACCCGGCACGCCGAACCGATCAGATAACTGCAGCTACACTCCTTGGTCCACATCATGAAACGGGATTCCTACGCTTACTTGAACTCCCTTTTTCTCCATTCCTCTGGCTCCACGTCCACGAACGTGGGGGAGTCAGTGCAGAGGTATCCGCTGAAGTTTCCCTTACGTTTTTGAGGGACAGGTCTAGGGCAACCAGTCCCCAAAATTCCTTCTCTTTCCTGCTTGCCAAAGCACTCACCAGCGTATCAGTAGGAAGCGCCCCTATCTGCTTTCTCTGTGACTTCTGGACTGGTGAAAATACCTATATGGAGTGGCGTGTGCAACTGACGGTTACTGCCGGCCCTCTACGCACCGTTCGACGGTGGTAATCAAGTCGTGGAGCGAGCGTTTTCCCCAGATAAATTAAACAGGGACCGTCCGCAGTCTAACTGTAAATGCCAGCTTGTGGTAGCGCGTTTCTCTTCTGCGTTCCAGCTTCACTGACAAGCAAACGAACCCAGGGAAATTATGTGGAGAAACAGAAATTGGGAACGTCGGTCGCCAGTGTGCTACCTAGCAAACAAAGAAGACGTGAAACTGCAGAAGATAGCCATCAGATCCGAGATCTGAGTGTGTAGTCGGACGCGTCGTCCCGATCGCAAAACTGTGCAGAGAAGCTTGCATATTCTGTTAAAACTGTGTGCACGGGGCAGCTGCGGGTCTAAAAGCGAAACTCCCGTTTCTGGACTGCACACGCAGGATTGTATTTCCCTGTTAACCATCTGGAACCCAACTAATGCTTTTCTCATGTATGATGGCGTCCACTCGAGATCAACAAGAAAACTGTGACAAATTCCCGACTGACGCCAAGGTACGTCGTTTTTGCGCGTTTCCATAGGGTTGCATGTAGGCCGCGTGCATGCTGTGTTTTTTCGCGTATCGCGTGCGCTTCGAGTTTTTTCAGGTCGTTCAGTCATTTGCGTTGAGTGCAAATTCTCTTTTTCCTCCAATAAAGGACTTTCCACACTCGAAAAACAGTTTTTCGGTTCTCTTTTGGTCTCTTTCCGCGCTGAGCTCGCGTCGTTTAATTGGGTTGCGCTGCAGATACTTTTCTGAGCCAGAGTGGCTCCTTCTGCGTAAATCTCGCTGCCTCTGAAGCCTCGACCTCTTCTCCAGCGATGCCTCGTGTGAATTTCGCCGAATACTTTCTTTTTTCTTGACCGAAGAAGCCGTCGTGCGGGTGCAACAGTGTCTTGCATGCCGACGAAAGTGTTTTTCGCGACGCTCCAGAACGTGAGAATCCTGTTCTCAGCTGCGTGCCAGCGCAGTTCTGTGACCAGACCAGTGCTCTGCCTTCTCGTAAAGGAGCCCGCAGTGTTGCCCTGTCTCATTCAAATCCGTTCCTTTTTCTTCAGTTCGATGTTCCGTGGCAGCCAGCCCGTGGTGTGTCTTTGTTGCAACACACACTGCGCCACATTTGAAAAACAGAGGTGGATCCGCACCCCTCCAGAGTCCTGATTTGCTCGTCGCTCTAGAGTGGCGTCTCGCTTCAACTCCGCTTTTCTAGATCCCGTGCGGCTCCCCCTTCCACTCTGATGTCTGTTCACCACCCAACGGGAGTGCTGAAGACAACTGGAATGCGGAATTTCATTATGCGACGGCATTAACGGAAGTCCGCATCCCCTATGTTCCATGCATAAGATGTGTAAATGACTCTTGTCACTCTCGTCTTGACGGGAGAGGCACTCCTTCAGGCGTCCTGGATTGCGCCGGTCGTCTTGCTTTAGAGTCGTCGCTGCTGTGCCGCCTTGCTCTTCCTCAACTCTTCACACCGATCAACGAGATGGCCTTCTCTTCCTCGCACGCGGCCGACTCGCGGACAGTCGACTACGAGGCCCGGCGCTCCGACTTCAAGCGAAAAACACCAATTTTTTCGAACAGACCCCAATCGGAGCAGGAGTGGCGCGAAGAGCTTTTGAGGGCTCAGCGCAGCGCCTGGCGAGTTGAGAAGCTCGAAGCTCTGCGCTCGCAGTCTCTCCGTGAACTGTCTAGACTGGCGGAGCATGTCCCACACTCTGCCGCAAATCCCGTTCTCCAGCTTCCCAAGAATGGAGACGAGAGAGAAGAAAACGGGGAGGAAGAAGAGGCAGAACGAGACGCAGTCGAGGCACTGCGAGCGGCTGGTCTGCCTACGCAGCTTAGAGGAGTCCGGAGTGGAGGAGAAAGCGGGAGGACGACCAGAAGCAGCTGGACGGAACGCATGCAGCGGCGCGACGTCTGTCAGTCACAACGCGGGGAAGGCGATAACGGGGATGACAGGTCTGCTGGGCAAGACATTGCCATGGGAGGAGAAGGCGAGAGCTCTTCTCCAACTACTGCGTTACCGGCGCACTGCTCAACTTCTGCTTCACGACTTCAGACGGGAGAGGCTGAAGACGCATACATGCAAGCTGCAAATCGAAAAAAGTACACCAGACGTCAGTGGCAAAAGAAACAACGCGACGAGAGAACCGTCTTCGCCTCCATGCTCGCCATCCCCAAACCGATCGTCGTTCCTGAACTCCTTTTGGAAGCAAGAGACAACTCCGATGGTCAGGAATCGCACTCCGAGGGACGTCCATCAACATACCCCGGTGCAGCGTTTCTCCCTGGATTCTCTTCGGCGCCAGGTCAGTCCAGAACGAAGGCGTTCAACACCCATATCAGCATTTTGACGCGCGTTTGTGTGTTTCGCTGTTCAGATTGCTGCACATGTTTCTGCGCTTTACGTCTATACAGGTTTTTGTCCGGCATTCTGTCTACATGCATTTGTACATGTGTGTCAGTGGGTGCATCTGACGAGGTGCGTGTCTCTGAGTATGTATGTATCTCCTTCTGTACACATACACGCATGCATATACATACACGCATGCATATACATACACGCATGCATATACATACACACATGCATATACATACATACATGCATATACATACAGACATGCGTATACATACAGACATGCATATACATACACACATGCATATACATACAGACATGCGTATACATACAGACATGCATATACATACAGGCATGCACAGATGCATATACAACCGTGGACTGGCGCGTTGCATGCACGTGCCGCTGCTGGAGGAGCACTACGTCCGAGGAGGTGTGTGCAGTTCGGTGGCCGCGAGACGACGCGGGTCTGTCAAAAGCGTTTTCTTTTCTTTCCAGAGGATTGGTACGTGTACTTGCGTCCGGAGGGCCGTCGCTGTCTCCTCGTCATGCACGACGGAATGGGAGCAATCGTGGACAAACGAGGCATCGTTCGAGGTCTGTTGAATCCCCAGCCGTTCCATGAACAGTTCGCGCAGGCCCAGCGGAAAGCTGTCGCTCGCTGGCATGCTCAGGCAGCTCCTCAGACCTCAACAACAGACCAGGACGTCTCTTGCTTCCGCGCCCACACCGGCGAAGGGCCCGGCGCGGCGCCCTCGCACACAGAAGAAGACAAACGAGAAGGTCTAGAAGACGAAAGAGAGGAAAGAGAGGAAAGAGAAGATTTCTCTGTGGAGACTCTTCATGGAGGCGAGGGGGATGCGGGTGTCTTCTGTCCGGCGACGCGAGAGGGCGAGAGGAAGCGGAGACCGAGAAACAGGAAGCAGGGCGTTCAGGTCCGACACGGACCTTTCTCGCAGCCCAAGTGGGCCGCCTGTCCCTGCTGTCTCTCCAGCTGGGATACGTCGAACTGGGGGAGCTGCGCGCGAGGCTTCACGGCTCTCGAGTGTGTGTGGACGAACAGTCACGACCTGCGCTGGCACGAGTGCCTCGCCTCTCCCGCCGCAGCAGAGAAGACTGGCAACGGGGCGCGTCTCGGACTGAGCAGCGAAATGGAAGTAGAGAGGGAGAGACCCGCAAGTGTGCAAGAACAGAAGGTCCGTCAAATCTTTCTCGAGCGACATCACGGCGCCGAGAGACCCCAGTGCACCTGCTGCTGCTTCTCCTTCATCTTCGTCACAGATGTGCTCTGGTGGAACGACTGCATGCTGGGCAACGCAGAGACGGCGTGCAGGCAATTCGTCCTCCGAAGCAGGTAGGTGAGAGCGAGGCGCGAGGGAGAGGCGCAAATCACGAGAGGAAACAAGGGAGCTCTTCGCTTGGCCTAAGCAACTCTCAGTCTCAACCCAAGAGGGAGGCGAACACCGGGCCTTCGAGTCTACCTAAATTTGTGTGGAATGTGTCTGTCCGCACCGTTTGACGAGAGTCCAAGTCGAGAAAACGGAGAGTCGCGAGAGAAAGGCCAAGGCCGAGAGCTTGCAGGACTGCGCTGACGGGAGCCGAAACCAAAGAAGGCAAAACTGTTAAAGAAGGGAGCAACAGACGGGGAACACAGAGGGCGGTCGTGTGCCGCGGGAAGCGTCAGTCGGCAGACCAGTGCTGTCTCGAGAGAGAAGAGAGAAGAGAGAAGGAAGCGACATGCGAGAGGTCTGACTCTCCTGTCGCGTATTTCGGTGTCTGAACGTGAGAGGGAGGCAGTCCAGCTGGGCATTTTCTGAGAGAAAAGCGATGGAGGCAGGAGACGGACAGAGAGCGAGAAAACAAGGTGCGACGACCAAGTCTTCAGAGATGGCGACAGACGAGACAGCGACTGAGAAGACAGCGGCTCTGAAGCGCAGACCCTTTCGCTGTTTTGTGTAACTGGCGCTTGTGAAGCATTTCCGTCGAAATCGGCCCCAGCTCCCAGCGCAAGCAGGTGCTATAACGCTTCCACGTGCATGTGATTTTTCTCCTGTTCAAATCCCCGGCGCTTCGCTTCTACTCCCTTACTACTCTCTTCGTTTGACTGCGCCCTTCTCCGCTCCTCTCAGATTCGAGGAAATGGACATAGGCGCTTCGCGGTGTCCTCTCCAGCTTCTGCCGCTTCAAGATTGCTCCCGCCCGACTCTGGAACGCCTTTATCGCAGGTCAGGCAGACTCTCCAAAGTGGGGGGACCGCGGCACAGCTTGCTAGTTTTTCTCGCTTTCTGAAACCCAGCGCATGCGCGAATGCTTTTTCTCATGAGCGGTCATGCTGCCTCGAGAAAGTCTGAGCATGTCCATGTCCAGACAGGACAAGAAAACGGGTGTGTCTCTCATTTCTGATCGAGCCTTGTCCCGAACCCCGTAATTGGCAATGTCAATAAAATGCCAGATGTGCCAACCGCGCTTCTCCGAAGCCGCCTTGGCAACATACACTGATACATCTATATTATTTTACATGCGTGTGTCCTCATGTTCACATACGTACCTTTATGTATATGTATTTACATATACGGCTCTATCTCCATCTATCTATCTATCTATCTATCTATATATATATATATATATATATATATGGACATGCGTATATGTATGCGAGCACATGCATATACATGAGTGCATGTGTTTACTGACGCATCTCTATTTTGTGGGAGTGAACTGCAAAGCATTTGACGTTCCGCGGTTCGTTGTGGTTGTTTTCGCTGTTTTTCCAGTCAGCTGCAGCCGTGGCCATCAGATTCTCTCGTTTTTCTGCATCGCGAGGCGCCGTACGTGGAAGCTCTCAGCGACTTCTGTCTCTCCTGGCGAGACTCACATCTCTCGTAGGTCGACAAAAGATGCTTGATGCATGCGTTTCGTCATGGTGCACCGCCTGTGTGAAAACGTATCCGACATGTCAATCTCCACTGTAAAACAAGTACCTCGACGCAGAACCGTACATTTTGTATGCACGCAAATACCTATCCATGCGGTGTACGCCCATCGATTAGACATATGGCCCTTGTGTAGGTTACTAGTCAACGCCTGTCTCCACCATTGTCCGCGCACTGGTCACAAGCGACCTGTGTACTTTATTGTGTCTCCTGTGTCTGCGTTTATGCTTCTCCGTGAAGGAACGGCGGCGAATTGAGGGATCTCCCTGCTTCCAGAGAATGCCTGCAACCCCCTAACGCCCTTCGACTTTTGCGTTTTCTGCCTTCGTTGAGTCGCCGTGTCTTTTGCGACTGTATTTTCCAACTTCTATTTTTCTGAACGTTTTCCGCCGCTTTCGCCTGACCTGAACCCCTCCGCACTTGGAGTGTCCTCGAAACCGTGGTGTCAACATTGAACTGGGAATCGGTGAACAAGGACTCTCGAGACTCAAACCGTTGTTTTAAGCTGGAGTCTAGAGTCCCTCGAAAACGCTCGTAAAAAGCCCTGTGTCATATACGAATATATATATATATATATATATATATGCTTTTGTATGTGTGTGTGAGTACGAATGTATACGTGTACATGTACATCAGCGCATACCTGCATGTAAGTGTATGCACGGAGTCAAATATGCATTCTTGCTGGACGCGGCAGGTGGATCTGTCTTTTGTCTCTGGCGCATGCAGGCGCTTCCACGTGGACGAAAATTTGGGTCCGGGAGCGACACGGAGAGGCGAGGCGCATGAGGAGAATCAACTCGTTTGTCTCCGCCTGACTGAGAACGGAACGCTGGCGACAGAAGGTGAGGGGGACGATCTCCTCATGTCCTCAACTCGCTCCCGCTCGGAGGCCACTGACTAAAGAGGCGCGAGGATTCCAACCTTGTGACTGGGGTACTATATACAGACTAGACTCGAAAACTAGGTACAGGCGATGTGTCAATCATTTCTGGCTCTCTACAAAGGCCAGAAACATCATCGTCACCTCTGAAGCGAAACGCTTGCAACTCTGTCATG
This sequence comes from Toxoplasma gondii ME49, assembly GCF_000006565.2. Taxonomy (NCBI): domain Eukaryota; phylum Apicomplexa; class Conoidasida; order Eucoccidiorida; family Sarcocystidae; genus Toxoplasma; species Toxoplasma gondii. Next base: position 2,086,866 of record NC_031474.1, on the reverse strand, counting down.
TACGGTTCAGATGGAATTGTCTTGGCGTCGACGGTCGACGAAGAGACTGTGCGCGAGCATTCGCTTCGTCCTCGCAGCCTCGTCAGGTAACCTCTCTGCGAACGGATGTGCCGTCTCTGGTTCGGAATTCTGTTGTCTGCTTTTTCCGTCCGTCTCTTCCTCTTCTTTTTCGGCTTCTCCGTCTTCTCTCGCTCTCGGTATCCTGCGTGTCTGTCTTTTCTATCGAGCGTTCTTCTCTCTTCCATTTGCCTGCGCGCTCCGTGGTTGGGTTCTCCTCCTCCGTGTGGTTGGGTTCTCCTCCTCCGTGTAGCTGCGGCGTCGCGCCCTCGCCATCTCGCTACCTCCTCTTTGTCCGCTCGTACCGCCGGCCGCTCGAACTGTATCTTCGTTTTTCGAACTTCAAAGAGCTTCCAAAACTGTCCGTCGAAACATTCGTTTTCTCTCTCTCTTTCCGTCCACCTCCCTTCTCGCTCTGTGCTCTTTTTTGGGGCGCGATGGAGACAGTCTCCTTCATCTCCTTCCTGCCTTCTTAGCTTCTCGCCTGTCCCGCCAGCGAGTGCTCCTTGGATTGGTGACCCCGCTGCGAAGGCCGCGGTAACTTCTTCGTGCATTCTGTCCTGGGGAGGAGGGCGTCTGCGTTTTCCTTCCAGGTGTGCAGTCGCAGGCCTCGTGCTATCTTCGGAGAACGGAGCAACGGAGAGTCGCGCAGAAGGCCTGCGCGTTCTTTCACGGGTGCGCCCTCACATGCGGCGCCAGGCCGACTGCTTCGCGCGCATTGTCGACCAGTTTTTGAAGAAGAAACGTGCAAAAGAGGGTCACGGAGACATCCGGATCCCGGCGCTCGAGGCAGGTGTCGCCTCGCGGACGCTGCCTCCTTTCGAAGGCCTGTTGGCGCTTCTGTTTCCCTCGCCTTCCTCGCCGCGCTTTGACGCAGATGTCCAGGTGAACGAGGTGGAGAGTGAAGGCATGGCATTCGTCAGTGAGTCCCGCGAACGATGAGACGCACAAGAACCACCGGCGCCCTGCTGGCCTTGGTGGCTGTGATGTCCTCAGTCCTGCTCTCGTGTGGGGAAGCGTGTCTCTGAGGGAGGCGAGAAGCTGGCAGGCGTGAGATTCAATGGATTTGCCATTTAACATTCTCGCACAGCTCTGCCGACCTACGCCACTGAATCCTTATTAGCTCGTCTATCGAACGACATCCGTGTTCTGAGCACTATCACTCAATGTGAAGAACTCAGTTCCCACAAAAGCGAAATCGCGAACAGCCACTAAAGAGAACTCTCGACAAGAAGGCGAAGCGAGTCCGCGCATGCCAGAGCGATGGACGAACGATGCAGGACGCGTCAGGACGGCAGGCGAGTTAGGAGAAGGGAAGACGGAGAACACGGAGGAATGATCAGGAGAAACGGTGACAGATGAGGAGATCAAGAAGCTGGAGACCCCACACAAGAGAACGGCAGGGATATTCGAAGGGCCATCGAGAGAGCGTATGATGAGAAGAAAAGAGGCGGAGAGGAACGAGAGCGAATCTGCTCGTTGAGAAAATGTCTGCTCTCCACATGCTGACCGCGACCGAAGAACAGAAACTGAGCATGCTGAGGTTGCATCAGGACCCAAACTGGATGATGTCGCCGGGTGGCTTTTGTGTGTGTCTTTTGAATGGGGCAAGTCCAATCGAATAACCAGCGACGTTAGAGTCCTTGGGGCACTGAGTAGGAATTCGCGTCGAACTACCGACACCCTAGTGCTTCATGCAGAAAGGGAAAAGACGGTTCGTCAGCCGCGTCTTCGCGACTGTTTGTTCTCGTGTGCAGAATCAAAGGCTCCATTTGGGCTACAGCGTGAGACAGAAGAGACCCAGAGCTGAACTGTGTGTTTTAGAAGATGTGAGCTGTGCGTCCTGCGGCAAGAGCCTTGTTCGATGCAAGACTTGAAGGAATCGCAGAAACGGCTGATCATGAATCTCATCCATCCCAACGTTTGTATTTCCTCATCAACTGTCCGCCGTAGGAGGCCCCGAAGTCCCATGGTCACGGAGATGCCATTCGCGCTCCCTTCTGTGTACTGGTGGATTATTCGCTGTCTTTTCTGCCTCTCGTCTCCTGTGTCTCTCCTCCTCACTATCTCGTATACTGTCTCTTGGTGTCTTTCTACTTTCCACTGTCTCTTCTTCTCGCGTTTCTCTCCACGCTCTCTTCTTGTCTCTGCTCGCTTCACAAGCTGTTCTCTCCTCCTCTGTGCCCACTAAAAGGTCGCCGAAGAAGCTTGCGCATGCGTCTCTGCAGCATCAGCATCTTTTTTTGCGAGCGGTCGCGCGCGAGGGAGAAGCCTCCGTCAGGCCCAAGACCGTGTCATGCTTTGAGAGAGAACGGGGAAAGCAAACACCAGGCACAGCTTTTTCGTCCGGTCTGTCGATGCATGCATGCAGCCAGAAGGTCGTTAGAGTAGTCTGGCGTCTGTCGTTCCTGTTGTCTCCTTCCTCGCGATTCTCGCACACAGGGGGGTTGAGAAGATTACCGGACTCTGCGTCCTGTGGCAGACACGACAAGGCTGCCGTCTCGGACAACCGAGCGGCTAAGGACTGCAAATGAAACGCCCAGGCGAAGGAACGGCTCCCCTCTGTGCAACACTGCAGAGACGGAAACGAGAGACGAAACGAACAGAGCTCACATCCAGCTCCAACGGCTGGAAGCCATCTCTTGCATGTGGCGAGGAAATCGTTGGGATGTCGAAAGAGACGTTCACCAACGCCGCCTCGTGTGCGGCAGTATCTGCACTCACGCGCGTCGCTCTTATCGATTAAGCGACTTTCGTTTCTTCCTTTTTCTTGAGCTGTGTCCTCTGAATGTTCTCGCCCGGCGTTTCGGAGCTGGGTGCGGCCGGAGGCGAGAAGAAGCGCTTGTCTCGGTGGAGAAGAAAAAGGACCGCAAACACGATCAGACCTGAACAGAATCCACGTACGTTGCACAGCCAGTGACGCGGACGGGCAGCGACTGGGGGACGAACGAGAAAAGACGAAAAAGTCAAGAGTGTAAAGAAAAGAGAAAGAAAATGAAGAAGGACAAAGGGGGTCAAGCAAAAAGGGCAGAAAGCAAGGTGTCTGACGGAAGGAGGAAACGAGGGAATGCGAAATGCGAACGAGACGTAAAGCGACTGGACGGATCCGAGCAAAGCAAACCCAAAATGGCACCATGGAGCAACAACACTGCAAAACACTGCGTCTCACTTCGTTTCCTAAGGTGCCTGCCTCCTCTTCTGCCTTGTCCGGTTTCAAGTTCACTCTATCGAGATTCACTCCTACAAGAATATCTACCTCTTCGCATAGATGCATGCATATATATATATATATATTGTATATATATATATATATATATATATATTGTGTAAGTGGTTGCATTTATTCATAAGCACGTTTCTAAGCATATATATATATATATATATGTTGCGTTGGTCTGCACAGCCAAAGGATAAATGATAGTCACATGCGCCTGTGTCGCGTCTCTGTTTTCCCTTTTACAATACGTTTTTCTGCTTTTCCCCTTCCTGCGTTTCCGGACATACCAATCAATGTCAGGAGGGAGCAGCCGTAGTAAGGCAGTGCGCAGGGCAAGAAGCGAGGGAAGTCGTTGTGCTTGAAATTTCTGACAGGTGCCAACGATTCTGTGTAGAACAACAGCCGCACTCGACACATTGATTCGAACAAGCAGCGCATGTGTCGATGGGTCGTGACGAGCCGAAGCAGAGAGAGACAGGAAACGCAGGTCGCGTTCGCGCGCTCAAGCATGCAGTCGGTTCTCCGAGGTGACTGATTCGCAGAGAAGTCCTCTGAAAGGCGGATAGACAAAGACGGAGACACCGACGCGAAGGCACGACGTCTTCTCTTCAGCTGGACGGGTGCGTCCAGCGATGGGAGTCGAAGGAAACAGGCTCCAGAGTATAGTTGAAACCACTACGTGTGTACAAGATGTACAAACATCGTGATATTCACAAATGGTTTTCCAGTGAGATGGAGCCCGGTGTGTGTCCGAGACGAGATCCAGACGCTGTGACGACGTCCGTGTTGACGGACAACCGACGTTTTTACAATGCGGAAATGCAGCGGGCAAAAGCGCACCTACGTTTGCTCATGCATGCACATCCATATACGCATACCGCTGACGAACCTCCACACAGGCGACTGTTATCTATGCGGTGTGCGTTCCAGTGCAAAGAGACGTTTTCTCTACAGAGATGCATGTGTGCCGAGTTGAGCGGACAAGTCTGTGAATGTTGAACGTCTTTGTCACACGAAAATGCAAGCCCCCTCTCGATGGGTGCAAGCGATGCCTTCTGCACCGGTTGCTTCAACCTGAGGGACTCGTTTGTGCGCATGTGCGTTCGCCGAGAGGCACAGACAGACAGATGGCACCCAGGAGCCTACCAACATGGAGAGGGGAGAAACCGATGCGGTTGTAGTGCAGAACGAACTTGAAAACGCCGTAGCGATCTGGAGCCTGCGAAGCAAAGGCACGAGTCCCAGCGCTTAGCTCCAGAGGAAACTCACAGAAACGGAAGAGGAAACGTAACGGTCGGCACCACGACATGCTCGATACAAAAAGACGCACATCCGTGGAAGGGGGCAGACAAGACCGAGACGCAAACAAGAATGACAGGACCACGGGCAACACGGGAGCGAACAGAAGGGCAAACAAGAGAGCGAACAGGAGGGGGAAAAAGGGAGAAAACAAGACGCCAGACACGAGGGAGAGGAACCGTCCTGAGGGCGAACGACGAGAGGAAGAGGGCACCGCGAGCGAGGAGCGCGGGTATGGTAAATTCGTAGCGAACCTGGAAGACACGCGAGAAGGTGGGCGACTGACGCGACGCAGGAGGCTCGAGAAAGAAGCGAAGAAACGGCTCGAGCATCACAAACTCGACTTGAACGTCGGTGGCATAGAATGGATGCCATAAGCCTGCATGCACCCAACCGAACTCCGAGCACACACTCAGCAACGTCCGAACAGAATCCCCGGCGTTTCATGCGCTGACCCCATTACAAAAGTGAAGAAGCGTAACGCTGGCAGACTGCTGACGGACACTGCAACAGCAAGCGGTGCCGGCACAGAAAACCACGCGGTGCACAGAATTGCATAGGTTTTTATCTCGAGGGGAAACTACATACTTGTGTGTTGCCTAATAAGGATAAATTCACACAAACGGTGAGGTAGCCTGCTCTAGAGTCGTCAGCAAATGGATGACTTCTTGTGCATGGCTCTAGCAGAGGAGGTGAAGACACACGCTTGAGCAGGGGCCAGGGAGAAGCCCGAATATAAGACGCGTATGGACTTCGAGGCCTGCGTAAAGGTCCTGACAGGCGAGCCTGGAAAGGACGAGAGGCGCCAGCGCCGCTCACCGTTTTCGAGCTGATGAAGGTCGACACTGAAGACGATGTCATCCTTCATTCTGTACATGTGAGGCGAAACCGTTTCCCCAGGCTGCAAACGAGAACAGTCTCGAGCCGAGAGGGCACAATCACGTCTGGGCGAAGCAGCAACCTGGGGGAGGAATGTTGGTTCTTCAAACCTCCGCTGGATACTACTATACTTAGTGCGCTCAACAGGATTGTAAAGAAAAGCACAAGGGAACTGGGAAGCCTCTAGAGTAGTCCCCACAAAGATGACGAAGACAGCAGCACGGCTGAGAGCCGCTCTCGTGGCGTTCTGCAGACGCATGGCTTCTTTACATTCTTCTTTGTTTTTCTTCTTTCTCGCTAGAGAGAGACGCGCCAGGAGTGAAACGTGAGCCGTGTGCCCCTTGTGCGACGGATACAAAGAACAGGATAAAGAACGATGAGCGCCAATGTGTGAGAGAGCGGCAGACAAGGACGGAAGGCCGGGGGGATCTCAGAGTTCAAAGCGACGCAAGGTGCCACTAGCCAAGACACAGTCCGGAGACAAAGAAGACAGAACAGGGGTCGTCCGGGGCTTTAGAGAGGACTGAAGAAGAGCCGAGAAGGCGGTTGCTTTTCTCGCTCGACGTCTCACCTTGAAATGCTTCAAATTCGACCACCGAAGAACGCCGCGACGGTTGAAAGTCCAGAGAAGAAGCTCTTCGCACACACGCAGATTCGCGATTTTCTTCTGAGAAAACGACAAAGTTCACGCGTCATATCTAACAAGAAACCTTCCATGTTCCTTCCTATCTGCACAACTCCACCCATATATCAACATATACACATATATATATATATATATATATATATACATATCAGTTTCTCTGTGGCGGGTGTGCAGGACATGATTTGCTTATTCTTTTCCTTTCTTACCTTCCCGTCCTCGATGTTTTTTTCACTTCCGAGTCGTGAAAATTTATCGGAGCAGAACTCGCCGCTGCTAAGGAGAGTGGCGCGGCCGCCGCTCTGCGTCTGCAGAGCAGAGCCGAGCGAAAGTTCAGCCCCCAAGAGAAGGGACTCGTCTTCGCCTCCGGATTTTCTGTCTCCCTTCCCCAGGGAAGCCGGTGTCTCGCCGGAGGCAGGGAGGACAAAGGCAGTCTCTGGAGCTCGAAGCACGGAGAAACGTTGCTCGAGTTCATGGATCTCTCGTTCGCTGGATTTCTTGCGGGACCTCCCAGACGGCGCCGGTAGGTAGTGAGCGCCTCCACGAAAGAGAAGAATCTCATCTAAAGGAAACAGATTCTCTCAGGAAACGCGACGACGGTTTTAAACCACTGCGAGCCCACATACCGCGATTTCAGGAGCCTTTTAGCCTCACACGCATCAATGGTGGATGTTAAAAGACTGTTGTCTGTCGCACTTACCTGACGGCATCACACTGCATGTCTGCGGTCACCAAGGTTACACGAAAGGGTGCACAAGGGAAGCGAGCACCAGGGCCGAAACTCTATAAACGCCAGGACGCAGAACTTGAGGGCACTCTCTTTACATTTCCCTCCACCATCTGCTTCACCCCGGTGAGGATAGAAACGCAGAAAACAGCATTGCACGGAGAGGAAACGAACTGTGGCCTACCTGCTTCGAGGGGCTCGACAACGTGAGGTTGGTCGGCGAGCAAGTTCATGGCGACAAAGAGACTCGCGTCTCCGTTTTCATCGCTCTGTCCGGCCGCGTCCTTCTTCTCCAAAGTCCCCTGCAACGGGGAGTAGGCGTTGAAGAAGTCCGCCACGAGCCCCGGCCGGCCGTTCGAACCTTCCGTACCTCGCGCCTCCCGAACGCCCATAAGGGTCTCTACAAATGCGTGGACCGTCGTGTGGGCCGTCGGAGACACCACCAAGAACAAATTGCGAGCCTTCAGCGCCTGGGGGCACGCGTCGGCGCCAGCAGAAGAAGCTGAGGCAGCTGCGTAGGCCCGGGCCGCCTGCGCTTCTTCGAAGTCGGGATCGACAGCGGTGAAGAAGGTCGTGAGGGCCGCAGCGAGCTCTCGACTGAGGCCTGAGAGGAGACGAACAGAACGGCGTTTTATGTCTCAAAATATGTGCTGAGGGCGTCGATCATCGCTCGGGAGAGAGGCCGTGACGGCGGTAACCAGACAAACAGCGAACGAAACGAGACCATCCAGCGGTCGCTCGATCACTCGGCTGCGGCACCTTCAGCTGCACAGTCGTGGAGGCAAGTGAATGGAGTCCAGCTTTCGAGCTCCGTCCTTACAGAGAGGCAGGACATGCACATCGAGGCGCAGCAGCCGGGGAGATACTCACGAGCCCAAAACGATAACTTCGTCATCGCAGTGGTTTGCGATAGAACCATAAAACACAATGATATTTACACAGTTCGGGTAGTTTGAGCTTTACGGGCAATGCAGTGTCCAGACAGAGAGACACAAAAACCGATCGCGATCGAGAGACAGACAGTGCGCGTGTGCAGTCTTTTGCAGCAACTGGCTTCCGCTGCGTCCCACTTGGATCTTTGCAGGCGTTCCCTTCTCAACCGTACTGCGGTGGTTCGTCGCCAAGAGAAGAACGTGAGTGAACAGATGCTCGCCGTGGTGGCTGAAGAGAAGCGACGCCTTCCGCCCACTCGACAGCGGGAAGCTGACCGTCGATATGTCGAAGTTTTGATCTGCGAGGCACCCGCGCGCAGCGGCGAACGCATGCAGGGGAACTCTGTAGGTCTGTTGAAAGTATTTCCACAGTGTACCGCAGCAGAGGGGGACCCAACGGGCTCGCAACGGCGTCAACGGAGAACACAGAAAAGTGAAACGGAGGAAAACTCGGCTTCTGCGCCATACCACGGCGACAGCCGTCGAGAGCGTCTCATCGAAAGCCGCGGAAGGCTACGACGAAGCGGGTACGAGGTCCGAGGCGCAGGGACGCGAACAGGCGACAGTTGGGGTCGAGCGGGAAGGCTCTCGAGTACGACTCTCGAGTAAGAAAAGGAAGAGCGTTGTCACGGAAGGTTTGATGAAGTCTCAAATACTTCTTCAAATCCACGGTGGAACGCGAGTCGCAAGCAGAGGCCACCGACCCACCTTTCAGACGCTGCAGAAGGCTCTTGAAGTTCTCCTTCACGTTCGGATCGTCGTGGAGGACGAGGAGACGCTTCTGGACGCTGCCGCAGACGACCGGCGTCGGACCCTGGGGGCTTGCGCGCAGAGGCGGAGCCGACGGGATCGGCAGGACGGCAGCATGGGCGCGGAGAAGGGGAGCCTCCAGCGTCTCCTTGTCCAGCCGGAGGTCGAGGCTGTCTTCGCGAGGCCGAGACTGCCACGCATGCAGGAAGCAGAGCAGAGAGAGAAGCATGAAAAGACGACCGGGGCTCCAACGAGAAAAGACGCGAGACGACAGCAGCCAGCAAGGAGACAGAGAGAGAGGCTGGTGATCTGGCGCCGAGCGAGCCGGGCCAGTAGAGTCAACCGACGAGGCGCCACCGAAAGGCAGAGGCCTGAAAGGCGTCGCGCCGTCAGCCGGAGAGACCATGGTGGCGTGGGGGGGGGGGGAGGGCGACAGTGGAACGACCCTCTGGAGCTCTTTGCCTGCGCAAGCAGAAACTGCTGGCGAGGCAGGGGAAGCAGGACGGAAAGACGAAGCTCAAGAAGTCGGAGAGAAGAAGAGAAGAGGCAGACAGTGAAGAAACGAAAGGGTGGAGAGAAAGCGGTGACGAGAACGGAAAGGCGGGAGTCTATGAAGAGTCCTGCCCTCGCTGCTCGTCGCGTCAGACAAGGTCTGAATCTTAGTTAGCACCCAGTTCTCCCGGAAGGATGTGGCGGCCTTCTCGCGCGCGTAAGGTTTTTCTCTCAGAGGCACAGCAAGTGGAAACACGAGGACAATGAAAAAGAGGCGAACGAGATGGAGAGAAAGAACGAGAAGGGAAGCAAGCAGGGAGGTGGAAAGGGAGAAAGAGACAGGGAAGGGAGCACGAAAAAACTTAAAAGGAGAAAAAGAAGGGGAAGGAAGAAGCGACGAAAAACCGACAACGGGAAGGGGAAGAGTCACGCGGCAGGAGGAGGAACATGGGAGAGAAGCCCTGTAGGTCGACGATGCTAAAAGCGAAGCGTCGGTGGTAGCATCGGAAGCCGACGGGGACGAGAGGCGAGAGGAAGTGACCAGGCGAAAAACAAGGCGCCGCAGACAAGAGCAAGACAAAGAAGAAGGAAACGAAAGAAGAAAAAGAGGAGAGAACGAGGTGAAAAATGGAAGAAAGGAACTGCACCTCTGAGGAGTTCGCCAGTTGGGTGTCTCGGCGCGGTGTGCACGCACAAGCACGAGAACCTGAGGAGATTTCCAGTTCCTCTTCCCCGGCACAGAATGTGGCGGAAGTTCGTTGGATGTGAAAAGACAAGAAAGAGGAGAGAAGAAAGCGCGAGAGAAGGACGAAGAAGAGGCGAGAAGATTTCACGGGAACCAAATGGCGTGCATGCAAGTGTTTCGCGTCTCCCTTGTGTTGTCGACCTGAAAGACAGTGTGCGCATGCGGAGATGTCGATTGTCCCCGAAGACTGTGCCATGGCTTCTGGAACTCGAGAATCCTCATTCTGGCCCAACTGTACGTCTCCAGAAAGGTTGTCCTTTCTCGAGAAAATAAACAGCTCTCCTCTCCACCGTTGTGGAGCCGAAGCCAGGGACTCAACGCAACTCCTACCACGATCGCTAGCCAAGACAGTCCGTTGTCTACGGCCACCTGGGGTGGGAATGGAAGGCCAAGGCATTCACAGCCAAGAAAAGACGCGAAAAGAATCTAGCTTTTTCCCCGTGGAATTGACCATTCATTCGATGGGATCTGTTCCTGGTCTTCTTGCAGTGCAGCGAGACGAGAAGGGAAAAGCGTCCTGCTGAACGGAAGGCGAGCGAGGTGAAGCGGGGACTAAAAGCAGTCAATCGTGCTTCTCATTTTTCGTGTAGGCTCCTTTGTCCTCGTCTCAGTTAAAGCACTATACCTGGCTTGTGGCTACTCTACGCTGTCTCTCTGTCACGGTTTTCGAGCTTCCTTTCTTGCTCGCTGCCCTGCCTGTTGTGCTCGATGCGGCTGTGGAGCGGTTCCGGCAGCAACAGTCACAAGACTGATATGCATACCAGTGAATGCAGACAGGCCCTTACCAACTCCATTACCATTGATGTAATAAGGGATGCATACGCATTCCGCTTGACTTGATGGTTCTGCAGTGAATGCCAGCTTACCTTGTTGTTTTGGGAAGCTTGTGGTTTGGAACTTGCGATCAATCGTTGAATCACATGTGAATGTGTCGGTTCTTATTGATGTTTGTCGATAACTGTGTTGCTGGCGAACTAGGCTAGGCCAGTGTGTCTGAAAAGAGGTTCTTCGTGTGTGCACATGAGCGTGTGTGTCTTCGGTCCCCGTGCAGTCTTCATTAGGTCCTTGACTTTCGGGGATAAATCATAAAAGTAAAGTCGTTTGCTCCAATGCAAGCGAGCAAAATGCGGTGTTCCCCTCCGGTCCAGCCGAGAGGGATTAACAAGGACTTCGCTGATGTTGTTGAGCTCCGACGGTGCAGCATGCTTGCCCAGATCTTGCTTCCGCAAATCACAGTGAATCCGCAAAGATCACAGTTCGCACCATTTTAGTTTCTGCTTCATGCTCCACATAAAAACCCTCTTCGTTACTGAAGGCCTGCCGCTTTCAGAGACGGCACCCAGTCCGTCCACGCATACAAACGCATAAAGTGTCGCTATGGATTTTTTTCAGCTTTGCGCTGCTGCTTTCCTGGTCGAAATAGTTTGTGCTCTGAGTCTCGGCATCTTTAACCACCCAACTTGTTCGCCTATGATGGTTTCTGCCTCACCAAGATCAACTGCTCAAATCTCGAAGTTCGAAGAAGGAAGATCAGGGCCCGCTGGTCGTACCCTGTTTATGGGTTTGTCCGCAATATCTGCTGCTGTTCCCAGGAAGCGCGCTTCTCAGTTTTACCACGCACTCTCGCGTCTGCGAAGTGACGAACGTTCGAAAGGCTAGGACTTCGCCCCGGAAGTCTGCGCTCAAATACGCACAGCTTCAACGGTTTTTGATCGGTTTCGTCTCTGTCTTCTCTGCCGTATGCGCGGCGACGGGATCGACAGTTCAACTTTCAGTGGCAGCATAAACGAGATGTGCTTCCCTGGCGGACCGCCAGAGGGGGTTCGACTCTCCGCTGCAAGTGCGAAATCAGTACGTTATATCCCGTTCACAAAAATCTGAGAAAAAAACGATTGAAATTCAGTATCGCATGCCAAGTCTCGGCTCTCACACGCATGGCGCACCACAGGACCTACGCGCATTCACACATCACCAGACTCGCGACGTTTCTCTTTTCTCGTTTGCACCAAAGTTACACTGCACAGGACGTTTCGCTCAAAACGTTTTTATCTTCCGTGATCGCGTGTCTTCCTGTCTCTGTTGACGGACGTCGCTCGACTCCGGCGAAAAGCGGGGAGGCTCCGTTGGCATCTCGGGGCTCTACGCTCATTCTCTTCCGGTCCACCATTGTCACTCTCTCCTTTCCTTGTTTACACAGCACCTCCCGGCCGCTATTTATCGTTGTGCTGGCGACAGCAGCAACGAAAAAAGACTCTTTCTCGGGGTTGTCCGTCTTTTCTACGCATGGATCCTTCGGCGTCACTGTAACACACGCTTTCGATGCACATTTTTTTCACGTTCCGGTTTCCGTGCGTAGACATTCTTGCTAGGACCGAATCCTCGATATGTTGAGAAAAAACCGGAGTGCATGTGAGGACAAGAACCCAGAGAACATCAGCGAATCTAGACAGGGAAGACGCCCTACGGGGACTCGCGGTTCTTCTGCTTCTTCACCTGCATCCCTTAGGTTTCACATTCAGAGCTCCTGTCTCCGCTCTCAAGGAAAGGGGCACGACTCAGACTGAGGAAGGCGACAAAAGGGGGCCAGGGAAACCCCACTTTCGTCCAGATCCCCGCGTTCTCGACTCAAAAGGGCCGTAGTTCTGCAGCTCTTTTCTCGAGGCTGCAAAATATGTTGGAAACTAGCTAGCCAAATGGAGGACACGAGGAAGAATGTCGGCACACTGAAGCCACCTCTGCCATGTCTTCACTAAACCTAAAGTCAGTAGGGTTTCAACACAAGTACGCAAGCGGGAGAAAAGATACATGTTCCGCGCGCGCCCAGGTCTCCTCGGGCACTGTATCCATTCACAAGTAAAACGGCAATAGGAAGGACCTCGCGAACAGCGACAAATCCTCTTCTCTGGTCGCGAGAGAGCTCAACAGGTCCCCTCCAGACACGCGCCTCGCAGTCACTGACCAGTGTTCGCTGAAAAGGCGTTAAAAACGAGACTCCCGCCCTGACCCGCCGGCAACCCAAACGAGTCGGCAGTCCCCAAATTCGTCTCGCCGCCCTGATTCAGAGGCGCGCTTCCCTGGTGATGCGGCATCTGATGAAACTGCTGTTGCATGGGGTACTGTTGCGGCCTCTGTTGCTGGAGCATCGCGTGCGGGTGAGGCACACAAGAGAAGGAAGAGAAGCAGGCGCCCTGGGCCCCCTGAGACTCCTGGCCACAAATGGCGGAGCGGCCGGCGCCCAGAGCTCTCTCAGCGGACTCGGCCCCTGTCCCCTCACTGCCCCCCGTCAGGCCCGTTGAAGGCACGAGGTTCGCTTTCCCTGGCTGCGTCATCACGTTCGACGGACCCTGCAAGCCTGAAGACCCAAGACTCCCTCTGGCGTCTGCATGCATAGCTGGCGACGGCGCCGCGCCCGGTGTCGCGCCGAGCGCGGGAGACACACCCAAGTGTTGGGGCGGACGGTACTGCTGGCCCCCGACGCCTGCGCCTCCAAAGTGGGCCTTCCCCGACGCCTGCGCCTGGCCGCCAAAGGTCTGAGGCGGCACCGAGACGTTCGGCCCCCCCTGAGGCGAGTAGAAGAACTGAGACCCCATCTGGCCGCCGCCTGCGGCCTGGGAGAACGAGGACATTTGCATCGCGAGCTGTTGCTGCTGGTCTTGGATCTTCCGTTGCTCCAGATACAGCTGCTGAATCTGCAGCTGCAGCTGCTGCACCTGCAAGTTCCTCAGCTGGTGCATCTGCTCCAAGTGCTTCTGCGCCTCAGGGCTTCCCTGGCGGCCTTCCTCGCCCTGAGCGCCTCCTGCCCGGCTCCCTCCACTCCCGCCGCTCTCTCGCGAGAACGAAGACCCGCAGTCTGGCGGCCGCGACAGCAGCTGCTGCAGCTGATGGTGTACGTGCTGCAGCTGCTGCTGGTTGTACATGCGCTGGTTCTGGAGCTGCATCTGGACGCTCTGCATCTTGAAGAAGTCCGGGAAATTCACCTGCGCGCGCTGCTGCGCCAGGAGCTGCTGCCGCAGAAGCAGCTGCTGGTGAAACGCAGGGTCCTCCTCGCGCCGCCGGTCGCTCTCGGCCTGAGGCCCCTCCGGGCTCCAGCCGCCCTGGCTCAGCTGCGGCCCTCCCGGTCCCTGCATGGGCCCCGAGTGGCAGGGGCCCTGGAGCACCGAGCCCCCCGCAAAGAATCCCGGCGCAGACACCGCCTGGCCGACACCGGGGCCTTTCGCGCCCAACTGAGGCCCAGCCCGCATCGGCTGCTGCCCCACCAGCGGACCTGAAACACACAAAACCGCTCACGCACACAGGCCATAACACGGTTACCCTACTATCAGTATATATATATATATATGTATATATATATGTATATATATATGTATATATATATATATATATAGATATGTAGACACCTATATGTAGGTATGTGTTTAGTCTCGCCAGTGCGGTGGCTGTGCACCGACTGACGAACCACAGAAGAACCCTAGAGGTAGAGAGAGAGACCGGTGCGGCATGAGCCGGTGTTTCACTCGTCGGCGAATATCACTGCGCCTGAGCACGTTTCTCTTGTGTTGATTAGACGTACTTTGATGCGAAGACAGAGATGCGCTTTGCGCGCCGGCCGCAGGCCCAGACGGGAGAGCGGGCCCAGACGAAGCCGAGCCGTCCTGACTCTTTCCTGAAGCGCTGGCCGTCAACAGACGAATTTCGTTCTTCTCGAGAAGAGCCGCTGCCGCTGTTGCCGCAGAGAGAAGACCAACAGGGAGATGGTCCCGAGCTTCCACGAGCCCCTGGGAAGTTTGCTTCGGGGGTTGTTTGTCTGTCTCCTCTTTCTTCGCAAGCTCCGTACCACTTGCGTCCGGTGGCACGCCGTCAGTCTCCTCTGCCTTCTTGGCGGGCGCCAACGCTGCCTCCTCCTCTTTTCGGGCCTCCTGCTCCGGCTTCACAGCCTCCTCCGCTTTCTCTCCAGCCGGTTTTTCTTCGCGTCGACCCGCCCAACAGATCGTGTTGAGGAAGGCCAAGACCTGCGCATGCACAACCGGGAAAGCAGCGCGTGGCTGACGTGAGAGCAACACCAAAGAACGGGGAAGAAGGAAAAGAAAAGAAAGGGAAAAGGCGGAACGGGGAAGAAGACATACAGGAGGTGAAAAGGAGAGAGAGCAAAGGGCAAGAGAGCACAGAGCGAGGTCACAAAGAGACGGAAATGAAGGAAAGGGGGAAGAACAGAAGCCATCAAAAGACATGGCGATGAAGCGCACACGAGAAAGCGTTAGACACCGAAGGCAAGCGTCGACGGAAAGAACCGTCAGGAGCAACTGGGGCCCACGAGCGAGACTGACAGAAACCGGGATGATATCCCCCTCTCAACAGGAAGACCGAACGGAGACACTCATCAGTCGTGTCTCGCGGCCACCATCTCTAGAAAATCTGACGAGGTCCTGATATTCCACGAAACCGGTAGTGTCTCTCCTTCTTCCACACTTGCTTTCTACACAACACGCATGCGCCGAGCAATGTGCCTACATCAGCCGCAGTGACGGAAGCTTGTCCTAGAGCACGCAGAGGGCCTGCTGCATGCATTCCTTTTTTCTTCGCGTTCTTCGCCGTGGGGCCTTGCGAAGCTGGAACGGCGCCCTTTTTCGTTGCGTCTGCGGTCGTCGCTTCCTTGGTCTTCTCGTCTGTCTTCTTCGAGTCGTCTCCCTCGGACTTGATTCCTCGGTCCTCTGTGCCTTCGTCCTCGGCCTGGTGGCCTCTCCTCTTCTCGCGTTCTGCAGCCTCGTCTTCTGTGACCAGTTTGCCGTCGCCTTCGCCCTTCTGTCCTTCTTCTCTCCTGCACGCATCGTCGCTGTCCTTCGCAGCGCTCTTCTCAGCATCTCCTTCCTTTCTTGATTCCTCCCGAGTGCAGTCCTCATCCACCTGGCTATTCCCGGAAGCCCCCTTCGGACCCTTGAGGCTCTCTGCCGCTTCTCCGAGACTTGCCGCCACGCGCAAATCCTCGAGAAGGTCGACAGTGCCGGCGATGTTCTTCAACAGGCGATCCTGGACAGCAAACCGAATGGCCTCTCCGTGGCGGCGGTTCTCCTCCATACGGCGCCTGTCGCCCTGGGGCTTCTCACCCTCCTTCTTCTCTTCTTCGCGCTTCGCCTCGACGAGGCTCTCATCATCGGGTCCCGCGGCCTGCGCTGATCCTCCCGCTTCGCTCTCGGCGCCTTCATCCTCGTCTCGGGGGGCCTGCGAGGACGAGACCGAGTCGAAGGCAGCTGGATAGGTCATGAGGGCCAGGTGGAGCGCGGCGTAGATCGCGTTCCCCGCCATCAGTTGCGAAGCACCTAGACTCTGGCCACCCTTGAGGCCCCAGAGCGGCGGCAAGGCGAAGGCCCGCCTGCCCTTCTTCTCGCTCGGCTTGCCTCGTGCCGCCTTCTCGCGCGTCTCGTCCGTCTGGCTGCTGAGCGCGAAGAACGGAGACAGTGCGCTCTGCAGCGAAGACGTCGAAATCAACAGGGGACAGTGGGGAAGAATCGGCGCCGCGCCCCCGCTGCCCCCCGCCGCTGCCGCCCCCGCTGCGAGCGCTGCCGCCGCAGCCGCAGCCGCCGCAGGCGTCCCCCCACCCGACGAGGCGGCGGCTGACGCCGCTGTGGCGAGAGAGAAGGAGAGCGAGTACGGCGGATTCGCCGACGAGAAGGAGGGAGACGAAGTAGGCAGGTAAGAGAGAGAGCTAGACGACAGCGACGACGCGCCCTGGGCAGACGGTAGGTAGGCCGGCGCAGACGAGAAGGCGGGAGGGGTCGGGAGCGACGAGAGCGAGGACAGGTGCGAAGAAGAGCCCAAGGCGCCGGACGCAGGCGGGCCCAAGGCGGCAGAAAAGGGAGACAGAAACAACGAGTTCCCACCCTGCCCAGGCGAAGCCGTGGAACCCTCTAAGCCAAAGGCCTCGGCTGACGGTGTGTTCCCCGCCTCCAACTGTTGCTGCAAACACAGAGAAGAAAGGCGCGCAACGATGCAGCGGAGAGAAAGCGCTTCACCGTTTACACTGTGAGCTAGGCAGCTACGAAGTGGTGCACGATAGCCAAGAAGCGGCAAGAAGATCGAGCAGAGCATTAAACGAGACGGGCAGAAAGGGAGGAAGACTTCGGAGGTAGTGGAGGGAACGCGGGGGAAGCCGAGGCAGAGAAGAGAAGGAAAGAGAGGAGTGCTCGAGAGCCAAGATGGAACAACAACAGTTCTGACAGAGGAGCAAACTGACTAGGCAAAATAGACAGACCGACACTCACCATCTCGATGCGCTGTGTTCGAGCTTGCAGGCGAGTCCCTCGCTCGCGGGGACCGCGGAGGCGATTCCTCATCATAATGCGATACTGAAAAGAAACCAGAATGAGTGCACATGCGTGACAAAGAACGAACAGACATGAGAGAGAAACGCGCACACCAACTGCAACCGTGACAGAGATACCTCGCGATTCTGAGAAGCAGAGACGAGACGCGGACTTCTGTACCACGAAAAGTTCTTTCAAGATACCTCTAGCTATGGCAGAAGACTTAATCAAGTCGTGTCTGATCTAAATGTAAACTTGCATGAAGAAAAGACGCAAATATCGGCCTTTCTTCCATGACGCCCAGATGCGGAATAACAATGTTGGAGAAGTAAAGCTTGAAACTCCGTGCATACAGTGCAACACGATGGCTGTGAAACAACGCGGATAAATGAACCATCAAGAAGTCAAAACTCCGAAACTCGACGAATCGGAAAAAGTGCTCTCTCACCCAGAACTCCACACAAAGTTGACACACAGACTACCGTTTAATACAAAACGCTCCAACAAATATGTAGGTCCCCATGTACAAGTAAGAAGTTCCATAGGTGCATATATACATAAATATACATATATATATATATATATATATATCCCTGCTTGTGTACGTGGAGATACCCGCGCACGTATCAACCTCTATATACATATATACAGAGAGAGAAAGAGAATGTTGATGTCATGTGCATATACACTATTTGTGCATTTCCAGGAAGTCTTGCATGCGGCACGTCTGTAAAAAAACAACTTGGACCGGTACCTCGATCGGGCATCCAGCAGCTTCTCCGCCGAGAGCTCCGCTGCCTGCAGCAAAGGCGTCCTGGAAAGACCCCGACGAGTCGACAGCCCCGGCGCCGGAGCTCAAGCCGGGAGTCCCAGCGTTTGTGAGGCCCCCACTGGAGGCTTCCAGACCTGCGGCAGCTGCAGCCTCTTGAAAAGGACAAACGCCACAGAAGAATAACAAAGAACGCATGCAGTGGAGAGAATAAATGCAGCGCCGAAGGGACACCCCTCGACCCGCAAACATCCACGAAATGCAAGGGGGACTTCGATGGCCCACCAAACACAGTGAGCGACCATCCCTCATATCCAACCAGAAACCTGAATGCGTGTATTTGCATGACTCCGCGCATTCGGCATACGTCACGCTATCCCTCAAATCGCGAGAGGCATCTGCGAGCGCGCATTTACAAGATTCCACGAACTGTGAATAAATATAACCCCTCCAATCGAACACCTGCATTCGCGTATTCACTTGTTTCTACCGAAAGACCCCGCAAATGTCTCTTGGCATGTGTCTTGCGATAGATAGGCCGCGAGACGTACGCATGCGAATTTGAAGCGCTTGCTGGCGCTGCTCCTGCTGGCGCTGCTCCTGCTGCCGGAGCAACAGCGTCGCCGCAGCAAGACGGAATTCTTGTGCCTGTTGCTGAAGAAGGCCGACGAAGACGGTATCCGAATTCGTTTGGGCCTGAGAGCAAACGAGAGACTCGTTTCTGTTGTAAATCAGACCCACTACAGAAGTAAAGTTACAAAGTGCATTCATACATAAATATGTATGTAGAAATCTCTGGATACCGTGATATACCGGGAGTGGGTCCGACTCCCCGCCGACTGTTCCCTTGAGACCCGCCCGGTACACTTCTATTCGAAGTCGAAACAAGCGCCGAGGCAGTCGACTCTCAAGACCAATCAATACGACCTTTGAGCAGCGAATCCCCTTTCTCTCGAAAGTCAGGGGATCATCCTGGTGCCGCCCCTCGCGGTCCTCAGAGAGACGGGAGAGAGGCTTTCGAAGGAGAGAAGCTAAGACGCGACTTTGCGAGGTGGGATCACCAAGGAGCGTTCGACGACGCAGCTCTCTGGGTCCGGAACGGCGAGAGGACGCGGAGGACGAAGACTGGGAGATGTTTGAAGCACAGAAATAAAAGGGATGGGGAACCAAACAACGTGAAAAACGCAGAAAGTTGCGCGCGAGCCAACCTGGAGAGTTTCGACGTAGTGCGTCAACTCCTGTTCACTTGAGGCGAGAAGTTCGTATGTCCCCTCTCGTTGATCTTCCTGCGAAAGAGAAGAGCCGCATCTGCCGGATGCCCCGTTGCGAGTTGAACGCGAAACGCGGACGGGGAAAACATGACTCCAAGAAGGCAGCCAACGTTTCCTGCATTCACCACTGTCTCTTAGACTCACACGCATGCATTGAGGACGTATGTGAGCCGTTTCCAGCGCCGTATGCACAGTTGCGTCCGAAGCGTCACTCTCCACACAGCAGTCGAAGCAAAACAAGACACGCAGGCGCCTCTACCGATCGAGAAGCTGTAAGCGAAATGAAGTTCTGTGTTCACCCTTGCGCCGGTACATCCACGCAGCTGTGCGGTGCGCAGCCCCCAAGCCGTCGGAAAAGACATGTATATCCAGACGGAATACGGAGGGTCCTACATGTGACGTCACTCCCGCTCGAGAGGGAAACCAGCGTGGTTTCGTTTGTCCCCTTACCTTGTAGAAACGGAGACCCGTGCTCTGGGGTTCTCGAATGAACCAGTAGATGTACCCCTCTGAGTCGACATAGAAACTACCGTCGTGCAACTCCTCGAGTTTGTCGTCGCGCAGGCCCTCTGCATGCGAAAAAACAGATGAAAACCGGGACACACAAGAGACGTCTTTCCACAGAAGAGACCTGGCGAGAGTGGTGCGCACCGCGCTGGTACGGGGGAGACCGCATGCAGCAGAGACCCCAGAAACACGAGAGGTCAGGGGAAGGCAAGTAGCCAATTTCTCATCGATGCGGAAGCACAACAAAGTGACGCCTACGGCCGTCTCGCTTCTGCCGAAACGAAAAACGGCGCCCGAACACAGAGATGTCAGAGAAGGACGCGACGGAGGACGTGAAGCCTGTCTACTATCGAGCACGAAGAGACACGGGGAAAAATGAACGAAAAAAAAGGAAGAAAAGATGAAAAGGAATGTGGACTGAAAGACGTACCCACGAAATGCTGAATAGCTGTCGACTCGCCGACCGCCCGGTTGACCAAGAGACGCATGACTCGCAGACGCTGCAGAAACAGAAAGTGGAAAAAGCGTAGATTTTCCATCGGAAAAATCGCTCCCGAAGAAAAGAACGTCACCGAAGAAGAGAAAGCGAGCCTTACGAGAGGGAAAACGCGAAGAAGGGAGAGTCGCGGCCAATACATCAGCAGGAAATGCGCCGCGACAGAAGAACAAAAGCAGAGAGAGAGCGAGAGAGAACACGACGAAAGCGACATGCGCCGTAGAGCATGCAGGACGAAGGCGAAGCCGATGATGACCATGAGGATTTCAAGGCATCCAGGGAGAAACAGACGCTCTGAAAGGACGCGAGAGGCGAACCCCCGCGACACAAAGTCCGCCGCCAGAGAGATGAAGAAACCGACGACAAGCCATGCAGCCTCCGTCCGAAAACACAGAAAGCTCACCTGGTACGGTCGCACTTCTTCCCACGTGCGAACAGTGAAAGGATTGATGTCCAGAGGGAAGAGGACGTTGAAGTCGGTCCCGTCTCGTTCGTCGAGCATCTTGCACAAAAACCGGACGACATTGTTGCCTGCACATCCACGCAAAACCAATGGAAATGACGCTGTGCATGCAGCGACGGTGAGGCCGCACCACCCCGAGGTGAGGGATCGGCGTTGTCGAAGAAGCTCAAGGACGAGAGTCACTCGAAACTCCCAACTCCGAGACAGAATCGAATGACGGCCGCGGATCTCTTGCCTCGGAGAGAGCAGCGAAAAAATAGCAAGAAAGCGCATCGGGTGGAAGCCGAAACGGCACACGTTGCACGACCTATCTCTGATCGGGAGTCGAAGCGAAGAAACATTGAATTTCTCGTGAACAGAAAGAAGGAACTGCATCCGAAAACCGCTTCTCGCAAGGCTGCGCGGAACAAGACTCTGCGCCACCTGACTCGCTTTTGCTGGTGAGCCTGGAGACTCGCATGCTGCAAAAGTTGCGCCGATGTCCCCTGCGCACCCGGTAGCCCGCGTAGCCCTCAGTCCATTCGCAGTTATGTACACCTCTTGCTCGTCGACGCCTGCGTTTTTGACAGTCTCGAGATTCGCAGGAACGGCAAGTGGTTTCGCCTTACCGGGAGTGTAGCGCCTGCCAAAGAGCGCTGAAATACGCGAGAAAAACCTAGCGCCGAAGTCAGTGAGTTCCTGAAAAGACCGCAGAGCGCGTGACACATATTGTTGCTCGAAACACACCACCGCAGCGCCTTTCTTATCCCCAAATTCCTACAGTCTTCAAGAAGAGAAAAATCCAATACCGTATAGAAATGCACTCTTTCAAAAGTCCAACCAGCACTCGCCATAGAGTCAAACGCCCCCAATCTGCACTCGCCTATCACGCCCTCGCCTTCTCCAGTGTCTAGGATCTGCACGTCCATACATAAGCGTACATACGTATACATTCCTAAAAATACATATATACAATATACATGCATATATACATACATATATATACATTTACTTGCATGCCCACATGCCATCGTATACGCGCACTCCGGCTACAAGTATACATACGTACTCATGCATATATACATATATATACATATGTATACGTAGGCGTAGGGCGGTTCAAGGACTCCTCGTCAACGCGTTTGTATCGCGCGCGTGGCATAGGCGCGGGAACGAAAGAAACATGCTTCGGAATCTAAAAAAGAGGACATGTTTTTTCACGCACTGGCGAGTGTTGCGACTGGCAAAACGTACCGGCGCCTCCACCACTTCTCGCACTGCCGCGAAAGTCCAGTCCTCCATCGCGATGGTCGGCCCGAAGAAAGAGAGAAAGCGGCAGATGATGACCCAGTGTGGGCTTTCCTCCACTGCAAAGACAGCAGCGACGGCGGACAGGCAAGGCAGAGAGTGAGATCCAGACCAGTGTCACTCAATCTCCCGAGCACCCGCGGGCGGCGCAGCACGAGTCGAACTCGAGAGCTTGTCAGACGCTACGAGAAATCGCGAAACGAAGAGAAACAGATCTATGTTAAGGCGCGCGAGAACATGGCAGCAAGCGAACGCTGTCTTGCAGATGAACGAGCAAGGCTGAATGACGAAACGGAACCGCGGGGCCGACACTGACAGCCGAACCGTGTCGAGCCACATACCGCTTCGCACAAAGAAATGCATGCAGGCATTCTCTCACCTGGCACGGTCATATCGTCTTTCCGCTTCTGAACTCCGTTGGGCATCTGCAGCGGCAAACTGCGCTCCTCCTCTTCCTCCAGAGAGGCGTCGTACGGCTCCAGGTGGTACTTCTGCGAAAGCGCGGACACAGGAAATCAAGTCCAAGGAAATGTCACCCAAACGCCAGAGACACCGAGAAGAACCAGACACACCTCGCGTACCCGAGAGCGCCGTCCTGCGTGCGCCGCGGAGACTCAAGGTCACGCAATTGCACGCCGGAGAATCTACATTTTCTGGAACGCGAAGCAAAGACTCATAAAACAGAACCTCATCGCGAGCCGCCCATGCGCAGAGAGGGGAACGGCGCCAGCAGTGGCAACCGACGTCGACCCGTTTGCTCTCGCAGGTGTACCCCAACGCCTCACGAGTGCCTTTCAGTCTTCCTTCGTTCTCATTCGCCTCAGGTCCTTCTGTCCTTCGCCCAACTCACCTTTGCTTCCTCCTCTTCCCTGCCGTCCTCGTCTTCTTCCTTGCCTTCTCGCCGTGCCTCGGTAATGTCGCCGTCTCCGCCGGCCGGGGAGCATCCCTCTTTTTCCTCCTTCACGCTCTGGCCCTCTGTGTCCGCCTCCCCGACGCCGTCGACTGCGTCGGGCTCCACCTTCGACCCCGGCGCTTCGCTATCAGGAGCCCCAGGTGTCTCCGCTGCAGACGGCAGGTCGCCGAGGACGGCCTCGGAGTTCAGCTCTTCCCAAGAAAACTCGTCCTCCGGTCGAAGAGTTCTGAGGAGTCGACGCGGAGGCTCGACAGTCGACGCAGCTTCCTTTCTCTTCCTTTGTCGACCGCCGCCCACCGCCGCCCCAGCGAACGCGCCCGTGGCGCCTGGGGCCTGCGGGCCCTCACCCGGGCCTGCGCCTCCTGTCTCCTCCGACATCCGCTGCACCTCTTTGCGCCAGAGGTTGTACGCCAACTTGTCACGCTGCGAGTAAAACGCAAAAGCACTCATTCCGTGGAAAATGTGACGGCAAAGCGAACGGATGCGCGACGCTCGAAACTCAGACGGCACTCCTACGTCAACAAGGGTCGAGAAATTGTTTTAAAAAAACATGCAGGGGGGCGGGAAGCTCGTGAAGCCGAGACGCGACCGCGAAAGCGGTCAGCAGGGAACGAGGAACGCCCCAGACGGCGAGACATGCAATGCAACAGGAGAAGGAAAGAGCCATGGCGGCCACAGACACCGGAAACCGCAACAAACACGCAAAAATGAAGGGGAAGTGGAAACTTAAAGAGCAGCAGGAACGGGAACCACGCGTGGAGTGTCGGGGGAGTTGGGCGACAAGGAAAGAGGGTGGCAGGAGAAGGCAGAGCGCAGCCATCGGACCCCGGTGCAGTGAATCAGGAAAAGCGAAGAACAGAGGCAGAGGCTACACAGGAGAAACGCTTGTGTGTAGTGCTTTCGTCGAGGCCAGGTCGTTGGACCGACACAGAAGCATCCAAGACGATCGAGTCTACCCAGATCTTCGGAACTCGAGCGCACAGCTCTACACATCCACACGGTGGAGAGATGCATGCCTCGGTTTTCGTATTCCAATTCTCAGTCTAGGACTTGAAAACGCTCTCTTACCTGGAGCAGATACGCATACAGCTTCCCATCTGGAGGGAGGACGCGTTCTTCCTGGTCGTCCAGGGGTCTCAGCCGGAGGCCTTCGCGTCTCCGCGTGGGCCTCCGCTTCCAGCTCGGCCCCGAGCCTGGGGCTCCACCGGCTCCCGTGCCAGTCTCTGAAGGTGACGGTTCCTGTTGTTCGGCTTCGCCATCCTGGCCGGCAGGGCCCGCGCCGCTGCGAGTGTGTGGCGAGGCACCTTCGTCGCCGGCGTTCTGCGCGGCGCTGCCACCGGAGTGGAAGTCGAAGTTGCTTCTCTGACTCGCAGATGCGCCCGAATCAAGAGTCGCGGGAAGCGACGCCCCGTACGGTCGAGTCTCGCTCTCGCCGCCGCCGGAAGAATGCGGAAAAGAGTCCCCGGACATAGATGAGGCGTCAGCCATATCTGTCTCTGAAGCTCCATCGAACCCCAGGCAGGCACCGCCGTCGCCAGAGGCGTCTGCACCTTTTCGACGAGAGCTGCGACTCACGCTGCTGTAAGTGCGCTTGTAAATATCTTCCTGCGGGCGGGCATTTCGCGGCCCGGCAACGCGGCCGCGTTCGGCACGAGACCGCCGGGGGGGCGCGCGGGCCACCAGCCCAGGGGGAGAGGCCCCCGTGGGGGAAGTCGACGCCGCTCCGGGGGCAGGAGCCGAGCTCGCCTGTGCAAAGACAGGAAGGGAAGAAAGGTCAGGAGACGAAGCTCCAGGAGTCATATACACCTGCTGAGGAAGCATGTGGACAGGTTGCGACTGCATTTGCGAGGCCTGGCCAGCAAAGTGTGTCTGCTGCATGGTGCCGATGCATAGGTCAGCGGCTTTATCGGCAGAAGGCGACGGCCCAGGAAACACCGAGGACGCGAGCGACTCCCCGTTATACAGAGTGGGCTGCGACACGCTGGTGTCAGGACACCCGCCAGGCTGACAAGAAGGCGGCGCTCCGGCGCCTGAACGCACAGCTTGTTGCAGCTGCATGTGCAGGTCCAGGTGAGTCGCGGAAACAACAAGAGGAGGTTCACAAACGCTGCGTCGCTTCTTGAACCAGCCGGAAGAGCGCGGGAAGGTGGAGATGATCCCTTCTGCTGCCGACTCAGACAGCCGCTGTGGTACGAGTTTTACAAGAGAGGAACGACGAACGAGACGAGCACGGAAGCAACAGCGCTTCTTTTTTGGCTCCTGTCGAGTGCCGTGTCGACGCCTGGCCAGAGAAACTCAGTGTCAACAGGGGAAGCCTCAAGTCTGCGCGGGAGAGACCTAAAGAGAGACTTTCCCCTCGTGGGCTCATCACACAGACGTGCGACGGATGACGTACTGCGTCTTTGATTACTGGGCTACAAGTAAAGTGTCAGAGTTCTTAGACGCGGCACCGGTACGACTTTGTCTACCAGACACAGCAGGCACAGGACAGGGTAAAACAGACATGCAAGCGACAGGTGGGAAAAGCTAACTCCGCAGGCGAAGGATCTGACTCTGGCGCGTTTAAGACAAAAACTGTCTCGTAACAGGCGAAGTTGGCCGGTTCGCTGGAAGTACGGGAGCTTGGGCAAGTTCCTGCGACGGTAGTCCCCGCAGCCGATCACTACGCGAGCGTTTTGACGACGACAACCTCCTACCCAGGCATTATTACAGCGCACATGGGTTCTGACGCCAGAAAAAGGCACTCTATCGCCAGTCCTCTACACGGCATTCCGACACGTTCCAAGAGAGGTTGGCGACAGCCTGAGAAAAGGAAAAACGCAGCGACGCGGTGGCCAGGATAGGTCGAGGCAACTGCATTGGCTGCCAACAGAACGGAGCCTGTTGAGAAGTAGATGTCGATGTCTCTTCTGCTCCGTGCCCGGTGTGCATGTGGCCGAAACACCGCGGGAGAGAGCGGGAGAAGTGGTGAGGAAAACGCCGATACGAGACGAAACCGGTCGCAAAAAGGCGACGCCGCTAGAGGCACCTCACGAAGAAACGGCAGAAGCGCTCCGAGAGGACGAATAAGTTGTACCAAAGCGCCGACGCACAGAGACACAGTATCACAACAACGCCACCGCCTCTCTCAGTTCGCTGTTCTCGACTGCTGCTGCCCTCGCAAAATTCAAACCCGCGATTCTGCTGCAGCCACTCCTGAGGCGCAACAATCTAAAATGTCGGGTAGAGCAAGCGGGGGCATGTAACCAGGTGATGGGATGGGGGGTGGTGGTGGCATCTCCGCAGTGGCTGTTAGTTCATCCGGAGTCGCTTCCTCCAGGCTGCTTTTTTCCGCGCTTTCCTTGCAAGGGCCGGGAAAGGCGAAAATGTATCCGCGGTCACAGATTTGGGCGAAAAAGGGGCGTAACGAAACACGGGAAAGTGCCGGAAGCTGAAACGCAGGCGCTTCCTGAGGGCGTCGCCACACTCAGACGTCGCCTACCCCGCCACTTTCTTCCTTGGGGTGGTTCCTTGTGGCCGAAGAAGACGGGGGGAAAGGAATGGGGCGAAGTAGCGGAAATCTGGTGGACAGCGGCAGGACCAGGAAAACCCGCTTCACTGTAGGAACTCTTTGTGGGGAGTCGCACGTCTTACCGGGGAAAAAGGCGTTTTTTCCTTGCCAGAGCCTCCTTGCTCGGTCCATGGCGTGGTGAACCCACGAGTAGTGTAGTAACATCACCCTTTCACATCGTTTGATGATTTTAACGACGTTTAGGACGGGTGGGACGATGCAGCCACAGAACTCCCGCCAGCGACGGGTGGTTGTTCTCAAGATTGGGCGTCACTTCTTTAGCAGCCCTAGCGTTTTTGTGGCATTGCTTGTCAGTTTCAAGAAGCGAGTACTAGTCACGCCGTCACGAAAAGGTCGTCCAAGTGGACAGGGCACACTGCGACTGACGACGAAAAAGCAAACACGGTTGCCTGCGGCAACCCTTGTACGTACCACGCTGGGGACACGCATGTGTGCCTTCTCTTTCAGAATCACGAAACGCCTCACAACTAACAGAGAACAGCGTGGGTGATTCGCGCGGCGTCTCGTCTTCGTTGAAAAAAAAGTGAATCCTCCGCTGTCTAGATACAAGTGGACAGATGTGTCTCGTCATCCTCGCTCGACAAAGCAAGCCCTTCAAGAGAGATACGTGGCCTACATTTGGACACCGCCGCACGTTATCTGCACTGATTTAATCTGTTGTTTCTTTGGGGTCGTTGGCATGAATGCCTCGCCGGTATTGTGGCAGTGCGGCTGTACACAAGTAAGCGTTACCAAAGAGCAACGTCCGAAGGAGGTTGGACAGCGCAACCTGACTTCGACTGAGCACGACGAGTCATACGTCTCCAACCGCACACGAAAACATGCAAGAGTATTTCTTCTTCGCCAGCCAAGATGGTTCGCGATTCGATTGGGCGCTGGAAACAACATAGAGTGTACCGTCCGATCTTGGTTCTGCAGAAGTGGTAGTGGGGGATGAGTTAGTGGAATTACAACCTGGTTGTCCATCCCTTCTAGGCTTGCCCGAGGGTTGTGTTTTACGGAGGCCTGTGAGTGTCTTGTGAGGCGTCAACGAGTATGGTGGCCCGCCGATGTGTCATTTCATGCTTCTCATGGAGTGGTGAAGTTTCTACAGGGTGTCTTCTTCAACTGAGAACACATTCATTTATCACCTTTGGTCGCCGGTTACTGCTCCTGTAGTCCGATTCATGAAGGCTGTGTAGTTCAGGATTTTTATTGTAGAAGGCTCCTTCACCGTCCGTTCTATTTGCTTGCTTCCGAGAATGTTTTTTGATACCATGCACTTTGCAATGTGGCTGGGTAGGACCCTCATCTCAGTTTCCATACAAAAATGGATGTGAATATACCCTAACAACACGGGTTGGGATTGAGGGGTTCCATTTTTAACACGGTTATCGCTAGTCTCAACGCTGCAATCGGTATGGCCCCATCTTCATTTGCATTTCTTTTTCGAACCATCCGAAGCTGTTCTTTTCTCATAAATGTACCTATAAACACGCATGCTTTCCCGTGCATGAAAGTGACAAAAAGGGCGTACAGTCAAGCACTCTGAAGCGTATTCAATATGCAGGAAGCCCATCAACTAAGGAAAGAAAACTCCTGGAAGTCATCAGGAGTGCAGAAAAGCTCGTACGCTGATGGAACAGTTTCTTATCATGATTTTTTGATAGTTCACCAGCGGTACCACCCTCTGCTGCTCTTTCACGGAAGCTCGTGACAGCTTCCTAAATTCTGTGGGTTCTCGGGGTTCTGTGCCTTCTGACGGCGGACATTGTCGTGCATATCCACCGCCGAGAGTGACCTAAATTGCCCGCGGTGAGATGTACTATTGAATAACCCTCAGCGTCTGCAGGGCACATTACAGAACACCGCACGCAGCTGCTTACAGTTTCTATCCCACCTGCATCTCTTCTCCGCTACTGGTGTGCTGCTTCAACCTTAGAGGATGAACAAGAGACACCGAACTCGAGGGCTTTTTGCATCCGAGATGGTGTGTCAAGGATCCACGAGGACGCTCCGTCTTCTAGTGAGGACGTCTTACAGAGATCTCGTCGCAAAGCGCGGTACGTGAAGGAGAAGTAAAAAGCCCCAGACACAGGTTATTCGTCACTTCCACTCGAAACATCGTTTGGCTAGTCTGGGGTGGCCGGTGTACGCGTAGTATTATTGACTCTGGTTCGATAACGTCTTCTTGTGGGAGTCAGGGCTCTACACCACTGCTCCGGTCTCACTGCACCGTTGAAAATAGAAAGGTGTGCGTGAGAAGCGGATTTTACCTTTAGGTCTGTCGCCCAGCCACACTTCACGTAAAGAAACAAGCACTCCAAAGTCGGCACACGACGTTGATACGTGCTTGCCTTGAAACAAGGCATTGCAATGGTTTACCCTTTGCATATGCCTGTACGGCGTCCGCTTCACAGAATCTCCTTCAGCGAGAGAATGTGTGTTCAAAGAAAACCATTTCATGCTGTTCGCTCTTTGTGAGCCACGTGCCGAGCTACCTCACCAGCAGCAACTTGACAACGGACAGGACAGCCGTGGTTCCCGCAAATGGTGCAACCACGGCGATGGTCTCCAGTGTGAATCCGGTTAAAAATGACGACATATTTCAGCACTCTTTGCCAAGTCCCCGGTGGTCAGAACCGTCAAGAACCCGCCAGCAAACACTAAACTCAGCCCTCATGAGGATGCCGTTTCAAGCGGCCTAGCGACCACAACGCAACTGAATCCTCGCAGGAAGCTGCGGCTGGCAAGGTCGAGTGAGACATGGTGGGACTGCCGTATCGGCTACAAAAGACAGAGCTATTTACTGATTTCTGAAGCACACCTTTTCGCTTTTTTATCGTGCCGAACTTCTGCGAAGTTGTGTAAAGGCAGGAGCGCATTCCAACGGCGATACCGTTGGTTCGCCTGATGATTGCCACGACCCTTGAGGCCGTTGAGTCCTGACGAGCTGTGGAAGAATTCTGGCAGTGTGTCTTTGTGCCGTCTCAGTTTCGCTCGCATGATATGCTGTTGTCTTCTCGCAGAAAGTGGGCTTCTAAAATTCGACGTCTTTTTGAGGCAGCAAATTCCGGTGACACTGTCGAACGCTTTGCCGAGCCTAAGAAGTCACACCCGTTTTTAGTAGCGTAACGGCCGTCAACCGTTGCAGCCCCTTCCTCGCGGTCCTCCCTTAAACGAACATGGCACGCGTTCTTCCTTGTGTTTTCCTTGTTGCTTATTTATCATGTTTTTTACTAGCCGGAGAGCTTACACACACGACAGCCCTTAGTGTGGCTCCAAAGGCGCAGCTATTCTCCACCGATGAGGGCCCCGTGTCGGAGTCGGCTTCAAAGCTGGATGCGGAGCTTGAGGAGAAGGCGATTCAAGAAGCCAAAGAAGCTCAAGAAGATGAAGTGGACGACATCCCGACAGACCGTAACGCCCCACCCACGAACGGCGATCCCACCGATCAGCCAGATGTACAACTCAACGCTGTTGATATTGACGGGTTTCCTACCCCAGAGGTCCCCCTCCCCGTCGAGTTAGACGCTGAAAAGTTACAGGAAGACGAGTTCAACCGAGAAGAAGAGGCAGACAATACTGTTCCCAACATTCTTGTCGGTCCGGCTCAAACCCCCGAACCCGTCGCCATTCCCGTTACGTCCCTGCTGGCTCCTGCACCGGGTGAGGGTTTGTGATTGAGAGTGGCCTCTGTCATTAGACAGGGACGCATTCCCGTTTATTGATTTGGATTCCTTGCTTTCGATTGGGCAGTGAGGAAGTGTTCGAAAAGGCTGAAGGTGCAAACAAGCCACCTAATGGCCGTCCTGTCAGGCGCCCCCTGCAGGCGGTAGTTTATATAAACCTAGGAATCCCATTTTATAATATGTAACAGGGGGTCTAGCTTCAGGTGTTATCTGATTGGTATTGCATGCCTGGTGACTTTTATTATGATCTTTACTAATAGGAGCACACTTACCTAGGTCTCCAATCCAGTGCTCCGCCCTAGGAATTGAAACTAACCCACAGTTGGACCCTCTATTAATTAACTCAGTTAATTAGTGTTATGTTTGATTTTCTGTGCCAACTGATCTAAAATCTGACGTCTTTCGGGTACGTGATGAGCGATGTGTTTAAGACTAGTTTACATGCGCTCATTTTAAATTGTACTTTACTTGGAAGCTGCAAGACGGAATCGTCGTTAAGCGCCAGGTAGTCCTGGACAGTGAATCGGGGGCCATCCAGCCCTTTCTGTTATGGGGGCAGAAGAGTTGCAGCACGCGCTTCAGACTCTACTACGACTGCGTTGTTACATGGTACAACTAGACAACGAGATCAGCCACGTATCCGTTGTCGTCACGGCGCAGACAGTTTGTGTGTGGCCATTGTCGGAAATACCAGATGTGTCAAAACCATGTGACCATGTGATCTACCGGATCTACTCCATGTCTCATGGTAAACTGCCCGTCATGTCGCGCGCTTTACCTGCAGGGACTGTCACCACGGCCTCTCCACAGGAGGGAGTTGAAGCAAAGGAAGAGCCCCCGGCAGCCACAGGTGTCCCCTCTGCCCCCTCATCACCAGCTAGAAGACGTGCCTTCTTCCGTTCCCGAGGTTAGTTTTCAGCCTTCTATCTTCAGTTGTGAAGTACTTTTCTTCGAAACATACCGCAGCGAAGTGACTCAAAAAGGTAACACACCCAAAACTGCGGACGGCAGGAATCTCTTGCAAGCCAGAGGTTTCCGCTTACCAAGGAATACGAGACTTTCTGGTCACTTTAGTTTTCATGTAAGCGAGTGCGCTCTTCCATGGTGATATGCGTCTTCCGCAACAGCGGGGTGGTGGAAGAAGCACGCTGCTCATGAGGGGGGCGGGGAAAAGGCACCAGACGAACACGAAGCATTTGCCGTGTTTGATGCCTGTCATGTTCCTTTTCAGGGACAAGGACGATTACTGTGAACGTGAGGCACTTCTTTCCTAACGGTGTGCCAATCGTCGTTGTACGCCCTCAGCGGCGTAGTTTTCTCTTGAGGCGGTTCTGAAGGATCCCAATAAAATGACACGTATTTACGAGTCGGCTATTCTGAATGCCTAAGTCAACAAGAAGGTGCAGCAAGAACCTAGAAGAGACGAACTTCAGTTGGAGGGGCAACATTTTTTTCCACCTTCCTCGTCCCGCCCCGGTGAAAACCAGCCTTCAGCAGTGAGCTGCCACGTCCTGTGCTGCAGCGAAAGCAAACGTAACTGTTGCCGCCAAGCAATGTTTTTTTTTCTCCTGAGTAATGCGTGTTCATTTCTACTGCCCCATCGTGCTCATTCACACAACTCGAACACTTTGTGTGCCCATTTACAATCGGCTTCATTTTCTTTTAACTTGGACGACAGGAACAGACACAGCATTTCGACACGAAGCGTGCCTGGCTGCGGCTGCCCTCACTGTTGTTCGCAGTGGGACTACGAAAATAAACAGATTTGCAACACTCCCATATGTCATGTCACATCTTTTTGGCTCGATCGTCTCTCCCTCATCTCTCCCCGCATGTAGGTGCTTTCGCTAATAGCATCAGTGTTTTCGTGATAGTGCAGCTTACTTTTCACTTGTTAGCTTCTTCCCAACTGCCTCCAGGAACGTGCTAAATGTGAGAAAGGAAACTGACATAATAGTTTTGGAAGACTTGCGGTCTCACAAGAACTCACCTTACGTGAGCGTGTCAGTATCTTGAAATTTCGCCATCATTGGAAAATTCGACACGACTTCCCTGCGGAGCTAACTATTCCAGAGTCAGGCCGTAGAGGCGATTAATTCGCGATTCGCCATCACCAAATACGTTGGGGTATTACGTCGACAACAAACGAGACTGATCCATCTGATATGCTGGCAAATGCTGCTCTATTCTAACCCAAAGCGGATAGTCAGAGACAGCCCATCAAATTTCCACAATTTTCTGCAGCGTTGGCCGTATCCGATGTGAAGCCGCAAGCCGGGCTGCCATAATGTCAACTGACCAATTTGCGGCAAAAATAGAGAGGTCAGAGGCGACAGAATCTCTGTTACAGGATCTGGAGCCACAGTGGGATGGTTTTTTCCTATCATCGGAATGAGAGCTTGTAATCTGCATATCAAGGTCACTCAACTCTCGCTTTCTTGCGACCCGCACCGTGCGCCAAAAGCCGGCGGTGGGCTGCGCATTTTCAGGTTTTGTTACAAAGTCAATCTCCTTATCATTCTCAGGAAACCAACAGAGAGGGGTGACAACGTTTTAAGAAAGGGGCCCGTGCTTTGCCATAGTCTGGTCCGGGTCAAGCCCGAAGCGTCCGGGCTGAGCTCGGTGTCGCCTGTAGACATTCTCCGTGGCCGGCCTCTGTGCAGTGGAGACGGTTCCTTTTGTTTCAACCTGTTACGAATATTTTTGCTTGGTGATTTCCAAAAACAGAGTGTGACGTGGTGTGCGGCTTGTGTCTCCGACTCGGCCAGATGGGTTCCATTAGAAGTCTCTGTGACGGAACGCGTACGAGACTGTTTCGTTGGAATCGTTCCTCGAGTGCGAGCAGTCCGATGTTACGGCTCCCACGAGGCAACAGAGGGGCCAGGCCTCCAACTGTTGCCGTCCCGACCCACCACCCCGTCCTGCTGATATAAACGCGGGAAAATGACGCATTCACCTATCTACGTGTGAGTCGCTTAGACAAAAAGTGGCCTGCAGCACAAAGAACAAACGGTGAGTCGCTTTGCTGTTTCCCACTTTCGTGCTCCACTGGGAGTGGTATGACGGGTTCTGCCCCGTAGCAATCGTTCAGTTTCAGCGCTCCCGGCGTCAGTGCCTTTCTTTCGGAAAACTTTCTTCACATCCTGCTGTCCAACCACTTTGAAGTTCTGCCCAGAGAGTGTCGAACTATGGGGCTGCGGCGGAATCTTTAGCCACTGCGTGGCGACTCCGCTGTTTTCCTCGCGGTGAGTGATTGTATGGTGGAGCTTCGTAACTCGTGAATTCTTGCGTTCTTCATTTGTTGTTTCCAACGCGCTCCACTCTGCACCTTACCTTCATGCTCAGCTTTTCCTCTTCGCCTTCCATCCGCTTCTTCCTTCTGCGTTAGAACCGGTGGGCGCCAGAAGCTAAAATGGCGCGGAGCCGGTGGTGTGCTTCGGCAGCAGTTCTGCTGTACATTTGCCTGGCTTTTCTGGCGGCATACGACAGCCCCGTTGCCAATGCACAAGGGAGCGAAGCGGCTTTGTCTCATTTCCTCTTTGACGAGTGGATGAGTGATGTTGTGCCGGAGTTGGTCGTCCCAGCATCCGACCACGAATCCGAACAGCCCGTCCGCCTCAGAAGAGATTATGACAAATTCCGGGGGCAGAGCGCGGCGTCCGCGCTAAAACAGAACCGTCAGATTCGCACTGAGATCTCGAGAATACTGAGGGCAGTCGAGGGAATCGAAGCTAGGCAGAATGACAGTGCGGAAAGACGGATACACGAGCTGGTACTCGAGGAGATGAGGGAGGCAAAACTCAAAGAGAAGGCCAGGCGAAAACCATTGAAGGGGCGGCACAAAAAAAAGGCCCGCCCTCGCGACAGAACGCGTAGAAAAGCCAAGGCGCTCATGGGAAAGAAACGTCAAGGCAGGAAGGTGCCCAGGGGGACACGGAGGCGTAAAGGGACGATGATGTGGCGACCCTGGGACGCCTGGGCGAAACGTCAGGGGAGGAAGGAGAAGCTGCGGAAGAACGCTGGTGGAAGGCGAGTGGCGCACAAGAAGGGCTTCAATTTGAGGCGGAAACTCTACTTTTTGGCTGCGATTGTTGCATGTGTGGTCCTTGGCGTATTCGCAGGTCTCATGTCGAGGCACATTTTGACTTTTCGGACGAAGTTTCGTGTCTAACTGCTTCTTCCGTCTAAGACCCTTTTGCCTGCCGCCCCCTCACGAAACGGTCGATCCCCAACAAATAGCTACGCAGTCTTGTAGCCACCATCCTTGATGTGTACACGGTGGCTACCCCAGTCTCGCCTCGCCTCCGGAACTGTTTAGCAGAACATCGAATCCAAAGGTCGGGCTCCGAGGAGTGGGACCAGGCATTTCGCTGCTGTTGGTGCAGTTCGTCCAACTGGTGTCGCGCCAGGAGCAATGCGTGGGTCTGAGCCAGCGAACCCGCTCACTGACATCTGGTTTCTGAGCCTCCGGTAGAGGACTGACAAACTCTGGGAGAGTTCAGAGTCCCCACGGTAGCACTGAAAAGCCATCGCAGTGGTGTGGCTCGGCGCTTCACTGGAGAAAGAGCGTCCGATTTACGAGTCAGTGGGGTAGGTAGGCGCAGACGAAAGTCCCGCCCCACCGGCTTCCGTAGACTCTGGCGAGACACCCTGGATTTTTAACTGCGGGCCGGTGCGACAGCCACCAGCCGATTCGGTTTCACGAATCTAGGGCATTCTGATTACACCGGTGGGCAGAGCTAGTGCGCGTGAACGGCCGAGGGAGACCGGCCGGCCCGTGGCCACAGTGGCTCCTCGATATTAAAGCAAGAGGCGACATCTGCTTTTCGTTGGAATTTCCAACCGGGTAAACAACCGGCTTGTCGTCGGAAATTGAGACTGTATCTCGCTCCAGGCCCAACAGCGACATGCTGTAAATGGTGCTGTTGGTGAAGTGGATTATGCGAGAGTCAGGGCAATACGGATATCAGTGTAAATTATACAGCTTGCAATCGTAACTCTTCGAATGCATCGACGAATACCTAAAGCAAGTTTCTAACGGACCATGATGCCGCGGAAGTGGTGTTGCCACAAATCTGTGTCAGGAAGGGAAGAGCCGTACTGAACGAGCGACGCGGACTGCGTGTGGGCGCCACTGTCGGAGTTGTGAGCAGAATAGAACACAAACTTGTGTTGCCAATTGAAACAGTTGGTTGAGTGAAAGACGTGGAAAAAATTTGTCTAAGCGTCTTCACATTGGTACGGGCAAGGTGGGGCTAGGATGCGAAGACAGCGGTTCGCGAAGGCAAGCAAAGATCATAGAATAAAGCACGTGCTCTTCGTCCCCCTCGTACGGTAATCGTGATCCGCTTGAACATTTACAGGTACCCAGGTTACCTGCTGAATGGGGCTCCCCACAAACGCAGAACAAGTGACGGGAAAAACAAGAAGAACTATGTTGCCGCAGAATGAATTTAGACAGGTAGGGGGAGGTTTGACGGACAGTGGGATTTTTCTAAAAGATGGGACCAGGCCCGGGAGAAGACTGCGGATGCTGCATGTATGGAATGACCCAACGATACTACGAAACAAATACACGCTCGGCGACGTGACTCCCTCCAATCAAAAGCTCCAGACCATCTTGCAAAGGACAGAGGTTACGACAATGGCATCGACGAAAGGGGACATTATTTTCCTCATAACGGAGAACGAAGAAGGATCCCGCCTAATGCCGACATTGAGAAGCTCGCCTTTCCGGTTGTTCCTACTCTCGCAGTGGAAGACGAACGGGTACCGACACGGTGCTGAAAACAGCCCTGTTTTCGTAAGCACAACCTATGTTGAGCTCCCGTCTTTTCTTAGTAGTGAAGTGTCTGAGGACTATCAAAATATGCCGTACCTGATTTGCACGCCAGCGACAACGATGTGTACGGAGAAGGCCCCCATTTTTTCTGTGCGTACATTCTGTTGCAACGCAGCCTGTCTGACGCAGTTGCTGGAAGCGGGCTGCCGTAACATGAAGGGTCTCCTTGC
This sequence comes from Toxoplasma gondii ME49, assembly GCF_000006565.2. Lineage (NCBI taxonomy): Eukaryota > Apicomplexa > Conoidasida > Eucoccidiorida > Sarcocystidae > Toxoplasma > Toxoplasma gondii. The sequence continues at coordinate 2,050,867 of NC_031474.1, read as the reverse complement.
CTTCCACTACCATAGCCGCTGCCGATTTGGCTGAAAACAAATGTTGTAATAATTCTTGTGCCTGGTTCGTGGACAGCTGAAAGCGTAACTAGAACGTGCCCCGATTAGTATACAGTGCTTCAGCATTTGTACTACCGCTCGCATACGCAATAGCCTTTAGGAATGCATGACCCTTCGCTGACAGAGGTGTTTTTTATAGAAGCGGTCGTCAAGTGATGCCCAGTCAACACTGTTTTGGGGTCGCTGTAGTTCTTACAAGCGACGTTTGCTCTTTGGAACTGGGGGCTAACGACACTGGGACGGTGCAGTTCCACCACGGCTGCGAAATCGAGTAGTTCACATGCATCATCGATAGATATTGTTCCTGGGTGTTTGCCTCCATTGGGAGTGCGGGGTTTATTGGAACTGCCGACATTCTGTTTTTTCAGCAACAATTTAAATGGTGCCCTATTCCCAGTTAGAGCCACGGGAGTATTGAGTGCTGGTCAGGCAACAAGGGCCCAAGTGGATACAAGGAACACGAAAGCAAAATAATAGTGCTCAACGTAGTATGTAGTTGAAAGCAGTGTGAGCCACAATGGGAGGTCTATTCTCTCTAGAAATCATCGATGGCTGTGCACGCCAAGTCTCTGTGAACAAATGATAGAAAGTGAACGCTGCATCGGATGCCGCATGGTGGGGCGGTCTGCGTGCCTCGTCCGAAACTACATTTGTGGAAACACTTTTGTCAAGCAGTAGCTACATGCAAACGCCATGACAGATAACGCAGTCTGCACAATCAGTGCACAGAACGACTTCTGAATAACTGAACAAGGACGTGGTCTTCTGGTTCACTTCGCAGCATCGTGGGAGGATACACAGTCAACGTTCAAGAGCGACGGACTCACGGCAGCCATCTCGCGTCCGCGTGTGAGGCTTTGCTGACGTTCCGCCGCTGTCTTCGCAATCCCCTAAGTTTTTGGACATCGTCTTGACTCTTAACACTGTTGCACATCTGCACATAGTTTTATCTCCGTCTTAATGCGTGAAATCAACAGCAAGCACTCATACCGAAGACTGCGTTAAACGCTTGAACGAAACGTAAGACCTCTCACGTAGTTCCTCGCAGCGATTTTCCGTAGGACAACATATACAATAGAACTGTGTACACATTGCCCGTGAAGTAGGGGAGCCGGTGGTCGCATCGCACTTCTGGCCCTAGAGTCGACAAATCTCTTGATTTCCCTGCAAGTTGCGCTGGGCGTGAATCTTCTAAACATGCCCTTGTATCCCACGGGAGTTCGCTCATCACTTCTTTTAGGCGTTGTTAGCTGTGATCAACGGTTTATTCCACGAAACAATCGCGAAAGTCCGAGTGCTGGCATGGATCTATCTCCGGAGATGCCAAAATTGTATCGGTTTATGATCTCCTTCGACATCATGCCTCTCATTTCTGTCGATCGTCACCTACGCATGCGGCTAGCCACATCGCATATCACACTTTCTGAAGCACAAGAGCAGGCACTGGCCCTGCGCACAACAAAGCTGCTTAGGTTGGTAAGAAGAACCAACTGCATTTCTCTCCTCAAGACCATACGGCCTACGACATACATACATATCGTCTGCCTGGACGATGCGCAAACCACCGGCCTGCTAACTTTACCACTTGTGTTTCTTCAGTGAATGGATGTGTCATCTTGCTAGAAACTTTCCGAGTCAAACACTGCGCAAGCTTGCAATTCTGCATTGTTAGGAGCGACTGTGGTGTTAACGGGCTAGTCAGCATCAGTCCGTAGTGGTGATGACATCTGTTCGGCATGTCCCCAGTCCTGTCCTATTCGCGTTCACAGGGTAGGTACAGAAGCCAGAATCCATGCAAGCGATATTTCCGCGTCGACTACAAGTGAGCAGTACTCGGTAGGCGCCGACGGCACTATCATTATGGCGGAGCCGCCCCCATGCGTGTTGTGCCTGCGCCTCAACGTGCCCAGGGAAAATGCGTTTGACACCTCTGTTCTGCAGTTTCTCACTCAACATCTTATCTGCTGGTTTCAGCTGCACGCGGACAAGTTGACGCAAGAGCGTGTTCTCTCCTGGGGTTCCAGTTTTTCAGTGTGACACCCAGCGTCTCTCAGCAGCGTCCCAGGTTTTTGAGAAGTAGTCTCTGCAATGCCACTGAGAACAGAGTCATTGGCTGTCCCCCCCACGACACGAACTGGTGAGGAAAACACTCGTTTCCCTTCTCAAGACACGAGGCCACACCGAGAACCATCCCGACTCGCTTGCAACGCGTAACGCCTGTCAGCCGTTCTCTATCGTTCGCCATATTCTGTTTACTCCTGAGACTTGCCAGCCAACTTGGTCTTGCGACCACCACGCAGCAGACCGGTTCTGCGCGCAGCAATAAGACCGACTTTCTGTCCAGGAGCTGCCATACGAGACACGGTAGACGGGTGGCCAATGTGTTGGTGGTTACCACCACCGTGAGGATGCTCAACGGGGTTCATGGCCACACCACGCACCTTCGGCCAGCAGTTTCTCTTCACCTTGTACTTGTGGTACGCATTTCCGGCCTTCAACATCGGCTTGTCAATACGACCACCACCTGACGCACACAAACATCAAGACACGTTGCATACACAACCATTTCTGCGGCTACACGCTGTCACCCACGTACATACCCTTCGCAACATAGTCAGGGTAGCCCACCCCTGTTCACATACACATTGCGCCCTAAATAGGATATAGACGGTCATGAAGGTCCATCATCCATATGTTCAGGGAAACAACGGCATAACACACGCGTCTTTTATCACATCACGATGCGACAGCCATCCACAGACTTGCTGTCATTCGAGACGTACCCCCGCGACAATACAGCAATTGGCGAAAAAAACGCGACCGCGCATGCAAGAACAGGGAAGATGGACACTTTCTACCGTGAATTCGCATGTCATACACGCTCATCGTCTTGATCGATATAGATCAAAACATATACAGAATTGACATTTCCCGCCAGCAAAAACCGAAACTTCCTCTTTTTCTCACCCGCAACGATGCCAACCATGCCACGAGAGTAGCCGCTGACGGTTTTCCTGGCGCCTGAGGGAAGACGAATACGGGTCTTAGAGCCGTCGTCGCTGTGGCCGACAATCGTCGCGTAGGTGCCGCTGGTGCGCGCGAGAGTCCCGCGGTCTCCAGCCTTCTCCTCAACGTTCGAGACGACGGTACCTTCCGGCATCTTGTTCAACGGCAAGATGTTTCCAATAGTCAAAGCCGCTGCGAACACGCAAACAAACGCAGGGGATATCTGTGAAAGAAGTACAGGGACAGAGGCAAGCCGCCACTTGAGATATGGGGGAGAACCCGTCCCCGCACACAACACGGCATTGCCACAGAAGGCCCCCGCGCGCGGAAGCGCGGTGACAAGAGAACAGGAGGCGCGACTCCTTGAAACAATGCAGTGTGAGTAAAACTGGTAGAAACAGGCAAACGACGGACGTGGATAGACTTTGTCCTGTTCTGCGTCGCTAGCGATCTGTGGGGCTTCCTGCGGTGTCAGCGAACACCTCTGCCACCGGCTGTATGGACGCTTTGAAAGGCATAGATGCCGTCTGTCCAATACGAGGAGGACATTTCTCCCGTCAACGCGTTAACTTCCCGCAACACAGACGGACGAAGCAGAGTGTGCGCGAATAAGGCACAGGAGAGAGGCGAAGTCGAGAGCGCCACACCTGGCGCTTAATAACGGTCCGTCTTCCAGCTTTGTAATGAACCACACCTTATCGTGGCTGATAGATAGCTTCTTACCATTCTTGCCGCAGTAGATAAACTGGCCGGTGTACATGCCTTCAACGGCAACCATGCGCTGCTTGTTCAGCTTGTAGCGGTAAGCATCACGGAAAGAGACTTCAGCGAGAGGCGCGCCACGGCCGGGGTCGTGGAGGATGTCCTTCACCAGACCCTTGATGTAGCCACGGCGTTCTGCGAAGTCCAAAGGACGGAGCTTCGCCTCTCCCTTACGCTTGTGCGTATGGGCACGGAAAACGCTTCCGCGACCCTTACGCTGAGCTGTAAACCGAGACGCAGATCGACATGCACACAGCAACGAATTTCTTCACGGCCGGTCTCGCTTTCTTTTGTGGCACTCCACTCGGGCATCAGATCTACACCGACAAACACAAAAAGTGCTACACGACCACCTACTGAAAGACAGCAATCGTCGGTACGGCAGCGAGGTGCGCGCCGCCACTGCCTCAGTACGAGACTCGCACAAAACAACCAGTTCCGTACTGGGCTGGAAACAAATCCGGCATTTCGTAGGAGCTGTTCACCGTTCCTCACGGGCGAATGAAAACACTGGAGAATCTCGACCTTCATGGTCGTGTTTCAGACTCTCCACTATGGGCAGGCAATGGGGAACACAGGTGTACGTACGCCCCAGTCTGCCGAGCCTGGGGCGGTGTGTTCCCCCCCTTTCCAATCCATGAGTGGTAAGTGGAAGGAAAGAAACTCCCTACGTTTCTGCATATCAGTTATCAGTAGCAGTCCACGCATTTGAACGTTCTTGTTTGGCATGCAGTGCGGCGAAGGCGTTGGCGGCAACCGTCCCCCCCACAGGCGGCCGTCCACGGGAAGTAATTGGAGATAGGTATTCACAGGAAGTTCCGAAAAACGGGAAGAGGCGAACCGTCACTTTGGAGGACCACAGAGACCGCCCTACGCGTGAAAATGGACGCCGTGTGGTCGCCTTCCGGAAAAAACACGCGAAATCAGCAACTTACCTCTGATGACGCGCCCCATTTTGATTTGCTTTTTCCGGTGCGGGAGACTCGAGAAATACAGAAAAGAAAAACACCGAAAAAAGCAAAAGACAGCTTTTCACCCGAGGTGGGTGGGCTTCGGCATCTGTTCAGAAATGGCGGATTTTCCTCCGTTCCCGGGAAAACCCCCACGAATTTCTGTGCTTCTTCTCCCCACCTAGGCGAGTGGGGCAGACCCTGTTCAGCACGCGCTGTACTGCACGGGGCAGATGAAGGCGCTGCCAAAGCCGGGTCTGTGCCACAGTGCATGCATGCAGAAAATCGATCCTATAAGGCGCAAGGACACTTTTCTTTTACGCAGACACACGGGAGGTCAAGCAAGAAAAACAGGCGGTGAGCGCGAGAAGGGCAAACCACAAATCGACGCGCGTATCGCCCTCTGTCGCGACACGCGTTTCTCATCGTCTGTCCGAAGGACTTACGAGGTACTCTAAGCACCTTTGCCTGCTGTTATGGAACACTTATGGTCTCGTTCAAAGTTTCTTTCGTTTCTCTCGTCGACGTGTGCGTGTAGTGACGGCATTACTACGTCCGACGCATCGTAAAGTTCCACGGACGCGTCTCGCTCCCGTGGTACAGCCTGACGTACGCACACCTACCGCTAGCCACGAGCCAGAGGAGAACGTGTGTATGGATGAGGAAAGAAGACACGCTTTAGATCGTCGAGTTTCTAAAATGACGTTTTTGCCATCCACTTCCGTAAGGTATGCCAGCGACGCTGTAAGCGACCTTCAGCTGACGGCAGATTCTCAACAAACGCGCAGTGTGCTTTTCGCTTGGAAAGTTCGACTGTTGGAAGGACGACGCTTTGACCGCCGAACAAGCACACGTGGACACGGAATATGGCATCTTTGAGCGCCTCTATTATTGCCATCGCGGACCTCCGCCCAACCTCCTATTTTTTTCCATAGCGTTTCTCCTTCAGAAGACACACGCATTCGTCAGTAGCGGTATACGCCTCTGGGTGCGTGAACGCGCGTATCTGTAAATCGTACGTGCCTGTATACATAGTGCCTTCATGACCTCTCGGTGTAGGTATGCTACACGGGTTTTCACTTGCATATATATGTTTGTGTCCATGTCTGTATGCATGTCCCTTTAGGGGGACTGTGGTGCGTGTAGCGCCTGCCTCCTGAAACAAAGCGAGTTCAGCTAGCGCAAGGTATTCATTTGCTTGCGGGCATGTTGAGGTTTCGCTTGACTCCATGAGAGGAACACTGTCTTCAGCAGGATGCGGGAGGTTCGTGGCGTCCCTCAGACTGAGGGCGAGAGGAGTGACGGACATCAGCGCCTGCCTCCCACCCCGCGCTCTTCGCGGCCCGCGCTTGCCCCCGAGAGCGCGTTCGAGACGGACGGAAGAGGTCGAACTCTGGAGAGGCTTCAGAGGCTTGAACGCATGCACTGCCAACTTGTGAGCGCCATCCGGAGGGAGGCAAACCAAGTGGCGACGCTTCTTGTAACGGGTCTGCTTCGTCCTGTAGTCATCTGCATGCTCACTGCAACGCTCATGTCCTTGCTTTTGACCTCTCCCTCCCCTCCCAGTCTTCCCACCGCTCCCCCTCCTTGTTTTCCCTCTCCTGACTCTCCTCCTTCATGTGTCTCGTCGTCCTCTACGGCAGACGCACCTTCTGAGGGAGGCAGCGTGTCTCTCTCCTCGTCTCCTGCGTCTTCGCTCCGGCGCTCGCGTAGTTTCGTCCGAGACGTTTCTCGAGCCGTCTGTACAGTGCGCCGCCTCTTCAGTCTCGTTCACGGGGAGTTTGTCTCGCACTTCTTCGAACTGGGTCTCGACGCGCTCCTCTACGTCGCCGTCCTCACCTTTGGTCTGGCTCTCGCGATCCGCTGGGGATGGCATCGACTTCTCTATTACCTAATGGCTTCCTCGGCCGCCTTCAGCCTCGTTGCCGGTTGCGGAGGAGCGGTCTATTTGTTTGCATGCAGGTATTTGCAGCCTAAGGCAGGCGCGGTGACACAGAACGTCGCCTTTCCCGCAGGCAAGGCCCCCGTTTTCCGTCAAGAAACGAACGGAGACGATGGGGGTGTTCTCGTTGCAACTGAGCAAAACAGTCTGCTGGCTTTCGTATCACACTCCGTTTTTTCCACGAGCCACCTGAAAGATGGCGTCTCCAGTCTGTCGGTTGCTCCGCAGCTCGACACCGTGCTCGTACTCATCGCTCTCTGGAACCTCTGCGTGGGTGGGGCGTTTGCTCTTCTCTGGCTAGCCCCCCTCCGAATCCGAAGTCAATTCTTGGTGGCCACTTCAAGCGCCGCCGCCTTCACCCTCCAACTTCTCCTGCTTCATTTCGGTGCCAAATATAGCCCAGAATCGCCGTCGACGCCCACGACATTCCTTCTTCTCTGCTTGGCTGCTTGGGATATCTTTGCAGGTGAGGATGTAGCTAGCGCACCTTGCAACTGCATGTCAAACTCCACCGGAAAAGACCCTCTTTCGTCCAATAGTCAATTGAGCGTTCTGCGCTCAGGGGGACTGGTCGAAGTCCGTGGTGCTCGTAGGACCAGGTGGCGAACTCCGGGGCATGTTTTCGTTTCTCGAAAGTTTGTCGTCGGTTCCAGAATATACACTGGAGTTGGAAACCGAGAAATCCATTCTCTCCACGAATGAGTAGAGGTAGAATGCCGTGTCTGGCCTTACTACTTGGACTTACGACGAAAGTAACGGAATAGCTGAAGATTCGTTTTTCCTAGATGAGGGCCGTTTCTGTTGTCCTGGCGTGTCTCCCCAAGGAGATGGTAGCGCACTGAGTTCCTACGCTCTCTTCGGATGCGGATTGCGTCTTTTTTGTTCCCGCTGGCGTATGATCGGTGGATAAGATGTTGAGCATCAGTTTCTGAGCTGTGCATTTCTTAACATTTGCAGCGCGTATTCACGTTTAAGTCTTCTATACCGTCGATCCGCATCGGTTTCGATCAAAACGCGGGGCCACAGGCATCGTCTAACTCGGCTGTGCTGTCTTGTTATGCCTGTCTGCGCATCGCTCTCCCTCCTGGCCTCACGGTTTTTCCAAACAGTGCTCTCGCCCTGGGGACCACTTCGATGGATTTTACAGGGCTTGAGGTCTACTGACGCCAGACCAATGCCTCTCCTCGCCTACGAAGCCTCTCTCGCTCGTCCGGTGCTGCCGCATGCGGGCGTTAGGTCGGCGCGGATGGCTTCTGAACCGGCCGGTCCCGGTGCGCCTTCAGCCCGGGACACCCCTTCAGGTGTCTGGACACCTGGATCCCTGTGGTCAGTGGCTGAGCCCGGCTCGCCACTGCAGCGGGGGGAGGCCGGTGAAACGCGAACTGGCGTCAACGGACGTGAGGTTCGCATTCGTATGCGTCTCCCGGAATATGGCAGCAGGCGCAGCTGTCTTGCAGAGGAACAGAACTTGCAGTTGGAGCCACTGGCAGCTGGATTTCTCATTCAAGACGAACGGTCACGCTTTGACGCAGAAGTCCGGAGGCGGCATATCTCGGAGGCAGCCGCCGCGGGTGGCGACAGCCAGGCATCTAGAAGCCGCGGACGAAGCAGGGGACAGCCAGTTCTCGAGGAAACAGAGAGACGAGGAAATGGCGGGTCACTCACTGGTGTCCAGGGGATGGCCGTGACAGGCGTCGGACAGTTGGGTGTCTATACACCCCGAGAGGTGGGGAGAGGAGGAGCAGAACAGCGAGCACCTGAAGATGCCGAGTGCGATGGAGAAGGGCGTGAATCAAGCAAGGCGCGTCTCTCTTTCGCTGGCGGAGAACAGGAGACCATGAGGGGTGGAGAGGAAGAAGTCGAGGACGTAAACGGAAGAGTTCGCTCACGCGGTGAATCCGAAAGGCATCGGCCAAACACACAAGAAGGTCGAGGTGCTGCAACACGAGAGGGGTGGCCTACAGGGGATCCGCTGGGTCGAAGCAATGAAACTGAGACAGCTGAAGAGAGGGAGAAGATTTTAGAAATGGAAATTGCGACCATCAAGCAGCAACTACACAGGCTGGGTCGAGGCAGTGGACGAGCCATGCTGGGCCTTGGCGATTTCGTCTTTTATTCCCTCCTTGCATGCAAGTGAGCCACAGGTCTGTTCGGAGTGTGTATACTCAGAAGAGAAGAAAGTGCCAAGTCGTCCCTTAGTAGTGGCGGACGAGTAGGGATAGAACACGTTACACGTTTGCATGTTGAAGAAGAAATGAGTTCCAGTTCTTTTCACCGGAACGAAGTTCTGGTGTGCGGTTCATTATGTCCGTCCCGAGGCGTCTGCGTCCTGACCGCTGTGAGTATGCCTCTCTGAACAGATCTACTGTATATTTCCGTCGAGGTCTCCGCACGAGTGCCCCCACTAGTCTGATGATCTCCGTCTTCACTCAGTAACGCGGCTGCGAGTATGCATTGCCATTGACAACGGGGTGCTTTAACAGCCGCTTGACGCTAAGGTGGATGAGAGGATCAGCGGTACGCGCAGTTCTGTGCCTTTTTTCTTCTCAGTTTGACGAGCTGGAGCCTCGCAGCTGGACTGGCAGGAAGCGTTGCTGTGTGGGTGGTAAGGCGCTATTATCACCGTTGGCATCTTGCGAATGCATGGAGAGAGTATCGATTCTCTCGGACCAGGTGGTCGTGACAGATCTGGAATCACCGCCACTGAATGTAGTGTCTCCGCACATGTATTTGACCCCCCACAGAACATTCAGAGTCACCTGACAGCATTTCACAGGCACATCGCCATAGGGCGCAGAACCTAACATGCCGTGTTTTCTGCGACGGCATCGTCTTCTGATTTTTCAGGGACTTATCATTACCGCTGCGGGGACGACCTTTGGTCCGTGCCACTTCCTTCCAGCCCTTCCTCTCTCTATCGTCCTCGGCCTAGGAGTGGGAACTGGCGTCTTCTACTTTGTCGAGCCCCAGGTATGAACGCGAAACTCACCTGTCGAGATCTGAACACCGACGTTTACATGTAAGTGTGCCGATTCGGTAATGCGTGCATATGCTTCGCTCCCTACATATTCTCTGCACTTGTTGACACCGACAGAAACACACATACACGATATATATTTATAAATATATATATGTATATATCTATCTATATATATATATATATAGATATATATACGCACCAGCACGCTCATATACAGGTATATGCACACTACATTTAAGGGCGTTTTTCTCTTTCCCGATTTTGCTAGGCTTGTGAGCGACTTGTCTGTACGTCATTTTCAGCTCTCTTTTCCCGGTTCAGTGATAGTGCTAAAGTCCATCTAGGAAGGCGCTTTACTATACTGCCATACACACATCAGATAATCGGGGCCATATACTGTGTTGCTCTTTTCTCGTGTCTTGTGCGACCACGGCTGCCTTTGCTGCGCTGACAAGTTCTTCGTCTTGGAGGAACTTTGACTTTTTTCGAGGATTCCTGAACGCATTTTTGGGCGTGACTTCTTGCAGGCAGAATATCTCATTTCAGTCGACGCCTTCTTCTGACGGCCGCTGCAGCTGTTCGTGGGCTCACCTGTGGCCATCGATATCAGAAACCTAGTCCAAACTAGGGCTTGATTTTCTTTCCTGCAGTTTTCGCGTGTATGTGCATTATGCATGGGTTCGTCCCACGATGGCGTCATGTAAAAGGACTCCCTGACTCATGCATTCATAGCTATGTCTTCGTTAATTCGGTTTTTCAAGGGAGCTCTGTTTTCTTTCAGCCGCATGCTCAAGCGGAAAGGTCGAGCGGACGATCCTGTAAACGAATTCTGCTCGGCTGCCTGAATTGTCCATGTATATATACGTATGTATATGCATGTGTTAAATGAACAATCGCAACAGTAATATGAGATATCGTTATTCGTGTTAATTTGATAGGCGAAAATGTAACCAGTACATATATGCACATATACATGTTTACGGCTACACATGTGTCTCTTTGAAAGCTTCCATAGAAGCCTCGTGTACCAGTGAGAGGGGAACCATATTTTTGTTTGTTTTCCCGAGCATCGGAAGCGTGATCCTTGTCCAGTGGTCAGACACAGCACGTAGCACTCTTTTTCAGGAACAAGCGCTGGGCAACAGAGGCGCTTTCCTTGATCCAGCCGGTGGAGTCGAGAATTGTGCACACTCACTAGATGTAAAAAGCATAAAGTAGTCTCCAGCACATCGGTCGTCACGTATCAAACAGATATCACGATTTTTTATCGGATGGTAGTGGCCTGATCATGAAGCGCATCACGACCTGGGGATCCGACGCTTGCCTCAGTGTCCCAGAGGACTCTCCAAGCTCGATACAACACAAAGACAGCGATGCTCGGAAGCGACTCTCGAGGGGCCTACACTCGACCCCAAAAGGTGAACATGTGACCCTTTTACGTCGATTCTTCAGGAAGCAAAAAGAGCACAGACCACGGCTGTCTCCATCTCTTCGCTGTTTCAAGAGTTCGCACGTACAGACACAGATTTAAAAAAGAGTTGCAGTCACAGATCTCAGAGACGAAGACGGGGTTCGCGCCTTGAATACGTCCGTGAATACTCCTTGTTTCTCAGGTATTTATGGGACGGGGCTTAGAGCCGGGCTGATGCAGTGGCACGTGCGTAAACTGCTTCCTCAGCATAATCTAGACTCTAATCTTGCCCCGTAAATACCCTATAAAAAAAGAGTATTCAGGGATCAAACTGCACTGCTGAAATCTACCCGTGTACAACTGTTGAGACGGTTTCTGTTGACGGAATGTTGATAAGGGTGGAACTGGCTGCCGACAGGTTAACCCAATACGCGATCCTGGTGAGGAAAAACGAATGCAGACAATGTACTCTCGGGGTTCCAAAAGTTTCATGCTGTTGAATTGCGATGATTTATCACAGTCGCGTTCATACGAAGAAGTAGTCCAGTGTGGGTGGTGGAGTACAGCAATCATAGAGAACTTGGTTGTGTGTATCTTATAATTGGAGTCATATTCAGTATCCTTGGTAGTATAATGTCTCTGTTCATTCGATCGGTGTTATACAAATCCGGTTCGCGCATCATTTGTACAGACACAAAGGGCGTAGGCGTATTTTGGAGTATTTCTGGCGCACAAAAGCCAGACTGATTGTCCTCGAAGTGTGGATGATTGTATATTAGCGGCTAAATGCCAATAATACATGCGAATTTTAGCTTGACTCTCACTTTTATAATAATATATATACATCATACGCGGGCTCTTCTGTTTCTTCTGCTTTTTACAGCTCTCCTCTGGAACGGCCTCCCTGCTGGGGATGCAGCATCCGTTGTGGACAGCTCAGGTCCCAGCGAAATCGGCACCTGGAGCGGATATTTTTCGGTGGACACTGAGAGAGCGAAAACACAAGGTACGTTCGCAACAGCCTCCCAGAAAAGTCATTAGGAATACCGCAGAACAAGTTGAGAACGTCTTGTCATAGTACACAAGCAGACTTTGTGGCTGTTTTCAACATGAGGCCTATGGATGCCGTGTGTCTAATTCGTTTTCGCGCAACATACGCTTGTCCGATTTTTTGTGATGTAACGAATGATTTCAGTCGGGGCGGAGCTGGGCGAACTAAGAGGCTTGCGCATGAGAGGTTTTAGTTCATATACGTCCACGTCATGAACGGAAACCTAACGAAGAGAAACTTTCATTCTACTTCGTCTTTCCTGAGACCTTTCTGGTTTCAGATTTTTTTTACGGGACGACCAGCATGGTGATAATCAATCAAAGGCTGTAATTTCTTAGTGAACGTTCTGTACGCTCTCTTTTCGAGTGTTCCGATCTTCGCAACAAACACGCTTCTCATGGAGACTAGTGGGAGAGGTCGAGATTCCTAAGACACTTTTTCGAAAGCGTAAAGTGTCACCAAAATGACTAGAACCGCTCGTATATCTTGTATATCTTTCGTCCAGTGAAGTCACCAAGTACACTGTTCATCAGAATGCACGAACTACGGAACTACAACCTCGTGGAGCCTCAAGTATAGTCAACTAAAACAATCGATGATGTCGACGATTTCGACGTGTATTTCTTAGGGAAACCCGTTCTTCTGCGTACTTATGTAACGGCTAATCAACCACAGACTGCTTTTTTCCTTGGATTTGAATTTTACCGACATGACTATTCCTAAAACCATACAATGCCTGCTTTGGAGTCAGCATCAACTACCCGGGTTCTCTATTTCCACTATCCTGCCGCTGTGTAGTCGTCCTTTGGTAACTGAAGGAACTGTGCATGTATCCGAGCTCTTGTCATGTGCCGGTGGGGTGCGATGGAGTCAGCAGTGGAGATAGAATACTCTGGTGCCAAACGCTGGGACTCTGGGTGGTCACTCGCAGGACCCGTCAGAAAGGGAAATAGCAAACAGAAGTAAATAGACTACTTTTGACACTTAGCTCTGTCATGGGGCGTTATTAAAAATGGCTGGCTACCCTTGAGAACATCGACGAAGTAAACTCAAACCTCTGAGCTACTTGCCTCTTGTATTTCTCACGGGCTGTCACCCGAGGGCGAGAGCGTAATGCGCGAGGGAAATATCTTGACCTACACGGCAGGACCTCAAGTGAGAGTTGCGAACGTATTGTCCAGCCAATGTGGGAAAAGTCTTTCTGACATCCACAATTTTCACGTATTCCCGCACACGAGTCTCTGTTACTCCAGCTGGGAGCACATAGGAAACAACTTCTAACCGACTGCATTCAGCGTGATGCGTTCGCTTTTTCACCATGACTAGACAGACGTCTTCTACCTATGACACATAGCATGGGTCCACATCATTTCTTAATTTTTACCCTCTGTCCCGTCTTCAAACTCTGTACACAGTGCCCTTCAAAGGTAGGAGACAGGTGAGGAAAGAATCCTCTCACTGTGGCTCTCGAAAAATATTAGACAGTGATACATCATCGCCAGTAAGCACATCAACAGCTGTCGATTTTCGGAAGAGATCACACAGCCGGACAAAAAATCCTTGAGAAGGCCTCACAGCGGAAGAAAAGCCATACTGTTTCACGGGATCTGTACCATTCACAGCCATTCTACGATGGGAAACACAAATCTACAACTTCTGCCACGCATCTACAAATCCAAATGTTATACCGAAAGTTTTAGTAGCAGCAACTGGTATACATTTGGGGAGATTGAGGACAGACGGGAGACTGATCCCGTGTAGACAGAAGCTCGATAGGGGTGAAGGCTACTGCAAGTGATCAGCAAATGGCTGCTAGTGGCGAGATTAAACGAAACTGTTCGCAACAATTTCTCCCTGTTGCGGTCAAAATATGTGCAGAATGCATAAATGCATGCATTAACGCGTAGGCGACTGACATACAGGATCGATCTACTACATTAGAAGAGAAACACGTCAAAATAGCAACGCCACCACTACGTACCGGGAAGAATGAAAAAGATGTTACAACGTGGCGTCATGGAAACACTCCCACGTTCGTGGAGACGATAAGCTACTTATTTAATGACGGCACATTTCTAAAAAAAATGCTGCGTTTCCTGCCACACCTTTGCGTCGAGGAGCTAGGAGTATTCATGCCCCAATCTACCAGCATATGCCGTCTTTCGCCTCCCCATCTGCGCAGAAATATGTTTGTGTGTTTTTCCAGCTATGTTGAGGTGAAAGTTACACGGTCAGTCCAACAACCATGAAAAAAACACCGAGAACTCCTGCTCCGGCACAGGAGGAGGCCCGAGGCGAACCGTCCGATTCGTAGGCACCTAACTTTTTACCCTTAACGGATGAGAAGTCATCCTCGTCGGTTGGTGGCTCCTGTTCACGTGCGTCATTTTCGTGTTTAGGTGGCTGGGCTGTAGAATGTTCGGTCGGTGGAGAGGAGAGTGAGGGCATCTTCGGTGTAGTAGTGTTATCTTGAGGTGGCTTTGGTTGAGAGCCGCTTCGTGGAGAACTGCTGCAAGGAGGCACACGACATGAGGGAGTATCGGAAGGAGGAGCTTCGGGTGCAGATTCCGTTGGGGGAGGCGACGGCGGCGGTGACCGCGTGGATCGTGGAACCTCAGGGTAAACAGGCGTCTGCGGTTCAGGTTTGTGTGGTGACCCCGGGGGTGGGGTCGGCGGCGATGGTGAAGGCGCGCATGGTGGGGTCGGCGGCGGTGGTGAAGGCGCGCATGGTGGAGTCTCGGGTTGAGGAGGAGGATGTGGCTGCGGCTGGGGTGTAGGCTGTGCTGGTGGAGGAGGTGGGGGTGTCGAAGTCTCGGTTGAGGGTTCCCTTATGAAAGACTTGTGCCGACCTTCTGCGTGAGTTGTCAGCGCATACTCGACGCAGCGTTTAGCATCAGGCATACTGCCCCATTCTACTTTGCCTTGCAAAAGGGGCTGCTGGACGGAGCACTGTCGTAAACCCTCTCTGACCTGTCGCGTACTCAGTCCAGGATTCACCGCGAGCATTAAAGCAACGATGCCTGTCACACACAAAGAACATCATCGGCACACTGATCGATGGCGCCCCATCGAGGTATGAAGGGAAAGCAGGAGACCGAACTCGATATTTCCGCTGCTTCTCAGATAACGGCCCTTCTCGTGTACCCATATCTGTCAACCCATCAATGCTCCTGTACGCCTTGTAGCTAGCGAGCACCATCGATTTAGATACAGGTGCGTATATATATATATATATATATATATGAACAGCTGCCGTTCACTTACAGATGTGCTAAATGCGATAGATTTCTATATACATACTTCAAAAAATACGCTACACACACTTGCAGGTATACGAAGACCTGCCTGCTGGGCCAACGTGCGCCAGAAGATATTTCCTCTAACGAATAGAAGGTAAGTCGAGGACGGTTGCCCAGTGAAACTGTCTTGCAATCTCGTGCACGTCCAAGACACGAATGTCGTTCCCGTCTTGCTGGGCATGTCAAATAAAGACTCACCGCTGAGAGCGGGAGCAGCCATTGATGTCCCGCTCTTCTCCGCATAGGGCTCTTGCGAAGAACCGCTGGTAGGGACAGTAGATAAAATCCACATCCCTGGACAGGCGACCTGGACGCGCTGTATTCCATAGTTACTAGAACGATCCAGTTCAATTATACGTTTCCCTCCATGGTCTGGATCTCCTTTCACATTAGCAACTGTGATCAGCCCGTCCGCTTCAGTCGAGAATGCGGCTGGATAAAAGGCCGTCTGGTCGATATCTACTCCGTCATTTCCTGCGAATACAGAAGGAAAATCAGCCGCCAAATGTGATGAGATCGGATTCTGATGAAGTGAGTATCTACACATATACAGTTTCTCTGTATCTCTCTCTTGGATGGAACCTCTGTGGTGGGAGCGGAAGCCAGCACACTTCACATCCGCACACGTCGCAACTATCCTTCCTTCTCGAATCAGCAAACCGAAGCCTAGCGCGTGTGTAGCTCTTTTCCCAGAAGAGATGAAAGGAAACTGGAATATATTCTTCTTTGTGTTAACGAGTGTGGCCTAACCACGATCGATAAAAACTACTTGGGATCCCCCCCATCGGGACGGCGTAGGGGGCAGGTGGGCTGTGGACAAGCTCCAATATCCCTGTCGCGTTGCCAAGGCTACTGTTTCCGAGCGAATGAAGTTCTTTGGGAACCGTTGAAACGGTTTCATAACAAAGAGTTAAATGTTTTGGTCTCTCACCTGCTGCGAAGATGTGAATGAGACCGTTGTTCGCCGTCCGCACCACCGCTTCACGAAGCGCTTCACTTGGCCATGAACCTCCCCAGCTATGGTTAACAATATCAGCACCCCTTTTGACGCAGTAGTCGATGCAGCGGACTGCATCCGAGCTGTATCCCTTGGAACACACATTCCATTTCAAAAAAATGATTCACAACGCCGAAAAGCCCTCTTTTGTTAGAGGCGTGGTTCCGGAATACATCTCTTGGCACACTCTATGAATTATACTATTCGGGAAGTTAACGTCTAAAACAAACACAGGCACGAATCACGAAAGCACGTACAAATACGCAAGCGGCATAAAATTGACCCTGGACTCTTTAGTTTATGTTGACATTGTTCCTTGTCCAGACGGTGCATCAGTACCCAGCACAACACACCTTTCTGTTCGGTAATTTGAAAGTCGGAAATAATCCAAGATTCTTGAAAGCCAGAGAGCACCCTTTTACCTACATACACGGTCAAGCTTGGGAGACAAAATACGCACTGGCAGTGTAAAGCGTGGTTTGTTTCCCGGAATGGATTGTTGGCTTTCCCCCGTCGAAAGAGAAACACTTACTCTTCCTGTATAGGCGAGGAATTTGCACGGAAGCAGACGGGGCGCCCATGCAACACCAGCAACTCCTATACCGTTGTTTCCGTGAGCACCGATGGTTCCGGCAACATGAGTGCCGTGAGAGTGATCATCCGCAGGGTCGTTTTCCTTGCTGAGCATGTTGGCCCCGTAGATGTCGTCAACCTCACCGTTATTGTCGTCGTCAACTCCAAGCGTGCCGTCCCTCTCTGCCTGGTTCACTTCCATGTTGTCCCGTAAGTCTGGATGATTATAATCGATGCCAGTATCTAACACACAAACTAGTGGCCTCCGACCCCCCTGAGAGCACGCACAGACGTTCGTTAGTTTCACTCGCAGGGACGTACAAGGAAGCCAAGTCCCCTCTGAAATAAACCTCTGTCCCGATTTTAGAGCTGCCAGTAGAGACAACGAGAAGAGACAGTCGACTGTGATATTCACGATCGAACTTGAAGGCATGAGACATGACAATGCTTGGCAACACTTGATACAGCAAAGCGGTCACAAAACAACAGCGAAGCGCGAACTACACATACTAATGCGTTCGGAGATGGCAGCGGTGGACCGTGTTAGTCGCAACGTTCTGTTCCTGCCACACTCTCACCAACTCTGCAGAAAGAGCAGAACGAGGGAAAACTAATATTTGACAGTATTAGGAACCGATAAACATGAACATCAATCTGGCGGACGTACCATATTAGGCTCGCCGGTAGTGATGATGTCCCAAGCCTCTTTCACGTTCAACGCATCCATTCCCCAGAGACGATCCAGAAGTGGGTCATTTGATCCTTTCGACGATGTATTGACACTTTGAACCAAGTGATCCGGCTCTACTATGGTGCCTGATAACGGAAAAATAGTTACAAGGCAGATGGCAGTCGGTGAACACAACGAAGTATCTTCATTTGCAAACATAGGGACGACAACGGAATGGTAGTGCAACAGCATTTGGTTTGCAGACGGGTGTAGAGGCCTAACAGTTAGCCGAGGTCGTCTGTCTCATCGATCAGACACCTCGGAGCCTCATTCATCCTCTAAGGCATCTGAAAATGCACACTACCAAATGAGACCAAACACAGACCAAAGCTGTGCCCCATTTCTGATGCACAGGAATGGAAAATACGCGACAGTCGTGATAGAGGAGAACTTCCTCTTTCAAACGTCGTCTACTTCAAACACCTTATGAGTCCCAGACTTAGAGAAACTCACCGAAACAATTCTTGTCTGTACACTCCACGCCATTTTTATTACATATAGCGTGAGGGACACATACAGTCGGTCTCTCCTGCCAAATATGTTTGGATAATCCCTGTACGATTTTGCTCCATCACTTCGTAACACGTGCCGTACAACTCCATGTGCATAAAACGCTGTTATGCTGTGGAGATTTGCTAAACAAGGATTACCACTGTGCATTGGCCGATGACAGCTTTAGCGGTAAGTGCGCGATCAACATTTCTCCTCCTTTCGCTCCAAATCGATGTGATTTTTAAGCGGGGAGTCACCATTCACACATAGCGAGAAGCAACGAGAATGGGATGAAACAATGCTTGGGAAACACAGTGGAACCTTTTGTTGTCCATACCTTGTGCCCTGGCGGTTTCGATCAATTCCTGCAGTTGTTTGTCGGTGGTTTGTGCTGGAAGATCCACTAAAACCACGCCACTTTCTCTAAGGACGTCCACATGCCCGTTCAGCTCCTTTACAACGCGTTGCGCAAGATCCGAATGTAGCGCCGTCTAGTCAGAAGAGCACATTCCAGCGGTACGAGAAGCAAGAAACATGCGAAGAGCTCTGGACATAGTGCAAGCGAATTTCCTGCCGGTCGCGCAGCGAACGGCTTTCTTCAGTATGAAAATATCTACGGGAGGAAATCATTGTTGAGATCATCACGTAGCGTAGCTGCAACTGACGGTCTTCCGGCTGATACTTGTCGACAATAGGTTCATTCTACTTAAGGCCACGACTACGGTGGCAGACATACCGATAGCGAAATCACTCTCTTCCTGAAAACGAGGCGGCAAGAGAGTCCCCCAAGTCCGTCAACCCCAAGGAGCAAAAACACATTCCACAGACACTTCGCCCGTGTCACGATGAAGTTATCTCCGAAAGGCAATAGGCCAATAGTCTCAAAAATAGTGAATTACCCAGTCACTCCAACGGACAGCTAGTGTTCGAGTTACATGTGAAGCCTACATTAGTGTGCACACTTCGGCATAACCTGTGTACCACTTGTAAGATTCAGAAAAAAACCATTTCGTCAGACTAATAGTATCCGTCAGTTCACTGCGATATTCGGCAGTGCTTGTGGTAAGCGCTACCAGCCAATTCTTCTTTGTACAACTAAAGAAAAAAACGATGGGTACCGGGTACGGCGCCCCGACGGAATGTCAGTACCTCCACAAACGAGGTTTTGGTCTCTTCATCATCATCATCAGAACGCTTGTCCACAATCAACATCCGCACAGGATACTTCGCCTCCCGATCTAAATCCTGTGGTTCGAGCTCCGCAACGGGAATATTTTCTGAAGCGCCCATATCTTGCTCGCCCTTTAGCCCCTGTCGGATGTCGTCATCTGCAGCCAGGGAACGCACGGTGTGCTCAAAATAACGCAGGACACACTGTTAGTTCCCTGTGGTCTCCCGTTAGACAGTGTAGAATACACTGCACGGACCCTACGGCTGTTGGGAAACTGTCAATATGATCCTGTGTTTGTCGGCTGCACATAGTACCAGTTGCTTGACCACATGCATCCTGGAAACACAGAGAGCAAAACGGATCCTAGCAACACCCTCAAAGTACCACCGACCAAAATAACAAAAAGGGCCACAGGAGGTGCCCCTTGTTGGCTCAAAGGAGACTCACAAAGCATCAGGTGGAGCAGTGACCCCAGTTTAAGAATCTCGCAATGCACGTCATGACATACCGGCATATTTGTTGTGCCCACGATGCAGCCTTCTGTCTCTGTTTAGTGTTTCAACCTCATCTTCGATTTCCGCTTCCACCCTCCGAATCTCCTTGATAAGGTTATATGTGCCAGTGGGATTCTGATATTCTCCATGGTGGGAAAGAAAACTCGTTGCCAACAGTACGTCTTTGTCTTTCCGCACCCTGAGTCCTCTCGCGTTGGTGGATAACAACACGATCAAGGCAGCACACGCGACAATGGCATGAGATGACCCCATCGTGCCGATGACAGACTTGTTCAGCGTGCTCGATCGGGCGAATGCGGTCACGGGTGTCGCCGGTTTCAACTGCTTCCGATGAGATCCTATTGGTCACACAAATGCTCTTGAATCCTTGCAGTATACTTGACACGACAGTTTGATTCTGACCATTCCCACTTCGAAAGAACAGAAAATCAATAGTCCTCATCTGAGCACCACGCCTTTCGCCACGAACAAAAAACCATTCTCTGCGGGCGACACGCTTTTAGCACCTCGTATTTCTTGACTGACTATTCCGGTTCAGGTTCTCACCGCCCAGATCTGGCATCCAGTCTGTCAGCTTTGATTTCAATGCCGTATCACACAAGATCGGGGTAAAGTGTACCGGAAGAAACACAAAAACTGAGGCAGGCCGAACACGCAACGAAATCTCTACCATTGGCCAATTGAGTGAATCCCGGGTACAAAATCACCGGAGACGCCAGCAGGGAGGGACAACGGACCCAGTTTTATTGCGTCACCTGCGTGCTCCTGTTATACTTTCAGCCGCAGAACATTCGTTCTTAGTATTGTTACCAAGCTGCGGTGTTTAGTGTAGACTGTCGCCATTCACCGACGACAACGTGTTTGCCAAGTGAATACCGCAACACGTCGTATCCGTGGCTTCAACAATGGACCACCGAGGACGATCACCGAGAAGGAGACGCTACCCGGGCAAAGAGACGCCACCGGCAATTATATCAAGGAACGGTTGCACCTGTGACTGGATCGGCAGTTCTTGCGATAGAAACCGTTGCGGAGACACGTGTTCTTGCACCATGCTACTCGAGCGCAAAAGGTCGCTGCGTGTGGTGGATGAAACGTACGATGCCGTTGGTGACGTCAAACCTAGAAGGGCAGAGCGAACACGTGTCAATGACAATCGAAACTGCTAACGTTATTGTGCAGTCAACTACTTCATTTTAAATACGAAACGTGAGTCTCCAGAGCAGACTGTGCTTATAGGTATGACGAGCGCCTT
The DNA here is from genome assembly GCF_000006565.2 of Toxoplasma gondii ME49. Taxonomy (NCBI): domain Eukaryota; phylum Apicomplexa; class Conoidasida; order Eucoccidiorida; family Sarcocystidae; genus Toxoplasma; species Toxoplasma gondii. The sequence continues at coordinate 2,029,673 of NC_031474.1, read as the reverse complement.
AAGTGAAGTTGACATTGACCTCTCTTCGATTGCCCATCAGGAGTAGGGGGCGAACTGGAGCCGTCAGAGACCTGTCTGGTCTAGAAGTCGATGACATACTACTCTGCAGAATGACTTTCCGATCGGACGGTAGAACGATGTACACATCAACGAACCATGCTGTACCAATCGGTAACCTGGTATCGTTTGCGCGACCGTGATGTCGCTTCGGCCAACCATTTAAGGCCGGGATCACCCCTCAGTTACACCTGGCTGCGACCAAGATCCCTGACCTACCATGAGGGTCAACCGAGCTTGCGGCTACATGCAAGTTCGTTCACCATCTTAGTGAAACAGCAGCAGGGTTAAACTGGCGGTGGACCGCCCTGTTGTACAAGACGGGTTTGCATAGCTTGTTTTCGTGCCAACCCCAGGGTTGCACGATTCCTCCCGATGCCATGCTTTCCCCGAATGCCCTAACAATTCTAGCTTTCCTTTTATTGTGAGGAGACAGTAATGAACGCACTTTCATGGCACAAACTGCGCAGACAACCGAAGAGTTCACTGGTACGTGATTGGAGAAGCTTCCGCTGTTGTACTGCCCCTTACCCGTATTGCTGCCGGATAGCCGACAGGAATGCAACACGGGAAACATGTATGTCCTTGCACTTTCCCGTCCCACATCTGAAATATTTTCAGATTTGGGGGATAGCAGGGATATCTGAGGAGAGTGTCGCTGATCCTCACACTGTTCTGCGAACATAAAAAACAGATTTTTCTTCGCAGCAGCGTCGAGGAGGAAGACCGCACACTCGCAACCAGAAACACTAGTTATTTTTCGAGTATCTCTATCCCTCTGGGGAAACCTGGCGTCTGCGCACGATTTCCTTTCTCTGTTTTAAACAAACTTTCCCAGACACTGCAGCTCTCTGGATGGAAGGGGAACAGGCAGCTGGCGTTCATACACTGGTCTGCTGTTGGTTGGCAACAAAGCTCATGAGCCGGAGGGGAAGTGCCATAGTTAGTTCATACACGGCGACCGCCACGGCACCCAACCTAGTTCACAGGTAAGGTGTCCTAAGGCAAATCAACACCCCAGTCTCCTAAGTGGGACTTATTCCACAGTAGTAGTTGAGAATGGCAGTCGACATTTTTGTGAACAAGGCCCTACTCGTTTTGCACCTTTTTTGCGAAGGAGACCTGTTCTCACAATTCTACTGGTTTCTTTTACAGTTTTGGTACGCTCACACCTTTTCGCTGTATCGGGCAGGAGCCACCTAAATGCCAGGTCGCTGATTTAGACTCTGTCCACAATTACTGCCAGGGACGAACCGTGTAGTGTTGACCCGCAGATTTGTTCCGTTCCAGTGTGACGTACTACACGAGCACCTTTCGCTGGTTTGCATTTCGCCTGGCACTGCCATTGCCCGGGATGTCTGCCGCTACAGCAGGAAGCAAGGAAAGAAATGACGTTGCACGCCGGGAGACAAATGGACTATCGGGTTCAATCCGAGAAAAATAGAAAGCACTAAGGAAAAGACGCACGAGTATGAACTTCTTCTCCGACCGACGCTTGGCAGTTATCCATTGAAGTTCTCCCACCGGCGGAAAAACCGCACCTTGCTGACTGCCTGCTCTCGGAAAAAACCTTTCCCGGGAACTCGATATACGGTGACCACGAGCACAGACAGCCAAGAACTCCCAGAGAAGACGGCAGAGAGAGCAGGATTCCGAAAGGACGTCCTCTCTGCAGTCTCTTCGTCTCTGCTGCTCTGGAGCACAGCACAGCGACTCCACTACTGACCCGCGACCTTAACACATGAGCTACGCCGGGACCGTGTGCAACGGACTGTCACGCCACACCACGTGAAGCTTCAAGAAAGAAACGAGTACTGCGTCTTCTCAATTTCTACACTCGACGTGCAGTTACGCAGTGTGCACAGCAAATGCACATACAAACCTAAGAAGCGTTCCACGGCGTTTAACACGAGGGCAATCTAGCCACTGGAGTGCCGCCTGAACATCCGTCTCCATGTCCCGCAGTCCCCGGCGGCGCAGTGACCTGCTACAGCTACTGAGGACAAAATCCGCTTGCGTTTCGCGCCTGGCGCGAGGTCTGCATGTGCTGGGTACTTTGTCACTTCTTTCTCGCTTCTGTTTCACCTCGCTGCTGGCTGTGTTCTTTCGTGAACACGCTAGTTCGGACTCTGGGGCAGAAGTCCCCGGTCAGCAGACGCCCCACCGAGGGCGCTGGGCAGAAAGACCGTCGGGCCTCCTGCGCTCATGGGCGCCGATTCAAGGACTCGCTTCACGGCACCTCCAATTGAGAAACGAGCCCCCACCCCAGGAACGTGACCTGCCGGCGAAGTTTCAGACAACTCTCCACTTCCAATTGTCGCCTGCGACAAACCGCTGCGCTCAGGCCGTTCATTCTGGTCCACGACCGGTGCGACGAAAGAGTCGCGCGCCCCATCCGAACGGTCGGACAGTGCAACCGGGGCCGACAGAGAGAGAGTCGGGTCCGGCGCGATGTTTGGAGGGCTTCGCAGGACAGCAGACAAGGACGAGTAGAGATAAAAGAGAAAGGAGAGAACGGCGAAGACGAGAAGTAACAGCAGACACCGTCTGAAACGCAGACCGACACAGCGGACACACGAAACGCACACATCCATGAAAGGCCAAAGGCGTCTCCACGGCCCTCTGTCGCCGAGTGCTGCATTTCTGCATCTTCCTGCGCCACCTACTCTGTGCAGCCGCCTGAAACGTCACGTCACATGTGTGGGCGAACCTCAATGTCGTGGACAACACCGAAACGCATCACTTGTTTAGCTGTCTGAAGCGCATGCTTGGTTCCTGCAAACTCCTGTCTACCGTTATCTCTCAAGACTTTTACACTGAGTACTCCGGGATCTGCTGTCTCGTGTAGTTTCTTGAGCCCCAGAACGCACCTCTGCCGCGAACGCCTGTGCATCTGGTGGGCGATGCGCAGCTCCGATGCTGCCCCTCTGCAGAGAAGAGAAGCCACATGCGAGAAACACGAAGCAACACGCTGAAAACCCAAACAGACACCACGAAGGTACGCGTGACGGCGTAGAAGGCAGTCCAAAGCCTTAAAAAAACACAACCTGCACCGCAGACGAGCAAGCCGAAGCAAAAGAAGAGTCAAGAAGAGACAAAAGTGAGACGCCGACACGATGAGACCTCCAAGGAAGGCTAAAAAAATGAAAGACAAACACCACACGACTGAAAAAGACACAAACAGCGAAGAACGAGACGAAGAGTTGGCAAGATCCATGCGACGTGATGGTCGAACGCACTTGATGTGGCTGTGCGCCGCTTGCATCTGCGACTCAATGCTCTCGACGCCCGCATCCTGTTGCAAAACCAACTGGGCGAGATCCTTAAAGATTTGATTTGCCTGAGCAAGCAGCGAGGGCGCACCAGATACCACAACATTCAGCGGATACAAATGACACTGTGCATGCACTTGCGAGCGGACCCACAAACCGACTCGTCTCCAGCTCGAGACTTCCGACGCCGCTGGAGACACTTTCCGCAACCAAAGAGCCACTGCGTGCACAGTTCATACAGACCCGCACGTGCCGTTGCAACTGAGTGGAAAAGGCACAGGCAGATTGTTTCTGCAGAACTCGAGATCAGAGTAAATTTTCATTTGAACATGCCTTTCTGTACTGGTGGACATGCGACGAGGAAAAAAATCAGCAGACAAAAAGCTGCAATTTTGACTCCACAGGACCCCTGAAGATCTACCGGCAGCTCCCGCATGCCGCCAACGTTGGCGCAGCCACTATTTAGGCACGAACGAAACCAAGCGGTCCACTCGAGATGCTTCTTAACTTGAGGGCAACCTTTTGATTTTGTAGGAACTGAATGTGTTCCTTAAAAACTGAGGTCGTAGAGACGCACCTGCTTCACCTGGCCGTGGATGCGCTGCATGCCTCTGTACCGTTCCTCAGCTACTGCTCGCTGCAGAGAGGAGAAACACACAGACCTCTGACAAGCCAAAAAGCATAGAGGAATCGATTCATCGCAGAATCCTTCTCGTCTCTGCATATCTATCCGTGTGTTTATGTCGTTCACCTATCCACCACTCTCTCTCCGTACTCATTCTATTCTCTCTGCTGTATTTAGGTAGTTACAGTCTCTATCCATTTATCTGCTCTGCCTATTTGTCACCGTATCTCCTCTCGGTGTCTACCACTCTGCCTCGCGGTTCAACGAAAACGTATCGCTGCGTTCCTTTGGCTCAGTATCGCGCTCCCTCTGAGTCTGCCCACACGAAAAATCGCCCCCTCTATCTTTCCTTCTGTCCACTTTCCCTGCGAGAGACAGTCGCAACTGGTGGCACAGCGAAGAACACTCAAGCCTCATCTGGACGGGCCAAAGAAGAGACGCGAACCCAGGCCGTCGAGCCTCTTCGCTCGAGCCGAGCCGAGAAGGCGACCGTCGCTGTCCAGCTCCGATTCCCCACGTACCTGGAGGAGACTCTCATGCTCCGCCACGTCCTCCATCTCGCTGAGGACGAAAAAAAAGGCACGACAGGCGAATTTCACCAGCCTGGGGCCCCGCGTCAGAAACCGAAGCCAGCGACATGTGGAAGAGCCTGTCTCCCACAACACACTTGACGGTACACGCGCACCGTGCGATGCAACATGGACGCCTTCATATTAGGGGAGATTGACTAGCGAGAGGGCCACCGAGAGGACCCGGTGTACACGAACGCCATAGATAGTGAACATATATCCCGGCGGCGTACGGAATCGAGTCTCTGCCCGGCGCAAGAAGCTGGAACTGGCTGTACCTACCAATTATCTTTCCTGCCCCGTTAGCGCGTCGAGACTCTCAACAGCATTACCACGCGAAGCGGCAAAGATCCGTCTGTCACTCCGCAAGCGACACGAGGACATCTCGATCAGAATGTTTGTTCTTCGAGGGACTTTACGAGACACACACTTGCAGATTTAGCTTTGAGTGCAGTTGCCCACGTGAGGCTCTCCGTGCTCGCTTGCTCGCTTCTTGCTGCGAGCCGCTGTTTGTGAGGCGACTCACTTGCACAGTTCCTGTTCGTCGTCTCCGACGAAGAACTGCTCTCGCTCATCGTCCATCATCGTCACGTTCTCCAAGTCCAGCACGACTCCGAAGGGGGAACCTGCGCGACCTTTCCTCGACAGCTCTGTCGCCGCGCCCCGGCCGCTCTGCGGCGCCGCCGTAGCGCGAAGCCCCGACCGACCTCCTCCGGGTCCATCTCGCCGCCGATCGCCTGGCGCCAGCGGAGACAGCGGCGCCGATGTGGGGCGCGGAAGGCCCTCGGCACCATTCGCCTCCGACCGGCCAGTCTCCGGAAACGAGCTGCTGTCAGCGACGCGCTCCGCCGCCTCGCGAACCCGCTCAGAGATTGCCTGAACTTTCCGGATCTGGAAAGCCAAGGAAAGAAACGCACTGCATCTGAGAGACCGCAGCTGCCGTGCACAGAAGCGCGAGGCGCCTTCGCGCAGAAACGTGAAGCCCAGAAGTGACCGACGAATGCCACACGAAGTTGTTCACGAATTGTCTTGACACCGAGTGAAGAGACGAAAGACACGCAACGACAAGAAGGCCAGACAAGACGAAGCGACCAAATGGTGAAAGATGCAGACATCATCCCATCCCTGCATGCATGACACATATACATATATATACATATATATACATATATATATATATATACATATATATATATACATATATATATATATATATATTCATATATATATATATATGCATAATGTATGGGTGTCCTTGTGTGTAGATAGACACTACAATAGACGACACTCTGAAATATCTACGCGTGCAGAGGTTGTCACGGAATGCATCTTCAGAGGCACACTGGCGTCTGAAGGTTTTTTGTGTTTGCCGGTATCGAGACAGTAGGATGCCTTCCGTCTTTCTGACCGTTTTCGCCTCCGCGTCTGTGCTGTCGAAATTGAATTCAGAAAACGAGACGGGCACAAAAGGAGACACACGCGAACACAAGGAAAGTCCACTCACTTCTTCCTGGAAGTGCGCCGAGAGCTTCTCGTACAGAAATCGCCGTCGCTGTCGCTCCAAAACGTCTATTGACTGTCCTTGCTGTTCTGCCTGCCAGCTGCGCAGAACATATGTAGATGCTTAATTAAACACCTAAATCTCGTATTTTTTTTTGTTTAAAATAATTCTTTGAACATTTACTAAAATTTAGAATGAAAAAGCCCACATGTAAGAAAAAATCGGAAAAAATGTCCCTTCGGCGTAAACAAGCTGTCTCAAGCCCCAAGACCATCTGGAACGGAGGAGTCGACCGCGCGACGCAGGAGAACGCGCGCAACATTTTGACCGCTCTTGAAACAGAACGCCAACGTGTACGCGAAAGTCGAATCTACCGTCTATTTCATAAATCACTCCCTTCACTTTTCACGAATGCTTTTTCCTTCCAGGGGTTCACAACAAATCGCAAGTTCCTCCGCATGAGTTCGCTCCGTACAGCTGAACGGGAAGACACGCCACAGAGTTGGACTCGCGCTGAAGGGCAATGCTCCACTCCTCCTCGATCTTCCGAAAACACTCTGCATGCACTGTTGCGTGAACTTCTACTTGCATACCCACGTCTCCGGAGACACAGTTGTGGACTGCGGAAGATCTTTCCACAGGGCCTTCGTGACACCTTTTATTCAAATATGTCTTCAGAAATTTATTCTCATATATATATATATATGTATATATCAATATATATATATATATACATATATACATTGATATATACGACTTACCGTGCATAGGCCAACAGATGCTAATATTTGCTTTGCCTCTTTTAACAGACGGATGAGCTGTGATCCTCGAAGATTTGCATACAGCAAGTCTGCGGATTCGTGTGGACTTCTTACTCTTTGAAAAGGCGCTCAGTCGACAGAACGATGTCGTAGGTCTCTCGCAGTCGATCGTGGAGGCTCTCGACAATTCGCCGAGACACGAAACGGCGATTCAAATTTCCGAGCTGAGGCAGAGAAAACGAATTCCAACGTAGCTGAAAATCGATGATGCACACGAAAAAGAAAGTTCAGAGCACTAACCGAACCTAAGTGCGAACCACCCATTTCTACAAAGGCGACACATACCCAAGCGCCTCAGATCCCCACAGGTCTCCGAATCGCTCCTCTGTTGACGCATCCGTTTACACAAACACTGTCTAAGTATTTGAGTAGCTACACACACATGTAATATCTATCTATCTATATATATATATCTATATATATATATATAGATCTGTAGAATATGTAGATGGCTATCTTTACTTCTGTTTGGCATCTAAATGCAAATCTCTACGTGAGCTTTATGTATATAGATATATGTAAATATTGATATGTACGGATATCTGGACGTCTGTTGCTGTAAAGAGGCCAGTGCTTCCATCGGCCTGTGTGTGTGTAGCTTTGTCCAGAGACGGGTCTCTGTCTCCGTGTCGAAAGCTCTCGTCTCACATTTTCTTCGATCGCGAGGAGATTGGACCGAATCGTTTGAATGTTGGTGCGAATCTGCCGGTCGAGCGACGAATCGCTTCCGCTGGCGGAGCCCGGCGAGGCAGCTTGGACAGGCTGCGCGTCGCCTGGAGAGAGACGAAGAAGCACGGGAGAAATCTTTTACCAGACACGAACGTGTACGCGAAGGACGGAGCCAGGCGCGACAGGTCACAGGGAGTAGAAAATCGCATTCGGGAGACTCCAGCGAAGAGGAAGAGAGCAAGAAGAAAGAGCGAGGAAAGGGAGGAGACGAGAGAAACAAGGAAGTAAGAAGAGAGGAAGAAGACAGAACGAAGAGAGGAAGAAGACAGAACGAAGAGAGGAAGAAGAAAGAACGAAGAGAGGAAGAAGAAAGGAAGAAGAGATAAAGAAGAGAGAAAGAAGAGGTAGAAGGGGAGCCAGAGGAAGAAGGAGAAGCGAGAAGAGAGGAAGGGAGAGGAAGATGGGGGAGAAGAAGACGAGAGAAACAAACCGACACGAGCAAGAGAGCGAGGAGGTGAGACTGGCTGAAGGAGAGGTGAGAGAAAGGACAAAAGGAAAGGAAGAACACTACGCCATTCAAGAGTGAACAAGCATCCGACCGAAAAGATCCCGCAGGAAGAAGAGGACACCCCAGGAAGTGGACAAGACGAGACGGAGAAGAAGAAAAGAAGGAACGGAGGAAGGAGGAAATCAGGAGAAGACGACAAGACGATACGGAGAAGACAAGGCGCAGCACCTGTTGCCAATGCCTCGACTCGCGTACCTTCTGCGGGAGAGAAACTTGAGTTGTGCGGGTGGCCGGGCGAGGTATACGGCAATCCCGACGTCGCCAGAAGAGGCGTCGCAGGCTGCTGGAAAGACATCCTTTCGCTGATTTCTTCGCTTCTCGTCGATCTCCCTTTTCGTCTCTGTGTTCGGCTTTACGTCGCGTTCAGGTCAAAGACTCACCGCGGCAGCGACGCAGAAAAGAGAGACATGGAAGCAACCCACTTACGTTTGCCGCTCCAGAGTTTCCTCACGCGAAGTCCGTGAGAGACCGAGAGAGGAGAGAACAAGAGGGAGACGGAAACCGAGAACAAGAGAACGGCCAAGAGGAAGACCTCGAGAGAGAACGAGAGGAAGAAAACGAGGGAGAACAAGATGAAGAACAAGAGAGAGAACACGAGAGCAAAGGCGAGAAGACGCAGTGCTCGAGAAAAGGAAAAATGGGCCGTTTTCACTGGAGACAAGACACAGAACGAGAGAGGAGCGCGGCGAGACGCAAGAGAAACGCAGGCGCCGCTTGATGTCTCTGCCAAGACGCAAGAGAAACGCAGCTCTGAAGACGGTTCAGGGAGGAGAAGAACAGAGGGGAAGCGAGCTTGACAGAAGAGGCGAAAACGCGTGACGAGGCGTCTTTTCTTGTTCGAAAGATCCCCGTTCTCATCCACCTGTTGTCAACAGATACAAACGCGCTGACGTTGACAAGAGACACGAAAAACTGGCTGCTCTCTGAAGAGCAGTCTTGTGCGGGGCGCGCAAAGCTCTTCACCTGTTGAAATCGACATCAAAGTTCGAGAACGATTTCCAGAAGGCCGCGCCTTCGTGGCGAGATTCGATGCCAGGCGGCGCCTACAGGACAGCCACAGGGAGTCCGGCAGGGGGGAGGGGGGCGGACTGCAGGCGGCTGTCTTTTGAAAGCGCGGAGAAGAAAGGAGAAGTTTCGGGGATGCTCCTCCACGAGTTCTTAAGCCGCAAAACTCGCAACAAGGGAACGAGCAGAAGAAAAAAACGCGCACAGGCGACCGTGCTTTTCGCGCGGCGAGAGCATGCAGACCCGCGGGAGGTTTCCCCAAAGACGACGACGAAGAGCGACACAAGAAAGGCGGTGAAAACGTTTCTTTTGCGAAGAGCAGCGAATTCAGTCCAACGCAAAATAGGCTGAGAGAGGCGAACGCTTCGATGACCCAGAATTCGCCGGCCGAGTCGGGGAGAGAAGGCAGAAAGGCCTTCCTGCGTCTTCCCCGAGTTCTCTTTTCTCTGGAGACGCGGCCGAGAGCCGGAGAAGAAAACCTGATTCAGCAGAAAAGAAGCGGGAGGCGTCCCCGGGAAAACGCTGAGCGAGGCGGATGAGTCACCACGCTCAGTGTGTCTGTATTTCACTGGATTCGTTTCGGAAAAACAGACGCCGCAACGGAAGCTCGAGTAACCCCCTAAAGACCCCAGCGGTCCCGCAGGAAACCCTGGAACAGCTCAACGTGGACGCTTTTCTACTTTCTTCGCTGAGCAAAAATCCGCGAGAAAAGCGACACAGAGAACTCGCGCAAGGGGGAACTGTCTTCCACATCGCTGGCCAGCTTGCAGCTCTGTGAACAGCCGACGCGTGTAGAGCCTGCGTCCTGTTCTTTGCGTCTGCTTGAGGCGAGGGCACGGCGCAACTTCCACGGAAGAAAGGAAGAACCAGCCGCGGTCCTCGCGCCTTTTTGCAAAATTGACTTCCTCGCTCGTTTCGCTTTCGAAAAAACCCCTCTGGTGTACATACACCCGAACAACTCGCACGCTGGGACGAGGCGTTGCTCGTCCAAACAAAAAGCGCCGCGGCGCCCGCCTCGGCCCTCGCTCGCTGCATGCGAATTTCGCAGCCTCGAGGCGGGTGCTTCGCGAGGCCGTCGCTGAGTCCGCACCGCCTGCCTTTTCTCGCAGATACACAAAATCGCGGCTGTCCGACGAGGCTGTCCAAGGACGATGAGCCTCTGGGTCGGCGGAACTGAGGAAAGCTCTCTCCCGCGCAGTCGCGGCCCACCCAGAAGTCGAGCCAAGTCGCACCGCAGAAAAACGCCGGTTCGCCTCTGAGAGTGAGAAGCGAAGGAAACTTTCTTTAGCGCTCTTCGCCTTCCACTTTTCCAGACAGTCTCGACGGGGATAGAGAGAAACTTGTTTCTCGAAAGACGAAGCGGCGAGCAGAAGAAGGGAGAGAAGGGGAGAGAGGAGAGAGAGAAGGGAGGAGAAGAGAGAGGAGAGAGAAAAGGGAGGAGAAGAGAGAGGAGAGAGAAAAGGGAGGAGAAGAGAGAGGAGAGAGAAAAGGGAGAAGGAGAAGAGAGAGGAGAGAGAAAAGGGAGAAGGAGAAAGAGAAGGTGAGAGAGGAGAGAAAAAAGACTGCAGACAGAGAAAAGGAGACTGGGGGGAAAGTGACGTTTCTTCATCGCGACCACAGGGTGTGTGTCTGGGCTTCTGACGGGATCGCCTCGGCTTCTTAGGACCTCGACCCGACTGTCTCTTTTCTTTTCTTGACTTCGACCTTCTTCTGGCTGCCGGAGAAACAGACAGCAGAAAGGAGAGGGAGACGAAGAAAGGAGGGAACAAGGCGAGAGGAAGGAAACAAAGGAAGACGCGGAACGAGAAGAGGAGAAAGAACAGGGAAGGTGAGAAGAAGACGGCGGAGGAGAAGAAAACCGAAAAGGTGGAGGAAGGAGACAAAGGAGGAGAAGAAAGGAAGAGAAGTAAGGAGGAACAGTTGAGGCTCGAGAACTAGATAGACAGAGGAGCTTGAAGAGACTGCGTCGGAGAGTCGAAAGGTCATGATACAGGGAAGGCAAGCGAGGAAACGCGAAAGAACTCTCCGAGACCAGAGGCCATGGCGAGGGTGTCGTTTGCGTCTTCTCACACCCAGCGGAACAATGGAGGAACTGGTTTTCAACAGAACGAGGAAGAGAGGCCTACAGCGGGTCTGGCGGCTTGCTCCTTCGGGCCACCGACGTCGTATGCCAGAGCGATTTGTAAGCTTCAAGGGCGATGGCAGGTGAAGGGAGGAGGAAGGCGGGGGGGGGGAGAAAAAAGGACGACTTTTAAAATTTTTTTTTCTCTGCTTGTATTTGCCTTCGAGCGTCTTCGCAGCCTTTTTTTCTGTGTGCCTCTGCCTGTCGTTTTCCTGTGACAGTCACGCCTACTGTGCAAGATTCGGCTTTCTCTTCACCGGCCTTCGTCGTTTCATTTCTGTCTTCATGTCTCTCCTTCTAGTCTCCACTTTTTTCTCCTCGGTGCGCGTCCATCTTCGTTCCCCCTCCCCCCTCCATTTCCCTTTTGTTGATCTTTTTTTCCTACCTTTCTTTCTGTCTACTCTCCTCGTTCGCTTCTCTTTCTCTTTCTACCTCTCTCTCGTGCTGTCTCGTCCCCCTCTTCTTCTTCTTTCCTCTCTCTCTGTGTCTTTTTCTCCATTCTTTCTCTGTCTCCTTCTTCTCTTTGCTGGCGTCTCTCTTTCGTCGCGTTTCCACTTCCTCGCGCTCTCTCGTTCTTCCAGAGATCTCTCTTCGCTCTTCTCCTTCTACCACTCTCTCTGTTCCCCGGAGGCGCAGAAGTCGCAAGCCCCTGCCCGTGTTGATTTTATCGCCTGAGGCGTCGCTGACAGGCGTGAACGGAGCATGCACTTGCAAACACAAAGTCTTCTCTCTGCTCTGCTTCTCGCGCAGACGAGGAGGAGAACGTCCGCTTCTTCATTCTGCGGTCGCGAATTGCCTACAATATCGAAGTCGCCATGCAGTACAACATGTGGGCAACGAGGGCGCACAACGACGCAGTCCTCGGAGCCGCTCTCACGGTATCAGACGCTTGAATACACTCGAGAAAGAGATGAGGGGAGAGGACAGGGGAGGCGGGGCGCGAGGAAGAGAAGCGACTGAAAAGAGGCAAATCATGTTCTCCCCCCAACGTTTACCAACATGGTCGGAATGAAACGCTTTCGGTGCACCACAAGGACCTCTTCGAGACGCAGGGGGCGCTCCCAAGCACGAAGGAGTCTGTGTCTTGTCTCTCGGCATCCAGGAAACGCCATGATATTTATTCTCTGCCACCAAACTCACCTGTCTGCTTTCGCATCCTAGACACATGCAACTTGCCCACAATTACGCACATATATAGACCTATCCATCTACGTGTATCCATTTACCTGCATGTACATTTATATCGATATCGATATCTATATCTATCTATATCTATATATCTATATATATGTATGTATATATTTGTATATTCATATGGAGGCCACTGAAGAGACTGAGTGAGGAGTCGTCGGTGACAGGTGAGGAAGGCGAAGGAAGGGGAGAAAATTGGATACAAAGATGCGAGGAGAGAAGAGAGAGAAAGGGGAGAGGGAGGGCAAGGGAGAGGTGCTTTTACTCCCTGTCCGCGCGTGTTTTCGTTTTGTCTCAATCTCTCGATCTGCTCTTTTCGGATCGATTGTTTCTCTCAGGCGTGCAAATACGTCGTTCTCCTGTTCAGTGTCAACAATACGCACCACTTTTGCGGCTGGGCCGTCATGCGCTCAAGACCAGGACAGTGCCGCTTCAAGAGCGACCTTTTCAGAGGAGCAGAGGGTCCACACGGTGGCTCTCAGTCCCGGTTTGAGGGAAAAACGTTCGACCTCGAGTGGATCAGAAAGTGAGACGAAACACAAACTCCAACCTATCCACTCACTCGCCACATTAAACATGCACTTCATACATACATATAAATATATATATATATATATATATATATACGTATATACATATATATATGTATATATATATAAGTATGTATACACTTACGTATGTTTATATATTGTCCTTTTCGGGTTTTTCCGGGGCCCTTCGGTGTGCCCGCGTGCCAGTGCGTTTTTGCATGCATTGGCGCCTTGCAATTTCCCCCAAATGTTCAAAGACGCTGTTTGAGTTTTTCGTTGCGGTCGCACTGTTTCGTAGATTGGCTGGCGTTCATGCTCGTTCCTAGCCGGTCCGTATGTGGTGCGTGTGGCAAAGCGCGAGAGGCGTTCGGAAAATCTGATCTCCGCAAAAGAACAGAGTTAAAATGTTTTTTCTCGGTGCATGCAGGATGCCTCTCGACTTCAGAGAGTGCGAGGGGCTGCTGAATCCTCTTAACCAAAACCTTCCAGTTTATCGCGCCCGCGACGGCCAGGTGAGGATGTGTCTCCTAGAGAAGCGAGAACTTCACATGGCACAAAAGAACCTGAAAGGTCGCTTCTGGATTGCCGATGGAAGAGGCTTCGGCTCCAGGGGACCGACCTACGTCGTGCAGGAGTAAACTGAAGAAGTTCGAACAGTTACACAGCACACTGCGCAGCAGCTCGCCTCTGTGAGTTTCACGAGTGGGCGGCGGCGACACAGAATCGGTACACTTCGAAACAGAGGAGGTGATGGGGAACAGCAGCTGACGACGCCCTTGAAGTAGCCGGACGGTCCTGTCGATGGACACAACACTGCTGTGAGAGCAAGAGGCGACTTCAGAAAACGAGGACGAAACTCGCGACGGGTACTGGACGACTCGCCCTCAAGGAGGCCTGGGCCTACCACATTGAACAGAAACCTCTCGTTTCTTTTCACGAGATACCGAAGAGCCAATTCTTTGTGACTGTTGTACACCACGCCGCTGGAGTGCGTAGAAGAGTTGACAGTGAGGGATTTCAGTGTCTGCGTCCCCAAGAGCATTGCTTTACAGCGGTTAGGTAGTGGGCGGAGTCTCCGTGAACTGCTCTTTCCACTCGCGTACCCCGGAGAGCACCAACCACGCAGAAACTCGTAAGGTCCGCGCGGGGAATCAAAGCAGGTCCTGCGCGATCATCCCCGCTGAAGAGGGGAATTAGGCGGACTTGGACCTGCCCAAACGCGCGGGGCAAAGTAGTCAGTTGAGGCTTCGTGTCGACTCCGACAAGGTGGAATGTGGATGCTGGAGGGAGGGCACTGACGCGGTTCAGAGAGAGTGTCTTTCGCGGGTGCGACGCTCAACTTTCGTCACAAGAAGAGAGACGTTCTCTCCATGGAAGAAGAGCCAGTTCCGTCGGCTCTCCTCCACCCTCCACACCGAGACACTCGCGACTTCTCTGTATTGTTGGTCACACCTTGCAGCGACGAGTGCGGGATGCAACGCATCGACGCGACTGACAGTTCACGCTTGCCGCTTGGAAACTGGAACGGTCGCCTCGCTGGCGTCTTTTGGGTGCCGCCCACGCATTGACTCCACGACGCTTTGTGCCCCTAGAAATAACGAAAGGACTGTGACGGTGACATGCCTGTGTGTATGCACTTGAAACCGTTTGTGTGCACGAAGAAAACCTGCACGTTAAATACATACATATATATATATATATACATATATACATATATATATATATATGTATATATATATGTATATATGTATGTATATATATGCCGAAACTAGAAACGAAGCTGTCTGTATCTTTGTGTCTTTCTAGACGGAGGGATGCGACTACAAGGAAATCGCCTGATGTTTGCACATCTGTAAACAGAAGGCTGGGTGTGTGTCGATTTGGATCCCGCATCTCGTGGTCACGACACAAGTGAGTTGTGTGGGTGCGCGTCTGCGCCAGGGATTGAACCTGTTTGCTGGGAATTTTCAACTTTTTTTCTCTCAGGAAGTCGCCCCTGCGGTGGGCCGCGCCGTCTGCGGCATCTTCGAGACTCAGTGGCAGAAGCTGGCTCCGCCGGTGTCTCCGAGCGTCTCCTCTGTGCCGTCGGCACCCGCGGCTGTGGGGGTCCACGCCGAGGCGCCCGCGCCGGCGTCTCCGAGCGACCAGGGAGACACATGCCAGCTCTCGCCCTCGGCGGCAAGAGCAGAGCGCGAGACCCCAGCCGGAGACATGCAAGCGCGGCAACGTCTTGCCGCCCAACACGGTGGTGAGGAAATGGAAAAGGTCGTGAAGCCGAGAGAGTTGGAAGCGACAGACAGACAGAGGCGGACACATAAGGAGACAGCGACAGAGAAGCCACAGAGAGAGCGAACGGGAGGAGAGAGAGGAAAGAAAGAGGGAGACGGAAAGAAGAAGAGGAAGTAAGAGACAGAAGTGCTGTGAGCGAGAGGAACAGAGACAGGCGGTAACATAAAGAAGTAGAATTGGTGTGGGTGAAAGAAAAAGAGAAAGAGGTAAAATGAGAGAGGGAGAAAGAGCAGATAGAATGACGAGCAGCGAGAAGACAGCCTCTGCGATGGAGAGGTGAGGGAGAAGTGCGAGAAGAAAAGAGTTCAGGACAAAAGTCGTGGAAGATTATCTAAGAAACGCACACGGCTTGGTTCCCTCGAGTTCTTCATTGGTGTGCCGTGGTGACCAAGTAAAGGCGAGAAAAATGACACCAGTGAAGACGGGAGTTTTCACAAAAGAGGGGCGGCATCTCGTCTCCAGGCAGATGGATGAACTGGGGATCTGCCAATGTATATACATATACGTACATAAACATGAAAATAAGAATCTGCTTGCGCATCTGTATCATGTCTGTGATGCTGTGTCAGGTGGAGGCGCAGAGGACGCTTGGGGGCCTCGGATTGTGAATCCTGCGATTCAAATTTACCCGTTAGATCTCACGACCTTGGTGAGGCATCGTGCGAGGCGTCAGTGCATGCAGACGCGGCGAAATAGTCAAACCGAACAGCGGGGGGGGCGAAAGAAAGAAAACGGAGAAAAGGAAACGTCGAGGAAAGACGGACGAAGAGAGAAATAAGAGAGATGTCGCCAGATGGATGTAGTGGAGACCCGAAGACAGGAGAACGAGAAGAGAGACGAAGGAGGCAAGGGAGCGAAGGGGAGGACAAGTGAGATAGAAACTAGTGGAGATGAAGGAGATAGAAACTAATGGAGATGAAGGAGATAGAAACTAATGGAGATGAAGGAGATAGAAACTAATGGAGATGAAGGAGATATAAATTAGTGGGGAAGACACATTTATGGGAGAGGACGAACGCGTGGCTGAGGTGGAAAGCGGCAAAGGGGAAACGAGCGTATCAGGCGAATGCTCCACATGCGTTGATTTGTATCATCTGTGTAGACCTATGATGGATACATCCGAGCCTACCAGACATCCCGAGCTTATTGGCGCCGACGAACGGAGGCTTCTCGCAGCGAGGAAGAAAGACAAGAAGCCGCGAAAAAGCGAGAGCAGAAGAGGACGCGTCTTTTGGCCGCGCGGAATCTCCACACGGAGGGCGAGAGGGCGCCGACACAGCACGCGAAGAGAACTGAAGGCGAGGCCCCGGAGAACCAATCTAAAGGAGACGCGAAGAAACCGAGAGTTAAAATGGAGAGGGAAGACGAGAGGGAGGACGCGGCAGGAGAACCGAGAGACGCAGACATCGAAGAAGATGGAATAGGCGAAAGAGAAGAAGAGACAGGCGCAGAGCCTGGAGACTGTGAATCAAAACAGCATTTGGGGGAGGGAGAAAACGAGGCGGGATCAGCCGTCTGGAGCTCTGACGGGGCTGAGGCTTCAAAGGCGCCAGACGAGCTTGCCGGTTCCGCGCCGGAGATGTCGGAAGAGACAGGTGGGGAGGATCTGGCGGCAGAGAGCCTGACGGATGGAGACATGCTTTTGACAGGCGAGTTGGAGATCAAGCGAGAACGCGGGGAAACATCGTCGCACTCAGAGGAAACGTGAGTGAGCGTAGCTGCAGATCTCGCTCGAGGTTCGCTTCTTTCTTTCCTTTTTCTGTGGTTCCTTTTTTTCCGTTTGCTTCTGCATACTGGGCTCCCTTTCACTCTTTCAGAGGCGTCGGGAGGCACGAGACACGCGAACGAAAACCAGACGCCGTCACCCTCTGTTTAAAAGCAGAGGAGCGAAGGAACAAGAAAAGGCCCACCTCCAGAGTAGCATGCATTTGTCTCAAAAGTCGCTCGGACGACCGCTGCATCTCTCCCTCCGCAGCGGCCTGCGGAGCTGTCAAAGCAGGGACCATCTGGAGCCTTTGCAAGTCTCGTTTTGATATCTCTGTCTTTGGTTTCCTCTCGTTGCTTTTCTGTCCCGGTCTTTTCTGCGCCGACCATGGGCGACCTTCGCTGCTGCGTCTCTCGACTCAGGGTCCTGTGTCCGTTGATGATCTTGTTCATCTTGCGTTTTCTTCTGAAAGAACCATCGTTTTTGTGCCAATAAGCGCGTATTCAGTAAGACCGCGTCTCGCTGTCTTCTCGGCTCGTTCTTGGACTTTGGAAAACGAAAAAACTCTTCTGTGTGGAGTCCGTCCCTCCGTTCGAATCCGCCTCGACAGGTTCGCGTCGCTCGACTAAACAGACGTTTACTTCACCGTTTGCGGCGGAGGGTGTCTCCCTTTGTCTCTCTTTCTCGACGTCTGCGTCCTCTGTTTGTGTCTTCGCGTCTGGGGGGAGGTGAACACACTCCTCAGAGACGCGGTTTGAACCGACGCACTCCTCAGCTGAAGTTGGAGACGGCTTCGTTTCCTCATGCGCTGCTGGTTACTCCCTGTCCCCCAGACTGATCATGCGAGCGGCTGCGTAGTCGTTTCTCTCTCTCTCGCCGAGCCTGGCGTGTATATTGCGAGCCACGAGTCTTTTTGACAACTTAGAGTTTCGTCGAAGGCCGCTCGTCCGAGAGCGTCGAGAGTTCGCTTTGCGTCACTTCTGAGGCGCGTCCACACGATTGCCTCCTCGAGGTTCAGAGCTCACCCGAAACGCTTGCACCCGTTGACGTGAGAGCGTCTTTCTACGACACACAAGAAAGATCTGTTTCCATCGAGGCTACACAAGTCCTCGGTCTCTGACCAGCAGGCCTTTTCAGTTGTTAGCACCTCTGCGCGGCACTTCTCCGCCGAACGTCTCACACCACCGCACAAGTCTCGAGGAGAGAGGCTGTCTTTCCCCTCATACGAGGTCACTTGAAAGGCTGCGTCTCCGAGCCGGAGCGTTGCGAGTGGAACATGTCTCCAGAAGAAACAAGGCGGAAGGCACTCTGCGCCCCCTGGAGGCATTTGCAGCGATGGCCACCGACAAGCGAGGACGCAGGCGACGCCGGTCTGTGGGTCCTGCCACGAACGGACGCATCTGTTGTCCAGGAAGGCGAGGGCACAAATTGGCCTCTGGACGGTCCGCGCGAAACACAATCTGAAGGGACGGGGAAACCGGAAAGCAGCTATCTTCCGCTCACCCTCGGCTCTCGTTCTCGACTCAAAAGGACTTGCCATGACGCAAACGAGAAACACAGCGAAAACGCCTGAGAAAAATACACCTTTTCTCAAGACCGCGAAAACCGCGACGGAGAGCCGCACGCAGCAACGCTTACAGCATGAAGGCATCAATGAGACAACATCTGCAGCCGAGGGATGCATGTTCGACGCCACACAGGGCGATTTTTCAAGGGCTGCGGCATACGCAACGATCTGTTTCTGAAAAGTCTACACCACTGGTGACTCTGCGTGTGCATCGAGAAAGTCTGCGCCGTTCAGACAGTGGCACGAGGAACTCAACGCAGTTCGCTCGTGAAGCCATCGAAACGAGAAGCATCGAACGAGCTGGCCTGTCCACTGCTCCCTCTGCTTCCCTCGACATGCGTCCTTTTCTCGCCTCCCCTCGCGCGGGATTCTCCTCTCTCCTCTTGCGCCTTTTTCTCTTGTGCTTTCGTATTGACATGTGAGTTCTGCTCTTTCTTGCGCCTCTGCTCCTTCTTGGTCTTCGGCCTCTGTGCTGGTTTCTTCTCCTCCCGCGTTGGCTTCTCTTTCTCGTCCTCCTTTGTCTGTTCGCGGCCGCCGAGAGCCTGGCGCCCTTCCCCTGCGTCTGCACTCGAGGAGTGCGGTGTGGCTTCGTCTCTGCGAGCTCCTTCGCTTCGCCTGCTGCCGTTGACGTCTCTGCCTTCTCTCAACGCGGCTTCGTTTTCCGCGGTGGCGAGGTGCTCTGCGGCGACGGGAGGAACGAGGAGAGCGTCGAGAAGGGCAGACAGTGGGCAGAGATCCCTAGGCAGCGACGCAGCTGCTGACGCCTCTGCGCACCCGCGAACTGCATGCGTCACACTTTGCCTGCAGGGGGAGAAAAGAGAAGAAACACGGACGACATCCACAGAAACAAGGGGAAAGCGATGTGAAGGAAGAGCGACGACGGGGCGAAGGGCGAGTAAAAAGCAGTGAAGATGCGAGAGAGGCACAGCTCTCGAAGCGAAGCGGAGGGACAGACAGGCGCACAGCACTGCTGGGGACAAGAGGAGACCTCGATGACACACAGACGCTCCAGAGAAAGACGAAGAAAGGAGAAGAAGGAACGAAACCGCAGACGAGGGAGAGACGCATCAAGGCAAGAAGAAGAGTCATGTTGACAGCGAAGCCACTCTCGGGGCAAGGCGACGGAAGAGAAATCGAAGAGGCAGAACAACAACGCACGCGTACCCATTCCAAATAACACGCACAACTCGGTTTCCTTCGCTCGACTGCCTTCGCGTTCTCTGGCGACCGTTTTTCCTGGATTTCTCTGGCATGGCATCTGGAACGACCTTCGCGCCCTCGCTCGCTTCCCCTGCTTCGCTCTCTTCCGTCAAGTGTGTGTACACCTCGAGGAGGAACGTCGCGGCGTACGGCGGCCAGCGCAAGTCGTCGACGCCGAGAGCGCCGAGAATTGCGGCGAGCGTTGTGTCGTGAGTGGCGTACACGAAAAAGCGAGAAGTCCGGTCTTCCTCTTGTTGCCTTTTGAGCGCATGCAAGCCAGCGTTGAACGCCTCTAGAGTCCGCCTTGCTTTCTCGGTCATCGTTCCTTCACATTCCCGCTGCTCGGCTCTCTGTGTCGTTTCAGCCTCTCCTTTCTTCTCCTCTTCAGACCCTTTGCGCTGCGTTGCAGATAGAGTGACTGCGTGCATTCGAGTCGAGGGAGAAGAGGCGAGGCGCTGCCGGAAGGCAGCGAGGGCGGCGCTGGCTGGCGCAGCCGTCGCCTGCTGAAGCGAACGCGCGAGGACGCGGAAGAACTTCTGAATGGCCATCCAAGACAGGAGGCCGCCGCGCCAGGAGTGGAGAAACGCCTCTTCGGCTTCTACAGCGCTCACGATCTCCTCAAAGAACGACGGCGAAGCTTCGGAAGTCGAATCAAGAAGGCGCTCTGAAGCTGAGGAAGGCGAGAGGCCTGAACGAAGAGAAGCAACGCCCTCTGAAGAAGACGGAGATACGGCTTCTGAACCAGAAGAAGGAGAAGCGGCGGCAGAAGACGACAGACGTGAGAGAGACGGAGAAGGTGAAACACGGGCGATGTGCGAAGTGGCGTCCGTCCTTAGTTCCTTCGTCGCCGTCTTGATAGTGCGATGCATCCCCCGAGACTCGTCTCCTTGGGTGTCGGGCAATGCGCTCTGTTTTTCCGGTTCACTCCGCGTTTCTCGTCCGCCGTCTACGCGAACAGGGACAGACGCTGGCCGCATAGGCATGGGGATTTCGTCGACTCTGTCGTTGCATGCAGCCGTCATGAGGCAGTCGAAAAGCCGGTCCGGCCACGGCCCCGCGAGGAGCTCCGGCAAAGACGACAAACCCAGCACTGCTCGAATCTGCAGGGAGAGGCGGAAACACAGAGCAAGAAGAGTCGAAAAAATGTGAAAAGCGCGGCGTCAGATGGAGGGAGCGTTGTGAGAAGAGAGAGCATGAGAAGACTAGACAGGCGTACCAGACGGAAGAGAGTGCGAGACACGAGTGAAGTGACGGGAGATCAACAGAGAGAAAACTACGAAGCGAAGCAGAAGAGCAGAGCAACATGAGGCGGCCAGAGTGCACTGAGGTGACCACAGATACAGAAGAGGAAGAGAGACACAGAAGAAGGAACGTAGTGAGGCCCCGGCAGTCTCGTCTGCACGGAGGAGAAGAGAGAACCGAGTTTCGAGTGTCGCACCCCGGAGCGAAGGCAGGCGAACCATCACATGGCCGACACAAGACTGAGACGTTACAACTCTTGGCAAAAAGTCAGAGACCCGAACGTTGTGTGCGAGGCTTTTGAATCGCCTTTCTCGACTTACACCGGTCTCGTTACAGCTTCTTGAAACACCATTCTACGCACAGGATAGAGAGACGAAAACTGTTAGACGTTTCTTCTATAACGACGCCAGTGAAGAGACGGAATTCGTGAGGGTGGAAGAACGAAGAAGCACACAGAAAATGACAGAGAAAAGCCAAGAAACACTCCGAGACGAGACCGAAAACTGGACAGCGGCCGAGTCGCTTGTTTTCGCTCTCAGAAAAATCTTCGACGCTAACACACACTTGTGAGAAGGACGCCAATACACCGCAGTCAAAGAGATCAGAGCTCGACCACGCATCGTCATCCGCACATGCAAGCAGATGCGGTCTCGCTCCCAACGCTTCACCCAGGCGAGTCCTGCTCCAACCGATGTCTTGTTGCCTACGCCATGCGCATCTGCTCACTCTCTCGTAAAGCGGCGCGTGACGCGTTTGCAGATCCCGGAAGCCTGGGCTCTCAACCGCCTCGCGCAACATGCTTGCCAGCTCCGCGCGCTCCCAATGAACAATGAGAGAGTCCCGAAGATGTTCCTGCACGTGGACAGCGAGAGAAATCGGGATCGCTCTTCTTGCCTCTTTCTCAAAGGCTGCGTCTTCAGTCTCCGCCAGCGGTCGCCCTCGCGCCCACGGGGCCGTGAAGGCCTGAAGCAAAAACGTTCCCGACGCTGTCGTCCTCTCCGTGTCGGTGCTTCTCAAGTACGTCGCCCAAGACTGCTGGTCTGAGAGCTCTTCGTCCGTAAACAGAAATGGGTCAGGGAACGGAGACAGGCCTTCAACAGACAGACAGGCAAGTGGAGAGTCAGAGGCAGGAGATGGAGAGCCTCCTGGAGGGTTCAGCGGTGTTGTCTCTGTGGTTTTCTGTGGCTGGTCTTTGGTGTCCGCGCTTCCCCGGCCGCTTTGTGAGAGACCATCCCAGTCTCCACCTGCACGATGGCTCCTTCTCTCCTCGCTCGGCGAAGGCGCGGCCGGCGCGTGAGGCCCCTCAGGCGTCTGAAGCACGTAGGCGCTCCGCAGGAGGGCTCCGATCTGAATCAGCTGGTCTCTGCCTTCCGCCAGAAGGTCAGCCGGCTGGCAGGAGCCTCCGAGGGAACTTTTGCGGGGCTTGATGTCGAAGTGCCGAACGAACGTCGGCGACGCATCGCCAGCTACACACAGAACGGAAGACACCGTGAGAAGCATCTGTCGATCCGTTTTAGTCGCGCGCGCCGGCTTTCCCCCTCACTTGCCCACGCACAACAGAGCAGACGCTGGCAGGACGGTCACTCGCGCGCCATCTGGAGACCAAGATGGATCAGTGGACAGTCACCCGTCTGAGTGGAGGTAGCGGTTGGAGAAGAACGCAGGCGAAGAAGAAAGAAAATTGGAAGAAGACGAAGCAAGAGAATTAGCCAGAAAGGAGAAAAACGAGGACTTTGAGAAAAACGAGGGGAACGGTGAGAGTGACAAAGAGAAGAAGGAGAATGTGTGGAAAATAGAGGAGGCGAAAGGGGAGAAGAAGACACGGAAAACAAGACAAGAGGGAAGAGGTCTCTCGCCTCCCGGAAGAGGCGGAGCTGCACTAGAGGGCAATGAAGGAGGGACCGGTGGGTGGAGGAACGACCCTGTGTTCTGCAGAATTGGCCATGTCCCTGTTCAGCTGGTTGTTTCAACGAAGAAACAGCAACGCGCCTACTTTTAGAGAGAAAAAAGCCGCCTTCTTCGAAAAGACAGTTCCATGGTCTCGTGCGAGATCTCGTCCACCTCGCGTCTCCGTGGTGCCGGTTCCCTCTGCGACGTCTCCTTCGCTCCGTCCTTTGTGTCTTCTTTCCTTTCTCTGCCGCGTTAGTCGATGGGCTCGCAGACGGACGAGGAGATTCGTGCGACATGCGAGAAGCAACGAAACACCAAGGGACAACAGACGCCACAGAGGAGAAAAATGACGCCACAGAGGAGAACAACGACGCCATAGAGGTGACGAGAGAGGCCACACAGGAGCCGAAGGAGGAGAGGGGGAAGAAAAGATATCCGAGCGGCTCCCGCGTGTCTTCCAACGCTGTCCGCGTCCCTGAGAGAGAAGCATACGATCCCTCCAGAGACGCCGGAGCTCCCCTTTCAGATGCGAAGCCAGAAAGGACTGTTGTTGCGGCTTGTAAAATTGAAGGGGGATGAAGCAGAAGCGAAACGCCTTCCCTGTATGCACTAACTTCCAAAGAGTCGCCCTCTTGCTCGTCTTCATCGTCTCTCTCCTGTTCATCTCTCTCCGTGCTGCCTTGACCCTCTTCCGTATCTTCTTCCTCTGTATCTTCCTCTTCCGTATCGTCTTCCTCTGTATCTTCCTCCTCTGTATCGTCTTCCTCAATGACTCTGTCTTCTCTGTCTTTTGCTGGACCTCCTGCAAGGGATGCCTCGGACCTGCTGTCTCGCCTCGCTGCGCCTTCACCTGCTTCGCCTCCCGGCTTGTTCGGCCCATTTCTCCTCAGCAAGAAAGGAAAGAGGACGGGGGACGAACTCGAGTTGTCCGAGTCGGTTGTGTCTCTTGGTTTTCTCGGGTCGCCCGTTCCAGAAAAGCCAGTTTCTTCTCCCGAGCTTCTCTTCGCCCATCTCCAGCAGTCACCTGCGTAGGGTGAACGGGAGCCGTGGCGGACGACGGCGTGGACCTGCAGCGGCCGGGTGTACGTACAGCAGACAGAACAACGGAGCTGCATGCTTGGAACAGGCACTCGCATACCACAAACGCTGGACACCGAGGGCGGAACTCGAGCCAGAACAGGCACACAGAAGGCGCAGCAAAGGGAGGAGGAAGTGAGGAGGCGGAAAGACATGCGAAAGAAGAGTGAGAGGACTGAGAAGGTTGAACAGAGTGACAAGGCGAGCACGAGCAGCCAGGCGCCAGACAAGGGTGGAAGAAGATGGAGACAGCAAACACGGAGAAGCTGAAGCCAAGAAGAGAGGAGCGTGAAGGTCGGGAGAAAAGAGACAAACTGGAACGACAGCAATCTCAGGGGGCGCCCACGCGACCCTGAGGGCAGGAACTGATGCCTTACTTGCACAAGAAGCAGAGGTAGCCTCTGACTCTCGTCGGACAACGGAGGTACAGCTCGGCGATTGATAAGCGACTCGCCGCATTTGAGGCAGTACTCCGGATAGACGGTGGGTCTCAATCGCCCCGCCACTTCGTCGGGCTGTGCTCGAGTGTGCGTCCTGGCCTCCTCCAGGACCTCTCCCTGTCCCCGGCCTTCGTCTGCAGGAGACAGGAAACTCCGCGCATGAGGGGAAAAGGCAGAGGGAGGATGGGGAGACGAATGAGAAGACTGCGGGGGAAGAGGAGCGGAGGAAGAATACGGCGAATGAGGAGAATGCAGGGGATAGTGAGAGGAGTGGGAAAGGGGCGACGAAAGAGAGTGAGGGGAGAAATCGAGTTCGTCACGGAGAAAAGAAGGGGGACGCTCCCCCGAGATCACTGCATCCTGCGAAGTGCCAAGCGGCACAGCTGAGACAGATACGAGGAGCAAGACAAGAAGATGGAAACGCCTACAGAACGTAGGAGGAAAGAGAACCCACGCTTCGCGACGAGGTCGGGCGACCCCATCGCTGTCAAACCTTCTCGCCATACTCAATCCCTGGAGAAGACGTTTTTTCTGTGCATGTGTTTGCGTGCGCCTTTGAAGACCTTTCAAAGCGATACAAAGGAGGCACTCTTTCAGGGGCGTTGCAGACGAGCGAGCACTGAGGTGAACATGTCGTCACATAGCTATCGATCTTCACATTTCCTTGTCTCCCTCTTGCCTCCACAAAACGCTCCATCTAAGCTTGCCAGGTCTCCCGTTCAATCTTCCTCTGCCGACGACGCTCAGTGGACGAACAGCCAGAGAGGAAAAGACCGGCGGCCTGTGTCCAGGAAGAAAAGAATGGTGTGGTGAATGGCGAGGAACAACAACGCAGAGGAGGACGTTCTGTGAAGATGTGAAGTCGAGAACAAAGGACGCCCGCTCGACGCGGAAGTGGAAACCGCGAAATCCTACCGCAGTGAACCAGCAGCTGGACTTGCAGTCTTTGTTGCGCTATGATTGCCCCGGTTGCCCCCTGCTTTCCACCCATCCTCTCTCTCCAGTTACATCCGCTGGTTCTGCACCAACACACATCTTGGCAGACACACCGTCTCTGTCCCTTGGGAATTTCGCAGCGAATGTAGCAAGCCGGAGCAGGCAGCCATCTTTATAAAGGCCACTCCGGGAGAGCTGTACATGCACCGGAAAACGACACCAGGGAAGAAAGCGTTTTTTTTTGCTGCTCTACTTTAAGGCAGAGAAGGTTTCCCGGAAAAAGAAGGCCTCTGCGGAAAGCGGAAGCGAACACTTTCGTTGGATACCCCGAGGAAAAAAAAGAGGTAACCGATGTGATGGAGGAGACACAGCAAAAGGCACTCACGTCTCAATTCAGGGGAACGCACGCAGCGCGTGACCGGCGAGCGAGCTTGCTTCTCGAGCAGGTCTCTTTAACACATTCTTTGAAGAAATATCTCTGTTTTCTTGTCTCATATCCATCTTCCTGCCTTCCCTCACTTCTCCTCACATGGCGTTCCTCTTGATCCTGTTCGTCTCTTGTTTAGCGGATTCGCTCCTTCCCTTTTGTGTCACCTGCCTTTTCTCGCTGTCTCCTGGGGTCTCCCATCCTCCCGCCTCGGTTTCTTCGCCTTCCCAATTGTTTTCTCTTCCGTCTCTTGTGTGTTTCGCTTTTCCCCATGCCTGGTCCTCTCTTCCCTCTCTGTTTGGTCACTACCTTCGTCTTTTCCGTGCCATCGTCGTGTTCTTTTCTCTTTTTCTGGGGCTTCGAGTTCCTTCTACCGTCTGCTCTGACCTCCACGCTTCCGTTTTCGCTGTTGCTCCTCAGTTTCGCGTTTACTTCGTCTCTGCTGCCTCTATGCTTTCTCGATGTAAACCCGCACGGCGGTTGCCACTGACAAGAATCAGAGCTCACCATCGCTGCAGAGCAGAACGGGACAACGGCATGTGTCAGCGAAATGGCTCATGAATGAGGAAGGCATATATAGAGGATGTGCGTGGCGTACATACTTTGGAAACGAGAACGATGTGTGAGGAGAATCGGGACGTTTTTCGGGGGGGGTAAGAGGGGGAAGCAGGCGGCAAGGCGGAGAAGTCAAATACAGGATTAGGTGGGGAACTTTGAAGAAAATGTTTTACGCTTACCCTTAACTTGACAGCTTGCCGTTATCCCTTCAGGTGAAGAAAAGGCATGGAGGCATGTCTTTTTCGTACTAACTGGGGGATGCTTCGTCCACTGCCTGAGACACTGCAGAGTTCAGACGTCGCAGGATACCATAACCATAAGGGGCCTGAACCGCAAAGTGACGCGGGAGGTCGCTGGGTCACTTGCTACGCACGGGCACACGCCCCTGATCCACGGGGCATGACGGTCCGCGTGCGTTTGACACAACTGCAGCATCCACCGTTGTCCAAATTGTCTGAAGTTAGACACAGAATGCCAGCTCCCTCCCGATTCGACTGGGGTGTACAGACACCGCAGCGCATCGCTCGCGGCCGCAGTTGCTTTCCGTAAGCAGCGGCGTTCTGAATAAGTTCCCCCACGTGTCACAGAACGCCGCTCTTTGGTCTGGTCGGAATCTGCCCATCAGATGCTTTCTTTTTATTTCTGTCGAGTGAGTGGACACACGAACCCCGCAGAAACCGAGCAGCACGCTCGAGGTTTCAGGAATCCGTCTCCGAATCAAAACAGCACTTTAGGCATGGTCATCATGCACGGACCCACGGCGACTTTCCAAGGAACTGTGGTGCAGAGTTCGGACGACCCTAAAAATCAGCGGGGCTTCTCGGTGAAATTGGGATGTGAGGTAGCGGAGTGAAGGACGCGGGAGTTCCAGAAGAACAGTTCTCGTAAGCGACAGCATGGTCTCTACAGTGACTGTTACCGCCTGTCACGTGGGGACACTTTGAGTCTGTGCAAGTGAATCTCTGGAGTGACAAGGGTTGTGAAAAGCGTTCAGGGTCCTCCATCACAGCAGACTGGCCATGGATGCAGGGTGTCAGTTACACAGCACACTACTCGCTCACGAATTCTGTTTAGCTGTAAGTGGTCAACCGGCTACAACGGATTGTTCCGAGGTACGGGTGCTTGCGAGGCCCTCAGCCGTGTGGGCGTTAGGAGACTTTCGTTTTCAGAACTCGTCTGCGGTTCTAGTCTTTCTACGGGACAGGCTGGGAAAAGGGAATACAGCAGTAAACGAGCGAATTCGCCTTGTTTGCTCCTCATGAAATACGGAGAAAGCAGCCAGTCGCCAGAGGGACCCGGTGTTCGAAGGAAACGCTGCACGGGAGCCACGCAAATCAGAAACTTTCAAGTTCCCGTCACCGAAGCTCGACTTTCTGGCCCCAGAGTTGCAGGGAAAATCCTTATGCGCGTGGACTGTTCGCTTGTCTCCTTCTCTTCGCATGGAACGGACTGTTCTCTTGTTCTGCCACCCTCAGTCGTGTCTGAGCACTTGTCTCGCTTGAGCCGTGAGCGGACGCGATCGTTGGCAGGGGATCGCCGCGCACACAACACTTTAGGACGATAAGGATGTGGAAAATAAAGTACGTAGCAAGGTGGAGAGAGGCGTGGAGAAGCAAATAGAAGAAAACAGAGGCGGAAGACAGAACGACGAACGGTTCGTATGGACCAACACTCTACTTCATTAGATCACGCATACGGTGGTTTGAGACAACAACACGGAAAAAAGTGTGATGCTGGCGCGGCAGACGGGTGTCGCTCAGGGGAAGTGTCTTGCTGGTTTTTGTCAGCCACTTTGTAGTCGTGATCTGGTTTTTTATTCGGAGATTCGCCGTTTGTTCTTTTCCTAGACTCCACACATTTCACGCCATGTCGATTCCGCAGCACCATTTGGTACAGGCTGCTTCATGGCTGACATCCTGTTGGCTTGGTGGTGGCCGCTGGCCGCCTTTTGGATCTTTCATGTACAAAAATTGAATTACGAAGAAGCAGACGAGCAGCAGTACACTTGGGTGTTTCGGTCACATTGCAGTTGCTCGTGCTCGCAGGGTTCCAGCGTTCCCCTGCTGGCTGATCTGTTTGTTCGTGTGGTCCCGCCACCGCGAGCTTGGGGGTTGAGACTCGGCTTTCTCATTCGCCATTTTCATCTTTTTCAGCTGCTCGTTTATATGCAGGCTCTTTATTGTTTTTTATTGCATCTTGACAGCGTCTTGTTTCCGACGTCTATGCCAGCCAGCAGTCCCACGCGAGAGCAGCCGCCAGACACTCCGCGACTTGTTCTGCACGAGATGCACGCAGAAAGCTGTAAGGAAACCCCACCATTCTTCGTTTTTCGTCCTTGCTCGTTCTTCTAACAATTCAACAACCTCAGATGCTATCGTTCTTCCTTTTTCTGTCTCTTGCTTGTACATCTTCGCGCTCTTTACTGCATTCTACTGCACAGCCGCAGAAAGCTCAGATGCACAGAGTGCATGCTCGACGCGCACAGACTGAGACAAGAGGCGGCCGACACATTGGAGTGCCGAAAGCTGTCACTTATGTTTTTCCTTTTTTTTGGAAGAGAAGCGACTGAACGAGCAAGAGCCAGCTGTCCCCTTTCTTTTAAGGGAGAGATTCGCATGGAGTCGGCATTCACGCGAACGCGGTGCCCGCCGATCGACTCAAAAATCGACGAACGGATTTGGCTTTTTCTTGCCAGACGAGGTCGTTTTTGTGCCATTTCCCGCGCTGAAGTCCGTTCACCGTTCGTCTTTTGTTCCTCTTTGTCTGCTGACTCTGCTTTTCCATTGGGCTATCCGGCAGCACGGCCAACCCCTCCACGCCCCAACTCGTGGTTCCACGCGCGACTGTAGGCAGGAGGTTCACTGGTCTTCCCCCTGCATTTTCTCTCTTTCCTTTTTTCCTTCGCGCGCTGGTTTGCCGCAGTTGTTTCGTCCCCCTCTCGCGGAGACGCTCCGACCACCGAACACTGAGGGATGGAAGAAAAGACAACTCGGGGAGGCCGAGGCAGAGAAGGGAATGCGTGCCTGCTCCGCTCGCTCCTGCTTCTTGAAGCGCGTCCCGTCAGTCCCCGCGTCTCTTTCTCGATTCTGTCTCTCGGCTTTCTCTCCTCAACCGCACACGGCCTCGTCGAGTCTGTGCAGACACGAGCGACTTCGCATGCAAGTTCTCCAGCCTCCTCGGTCGGTTCCTCGCCCTCGGTTTCACGCGCTGCGCCGCCGTCTCCGTCTCGCCCCTCTCAAAGCCTCTCGAGCTCCGCGGCTCCGGGGCTGTGGGGTGTCTCCCTTGCCTCAGCGCGGCGTCTCCTCTTGGAGGAGCAGAAGAAGGAGACAGCGACTCTGGCGGCGCTCGCGACCTACGGTCTCTGCTCCTCGGTGAACCAGCAAGCGTCGTGGACGTGGGCAGATCCCTCAGACTTCGACGCCTTTTTGCCTGTGAGCGACGGCGAGGCCGACGTCGTCTTCGATGCAGACTCCCAAAATGACGAGGAAGATGGACTCTTTCAAAGAACCGGAGACACCGAGGAACCTGAGAAGCCGTGCGTCGTCGTCGGTCTCGTCGAAGTCGCGGCAGAAGGCAAACGCGCCCGGCGCCGCCGACGCTCCCCCGGTGTCTCCGCCATCGAGTTTGAAGCTCGTCTCTCGCCCCCTCATTCTCATCATGCGTAGGTGTATGCGTGGCGTCCATTTGTTCTCTTTCACCTTCCCCTGGCCTGACTTCGCTCTAGAAGATCAACGACGCGGAAGTCGTTTGCCCACTTTGAAAAGAAGGTGTCGTCTCCCCAGCTACAAATACCATACTGCTTTCGCCCCTATAACAGTCTATATCTATCTATATCTATCTCTATCTATATCTCTATCTATCTCTATCTCTATCTCTATCTATCTATCTATCTATCTATGTATCTATGTATCTATCTATCTATCTATCTATCTATCTATCTATCTATATCTATATCTATCTATATCTATATCTGTCTATATCTCTATCTCTATCTATCTATCTATATCTATATCTATCTATATCTCTATCTATCTATATCTGTATCTATCTATCTATGTCCGTCTTCACATAGATTTGCATTAACTATTCGTACTCGTATACAGCTATACGTGACCATCATCTACATCTTCCTATGCATGCGTTTGCTTCGCTTGTTTTTTCAGATCGGGGAGTTGCGTGCACATTGAGACGTCGCTGCGATGTATCCGGGGGTTGCCTTCGACATTTTGCATGGAGGCGCAGGAGACGATTTCTCTCGGCGTTTCTTCCTCCCTGTCTCTGTCCTCCGTGGCGACAGAGAGGCGCGAGAACAGGGAAGCGAGCGAGAGCGTTCCAGAGGCCATTTCGCATTTAGAGCCGGTGGAGAAGCTTCTGCACACTTCGGCCGCGCTCGAGGCTCTGCTCGTGAGTTTTCTCGAGAGCCGCGGAGAGCCAGACGCGGAGGAGAGTCGCTTGAATCGCCAGCGAAGGGAGAAGGACCGGGCGTCTCTAGCGAGTTCCAGAGAGCGCCTTTTTCGCAGCCATCTCACGCAGTTTCTGCATTTTTTTTCGGACTCCACGAGCGACTCTTCCAGCGTGAGTCGCCGCTGCTCTGCGCTTGCCGGAGAGACGAACCGACTCCACCGCGGCGAGGTCGATCGCGAGAAGGCGAAATCGCGACATCGAGTTTCTTTTCAAGATGCGCATGCAGAGATCGGAAGGGACGTCACGGGCGCCGAGACATCCAAGACTCCCTGCAGCTTCCTCCCAGCTGCGCGTGCGACTGACTGCAGGCCCCATGAGCCGCCGCGCGTCACTGCGGCGCCGTCCAACTCGCCCAGCTCGCCCTCTGCGTTCCTGCGCGACCCCGAAGGAGACGCTGTGCCTGGAGGCGCATGCAACGCAGAGACCCCCGTGGGCGGCGGTCCGGGATCAGAGAGAGGAACGACGCTGGAAGCGCAAGCGAGTCTGTTCGAGAGAGCGAGGTGTGCGGACGAAGAAAAGAAGCGAGAAGACGAGGCGGCAGACGCCTCTATCGGAGACACTGTCGCCCAGACGAAAGAGCGGCAACTTCCTGTGTTGTCTCCAACGCGTCGTCCTCGGTCTGCAGAAGAGAGAAAGCGACGCAGTGGAGAGGGATGTACGACCCAGGCCGACTCGGGGCCGTCTGCGCCGATGTATGGAGGCCGCAGCTGTCTGGCTCAAGCCACAGAACGGACGTATGCAGTCGGTGTTGAGGAAGGTCCGTTTCACTCAGGCACACAGTCCGAAAGAGAAACAAACAACGGAGAAGCGTCGCGAGTCGGCGTAAAAGACATGTTTGCATCCGCGCTGGGAGAAAGGATAGAATCAGGAAACGCAAAAGCCGGCGGGCAGCTGTGGCTGGACTCCTTCGGATCGGGGACGCCCGGTGGAGAAGGAAAGAGTCTTCAAGGTAATGCCGCTACAGTCTTTGCTGTGTCTTCGCGCTCCCCGCTTGAGGCGCCAATGAGTGGAGACGACACCGAGAGACGGGGAGCAGCGTCAGGAGATGACGCTGAAGGCCGACAAGACAAAAAACCGTCACCCTCTCCGTCCAAATCAGCTTCTTCTCCAGATCCTTTGCCTTCTTCGCCTTTTGTTTTTTCGCCTGCGTCGCCGTGTGATCTGTCTTGTGTCTCAGTGTCACGCTTGACGAGTGCCCCATCAGGCATCGTTGGACTTGGCGCCGAGACCGCTGCCGAGGCCCAAGAGAGAACGGCCGTTCTCTCGCGCTTGGGAGGTGTCAGTGCATGCAAAGAAGGCGCGAACGGCGCGCTCTCAGTGATTCAAGAAGAAGGCGAAGAGGAGAGCACTGAGACGCAGGGGACGCAGAGCGAGGACCGCAGCGGAGCCCGTGGCGAGAAGAAGCAACAGACAGAGAAAGACAAAGAGAAGGAGAAGAAGGAGAAGAACGAGAAGACGGACAAGCATGACAAGCATGACAAGAATGACAAGAAAGACAAGAAAGAGAAGGAGGTCAATGGAGATGAAGTGGAGAGAAGAGAAGTACGAGGTGTGGAGGAGTTGGTGGCCTCTGAGAGTAGACCGGCGCATGAGGCGCGCGGGGCGAAGCCTAGCGCAGATGTGGGGGAGTCCAAATATGAGCGCGACTCTGAGATGGGGAAACGAAGCCCAGAGGTCACGAGTCGATACCACACAGAGTTCATCGAACTTCAGCAACTCGGGTCAGGCGGCTTCGGCAGCGTCACAAAGGTAAGCGTCAACGCGCGAAGCAACTGAAGCAAGTCTTTTTTAGAGTCAAAGCGGATCGAAGAAATGGAGAAACGGAGACTCCTGAGGAATTCGGCACGGATAGGAGACGCCGAATGCGGAAAGAATCAAGAGCCGAAAGAGCAGGAGAGAGTGAAGAGGGAACGCAGGATCGAGGCCTGTGGGCGACGGAGCACCGCAAGCCGAAGACAGGCTCAGAGCCAGGGCGGCATAGGGAGGCCGAGTGGAGCGGAGAGGGGACATTGCGACGTAGGGGATCGAGTGAGAAGGACGCAGCAAAGAAGGAAAGCCGAGAGAGAAACGGATGTGACAAATCGGCTGAC
Source organism: Toxoplasma gondii ME49 (assembly GCF_000006565.2). Lineage (NCBI taxonomy): Eukaryota > Apicomplexa > Conoidasida > Eucoccidiorida > Sarcocystidae > Toxoplasma > Toxoplasma gondii. The sequence continues at coordinate 1,996,858 of NC_031474.1, read as the reverse complement.
ACAGAAACGCGCGCTGGAAACGGTGAAGTGTCGTGCTGGAAAGGCGTCGTCGAGGAAGTTGGAAAAGTCGTGGAAATCTTGAAGATTCGTCTTGCCTGAACAAAGGGAGGAAGACGTGCAAGCCTAGGGATCAAAGGCAGTCGCAACAAGCAGTGCAAGAAAAATATAGAAAAGAGAAAAGGAAACAGACGAACCGGAGACTGATGGAGAGATAGGAGAGACGGAAGTCGAGCAAGAAAAGAGGAAGAGAGACAAAGGGGAAAAAACAGAAAAAAAAGAGGAAACAGAACGATCGATGGCAGAGCGATCGAAAAAGGGAACTTGAGGGAGGAATCAGTACAGAGAAAAACGAAAAAAGGACGCAGACAGACGATCTAATGGAGAAGTATAAGAAGAGGGAACTGAGGGAGAAATGGAGACCAGATCCAGAGAAGCAACGTGGAGGGACGACTCAGGGAAGGAAGCGCTGTAGACGAAAACTTGTGTTCACTCCTGAGGATTTGGGATTTCTCTCGGAGTTGACAAGAAACGTGGAAGAGGCTGTACAGACAGTTCACATGTGGGGGACGATGAACGTACCGTGGCCATAAAACGCGCAGTCGCCCTCGTCTCTGGGCAAAAAACGAATGTTGAAAAGGCGACCCGCGAGTGCCGGTTTTGCCTGCTTCTGGATTTTTCGTTGCCCTGCAGTTCCGATTCGTTACATGTCATCTGTGCATGCGCTTGCTTAAACGTGATGTATCTCTCGCCTGTTTGAGAGCGCCCGACAGTCTCGCTCCTGCGTGTGTGTGTGTCACCCGACGCATGCCGAGGTCGAGAGTATGAGTCTTTCTTCTTCTCGCTTCTGCGCCGGCCCCGCGCCAGCGAGGCTTCTGCGTCCCCTCATGTCCACGAAAGCAGGGATGGCTTTGCCGAGTCTCCTCACGTAGGAAAGAACGCGCGCGTCGCTGCCGCGCGTTCTGCATGCACGCAAGCCCGACAGACGTTGATGGCATTCGCCAACTGCAGTGCCTCCACAGTCGCTGGTGGGTGTCCTCGTTTTTCTTCTGAGGCTTTCCCCACACGCATGCGTACGTCTGTAGAGGTAGCGAGGCGCCTTGGATCTTCCGAGGCGTTCAACCACCCGCGAAACTGTGGAAGGTGCGAGGGAGACACCGCCCTTGTACGCAGAGCCTGGGTTCCTACGTTGACGATCGAAACGTTTCTCGTGTGTGTTTTGTGTTTCATCGCTCTTGCCTATTCGCCGTCTACGCCGCCACTCGTCCTGCCCGTCCGCGTCTCTGCCGCCTGCCGTCGCTCGCGCGTCATGCACTCGTCGACCTCTCCGTGGCGTCGTCGACTCTCTTTTCATCCTCCCGCTTGTTTCTTCTCGACGATTCGACCCTCTTTCTTTCGCTTCGTTCACACCTCTCCTGTGTGTCTGCGGTCTCTCTCTCTTCCTCGTGCGGCGGATCTGGCTTTCTCACGCTGCTTCTCCTCCCCTTCTCGCTCTTGCTCAATTGCTCTCCCCTTCCGGTTGCTCGCTCTCTCGCTTTCCTTCTCTTTGCCTCTGTCGCTCCGCGTCTTCCTTCTTCTCTCCTTCTGTCTCTCCCCTCTCTCTCGTTCTGTCTCTGCGTCTCTCTCTCCTTCCCTTCTCGCCCGTCTCTCTTCTTCATCTGTGCCTTCTCTCTCTCTTGGCATCACCGCTCTCTGGAATCAGGTTCGCCAGCGGCAAGGGGGAGGCATTTTCGCCGTGAAGTGCATTCCTCTGCGTCCAGCTCGAGTGCGGCGCCACGGCTTCTGTCCAGGCCAGGGTCGGGAGCGAAACCTCGCGCGCGCCGGTGGAAATTCCACGGGCCGCGGCATGCGGGCCGATGCAGGTGACGCACAAGCTGCGAAGCGGCTGGAACGAGCGCGAATGCGAAGTTTCTCCGGAAACAAAGCGAAACGGCGTGTAGGTGGACAAGTCTGTGCTCTCTCGGGGCCGCGACAGAACTCTGACCAAGCTCCTAAAGACGGTGCATGCAAACAAGCGGCCCGCCGCAAACGCAGAGACGACAGCCTCAGCCCCACAGACTCCCAAGACACCTACGACGACGCCGTCGGCTACATGGAGGAAGCAACGATGCTCGCGAAACTCAACCACAAGGTGAGATCAGCGTCTGACAGGCAACCGCTCGCAGACGCGCACCAAGGCAATTCAAAAAACGTCACGCAGAAACGAGAATGAAACCTCGTGCACCCATCTCGCGACACAAAGACCTGACAAATACTTACTTCTTGTAATATATATATATATATATAAATTTATGCGTACATCTTATCTATGCATATGTAACAATTCCCGATCGGATCTGTGCATGTATCCATATAACGCTATATATATATATATATATGTACATGTATATTTATTTGGATATACGTTTGTACACATGTATTTATTTTCCATTCATCAAAGTGTTGTCTGCGTGCGTTCCTGTGGAGTTCTTCAGAAGAGGGCGTTTATGCTCACTCCTGTCTCTCTTGCGTTCACGTTGGTCTACGGCTCCCTCGATGTCTCCGTCGATGGACGCTGGCGCCTGGGTCTCGGTGTTAGGGGAGCAGCTGAATGCACCCTTCTGAGCGCGCGCGTCTCTCTTCTAGTGCGTTTGCGGTTCCCGGCGGAGTGCATGCGTCGTGTCTCCACCTGGTCGTATCGGCTGGTGCCCTCCTTTTTTTCTGCAGCATATCGTTCGTTACTACGACGCTTGGCTCGAAGTCACAACGCCTTTGCGGCGGGTCTCGCCAGACTCTTCGTGTGGAGCCGAAGAAGGAGATCCGAGCAAATGTCTCTTCATCCTCATGGAGTACTGCCCAGGTCGCACTCTGCGAGAGGCAATCGATTCGGGACTTCTTCAGCTTCCGCCTGCGTCGTTCCGACAGACGCTTCGGAGACGCCAGACGGCGAACCGAGTCTCCGAGACGGCCGCCTGTGCACCCGAAGCAGGCCGTCGATGTCTGGGCTCCTCTGCGTACGTCTCTTCTTCCTCTTGTTGCTCTCCGTCTTCTTCGCGCGCAGCCTCGGAGCTTCGAGGCGCCGGCGCGGCTGAGACGCTCGCGCCCAAGGGAGGAGAACCCCCAGGGCAGGCAGGAAACGAAGAAGCAAGAGAAGCGCGAGAAGAAGTCGAGGAAGAGGATGACAGCGAAGAAGAGCGACGGACAGAGGCGGAACGGAGAACCGCAGCCGAGATGGGACTGCGCGCTCTCAAGTGGAGACTCACCCGCGACCTCGTCGGAGGCGTCGCTTACATGCACTCTTTCGGCGTCATCCATCGAGACCTGAAACCCAGCAACATTTTCCTCAAGGTGGACCAAGACCGCCTCTGTGTCAAGGTGAGACACAGGAGCCAGACGAGCTCCTTCGAAGGCCTTGCCAACTCACAGAAGCTCGCGAGGATCGCCAAGCAAAAGCCGGAGCGAAACCGACAGTCGAGCAAACATGTGGATATATATATATATATATATATATATATATGTGCTTTATATGTTTGTGTGCATGTATGGATGTATCAATGAAAAGGAGCTTCCGTCGGCGCATGCCTGTACTAGCCGTGTATAGGGGATGTTGGAGAACGAGTGCGAACGACCCATTTGAACTGCGAAGATGACTGTCGGAATACTTGCTCCGGGGACGCCGACCGTCGCTCCCCTCGCTGAGACACACACATAGGGAACGTGCAGGAGACTGAAAAACGTTTCGCCGATGGCCCTTGACGAGTTGGCGGCTGTGTGCGAGATGAGGGGGGGCTGATCATCTGGTCGACGGTCGCTGCTAAATACGGAAAACAGAGTGAACTGTTCTGCGTCTCGTAGATTTCGGTCCGAATCAAACAGCTTTTGCTCTGGCGAAAATCCTGCAGAGACACTGCTGCGTGCAGCTCTTCTGGGGAGAATGCGCTGCATGCTGGACTCCTGATGTAGATCTTGAGGGTCTCTGTGCACCAGTCCGAAGTTCCGCTGTGCTTTGCCGAACTGACCATCCTGTCGATGAGTCTTGAGGATTCTAAAATTCGTCAAGGAAGAGTTGTTTCCGAGAACCAATGCAGCTTCTCTGTAGTGACGAAAACAGACACGCGGCGGGGAGGTGAGAGAACGTCGCTGTCAGCCAGGCGGGCGTTTTTTCTGAAAAGCCGTGGAATCCTCAAAGACGTAGAGGGGGACGGAGGAAGAGTTGCCTCGAATTTAAAAAAAAGACCGAACTTCCAAGAACGCTGGCGTTTCTCGGAAGAAACCAGCTGCGGCTGTTCGCGCGGGTCGTGCTCTAGATCGGCACCCCACGAGGGAAGGCCCATCTTGAAGTTTCACAATTTCGTTCCTTTTTCTTTCATGGCGCTCAGAAACATGTGCAACTGTTGAAACACGTTGAGTCGTCAGTTTCCGTGATCCTCGCAGGTGTCTTTTGTTGACGCGAAACCTGTGTATCGGAACCCATGTCTAGATAGATCTTTTTATAGATCTACATATACATATATATCTATATATCTATATATATATATATGTATATATGGTCAGAGCATATTTTTCTATGCACATACCTATATGTCGTCATCTATATCCGTCTTTCTAGATCTGTCTATCTATCTACATATATATATATATATATATATATACATTTATGTATATATGCGTTTACGTTCCTCTCTCTATCTCTGAATCTATGTCTCTCGATCCGTGTCTATGTCTCCATGTACATCTCTCGATGTAGTTCCGTCTGTCTGTAGTTCTCGCCCTGCCCTTCTGTCCGCGAATCCGCGTTTGATGCATGCGATACACATATAGAGCTCGGAAGCGATGCAGGGATAGACTCCCCGTGTGTGTTGGGACTTCCGCATGCATCCAATCAACGCGTGCCTGTCCGCGGCTGTTCTTCGCGCAGATCGGCGATTTCGGCCTGACGACGACCGTGTTGAAAGGGAAGCCTGGGGGTTCGCAAGCTGCGGGAAGGCGGGCCTCGCACTCGGGGACCAGCGGAGACACACCTATGGGCTCTGGCGCGTCGGTCCGGCCGCTCTCAGGCTTTTCCTGTCCGTCACAGGAGGTCTGTGAAGCGAGACCGAACGGAGGCAAACCGCACCCCGGCTGTCCTCAGCCTCTCCAACGTCTCCCTCTCGTTCCGCCTCTCTCCTCCTTCCCCGGCTCTCACCCCAGCGATACACCTTCTCTTCGACTCTCTGCCGGCGTCGGCACGGTCTACTACATGGCTCCCGAACAGGCTACTGGCAGCCGGTAAACATCCGACACTGCAGACAGATACACATGCAAAATCACATCTCTGTGTACATGTTTCTTCATACTGCCCTACGTACTCGTTTACCTACATCTCCATTTGCATGCATGCATAGGGATGTGTGGACAGCTGCAGTTTGTCGTTGGATAGTTTTTTCTCTGTGTCGCCGCCGTCGGCTTCGCTGTCTCTTTTCCATGGGTTCTAGACGCTGGCAGTTGACTTGTCTCTGAGACCTGTCCGCCGCTGTGTGTTTGCAGCTACGACCAGAAGGCGGACATCTTTTCGTTGGGTGTAGTCTTGTTTGAAATGTGGGCGCCGCCTTTCACGACGGCGATGGAACGCGCCTCTGTGCTGGGGCAGTTGACGCTGGATCACGAACAGCAGATGCGGCGGCTGTTGCCTCGACAGGCAGGCAAGGCCCTTCCTCCCTTCCACTCCCCGGCGCCTCTGAAGCACCGAGAGAAGAAGGACGAGGGCGACGGGGGGGGGGAGGCCTCGAGTGTTGCGCTGCAGTCCTCTCGCCTATCCGCGCCTCTGCGGCCTCGGCAGCAACGCCGGAGACAGCAGCGCGAGAACCTGCTTCTCCAGAGGACCGAAGACGAGAAGCGGCGTCTCGGCGCGGGCGGCGACCCCGCGGACCCCCCGCCGCCCTCCGACTTCACTCCGTTCGACACCCTGACCTTCTTGAAGCAGTATGTGCCAAGCGAAGTCGCCCCGCTGATTCTCGCCATGATTCAACAGGACCCGGCCAGCCGTCCTGCGGCAGACGCACTGCTTGTTGACGACGTTCTCCTCCCTCTCGAGCTCAGCCAGGCGCTGCCTCTGGGCGTCGTCGACGAGTACGAAGTCGACCTCGTCAGATCCTTCTCTCACGAGGCTCCCAGCAGACGGACAGAAAAGAACGGACGAAGGGGCGAGAGCGGGAAACATGGGGGGTCTGGCATGCGTTCGAACTCGCATGCACTCGGGGCTTCGCGTGGGGAACTCGAGCGCGGGGGCGAGGCCCAGAGACAGGGCCAGCAGGGAGCAGCGGGGACCGGTGAGGCTCTCGAGGCGGGGGTCCGCTGCGGGCCGAAGCGCGGGAAGGCCGCAGGGCGCGAGCGAGAGACAGGCGGAGAAGTCGAGGGACCGAGTTTGGCTTCTGTGGGCTCCGAAGGTGAGGGCGACGACGCGGCGGGAGGCGAGGCGGGGGCGGGAGGCGAGGCGGGGGCGGGAGAAGGACGGAGCCGCCGAGGAGACAAGGCTAAGGAGAAGAAGAGACAGGCGGCCGAGGAAGAGCCGGGAAGCGAGCGGCGGTGGATCGAGGGCGCGCGAGGTGGCGAGAAGGCCGGGGTCGGAGACCTCCGGGGTGGAGAGAGACTGCAGGCCCACTCTGCGCATCCGTCGCTGTCGTTCAGTGAAACATGCGTCGAGGTCGACACCGTTACGCAGAGTGTGGGGGGGCGCCGAGAAGAGCGAGAGAGACGGAGACGAGGAACCGATCGCGAGGGCCACAGAGCCGGTGGGGGCCTCCGGGCGAGAGAAACGCACAGTCCCGTCTCCCCTGGCGCCGGGGCCAGGAGGGGCGAGGCGAGTGACGAGGAAGAGAGCCGCAGAACCAGGAGAAAAAAACATGAGGACGCGCTCTGCGTGAGGCCGCGCCCCGCTCTGGGTCACCCTTTCAAACGCATCTACGATGTCATTGCCTCGTACCCTTTCTCCAACGAAGCCGTCCAAGTCATGGCGACTCTGCTGAACAGACACGAAGACGAAGCTGCTCTCCACCACTTCCTTCTCCTCAAACGCGCCCTCGCGTCCGAGGTCAGTTGCACCTCCGGTAAAAGTTTTCCATGCGTGCTTTGCGCTTGATCTTCTCTTTCTGTGAGAGTCGCTTTGCACTTGATCTTCTCTTTCTGTGAGAACTGTTTGATGTGCCGCTTCTACGCTCTGCAAGAGGTAATACCGCACCCCTTCCCAACGGCTCTTCTCGCTGTCGACATGTCGCGCGGCTTCCGTTCGTGAGGGATCCAATTCGACTCCTCGCCCGAGACTCAGAGAAACGCGCGAACAAGGAGGAACGCTGTGGGAGGAGGAGACGCCTCCATGCTGTTCGTGCCATTCGCGCCTCCGCATCTCCGCGAAACAGTGAAGAACTCCGCCACGGTGTCCCTCTGGTACACATATATGTACATATACATATCCGTGAATATATATATATATATATATACGTATTTTTACAGATATATGTATATATATATGCGAAACGAGGTCCGTTTTTTACACCTGGTTTGTGTCTATTTTTGCTGGGTTTTTCGTAGGGCATTCTGCTGTATCGTCTTCAACAGTTTATTCGCGGATTAGTCCGGCAGCATTGCGCGAGTTGCTTCGAGCGCCGCGGCGCGACACAGATTTCTCTCCCCGCTCTTCTTCCTCTCACGGGTCGGCTGGCGGGGAGTCTGAGCTGGACGCGGCGGCTGCTGCGGCATTCCAAAGTGATTCTCGATTTGAAGGAGAAGCAGGAAGACGCGCAGAGGCGGGTGGAGGCTGCCCTCAAGAACAAGGGAGCGCTTCGCACGCGGCGGGCCTCGAAGTGCCTCTCGGTCGCTGGAGAGTCAGAGGGCAAGGGAGGCGCTGCCTCGGATGGAAATGTGTCAGAAGACCCGCAGCCGAGTAAGAACATCCAACAATTCAAACGCTGTTCGAAATGCGGCTCTGGTCGCGATGGATGCGTACGCAACGTCCTCGTCATTTGTACTCTAGACAATTCCATGGACAGTCTTCGACACAGGGCCGTCTCTCTCTTCATCTCTGTCCAACTGTAGTCATCTCCGCCTTCCTGTGTGTGCCTGTGGATGTAGACCTCTGCTTTTCTGTCCCTCTCTCCAGCTGCTCTCTCTCCTATATATATATATATATATATATATATATATGCGTGTGTGTGTATATTTCTCTATTTATATGTATGTATGTTTCCTGACTCTCTCGTTCTCGTGCATCTATATTCATCTACATATATATATATATATAAATATATATATATATGTATATGTATATGTGTATTTAAATGAACATTCATTGGGATGTAATTGTATGTGTGTGTCTGCTGCTTGTCTGTCTTTCGCGTTTTCTCTCTGTACCATATCTTGTCAGTCAAACAGTTGGCTGGCCAGACCGGCGCGAGGTCGTTTCGGAGTCGTGTGCTTTCTTTCGCTTCAGGCAGGAAGGCGCGTCCGTCCTCTCGAATGCCGCCAGCCCCGACGCCGGCCTTCGCACGCTCTGCGGGTGCGTCCGTCCTCGGCTGCTCGGCCTCCCGCGATGTCTCTTCGGCGCGCGACCGGCCGGGGCTGCCGCCTCCCCATTTGTTCGCAGTTCCGCTCTTCCGTCCCTTTCTTCTCGAGTGCAAGCCGCTCCAGCCTTGCGCCTCGGTTCCCTTTGCCTGTCTGCCGATCCACACGGCCGTGGCGCCTGCGGCGGCGGGGGTTTGTACGCCCGAGGCGGCGACGGCGGCGGCGGCCGTCACGGTGGACGAGTTGCTTTCTGCGGAACAGGTCTCTTCTCCAGGTCGGGGCGTAGCGCTGCTGCTGGACGCCGCCGCGACGCCGTTGATTCTTCCCTTTTCGCTCTTCCACGGCGCCGCGGCCGAGGCGGCCGGCAGAGGCCATGCGAGTGCCCATTTGTCTGTCCCCGTCGTCCAGCGGCGGTGGGCCTTCGCGCCGACGTACATCAGGGCGGACTGCGCGGCGGGGCGAGGCTCCGCGTCGCCTCGCCTTGGGAAGCTCCGCGAAAGCGAGGAGAAACACTCGGGGGAGAAGAACGTGGGGAGCCGCCGGGAGAAAAGCGGCGGTCGGAACGGATTCGGCTGCATGCGATGCCTGAGCCTGAGGTCCGGCGCGAGCTGCCCAGAGAAGGGCGGCTCGGAGGCCGAGCGTTCGAGCGCGCGGCGGGCCAGGGATCGTGGAGCCCAACGCGAGGACGACGCGCCTGCATGCGAGGCGGCTGCATGCGCACCCCAGGAGATCTACGCAGCGCTCTACGACCTCGTGGTCGACCTCGACGCCTTCGGGAACTGGGAAGAAGAGTTCGGCGGCTGCGTCTCCTTTTTCGGCGAGGACGACGTCCCCCGGCGTTTGTGCAGAGACGACGGCCGAGACCAGCTGGAGGCGAAGGAATTCGGAAAGGCCCTCATCCCGGGGGCGTTCTTCGACGCAGAGGTCGTCGCGGCAGCCGCCGACGTGCTAGCGCCGCTTGCCCTCGCTTCACCCCCTGACAGCGGAGGCGCGTCTCATGGACAAGGCCTTCTTCTCGTCTGGACGATGGCCGATCTTCTCCCCGCCATTCTTCAACATCTCATCCTCGTAAGAAGCGGAGGGGGTTGCTTGCGTGACACAATTTCGTTTTACGCGGGCGATGGGGGCTACGAACTGTGCACCTTGATGTCGACACAAGAGACAGAGAGGGAGAGGGTGTAGCGCTGTGGACCGGGTCGAGGTGAAGCTGACGAGCATGGTCACCTCTCGTTCGGACAGAAAGGGAGGTCTTCTCACAGACGTCAGAACGTCGGACCGCTGGGTAACGTAGAGGTAGAGTGCAACGTGAATCCCTATCGATAATTCTTCGACAAAGTGTAGTTACACCGCTGTCAGTGGTTCCAAGGAGGTCTCAGACGATCCACCTAAATCAGTCTTCAACCGTGTGTATCCGCGTTACGGTACAACACATAGAAAGCCGCTCAGGCGCCTCTGGTGTCTCGGCTGCCTCTGCAGATCCCGGAGGACCGCGTCCGCTTCTTCGCGAATTGGCTGCGAGTCCAGGCAAACGGCAGCGGGCTGACGAAGGAGCGACTGGAGGCGCATCTTCGGGCGGTCGTCTTATATTCGGAGGACAGTCTCGCCGGGACGGCTCGCGAGGTCTTTTCAGAATCGGGAAACGGGCAAGTGCCTGGCCTGGCGTCCGACCGCGAAGCGCGCGGGAAGGCAGAGAACGGACGACAGAGAGGAGACGAAGAAATGGCTCTTCTTCAGATTCTCCAGAGAGAAAGAGACGAAAACTTCATTCGGCAGCAAGCGGACCTTCTATGGGCTCTGCTTGGCATTCAGGAGTAGGTGTCATGTTTTGCCTTGAACTTGCAGCAGTTTGCTGGTGAGGTAGACTCAGCAGCGTTTCCGTCTCGATTGTCTCTCGATTTCCGGTCTGGGTTTCTCCGGGAGCGGACGTCGTTTTTGGTCTCCTCTATCTTTCTCCTAGCCCGTGTGTGTTTACACAGCGGAGCCTGGGAGCCGTTTCTTTCTGTTTTCTTTCGTTTTTCGGCAATCTCCGTCGTCCGAATCCTAGAATTCGAACTAGAACTTCTCTCTCCCTTTACATGGGTCTGTCTCTGTTTCCCCCATGACCGCTCTGTCAAATCCACTACCTTTCTTCCCCTCTTCGCTCGGTTGTCTGCGTCCCCTTCTTGCCCCCTTTCCCCTTTCCCCCGTGCTCCCCGGTTCCTTCTGGTTGGAGGAATGTCGAACGGACGTGGTTTTCTATTTCGAGAACCAGCGGTTCGTTTTCTCTGTCTCATCAGGACACAGCCCTCTCCTTTGCGATGGCTGTCCACCACTGTTCGCCTCCGATCCCTTGCCTCCTGACTCGGTTTCTTGGTGCTGCAGAGACACTCCAGAGAAGACGATCGCAGAGCTGATTTCTTGCGTGTTGTGTCTTGACCGGAGTCGCGAAGACGCGCTTCTGCTGCTCGCCGAGGCGGACCCGAGTGGCTTCGTCTCTTCTTCATTCGACAGCTTGCTTCCCATTTCTCTGCCCTTCTCGGCCGAGCGCACGAGCGTCGCGTCCGACGGTTCCTCTCACCTGGCTACGTCCCTCTCTTCGCTGTCTCCGCTGCTCCTCCAGCAGCTACGTCTCCTTCGTCTTCAGCAAGAACTCCTTTCGCAGGTAGAGTGCTTTCCTCCAAGCCAGCAGCGTTTCAACCTTTTCCTCCCCTTCGACACAGCGCAGTACGCCCACGGCTTGGTTTTCTTCGTCCTCGGGGCGCCCGTGATGTCGCCCGCGCCGCCTCCGGGTGCCTCGGGGGGCTTGACACTCGGAGGCGCGCCAGGCCCGCCGTTCTTCTCTGGATACCCCGGGAGCTTTTTCGCCGAGAAGAGCGGGATGTTTGCCTTCTCGAGAGACGCGCTGCAGGGCGCCGGCAGCCTCGCCCACGGCGACGCTCCTCCACCCGCCGGTGCGCGCCACCCGCGGAGCCACCCAGTCGGCTTAACTTCGAAGAACGCGTCCCAGCAGGCCCTAGTGAGCTGGCGACGCGCCCAGCAGATGCGCGAGGTCCTGGCCTCCGGCGGGCGCTACGACGCGCTCCTCGAGGAAGTCCGCATGCAGGGAATCGGCGAGGAGGAGGACGGAGACCGAGGCCGCGGAGGTGAGAGGGACGAGCGACGCAGAGAGGCTGGCGGCCACCATGAAAAGCGGCGAAGAACTCTCTCGGTCACTGGCGTGGAGCTCGCAGTCGAGTGCATCGGCAAGCGCCTCCTGCTGCTCGCGCAGAATCCGAAGAGTCGCTTTCTTTTCTCAGACGACGCGTTGAAGGGTCCTCACTTTCTCTCGGGCGCGGTCGGGGCTGCTAACTCGACTTCCTTCTCTCGCGAGTTTGGAGGCGTCGACGCGAAAGCGCAAGCCTCGGGCCTCGCCTCGGACGCGACTGGCGGGTCTCTCTTCGTCTCCAAACACGACATGCATCCTCATCCTTCGCTGTCCTTCCCGCCGCCCTCTGCCGTGGCCGGCGCCCTCGGGCCTCTTGGCCCGCACGACCCCGGACACCCCGGCGGGACTGGCGAGGCGACCCTGCGAAACAGTCGGGTACATGTCCACCCGCAGGCGAGCCACGCTCCCCACGTTTCGGGGGCAGGCGCCGGCGGCGAGAAAGAGGGCAAGGGCGCGCCGGGGGCGGCGGGAGTCTCCGCAGGTCTCGGAGCCCCCGGGGGCCTCGAGGGTAGAGACGAAGGCCGCGGCCGCGACGGTCGGGCCTTCGCGAACGTCAGTCGAGTCCGGAGCGTTTCTGGCGGGGAGGAGCGGAAGCAAGCGGCGATGGAGATGTGGAGGCGAATGGGCGCAAGCGTCAAACATCTGTTCCAGGACGCGCCGAAATGGTCAAACCAGCCGGCAGTTCTTCTCTGCGTCGTCCAGCCGCACTCGGAGCGAAGCGGCGCCGGGAAGACAGAAAGCGGAAGCAAACAGAGACATGAAGAACGGAGACACGCCTTCCTCGCTGCAGCTGCCTACGAACTTCGCATGCGACTCCGCAGGAGTGCTGTCACGGTACGTCCGGGAGCCGCCGCTTCGCGCCGAGGCTGTGCGTTCACCCGGCACAGCGACAAGCTGCGCCGGGTGAACGCTTTAGTTCCACCACACTTGTGCATGTGTGTGTGTGAATTTGTACGGACCCTTGCAGAGATGTGAGGCTGTATTGGGTTTTGAACCTGTCTTCGTAAACTCCTGAAAAGGACTGCGTAGAGGTCGCTCAGTGTCTGTTCTGGCCGCGAGTCATGCGCAGAGTTCTTCACCGCTGACAGAGCGCATTTGCACGTACAAACCAGCGCGGATGCATGCATGCCTTTTCGGATACCCTGATGGTCAGGGTGTGCTTTTCAGATCTGGACGCGCGGGCGCATCCCTGGGGGTGCGGGTGTACGTACACTCCGTGACTTCGGGTGTGTCTCGGCCCCGTGGCTTTCTGCTTTTTGTTTCAGTGCGAGATTCGGTGGATTTCTCTGGCGGAGCGTCAACGGATGAAACGACCTGTTCGGCGACCTGCAGGAAATGCAACGAGTCGCCCGTCCTCTGGAGCCTCGGCGCCGCAAGCCCTCGCCTCTCGGGACCTTCTTCAGTGGCTTGTCTTTCTTTCTTCCTCTTCGCTTTCTCTTCCGTCTACTTCTGTGTGTTCGCCCTCTCTCTGTGCGTCTTCTCCGCCTCTTCCGGGCGCCCCTGCGTCGGCCCTGTCTCTTTCGTCTTTGGCGCCTTCCGCGACGGAAAAGGGTGAGGTGTCTCCTTCCGCGTCGGAGACGACTGTGTCTGCGGAGGACGAGCAGCCAGAGGAGGACGCGCGGCAGACCACAGCAAAAAGGGAAAGAGAAAAACTGTTTGCGATGCTGGATGAAGCCGTCGCGGCCACAGACGGAACCGCCTTCGCCACAACGAGGGATCTGCACGAAGACGAGGCCACCGCGGTGCAGCGAGAAAACAAAGCCAACGTTCATGAGTTGAACATCCATATCGAGCATCTTTACGGGGAAGAGACATCACAGGTGCGTCGCCGCCTCTTCTTTTCGGAGGTCCTGTTCGGTCTCCTAACGCCGCATCTCTTCGCGTCGGCCGAGAACGCCGCGCCTACGAACTTCTCTCCACACAACGTAGAAACAGATCTGCAAATGCGTGACATCACATCTCAACACACTGCTTGACCCCTTATTTGTGTGTGTATGCGTTTATAGAGACAGATAAATGTAGCCCTTCTGTGTATGCCTATCGGCATATATATATATATATATATATATATATATGTGTATGTATGTATGTGTGTATGTATATATTCGTGTGGATGCAGAGAGATGAAGCGATAACACTGTGTTCGTGTGTGGACGAAGGCGCGCGCAGTGCGCGTGACTTTGCTTGGCTTTGAAAACGTTTCACGGGTGAGGTTCGGAGTTATTTGCTGTGTCATCGTTTGCTTTCCAGGTCCTGACCTCTGTGAACGACGCAGTGGCGTTCCTCGCCGCAGCTGTGGGAGGCCCGAAAGCGTCCTAGCGCGTCGACGAAAGGCGCAACGAAGTCTCTCTGCACGCTTGCACAGAATAACCAGAGGTGTACAAGTGTATATGTATCTGTACAGTTATGTATATTTATATTTAGGTATATGAGAACTAATTAGTGTATATACCCCTGTATATACACCCGCCAGTGGAGGCGGGGTTGTGTCCCTTCGAGTCTTGTTTCCGCTGCAACCGGCAGGCGGGGTTATGACTTTCTGCAGTGCGTGACAAGGGATTAAATGCTCCGTTTCTGCAGTTTACTTGTGAGAAAGTGGGCCGAAAGGGATTCTTTTGTGAGCACTTCGCTTTCAGAGCGCCGTTGACAGGTTCTCCTGTTTCTCTGGGTCAGATCCCCGCGCATGCACCCAGCAGTCTCTCCTGGGCTCTGTGGCCTGTGTCGCGCTGTTGGAGAGCCAAGTGGATGCTTCTGAAGAGAGCGGGAACTCCAACACGAAGAACGAGAAGAAGGAAAGAAGAGCGCGGGGAGCAGAGAGAAAGAAAAGCAGAGGGAAGAACGAAGAACCACAAGTCGAAGGAGGGACAGGAGAAAGAATTGGCGAGACATGACAGGCAAAAGAAGTCTCCGAGTGCGTTTATTTCCAGATGGTTATCTGGCAAGTTGCGGGTCGGAAGAGAATGGAGAAAGGCTTGGACTCAGGCGTTGCCACGCGAGCCGAGAAGGAGAGCTTCCCATCTGCTGAGTGCACCAACGAAGTTTCTTCGAAGTTCGAGAGCTCTTGAGTGCCTCTGCGGCTCCGTGGAACTCGCCTGTACAGACAGCGTAGGCTCTCAGAAGCAACACGGTCTCGCCTTCGCGTCGTCGCGCGTTTCACATGTCTCTCGATCACGTGCGGGGACGCCTGAGAGCGCAGGAAGGCCTCTCGGCGATGCAGATTCGTTTCTACGTGTGTGAAGTTGTCAAGCGACCTCTGTGGTTGCATGCAGTCATCAACACTGGGCCTCTGTGTAGAGAACTGCCGGAGTGCCCTTTCGCCGCGTCTCGTTTTCCCAGATGAGGAGAGGAAAGCAGAACAGCAGCGCATGCGAAACTCCGCAAGGTGCAGGAGGGAGAGTCACCTCATGAGACTTGAGATACCTCACACTTGAGAACGCAGCTGCACTTCTGTGAAGCAGACACAGTTCTCTTTACCGAGCTCGGAATGCGCAGTGGCACTGTAGAAGGGCGCTGTGCTGTTGCAGACGCTCTGTTGAAGCGAGCACACGCCAGCTTTTTCAGCGAAGTCTCATGAAACGGAGAAATGGGAACCATTTGTCTTGCCATATGGAAAACCCACCAAAATACTAGGTGTGAAAAGGACCAGATGCAGAATATTCTGAGACAGGCCTTCACGTCTCTTGCACCACATCCACGAAATCATAAATATGTGTTTATATATTCAAATGTATGTGTAAAGCTAGGCTGAGATCGGAGATAGTGCTGCACATTTATCTGAAGAGCGGCGCGTCTATTGCCTCAGCTTCAGAGATTGAACGTCTTTTGACCAGAAAACGCGTCCTAAGTGCGAATCCTCTGGTGTAACCTGTGGCTCTCTCGAGCGTGTGCGTTTTTCATCTTTTCCAGAGTCTTCGCCTTTGTATCGAAGTCGCGAACTCTAGCCAAAAACACAAGTTCCTGTAAAAGCTGTTGTGCGTGCATATATATATATATATATTTGAAAGTATATGTGTATCGTCGCGCTTGTAGTAGAAGTATGGTAAAAGAGAATAGCTTCAAAATAGACGGACTTGCCTATGCTTTGCGACGCTACTTGCACCAAAATCATAATTCAACTCGCCATGCATGCAGCACAAACGGGAAAACAACTAGACCTAGGCTCCATGTACACATTGTATATAAAACGGGATTTTTAGGTTCACTTGAACTACCTTTTTCTGAGACAACAATTGCATTGCGACGCCCTTTACACATTCCAAAGTGGTATATCTACGTGCCAGAGCGCATACGGGAAGCGACGCTGTGCACGAATAGCAGGCGTGTGTTGCTGCTTTTTTGCCTCAATGCAAAGGACCACAGCCTTCCTTCCACGTGTTCGACTTTTGTGAAGACCGAGGCCCTCTGAAGTCAAGCCAAGCAGCAACTGAGGAGAGTTTCGCTGCAGAACGACGGGGTGGCAGCAGGCAGGTCGCACTCTCCGTCAACACAACAGCTTGCGTTTCGGCGACGACCTGAAGCGACAGACGGGAGCGATTTTCCTTGCTTTCTTTGCAGACCAGACGGGAGCGATTTTCCTTGCTTTCTTTGCAGACCAGACGGGAGAGAAGCGAGAAGGAAGTGCCATTCGGGGAGAGCGCAGCGATTGAGTCCAGAGATTCGTGGAGTCTCGATTCCTCCTTGTGAGGGGAAACGGAAACGATTCATTCGCGTGTCGCTCTGCACACCTGTCGGGTGTACATCCACTCGAGACTGGAGACTCGCAGTCACCAGTGTGCAGAAAGCTGCCAAGTCGAGTGGAGTGTCCGTCAATTTTTTCTGCGATACACAGTTCGATCTCGCGGCGAAACAATGGGGGAGGAACGGAGACTGTCCCGTTTATGCCGAAAACCTTTCGGGCTGCTTCTCGCGTTTCGTGGACCTCTGTGTTTTCGCCTCGAAACTCACGCGGCAGCGGCAACGCATGTACGCATGCGCAGCGGACTTCGGAGCGGAAAGACGCCGCTTCGCAGCCGTCTCTGGACTGGATTTTCGACTTTCTTCGCAAGAATTGTTCAGTTCCGGCGTCTGCCGTATTTTTTCCGTGTGGCATGTGTTGAGTTGTGTGGAGCAACCGCCAGGTTTCTCGGCGAGCTCCTGCCATGCTCGGCCTTCACTTTTTAAATCAAGTCGACCCTCCTTCTGCATCTACTATATCTCGTTCCTCCATTTTCACGACTTTACGTTTTCTTTTCGCTGCGACATTCTGAGGCCTGAATTCGAAGAAAGACTTGTCGCGTTCTGAGTCGTCTTTTCGTCTACAACGCTTTGTGGCCTCCGCATTCGTCGCATGCAGTATCGCGTCCAGCAAAGACCTGCGACGTCGTTCATTCTTGAAGTTGCTTCTTTCTACGCCGACCCTTCTTTGCTGTCTCCCCATATTATTTTCGAGCTTTCGCCTGTGTGTCTTTTCTGCTTTTCTTTCGCGAGAGTTTTACCTCTCGGTTTTCTCCTCCGCTGTCTCGTTTGTCGAACCTCTGGGAATCGGCAGAATGGAGAGGCCCTCCTCTCCGCTTCGCGCCGGGTTTCGATTCCCTTTGACTTTCTCTTGTTTCTCTTCTGCCTCTGCGTGACCTCCCTGCTCCCCATGTCTGTCTGCTAGGCGCAGCGAGAGGCGTCGCCTTCCCCTTTCTTCTCTGTCACTCTCTCTTCTCCATGCTCCCTCTGCTCCTTCTTCACTTTTTTTCGCTGTCTGCTGGCCTTGCGTGCGTCACAAGCTCTCTCCACGACGCTTCTCGTCTCGGTTACGGCTGCTGCTCTGCCTCCTCATCTACCGCGAGTGTGTCTCTCTGACTGTTTGCGCTGCTGTATCTGGAGTCCGAATTAGCGTCTGCTCTCGTCGTCTCACGATGCTGCCTCACCAGCTAAAGCGAGCTGTCGCCGAGGCGGAGGCGCATGCGGCGGCCCAGAATGGTACGCGGGGCGGCGACGGTGGAGGCGGCGAGTCCTTACCGGCTGGAGAGGCCGACAGACTTCGACAGCTTCAGAAAGATCGAGCGCAGCTGCAGCTCCGAAAACTGCAGGTAAAAATGGGGGAGGCCACTCCATTCTCTTCTTACTATTTCTGGGATGTATTCAACGAGACGCCGCGTCAACTGCCCAGTATTTTCTGTCCACGTGGATTGCCTGAACGTCTTTCTCCTGCACATTACAGAAGAAACTTCAAATGAAGACATCGAATCCACGCATGCTTACACACACAAATGGATACAAATTGCCGTATGTATCCGAAATTTATGCAACTGTATCTGGATACTCTATATTCACATAAACACACACGCATATATATATATATATGAAATGATGTGTATATATGCGTGTGTAAGCGTATGGGTCTTTCCGTTCAGATCTGGCTGCTTGAGTCGATTTGTGGAGATATTTATGGTCTGGGCTTATGTATAACATTGCGCAGACACAACTAAATAAAGAGACATTCCCCATGGCCCCGTCTCGTGAGAAGATCGTCAACACACCTCTCAACTGAACATGCGAAATAGAGAATTTCACTGCGTTCAGACTCGAAAGACCACAGTCCCTCCCAAACAGCACGATATGTATCTCTTCCATATACTTACATACATGCATGTTCTTCTATATGAACATATATATATATATATATATATATATATGCACAGCTCTCTCTCTCTCTATATATATATATATATATATGTATACTTTATATATATATATATATGTGTATGTGCGTGTGCACCCTACCGTATATGTTTGTTTGCGTTTTGTGTGGATTTGACTGTCTGGAGAGCGAATGGCAGAGATACGTGTGTGTTCCTTTCAGGCAGACGCAGGTTTGATTTCGAAGCAAGCGGCGGTGGTGGCGGCTGCGGGTTTGGAGTGGCTGTACGACGAGCCGAAGGGGCAGAAGGAGGCGCAGGAGGCGGCAAGAGAAGCATATCTCCTGGGGAAGCCGCTCGAGGCGCCGTCTGCGTCTTCGGCGTCTGCATCTCGAGCGGACCAAGTTGCGGCCGCGCGGGGGGGGCGGGAGCGACAGGGTGAGGTCCAGAGCGCCTCACTGTTTCTGCCGGAAGGATCTCTGCTGCGCGCGAGCGATGACACGCTGCGGAAGCTGCGAGAGGACCCGTTGTTTCTGATCAAGCAGGCCGAGATCACGCAAAAGAAGATCCAGGAGGCGAACCCGCTGCTCCGGCAGAGAGAGGCGGAACGGCGGGAGAGACGGCGCCTAGAGGAGGAGGAGAAAAGGCGACGCCGCGAGCGAAAACGCGAACGCAAGCTGCAGAAGAAACTGAAGGAGAGGAAGCGACGGCGACGAAAGGAAGAAGCCGATCAAGAGGCGCGGAGACGCAGCCGATACTCCAGCGACGAAGACAGCGGATACCGAGAGGAGAGAAGGCGAGAGAGGTACGAGGACTCAAGACAAGGGGAGCGACGCGGTGGCCACGAGTGGGGCAGACTCAAAGAGGAGCCCGCGAGAGAGAGGCGCGAAGGGCGCGGCTTTTTCAATGCATGCGTCCGCGGGTCAAGATTTGGAGACTCCAGAAGCTCGTGCAGACGGAGGCAAAGCGCAGAGGCGCCTTCCAGGTCCAGTCGTTCCGTCTCCGGCGACCGGGGAAGGCGAGGAGAGCGAGAACAACGTGGACGATCAAGAAGAGCCAGACGCTCATCTTCGTCGCCTGACGCGCGACGCCGAGACAGGCACCGACGGAGAAGCAAGCACAGCGAAGGGAGTGACTCATTTTCTTCGTCTTCTTCGTCCTCGTCGTCTCCTTCGCGATCCAGAAGGCGGTCGACGCTTCAGCCGCCACCTGAGGAGAAGCGCACAGTTCAGGAGGCGCCTGCTGTCAAGAAAGAGCCTATGCTTCTTCCAGTGAAACGCGAGCAAGCATCGGCCTCGCCTGCCTCTGCGAACGAAGCTGAGAAAGCCACCCGGAGAGTCTACGGGCCTGCTCGGCCTGACGTTGCGGCGATTCAGACGGAAGCCTTCGGTGTCACCGATGAGATTGCTCCCCCTGCAGCGATCCAGGAGAAGGCGCGCGTCCTTCAGGAGCAGCGAGAAGCCCAACAGAAGGCGTAGGCGAGCGAATGAAGGAAAGGCGACAGCGAACAACGAAACGAGGAGCGGGCAGAGGGACTCGAAGAAGCAGAAACCTGGAATAGGTCAAGATTAATGAAAAGGGATAGTGGCCAAGACATGGGCCAAAGAAGACGGGGATACAGGGACCTTGGAGACGGCGAGACAGAGAGGAAAAGTCGAACGCATAACAGGAGACTCCCAAACTTTCAGCACGAAGGAAACAGTGTTTGCGTAACGCGTCACGCCAGAAAGCCTACGTGTTCACATTCAAATCTCCACGTAATCACCGTTCCCAAATGGCATGTAACTAGATGTTCTTATACATGTAGATATGTATGCATATATGAATACAGAAGGAGACTTGCCGTTAGGCTTCGGGGTGAAGGCTGGGGACCGAACGGTGGGTGTTATTCGTTCATCACTTACGTTTCGAAGGGGAGGTGTCAACTTGAAGAAGTAGTTCAAGCTGCAGTTTATCTTCAAAGCTGGTCTGCCTGATAGCCACGTATCGAGAGGGAGGATTTCGTCGATTCATGCCTCCAGTTTCTTCTGCTACCTCTCGTTTGTTTTCGGCTTTCAAGCAATATCTGCATGTGTCGGTGCCAGTCGGATCTCTCGTGGTGTGGACTGAGTTTCACCGTCATCACCACTCCAATCCCCCAGTAGTTTTCTCTGAAAAGCGAGCGTCGAAAATGTGAAACTGACTAGCCGAGAGCCCTCTTCCAGATGCACTCATGGACATCCTTCTTGTGCGGAGCTGTGCAGAAGAAGCTCACATCAAGGAAAGAGACTCGTGGTAGACCGCATGTAGCTCGTTGCATGCATCCCGCGCTCCTCGCTGTCTCTTGGTTGTGTGAACATTTACAGAGCGATTGCAGCTCGCAACGCGGCCATTGACCAGGCAGTGAGAGAGCGACGAGAACGAGAAGAGAAAGCGAAGAACGAAGGAGGCGGAAGCCAAAGCGAGGCAGACCAAAAACTCCAGCAGATGAGGGAGGCGGGACTGCGGTAAGAGAAAGCGGAATGGAGAGACAAAGAGGAGACAAAGAGACAGCGACAAAGATGCGGGGACACTGTTGGAGTTGGAAACATCTCGCAGATACACTGAGTACTCTTGCAACCGTGCTAAGATAGCGGAACTCGCAAAGCGAGGAAACACACCAGGGTGAAAGGGAAGATAAAAGTCCCCAGTGGCAGTTACCTGTCCAATGTGGGGCGTCTGTTGTGTCGAGTTGGAGTCGGAAAGACGTTTCTGCAGCTGTGAAAGTGAACAAACAGGAGGCCGAGACAGTTTCTCTGTCGTTGTGGCTTCCATGCGCATGCGCGACACCTGTAACTAAATTTGTCGCTCTGTAGAGATGAGGGTCACTCGACTGGCGGGTGCTGGCAGTCGCTTCGATGCTCCCGTTAACATCTATCTCTCTAGTTAGAGTAGGAATGAATGGTATTTTCCAGGATATTCCCCTTTGTTAAATGGAACTCCATCGAAAGATTGATGGGGCGAGGGGTGTGTGTTTCTCCTCCGATGCGTTCCGGTGCCTCCATCAAAGAACTGTGTACGGTGACAGTGGTGAGGAAGAAACGTGAAAGGAGCGGAAGTGACGCCGCATGCGTGTGTGGACGCCTCTCGTTTTTTCGCTTTCCACGAGGCTTTTTGTTCGCGTGTTTTTCTTTCCGAGTTCTGAAACTCCGCTGCATTTCTGCCCGAATCTGTGGGAAAAGATGCTTTTTGGGGTCGATGTGGGGAGTAGATGCAATTGACTGCCTTGCTTGCTTGTGTCGTTTTTCCCTTTCTGTTTCAGGCACGAAGAGGACAAAGCCCGAAAGCACGAGCTGCTCGCGATGAAGGAGACGCTCCAAGAACAGCTGGAACAAAAGTGGCGAGTGAAAACTGAGGTGAGAAATGGCTTCCTCGAGACAACAACGAAGTGACCTCGCGCTTGTTGCGCTTTTCCGTGCGGGCCTCTAAAGGCGGATTCCCTTGCCTTTCCTGCTGTTGTCATCTGTCGTCGCTCGGCTTCCCAGCGTGCAATTCGCAGCTGCATTTCTCGAGTTTCTGTTTCGTTTTTCTTGGAGCATGCAACGGTTGGTACACGTTGCGGCGAGTACGAGATTATCAGGTAATAAGGGACCCTGCTCCAACGCGAATCTGAGTCTGTAACACGGCTTTCACCTCCAACTGTACTGACGTATCTGCAGTCGTGGTGTCTCATGAGGCGGCTCTCGGCTGTCTAGGCAAGGATGCGCGTTTCTCCCGAAACCGAGAATCGAAAGAAAACTGTTGCGTTTCGGATCTTTCCAACTTCCGTCCGTTTTTAGGCTTCCCTCTTACACCTCTGAATGTGGGCAGTGCTCGGGTAGCCATCGTCTAGGGTTTGTCACGATGTGAGTTTTCGGCATGTGTGCATGAGGTGGCGCGACGAACTCATTTGATTAACGGAGCCGTGTGAAGTCCACACTGGATGCCGTTCCAAGTGTACAATGGCTGCGTCTCAGTAGTAAGACTGACTACAGTTCATGGGGGGGGGGGGGAGGATTGTTGTTATTCTCGTGTAACTTCGTTTATGGAAACACGGGCAGCACTTCCGGGGTGGTCTTCGTGGCAGGCGGAGCTGACAATGTGCGTGGGGCAGTGCGTCACGCTTGCTTGACTGAAGTGCCACTGGTGGTATACACGACTTTTGGGCGTTGCTTCGTTTTCAGGGCGGTGAATTATTCAATTCGGTGCAACGGCAGGCGTTTTTCAGCGAAGGCAAGACCGTGGAAGACTTTTTGCAGCGACGCAGAGCAAGACGGAGAAAGGGGGCGGACGAAGATGACATCCTCGCGACAAATGCCGAGCAACGCTGAGAGCTGAAAGAGTCGCGAGCTGCCAAGACATTTTTACATGTCGCATGCCAAGCCTCTGGCGTGACGGATACACATCATGCTTTAGAATAGAACACACCAGATTTGTCTCAGGAATTTGGCTAGGGCTGCGCAGAATATGCAACCCAGTACCAGTCAACTGAGTTAATCATTGCCCCGGAGTCAGTGCCCAAGACAGAGCCGCGGCGAGCAGACTTTCTGTGGCGGGGGCCGAGCCTACCGCAGTGAATCCCTGACACAGCACCCTGCTAGGGGATTTTCGTTTTTTACCAACACATCAACGTGGAGGGTGGAAATCTCATGCAACCGGGCGAGAACGGTACAGTCGAGATAAAGTGCTGCGAAAGGTTTCCAACCTACACGTTTTTTGGAGACTTGTGGTGGTTACAGGTGTGCTGTGAACCACAGAGAAAGCGGCCGTAGTGGTAAAACCCTAAATGTAGCACTGTCGGCAGCTCTTATCTTCGGTCAAGGATGACCGCGAAAAAACAGACTTCCGCGGCAGGGACGATGCAACATTTTTAGCCAACGGAATAGCATGTACTGTTGAAGTTAGCACTCATTCGCTAGGGGTATCAACTGTAGGAATCTACAACAAAGGACGAAAACCAATCAAACGGCACCTGACAGGTGGAGACGTCTACCCGGAGTGCCAGACAGCACTGACGCAGACGATGATCGGGAGGATGCGGGAACAGGACCAAATTTCGCAATACTATGTGGAAGATAACTATGTGGCCCAATCAAACGCCTCAGGAAGAAGAATCTGCTGCATGCGAAGACAAGCGGGAAGGCAAAACGAGGATATACCCAGAAGAAGGCGGGGAAAGGCAGCGTCTGTGCTTTCGTAGCGCTATAGTACCTACGCTTCTGAGTGTGATTCCAGCTGCGAGATACAGACACCGAAGTTCTTCATGGCAAATTCTAGGATATGTATTACTGGAGATGAGCACATGCTCGCTCGTAATCCTCGGATATGTGCTACCATGGGGACAAATGAGTTTCTCGGGTGCTACATTTTTTATGAATGCTGTCATGCCTCTTCAGCTTCTGGTGGCACTGTCTGGCGCCGGTTCAGGCGTCCAGTTCCGCCCTGGTTTAGCGTGCGTTATACCTTTTCTGCTAGCCAAGAAGACTGAGCATATTTCGTCAGTCCTTCATTACCTCGCACTCAGTGACGCTCCACACATGTCGTCTCGGGAGAAAAAAGGATGCTGTGCTACGGGCCAAACGTGACTTTATGGTGTCGCTTATTCCACAGCAAGCAGTAGAGGACTGGGCAGCTCCCCGAAACCGTTTCCCGATCCTCTCTGATACACGAACCCGCCAACAACTAGGTGGCATCACCCTGTTCACATTGACCTCATGTTTTCTTCTGTCTTTTCCGTAGTACGAGTGGACAGCTGATATGCTTCCCATTCGCGCAACGCTTTACTGAGACCACAGTGACTTCGTGCCCCTGTCATACAAAAGTAGAAAGAGTGGACATTCAGCGCAATTGACTTTGCTTGTGTCGACCGTGTACGAAGAAAACGAGTTACATGTGTGCCGCGTCAAGGCGAGTCTGTAGGACCTCGCATAGTTGGTTCTCCTGGCTGCGATCCTGCTGAGCATGAGATTCAGTCGCTACCCTGATGATGAAGCAGGCAAATACACTTCTGTGAGTGATAAAAGACGTTGAACAAAAACGATCGTGTTCTAGCTATCAAGAGACGTTCGTTGTCGAAAGCTGTTCAGCCCCTTCTCCGCTCAGTTGACTGTAGCCGAACCCTTGCGAGTCATGTAGTGGAAGTCTCGGGAGCGTGCTTGACCGATCTATCGATTGATACCAGTTTATAGGGACAAAGAACGACTATGCGTTGTCCTGTTTACGCGACCTGCTTATCTAGTGATCAGGAATCGTGTCTCGTCAAAAGCTCTCTGACAGTTTTCGCATATTAAACAAAGGAGCAGGGAGGTAGTTGGTGCGTCGCCAAATTCTTGCGACGGGCTTGAGAAAAGATTACACGCAGTTTTCAGGTGACAAAACAACACCCCTCGATACGCCGAGGACAGCCGGTCAGTCCCTCGTTTCCATTGTGTTTGTTGCTTAGAAGCAAAAACGGCTTCAGCTTTCAACAACGCGGCGGTGGGCAGTTGGCGTCTCTTTTTGTGACGCCAGAAACTCGTTGGTGGTGAATAGCTTGTCGGGGACCTATGGGTCGCGTCGAACCAGCGGCGGGTCTGAGACGCTAAACAAATAGAGACAGTTGAAATGTTGGCTTTTGAATTTCTGGGCCATCTTTATGCAAGTATGCTTTTTCCAGTTTTCCCAAGAGGCGCATTTTGCAGCTGGCTGTGTTGTATCTGCTTGTGTTAAAAATAATGCAGTTCAGAAACTGATGTTTGTGCGGTCCCGCTCGTAGAACGCTCTTCGGGAACTTTTGCAGTTGACGTCTTCTCCCGTCCATTTATTTACCGTATGGTCAGTGGCGAAATGTCCACACAGTTTTTTCAGATTCATTTGGAAGTTTGTGGGCGTTCATTTGTTACCTTTACAGAAAAGGTAACAACCCTGACCTCCTGTTAGCGACACCGTTCCGGGCAGTCACGCACCCACCACTGTTCGCTAGATTTGCATTTGGTTTCTACCCCCCATTCCGCATTTGCAGTGTCAGCAGTTTGGCCTCCTTTCACAATCGCTCACCTCCTATCTCGGGGCCGTGCGACGTTCTCCGGAGCTTTGTTGTCCCTTCCTTAGAGGAACGACAGCCACCTGATGTTTGTCGTTGATTTGAGCCTGTCAGGCAACATGAGGTCACTCACACATGGCAAGAGCATCCATCGCTCTAGCATCGTTGTTGTGACGCACTGTAGTCACAGACTCTCCCTATCCCCTTTAAATCGTCCCGCGTTATTTCCATCACATTCTGACAGGTACACTGTTCCCTGGCGTTGTCGGCCTTCGTCTTGGCGTTTATGGATCACGTTCGTTTGTCTGTCAACATTGCACATGTTCGGTCTCTCCAGCGCTGTCAAAAGGGATGGGGAAGTTCCTACTGCAAATCTGAGAGCCTCTCTCAGTCCCGATAGCAGCAAAGAGAACGCGATGCTGCTTAGTGCTATAGGAGGCATAGGGCCTACTGAATCAAGACTTCAGCATATACCGTTCAGCACGACACGTTATCTTCCTATCCGTAGCCATGTTTTGCAGTCTACTGTTGAGAGAATTGAATCCCCCGAGGCTCTCAATGAGGTTCCGACAAAGGTAGAAAGAAATGAGTTCACTGAAAAAGGAGACAAGACAGAGCAGGTCCTCACCGCCCAAGCCGACCATAAATCTCTGCTGGAGGGCAGATCGGTACGCTTAGTAAGATGGTTTGTCTGCATTTTCTTTTTCTTTAGGTGGCTGCCTTTAGACGGACCGTTCTTCCCCTGCCTCATTGACCATACAGTGCACATGTTTCGTAGGAGGGTCTGTACTGATGTCGTCCTAGTATAGAAAACACACAAGTCTCTGCAAGTGCTGTTCTAGTCTACAGCCTTTTGGACTGAACAATTTCTCTATATGAAGAAGGCTTGAACGTGCGTAAGCATCACAGTGAGCGACATGTGGTTATTTCCCGCTCTCAGCATGAAATGCTCTCCAAAGTGAGTTTGTCGGACTTGCCCGGCGATTGTAGCAGGAGTTTACACGGATCACGTGCATCTGCTGCATCTCTGCGTGCCTCAGGAATCAACTTCGACTGCGCCAGATGACGATTTCGATTTTTTATTTGAAGATGACACACCTAAGAAACCCAAGAGCAGAGTGAATAAAGGGACGTCCTCCGATGAAACGAGTCCAGGAGACAGAAGTTCTGGGGAAGGTAGTTCCGACTCAGACAGTCTACTGTCTGTTGTGCACAGAACAAAGGGCAACGCAACGCAGGCGAACAAGAATCAAACGCGTATTACTCATCCGAAGAGCAAAGCACAGCATCAGAAGAAGGTCACAAAGAAACAAGGTATACCAGGATCAGACAGTTTGGGAACCTCTTCAGCCGATTTTGATTTTGACATCGACAGTTCCTCAAACACGCAGGCTGACGACTCACAGCGGCAGTCGTTAGGGGATTCATCCGCTTTGGATCTTTTCGGCAGTGACACGGGAGACACGGGAGATATCTTTGGCTTCTCGAATTCTTCTAGTGATGGTGGAAACGCTGCTGCCAACGATGGAGGCCTATTCTCGTCCTCGGGCATGGGACCTACCGGCGCCTCAGATGAGACCTCGGCAAACCCTCTAGGCTCGATACTGGGTGGCGTGTTAAACCCATTTGCGCAACAGCAGTCGATTACTCCCATGACGGATAAGGCTGACGAATGGTCAAAGGAAAATATGAAGGCTTTCGAAGAGAAAATGCCAAAGAAAATGCGAGGTGTGTACATGCTAGCACCACATCGGTCTCGGTAATTCAGGAGAGGTGGCTTTTGTTATGTGTGTCTGTTTTTCATATGGGGTGTCACTTGGCCGTATTAAGTGAAGTGGCATGAGAACGGTGGTATCGAAACTGGTGGCACAAACGATGAGCTATCGCGCTGTACGGTGTATGTTTCTTTTTTGCTATGTACTGCCGTACAAAGCACTTTGCGCGGCAGCTTCTCGTTCTTCGCTCTCTTTGGCCGTAATGGAGTGAATCATCGAATACGTAGTAGAAACATTTTATGGGTCAAGGTGTGAGCGTGTAGTTTTCTTTTCTTCATGTAGCTGTTGTTCGTTTCAGGAATTGCAATTGTTTTGTTTTCAATATATCGCTCAAAGGCGTCGTTCGGTGACAAGAGTGTCTACGGGTCTAGAAGTATGGAGGACAGCTGGTTATCGCTCACGGATGTCTGTTGTTTTTTCTTTTTTTCTGTATCCTGCAGACGATGGCAGTCCAGATAGTTGGTACAAGCAAGCCGTTCCACAAGAGAGTGTGGCAGATCTCAACAGGATGCGAGAAAACCGTCGCATCGCCGAAGAAAACCGGGCGGCGGCGCCGCTCTCAGCTGTATACACTAAGGCAACGAAGACGGTTCCTGCTATTAGTAAGTGACCGCGAGTGTCGAGTAGGCTTCTTGGCATTTGATAAGAGTTGTTCACTACGATGTAGACCGATATCTGTATTATGCGGAATGGCGATGACTCGCTTTTTACACTCGTGCATGTTTCGTGGTATGGCAGGCATTCACATTCTAAATTAAAAACAGGAACAGGAAGGTGTCAGCGTGATAAGGCCAATTAGGCTTCCGTACCGTCGGTAGAGATGTTCGACCTCATGGAATGTTTTCTGGTCCGTATGGGTTCAAGACAGTGTCCAAATGCATGTCAATTTTTAATGTAAATCGAAAGGGGACGACAAAGAGGAAATGACGGAGAACTGAGGAACGGAGGGACAAGAACCGCAATCCGAATGGAACGAGGGAGACGATGAAAGAGAATTTAGGAGGTTCCGGGTCAGGGAAGGGCGAATGGCTTTCGGAGAGAAGCAACCGAGAAAGGAGTAAACGGATGTTCTCCATGGAAAACAAACAAACAAGCAGTGGCTCTCTCCTGTTGCACGTTGTGCTGTTTCCCTGTACTATCAGCGGATGCAGTAGCTCAAATTTCGTGCTTAGTTCAGAGCGAGCGTGTCTTGCACAGGTTTTTCACAATTTCTGCTTCATTTGCTGGAAATGTTGTTCGCATGTGCCTCTTCTTCAGACTACCTCGGCGCGGGTTATGACCACGTCAGAGGCAATCCGGTCGGCGACCCGAGTTCTATGGGAGACCCCGGGATCCGGCCCCCGGTGCTTCGTTTTACTTACGCCCAAAACGAAGATGGTGTCTCGAATGACTTGACTGTTTTGCAGCCTCTTGGGGGTTATGTTAGGCAATACGTTGCGTGCAGGCAAAGCGAGACCATCAGCGAACTGTCAAACCTCAGTGACTACCAAAATGAGCTTTCTGTGGATGCATCACTTCAAGGGGGAGACCCGATAGGCTTAAACAGTTTTTCTGCCTCAACTGGATACAGGGATTTTGCCAAAGAAGTCTCAAAGAAGGACACCAGGACGTATATGCTGAAAAACTACTGCATGCGATACGAAGCTGGTGTCGCACAAAGCAACCACTTCAAGTGGTAAGTGTCAGATGGTGCAGTCAGCGAATAAGGAGCGGTGGGCATCAATCAACACGGCAAGTCCGGCTTACTGAATCCACATACCCATTTCTCACGTAGGCACATCAGAAAAATTCTGTGGTCTGAGCTGCTGACGTGTGATTCGTTCCTCACAGCAGTTCCGCCTGTGATGTCTCGACCCGTGCCTTGTTTTTTATTTACACATGCGACCGCGATACGCTTTTCGCGAGGCGGGTCACTTGGGGGTTCACACTACCGGCGACACCATGGAGCAAATGACAACATGCCTCGTGACTCTACATGTTTCATGTTGTGGTATGTGTGGTCGTTTTTGCCTCTGTTTGGATATTTTCAGGAACGTAACAATAGCGTTCGCGGCGGGCGTCAGCCAGTTACCAGATGTCTTTGATGCGCATAACCCGGAATGTGCCTGCTCAGCAGAGCAGTGGCGTCAGGATCAAAATGCGGAGGCATGTACAAAAACGAACGTTCCCATCTGGATAAGTTTCATCGAACAGTTCGGCACTCACTTCCTCGTTCGCTTGTTTGCCGGTGAGACAGCAAAAACCCTGTTTGCCAAAAGCTTTACTTCTGTGAGTATACAGATCGTCTCCACCTCGCGTATCCTGTATATTGGACCGTTTTTCGATTTGGAAGTGAGCACGTACCTTACTTGGGGCCTGCGGGGAGGCTCGATTCGCAGGTTGCTGGTTCACTGTTAGGTGTGCTTTCAAATCTCTTTGTGTGCGTGTCCAGGTGGAAAAATGACGTATCAAGTGACAGCGAAGCGGTCGGAAGTGGAGAAAATGAGGAACATGGGAATCGACGTGAAGACGCAGTTAAAGATGCAACTGGGTGGCGTCAGCGGAGGGGCGGGTCAGGGAACCTCAAGCAAGAAAAATCAAAGTTCGTCAGAGTATCAGATGAATGTGCAGAAAGAGACACTTGTGATTGGCGGGCGCCCGCCTGGGAATGTGTCTGATCCCGCTGCCTTGGCGGCTTGGGCTGATACCGTTGAAGAACTTCCAATGCCCGTAAGACGGGAACTCATGTTTCCCTTTCTGCGGAGACACTCTAAATTACTCCTATACACTACTGCGTACAGAGTAGAGGTTCTCCAAGAAACTTTACATAGAACTCCCATGTGACGAACATCCGACCTTATCCTCCATGTTTTTGACTTTCGATATTTTCGTAAAGAAAGAGAAGAAACACGTCACCAGTATTTTTGTCTTCATGGATTCTCTTTTGTTGCTAGTTTCTTTGGGATTTTGAAGTCGGTGGTCCATATGTCGATGCCTAAACCCGTTTACGGTTCAGGGTTTAGCAAAATAAAGTGTCCTTGTCTTTGGGACAGAGATCCGGATGCGACACGCGCGGCTCCCCTTTTCGTGACTGGGATTCCTCTCTTGCTACCTTGTCTGTCATTTGGTTAAATTAACCAGTCCTACACACAAGACTGTCTTTATAAGTATACAGCTTCGGGCGAACTCGGTAATACTAACTTGAAGAGATACAAAAGCGTGTTATGGTGGGTGATTTGGTGATTTGGAGATGAACGCGTTCTAGAGTTATGTTTCCCCGCTGAGTCTAGATAAAAGTCCTCTCGGGACCTAAATGTGGCTCAAGTAGACGAGCATTCATTTTCCTTCATGTCGGTCCGCCGTGTGGTTGCTTTTCAGGTCAAGTTCGAAGTTCAGCCACTGTACCACCTGCTCCCTGTTGAGAAGCAGGAAGCATTCAAGCAAGCTGTCACATTCTATTCGAAGTCTGTGGGGTTGACACCGCAGGATCTCAGTGCTCTCACGGGTGTAACCCGCAATCTCCCAAAACAGGTACGAGAAAGGGTGAAACAGAACAGGTTTTTCACGGTCGTTCACAGGCCGCGCGCTTGCCCCGTGTTGAGTCACATTTGGTAGTATTCTTTTCTAACCCACCAAGCAACTGAAGAGCACTCATTTGAGTCCGTCCGAACATGCGAAGAAATTTGACGGGAGAAGGGGGAGCACACGCATTATATTTTCTCTATCGACAGAAAAACTTGACCGAAAGCGGCTATACACGCGGAAACTGCTGCGCACTAGGTAGGGCGACTTGAAAAAAGTCAAACGACATAGATTTGCAAATCAGAGGAGAGAACTGGAGTGAATGACAGCAGTGTCTGCATTTTACCTTCCGACATAGAAGCTTCGAACTCGGGGACGTTTGCTGCGGATGTCCCAGGTTTGTTTTTTATGTGATTTATATCGGTTTGGAGACTTCTACCGTGTGCCATTTTGATAAAATGGTCGAGAAGGCAACGGAATCCCTTTAAGGATATTTCTGTGCCTTTCGCTGTCTGCTCATTTTTATTCTTGCTTTCTTCCCTGGATACGTGTTGTTGTGTCCGCAGCTAACCCAAGCGACCCAGGTGGCATGGTCGGGGCCACCTCCAGGATTTGCCAAGTGCCCAGAGGGCCAAGTTGTCATACTTGGCTTTGCCATGCACCTAAACTTTAAGGAACCTGGAACCGACAACTTTCGCATCATTTCGTGCCCTCCCGGAAGGTACAGCACGCTCATCTATGGACAGTTACGACATTCGTATATACCCCACGATTCGTTTGAAATTCCCTGCTTGACTGGCGCGTGTGCAGTGGCTGATGTTCCGCAGAGCTTGGCCAACACGCATAATACCATCATGCCGTCAGAGATGGTCTCCGATTGAAGTCGGTGCATCTTCACAAAAAGACACACAACAGGCATTCACCGTCTTTATGAATTCCGACTGTTCATGTTTCACGAATGTTTCCGTTTTTACATTTATATCAGTTTACATGTATCATGCGTATCCGTGTGCACGCAAATCGCGCTGGAAGCTGGCTTATGTACTTCGGCTTAATGGACAGCATATATATGTAATTGTGCACCATATAGTCACACTTCCAAACTGCTCGTATGCACCTGCACACCGTAGTACCTAGGATGCTGAATATGACTCCAGTATTGAGATACAGATAACCAGGTCCTTTATGGCTGCTATACACGGTCATGTCCAACAACTGAGTTTCGGTGGAAGTGCTTACGCGTGTAGTCCTTCGGGTAGCAATGGCCCAAATATAATACTCGTGAGTAATCGGTGGGAGGCAGCACTCGGCCTGTAGTAATAATATAAGACAGCACGTATTCACTGCGGCAGTGTTCGTGCTCGTGTCAGTTTGGTTGGTGATTCGGTGCAACAGTCGATTTGCTTTTTGTCTTTGTGGTGCATGTTTCCTCAGAGAGAAATGTGATGGAGTTGGTACTGCTAGTAGCGAGACTGACGAGGGCCGTATTTACATTCTCTGCGGAGAGGAGCCGATTAACGAAATCCAACAAGTTGTGGCCGAGTCGCCTGCTCACGCCGGCGTATGTCGTTTTCTCTATCGTCAATCTGTCACTGTTTTTTCGAGGATGTATTACCGCAGATCTATCGGCACGATTCAATCACGGGTGGACACAGCGAGGCAAGGGGCGAAACACGAGGAGTGGTAGTTTCCAACAGACGGCGGATGATGTCTGATGCTTTCACACTATGTTGAATGAAACGGCTTTCGGATTTGCGGAACGTTTTTCTCTGTGGCCCAACAATGCATATAGTCAGTTCCTTAGCACATACATATTCCTTCACCTGCGTCAGGCTGCAGCATCTGTCCCATGAGGAATGGGGATTCGTACACGTTGGAAAAAGAGGATCTTCATGTGTTTGTGTCACCGTTTATCCCGAGCTCTATTCTTGTACTTTCACAGGGGTGGTATTACTTCGACTTCGTTTGCTTTCAGGCGTCTGTCCTCGAAGCCTCTTGTCCTGATGAGACCGTCGTCGTGGGTGGCTTTGGAATATCTGTTCGAGGTGGCAGTGATGGGCTGGACAGCTTCTCTATAGAGTCTTGCACAACAGGTACACAGACAAGCTGCATGCGACACATACGTTTGTGTCTTGAGGGTAGAAAGCTAAAGGCGGCAACTAACGGGCAAAGAGTTATTTGTGTGGCGGTGTTGGATCCGTTATGTCTTCCCTGGTCTTTGGATGTGCGATAACGTCCACGAGGTAGGCGCAACGAACATATCAAGATGTACTTTTGATAGAACTTCGTCTGATTCGCTTTTCCGTGTTGTTTGTGCTTTCGAATTTGTGTGTCATGTCTGTTAAGATTCAACCCTAGAAGACAGAAAAAGTATTGCCCGAAGGCGGTAATGACTATGTTTGTATGGCCAATCAAATACGTTTCTCTCGGCCGTATCCTCTCAGGTCAAACCATTTGCACGAAGGCGCCAACACGTGGGTCGGAGAAGAATTTTCTGTGGATGATGTGCGTCGATAAACAGTATCCTGGACTTCGAGTAAGCAATGTAAATCCATTATCTGGGAAACGGAACATTTCCTTTTGTCTCAGAGTGGCAGTTCTTCGAGAGGTTGAAAGCCAACGGATAAATAAGGGCGTCAGAAGGAGTTTTTGTTGGTCATGCATTTACAGAGGCTTTATACAGTCACAGTCGCCGGTGTCCGCTGGGCAGTTATATCCGCTTAAAACTACGCAGACGTGCAGCTGTTGCCTGTTGCTAGTATTGATATCAGGTGTTCGACTAACTCAGAATTCGTGCGTTCTGTAGGGCACCGATTATGTAGGCATTGTGAGTGAACATCTCATTTTATTTTCTCAGGAATTGGTTAACGTGGCGGAGCTTGGTTCACATGGGAACGCGAACAAACGCGCTGTGAATTCAGATGGAAATGTGGACGTGAAGTGCCCGGCAAATTCTTCCATTGTCCTTGGTGAGTTCGCCTGCTCGGTTTAATTGTTGAAACAAGCCGTTTCTGAAACTCTAGAAGTCGACAATAAATGTAGAGATAGGGGGTCTCTTGAATACACTGGAGAGCAGGCAGATCGAATTTACATTTCGTCTGGTGGCCATATATGGCGGCTGCCTATTCCCGTAGTTCCCCTGCACCATTTGTGTAGAAACGTTTTCCGGAACTGATTTTTACAGGAGCAGACAACGGTCTGTCCTCATGCTGTCTCGGCATCCGTGAGTGTGCGTTTTTCCAAATGGCAGGTTATGTTATGGAAGCGCACACGAACCTGCAGTTTGTACGCGACAAATTCCTACAATGTCCCGAAAACGCCAGTGAGTGCAAGATGACCGGAAAAGGTGTGGACCATGGAATGCTGTGGCTGTTTGATCGGCACGCCCTCTTTGGCTGGATTATCTGCAAAACGGTGAACGAGCCGGCTATGCATGTAGCAACGGACGTGGGCAAGGCGAAGGGGAACGGCAAAAAGAGAAAGGGAAAGAAGGGTAAGAATAAGACTAATGCGCCTAACGAAGTCGAGGAAGGGCAGCAGCTGGGCGCGGATTCACCGAGCCAAGTCTCTGTACCAGCCGATGCTGATTCAGGGCCGACGTCCAAGACTATGTCGAGTCTCAAGCTTGCGCCCGTCAAGCTGTTAGACCTGTAATGGGTCCTAATCACATCTCAATTGCGTTGCTTCGTTTTTTATCCCACTCTGACCGGCACGGCGTAGGGATGCCACCGGCTACAGGTACCCCAAGCCGGCTGAGTGGGGGGCTTGTCTGGTGTCAGTGGGCGGAAGTGAATACACGGGAGACAATGGCAGTGATCGGGGATCAGGGCGACATTAGCGCATTTGAAACACAGCATCGCGAGCAAGTCTCTGGATAGCGCGTAGGGGCCGTCGTGCGAACGACTTGGTTGAACTGTTTTTTAGCGAACCGCGTGTCAAAATTTGACAATGCTGCAGTGCCGTCTCGCGCTCCTTGAGAAAGACGAAACGGCACTCGTCCGTGAGTTTGCCTTGGGAACGTCGACCGAAAGACAGGTCCGAGTCGCAGGAGCGGAGGAGGAACTAAAAGAGTGCGCAACATTCGGTCGAGTATTCACTGCCGATTGGTTGTGAGTTATTTGTGGGTTCACCAGTGTGGTGATACGAACCTTCTGTCAAAATGCAGATCTGCTAAGTGTTGTAGAACCTTCAGACGATAAGCACCTCGGTCTGCTGATGACCGCGGATACACGGAAAATGTGCAGGATGCGAATGCATATCGTCACCGCATACACTGATATGTATATGCGATTTGTTGCCACTTGCTTACGCACACTTTCTGTCTGTGCCGCGTTCATGATGTGTACAACAGAAGATTCACATGCGGCGTGCGTCTTGCTTTTGAGTTGGAGTCGGAAGCTTACAGGCTTGCATTCAGCTTGTGGTCATGTTGTGTACTTCAGAAAGTGGCTTACACGTGACAGGGGTGACGGCCTGCAGACGTGTTGTTTGTCGTTCCACAGCGTTTGAGATTGTGCGGGGATCCGGGGAACTCCAATCACTTTTGAGCGTCGTACTTTGGGGCAGGCATTATCCGGTAGGCATACGACCTTTTTTATCATCAAAAAGCCAGTGGTTTTGTGACATGGCAGTGATTTCATTCTCCTCTGATGTGTAGGACGCGAGATGTTTTTCTCGGTGTTGCTGTGCGTCCGTCCTGTGTTAGCGAATGCAAGCCGTTGCAGGTGGAGCGTTGTCGAAAAGAATAAAAAGATTCACCACCCCGACGGTGCGGGAGCTTCGTGTTTCCAGTGGTGTTGGAGGTTCTTAGTGTCATCATTCATCTCGTGAACCTGGCGGAGCAGGGACGTTTTGGGAAATGGTATTGCTTGTCGTCCCCGTTTTTTCCAATCTGGCATTAGACGACGAGACAACAGTCAGATTTGGCTGGTTTTCTATTAC
This sequence comes from Toxoplasma gondii ME49, assembly GCF_000006565.2. NCBI lineage: Eukaryota > Apicomplexa > Conoidasida > Eucoccidiorida > Sarcocystidae > Toxoplasma > Toxoplasma gondii. The sequence continues at coordinate 1,961,320 of NC_031474.1, read as the reverse complement.
GCCACAGGGATTCCTGAAACGACGGGGAAGCACGTGTGCAAGCTTTTTTTACCAGATCTGTCTCGAGATGTGCGCCAGTCCTGATTTTGTGAGTTAGATTTCGCTCCCAGAGTTATTGCACGAGGGATGTTTTTGAACTGCGGTAATTTTTACCACCGCAAGGTTTTGTCTTGCTGCTGAAGAAACTGATGTTTTGAGAAAGCCATTCACAAACGGGGCACACTCAAGGGGTACTACTTAAGGTGGTCCTAGGTTGTTTTGAGATGATCGCTAAATTCGGCATTACCAGAGGAAGCACTCGCATCAGAATCTTTCCTGTAAAGAAGAGCCTCATAGAACCGTTTGCCGGTATACTGATCTTAAGAGAGGAACATACTCATTTTGATTATGGGAAGCACGAAATTGTCACACTGTAGTCGGTGCTGTTGGAGATTCTCGTACAGAGTTTTGAGATTGTCCGGTTATTTACCACAATTCCTATTACGTCTCCAGGATCGCTTTTCAGCGTTCAGAGTTCAGTATGCCTTTGCTTGGTTTCGATTCCCTCTACAGGGAAAACTCGTATCATACCCAGAGCCAGTTCAGACATGTGCCCTCAGCAGCTATGTTGTCTTTTCAAGAGATACACACGAATCTGGAGTGACAAACCGTTAACGCTTCCGCAGTAAGAGAATGCAACTTTATTTTCTGGACTCGTGGACTGTATGCCATTGAATTTATTGAAGACAATTCATGCAAGTTTTTCTGTATGCGTTCCTGCTTGGAGCAAACATATACTCTGTTGCCAGGTAACGTAGAGATTGGTTGATGTGAATTTGCTACGTGGACGACCTGTTTCTTATTTTTTACCGACCTCAGCTTGCAAGACCATCTTACCACATTTGAACAGTCTGTAATGGCGTCTCCGTCTACAAGCCACCAACCGGTTCACAAAAAATTCGGTGTTCAAACATACTGCTGAGCCTTCCTTCTGACCCTTTTGTACACCTTGTTTGACAGTTTGCAAATAGGAAAATGTCCTCGGGAAACGTCGAATGAAAATGACAGTCTCCTACTCTTAGCTGACAACAACTTCGGAGGTGCTGTGCAACGGCAATCTTGGCGGATCGGCTACGTCTGCCTACGAACTCTCGCATCTGCCACTGACTGCCGCGGGGTAGCCTTTGTCCGGGTTATCCCAAGCTGTCGAAGAGGCATGAAAGATTTTATAAACTCGGGAAAGGTCTTTCAGTGCGTTTGTCCTACCTTTTCTCGTCACCCTTCCCCTGTTGATTCTCGACTTCACTTCCTGTTGACGTCGCGTCTGTCGACGATATACCAACAAAAGAGCATCGTGTTCAGAGTCAATTAACACAGACGAGCTAGGACTTCCCCCACGGCTAAAAAATTACCATTTTCACTTCCAGAAAAGAATCTGTGTCACCGTTCTTAGCTCCCGGCCCTCAAGGTCGATTCTCGAGTGCGTCACCCATCACACACTGCACTGCTTTGCTTTCAGCGCATATTTAAGTCCGTGCTCAAGTGACTCAGCCACTTCTTTGCCTTGAACCTAGAACTGTTCCTCAAATCATGCACTCGCAGGTCTTCTCCGGAAGGTCGTCTGTCAAAGTCGCGGACAAATTCCGAAGTGAGGCAAAATTGAATGTGCGCTAAAGCAGCAGGGGTGCTCGGAGGAACTCGGGGAAAGAGACTCGGCACATGCAACGTCGGTTCCGATGCTTACTCTGTCAAGCCAGAAGCGGTCACCAGCTATTGCTCGGTCTGGTTCGTGTGTTTCATCTAGTTTTTCAAACCGAAAAGAGGTGTGCCCTGTCTCACGTCGAAAGGACGGCGGCAACCAGAACTCGTAGAAGCGGAATTCGCGTGTTCGTGCGTTACTTTACGCATTGTCTTGCGGGTGGTGGTTCCACTCCCTGACTGTGATAGGTCTTTTTATTTTCTCCTTTCGTTTGTTGCTTTCTTTAAAGGGTTTTTTGCTTGTCTGTCTCTCCTGGCTTTTTGCATTATTTCCAAGGAACCAACCCTGCGTTGGGGACTCGTTGCTGCCGCCTCCCGCGGTCTTTAGAACACGTCCGTTCTGTCCATGTGCGAAGCGGCCCCGGCCTCGACTTCAGGGAATTCCCTCTTTTGCATCCGTCCCGTTTTCCATGTTCCATTTCCTCTTTTCCTAGCGCGTCGCGGAACGCCCGCTTTCACGCGGTGGCTGTGCGACGAATGGCGTGTCGTTTCTTGCGTCTGTGAGGCTCGGTGTGTCTCGAACGTGTATCAAGGTCCTCTCGGTCGAATTCGATTTCTGTGCTTTTTGCCGTCTTTCCTCTCCGATGCTGGAGGATCTGTACGTTTCTATGGTTTCCCGTCTAGCGGGAAATGAGTCGTTTTCCTCGCGTGCCAAGCACGGGGGGTAAGCCACCGTAGAAGTCTCTCACGGGCCGCGCTATCCTGTCTCCGCTCCTGCGTCATCCTTTGGGGCTGTTTCCTTCCGTCTGTTATTTTGCTTTCGATCTTGGGAACGCATACAGCGACCCTGTCTCATTTCTGCCGGATGGGGTTCCTCCCGCCGCTCTTGAGGCGCGATGTCTCTCGAGCTGCAGTTCAAGCACCCCAGCCTGCCGTGCTGGTTGCCGGTGAGCCACCCGCTCCTTCCCGCTTGTCTGCGGGTCCCTCCTTCTGGCGCCGCCGGCGTGCAGGAAGCAGAGCGGTTTGAGAACTATTTGGACCTCTTTCAGTTCGCTGGAAAGAGAGCGAAGATTGAAACACAACACATTGGGGAACACGGACTGCAGACGACCCGCGCTGATCTGAGTCAAAAGACAGGAGACTGCGGTAGCGATAAAGAGACAAAAACCAAGCTGCTGTGGCTGAGTGCCAGGCGGCGCTGTGCCTGCTGTCTCCTGCCTCCTCAGGAGACTCTCCAGACGCCGTACATCGACCTTCTTCGCCTCGGTCCGAATCAGCAGGTCGTCTTTGGGAGGAAGCCCGGCCTGGAGACCCCTTCTCTGTCGCCTTGGTCTCTTTCTTTCCCCTCACCTGACTCCGCGTCTGAGGTCGCTTCCTTCTCCGCGTTTCGCTTCCCAGCTGACTCTCTTGCGCGCTCCGTCCACCTTGAGAAACTCGGCGATGCTTCTCGCCCCCGAACAAAGTTGAGGCGGTCCGTCGCCAGTCAGGGGTCTCGAGGATCTTCCTCACAAGCGGAAGGCGTCTCCTCTCATGTCTCTGAGGAGACGGAATCGGTTCTTTCCCTAGCTTCTTCTGGAAGACCCTCAGACCTTCCTCGCCTCTGTTCGTCGCGGGCCTCTTCGCAGTCCAACGGCGAACGCGCTTCGGCGTCGGAGTCTCCGCTCGACGAAGACAAGAAGCCGACGACGGACCTCAACTCCCGCGCAAGAAGATTCCCGCTCTTGAGGCGTCCTCGTGCTCGCAGACACAGTGAAGAGGCGCCTTTCGTCTGCGGTGTTTCCGCGCATGGCTTGCCGTCAGGTCACTTTGCGGCAGCGAGAGAACCAGTGAGTGCTTCGCTACCCGGAGACAAGCCGCAAGAGCCGCCAGATTCGCCCTCCCCTGTACATACAGTCTATCTGCCGAGCCTCGATCCGCTTCTTTCTCGCCGGCACTTCTGCGTGACACGCCTCCGCTCGCCGGCTTCCTGCCCCTCCAAACTGGACGGGCGAGACACGACTGAACAGGGAGAGATAGATCAGGAGGAGAGAGTGGTGCCTCGCTTTGTTCTCACTAGCAAAGCCGCCAAGCGAGGCGATGTGAGTCGAGAAAACGGGAGTGAAGAGGGCGCTCAGAGAAATGCAGACTTCAAAAAGGCGTTCGAGCAGGGCCTCCAAGGTATCGTGCTGGTCAACACCTCATCGCCGCTCTCAGCTTCTCTGGATCTCCGGCCGCGCCTCGACCTCTTAGCCCCCACTGTACGGGCCGCTGTACAGGCAGCGATAGATGCGTCTGCCGCGTCGGATCCGCAAAAAAACAGACGTTTCTCCGCTTCAAGCAGCGACCCTTTCTTTCGCGTGCATGCAGTTGCTTGCCCTCAGGACCCGCCGGACAGACTCGTCCCGGGTTCGGAGAGGGGAGAGAAGCAGCCACGGCCGCCGCGGTGTACGTACACACACTTCGTGTACGAGCCGCATGTTCTTCAGGACGGCGATGAGATCTACATTCCAGTCGACGACGCTTTTCTGAAGAAAGACTGTTTGGGGTCGAAAGAGAACAGCCAACGGCTGTCAAACTCTTCGACGGGCACCGACCACTGGTCGGACAGAGCGCGCGTTTCGTCGCAGGATCCGGCGACTTCTCTCCAATCTTCGGAGTCTCCTTCCACCAGTGTCTGCCGGTCCTGCGGCCAGACGACTCCCCTCTTTTGCTTTCGATACGTGTTCCACGCTCCAGAACAGCCTCCGCCCCGCGCTTCGCGTCCAATGTCCGCTGAGACGTTGTCTCTTCTCTCTTCTCCTTCGTCTGCTTCTCTGTCTCCACCGATTCCTGACTCTGCCTCAGCCTCTGCACATCTTCCCACCCTTTCAGGTTCTGTCCAATCGTCCTCTGTCGCTCTCTTCGAGTCCCCCCCATTTGTCTCGCCCGTGCCTGCGTCGGGAACGGGTCCCAGACGCTCCTCACCATGTTCCTCGGTTTCTGGGCCACAGCCGGATCCAGACGCTTCGCTTCAGACCTGCTTCTCTCCTTCTCTGTCGTCTCCGTCGGTGTCTCCTCTCTCAGGGCCCTCCTCTGTCTCCCATGCCGATAAAAAACATGTGCGGTTCTCTGTGCGTTCTCTCGACTCGATGGCTCCACGGATCCACGAGGCGCCTGCGGGGGCCCGCTTCGGCACCGAGTGGAGGGTATCTCTCTCTCGTCAAGAAGCGCCAGCCTTCGTCTCTTCGGTGAATTCTTCTTTCCTCGATGCGGTTGCATCAGGCGAGAAAACGTCCCGGGTCGCCGTCGCATGCAGTCGCGCCTCACCCGCGCAAGACGCCCCTTGTTCCGCCCGCATGTGGAGCGGGGCAGCGGCTGACTCGCCAGAGAGTCTCCCCAGAGCGCGAGAAGCTCGGAGACAGGAAGTGGAGACGAAAAAAAGGATGTGCGGAGACCGCAGCCAAGAGAACCGAGTCGCAGTCTGGACAGAAACTTCGCAAATAGAGTTGCTTCGACCGTTTCGCTTCTCGCCTCTCGCGGCGGCCGCCCCCCCGGCGACCAGAGGGTGTCGTTGGGGACCGCAGCGACGGGAGGAGAACAGAGAGGGCGACGGAGGGGAGGGTGAGCGGGAGGCAACTTTGGATTTAGAGGAAGAAGGACGGACTGCTGCACCAAGGTTTCCCCGAGGTTCAGAGCGATACGAAGCAACTCAGGACGAGGGATCTTCGCACGCGTGGCGGAGCCTGCCACGTTACCCAGAGAGAAGAGACAGGGGCGCTTCTGCTGCGGGCCGCACCGATCGACCGGCGGAAGGAGACTCTCGCGCAGACAATGGAGACAGCGAGAGACAGGAGACTCACGCGAGGCGTTCGCGAAGAAGAAGCTGGAAAGAGGTCTTCGAAGCCGTCAGGGGCGAGACAGAGAGCTCGAACGGGTCTCAAGAAACCGTCTTGGAAAACAACCAAGAAGAGAGGCCAAGCGAAGACGGAAGCGGACAGGGGCTCCGAAAAGTTGACAGAGACCACGGCAGTCCAGGGGGGGGAGGAGAGCCTCTGCAGCGAAAGCGAAGTGGAGGCAGTGATCCGTTTCAAGACGTTTTCTGGCAGAAAGAGAGACGAGCGAGAAGACGTTCAAGCGACGGACGCGCGAGGGCCTCTGAAGAAGCTGACGGGTCGCCAGGATCCTTTCCTCACAGTTCAGGACGAGAGAAGGACCTTGGCCTACGTCCGGGAGTTGTGTGCAAAACTGCGAAAGATTTTGGAGTCCATCGGGAACGTACCTCTGTCTCCTTGGAACTGGACACGCGGTGGGGAGAACAAGCGACCCGTCTGTCACCTCGGACGGGCCGGCCGACAGCTGCTCCCGCTGGAGACCGCAGAGAGACCCACGACGCGGATTTAGAGGAGCTGAAGGCGCTCTCCTTTGACCTTGGAGACGAAGAACGCGGGGCCAGTGTGGCGCTTGAGGGAGCCGTTGATCCGAAAGAACCTTCACCTCTCGCCTCAGGTTCTGAGCTCTCTGCCACACGCCGAGATCGCGAGGAGACAGAAGGACATCGCCAGAGAGACGGAACCCGCCGCAACAGCCTGTCGCAGCGCCGAGAAGCGCGGAGAGACGGCGTCGGGACCTTGTTCTCCCTGCAGGACGAAGGACGACAAGCTGGAGCTCCGCTTTGGTGTCCCCGCAGGGAAGCAGCGCCCTCGTCGCCGATCCCTCTTGCGTCTCCGCAGGTCTCCGACACTGCCGGCTCCTCAGGTGTCTTGGCGTCTCCCTGCAGAGGCCTGCCGCCCCTCCGGCTCCCACTGGACGCCGATGGCGACAGGGTGACCACGGCGCCAGAGCTGGAAAATGCTCATTCACCAAGAAGTCCCCAAGAGAGCGAGAGACGAAAAGACGAGGGATGGCAAGGCGAGAGACACCTCGACCGATTGGAGCCCAGGGAGTCGAGCAGGGCTGAGCGAAGGGAACGGGACAGGGTAGTTCAAGACGAGGGCCAAGAGGCTCGAGACGATGCAGGTCGAAGCCGGGGGCCGAGGACGCTGGTGACCACTCAGACGGACGAAATCGCTGACATCCTCAACATGGTAAGAAGGACTTTTTCGATCCTTTAATGCTTCCGCATTTAGTCGGTTTACCGGCTCCACCAGTTCTACTGTGTTACGAGAGCACAGTTCAAAAAAGTAAAACGCTAGGTATTGAAAAAAACGTCTCTGGGCGTGTATTCGTTGTCTGTGGGCCCGTTTTCAAGCAGAAAACACGCAAACAATTGATGTGCCATTGTTTGCAGGATTTCAACGACAGCGAGAGGGAGACGCAGTGGGGCTTGTTGCTCCAGGGGCCTTCCGCGCGGACCCGAGCCTCGGCGTCTCTTCGGTCTCCGAGGTCGAGTCTGTCTGAGGGTTCAGAGGCCCCGAGTGCTTCGCTGCGGCCCGCCAGCGACACCGGCGCTGCTGCACGTGAAGCTCTCGAATTCTCCCCCTCGCTTTCTTCTCGCCCTCCGGGGGCCTCTCTCGCTGGGGCTCTCTTCACCTCACCGTCGGTCGCCTCCGACCGCCTCCAGAGCGACGACACCCAGGGCCTCTTCTGCTCTGCCGGGGACATCTGCGCAATCTGCACAGAGGACCTTTTGCAGAAGGACGAGATCGGCACGCTGGCTTGCATGCACCAGTTCTGCTTCACCTGCATTTCGCGGTGAGTCTGGAGAACAGCGAGTTCTCGGCAAACGGGGAACCGGAACGGTTGCCCTTGAGGGTCTCAGCGTGACGCCTGCTGAACCAGTGGATGCTTTTCTACGCTCCACAGAAAGCCAACGACGCCCCTGTGATAGGTCGAAAGGCGAGAAGAACGGGAGACAAACTCGACCTTCCCCATAACTCGAACAGAAGAACGTTGCTTGGCGCGCCTCGGTTCCTTATTTCACAGCAGCTTTGGAGGCTCAAATAAAGGGCGTCACGAGTTTAGATCAATTCACCTGGGAGAGGGGTAGCAGCTTAGCCGTGGCTAGCTGCGCCAGAGACCTCGAGAGGGGATCTTCACGACAAGTCGAGCGAGGTCGATGCATGCAATGTACTAAATTCTCGTCCCGGTGCGACGGCTCGAAGTAGACCTTGGGTGCCAGCAATGCACCAAAATTCGCGAGATGCGCCCGAAGGATCTCTACAGAGTGGGAATGTCGTCTCTCGCTGTGCATACGCCTGATACAATTATCGTGTGACCACTGGGCCAGTTACTGAGGGATGAGGGAATCTCGAGTTCGCCGTAAACTCTCGACGAGCTGTGTGTTAAGGCTGCAACCCATTTTTAGAGGCTGGCACACCCCACTGGAGTCGTAAAGGCAAGACATGAAACCCGGGGCGGCCCATAGATCTGCGTGTTGTGTTCTGCACTCAAAAAGCCGCAAGTTATAGAGAAAAACTCAAATGCGGCATTCTGGCTTCAAAATGTTGTACACATGAATTTAAATCTCTAGACATATACGTAAATACACATGTATCCGTATATCTCAACATATCTCTATATACATACGCACCTACATCTATATGCATGCACATATACCAATATATATATATATATATAGCATGCAAGGTTGTGCTTACACGTTCTGCTTGGTTTGTGGTTAAGAGCGACGGTCCACATAAAGAAGGTCGTGGTAGGAGATTGGCTGGCTGGGGTTTGCGTCTCGGCCGTTTGATTCCTGAAAAATGTTTCTAGGCTAATTTAACGAAAACGAATTTAGATTCAAATGAGCAAAACAAGGTCGGGGTCCTCGGGCCGAGAGTGGAGACTTTTGCCAAGAGAACAGAGGCCGCCCGGGAGTCTGGAAGCGCATGCAAGCAGACTTTCGAGTGTATTTCTTTTCGTTTCTTGTGTCCGGCGAATCTTCTTCGATTTCTTGCCTTTGTATGTTCTTCCGTGTTCTCAGATGGGGCGGCATTCGCAACTACTGTCCGCTGTGCAAGCAGGAGTTCCGGGAGATCTCTCGTCACCACTTCGCTGTGAGTCCGCGAGGCCCGGTGTCTCCCCGTAAATCTTCTTCTTCTTCTCTCAGACGCGTGCGCCTCGTGTTCGACGAGGCGGTAGCAGTGCGGCGCGCGGGGGGGCGTCTGGCCCGCGATTCGGAGTCCGACGCGACTGTGGCACAGCTGCTCGCTGAGGACCAGGCGAGTCGAGGGGCCTCCAGCCAGGCGCTGCCGGCCCCGGGGGGGTGTCAGGTGTGCGGAAGAGACACGGACTGGGACCAGCTGCTTCTCTGCGATGGCTGTGAAGACGGCTACCACCTCTACTGCCTGACGCCGCGCTTTTACGCGGTCCCCGAGGGGCCTTGGTACTGCCGCCAGTGCTGTGAGGTGTCGACGACTGCGGAGACGAACACCCTGCAGACGATTGCGCGCGAGCGGACGCGACTGCTCTCCTCCGCTTCTCTGTCCTACTTTCTGGATGACGAGGGCGAAGAGACGCGGGCAGAGGACGGCGACGCGCGGGCGAGACGCCGGAGCTTGAGAAGCAGAGCCTCTGTTTCGCCCTCGGTCGCAGCTGGACTCTTCTCCTCGTCGCCGAACGCTGTCTCTTTGGGGCCCCGGGCCCAACAGGGAGGCACCGACGGAGGGCCGCAGCGCAGCGACGCGCCCGAGGAGCGACCGGAGGTAGAGAGACCCTCGAGAGGCCTGCCAGTGTTAAGGGGGCGCCGGAGGGCAAGGGGGTTCGCCGGCCGCGCTGGCTCGAGCCCCAGGGGTCTGTCGCGGTCGCCGAGCCCCGCGGGACCGCAGCGGGAGACAGGTGTCTCCTCGAGGCTTTTGCACGACGGCGCGTTGTTGGAGCGATTTCGCACCCCCACGGAGACACTGGCAAGCTACGAACGACGCAGGGCGCAAACTGTCTTCGAGGACCAAGGTGCTCGCCTCCCGACCGTCAGCGAGCGGTCAGGTCTCCAGGCCACGGGTTCCGTCGGGGCCCAGCGGCGGGGCCCAACTAGCGGAGACAGGGCGGACGCTCGCGGCGCGCGGGGCGAGTTACCGGGGAGGTCGGACGCCGAGCGGGAGACGTGTCACGGGAACGAGGCCGAGGGTTCCGAGAGACGCGAAGGCCGCCGACGCTTCTTGATCAGCGTCTCTTCATCTGAAGACGAGAGCGGAGGCTGGCGGCGCTGTCCACGGCCTCTTGCCCAACCGGGGCCTGGCGTCGCGGCTCCCACCGCGGTCGGAGGCGCTGTCTCCGCGGCTGCGGCGCGCCAGTGGATGGAGGGGTGCGCGCGGACTCGCGGCGCCCGGAGGTCCCGCGCGTCTCAAGACTCTGAGGAAAGCGACTTGGATGGTTTTGTTGTGAAGGACGACGAAGTTGTCTACAGCAGCGGAAGCGATTCGGAGGCGGAGTCGAGCTGCGGGGACAGCTCCTCCTGTAGTGACAGCGACGAGGAGCCGCGGAGACGGCGAAACGAGCGCCGGAGGCGCGGCGCGAGAAATCAACGAGAGTCTCCCTCTGTTTCTCCAAGGGCTCGCACGCGCGGACCCTCTGACTCTGCCGGAAGAGTGCGGGAGGCGAAGGGGGCCAGAAGGCCTGAAAAAAGGACCTTTGCGCTACAAGAAAGGATGTCTCGGACGCGAAAGCAAGTCGGCGCGCGGGCGAGCGCGGTGGGGGCGACACGCCGGAGTTCCAGCGCCGAGAGAGAGGTCCGCAGACCCTCTCAGTACTTTGTGGCCAACAGGCGACGCCTCAGGTGTGTGGGGACAAGCGAAGAAGGGAGCGCGAGTGAGGAGGCACCCCGGTGGCACTCCAAGAGAGGGAGACGCGAATGAGGGCCGGCGGGTGACGAAGGCAAGCCGACGCTGTCGGAGGCGTAGAGTGGGTGGGATTTCGGACGGGATGTGATGGGTTTGTGGGAAACTGCGTCGGACACGGAGCAAAGATAGAAGGAGGGCGAAGGTTTTTTCACATATCAGAAGAGCACGAAAGGAAGCTCGGCTCCTCGTTTTCGGGGCTTTCAGGGGACGTTTTTGGACGTTTCCGTAGGTCTGTCTGTTTTCGCTTTTTCCGACGTCGGCGTCGCGGTTTAGATCATCGCCTGTAGTCTCCAGTTCTAGGTGGTTTTAGAGTGGACGAAACTCGAGAACCGCACTCTGGCGTGTCGGCGCGGGTGTGCCGTTGTAGAAAAACAAGGCAAATCGACACAGCGCGCTCACGTTTTTTGAGGAGAACTCTGTGTCATGCGTAGCTGTTTGGAGAGCGGCAGAGGAGGCGTTCGCTGGCGGGGCAAACCCTCCGAAGCCTTTTCTCGCTAGATCCCGGGGCCGATGGTAAGGATAGTTTTACGTCCAGGATGTCCAGCAACCTGCAAGCGCAAGGGCTGGCGGAAAAGAAGGGGAGAGGTTTCTTGTCGAAATCGGTTTTGCTTTTGCTTGGGAAAGCCACCAGACTGGCAGTGCCTGGGTTCTGGGAAGTGATGGGGTGTCGATGTGACTCAAAGAAATTTACCCGCAAGTGCGTGACCTTTCTGGGGATGTGGGTTCCTTTTTGAGTGGCAAAACGTCTTGAACTAAACGTTCACTAAGTTAACCAAAGCAAAGTGACACGGATAAACGGACCGTTTTAACGCCGAGGGAAACACTCCATGAAATTCCGCTTGTACAGTGGTGCCGCTCTCGAGTAGAGTGGAAGACTTGCAGGAAGGCTACCACTAGGAACGATTAAAAGCCCGAACGATTCAGCAGTGCGGTTCACTTCCCGCGATGGAATTGTGACCGTCTGCTTCGAAATGCAGACTGCAGCTCTGGGAATGCTGTTTCTCTGTCCAGCGTGTCTGTCGTTCACCTTGCCGTGGTTCCTGTTGTGCTGGGCTTGTGTGGACAACAAACAGACATCGCGATTTTAGATCGGCTGGGACAGACTACCGAACCCAAACAGACTAATTAACTAAGCTAACCAGTACACGGTGGAACAGCGTTCTGCGCTAATTGGTGGTGAGACAGAGACTGTGCGCGCCTAATTTCTTCGCGGCGTTCCTTGTTTATCGGCATAATGACCTTACAGGACCTAGAACACTGAAGAAGACTCCCGCTATGAGACAACGACAAGCAACTGGTTTATGATTGCGGTACACCACGCCACGGGACTGCTCAAGACAGCTAAAAGCGCTGGAATTCAGTTTCGTTACAGAGCGCAGGTGTCAAGCAACCGCAGCCGATGAATCCATTTTCTTCGCTCAGAAGCTCTCCATTACACTTCAGTCGAGTAATCTTATTTCAACCGGGATACGGTTTGATGGAACTTTCACATCCGTGAAACTCACCACCTCTCAACCGAATATGTTTGAAGAGGGCTCGATGGTTAGACCCTGGGTACCTTTGCATATCTTGAACCATGAACGGAATCATATCTGCCATGAGCGCATGATTGATTGACGATCGTACGCAGTCATCCCAGAGATGTTTTTCGTTGTTGTGATCTGATGTCCCGTTATACCACTTGGACCGCATGGCTTTTGATACTTTGAGATCATACTAACGGCAACAAGGGAAGTGTGCTTCAGAGAACAGGGATGTTTAGCCGGAATGTTCGCGTCTTTGCCACGCGACAGAGAGTATGAATGACTGACAGCGACTCACCTTTTCCTGAAAAACTGCTTTGAGTTTGATGTCACGCACGGCACACTGTGGATGTACGGTCTTTACGGGTCTATATAAATTGGGGGTTCGGAAGTATTTTTTTTTAAAAAGCAGTTAGGCAGAATCCTTCAAGTGGCCAAGGTACCGATTATGGTAATGAAGAAAATATATTTTTGCATTGGTCGTGCATCGACAACGTGGCAGCAAGCCTGAGATGCTTCCTCGATTTGTGTAATCTACGGCCCACGTCCAGAAAGAACGCAGCCACGGCTCTGCAGAGGTTTTGCACTTTTATGTACTGTAGGAGTATCTCAATGTATGTGGAGGAGCCTTTGCTCACGACGGCGTAGAGACTGCCACTCTGATACAACAGCCTTCTGCCCGTATCTGTGACCCCCTTTTAATACTTTTACTTCTGCTCATACTCAGCGTTATGCGATGTACTGTGAATTATGTAGCCAGAGATCTGTGCATGATGAAACGGAGATGGTCCGCTGACTCTCATTGCCGAGGCGACAGCTTTTCTGAGCAGAGACGCCGTTTGTAGCTTTTTTTATGGAACTATTGAGAAAAACATGCAAAGTGGTTCGTAACAGTTTCAAGTGTGCTACAGAGAAGTACTCGTGACGCATGAACTGACGGGTGTAGTTTCTTGCTGTGCGGTTCTAAGTATGTGTTTCTTTGTTACACATTGCGAAACGGGGTCTTAGTTGTCTGCAGACTATCGACTTCGTTTCCTGGTCGATTTCCATTGGTAGATGCACTTTGACGTGGGCAATTATCATTCCCTTTCAAATGGCCTAAATGATGTTTTTCTGTTCCTCATTGAGACTCCGTACCGTGGGTAAGTGCCTTGGAGTTGTAGTCCGTGTCCCACTTTAGTGACCAAACCTCCGACAGAATGAATTGCATCAATGCAACGCATACGTTTTCCCTTAGACAAAGAAGTAATTCCTCAAACGGGAGGGCGGAAACACGTTATCTCCCGCATTTTTTTTTCTGTCGGGAACTAGTAAGCTGCAGAGCAGCGAAACGAAACGGCAAACACTTTTGGATGGGTTACCGCGACTGCGCCCAGCAGCATGACGGGGCCTTTTTTGCGACTACAGCCCAATCGTATTGACGTTCTGTCGGAGTAGGGAGATCTGACTCCATTTGCGAAATCTCTAAACAGAGAATATCTTACACGCTTGCAGGTAGAGCCAGGAAGCGTTCTTTGTGTCCTGGGTTGTTGAGGTTCCCAAAAGTTGAAACCAGCAACAGACGATTTGTCAAACGTGTAGGACTACCTCACAAAACTTTGAAAACCCGAACGACTCGACGGCACCGAGAAGTAGCTTTCACTTCCAGTGTCTATCCCATCAAAAAGAAATTTTGGACTTTATTGTGCTTGCGAGGCTGCGAGCGTACAGAAAGCTTCTTGTCTTTGAAGAGACTCTTGTACCGGGATGTGTGGCGCCTAAGTGTGTGCTGCCTTCCGTTGGATTACGTGTGCGTTCACGCGTTTTAGGCAGGGCAGAAAACATAGAAAACATGCTTTCTAGTTAGGCGTGCCTGCGTTGCTCTAGAGTAAATTGGAGTGTGCCGCTCGAGTTGTGTGCAAGACGACGCACTGCTGGAGCAGAACGTGACAGGGGCTGCTGTGTAGAATCCGAGACGAAAAAGAAAGTATTTTTAGCGTTAAACCGAACAGGATGCATGGTGACACCTTTTTGTAAGGGGTGTGGTCGCGGGGCGGGTGGTTTCCGTTTTAGTTTCTTACTAAACTGTTAGGATGGGTTGCTCCACCTGTTTCGCAGACTCGAACCGGCAATTTTCACTTCCGGGGCCAAAGCTTGGTGTCTTCTGTTTGCTTTTTTGGGGCGCTGTACACACGTTTTCTCGAGAGCCATTTTCTCCGGCTGCATCTCGCAGAAGCCTTCCATCTTTGTCTGCACAAGTCAGCCTTTGCGGATCCGCAGAAACGGAGAGCGGTGTCCCGGGAAGCCGCATCCGAAACCCGCGAACCGTTTAAACTCCTTTCTTTTTCTGCTCGGACGGAATGTCTTCTTCGAAAGACAAATCTTCGAAGTGTGTTTTTTTGGACAGCGCTTTTTTGTCAGGGAGAATTTGTGCGCGAAGAGCGGCCGGGAGAAGCGGCTGGTCGTTCCCCACTTCTTCGTCCATCTCCGCGCATGCGGTTTTCCAGGAAGGCGTCGGTCTCTCCGTTCGGCGAGGACGTCGTTGCTGCTGCGTTCACCCGCCCTTCGCAAAGAATTTCCTCTCCGCTGCGACTCTCGCTCTCTCTTCGGTTTCTCTGTCTGACCAACAGCTTTCTCAGACGACGTGCGACGCGTCGGAGTGTACAGACACCGACGCAGCCCCCCGAGCGGCGCGTGCCGTTTCCCGCCTTTTTCTCTACTTCAAAAGTGTCACGCCCACCCGCCAAACTCGTTTTCGCGCTGGTGCATTCGTCCGGCTGTCTTCGCCTCGGCTTTCTCGTGCTTCTTGGCCCCGTTTCTCCTCGTTGTCTCCCGCTTTTCCTTCCCCTGCTCTCCGTCCGTTTGTTCTGCACTGTCGCGCGTCGGCGCTGTGCAGGGAGCCGCGCGCGTGTCGATTGGCCGCGAGGCTTCTTGCCCAGGGACTGAACGCAGCTGCGAGCTGAAGCCCTTTTTTCGCGTGTCTCCGAAACTCACAAATCCTTCCAGACGTCCATGTCCCCAGGAGCTCTTCGACGAGGTGAGACTCCCAGGAGCGGCCGCACGCAAAGATCGGAAGCGGCGATGTGTCCAGGGCGTTCCTGCGCCTCTCGAAGGAAACTCCGTCTGGCTGGTCTCCCGCCTTGCAGCAGCACGCAAACGTTATCACACAGGTGGCGTCGTCTCTCGACGCATTCGTCTGTTGCCCAAGGTGTTGCAGACGGGAGGACTCGAATCTGTAGTATATAGACCTGCGTCGTTTCTGCAGGCTTTTCTGCAAAGGAACGCAGCAAAAAGGTTTGCCACCCGGCCGCTTCCCCTAGTGACTTCGTCTCTCCTCTTTCCTGAACCTCCCGCAGTTGAATCTTCAGGCCCGAGGCGCTTTGTTCGACGTCTCAACTGGCGCTACAACGGGACTCCTCCACAAGAAGCTCGTCTTCCTCTGTGGCTGATCTTTCGACTTCTTCGTCAAAAAGTTTCCCTTCTTGTCTGCTCGCGTTTTCGTTGACGTCTTTTTCGACCTCTGGGGGCCGGGTCGGTCGCGGCCAAGGGATTGTGTCGACATCGTGGGAAGAACCGCGCGTCGAAGGCCTTGTTTGTGCGCGGTGTTTGTGAGGGCGTCCAGAAGTTTCTCCGAAGAAGAAAGCCGCGCGACTCTGTGCACGGCGGTCTTTTTAAATCCTTCAGTGTCTTGGCAGGCAAGGGCCTCGCGCTGCCTTGGTTGTCGAACAAGGGATGTGGCGACACTCCACTTCAACTTCAGGCAGGCGCCATTCGTTTTGACTTTCTCCCGCTTTCTTGTCTCAGGCGAGAAAGCCTTCTTTCCACCCTCTGCTTCCAAAACGTCTAGTCTTACCGGTCAGGGAGCTGCTCCACTCGCGCTCTCCAGTCCCCCAAGTCCGACAAGCCTGTTTCTCCAGTGGCCCTTCGCGGCGCTGCCGCCCGCCTCTGCTGCCCACAGATCTTTGCGGTGTACATACACCCGCGGCGGCACAGCCCCTGCGCGTGACGCCTTCCCGAGTGTGTCTGTTCCGTCACGTCCGCTTGGGAGTCTCACCTCGGGCGTCTAAACCCCTTTCCCCCTCCTCCCAACGCCTGCAAGTCGCCCGTTCCTCCGCGCGGTCAGGTGTCTCTCGCCACCGATCCTTCCTCCGACAGTCTGCGCCGCAGTCGATTCCCCATGGATCGCTCGCAAGCGGAGATCGGCGCGCCGGGCCCGGACCGGGGCGCGGGGTCTCCGGAGGCGCCACCGGTCGCCGGTGGCGCCTCCGGAGACCCGGCACAGGCGGGGCAGGAGGTGAAGAGCGGCTGCACCTTCTTCGTCCAGGAGAAGCGCGGGCTGCGTCTCTTTCAGGTGCTCACGGCCCCCGGCGCAGAGAAGAAGGGCAAGAAGAAGCTCGTCGAGTTGCTGCACCATGCTGACATGCAGCAGGCAACCTGGAGTCCCTGCGGCCGCCGCCTCGCGCTCGTGTCCCAGGACCAGGCTCTCGTGGTCTTCGAGCACCCGACGTGGACGGTCTCCGACGTCTCCAAGCTCTGGCGCGGCCCCGCTGCGCTCGCCTCCTACTGCGAGAAGAAGGCGAAGAGCGAAGGCGCTGCAGAGGGTGCAGGGGATGAAGACGAGAAGACTCGCGATGATGCCAGTCGTCCTGTGCTCAGAGACGTTCAGCAGTTTTCCCTGCCTCTGCCGGAGCGCGCCCTCGCGGCCACCAGTCTCGCACAGCCCAAGTACCTCCAGTGGTCCCCGCTTGGCACGTACCTCGTCGCGTTCTACAACGTGGAGAAGAAACGGAACGGAGAGGAAGATTCCACAAGCCAAGACCACAACGTCTTCGTCTGGGACGTCGCCGCCAGAGAAGTCGTTGCCTCCTTCTTCGTCCGCAGACTCGTCGGCTCTCAGTGGCCTCTCCTCAAGTGGAGAGACGACGAACTCTTCTGCTGCATCGCCTCGCGAAATTGCATACAGGTACGCTGCAAACTCACATGCTCCAGTCTTCCTATTCATCCACCACTCTTCATCCAGCACTTGCGCGCACATGCACTCACACACGCACACACGTATATATATATATATATATACACACACATATATGCATATGTATCTGTGTATCCATATACTTATGTATGTATATATATATATGTACATATATATATGTATATATATGTATATATGGATATTGATGTTTGTGCATGCACGCAGATGCTTGTGAAGCCACAAGCAGAAATCAGGTGTATATACGTCGATATACATCCGCATGCATATATGTCGGTGTTTTGTTCGTTTGTTTGGCGACACATTGATGCGTCGTCGTTCTGAGGGGCAGGACATCTGTTCTCGCGTGTGAGGATGCTCACCTTCCAGGTGTTTTCCGGCCACGACTTGAAGAAGATGCTTTTGCGTTTTCCGGTCCCGCGCGTCTTCAACATTGAGGTGGCGCCGTGCTTTTCGCCTGAGCTGGAACAAGAGCTGCTGATCGGCGCCTTCTGTCCGGCGGCGGCGCCCGCGGGTCCCGCGCTGTCGAACGCGCAGAACGCAAATCCGCAGACAGCGCAGTTCTATGTGTTCCATATTCCGAGTGTCGCTACAGCTGCCGCGACGCTCGCCGCCTCCTGCGATGTGGACTGGACACTAAACCCCCAGGCAAGACTCCAAGAACTCCTTCAGACGCAGCGCGCGAACTTGGAGAAGACCGAAGCCGCTGTGAAGGCCGCCCTCGCCCAGCCCGCGGGTGTCTGTGCCGCCGAGAAGAAGAAAGGCGATAGTGACAGTGAAGAGGACGCGAGCGAAGGCGACCTCGCGACCTCGCGGTCCGGCGTCAAGCCCCTCGCTTTTTACACGGTGGACGAGACGGAAGTGAACGAGGCGCTCGCTGCATGCGCTGACGCGGAGAAATACGAAGCGGCTCTAGTCAGATGCGTCGTCAGACAAGTCGTCGCTGCTGCGGACTCTGCAGAACTCGCCTGGAGCCCTTCGGGCACCGGCCTCATCGTCATGGCAAACACAACAGTCGATGCTGCCGGTAAAACAAGAAAGAAGAGAGGAGAGGGAGAGGGGATAGAGGTGAACGAGGGAAGTGCGTAGACTTTACGAGAGAGGGGGAGACACGTGATGGGTGTCTACAGATGATCGCCGGGTGAAAAAAAGCTCTCGTGTTGGGTTTTGTGCTTATGTCCGACTGTGTGTTTGTGTGTGCTTTGTTGCGAAGTCGGTCTTCGCCTGGACCGCCTCATTCCCCCAGTGTCTCTTCCTCCTCGTGGTCTCTCTCACTTCTCCTTTCCCTTCCAACTCTTCTTTCTCTCTGCTTCGCTTCCTCATTCTCTCGCGCTGTCTCTCGCTGCCCTGTCCGTTCCGCTTTGCCGCTTTCGCCGCGACGGTCTCCTCGCTGTTATCGCGTTCACACCTTGTTCTGTCGGTCTCACGACTGCGTGGCTTTCAGGCGAGAACTACGGAGGCGTCGGAGACTGCTGGTATTTTTGTCGAGAACCTCCCGTCGAGGACCTGGCGCGTCTGCGGCAGGTGCACGGCGACATGGTTGCGGCGTCTCGCGGCAAGTCTGAGAAGTTCCTTGCGCAACTCTCCGCCGCGGCGGCTTCTCTCCAGGCGCTCGCTGACGCCGCTCAAACGCTCTCCAGTTTCGTCAGAAAACTCAGCCAGAAAGTCGCGCAGGATGCAAAGTGGAGTCCTACGAGAGACGAGTTCGTCCTCATCGAAGGAAAATCGCCTTCAGGTCCGAATCTCGAGAAAAAGAGATAACAGACACACGCAGGGTCGGAACGGGAGGACGGGGGGGAGGGTCCTCCGTCGAGAGACGGGAAAACCAGCCTGCGAACCTGAGGGGCACTGCAGAATTCGTGGTGGTGAGGTAAATGATTTGTCAGACTGAATTCACACGTTGGAACCTCGACAACTACCGCAAGAACTACACCAGATGTCATTGCATAAGCGTACACACATGTATGTATATAAACATATCTATCTATCTATCTATCTATATATATATATATATATCTGTACATGCAAGTTTTGGTGTCTTGACGTATGTATGAGGGTTGATATAGAGATAAACATATGTGTGTGCATGTGTAAGTAGGTAATTCGTTCGGTGTGGCCGAGAATATGAGGTGCAACTGGTTTCCGAGTTTGAGGTGGAAGGCCGTTCGACTCGAGATGCGTAGACAGTCGAGTGAAAGCTCCCCGCTGCTTGCAAAGGGCGAGACGTCTCTGCGGCAGTGCAGTCGGTGCCCCAGGAACTGGAGGGAATAAGCGTGGAAAGGTTGTCAACGTGTACTGCCGAAACAAATCCGCGCGCTGACTTCCACAAATGTTTAAACTGGGCTTCGGGAATGTTTGCAGATATTTATTTGCTCGACAAGCAATGCCACGTCCGCTTTTCTTTCCCTCCCAAGTATCGAAACACCATCAACTGGGGGCCCTTCGGCCAGATGGTCGCCATCGGTGGCTTTGGAAATCTTGCAGGTGAGCTTTGTCTTGGGTCTCTCGTCTTCAGCGTGTGATTCTCTCTATTTGAGGCTCTCCCTTCTCGTTTCCTCTCTCCGCGTTTCCGCTCGGTCTTCGTCGAGCGCCCCAGCGTTCAGCTCTCGCCACTGGTCCCCGTGTATCTCTCCCCTGCAGGCGAGCTGAGCTTTTGGTTCCGCGACAGCACCGTGCGAGGCATGTCCCTCATCACAGAGTGGCGAGCTGCCTGTACAGTCCAGAGCATCTGGGCGCCGAGTGGCGACCTCTTCCTTACGGCTTCGACGTACCCTCGAATGAAGGTGGACAACGTCTTTCGCGTCTTCGACTACGAAGGTAGACACCTCCACACTGAAGCTCCGCGTAGCTGCGAGGAGCGACGGAAAAGACTCCCTTCGGGAGACGTCGCCTCAGGCGTTTCCCTGTGCAGATCCAGATTCGCTCTTTTTGGGTTTTCGAAAAGTCTGGGGGTGTGTCCACGTCCGCTTCGCTGCTCTTTTTTCCTCTTGTCCTCAGGTGAAGAAATCGCCTCAGTCAAGTTCGAGGAACTGTACAAGGTCGCTTGGAAGCCCGAGTCCGATCTGTAAGCGCCGAGCACCGAGTTTTCTCAGACGCTTTAGATGTGAATACCTATGTTGAGATGCATGCGTGTATTCATTTTTTTTAGTTCATGTCTAGTTGTCCACGGAAGAGCGTCTGCGAGAGGGAAAAGGGGTGACAGGCAACGGTTCAGTGTTGGCGTGTCTATACAGTCTCTGCACAGCGTCGCGCTCGAATTATCGTCTGCCTTGTTTCCTCTCTGTGCGTCCGTTTCGCGTTTTCCTTCCTCTTTCTTTGTCTCGTCTCTGCTTCTCTCGTCTTCTCTCTGTCATCCAGTCTTCCACTTTGAGCTCTCGTTGTCGCCTTCCCAGCTCGCCGCCGCCAGCTCCTCAGCGGAACGAAGTGGCTTTGGAGCAGACCCGCAAGGGATTCTATCGACCGAAGAACGCGCAAGGCATTCTCGCGAGAGTGATGAGAGGTGCGTCCAGATTCGTCTTTCTCTTTTCTTTTCCTCGGAAGCACACCTGTCGTCACCAGCGGCCCGCAACTCTCGTCTTTCTCCAATACCACGCGCCTTTCAAGAGGGAGGATTGAACTCAGCTCGTCACGCAATGCCGCCTCGACTCTTCGCCTTCTTGTCTTCCCTTCTCTCTCTTCTTCACTTCGTGTCTGCTGTCGAAGACCTCTCGCTCGTTTCCTCCACCGTTTTCTTGGTTTTTTTGGTGCACTCAGGAGAACTCGACGAGAGCGCGTTGCCGGAGGAACTGCGGAGGAAGCCCGAAGAGTCGAAGAAGAAGCGCGGCGCGGCCGCAGCGGGTCCGGCTGGCTCTGCGGCGGCGACCGCGGCCGAGGGAGCGTTAGCGGCTCCGAAGAAGGCTGAGAGAGACTGGGGTGGCCTGCTCGATTGGCGTCTTCAAGGTGAGAGGGGACAGGCCTGCATTTTTCCGTGTCTCCTCTGGGTTGTCTCCGCATTTCTCGAGATGCACTGTAGCCAACACTCCACGTGGTGCATCTCGTATTTTAGCTCTGGAGATACTTTTTCGCCTAGTTTTTGAAGAGCTCACATCGAGGAAGCTGCGAAGCTTGCGTACGTCTTTTTGACACGACGCCTCCACACCGTGTAGTCTTCTCTCTGTATAAGTCGCGCTAATGTCTCCACCCAAAGGGGTCTCTTTTCTCCGCCGTGACCCCGCTGAGTCTTCTGGATCTTCTTCGACGTTCGACGGCCGAAAACCACGAACTGATGTGTTGACTGTTTTTTTTTCAGCGAAAGAAGAAAACCGCGTGTATCCGGCTGCACCTGGAGGTGCGAGCACCGAGGCCGAGGAGGGGGCCCCACAGGCGGCCGAGAGTGGCCCTGGGCAGGCGCGGGCGCGCGGCCGCAGCAAGGGCGCCGTCGGAGACCAGAGCCCGGTGCCCGGCGCTGGCGGACTCGCGGCGAGTGGCGGCGCGAAGGGACCGGAAGCGACTGCCTCGGCGGAGGAGAGTCGGGACTCCTCGCAGGCGTCGGAGTCGGCGGGTGTGGGCAGTGAACGCGGCGAAGACAGAACAGCCTGCTTCTCGACTCTCAGCTCCCCGAGAGGCGACTCTGCGGTGGCCAGAGAGGCCCTGAGGGGTCGCGCCCTGTCGGACGCCGCGGAGCCCGGCCTCAGAGAAGACCGCGCGCGCGAGGTCCAAGGAACATTCCAGAAAGAGAAGACCCTTGGACTTCCAGAAAACGAGCAACCACAGAGTGCGCAGGCCGGCCGAGAAGGCGGTAAGGAACAAACAACAAGAAGGAAGGGAGAGGAGAGAGCATGTCCTCGGGAAGAACGACACGAGAGAGACGCTTGGCTCAGGGAGCAGGAAAAAAAAACAAGAGAGCGAAATGGGCCGTAGAGGGTCTCTGCAGCGAGAGGAACTGAGACATGGTGTGTGTCTGATTTATGTCTTTATCTTCTGCTTAGATCTGGGGGACTGTGCGCATGTGTCTTTCCTTCCGTCGTTGTCCACGCGTACATGAGTCATTCTGCCCATCGGGGGGTCTGCACGTCAAGCGAAGCTGATGTCCTGTTTGGAACTTTCTTTTCACCTCTTCTTCCCCTGACCGATGCATTTGCAGGAGAGGCTGGCAGCGCAAAGCCCCCCAGCGAAGAAGCGAGTGGCGCCGACCCCCGTCTGGGCCTCGGCAGCCAACAACTCTCTGCGGTCCAGCAGCTCTTCTTGCAGGGGCGCTTGAGCGGTTCTTCCTTTTTCCAGTCTCTTCAGTCGGCGAGTTCTTCTTCGCTCTTCCGCGCGCCCCAGATCGCCGCTCCCGGGACCCCGGCGCAGGGGTCCTTCGCCTCGTACCCCGGCGTGATTGGCCCTTCGCGGGGGTCTGTCTCCACAAGCTCTGCGGCCGCGAACGGCTTCGCGAACGTATCGCCTCGCGACGCGCCGACCCCGGGCGGGCCTGGGGCCCCAGCCGGCGGCCACGGCAGTTTCAACAAGGCGCCGGGACCCGCGACGGCGCAGCCGTCCGGGCAGTACGAAGAACTGCTGCGGGCATTCCGGAACATCGTCCCCGCCGGCGCCCTGCGCGTGCTCCAGGAGGGCCGCGCCGCAAACCCCGCGGGCGACGCGCGCGGTTCGGGCGCGTTCGGCGCGATTCCAGGGGCGTCCCTCCACGGCGACCAGGCGGCGGTGGCGAACGCACAGGCGGCGCTCGGGGCGGTGCTCGCGCGGCTCCAACAGAACAAAAGCGGCGGGGCCGCGGGCGGGCCTGCCGGCGCGCTGCCGTTCCTCCAGGGGGCTCAGAGCGGGTCGAGTGCTCCCAGTGCCGAGGCCGCGGCCTTCTACGCAGAACTCGCCTCGCGGGTGCAGCAGCGGGGAGGCGGCGCGTCTTCGTTTGCCTCCTCGCAGCTTTTGAAGCAACAGCTGCTTCAGCAGTTCGCCAGGCAACAGGGACAGGCCGCTGAGGAAGGCGGGAGGTTCGCGCGCGGACCGGGTCAGGGAGAAGAAGCAGCGCCCGAAGGTCGCGGGGCGGCGCAGGGCGCGCGGCAGCCGGGCCCGCAGGGGCCGCCGGCTGGGCCTGGCGCTGCGGGGGCGGGCGCGCGGTCTCACGCGCAGGAAGTTGCGCAGCTGCTGGATCACCTCCGTCGCGGACAGACAGCAGAAGCTGTGCAGTTCGCTCACGGGAGTCGCGCCGTCTGGTCGCTGCTGCAAGCGGCGGCGCAGAAGCAGAAACTGCAGAAGCTGCAGAGCCAAGTCAATCCGAAGGAGGCGGCGCAGTTCCAGGGACCGCCGTCCGCGAAGAAGACCGGAAACGCGACGCCCGCCGGGTCCGCGAGTTCGGCTGTACGCACACCTGGGGCGGCGACGCCGGGCCTCGAAAAGGAGGTGGGCGGCGCGCAGGGCGGTTTGTCTCCTGCGTACGCGAGTCCGAGTTTCCAGAACGCTTTTCTCGGCTCTTCCTTCGGCGCGTCTCACGGAACTGAGACGCACGCGGGTGCAGAAGCGCCTTCTTCGCACGCACAGGATGAAGGCTTCATCGCAGACTTCATGGCGCTGCAGATGCAACGCAAGTCGACGGACTCGGCGACTGCGCAGGTCTCCGGAAAACAGGCCTTCCCGTTTCCGACATCTCGACAGGCGGGGTCTGCGGCGCTGCCGGCGCGTGGGCCCCCAGAGCTCCGCAGCCCAACGTCGCTCGCGGCTGTGACCGCAGCTGCAGTCGACGCCTTGACCCAGCAGTATCCGCAGTTGACGAAGGAACAGGCGGTCCTGCTGCTTCAGAAACTTCGACTGGGTGCCTCCGGGAGCTCACAGAGCGACTCCGCGAACGCCAGTGAGCACTTGGGTGCCTCTGCGTCGGGCAGCCTGTCCATCGACACTCGCGGAGACCGCGAGCGCCACGGTGGAGCGGGGCCCGCGCCGGGTGGCGAGGCAGTCTCTGGGATGAGCTTCTCGGGGAGTGGGGCGTTTCCAGGCTTTTCGTCCTTCGCGCGCGGCGCGGCTAGCCAGCTCGGCGGCGAAGACCGCGCAGTCGAGGGCCGGGGACGCATGCGCGGGAGCGCGTTTGAGGCCGTAGGCGAAGAAGGCGGGAAGCTGGGGGCCTTCCAGAACGCGCAGCGAAGCCACGAGCTCCTGAACAGCGTGCGAAGTGCCGCGGCGAACAGGGCCGCGATGGGCCCCGGGGCGGACCCTCTGCTCCGCGGCTGGGGTGCGAGCGGAAATGCCTGCAGTCTCGCGAACGGCGCCGGCTTCCCAGACACCGGGGCCATGCAGGGTCCCCCTGCCTCGTTTCTGCAAGACCTGAATCGGAGCCGAGACGCGTTCGGGGAGGATCGCAGAGATGCCTTTGGAAACATGCAGGAAACCCGCGCCTGCTTTCCGCGAAACAGCGCCCAGGGCGAACGCGCTGGCGCAGAGGCGTCCACCACGCATGCCCCATGTGGAGGCAAACCTGGCGGCAACGCAGAACGGGGCAAGCGACCTGACGCAATGAAAGACAAATGCTGGCAATATGTCGACCCCAAGGGGAACATCCAGGTAACGACGAAGTCTGAACTGAGAGGCGGAAAGACACCGCGCGACAGGAAGCCGGAGATTTTTTCGGGGGGCTATGGTTGAGACTCTGAGGAGTGCGCCTGCACTGCATCTCTGGTCGAACTCTGTGATGCTGGTGCCTATCTGTGAGGGGAGCCTCGAACATAAACAAACAAACAGATATATATATATATACATATATATATATATATGTATATATATATATACATATATATATATATATGTATATATATATATATATATGTATATGGGATGTAGGTGTTGTTGTTATCAGCCGCGTCTGTCTATATCATTACGTTCGTAAGGATGGATGTGAATATGCGTGCTGTTGCCTTGGCTGTGTGGTGTGCATGCAGGGTCCATTTCACCGGGAAGAGATGGCGATGTGGAACGCGATGGGCTACTTCGATCCGGCGCTGCCTGTGAGGTGCTGTGGCGCAGACCGCTTCATTCCTCTCAATAAACTTTACCCTCCGCCGCAGCAGCCTTTCTCGACAACACCGAAGCCTCAGCCCATGCACATTCAGTGAATGCAGGTCTCCCTTTTCAGTGGTGTCTGCGTAACGAAACATGGGTCCATATATATCTATATATATACACATGTACATATATATATATATATATATTTATATATATTTATATATATATATATATATTTATATTTATATAAATATGTGGTTACTTGTACACATATATGTATATACATGCAGATGTTCATGTGGACGCAAAGTATTCTCGGTCTCTCGCTTGCAGGGCAAATGTTCCTGCGCGATGTTGTGCGAGAGAGTAGACGCGCCGATGCGGTGCCGTCCGCAAGTCTCTGTTCAGTTTGCGCAAACGTGGATATGTGTGTGTATGTGGCTTTGGAGGCGGATCCCCGCCCCTGGCATCTCCGTAGACTCTCTGAAGACACTGTCCTGTGAATTTTTCGTCTCTCCCCAGGACTGTCGTCCGTGGTCTCAGACAGAGGCCTCACTTGAGTTGCAAACAAAAGAAACCCTCTGTGTGATCAGGCAGTCAGCGGTGTTTCGCCCGTCGCCCTATATTCCGGTCTCCCACACCGAAGCCGGCAGGTTCAAGAGTGTCCTGGGTGCAGCCAGGAGCGTATTCGAAACAATAAAGGCACACCGCAAAGACGGCGCCGGTGCGCAACAGCGAAGCCGAGAGACATGCACTCCTACTAATAGGAATCTTAGGACAAGCTGTTGTGCAAGCAACGCCCATCAGATGACAGCAACTGAAGCTAGTCTCCCTCGTACACATTACTCAAGGGGATTTGTACGTCTTGCTCCCGTTAGGAGCTGCACGATCAGTCAGAGACCAACTGAAGCTCGACTTCGTGTAACACAGTACGGGTGCGCGTTGAAGGCTTCTCTGGGTTCCTTACGCTTTTTCACAGTCATCGCCTGTTTTTCTTTAGTCCACAAGTCTTGCCAGACAGATACGTATACTTTCTACGGATGTGCTTCGCCCGCACAAATCTTTTCCCTTTGTTAACCGTCTGATGGAGACCTCTGCACAGATGCTAAGTCTCCGGCCTGCGAGTCTGTCGTGGCTTTTTGCCGTGAAACCAAGAGGGTAAGGTAGCAAGTGCACTGGTCGCCCCTGGAGCAATTCTCCAGTTCTCAGCTTTGCGCTACTTCGCGCTCTCACAGGCGCCAGGACGGAGCCTCAGGGTCGCTTTTTTTACACTGGAACGCATTTCAGGCTCTCCACAGGTGATGAATTTCTGGAGGTGTCTCCACCCTTCGACCGAAATCTCCCCATTGTGCGACAAGGTCGCAGACAAAAGTACAGAGTTTTGCCATCTGTCACCCTCGTTTTTGTCTGTATATGGGCGAAGTCGACTCCTGGGCCAGGGGGTGCGGCACTTGGCTTCAGGTGAACAAACTCGTACCTCATCGGTTAAGCCCCGTCGCACCAGCGCGCCCCCTCTCGAGTTAAAGTGAACAAAGACCGAACACTGGGAAGTGCAGACACGCACACATTTTTTCCGGTGGACCGCCCACGAAGTTCTCCTCCGAGAGAAGTCCCGCGTTTTCTTTTTTGCGCCTGCCTTTGCCAGTTCTTCCGAGTGTTTCGCCTCAGACCCCTCCGCAGCAGCATGTGCCATTCATTTCGCGGCGGACCCTTATTCTTGTCCTGAAAACGCGGTCGGAAGGTGGGGGGGGCAGTCGAGCGGTGGCGGCCTGAAGACGCGCAAGAATTCGAGAAGGTACGAGACTGCCGTCGTGCTGTTTTGGGGAAGTCGCCGTCGTTTTTTCCGTTCTCCTCCCCTGTCGGTCGTTTGATTTCTGGGGCAAACGGCGCCCGTCGCTTCGTCCCTTGTCGACTTGTGTTGTTCGTCTTGCGTCTTTCGCTCTGCTTTTCTGCCTCTCGCGGTCTACGGCCCAGAGACGCCCCCGCGCCCGCTGTTCGCGCTCGCGGCGTGCAAACCCACGCGGGCAGACAATGGTCAGAGGCTCGTCAAGTGACTCCGCGTTTCGGCGAACACGAGAAAGACCATGTTTTCTTCGGGAATACCTGTTTTTGACGCGCTGAACAGGGAGGGGACGAAGTGTACAGACAGCCGCGGATCGAGTGCTGCGCAGCTGCGCGACAAAGACGCGTAGCCGCGGACAAAAAAGAGGAAGAACCGGTGACCCCGGGGAAACGGCGTCTTGGTCTCCTTTTCGTCTCGGTCCTATCGGTGTTTCTGTTTCTCTCCTTCCCTTTCACAGAGTAGCCTCGGCGATTCCTGTTCCTCGACGCCGTCCTGCCCCGTCGAACGCCTTCCACATGTCCCCTTTCACCGGGGCGACGAAGACACGGGTCGCGTCGTCTTCTGTCAAGACTCTCCTTCTTCGCCTGCTTCCGCTTCTTCTCCTTGCAGGTTCCCCAGCATGGGCCAAGCTCTGCCGCGCCTCGAAGAGTGTAGCCGCCCAGGCTGAGTTCCGGGTGACCGGCGGAAGGGCACACCCCCCGAGCGGCTCGGCGCATGCAGCGAAGAGAAGAGGCCTTGAAAATGAGGCAAGCACTCCAGTCGCAGCGAGTCGACGGACTCGCCTCGCGCTGTCCTCTCAGGACTCGCGAGGCGCAGCGGCGGGGAGTGTGGAGACAGCTGGGGACTCAGTTGGAGACCCTGATGAAACTCTCTCGATCCTCAGCTCTCCCGCTACCTCTGACGAGGCACTCGAAAACGTTTCGGTGCCCCCCCAGCCTTCTTCTCGTCGGCGGTCAGAGCATCAGGAAGTCCCCGCAAGGCCTTCCCCGTCTGCGCTCCCGTTACTCGGACATGAAGGCACCGCATCCTCCGCGGATTCCAGAGACACTGGAGCTGGGGAATCTCCTTCGGCTGCTGAGGCCTCTGTGTCGGTTGATGGGGAGAACGCGGGTGAGGACTTGTCTCGAGTCCAGACTCCTTCTTTTGGGAACTATGCTGCTACTGTTGTGGGTCCAGAAGACTCAGAACAGAGCTTGTTGGCCTCGCCAAGGAACAGAGTTCCTTCGTCTCTTCCTGAAACCTCAATGAAATCACAGTGGTCGCAGCCGTCGGAAGCAACGCTGACGTCGACCTCGCTCACCTCACCGTGCCTGTTGTCCGCGGAGCTTCCCCCTATGACGCAGTCCGTCGCTTCCTCGTATCTTCCTCGTGGAATGGACGAGAGGCAACGCCCCATCTTGTCGACTGTCGCGTCCCTCGTCTCCTCGCCTCTGACGAAGACCTCTGACCAGGCGTCGAAAAACGCGTTCTTCGCTTCGCGGCTCCTTGCCTCGGGCATCTCCCTCTCCTCGCTTCCGGATGCTCTGAAAGGGGATGCGAACGCGGGCAAGGCCCAAAGAGAACTCCCTCGCCTCATGGGGCAGCAGGCGGCTCCATCTTCTCTCAGAGTGAACCTCGAGAAGGCGAACAACACGAAGGCTTTCTCTGTGGCTTCCGAGGCCGAGGCCTCAGGCGCCTCGCCGACAGGATTGGGTTTGTGGCTGGCGATTCTCCCTCAGGTGAAGGTGCAGAGTCGCTTTCTGCGGGGCAGATTTGCGGCCCACGGGGAGGAGGAGCGGCAGTCGCAATTTCGGCTGTCTCCAAGGAGCAGCCGGCGCCCTCGGTCGGTTCTGCCTTTGCTCTCGCGACACAAAGGGAAGATGTTCTTCGGCGCAGTGCTCGTTACGCTCGCGCTCTGGCTGCTGTGGTCGACCGGTAAGAAGAAGGCAGAGAACTGCGAGCAGGAGCGACGCGTTTCGGTTGCGAGTGAAGGCCGAGGCGAGGGGAGGACAGAGAGCATGTCCGACCCACAACTTTTTAAAAGGTTCTTTGGAAACCCCAAGCAAATGCGCTTCCGCGCTCAGGAACAAGGCTCCTTCGGCGAGCATCAGGACCGCGAGACCGTCGACGACATCATGCGGTGGCGAGAGTACCTGCGCCCCGCGCGCTGAGCTGGAGACCGCAGGGGCTCCGTGCCTGCGTCCCCTCGTTTTTGCATGCAGAAGCTTTCTTGCTCACCTGTGCATGCGTTTGTTCTTTGAAGAACGCTTGGAACTTGCGAAGAAGAGGAAGACAGTGGGCGGCCTGAGAGAAGCAGAGAGTCGCAGCGGGACGAAGAGACTGGCGCGAGCCTCTCCCTTCGGACCATGTCCGTCTGGTAGATCTCCGGCACCCCCCCGCCCACCCTTCCGCCACAAAGCACCCGTCTGAACTCTTCAAGAAAGGTACATTGTTTTATTTTCCAGCAGCGGTGCAAGGTCGAAGACGCGTCACCGAGCGTCTGTGCCCGCAGAAAGTGACGAACCAGGCGCCGAAAGCTCGGTGGCCTGCACTGTTAAACACTGCAACTGACATTCGCGCTCCGTGGAAGCGGAGGAAAGAAGGAAAGAAGCTTGTTTGGGTCCTCTCAAGTGCCGCAGGTGCCCCATTTCCCTGACGGCTTGCGCGCATGCAGCGTCGAGGGGCTATGAAACGTTTGGGATTTCAAGGTCTCACCAATTGTAGGCTTGTCTGGAAGCAGAGAGCTGTGAGGCAGGGGTGTATTAGGAAGTGAATGCAAACAAATAGACTTCACTGTTGGGCGACGGCTTCTCGAGTGCGGAACTGAAAGGTGTGTTTTCTCGGCTACGTCAAGCTGCATGTACAGATTTAGGTCGCCCGTCGAGGCGCGCACCGTTTATAGGTATGAACCGGGTGAACGCGACCCGTCGACGTTTGACTTTGTAGAACTCTTCATTGTCAGTGTCCGTCTGGGCGCTGAGTGTGACTGACAGCACACCAGGAACTGTGGATCAATTCATGCAAACACCGAAGCCAAAAGACAAGTGAACTTGCGCATGCTGTGGTGTCTGTCACGTTGAACCCGCTTCGACCTCTTGCGGAGCGGGGTCTCACACTGTTCGCCTCTGGTGCCGCAGAGTCTGAGGAAACCAAAGAAACTCGAAAGCGGACGCGCAAGCTTCTCCAGCCGAGGGAGTGCCGCCCCGCGTGTCTCTTCCTCACTTGTTGGCAGGATGCAGAGAGCCGGCACTAAGAGCTAAAAGAACGTAGCAAGACCCGAACGATAGAGTTCACCGTCAAGTGTCATACGCACGCTCGTTGCGATCGTATATCTCGTACATTTCTGAAAGATGCTCAAGGACACAGCGGGCTACATTCCCAGCATCTGCACACGTATACAGCAATCGTAAAAAGCTGGGTTGGCTGTTCCTCATAACTGGAGATATAGGTGGTATCTTGTTTTTGAGACCGTGGGTCAGACGTAGCGCGCTGCGCCGCCCAAAATGTTTGCAAGTCCACAAAATGCCCGCTACACCCCTTAGCTATTCAGTGAAGGCGTCCTTTGTTTGCACGCAAGTGTAACACGTTGAGAGCTGCAAATGTTGCGTGAGCAGTCTTTCTTGCAAGCCCGGTGCCTTCCTTAGCTTGGGGTTCCAACTGGGTTCTCGTCATAGGAAGAACAACCCCGGGAACCTCACTCGCGTGCTCCGTCCCGGATACAAGTACCCGAGCATCAACTCTGAAGAGAGGTGGCTTTACCTCCATCCCAACTGTTAAAATTTAGGTTTTGCCTCCCCGGACGAAGTGATCCAAGACTGCTGGGTCAGTGGCGTGGGTGAAAACTGCCGTGTGCCAGAACGCGTCTCTCTGGGAGCTCATCGAAATTTAGACAGCCTGTTTTCCAGAGCGAAGAGGACTGATGGAAGGTTTGGAGGCCGAAAGCATAAATTTCCTTTGCAGACAGCCGTTTCACAACGCGCTGTCGCTGCCGCTCCCGAACCGCTGTCTCAATGTGACGGGACAAAACAAAAAACGCGCTTTCGTCAAACGGTCTGTCTTCTCCAGTCTCCGCCGTCTGCACAAGGAGAGAGCTGCATGCCAAAACGAGAGACAAATGGTATTCCATCACGTTAGTTAGAGCCGAGGCTCAGAGCAAGGGAGTCGACAAAAAAGGCTGCATTCTAAGTTAAGGAAACCACGAGTTGGGCTGCGACACGCGTTAAGATGTGGAGGCGGTGACGTCCACCAAAGCGGTGCCAACTGTGAGCGACTTCTGGGACCGCAGAGTCAGTTTCTGGGTTTCCCGCCCCCAGGAAACCACATATAGCGCGTTCGCGCCCCAGTGCCCCCACGTGTGTGTGAGTTCCTGTGTTTCTCCTGGTGTCTGTGTTTATCTGATTTCTACGGTACGAACCGTTTTGTAGGGGTTCCGTAGCTTAAAGGTGTGCACAATTGTTTCAGAGGCGACTTGAGACAAATTTTCCCGTTAGAGTTTCCAAAAGGACTGGACGCTTGCGGCTGATTCGTCCACCCCTTTGTGGAATGTGACCAACGCTGTAGAGCCGAGTGAGAGTGCGATTTCTGGCCCCGTTGCGACAGTCGTTTCGAAGCAAACATGAAAAAAACAAACGCGGGTACAAACCCCGCGGCTTTTCCACCCGCACTTCCGCGCGAGGTTTGTGCTTCGTTCCGTGGCAGATAAAAAGCTCCAGCGTAGGTGAGGCCGTCGGCTGAACTCTTTGTTTCTGCGCCTGTCAGGCACGTGCTCTTTGCAGGTTTTCCCGAAAAAACAGAGAAGACAAAAAAGATCAACCACCGTCTGTACTCGGGCGCCTGGGTGCCGGCAAAGAAAGGAAACAACGCGGAAACAGGTCCGACAAGCAAAACGACACCAACGACATACAACTCGACGCTCGACACGCGTGAGCGGCATCTCCAGTGCCTCTTGAGGGCCCCGGGGAGGTGGCGCGGAGCCAAACACCGAGTCGATCGCTTCTCGCTCTTCATGCGCGGGCCGGCACCTTTCAAATCGAGTTTTATGTCTAAAACATGCATTTCACGAGTTGATCGTGCAAAGGTAAACATGTATAGGGTGTGTGCGTAGAGCCACACCACCTAGTAAGTTCTTTGTTACATGCAGTAAGTTCTTCTACAAGGAGGTGGACACCGACGACCCCCCTCTCGCGCATGCATGCGAAAAAACTTCCAAAATGCACACACCTGTCCGCGACGGAACTCAAACCTTGGTCCTGCTTTTCCAGGGGTCCCCTCAGGCGCGTTTTGAGACCTTCGTATATAGAGAGAGACTCCCCCACCATTTCTCCTTCCACCTGAACCTGGGAACGGTCTCGGTTCTACCCCACCCGTCCCCGTCTTCCTCGGCTCTCTTTCTGCATCTAGAGGCCATCTGGATATCGGTGTTGGTCGAGGAAAGGGTGAGTGAGCAGTCGATTTGCATCCCACCGTTGAGCGGGGTCGATGATGAGCATTTTTTCCAGAAAATCGATAAAGACTTCGTCTGTGGCACGCATCCGCTGGCGGAGACTCGTGCGTTTCGGCAGCAGGAAGCGGAGCATGCGTCCCTGCGACTCTCGCTTCCCTTCGCGCTCGCCCTCGTCCCTGCGGCCCTCCTTCTCCTCTTCGTGACTGCGCGTACCCTTCCCCTTCGAATCTCCCTTCCACTCGCTGTTCTCCGAAGGCAACACCACGTACAGGAATCCGTCGCTGTCGAACAGCTCCTCCTTCTTCGGACTCTTCTCCACCATGTACCACGGGATCTGGCCAATGATGCCAACGATCCGCGCCAGCAGCGAGTGTACAGAGTCGTTCATGAACAATACGACGCTCGTCCACAGCTCAAAGAGCACGCAGCCGAGAGACCAGATGTCGATCTTTGTGTCATACGGCAACTCCAGGAGGACCTCTGGCGCGCGGTAACTCCGAGACTGCACGTAGGTGATCAAGGGATCTGACGTCAAGCAGCTGTTCCCAAAGTCGATGAGCTTCACCGACACAGGCGCATGCAGCGACGCGGCGCAGGGCGCGTCCTTCTGCGGCGACAGCGAAGTCCCGAACTGGGTGCAAGGCAGCTGGAGGGAGAAGGGTGACACATCGCTCCCTGACGAGGCAGAAACTCCGTTTCTCTTTCTCGCGGAAGCGTCGCGATCTGCCGCGTCCGCAGCCACTCGCCCGTCTGCAGAGTTCCTGCGCCCACAGTTCGCGAAAACCTCGGCGACGATCGCGCTCGGCTGCTGCTGAGAGAGGCACTTGTAGAACCGCGTGTCTGTGATGGCTTGAGGCCGCAAGAGAATGTTCTCCGGCTTCAAGTCGCAGTGGACGACGTTCAGAGAGTGGACAAAGCGCAGGGCGACGAGCAGCTCGCGCGCGATCCGCTGGATCTTCCCCACCGTCCAGAACGACGGCAAGTGATTCTTCCGAAAAAAGGAAGAGAACTCATAGAGATTTTGCGATAGCAACTCGGTGACCAACACCAAGTGCTCGCGGTGGTAAAAGAAATCACACAAACGCAGAAAATGCAGCGCGTCTGGGTCTCCGTTCGCACTCAAAAAACGCAAAGTCTTCACCTCGTCCAACGACTGATCCATGTACTCCTTCTCATTGCGAATCACCTAACAGAGAAAAGGGCAGAAATGAAAGATTTGAAGAGAAGAGCTAAGAGGAAAGAAGCCCTCAGAGCCACAAAAGAAGAGAGAGGAAAAAAAGAAAGGAAGAAATGGAAGACACAAACAGAGGTAAACGGAAAAAAAATGAAGGGAAGAGGCAGAATAAGAGGTAGGAAGACAGAGACAGGGAAGAAAAACACAGCGCGGACCGAAACTGCACGCAAGAGAGATACAGGCCATGCCCCTGGCCAGGGAACTAGACTAAAAAGGGAGGCCGCATCGCATGAAAAGCACAACAACTCGTGTGGATTTTTCCTGATTCTATGCGTAGCCATCACTTAGATTACCACGGATCCAGTCCACTGGAACCGAACGACTCGGATCTGCATTGTCTGCTCACACCGCTTACCTTCAGGCACACCTGTTTGTTCGTCACGGTATCGATACAGCGTAGACAACGCGAGAAAGCAGCCCGGCCCACCTGCACAAAAGAACCGAAACAGACGATCCTCAACCGTAAAGATGGGCTCTGCAGTCGCCTGTGGCTGCTCTCTTCTCCTCTCAACCTCCTGCACCCATCTCCTTTCGGCAAGTCTCTCTCTCTCGACTCCCTCCTACTCGACTACAGCCGCGTTCCCCGCAGTCCCCTCTTCTGCTTTCTGTCTGTCTGTCTCGCGTCTTTGGTCGGTGGCTCGCACAAACTGACCTCTCACCGCTAACCACCGGGCAGCCTGAAAAGCCTGGAGCCAGACGGACTTCCCAACCTCTCCCTCCGCTGCAGCTTACTTCTTTTTCGACCTCGTATCGGCCCGCGAGAAGCGTTCCGGGCGGCAGAACGAGTTCCCTGTGGTCTTCGAATCCGGTGCGTCCTCGCTCGAAGACGACTTTGAGGTGGAAGCAGTCATAGATGACTGCAGGCGCGGTTGTTCCTCGTCCCTGTTGTGGCTGTCTCGGAAGCGAACTGTGTTCCTGTCCGCGTTTCGCTTCTCCGTGAGTGGGCCTCGCCTCACTCGCGTCCTCGCCCCGCCCAGTGCCCGCAGGCCGAGTCCGCGCCGCCGCGGCCTTGCCCCCGGGTCCGCTCTCGGCCCCACTGTCGTCTGTCTCCTCCAGTCGCTCTTCTGTTTCTTCGCTTCCTCTCGCTGTCCCTCGCGGCTCTCGAAGAGAGCTCCGCTGCGAGCTCGGCTGGATCCGCACGGGGTAGAAGGCGTCGTCGCTCTTAGGGTACAGCGGCCGGAGGACAGGACCGAGTCGGCCACCCTGCGGCTGCGCCTCTGAGTCCTTAGAGCCCTCGAAGGAGAGGATGCATGCAGAACGCATGGCTTGTTGGCGAGCTCGAAAGGCTCCCGGGTCTCCGTTGCAGTACCGCTCTCGCCATGCCTCACAGAGCTTCATTTCCCGCTCGTAAGCCGCGAGCTGGTCCTCTTCCGCAGCCGACAAAGTGCTGAAGTCCCCAGGCGCGCCTACAGAGACTTCCACTCTCCCAGAAGCCCCCGGGTCGTCGCCCTGCACAGGCGAGAACGGCTCCGCAGGCGCAGACTCGCCTCCAGGCTTCGCGGAGGATGACGCCCCGTCGTTCTTCGAGTCCAGACGCGCGGCTCCCGGCACAGGAGGAAGCGGCGCTTTGGAGCCGGAAAAACGCGAAGAAACCTGCACAGTGCAGTCCGCCAACTCGTCCTCCAGAGACACTGCCCGCGACTCCCGGCTGCTCTCCTTGTTCTCCATCTCCGCCGTCGCGTCCCGGTCCCCCTCGTCGTCAAGAGAAAACTCAAACATGTGCGCCTCGTCCGGAGGTCCGCCTGCGCGGGACTCGTCTCCTCCGTGAAAGCCAAAGGACGGAGACGACCGGCCTCCCCCCGTTCCGCCGGTTCCTGGCCCGCCGGCAAACGCCGCCGTCTCGCGCCGCGCCCCGGAGCCCCAGGCGCCGAACCGCGGCGAGTCCTGCCCCCGGGGACCCAACTCCGACTCTGCCTTCGGACCGCGCTCCTCGCTCTTGTCGCCGCGGTCTTCGGTGACAGAGCGCGAGCCTCGGACAGTGGCGGCGCTCCGACGCGAGTAGATTCGCTCCAGGTGAGCAGACAGCCGCGGTCGGCGACTGCAAGCAGACAAGCCGCCCACCAAGTCCACTGGGTTCTGCCGGAATGTGTGACAGTCGTGGATGTAATGCGCCTCGGCCAAATCCAAAATGCGATAGCCTAAAAAGGACACAACACAACACAGGGAGATGTCAGAAAGAACAGATCCGTCCTCTGTCGTTCGACACGGGAGTCAACGATTTACACAGACATGCACATATTTCTATATCTATATATATATATATATATTAATGTATTTTTTATTGATGTCGTCACTTCGTCAGTGGTGTGCCGCAGATGTACTACTCCTCCTACTCCTACTGTGAATGTGAATCCTGAGGCATCCCCCTGATCAGACGCGCATGGCAGTTCACCGCACTTTGGAGAGAGGAGCGAACCTGGGTCGTAGTCGTCTCGATATTCGTCGTCGGCGTCGAAAAAGGGAATGAAGAGCCCCCCGACATGCGCCTTCCATCGCTCGCACTGGTCGCGTTTCAGAGCTTCGTCGCCGTCGGGCTCGCCTCCATTCAACGTCGCGCCTGCGCCGCCGCGTTGCGCGCTCCGCGACTCCGAATGGAGACTCAGAGCCTGCTGATCACCCGCAAGAATCGACCGAAGAAACGCGGCATCGACTGAGGGAGAGGTAACTGGTTGCGAGTGCCGCGGCCTCTTGGGGCAGTATCGCGCAGAGGGCGAGGAGACGAGGAGCGAACCTGGCAGCGGGAGAAGCAGCGGCGGCGCGGCCGGCGCCTCCAGGGACGCCGAGCCGAGACCGAAGACGCCTCCCTGTTCTCCCTCGCTCCGGCCCAGGGGGAAGCATGCCGCCTCGCGTTTGGGCGCAGAGACGGCTCCGGTGCCCGCCTGCTGCCGGCGCAGAAGGTCCTGGACCAAGGCGTGAGACTCGACCACGGAGAGGGGCAAGTTGGAGCTCAAGAGGTCGTTCAGCGCGACTCTCGCGTCCGAAAAAGAGACACCCGAGCCGCCTTCCGTCTCCCGGCGTTCCTCGCGGTCAGCGAAGAAGGCCCCGTCAGCGCCTACTCTGTCTGCGGCGCCGTGAAGACAGGCGAGTTGAGACACAAGTTGCTGAAGAGACTCGAGGAAAGCAGCGTTCTTGAGGAGACGAGCCTCGCGCCCGGCCTCGCCTTCGGGGCCAGTCCACGCATGCAGCACCCGGCGGAGAGCCGCGAGTGCCTCCTCCTCGCGGCCGTCACTCGCAGGCAAACTCGCCATTTCTAAGAAGAGCCGTCGCCCTGTGGGACACTGCGGGGCTGGACCGAAAGGAGTCACAGAGAGACAAGAGGACAGAGCGTGCAGACCAGAGACAGAAGTCAGAAAGGCGTTCCGGGGACTCCCGCGAAACTCCTTGGTCTTCGCGTTTCACAACTCGCGAGAGAGGTCGAAGGAGAAAGCGAATGGTCGAGACATCTTTTACTCGAGACAACGGGGAAGCGAGGAAAAGAGCGAGGAAGAAAGCGAGGAAAAGAGCGAGGAAGAAGGCGAGGAAAAGAGCGAGGAAAAAGAGCGAGGAAGAAAGCGACGAAAGAAGAGAGAGAACGAGACACACGGTTCGCGCGCGGCAGGCAGAAGCGTGGAGAGAGGGAAAACCGTTCGAGAGATGCTCTACAGAGAGAAGAGAGAGCACTCTTCAACACAGATGTTCTCCAGGACGAGGAGAAAGTCTATCTGGAAAGCAGAGATGAATATCGCTGTCGCTTCACCCTTCCTCTTCCCCGTGGGTGACGCTGACACACACTCCCGCGCGAGGCGACGGAACGCCAGGCAACTCCAGCGTCGGTCGAGACAGCAGTCGAGACCCAGAGGCGATCTCTCCATAAGCGAAGACGCTGTCGAGGCCATACGACCTTCTGTCTACGGAAACAGTTCAGAGAGTCCGAGGCAACGCATGCGCGCAGAGGGGTGTCTTGCGAAGGTCTCGTGCTCCCGACAGCCTCTGTCAAGCGCTTTCTCTCTCTGGAGCAGTCAACAGGAAGGCGAAAAAACAGGAAAGCAAAAGAAAAAGACAGTGTCAAGACTGGTCGAGAAGAGACAGAGCAGAGGGCATACACCCAGAGTTGACACTGGGGAGAAAGGCTCTGAAAGAGGAAGCAGGCATGTTGGCTGCCGAGAGAGCAGGGCGTTCGTCTCCGAGTGTCGAGGGGGTTTGAAGCGCCCGAGAGAGAAGATCTCTGCTGAAAACTCAGGAGGAAAATCTACATGAAAGATAAGACACCGACAGCAGCCTGCTGGAGAGCAAGACAGAAAGGCAATTCTTGGGGGGTAGAGGCAGGAGACCTTCCCCGAGAGAAAAGGACGACTTCGAGAAGGATTTCCCCTCTGACGATGTCCGTTTCAGAGAGGCAGAAGCGCCTATTGATCTGTGCACTGTCTTTGTTGCCCCAGAGACTGATGGAGACACCCTAAAACATTCGACAGCGACACAGGTCGACAGCGAAAACAGAAACGCAACAGGGGCGTTACTTCGACAGAGACCCCAAATGCAGGGACACCGGGGGAAGAAGAGCCTGAGCCTCTAGTAGGAGATGAGCACAGAGGCACATGCATGAATTCACAGAGACTCTAAATGAACAGAGAAAAGCCTAGTGCGCTGCATCGAGCTCCATGGTGTCTTCAATGCAGGTTTTTCTTCGTCGTTCGCAGGAACTGCGCTGTGAACAGAAGCTGTGGAGGGCGGCTCTCGACCCCGACCCGTTTGAACTTCCAGCTTTTCAAATAGGAAGGGGAGACGAGGCGTCGAGAAGAAGAACCGAAAAGGGGAGGAGAAAAAGGCTTTCCGCAGAAAGGTCACTTTCCAGGACTCGGTTGTCGGGTCCGCAACAGTTTTTCCGCTGAGGAACCCCCCGTTTTCCGGACAGTTTTTGAGTGACCGCGGGAAAAAGGAGTCCGGGACTTGCAGCTCCTTGCCGTCTTTTTCTCGCGTGACTTCGCAGAAAAGACAAAACACAGAGGAGAGGGGCTGCACCGCCACACAAGCCTTTCACGTTGGTCGTCGTCGACTGGTGGCAGAGGGAAAAAAGAGAAGGGAAAACAACTTGCTCGCCGTTTGCAGACCGGCGCTGGGCGAGAAAACGAGGATATCAAGAGACAGCGGCAACAAGGGTACAAAACCGAGTTCGGTTTGCGTCCTTTTTGAAAGCCCAGAAGGAAAATCCGCGCGGCGGAGTTTCTTCGAAAGGCTGCCGCCGAGAAAAGTCTTTTTTCCGGAAAAGAAGTTGCGCGACACAGACAGGAAAGCGCAGGGGCGCGCGCGCGGGCGGCGAGGCGCCAAGAAGGCGCCCAAGTTCCGGCTTTCTGGCCGTCGCCGCGAGCTCACACCTTGAGGCATGCAAGGAAAGGGAAGGAGAAGAAAGCCCACAAGAAAAGAAGCTTTTAAACCGTAGGCGAGACAGCAAAAGATCGAAAAAATAGGGAAAGACGGGACGCGGCGATGGGCGGGTGCCGAGACACCGCAGGGGCGAACGACGATTCTGCCCACTTTGCTGAGTAGGAAGCTTCGCAGAAAGGCGCCTTCTTTGCCAAAATTGGAGACATTTGACGCGAGAAAAACAGCCACACATGCAGAGATCGAGAAGGAACGAATCCAAAAGAGGTGCGCAACCCTACAGAGCG
Organism: Toxoplasma gondii ME49; assembly: GCF_000006565.2. Classification (NCBI taxonomy): domain Eukaryota; phylum Apicomplexa; class Conoidasida; order Eucoccidiorida; family Sarcocystidae; genus Toxoplasma; species Toxoplasma gondii. The sequence continues at coordinate 1,922,304 of NC_031474.1, read as the reverse complement.
AACAGCGGCGAGTCCCTCGCGGAAAACGCGCCCTCGAAGAAGCCATGAACACCGCAGTGAGACGCTTGCGGTAGTTGCGCTGGGCAGAAAACAAAGGACCCGACGAAAACAAACTATTTTTCACCTCCTGCAGAAGATCTCGTAGACACATGCGAACCAGGAAGAGCACAGAACTACGGATTCTCTTGAGTCCAAGAAGAGCAGGTCTTCCAGTAAACAATCCGTCACATCGGGATGCCGAATTTGAGGTGGCTTTCAAATTCCCTCCCGCCGTCACGGACGACATTCCCCAGTGCCTGGTTGTTGTTCGCGAGAGCCGTCTCGCACATTTCATTGTGAATCTCTCTGACGTGTCTCTTGCCTTCTGCACGCACTCGCCCTTCCTTGTGTTTCTGAATATCCGTCTGCGTATTCGAAACAACTGATTCTGCAAGTCCTGGGTCACAGAAACGCAATTTCAGATGGGGAGGAGGAGAGGCACTACGCCTAGAAAAAGCAAGAACGACTGATACGGAATGACTTCAGTGTGGAGAGATGTGGAAGACTGGTGTGTCAGCTGTTTCGCGTACAAGGCAAAAAAGCGCTCGTGCAGTGCCTAAACAGCTGTTCGACGAAGGAGAATCCGATTCGTTTCTATTCCGTACACTCGAGCACGAGAAAAGAAACTTCCTAAGTGGCTCTCGTGACATCTGCACAGATTGTAAGCAAATGCGGGTTCTTCACATATAAGCTGGACGTCACTGGAGTCAATGCGCCACTGGCCACCACAGTCCTGAAAAGCATCTACGTCAATGTACAGATATTCATACTTATCTCTTTTGCGGCTGGTGCCTATTTGACGCCTTAGTTTAAGTTGAGAAGTCCCGTATTTACAACTCGTCTTGCTACAGCTGGTAGCACACCCAATACCTCGCGCTGTTTGATGCTGTTCACGCCTGCCATGTAGAAAAACTACACTCGACTTTTTCAAAGGTTACCGCCACAGCTGAAGGACTGTATGTCACGGTCTTACGGGGTATTGCTCCCCAGCCTCTTGTTCCCAGTCGATTTTGTGGAAGACCTCAAGTTCGCGCGTTGCACTGGCATTTAGCCACTTCTGTACGGTCAGTTCCTTGCGTTAAAAAGTGTCTGGGGAAAGAGGCCCCTCTGTTTAGGGCTCAAGGAAACATGGAATTCGTGAGACGGGTCCAGTAACTGAATCTTCCTTTTGCAGCGTGTGGTGCCGATGAGGAGTTACGTATTCCAGGCTCCTCGCACCCTCGAGAGCGTCACCACAGAGACTCTCTTACAACTCTATCGCAAACCTCGAGGTGACACTCATTGATTCTGGGACTCGCGGGTATAGCAAAGCGAAAAGGGGCTTAGGGTTTAGGCGCGCGTTCGGTCGCAGATTCTCCAGCCAACGTGGAAACAGGAGGGCGGAAGTCTATTGTTTCTCCTTTCTTTGTGAAGCAAGCACACTGTGTGAGCAAGAGGAAAAAACGTCCGCTTCCTACGCCCGAAAAAAAACTCGGTTCCTCCCCAAGACAAGGTCTGAATGCAAGTTCTGTCATCAACGCGAATGAAGCGCTGTTGGGCAAACTTCTGTTTTTCCTCGTCGCGTACTTCCGGCGACTTGCGAGTGAAGAGTCAGCCCGCTCACCCCTGCGTCTGCCGTCTTTGCATTTATTGGGCTTTGTACAGGCCATGGGCGAGAATATCACTCGGGAGCTGCTCATGCCCCGCTTTGAGAATCGAAAGATAGCACGTCTCTGGCGTCGCGTTAAACTGTTTTTCGTGGACTTGTTCAGCTGTTAATGCAGGCGTTAAGGTAATAACAGGGAAGTGCTGAATCGCGGACCACTGGTGCACGGGCCAGATCTGCTGGTAACGCAACCATTTAGAAACTTGGTCTCGTTGGGACTTGTGTGCCAAGGAAGACGCTACTGTCCCGGCTGAAAATCTTGTTTTCCGGTGGACCTCAAAGTACCAAAAACAACGGGAAAAAAACTCGATCGAACGGAAGGACAAGTTTGCAAACAGAGGGCTTTGAGTAGCAGACTCGGTGTCGAGTTCGGCACAGAAGTCGAAAGACGAAACGCTTTCCCGTGAGAGCGTGAAACTCGGGGTCAGCTTCTCGGGAACTCGAACCGGACGTAGAGCTTTGTAATACTACCAGGTGACGTTTGTTTGCCGACCTTCCTTCTCCAGTGAATTCAAGTATCAAAAGGCAAACGCAACACGGCAGAGTCTGTATCGGTCAAAAAAATCTATGTCGGAGAGTTTAAGCATCTTTCCCTCTCCTCGGTGCCTCAAAGGATTTTCACGAAAAACGAAAACTGAGGAAAAACATACCAAGAATCCTCTCTCAGAGACGAAATCTTCCAGGAAGATGACGCTGGTCGTACTGTTATCAGCCTGGCAGTTTGACATTCTACTCTGAACGTATAGACAACCCCATCTTTACGGACTTTGACATTAAGGGGACGAGTAGGCTGAATCGGAGTCTCGTTATTTTGAGGCAGAGACCACTCAATTCTTTGTATTTGCTGTCCACCAAAGAATTCCTCTAGGGTGGTGTGTTTGTGCTCGTTCCCGCTCACCGGCTTCTTGAGCGGCTCTTCAAGAACAAAAGGAAAATGACCGTTACAAACTTTCTAAGAGAAGGAAGAGAGACATCCGTGCTTCCATTTGGAACATCGAACAGGCTTTTCTTAGCCGCGGGAAAAAGGAAATTTCTTGCAGCTTCCCACTGCGATGCGTCGTAACTGCCTTGTGGCCAGGTGGCCGCTTGTCGTCTTGCGCGGAAAGTTCCTGTGCACGTTTTCGCGACCATTCCGAGGGGTTGCGAGTCTATTTTGAGCACATGCACGGTGCTTTGTCACTGGGGGTTCGACGCAGATTCAGCCTGCAACTTTGGAGTCTCAGCGGCAGTGGCCACTGTACTCCAACTCACTCGAGGCATCACTTGAGCGCGGGGATAGCCTTCGGAAGCATCTTGCGCATTTGCCGACGTTCACCACGTCAGAACCGGCGGAACGCACAAGACGCCCCATAACTCCCCGCTGGATCCGCAGGAGTTGAGAACAAAGGAAGCCGTCGAGGAACAGGAAACAGAGTCCGTCCGCATCTGCTGGCACTTTCAAAGTTGAAGTTGCCCGTCTCAGATGCGGTAAAACTCCCCCTGCATGTCTCGGAGTCGAGTATAACTTCCTTGCAGAATATGATCCGGCACTCCAAGTTTATTTCCGAACTTTTCTGCCTCCTTCCTATCCTAACACACCAGAACGTCTTGTGGTTCTCCAGCTGACTCAACCAGACGCGTACTCGTCCGCTGAGGCACACTGACACACCGCCGTTTCCAGCAGCTGTTCGGCGGCATTCGGCCTCACGTCGAAACTCAAACTCTGTTGAATGAGTGCAAACGGCTCCGGGAGCCCGATTCCAGGTTCGCTTGAACCCTGCGACCTTCTTTATTTCCAACAGGCACCTTTAACTCTTTCCACTCGACCCAGCGCCCACCCTGTTTGCCTCGCCGAGCCTTCGAGTCCCAGCCTGGTTTCCGACCGTTCACTTGCCCCCACGATGCCTTCCCGCGCTCGTGAGCCCCCCTCCCGGCAGTGGCCTCTCGAGCCGTCGATTCTTCGTCCGTGTGTTGGGCGCTTTCGCGCTCTTTCGCGCTCTTTCGCGTGGTGTCTGAACAGCCTGAACACTCTGCATGCGGCAGGCGTCGTCCCGGGCTACGCTCTGCGGTAGAACCAAGCTCCCGCGATGGCGTCATGCCGGTCGTCGTCGAAGGGGAAGTCTTGGGCGTCTGCATGCTGCATCATGCGCACTGCCTGGTGTAGGTACACGAATCTGGCGGCTGCGGCGTTTTCGTGTTTCCGTTTGTGTCTCAGCAGTCGCGTCCACGAGGACGCGTCGTCGGGCGTATCGTAGAAGTTGCTGCCTTTGAGGGCGACGTACCGCCGCGGCAGGAAGCGCCGGGGTGTTTGCCGTCCGTTGACGACCTCCAGCACCCTGAGCACGAAGCTGTAGACGTTCCGCGGAGACAGCGTGCCGCAGGCAGTTCGGTCGAGGATCAGAGGGGCGAACCGCGGCGATGTCATGACGTCGACTTTGTTGAGCGTCGTCTGCCTCATGTCCACGAAGAAGAACCGACTCTGGGCCGCCAGATTGTGCTGCAGCAGCTCGGCCGCTTCAGAGGTCAGAAGCAACTCCTCGCTGAGGCCCAGCTGACTCAGCGTCGGGAAGTCGAACTTGGTGTTGAGGAAGCCGTAGAAGAGCACCGTGTCGAAGTAGGAGAGGAGCGAACCTTCGCGCGCCGCGAAGCTGTAGTTCTGCTTCTCCTCCTGGGCGAGCGAACAGAGGACGCGGTCTGGGTCGACATGCAGCAACTCTTGGCGGTATGTCGTGTTTCCGAGCAGTCGGAGGAGTCCCTGCGGCACAAAACTGAACACCCACTTTGTCCACCCGAGTTTCTCGATTCCGACATTCTTCCCCACTCGGCTGCCGACTCCACCGTGTGGAACTCCGATGAAACTGGCCGTCCGCAGGTGCACTCGCACCTCGCGGGCAGGCGGCCCTTCAAAGCTCGCGGCGTCTGGCGTCCCCGCCGTCGACGCGCTTGCCTCCGCGCCGGGATCCGCCGCTAACGGCTGCGACTCTTGACTGCTTCCACGTCGCGCCTCGGACTCGCCTTTTGAGGCGTCGGGCTCCGGTCGGCTTCCGAGCGTTCGGGACTTCGTGGACGGAAACGCTGCGTGGAGCGGCGGATCTCTGCGCGAAGAGTTGGGAAGCTCCGCGGCTTCGTCTTCGGAGCTCTCTGACTCCCGCTCCCTTGTAGCGCCCCAGCGATCGAAGAACGCATGCAGTCTGAGCACCTCCTCCAGCCACTCTTCCTTGTTCGTCCACAGGAGGAGGCCAAGGGAGAGCATCGCCCGCAGAGACAAACCCCCTGTCCCCCACCCGAGAAAGAAGAGTTCCCAGTCGCGACACTTCGCCTGCAAGTCCAGGAGTCCTGCGGCCCTCAGCAGGCCCCCCGCGTCGTCGTCCTCGTCTGCGACTTCCTCGTCCCCAGGCTGCACCTCCGTCTTCTGCGGCAGGTCCCCAACGGACTCCGTGCTCGCCGGGCCGCGCAGCTCCGGTCTTCGTCTCTCTTCGCCGTCGTCCGGAGTCGCTTCGACCAGCCACTGCAGAACGGCGCGCGTCTGACTCGCCAGCCAGCCTGCGTGCTGTCGAACACCCTGCGCCGTGGACATCTTCGCGCTCGCGCGCTCGCTCCGCGCCTTGACGCGGCGCCCAACAGACAGCATCCGGGGGTGGAAGTGAGGAAAGAAGAGCACAACCGCATCGTGTTCTCCTCGGCGCTTCAACTCGCGCAGCTGCCAGTACCACAGCGTACTTGCAGACTCGTAGGCGCCGCCGTTCGGCCCAGGCACCCGCGTTGGGTCTCCGGAGTTCGTGTACGTCGGATATAACGGATGTACATAGAGGAAAAACGCACAGCGCCCCGTTGCGCCTTGAGCGGAGGAAGCGGGGGCAGAGGCAGAGGCAGAGGAAGAAGAGGGAGGTGTGACAGCATCGTAGACGTAGGGGAGTCCAGAGGGATAGATGAGATGTTTGCCTTTCGTGATGCGCGAGTACTGACCAAAAAATGGGTTTGAGATTCGTGGAACATAGTCACGAGTCATCGGAGGCGACGGTCCGTCCAGGTCCTCTACTCTCACCTCGTCCTGCAAGACAGGAGATCACACCTGCGTGCAGTTCAGTTCTTCGCTACTCAGCTGCGCGCGCGATAGTAAAGTGGACCGGGAGAGAACGGAGAAGAGGAGAAGAAGGGGGAGAGAATGGAAGGGAGGGCACAAACGAAGGGAAGCAGGTGGACACAGAGAGAGAGAGAAGACAAACAAACACAGACGAGAGGGAGGTGGGGACAGAGGTCGATACGCGAAGAAAAGAGAAGCCAAGAAGGCAGAAAGAGAAGTCCGTTTTCTCCACTATCGCTCTTGTTTTTTCTTTCTTGAATCTATGCCCGTATCTTCTCTCTCTCAACTTTGCTCTCTCTTCCCATCATGTCACGGATTTCCTTCTTCCGCGTTTTTCCAAGTCTCCAAGATGATCGCTGCATTCCAGTCCCTCACTTTGCTCCATCTCTCACAAAGAAAGACGCCTCTGACTCTCTCTTTTCTCTCTCGTCTCCTCTCCTCTCCAAAGGCCCTTTCCCTCTACTCACTTTTCTCCCCTTCCTTGCTTTCGTCAGTGGGCGAGCCTCCAATGGTCTCGCATGCAGCGTCTGCGCATCTTGCCTCTTTGGCTTTTCTGGGCTGTCACTTTTACCGCGTAAAACGTCTCATCGTGTCTGCTACTTCCTCGACGCGTTGGCGCCGCAAAGCAGAGTGCCAGTCTCTGCGTCTTCTGCACCCTCACCTCTGCGTTTGCTCTCTTCTGTTCTGCGTCTGCGGCACCGACGTCTTCTGCGAGCTCCGCCTCTGTGTCTTCTGCTTCTTCTTCTCTTTGTTGTCGTGCGGTACTCGGCCTCTCCTTCTCGTCCGCGGCCGCGCCTGCTTGCTCCCGGTGCTTGTCTCGTCGTGGGTGCTTCCCCCTGCCTGCTGCAGACTCGGACTCGGCCACCGAGTGCCCCAGCTTGGTCGGAGAACTGGCCTTCTTTTCACGAGCTTTCAGCGACAGACGCTCCGCATATGCGAGGCTGTCGGTGTACCCCTCTGAGCCGCGAGCGGAGAACTCGGCCTCGGACCCAGAGGCGCGCGAGACAGACGAGAGACACAGGAAGCAGGAGAAGCCCAGAAGCAGAAGCGCGGAAAGCCGCAAAGGAAGTCGCGGCCGAGGAGGCGAACGGCGCGCGCCTGAGGCTGAGTCGTTTTCCGACATCTGCGGCGATCTGGAAAACTGAGAAGAAACTGGCAGAGACGCTGGAACACACACGGAAGAGCGACGAACAGAGGAAGGCAAGACAGCGGCTGGAAACGAAGAGCAAGCGGTAGGGAGGGGCTTGGTCAGCGGAGAAGGAGAGAGGCGCGGCCGCCTCGACGGCGCGAAATCAGAGGGAAGAGCAAAAGGCGAGAGAGGTGACTGCGAGTGAAGAGAAGAAGAGAGGATAGAAGGAAGAAGGGAGGAAGAAGAGCTTTTGAGGGGTCGGCATCGCTTCATTAGGCCAACCTCACCTCGTTTACGCAAGGAACGATCAAGAAAAAAGAGCGACAGGTGTCTTCGACGTTGACTTTACAGGCTATTCTCGCTGCCCCCCCGCATCAAATGGCTTTCCGCACAGGCGGCGAGAGAGAAGCGCGTTGTTGGCTTTCTCCCGCGTTCTCTTGGCTGCAGTTGACTCATTTCCCTCAACACACATCCGAGAAACCTCTCCTGGACGCCACCCTTTTCGACATGCGATTGGTCTGCCTTTTTCTCTCTTGCAAAAACAACACCGGAGCACACTGGCGCACGAGGAGAAAACTCGAGAGAAAGGACGCTGCCGGGAAAAGCCCTTCGTTTTCCGACCGCCTCCAACGCGAGAAAATGTTTTTTTTTCTCCTTGCACCATCTCAGCGGTTTTCAGAAGAGAACGTCGAAGCTCTGCGCTCGACAGAGACTGGGGGAGCCTTCAGCCGGTGTGCTCGCCGACCCGAGCAGGGAAGCCCCGCGCCCAAGGCTCCATATCGACTCTGACCGCGGTCGCAAAAAGGGAGCGCAGAGGCGGCGACACACACGAGGAGGCGGCGACAGAGGCCTTTTTGGACAGATTTTTTGAGGAGCGATCCGAGCAAGAAATGCCAAGAGAGACAAAAGGCGAGGGAGGACAGAGCACAGACGAAACGCGACCCTCACCGAGTCGAGGGTGTGGCGAGCCGGAGAGAAGACTCGAGAAGACGACGGAGAGGCTCTGCAGTCCACTACACGTTGCCTGTTTTGAGTTTCTCCTTGTGAAGGAACTGTTTCTCCGAAAAAAAAGCGAGAAAAAGGTGCCGAAGAAGGGTGATGCCCAGGCTCAAAGAAGACGACGGGGGGGGGGGCAAAAACTGCGTTTTCCTTCTCGCTGACTCGTCGCCGCTCCCGCTTGGAGGGAAAAAGCCGATGGACAAGCGACGAACTGGGTCGTACCCTTCGCTTCCTCAGAAGTGCATTTCTTTATCTCCTTCTTCCCTTCCGCCAGCTTCACTTTCTTCACCGTTTGCTCTTTCGCGAGATTTATTTTCGTCACCTTCCTTCTCTTTCCTCACGCAGTCATTGCTTCTTCTCCGCCGTCTCCTCCGCAGAACTTCCTTTCGTCTCCCTTCTCTCTCCTTTCTCGAGCGAACGCTTCGTTGTCTCCTCCCCGCTTTGTCGAAGATCCAGTTTTCGCCTTGGACGCATGCAGACCTCCGAACTCTGCGGTGGCGCCTGGCGACTTCTCTTCTCCACGCCGACGTTCTCGCCTCACGAAACCTGGCGAAGAAGCCTTCCTTCTCTGCCGTCGTCGTCTTCCTTCTGTAGGCCCTCTGCGGTCCGTTGCTGCGTCACCCCAGAACGCGCCCTCCCCAAAGGCCTTCTTCTCGGGACACTGGCCACTGTCTCACTTCTCTCCGTTCGTCTGCTCTTCGCTGTCTCTCTCATCCAAAAAACAATGAGGCGCCTCCGCGCCCGCGACGCGGAGTCGCTCGCGTGTCTGGACAGCCGCGCTGGAGAGAGCAGCCAGTGTCGGCGCGCTTCTTCGCTGGCTGTCTCGTTCTGCGTCTTTTCTCTCCTGCCTCTCTTTGTCATTCTCCTAGGTGAAGCTTCTTCTGTCTCTCCCAGCTCGTTTGTCCCAGTCGGCGAACAAGTACGTAAGATCCGAGAGAGTCTAGAGTGTCTTCGTCGAGACCGTTTGCTTCTTTTTAGAAACGTCTTTCCATCGTCCTTGAGGCTGTGGGCTTCACATCTGCTTCTCCCGGCTGCAGCGCAGTGCTGTCCTGCGTGTCTCCGGAGCTCTTTTTCGCGACCTCCGGACTCCCGCGGATATCTGCTGGCCTTCCGCCGCCCAGCTCTTTGTGGCTCGTCCTGCCCGCAGTGTTTCCTTCCTTTTCGCCTCTGCTGTTCCTTCTCTTTCCTGCCTTTACGGTGGGACTTTGCTTGGCTCTATCTCGTCTGCTGTGGCGTAGCCTGCGCCATTCGTCTGCCGTTTGCATGTAGCCAAGTCGCTCTCCACGCCTCGGCGGTAACGCTCTCTCTCTCTAGGATCACCCGGCTCTGCCTTTCCGGATACTCGGATGGATCGCGGCGCAAGTCCCTCTGGAACGCTCTAAATCTCTGCGATTGTGCATTCTCTTCCTCGGCGTCCAGAGGGTCTCTCGATGCGGCTTTGCGTCTTCTACAGCCTGTGCTGTGCAGCTTCTCCTGTGCGTTTGCACTACGCTCTTTCCCAGTGACTCTCCTGCGTTGCTTCGCAGGTTCTGTCAGGCCTCGTTCACTCCCTCGTTCCATACCTTTTCCGCATGTTGCCCTTGTATCCCCTGCCTTGTGCAACCTTTTCCAGGACGCCGTGACCGTGGAGGCGGCCGAAGCGCCCCGGGAGCGACGACGCTATGTGCCTAGGACCTCGAATCCAGACTTCGGAAGAGAAGCTCCGGCGATCGCCGGCGCGCCGTTCATCCTCGCGGACGACTGGCCGTACATCTTTGACGGAGTCGCGCCAGATGGCAGTGCCTCCACGGTCGAGAGAACGGCCGGGCAGGAGGAAGGGGAGACGATCAAAGGCGAAAACGAGCGCGAAAACAAATGCGCCTTTTTCGTCTGGGCCCACTCGCTGTCGCCGCGACCCAGAGCGATCGTCCGCGACAAGGAACCCATCGACTGGAGCGAGTTGTGGTAACCACAGAAGAGACAACGAAAAAGGAAAAGAAGAAAGAAAAAGACAAAGAACGGAGAGACAGGCGACAGAGCAAAGGAAGGAAAGAAGAGAAAACAGACACAGAAAGTAGAGAAAGGGGGGAGCTAAGCTCAACAGGGAAGAGTCAAACGCAGGGTCTGCACTGCCGTCTTGGTGACTCTAACGAAGAAGAGCAACTTGAGAGAAGAAAGGAACTGCGTTTCCTGTCTCCGCTGCCTTATCCAAGCTTAAAGCAGAAACAGCGAAAGCCAGAGGAAATGACACTCACCTGTACTGTCGTTTCGTACTGCCTCAGCGCCTGCGTGTAACGCGTCGTCTCCTGAACCAGTTGACATACGTTCGACAGAGAACCTTTTCTCCCTCGTTTCTCTCTGTTGCAGTATCGCTGTTCGACAGAGCTCCCGTTCTCTCTCTCTTTTGCATTTGCGTCAGGTACTACTACCTGCGAGAGCTCCAGCGGCGCGGCGACTTCGACACCCTGGTGCTGCTGGCGCCGGACGCACACAACCGCCAAGATGAAAGCATAAGTCGTCTGCATGCGTACGCCGCCTGGCTGGCTAGAAAGATGAGATTGATGCTGTCTTTCCTGCTCGTGGACGGCCGCGAAGAGGCCGCAGTTGAGAGGGAGTTGAACGCGCAGACGCCCGGCGAAAAGCAGCACTCTAAGCAGCTCCGAGCACGCGCGACTGGGACCCTCGACGGAGCGGAAGCCGTGCACCCGCGACTGGGCCGAAAGTCCGAGCAGGAGGCAGAGAGCCTCTGGGAGGCAGGCGGCGAGGAGGGACGGGCGGCAACTGTCGCGGCTCTCGAGGTGCCTCCGGAGCCGCAGGGCCGTCAGCCGGCGGAGCAGCGGCCGAAGCGGGAGGACGCGGCGGCGCCGGAGGCCGGTGGGGGTGCGACGCCTGCAGAGCTGCAGTGGCTGGCGCCTCTCGCGAGTCGGCGGTGGCGCAAATGTTCGTCGGTCGACTTGTTTCTGCTTGGCAAAGGCGTCGGCGGCCTGGCACTGCGGCTGCTGGCGGCGCCGAGCGAGGAACTCTGGGGTGAGGCCTCGACGGAGGCGGAGGAGAAGGAGATTCTGCTTTTCCATGACTTCCTCTGGCGGCACATGGAGACGGTCGCTGCTGGTCGCGCGGCGCAGAGGCCTCAGCGGTCGAGGAAGCCGACGGTCAGTCTGCGTTCCGTGGTGACGGTGAACACTCCGCATGCAGGAGTCGCCGGTCGGCCCTTTGCGCGAAGGAGTTCCTTCACCGAGTGGATGTTGCGCCATGCGCCCTCCATGGCGAGGCTGGCCTCGGGACGCATGCTGAGTCTCCTCTTCGGCGCGGCGTTTCTCAAGGAACTGTGGCATGGTGACGCGGACCGTCTGCTCTGCACACTCGCCCAGCAGGAGAAGCGCGCGTATTCGCAGCGACGCAGGACAGGGTCGCTGCTCGCGCTCGCGGACGCAGTGCTTTTCTACGGTGCCCTCGACGACCGAGTGAGGAAGTCGCCCGCCAGTGTCCTCGGCATCTGGGACCCGGCTCTCCTAAACTCCGTCGGCCTCGACTTCCTCGCCAGACACACGGACGACCACAACCATTACCGCTTCATCGACGTCGCACACTCTCCCAGCAATGCCCTCGGCGTCCAGCAGCCGAAGGCAGGAGACGGCACGCAGCAGCCGCGAGAAGCTGAAGAAGGACTGCAGGCTTCACCTCGCAATGGCGGTGAGGGCCGGACGAACGCGGGGGTCCACCCCCAGCGACCTGTGATTCCGCGCTACCACAAGAATCTCCTCGTGTACGACTCGAACGTCTGCAAAGTGCTGCCGAGAAACAAGTTGTTCGAGGCGACGCTCCAACTTCTGGAGTTGATCAACGAACACCAGCAACCTGTGCCATTCGTCCCTCTCAGGTTTGGGAGGCTGACGAACCACGCTGCGCTCTTCGTCGATGGAGACATCGTCAGACGGCGAGGCGCCTTCTACTTCGGGAAGCCCCGCGTCAACTTCGACGTCAACAAGTGGAGTTTGATGCATGCAGCTGTGCGGAGTCTGCAGACGCGAGCTGCGATCGAAGAGACTGAATTTGACAATGACAAGGCCATTCCGCCCGAGGCCTGGTTCCTCCCCACTCGAGACCAAACGAGGACGTGGACTTAATTTTTTAAGCAAAGTTGCGGGGGGCGACGTGCAGCGTTGAAAAGAAGCCGAGAACGAAAGAAAGGTGAGGTTCGACGGGAAGTCAGAGACAGAACGAACGAGAGCGAAGACGAGAAAACACGAAGAAACAAACGAAAGCATGAACTTGAAGAAGACCAGCACAGACGAAGTCAACCCCCGAGGGTCGCGAGAACTGCTGCTGCGACAGGAAAGACTCGAGGCGGACGGGGGAAACCACGCAATGAAAACTCGACAATAAAGACCTTTCTTTCACGCATGTCGCGCTGGCGGCGTCCGCTTTTTTGCGAGACCCTGGTTTTTTTTCCTGGAAGAGCCTCAGACCACCAGGTGGTGCAGCAGTCTTTGCCGGACAGTGGCGACCTTCAAACGCTTTCTCTCCTTCGTCAAACAGGGTGCGTCTCTGCGGACCAAGGCTCCTCTTTTCCGGCCTCAGTCTACCAGGTCCTCTTCAGAGACGATTGCCGTTTCAGGCCGCCTCGCCTTGAGTGGAGACCGAAAATGCGTTTCTCTGTGAAACGCCTTTTTTGTCACACACAGCGTCCTTCACACACGAGGTGCCGTAGACCCCCAAGACATCGATTTGCAGATGACGGAGGGAGACCACGGAAACGCTTTCCACTTTTCAAAGCAGAGTAGATCGTCTGGAGCAGAGAGACAGTCTCTGCGACGCACGACAACACCCCACATATCTGCTTTTCGTCCACTTCCTTGTCCAGTGATCTTCGATCACCTCTCCCGACAGAGAGATCCGGGCGACAGTCGAATGACACATTCCTGTGCAGCGCGTTACAACATGCAGGGACAGAGGGGGATGGCCGACGATACGGCCGCGTCGAAAAGGTGCAAATCGTTCGTCTCGAAACGCCGAGCTTCTTTCTGGTGGCGACTGCCGCATTTTTCGTCGCATGCGTTCGACTGTGTGTGCAAATGAGGACGCAGGCTACTTCCGAGGAGACAGAGCGCAGCTAAGAAGCTCGCGGGCGCGTTCTTGTTTCGACATTGACACCCCAGAAGCAAGACAGTGCCTGTGTGAGGTGTGTGCGCTTTTCTGCTTCTCGCCTGGGTTCCCCAGGGAAAGCGCGATGTAAACATGCGAGTGCTGTCTGCTTCTCTGCTTCGGGATGCCTCGAGCATATCTGTAAAAAACTGTTACATGCGCATCTACAGCGGCCGTCAAGTCTGTCTGGAAAGATACAGGTCTGGTCTCAGCATTTCGATCCAGACCTGCTCGCGTCTTATATGATACAGCATCTGTGCCTCGCAGCACGATTGGGTGCGCCTCTGGAAGCCGGTATCTGTTGGACGCCGACCGTGTAAATCCTGTTTTAGACGCGTGGAAAGACAAGAAACTCGAAGGCGGTTTCCGCACAAAAGCGAGGAACTTCTTTTCACGAGCAATCGACGCATGCACACTGCATGCCGCGTCGGCTTCCTCTCGCTCTGCTTACGTTCGCACTTCGGAATGCATGTGTGATGTTTACACTTCCTGTCTGTCAGACTCGTGAGGATCACCTGGATGCTCTTGAAAAAATGCATACACGCGGAAGAAAGACTCACACAGCGACGGAAACTGGACAGCAACTCATAAAAAACGAACAAGTCTCGAACGCTCCCCTTCTTCAGAGAGAGCGTGTGACGCTGCCAACTAAAAAAGCGAGGAAGAGAGCGGAGCTTCACAAAAGAGTTGAAAAGAAAAAATCCCTCAGACGTCATCATCTCTGTCAGACACTCCCGACGGCGAAGTCACAGCACTTCGCCCAGTAAGAAAGTCGAAGGAATCCGATCCACCTGAATTCGCCTGGAAAGAAAAAAACGCAAGGGACGAAGACACACACACACACACTCACTGAGGAGAGGAGAAGAGCCATGAAGCAAGAAAGCGAGAGTGAAAAGCAGAGAACCGCGCGAACCCCAAGACACCGTCGACGCGGAAGCAGAGCCGCAGAGAAAACAGAGAAAGGACAAGAAGTTGCCATTAAAGACGAAACTGAAAAACGGTTTTTGCCTGCAAAAAACGGGGATACGCAGATCACCCTTTGTTTTGAGCGCCCACCCGTTTCCTGCATGGCACAGAAATCTTCCTCTTTCTTTCTCTCTGCTCTCTGCGCCGCAGCGCGCCTCTGCGTTTCAGACGCACAAGAGACACTCCGCCTCAGCAACTCTGCCGGTCTGCATGCTTCACAGCCGCCCGATCCCCCCTCTCGAAAGCTAAACGGCCGCAGAGGCGAGGACGCGCGCAGTGTCAAGCATGTGGAAGAAAGCGGAGAAAGCCACCCACCGGGAGAAGAAGCAACTCAACTTCTCTCCACAAAGAACGAGACGGCAAACGCGTCTCTCCGTTCTCCGTGCGACGGCTGTCCCCTCACTTACTCGAGCAAGACGATACGGATGTCTGTACTCGTTCTTCGTTCTCCTCCGCAGCACATAGCGCGAGAGCAGCAGAAGACTCGTCACGCCGATGAGGGAAACGAAGATGAGCAGCAGAGTACCCGGCGCGTCCATTTCGCTGAAAAAACATTTACAGACACTCGGCGCTGCGCACCCTCAAATGCAAGCACTGCCTGGGGTGCACTCACCAACTGCTCTCGTCACTTACACACACACACGCACATACATGCACTGATGTGCATATATATATATATATATATGTATATATATATATATGTATATGTATATGTGTGTATATATATATATGTATATATATATATGTATATACGTAATATAAATCAATATATATATGTATATGTAATATAAATATCTTTATTAAAGCGATGGGTACATCTATGAATAGTTCACCACACGTTTGCCCATGATGAAACAGCAACTTATATAAAGACGCAGCTGGAGGAAAGCAGCGGCGGAGGCGAGAGAGCACACCGAAGAGGCCCAAGGCGACGGGGAGACGCGCGCGCAGCAGGGCAGAAGGGTGACGCGGCAACGCATGCATGAAGCGAAGAGTCTGCGTGTCTGTCGACCGTCAGTGGAACGGCAATCGGACGTTGTCGCACTGTCGAGGAGAACTGTTGTGCGCGATGTCACTCTCGCAGAAATCTGAGAAGACCTCTCTGCGTGATCGCGCCTGCACGATTCGTCTACTCTCTCCCTGCCTCCAGCAGATCTGCATGTTGGCCCTGTCTTCATCCCCCGATTCGCGAGCCTGACGACTTCCGCCGTCTGTCGACCTCACACGGCGGCGACGCGTCAACTGCAAGGTCCCCCCACACGTTGCTTCACCTACCTGACGTCCTCGCACTCGGCCGTCGCCTCATTCCACTCCGTTCCTGGCGGACAACTGAGCTCTTCTTCGTCTGTCGAGCTGCGCCATGGGGAACCAGTTTCCTTCTCGTCAGCGGCGGCGTACGGATCGGAGTGTCGCCGGGGCTCTTCCGCGACGGCAGGCGCGTCCCATGGCGTGAGCCTCGCCGGCTTCGTCTCTTCTTCTTCCACCAGCAGTTCGCTTCGCGAGACCTTCGGCGGAACGAGGGGCCCGCGACTGACGATGGGCGAAGGCGACGACGACGCACGGTCACTGGAAAAGACCAGAAGCCACAGAAATTCACGAAAACGAATCTCCGTCAAAAACGTCCATCGATACATACACAAAGATATATACATATATATACATATATATACATATATATACATATATATACACAAATATACATAAATATACATATATATATATATATATATACATATACATATATGTATGTATGTGAATGTGGACATCGATTTAGAGGACGCTTGGAGCTGCATACACGTCCAGCAGTTTGTGAAGGAAAGAAGGGAGGAAGGCGCCGCGGGGCGCGCGTCATTTTTGAGTGGAGGCCAGCAGGCGACGGAACGACACAGCAGACTTCCTGATTCCGAGGTTCCACGGCTTCCCGGTCGAAAAAAAAACACCGTTGGCCTTCGCTGGGGAGCGACGCGAGGAAGCGTGGAAAGAAGCGTCAGAGCAGGAGACGTACAGGTCTCGAAGCCTTGGACTTCCAGGAGTCCCGCGCGGCGTTTCTTCCTCCGGATGAACGGCGCCGGTCGCCGCTGCACTCGGCGGCTTCGCAGGCCGCCACACGTCGTCGCCGGGAGTCGACACAGGAGGCGATTTCACAGCGAAGCGTCCGAGGTCACCGGTCCACGGCGCATTTTCTCGTAGGACGCCCGGAGCAAGAAAAGTGTAGGTGACTTCCGTGACGTAGTCCGACGGATCGCCGCTGCTGAACTCGGCGTCGGGGGTGCGCAGACCTGACCGGAGGATGCCGAAGCCGTACGGTTGCCCGCCGCGTTTGCTGGTGAACTCGAGAACCAGTTTGGCGGAGTTCCCCAACCGCTGCAGCTTGTCTGCGGTGAACAGGAAGGACCAAGTAACTCCGCCGTTCGCGCCTTCTCTCTCTGCGTCGGACGCGTCCTCGTAGCTGTCGAGGTTCGCGAAATGAGTCGGGTATAACGTAACTCCCGAGTCCCCAAACAAGTACGCAGACCGACGCACAGCCTCGTTCGACGCAGCGCCCTCCCCTGCCACGGACGGCGGAGTCGACAGGCGCAGCAACACCTGAACACAAAGATGCGACGCACTTCGCTCGCAACAGATATACATATATATATATATACACACACATGTATATATATATATATGTTATGTCGATGTAGTGTATGTGTGCTTGACAGTTGAAGACCTGCATGAAAGTTTGCGCATGCTCCTGAGTGCGTTTCGTGCAGTGGTCGGGACTTCGTTTCTTGCGAAAAAAAGGTTGTCTGTGTTCACACTTGTGGCTTCCAAAGGCCGCGCGGCGAAAGCGGAGACGCGGTTTCCTTCATTCGCTACATGGCGCAAAGACGCTCGTCTCTCCAGAGAGCTCGACAGACGCGGAGTGTCTTTCGTTCCTTTAGTTTCTTACGACTAAGTCTTGCCCGTATTTCACGGGGACGGACGGATCTGGGTGGACACCGATGACGGTCGGGCGCGTCTCGTGAGACGCGAGCGAGAAAACTTGGAACTGGAACTTCAGAGGAAAACACGGATCGCCTCCGAAACTCCGCGGAAAATGACTTCCATAGTGGTCGTCCGCCACACGCAAAACGTAATTGCCTCTGAAAAAACCAGACAAGATACAGAAATACACACAAGGAAGTAAAAACAAATAGCCGCGTCCACGGACATATCCCAACCACAATACATACGTATATAAATATATATATATATATATATATATATATATATATATATATACATATGAAGGTATATATATACATATACATATATATATATATATATACATATATACATATATATATATATATACAGACCTACATACATAAGGAAATCATACTTGTCCGTTGACGCATTCGCACCGGCAAGAGTTCGTCTGTTGCTCTGTTGTCTGAAAAGAAATGGAGCGGCTTTTTTTCGACTTACGGTTCGAGTTGGGTGGCCACCCACTGACGCGTGTTTAGAGGATGGTTGCCCTTGTTGACGAAGTCGAGCTCTCCGAAAGAAATGCTTTCTTGCTGAAAAGAGCGCACTCAATTGGAGTTCGAGTGAGAACAGTTTGCGAACGCGAGGACACCCACGACGCAGAGAGGCCTGCTGCGCAAGGCTCGACCTGAGACTCGAGCGCGGCAAAAACGCCCCTAAAAGTCACTCCAGAGTTTCCTCCCTGGATGCACTCGTGCTCGCGGTCTCTTGCGCAGGCTTCTGTCTTGAATTCACACAACACCAGCTCTGCGTAACTGGATGCAGAGGGCTTCAGCTGGCGCTTGTGTGTCTGACTTCGGTGTACTTCAAACTCTACTGCAACGCTCGGAAATGTGCAACCGCCGAGAGACGAAAGAGTTTCGAAGTTCCACCCCTCGTCATGTCACGTGGAGCTTGACGCACTTGCAGCGACATACTCCCGTGTACACACACCCGAAGAATGACAATACCAAACACCTCTACACCTCTATTACCCGATATATAAATAAATATATATATATATATATATATGCATATGTATGTATATACGTCTGGCTATGCAGCCATATATATATATATATATATATATATATACTTGTGGCTATACCGCTACATATGTATATATATATATATATATGCATATGTATGTATATACGAATGTATATTTATTTACATTTCTGTATTCTGAATGTCCGGACAGATGTGTGCGACAAGGAGGTATCGATACTTCTTTCTTCGTCTGTACAGAGTGTGTAGATGAACTAAGAGGAACTGAAAGCACGGGATCCACCAGCGAAAAGGTGATGCGCCGAACTGTTTCATTAATTCTGGCTGTTGTACGCTAACCAACCTGCATGTGTCGGTTGCCTCCTTCCACGACGTCCAGCTCAACGTGCGAAAGGAAAAAGTTGTACTGGACCTCGGCGAGGACAAACGACTCCTGCGGGAGAGAGACAGTCAAAGCGCCGGAGACACCTCGAACTGGCAACAAGTTTGGGTCCACGCCAACGCTGAGTGGTTTCTCTGCTCAGGAAGGCAACCTGATCCAGCCCCGGCGCTCGAGTTCTCTTCACATGTCTCCTGCGGTTCTCCTGACGTCTCTCTCTCTCTGCGCACTGGAGAGAGGTCTCAAACTCGTAAGAAGCTGTTTCCCCTCCACAGCTCCTTCAAGATCTCCATTTTGTTCTCTGTCTCTCGCGTCTCTCCTGCGTCTGTAGACCGCAGAGGCACCTCTGTCAAATGCACACCCACACACCTCCAGAGACACGCAGAAACCCACTGGCCCTGGCCTGGGGCGGCTGCGACTCGCAGTTTCTTTTCCGAAGACAGTCGTGCAACTGCTTCCACCTCTCGGCCATTCGACCATCAACGGGAGAGCACGACGAACGGAAGGAGATCGACAGGCGCTCGAGCGAGCGACTCACCTCGGCGAGAGTGAACGGGAGCTCGACAAGAAAGCCGTCTCGCGGCTGGCGAACTGCAGAGACGGCGGTGCTAACATGCTGCTGGCGTCCAGAGTGAAACGAAGCACTCCGGTCTGCAGCTGTCGCCACGGCTGCGACTGGGAAGAATTGAGACACCGACAGCGGCGCGAAACTGTCGCCCGCGGCTGGGCACTGCGTCATCTGAAAAAAAAGAACGCCTGGAAAACCACGGTGAATCGCACCAAAACTCCGCACCCAGGGACCTGCTCACGACAGCGAGTTGCCAGAGGCTCGTACGCACAGCCACGACCGTCTTCTGTCGATGCTCGTACTTGTAAACAAATGCATCTTACCGCCCATCGATACGCAGCGAGACGGACCCAGAGCGAGACAAGATGTACATTGCAATATATATATATATATATATATATTCTCGTTTGAACGGCTGATGCTGACAGCGACGCCACAGGCGCCCCGAAGGAATGACAGAACCGTGTCGAGTATTGTTTACCCTTTGTTTATCCTCCATAGGCATGACCTGAACCACGAGGTCGAAGACGACGCAGGGAGCAGCACCTGCAACTGCTGCGCGGTCGAGGCGGAACGTCAAATAAAACGTTGAACTTTGATCGAGCGCTGAACACAAAGCATGAAACTCCACATTCGGCGTCCACTCCACACCCACAACCATATAAAGACACATGCATACATATATACATACATATAGAAGCATATACATATATATATATATATATTTGCATACCTAGGTATATGCCTCTGTGTAAGGCATGTAGAGGTGCCCGCAGAGGTGTGTGTGTGTATGTTTGTATGTGTGTATGTGCATCTGAATCCGGAAGCATATGGGAGTAGAAAAAGAACGTCGAAAGGAATCGAGAGACTGTTGACATTTCTCTGCTCGGCGGCGACAGGCGCATCTGCGGTGACAGAGATATGCAGAGTCGCCAGCGCGTTTCGCGCTTCTCACCGTTGTATTTCCTCTTCGAGCCGTCCAGTTCGAACAGCTTCTCGTAGCCGCCTTCGTTTATTGCCCAGTCGTGAACCGGCGCGACAGGCAGAGAGTGTGCATCCTCCACCTGCGAAAACGACTCGGAGAGACGAGAAGAAATCAAAGACGAAACGGCGAACAGGAACGGGGAACCTCACGAGCGAGGAAACGGAAACAAGCTTCCGAGAAAAGTGAAAGGCCGGCGCGCATGCGCTGCGGCGGCACAAGCAGAGACGGAAACACAGTTGGAGAGTTGCGCGGCTTCTCGGGTCTCCCATCCACTTCTGTGTTTCTCGAAGTAAATGACGTTCTTTAAAACGTTGCCACAATCGGGCCACAGGAGAGTTGCAGATTCTCGCAAAAGATGCTTGAATATCGAGGGTCTCACACATACAGACACACACTGTCGCAGGCGCACGACTTCATGCAACGACTTCTGCATGCATTCCAAAAATTTTACACGCAGACGTGGAGTGTATGTACACCAAAAGCGCGGAGGCCTTCAGGGAAAGAGGAGTGTCGTCGCGCTTCGCAACGCGAACAGACAATCTCACCTGCACGACGACGTTTCGGTCGTGGTCTTCCGAGAAGACGCCGAGCTTCATTAGCAGATTCTTTCCTGAAAACACCAGAGAGACTTCCGTTGTCTCTCTGACACCTTCGCCTCAGTAGAGTGTATGTACACTCCGGCACATCGCGAAACGCGACCCCCGACCTCCTGTCTCCGTGCGTCGAGTTCTCTGACTCTGTCCACGAGTCGCGAATCTCGAAAAGTCCACCGTTGTCTTCGACCTTTCCCGTCTTGGCAAAAGCCACTCACAACAAAGAAACGTACATTCACACTCACACACACAAATATACACATATATTTATATATATACACATGTATATATATACTTTATGCATATATATATATATATATATATATATATTATGAGTATATATATATATATATATATATATATAGGTAGTGTTGCGAGCACGATTCATTGCTCTCACCCTTTGTGTCGAGAGCGACTCTCTTGCGTGAGTCTCCGTTCGCTTCCGTCAGAACAACTTTGCTGCGAATCAGCAAGCGCCCCGCGGCGTCGATCGGACCTCCTGCACACCGTGGAAGAACACAGCACACCCGCGCGACTTCGAAATTGCACAAGACGAGAAACCAGCTTCGGACCCCTGCAGAGCACTGCATCGGAGTCCAGTCCGAGAGAGACACAAACGTCGGTATAGAGGCATCCAAATGTGGACGCGGCGGTGCCTCACAGGCGTCGTAAGAGCTACAGATGCTCATGCATGAATGCCTGCCAAGCTCACTCGACTGCATGCGGACGTCTCGCTAATAAAAAAGGCTTCCTCTCCACCTGTGTCGAAATCCGCGAAAGAACAGCACTCTAACATGCAAAGATTTGCAATCCGAAAAGCTGGGAGATCTGCGAGCGAGCGGTCAACAGCCAAGAGAGACACGAAGTGCGTTTCTGTGCGAGACGGGGACTTGCGCATGCTTCATTTACTTGTTTCGCCTACAAGTATCACATGTTTCACGTATACGTTCCTAGGAGAGCAAGAGAGATACAGAAAAGAAAGAAACTAACAGAGACAAAGAAAGAGAAGGGAAGAGGAGGAGACGGAGCCTTGACAGAGAACGTACCGAGCGCCGCGCTGCCGCCTTCGTGGCTGTGGAGATCGAGAGGAAGAGACATCGCTCCGAAAGAGAAACAACTTTCTGCTGAATCGACATCGCTGTCGGGGCCTGCGTAGTTTACTGCGATTGTTTTGATTTTCAGGGAGAAGTGCAGACACCTGCTGGTCTGAGAAGAAAGTCAAGAAGACGGTTTCCTCTCTCTATGGATTGACCCGACGCACATGTCACATGCTCCGCCTCCAGTGCGACCGCGGTCTCTTTTCACCTCCTGGCATTGTAACTAGCCATGCCGCGGCATTCGCCAACAAAAAGACAAAAAAACATTCAGCAGTCTCGCCGTCGGCGTCTACAATTCCCCCCCCCCCCCTCCCCCACTTGCACACATGGAAATACGCATGCGACACACATTCGTAGATTCCTGTGGATGCAGGCATACAATTGCAGTCAAAGATTAACATGCGAGCGCAGTACTCGATGTATGCATAGCAGACAAATAAAGACGCCTCAGTATGTTCAAGCACGGCAGGTTACGCAGGCAGAAAATTAGAACCGTTACACGTATATCCACATGTAGATGTATATATATAGATATATGTATATATGTATATATATGTGGACAGATCGATAGATTTGTTGACTACATTGCACGGTTCGTTTCAGGAGTCCTGACGAGGAGGGTCAGTACAGCGGTGAAATAAAGGCGTTCGAGTTTCCTGGTTCATGGATGTATCTGGCATCCCACTGTCTTGTGATGGTTTCTCGCTGACGCCGCGCTTCACGAATTTTCGAGAGGAACGCAAACGTCGACACGGACAGACGCCGCAACGGGCAAAACGTCTCGTAGCTGTCTCTTTCTCTCGCTCTTTCTCTTTCTCTCTCTTTCTCTCGCTCTTGTTGTCGCTTTCGGCCAGCGCGGCTGCGCGGCGCACACCCCTCTGCACTTACGTCGACAGCTTGTTTGATGGCCGGCTCGGCGGCGTACACGTTGCTTGCATGCGCGTGGATTATTTTCACATAGTGAGTGCCTGGCTCCAAGATAAGGCGAAGGAAGTTGACGCGGCCGCGCTGTTCGCCGATCCAAGTGCCTTCCGCCACCCTCACTCCGACTTTGATGAAGTCCAGCAGAAAGTTCGAGCCGACCTCCACGTACAGCACAGACGGCGTCGTCACATGCAGAGGGAACGTCATGAACTCGCCCTGCAGGAAGAGCAAGCAGACCGACGGGAGTTCGTGAGTGCCTCCGTCGGCGCCGAGAGAGCCTCACGAGAGAGCAGCAAAACGAGGACAGAAGACACCCGCTGGACCGGGCAGACGACAGCCCCCAGTGCGTCCCTCCCCCTTCACACACACACACACACTGAGGCAAGGCGCCGCGCGGAAGCCTAGGAGGCGAGCAAACGCCCGTTCACCCTAGAGAGACGAAGAAGGAAAAGGCAACGAGGGAACCTGGCCTTCTGGGCGGACGAAGTGACAGTGGAGCACCCGCGCCACCCTGCGTTCTGCGGAGATCTGCGATCGCGGGAGACACGAAGTCGCGGCTTCGAAACGGAGCAGCAGATGTCTGCGAGGCTCTGGACAGACGCCTCTGCTCCTGCGGATTCGTCTTTCAGTCCGTGGTGCCTGGGGGTCTCACCGCCAGCCGACGAACGTCCAGACAGCGACTCTGGAAAGGGGAGAGGAACTTCCTCTTCTCTGCAGACACCTGAGAACCCAACTCTGAAACGCACAAAAGCCCCCGCCTTACTTCTTTCTCCAGAAACGACGAGTTGAGTTTTATGTCGAACGTTTCGCTCTCAAAGTAAAAGGGCAGCGGCGAGGGCAGCGACAACGCCGGAGGATGCGAAAGGCAAGGAGACACCGCGCCCTCCGCCGCAGGATGGAAAAGCAGGTCGCGGTGGAGTTGGTTCACAGACGAAATGCCTAAAAAACGAAAACCGGAAAACCCACCACACACACATATATATACATATATATACATAGACATATACATACATAATCATATGCTTATATATATATATATATATATACAAGTTCACATGTACATGCAGATGTATATAATCATGTGTGTATATATAAGCATTTAGATCTATTTATGTGGCTGCCGCAATGAAAGAAGAGGCAGTTTTTTACCGAAGGTGATGAGGAAAGGTCCTTCTGCTTGGTAGCTGAATTTGTAAGTGCCGGGCTGTAGGAGGACGAGGAGGTTGCTGTCTGCTTCTTCGACGAGTCTGAAGTTGAGGGCGTCGTCTTCGCCGCCGCGCCTGGCAACGAGGAGATCTTTTTCGCGTCCGCGTTCAGCGCGTTCTCCGCGAACAGCTCCAACCGCAGAGGCCGTTGCGTCGGTTTGCGCCTCGTCCTCTTTTCTTTTGAAGACGCGAATCAACAGGCGATCTCTCGATAGCACTGCAGGCTCGGCAGTCACGCGCAGCAGCGTCGGCTTCTCGACCTGGATGACTGTCGCCTTGGCGCGCTCTTCGAGCCGGACTGCTTCTTGGCTGACCGCCTTTTCAGTCTCCGGCCGAACGGTGAACAACGCGGAACGCTGCGGATCCGCGGGTGACGGCGACGAGAAGGCAGTGCGCGGACTTTCCTCGCCGAACCGGAAAACAGAAGTCGAAAATACGGGGACGTCTGGGAGCGATAGCCACCCCCGACGATTGAACGACGACAGGGGAGGCTCCACAGGCATCAAGTCCGGCAGACTCAACAACTCTGCGCGCAAGGCGTTGACTTCAGTCTCGTCCGCGTCGCCGATCTGAAACGAGAAAGGAAACCTGAACTTCGCATGACTCGTTGACATTATTGACATTTATCCGCGAAGGCAAACGCATCCAAGACACACTCCTCTATCGCCACGTCGATGCAAGCGGTGCGACAGAGAGGAAGCCCGACGTGAGGTTCGAGGCGAAACTCGGCACCACACAAAACGCGAGACGAAAGAGGAAGAAACGCCGTTCCAGTCCAGATACGGCGGGTCGCAGGTACGAACATGACCCACAGACAGCCAGGAGAGAGAGACAGAGAGGGCGAGAGAAAAGCAGATTGCTTTTCGGAGAAAATACACGCGGACTGTCGGAGGATCTCTCTCGAAGACAGAAAGGAAAACGCCCTTCACGGGGCACAATACACGAATGCGTCCCCTCTCTGACAAGCAAATACACAAATACATGCCACACATTCATACACGAACCACCACAAATCAATATAAACACATATAAATATAAATATGCAAACGTGTATGCCTGTCCATAGGAGGAGCACACTGTTTTCACGAATTTCCAGGTTTTTTTCTTTTTTCCGCGCGAGCGTCACGCTTCGACAACGACAACACGACGGCCTTGTTGCTTGTCTGTTTTCTTCTCGCATTTTCTCCGTTCTTTTTGCATTCAAGTAACTCTGTTTTCTTCCTTTCTCCTCATCCGTTTCTCGTGTTTTCGCTGGATGGCTCTCCGCGCGCCGCTGTCTTTTTTCGGAGGACCTCTCCCTACCTCTGCGTGGATAGTTGCATGTGCACAGAGGCGCTCGCTGGGCAGGTCGACTTCGTCGTAGATTTTCAGTTTGAGGACAAAGTCTCCAGCTCCTGCATCTGTGGCAAGAAGAAGCAGACGGTTTTCAGTCAAGATCGAAACCGCCTCCGGCTTTCGACGCAGGCCCAAGCTGTCTCGCTTGAACAGCAGCAGCTGCGCCGGCACCCACGGCGGATGCAGAGTGAGCTCCACGCGAATGCTAAAGGAACGAAACAAACAAAGAAAAAAACGGGGGGAAATGGGGGAAAACAAAAAAACACGAATATGAGAGAAGGGCATCCTTGTCTATACGTTTCTGTCTCCGCGACTCTGCCTACTTCGACATTCTTGTGGGTCTGCACCTTTCGCTTTGCGTACTCAGGCGTGTGGCTTCGGAACGAAAAACGCACAGTGGACGAAAAGCACCGAGGACTCAAGACAGAAAGGCAGAAACAGAAAGGAAAACAGAGAGGTACCCAGCTAATCGACGAAGCGGAAAATGTCCATATGCGAAGAGAGAAGGAAAGAGATGCACTGAGCGAGGTCGCACTGAGCGAGGTCGAAGGCGACAGGTGGGTCGTGGAAGGAAGACGATGGAGATGTTCGTCGAAAGAGCGTCGGCGGTGGCAGATATGCGTTCCGATGTCAACGAACGGGCAGCCAGGGAGACACAGGCATAAGCAGCTCTCGAGAGAAAGGCGCAAGGACTGGCCGAGAACGGAGAAGCCGTACGACCTGCGACTGGTACTTTTCTGTTCACTCTAAGAACCGACCGCTTTGGAACGTTCGAGCTTTTGAGAGCCTCACCTCGTCGCCGGAGAGTCAGAGGAAAAGGCGAATTCCGGATGGACAGAAGGCGACAGCCAGAAGTCTCTCGGCGCGGCAACTTCCAAATGATGTGGCGCAATTCGTCTAACAAAAAGACAAAAAATATATGTGTAAAAAAACTATGCTTGAAAAGTCAAAGCAAGTTATGTTGGTTAGAAAAACAACAACGGTGTATCTGTCAATACCTGTCTATCCAGATGAGGCTGTTTTTTCAGAGATCGACTCCTCCACGCGAGTTTCGCTTGATTAACGCACTGCTCGTTTTCTGCATCCTGGCATCTGCGCGGTTCTCATTCCTTGCACACTGCCCGATATCTCTCTAGCTCCGCCACGAGAGGCCTCGAGGGTGAGTCCGAAGAACGGCAGACGAAGAAGAGAAAAGGCTCGAACATACGCGGAAAAATGCGCGAAGATGAACCAGTGGCACGCAACATATCTTGAAGAAAGCACCCACCACAGAGACTGCATGAGACGGCGTCGCCTCAGGAGCCTCGCGAAGAAAGAGACGCACCCACAAAACGAAGAGAATCCACGGACACTGACGGAGCGGCTGCAGCTGAGAGCAGGGATACAGGAGCAGAGGAGAGGCAAGGAAGAAAGAAAACAGAGAAAGAAACGCCACAGAAGAAGACCTCAAAGGAGACCGAGAACTGCGTACTTGAACAAGGCTCGCTTACTTTGGAATGAAGATCCGAGAATCCAGAGTGGTGCGAAGATGTTCTTCAGCTCGAGTCTTCAGTGTCTCGCGTGAGAGACCATTCTCTCGAGCTGAACGAAAAAGCAAGACACCCCTTCGAAAGACAGACGTCTGACTGTGAATTCAGACGGACCCTCCAGAATCCCCGACCAAGCATGCGACGCCTCAAGAAAACAGGAAGAGACCGGCACACATCCATCTCCCTGAACATGTCTACCTACTCGTTGCGACATCCACATCCTGAACTTCACACGTTCATAAATAGACAGGTATATATGAATCGGCCACTCTCAGTGCACCCTCATCAACTTCAACCGCTACGCAGCACACCAGTATAGGTGGAGTACCACACACACAGACGCAGGAACGTAAATATTTATATATACATATGCATATATCTGTGAAGGATCTCCGCCTTTCGGAGGAGTCTGCGAAATTCGTTCCACTGGGTGTTTCGAGTAAACAGTTGGAAACTCGATTAAAACTTGACGCTGCACGTACCCCAGGGGCACTGAGGCACCGAGGACTTCGGGACAAGAACGAGATGGAACTGCGCAGTCGGGCAAGGCGCCAGAGACGTGGAATGGAGCGAAAAGGAGATTCGCAAAATGTACTCGCCTTCCATATCTGTCTCTGAAAATAAAAACACAAAGCCCGACACAAACACCGACGAAACGTGCATAAAGACCGCTCTGCCTTTACACATTGAGCTCGTTCTCCCCCCATATATATATATATATATATATATATATATATATATATATGAATATATGGGTACACAAATACGTCAATCGTTGGCAGTATCAGTGGATAATATGTCGAGACCGTTGCAATCGCGGACGACGACTGTTCTTTGCACAGTGGTGCAGTAGAAGGAACAGATTCGAAAAGATGAGCTGAAAGGTAAAAAACAGTAGCGCGTCTTAAACAGAGAATCCGGTTGGCGTGTGAAGCACCTGAGAGAAGACGTTTCACGCCCATTCGTCCTCCCCTGTTCCTCGACTCTGTTCTCTTTTTCTCTCTCCTTATCTCTTCCCTTTTTTCCTCCCTTTTCGTCTCTGTCAATTCCGCTCTGGTCGTTCGCCACACCCAGAAAGAGGTCCGTGTAGGCTTCTCCCAGCTTTTCGTGAGGTCGGTCTTTGGGGAAGATGGAGAGACGAGGCTCCGAGCTGTGAGGAGAGCGAACGTGGATTTTCAGAATCGAACTTCTCGGGATTTGCAGTTGGACATGTTGGTGACCACTCGCAGGGAGGAGAAACTCCTTGTCCAGAGTCATCTCCACGCCCTCCTCGCCCCTGAAGAAAAACCAACATATTCACATCAGACAAACAACGACATGAAACGCTTCCTCCGAGTCGAAGACGAACACCCAGATTTGTTTCCTATCTCGCTGCTTTCTACCTGTCTCGAGGTTCCCTCTGCACGTCCATCCAATCTCCTGAACGCATCCTGGAAGACGCCCACTTCCCTGTCGAGAGAAATATGTGAAGGGATGTATACCTAGCTATTCATTCCATAGTTGCTACACATACGTACAGACATAAACATATTAATACACATATATATATCTATATGTATATAAATATGTGTATGCACGTGTATACAGCGAGAAAGAGAGGAGAGACACCCATGAACAACAGACAGACATACATGGAGGACGACAAATGAAAAGACTGAAGAAAGCGTTTTCGTCGCCTCACCGAATGTAGCGCGGAAAATGCGCAGTCTCATGCTTGCACATCCACGTGCTGCTGTGGAGATCGTCGCCAGACCGCGAGACCAGGCGCAGGTCGACGACGAAGGGAATGCAGAGCTGCACGTAAGGTCAGAGCGATTCGGCTTATATTCGGAGAAACCACGAAACAGGCGCAGGTCTCGGCAGCGAATGCATGCAGAAGCGAACGCGAAGAGACGGAAACGAGACGGCGACCGCCAGCAGGAACTTGTCGAGATGACGGGGAGTATAGAGACCTCCACATTTAGAGAGGAAGCGAACAGGCACGACTGAGCAGAAATTTCTCGACGATGAAGCAAGAGAGAAGAGAGTACGGGAAGAAACGAGATTGCCCCGTATCCATAAAGCACCGTTCATGGACTCACATATACATAAATATGCATTACTATATATATATATATATATCTATATATATCTGTGCAATTGCATGCGTGAATGCTTGTAGACCGAAAGACTACGAACGAGAGTGTCGGTTGTCTGTATGCTTGTTGCATTACCACAATCACGCCTGCATCTTCGGAATCACCCGACGCGTTCTCTCCCTTGCTTTTTTAGGTGAAGTGGAGAAAACGAGGAATGGAGACTGCTCCCAGACAGAGCCTGGACAGACGCAAGACAACGCGTCTTGAAAATGTGGGGAGCTTTTCGAAACGCGTACCTCCTGGGCGCTGTTGGCGGCAACAGCGTCTACGGTTTCGGGTGCCAGCGCAACAATTTCGACGGTGTACGCCCCAGCATCGAACGGGCCTACAAGGTGCTGCGAAAAAAAGCAAAAAAGCAGAATATGCACATGAGCACGGACGCCGTACCACAGAAGACACTGGAGAAGGACGCCCTCCACGTCCATTCTGGTGTGCATACGCCTGCGAGCCCCGCGAGTTCCTGGACGTTTTTCCCCAACGGCCCTCCCTCCTCGCAGCAGGAATCCCTCGGCGCCGCTGCGAAGGCTGCAGATACGCGTGAACTGTGCCCTGAGTGTTGACGAGTTCGAGAAAGATGGATTTCCACGATGAAGCGAAGGCTGTAGCGTCGCGCTTCTCTACGCGAGTTCCCTTCCGAGAAGCTCGGACCTGATAGTCGTGCGAGAAGGAGAGTGCATGGGTGGCAACGTCGTTCGCGTCACCCCCTTCGCGGCGAATAATTGCACCCAAGTCCGCTGCTGTGAAGTCGGAGAGGACCGCCAGGTGCAAGTACACCTGAGCCGCAAACGAAGACAAGCCACGGACAAGGGAGGTCGCGAAAACGCCAAGAAACACCGCCGAGCTACAAACAGGTCCAGCGACGAAAAAAAATGGTCAACTGTGTCCCTACATGCAGTGCACAACATACATGTAAAAGCCACTCTCTCATGCGCGACCCCATGTGCGGAATCCCACACACACAAACATATAAATATATATATATATATATATATATGTAGACATGTACGTATATGAATATACATATATGAATATAAATATACGAATATATATATATATATATATATATATATGGATATATGAATATATTTGAGTCTCGATGGCTCTACATCTATACAGACGAACTGACGCCTGTAACGGCACAAACGAGAAGCGAATTTGTCCTCGTTGAGTGAAACGCTCGGACTTCGCCCCGGACCTGAGAAAGAGACGACTGAACGACGAAGCGTCCTTGCGCGATGCGCTTGAAGGCGCCTGGCGTCTTGACGGGTGGCGAGGGCATGCGGAAGACAAATGACCGGATATTCTCCTCGCGACTTTCTGTCACCACTCCTGAGAAAACCAGGATCCGACAACTTTGCACGACGTCACTCAGCTGCGCTCTGTGCTGCGGCGCCTGCAGCTCCGAAAGCCGCGGGGACGCTGAGGAAGAGACTCCAAAACAAAGTCTAAGCTGCGGCCCGACGCCGAGACCGCGAAACGAATCCTTTTCAGAGTCTGCACCGCAGTCGAGGCGCGCGGAGGAAACAGAGAGAGGAAACGCAAAAACTGCATGCAACCGAAGCGCGCTCTCATTTCAGATACTCACCAAGGTCGATGACATCTTCAGACGGCGGCGGCGCAGACAGCGGCGGACGGCCCGTCGGCGAAATGAGCAGAGGCGGCAGCTGCATGGTGTTCGAGCTCCGATTGACACATCCGTAGTGCTGAAGGAAAGCAAATCCAAAACGCAGACCTCTTCATACGCATGTGTATATGCATTCCACTACGCGTTACCATTATACAGATATATAGATATATATCTATGCATATATGCATATATATATATATATATATATATGAATCTATATCCATAAATATATATATATATATGTATGTATGTATGTATGTATGTATGTATGTATGTATGTATGGCCGAGTGTCGAACTCCGTGGAAAAGCGTTTCGAAGAAAGACTGTCACTTCCTCCCCACTAACTTGGTTCAGGAGCGCGAGAGGTTTGATGGTTAAGTGCATGTAGAAGCCGTCGCAGGGAGGAAGGCCTCCGAGAGGATATTCGGCGAAGAGCACCAGGTGGTAGGTGCCGGGAGGAACGCGGCAATGGAGAAGGACCATTCCGCTGTCGTTGTCCCCGAGGATCTTCTCTCCACACAACTCCGCAAGAGTTTCGGCGTCGCCGGCCGACAACGTCGTTCGCAGGCGCAGATTCGCTTGATACAAGGACACCGCAATGTCGCTGAAACAGAAAGCAGACTCGGAAACATCTTCGAAACATTGAGACAACGCACCTGTCGCCGGGTGTGTTTTCCGCTCGCTCTTCTTCTCCCTTAGAAATGCCACTCTCTTCCCTTCTCCCAGTCGTCGAATCCATGTTCTCAGCTGCATTTGCTCTTCTCTGTTACTCTCTTGTTCATCCCTCGCGTTTCGCCTCTCGCGCACGGATGGTTTCAACATAAACCTCTTTCCTCTGCTCCCCTCTGTGCCTTCTTCTCTGCCTTCTCTTCTCTCGCGACGTTGGCCCACCTAGGTTCGCTGATCTGCAGGCGGACGAGGTGCACCATCTCCGCAACTTCGTCGGGAGGAAATCCGACCCAGTCTTTGAAGTCGAAGGAGCGCGCATACACTGTGCCGACGGGGCCGTCTCGGGCGCCTTCCTGCCGCTGGAAAATCGCTGTAGGTAGCCTGGCGAATCTGCACATCCAAGAGTGGTGCCCGACCTCGAAAGGCGTCAAACGCGTCTCGTAGTTCACTCGGTACTCCAAATCGAACTGCATGCACTGCGTCGCGTGATCTTCCAGGAACATGGGCTCTCCCGCGAGAATCCACACCTTGTACAAAAAGCCTGAAGAGAGAAGACGAAGACGTTTGCACCAGCAGCCACCGTCACGCAGGAGACAGAGCAGACGAGAGTGCGGGGACCGAAGGCGAAGCTGCAGATGTGGAGGCGACAGGCGACAGCGAACGCCGAACAGCGCGTCGAAGGCGAGGACGGGGAAGATACAGGAGACAGACAAGATGCAACAGCTGAAGGGAACAAGGCCAACGAGGCCCGAGGAGACAGAAGAGTCAGAAGAGACACAGAAGTCAGGGAGGAGCGAGAAAAAGCGACACAAGACACAGACGACAGAGAAGCGACAGATGAGAGAGAAGAGAGCGAAAAGGAAGCAGAAGAGGAAGGAGAGAAGCAACAGAGAGAAGAAAAGAGCGGAGACGAGCAAGAACAAGAAGAGGGCGAAGAGCGGCAAGCCGCGAGAGAGACAGAGAAAAAGGGAGAAGAAGCAAAAGAAAAGGAACAGGCGGAGAACGCAGAAAAGAGAAAGGAAAGACCGTTTGACGAACACTCACCTGTGGGCATCGCATGGTCAAAGAGTTGTCCGTTGTACGTTGGCGTAGCTCCCATGCAGCCGAGGAGACACTGAGGTCCCGAAGCACTTGGGTCGGGCTGCGACTTCTCGTCAAACAGCTCCAGCAGCAGTTGAAGAGGCCCTGCAGAGTCGCCGCAGAGAAAAGAGAGTGTGAGTGCGTGAAACACAGCGAAAGTCCAGAAGGCGAATTCATCAACAAAAGAAAAACAGAATGAAGTGAACGAAAATTCATATCGAGCGCCACGCATCAGCACAGACAGAACCAAGGCGACTGCATGCATCCCTTGGGCGGCGACACTGTCTCCCTTCGCTTTAGAATCTATTCCAGCTCGTTTCGACTCCACACTCACACACCCAGATCCACATCTATTCCTATCCGTATCCATCAATCGCCGCATCTAACGAGATCACCTTACCCCATCGTTATTCAAACATATCTACCGAGATCCCCAGCTATCTCTTTTCTCAAGGCCACACCTCCATACTGTACATGAATACGCATGCATATACACGTATGTATATATATATATATATATGTACATATATATATATATATATATATACGTACAAGGTGAGACGCACATGGACACAGAGCAAGTGTGCATTGACTATAGGTGTCGAACCCTCTGAATGTCGATTTCAAGACATCTTTTGCAGAAAAACGACTGCGAAGACTTTTTTACCGGAGAGGAATCTGAACGAGAGCCTGAAGAAGAAGCGGGCGAACCGATGAAGTCGGCGCGGCACATCGACGCTCATGTTCCACACGGGGAGAGAGTACGGCGTCCAGGAGGGGATACCGCGAAACACAAAGACGAAGGGATGCTCTGGAGGACTGGACAAGACGAGAGGCGTCTCCCCGAGGGTGAAAACCTCCCCGCTCTTCGGCAGTGCAGACTGCGCGGGGCAGTTCGATGGAATGTGCAGAGGCATGCGCTCTGAAAGAAAAAGCCCGCGAAACCACAGACATCAGAGAACGCGACGGAGGTCGAAGGGGATGCGTCGGGAAGGAAACAGAGGGCAGAGTAGACAGCGGGGAGAGACAGAAGGAAAAAAGGGGAGAGGACGCAGAAGAGGAGAAGGGAGAACGAAAGACAGACCAGGAGCACAAAAGACAGCGAAGAAGAAGCCGATGACGGGAGCGCTGTGTACCAAGCTTCAGTCATTCTTGGATTTCTCTCTTCTCTCGCATATATTTCTTCTCGCTCTCCAGATCGTAGCTCGCGTCTCCTTCTCTTCTGCCTCCTCGTCCGCCCTTCCTTCTCACCGCGGTCGCTCTGATTGTCACTTTTTTCGGTCGCCGGTTCTCCTTCGTCCCCTCGGCCGGCTGCGCCTTCTCTCTCGGTTCGCTTCGAATTCTCCGGACTCACCTACTGGAACCACTGAGAGGTCGACGCGAACTGGGAAGCAGGGCAGGAGAGGCGAGTGGCCGACCGTCTCGCCGTCGGCCAGCGGCGTTCGACCTCGGGAGTCTCGGAAGCTGAAAACCTGGACGCAGTGCGCAATTCAGCGGGGACGTCGCGGAATCCGCAACGCAGACACGAACGAACTCGCTTCGCCTCGTGTCACTCGTCTTCTCTGCCCTGTCTGTCATTTCAGAGGACTTCTTTTCGCGTCGACCCTTTGCCCTCTCTTCTTCTCGAGGAATACAACTCCTTTCCGTGAAATCTGCCTCCCCGCTGTCTTCCTCACATCTGGGCGGTCTCTCTCCGCTCCATACCCTCGCGACTCGCCGCCACCACATCCCTTCTTTTCCTCTCTTTCTTCTCTCTGTCAATCGACTTTCTCTCTCTTTCAACTTCACTCGCCCCTCCCCCTCCCCTTTCCCCCCTTCCCCCCTCGCCCCCGTCAACCCCTCACCTCCCTGTCTGCTTCGCCTCCCCACTGCTTGTTTCCCCGCCACTACATGCTTCCCTGTCTCCCTCGCATTCGCTTTCCTGCGCGTTTTCTGCGTACCAAGTCGAAGACAGTGTCCCCCTCATCGTCGCTGAGAGCCGCGCTCAGGACGACCTTCGTGCGAGGTCCTCCGGCGCCTTCAACGCGTTTCCCCACGGCGACGGCTTGCTGCCTCCGCACTGCAGAGAGCATCGCGCCTGCGCCGTCGGCCGCGGCAGCTGCTTCGGAGGCTGAGAGCGCCGGGTGAGGCTTCTCGCCCCTTCGGCGTCTGTACAGCTCGAGGTGGTTGAACTCCGCGACGCTGTCTCTGTGCATTTCGACGCTCACGGAGAGGATCGCTCTGCGCGAACTCGCCGACGCGCCCTCGGACGCGATGGAGAACGACAGCCGCTGTTCATGGTGAATCGAGGAGGCTGGCAAGCCGAAGACGTCGCCAAGCGTGATTTCTCCATTGTAACTCAAGTACGCGAATTCGTTCAGGCTCTTGGGCAGGGGCCGGTACTTGCAGTTCCGTGGCGTGTACTTCTCCTCGAGAGCCTCCTCGACAGTCGCCTCCGTGTTTTCTTTTCGCACAGACGCGGCGCCCGGAGCTCGCGGCTGCGCGACCTCTGCAGCCTGAGTCGCTGCGGAGAAGACGGCGAAGTCCGACGGAACTCGCGGGGCGGGGATGGCGAAGAAAGTGGAGAGGAAGAAGCACGCGCAGAGAAGGCAGGGAGGCCAGCGTTTCGAGATACGAGGACGAAAGCGTCGACAGACGGACGCGCGCAGAAGCCAGCTCGCTCTCCAGTTCGGATGGCAGTCTGAGACCGCGGGAGCGTGGGCCGGGGCGTTGCATGCAGGGGCCGATTTTGCAACGCAGCAAGGCAAAAGGTCGGGCGAGTGCGCCTGAGGACAGCCACGCGCCCGCGGAGCGCTCTGGGCCCCGACGCGCTTGTTCGCCATTGTGAGAGAGGTCGAGCAATCGAGCCGGACAACGAGCGAGGCTGGAACGAGAAACGAGAGAGAATGCGTGAGTGTGTTGACGTCGTTTGTGAAGAGAAGAACGCAGAGAGACGCAACACTCGGATTCAGAGGTCGAGCGGAGATGAGACACCCGAAAACTCACCCATGCACTTGCACATTGTGATCAGGAGGACGGAACTGGGACGCGAGACCGAGAAGAAAGCAGACGAAAACCCACAGACAACGGCAGCCGGCCGCGCGAGAAAAGCGACACGAAACTCTTCGCTTCTTGACGGGTCGGCGCGGATTTCGAAACGGAGAAAAGCAAGTGCGATGATATTTTGCCAGACATATCGCGGGAACCTCCAGGGTGTCTGTACACCCTGGATGTGGAGGAAGTCTTGCTTTCCACGGGACCGGGAGGTGACAATCCAGTGTTCTTGACAGCGGACACAGGGTGGACAACGTGTGGATGGACAAGAAGCCGAAGGGTACAAAAGGTCAAGAAAAAACAGAGAGGGGGCCCTTGACGGTCGCTTATCGAATCTGGAGGCAAAAAAACCGAAAAAACGGCTTGGCTTCTGTCGCGCGAGCACCGTGTGAAAAACACGCCGCGACCGAGGCACCTGTTCGGGAAACTGACGCTATACCGATTTTCCCCGAGTCCTTGGGAAGAAAGGCGGCTCCAGGGAATCGAATGGAGCTGCAGACAAATCCGTTTTTGTGAGCCAAGCCGAAAGCCAGGGCCTCCCGTACGCTCGCGAAAAAGAAGCTCCCCGAGTGCTGCGGCGAATGTGCCCTCCCGCGGATCCACAGTGGGCTCGGAACAAAGAGACCCTTTCTGTCCACGAAAAAGAGAGAAATAAAAGCGAGAGGTGTCTGTCGGAGTTGGTTTTCGCGCAGACAGGAACATGAAGCGCTCTCAGATGAGAACCGCCTCGAGTCGGCTCAGACAGGGGAGCAAGGGCCGCGCAGGCTGAGCAGAGCCCTTACACCTAACAAGGGAAGAAAGAAAGAACGTCCCCCGAGAAAAAAGAATATCGAGAACGGAGTGAAGAGCAAGGCTTCGTTCCCACGAAAGGGAGCTGACAGAAGCTGGAAGTTGGAAGCTGGGAGAAGCCACTGCTGTCGAGTGTCGGTGACTTGCATGCGCAGCTGTCGGGAGTGTGCAGGAACGGCCGCACAGAAAAAAACAAATCGTGTTTGTGTGTCAAGAACGTGCGTTTCCTTCAGAGCGGTTACGTTTCTGATGGCAAAGGCTTCCGTGCCTCCGCAGAACTGCACAAAAAGACAGAGAACTAGCGGAACCTTTACCGCAAACGGGTGGTGTCACCGTCCTCCCGTCCTCAGTAGAAAGAGTTCGGTGAGGAACGCAGGCGCTTGGCCTCAACAGTAGGACGCCGTCTTGAAGGAAAGACTTGAACGCTGAAAGGGAAATGGGGAGCACATCTACCTGGACAATCTTCGTCTTTTCCGGCGTCTGTAACATTCGTAGGATTGCTTCGTCACCGAACCGATTCGTTTTCCACGACACTCGAAAATTGCTGGGTCTTTAGAAGCCGCGCTGAAAACCCATCCTCTTGTTAAATATCGAAACACCATCTCTGTAGACAGGAGCAAGCGTCGATGAATACTTCGTCCTCATGATGGGCCGCAGTCGGCTGCCGAGAGTAGACAGCACAGACAATGCGACGACGCTGTTGGCGCTACGAGACACGACAAAACATGCTGCTTGATCGTGTATGCTATCAATGGAGTACGTTGCACCGTTAGTGATACTTCAGAGTATCGCGACGGACACACGCGTATCTTAGGGAAAGAAAAGTGTTGAAGGTCTTCGAGATTTTGACGGCCTGTGCACCGATCTGACGTAAACATCTCCATCACACTCAAGAAGGCAGTGTCGATGCAGCAGATACTCAACTCTATGTTAGTTCTGCAGGGGGGGGGGGCTTTCGTGTTATACGCCATTGGATGCATACATCCAATGTTACCTCGATCACCGTAAAAGACCCAGAAACTTCCCACAAACCTTTGCACAAGTGTCCACGTACCGCTCGTGGTTGCGGGAGGCATGTCGACGGAAGAGTCCCACGTTGCGTATCGATGTGTTCGCAGCGCTCGCAGTTAACGAAGACGGTCGGACTAGGAGACACCACCGAGACATTCCTTGTTGGTCACCGTGTCTTTCAACTAAGACTCGCTTAATATATGAAACGTAAGTGTGCTGACAACAACGGTCAGCGAGGGGGCTCGAGGAGGTTCACGTGTTGACACAGATAGCGTTAGTTTGCTGGATATAGACGAGTAAAGAGTGCACTTAATCAAAGGTCCGCAGTACTTTTGTGAAACAGATGTGTGTGCCGCATCTACCGCTCAAACTCGTGCAGTTCGAGACTAGCGTCAAGACTCAAGTTCGCGTTTTCTTGTTCCCTACTATTGGATCGGTTGTCGGATTCGACTCTCTCCAAGTGCTGGTTTTAATAGGGGTAGAAATGCTGACAGAGATACTAAAGCTCCCTAAGATCTTCATTTACCTGGAGTTGACATCGACCAGAGCTGCACGCTCTCGAGGGGGCAAGCTCAAAGAATTCAATATCCGTTTAAATGATTATTTTAAATGTTTCTCTGGTGGGAACTTGGATCTGGCAGACGGAAACACAAAGGCCTTCAAGATCTGAACAGTAGTTCCACTCGTACTCAAAGAGTCTGCTCTGATTTCGGTAGTGGTCTCGGTGGGGCAGTGTACCCTCCATTAAGTACTGGCTCCGTGGTTCTAAATTCTGAATCGGGTGATTGGTTAATGGAAAGACTTGCTGCTCTGGCTGTTTTCAAGTGTATCCTCAATTCGTCATACTGGTTACCTTAACGTAGATCGCCGTCCTGAACGGCAGCAGGACTGCCACGTGGCGTCTAATGCCGTCTTACAACTGCCGCCGACAGGCACCATACGTTAAGTATACAGGACGCCGTCATCGTTTGCATCAGTTTACGGTGCAGGGTGATGGACTCGGTCCATGGAGTACAGGGGTTTAGGGAGATGGCCACTAAGGCAGAGGCGAAACTTCAAGTGGAAAAAAAACTCGCAAGGGTCTCAGCCTCGCTAAAGGTCGAATTCTCACAACCTGCACAGGAAAAAACTCGTGACCAGCGCTTCAAAGTGCTTCGGGGGTTTTTAGGACGGACCCCACACAGAGCACAGCGGTGGGCTGTGGATTTCTTACCACGTACCAACGCCAGTTTCGATTTCACATTCGCGTTCGTCAAGCCTTAGTTCTACATACTAGACGGTTTTCTAAGACAAAATGTGGCTGCCGGCGAACAGGAAGCAGTGCCTCACTACCGCTACACTACTTTCGTTTTCTGTTTGACAATATGCCATCAGACCACTTCTTGGCGGCCACTGCCTCGGCTGCGGCCTTTTGCCAGCGTCCGAGCCCTTCTCCAGCGTTGTATTTTGACATGTTCTCAAAGGCACTAACGACACGCGCCGCGTCTTGTCCTATCGAGGTGACGACTTCCTCGAACCATCGGCCAAGTCGAGGCGTGTCGGGGCCTGCGGGGAATGGGTATGCAAAGGCGACCATGTGTGCGAATTCCGTTCTCGCTGCCTTCCAGCGAAACTCGCCCTCCAACGCCTTCGACTGCTCCAGAGCGACGCCGAGCATCTCGTCGGAAACGTCTGGGGTGTAAACGGTTTGCTTGATCCGTCTCATTTCATTCAGCAGCGCTGTACGCGCTGCGCCGCCGTTTATGTCTAGGTAGCGCTTGTAAAAGTCGTCCAGCATCAGCTGCTCGATCTGCCCGAGTTTCTGGTTCACCAGCTCTTTGGTGTCCTCACGAGTGGCCGGGAGTCCCTCCAGGGGGCTCTCCTCAGCCGACCGCACCCGCCCCGCCATTCGCTTCACTCCCGTGACGAAAAGCAGAAACATGGTGGCCAGCAATATGAGAGCGGCGGTTCGGGGGAGAGCGCCAGCAAGGCGCCTCCGAAGTTTACTCTGCCTCGTTTTCCGACTTCGCAGGCGCCGGCGCTTCTCGAGAGGAACAACAGGGTCACTAGACAGCCGCAGCGTATCCGCTGTTTCCGTGCGTGTACGGAGATAGTTGTTCGAGAGATACGAGTCTTCCGTCGCAAGCGTTTCAGCCGGGTCTTCCTCCCCTAAACTCTGCAGCGGAGGACCAAGACTCTCAGCAGTGAGGGTTGACACCTCCATCTTTCCCCGAGAATTCCGATCAGAGGTTCTGGCGAGGTTCTGTCGTCTGGGTTCGCGTTCAGGAATCCTCTCCAAGTTCCTGTATCTCTTCAGCTCAACGCGTACTTTTGATCAGACCAAAAAAACAGCGAGTTCATAGGTGGGACCAGCAGGAAATAGCAGATTGAGTGAGTTCCTAGTAAAACGACTTCCGAGCCCTTAGAGCATACTCGTGCGTACACATAGTCAATACTCGGCAGGAGGAACAGGAAAAAGTGATCGACTGGTCTCCACAACGTCGAGGTCCCAGTTTTCGCCTCCACAACCGTAATCACACCGCCCGACGCGTCACCCCGTGGGGTCCTGCGTCGTTTCTGGACAACCTGGAAGCGTACGACGAAGATTGTGCAGACGACGACGTTCACTGTACATGAATCAAGGCGTCTGTCACCGTCTTTCTTTTCTTGGGCTCACAGCATGGACATCAACAGTACGCTGGGACCCCAGAGACGTTGTTCTTGTACCTGCTTTGCAACTGCGCCGCACTGAAGCCGACAGTGACTTTGGCACTGAAAATGACGGCGGCGTCACGGGCAAATCCGGGACAACCTTTCCGACACTCTTTCAGCACCTGTTTTGCGGCTGTGCAGAGACTTTCTCAGGCGGCCACGGAGAACGCGGCGGCCGCATCTCGTGTCACTACGGCGCGGAAACGCCTTCGCCTTGAGTGTGAGTTACCCCCGCGCTATCTGTCTTCCTTCCGCCAGAGGAACCTTCACAGAAAAACCAACAAAGAAAAAGGCGTTCCGGCTCCACAGTGCGCACTTACCCCCCTTCCTGGGAGGGAAAAGCACAGGCAACTCTATTAATTAGAGATTTCGAGCTTGCCGCGCTGCCGCAGGCCGCCTCGCGCTCTGAAAAAGCAGGATTCGAGCTGACACAACTGTTCGTATCAGGGTAACGAAACGTTTCAGCGCATTGGAGCGACGAAGAACTGCAAAGTGTATTTGCACGCGCTTACCACGTAGGGTTCTAGATGAATTATCGCTTGCATCGATTCTGTGGCGCGACGAGACTGACGGGCGAGCCGTCTCCCGCTTAGTTTTCGCGCGCAGTGTAAAGCTGCCGCGCAGACGATGCCGCCGTCGCGACTGTGTGCTCGAAGCGAGTCAAAGAGATTATATTCGCAACAATTTCAGTCTTTCATGCGGCTGACGGAGGTACGCCAGGATTCACAGCAGTGGAACACCGCAACAGCTTCACACGAAGCACGATCTTTGAAATGGGGTCCAGGAAAAGTGACGGCCTTCCACCAAGTACAACCGAGTGGAGCCTCGGTACTACGAGCCATTGCGGTAGTCAGCGACGCAAAAACGATTTGAAAGAGCCGACAGATTACTCGTGAATTGCGCGCACTTCTTTTAACATTCTGCAGGTCAGGAAAAGCGGGAAAGACCTGGTTTGCTGCGGTAACGACGGCGAGCTGTCAAGCGCGTCCAAATACCAGACGCTTAGTGGCTCCGACAAAGGGGCATCGGGTGTGTGACTCGTGTTTTACTCGGAATTGCTACGAAATACAGAGCAGATGCAGGGAAAGACCGATTGGATGAGCCACAGCACCAACGAGAAGCGCTACAGCAAGCACTACGAAACCCCGCCGAAGTATGAAGTTTTGTGGAGACGGGCTGTGTGGTGTGTGGCATACACCGGCGCCAACCACGGTAACGTGGGGACCACGAATACGTCAAATACCGGCTACTCAAATGAGGTGAAGAGCATGCATCCACATGGAATTGATTTACTACCAAAGTGAAGACATTTGTACAGCGTGTATAGACAAGTTGGATTTCACCTAGATTAGAGGCGCCAGCGTCATTTGCGGGCCTGTCGCTTGCCGATGTGTAAGCTCTGTGTAGAGTGTCTGCGAAACACTCTGTTAGTTATCACATATAACAGAACGATTTCTAAGTCACTGTGCGATGCGAGGCTTGCAAGGTGACGCCAACACAAATATTCCGAGTGGCACCTCGCGATGAAGGACTTAAATCTTGGAAGATACGGGGTTGGATGTTGTCGTTTGATGTACGAACTATACTGTTTTCACAGCATGAAACTTTTCTTAAGGCAGAGTTTTATTTAGAGATACACGGTCTATTCCGGTGGATCGTCTGGTTGGTTTTTCTACAGCAGTCAGGGCATCCGACACAGGTCTCACGAGCATACTTTCAGAGATCATGCAGAGTCAACGTCGCAACTGCGGGAAGCATGGACCCCGTCTGGCAAAAAACGAGTAATTAATCGATGAAAACGTCGATTTTCTTAATAAAAAGTGCATCCCCAGCGGGTCTTTGAGTGTTGGCGTCACAAGGTACTAGCTGTCGCTGCAGCAGGAGCAACAGCGCGTTCATTCCCATGACCGAACGACCGATGGCAACGAACTTCTTGTCAAACGCTGCAAGCGGTTTCAGGCTCACATAGAACTGTGTTCCCGTTCCTCCCGTTGCACATGGGCACATGCCCAAAACTCCTGATTTAAAGCAGCAGGAAACACCCAGAAAACGGTAAAGACGGAATTTGTGAGGATTTCCTCTTCTGCGACTCATTCCGCCAATTTCCTCCTCTCCCTCTAAGTGGTCACATACCCATATAGTGGCATTTATACAAATATGGGATGTGTGAATCTCGATTGAAACAGAGAAGGGAGAGTTTAAAAGCTGAGTGTTTTCGTGTGGGTGTAGCGCCGTGCAGCCGCGGAAAAAAAGACATTGGTCCCGGTCTTGCTCGTGGAGGCGTTGTGTCGTCCCTTGAAGGATGCGTAAGCCGCGTTTGGTCAAAAAGGAGTAGGCAGTTGCGCAGAAGTTTATGACAACGAGTTGGAACAATGGTTTTCTTTCTTGTGCCCCCCCCCTCCCCCCAGCGCACCACTCAGTTGGCGATCTCCACTATTGCAACAGTTCTGGTTTGCGTTTTCCTGTTCAAGTGGTCGTTGGTTGCTCCCGAGTTTTAGCATAACACCAGAAGCTGCAGAATCAGGACGCCTAAGAAGTACTCGTGAGTGGTCTCAATTCAGTACGATGTGTGCATGGGAAATTCCCTTGAATCAATGTAGTTAAGTGGTACGATAGCCTGCACATCTCTCTCCCGAATGTAACGGTACAAGCCGTAAAATGCGGGCTTTTAGAATTGAGGAGTCAAGTAGGTGCAGACCGTACAAGGATTAATTATGTCAATCTGTGTACTCGTGAAAGTTTGGTATGTTCGCGTTTGGTTCCAATAGACCTCTACGGAATCGTTTGACGAAGGCAGATCTTTTGATACGACTATAATTTCCGTGGTGGAACGAGATGAACCCACCACTCTGCAGCTTGTGCATAGAACTGAATCGCGAGTAAGTCGCGAGGGGGCAGCATGATTCATTGATTGACTCTACGTGAGCGTGTGAGTAATAGCGTAGCTCATCCTCACCTGCAGCGTCATGAGTCACCAGAAAGCTTTCTGGTGATGGGCTGGCCGATATAGCACCGCTGTGTCCCCCGCTGCCATCGACAACGTCACCTGTTTTTGCGCAGATACGCAGGACAACCTCATCTTATCTCGAACAGCATCTGGCTAGTGGGGGCTGTTTCGCGCTTTGTACACCCCGTCCCACTGTCGGAAAGAAGCACAGACGGCGAATACTGCAGAAACACGCGGGCAGTTGTGGACCGCACTGCAGGCGCCGTTTTCTCGCTTGCCAAAGAGTACCTACCGGCTTGAATCCACCCTCCAGGGACGAACCGATGTACCGGGCACCCATCGTATTGGCCACGTTGAGCGACGGTCAAGAAGGCGGCGCTCGTCTTGGGAACATGCTGCCTGAAAATCTCAAATAGCACGTCCAAAGTGTGCTCGATCGCAAACGGCAACGTTTCAGATCCCAGGGCGGACGTTTTTCCCGGGGGCGGTGCGCGTAGGCCGAACGTTATTCGACAGAAAGCATGCCCTGAGGTCTTGATGACGGCGCTGATTTTTTCCGCAGTTGCTCGGTCGATGTCTATCTCCTGCGCTGCATCACCTGGAGTTGCTCGCAGAACATACTCTTTCAGGAAGCAGAATACGAATTGATGGGCTGCATGACTTAAGCGGGGGCACTTCTTTCCTCGCCGGAAAGCTCAGAAAACCAGCACACACAGCCGCACGCTACAGCGCCAAGCCTGTGGTCCAGGCTATTCACGGACCGTCCACTACCCTACGAACGGGAATGTCTCGGTGTGACAGACAACGACAGGGGTGCAGATTACTGTACTTCGGTTCAACCAGCCACTGCTTGCGGTGACAACGATTACCACGTATTCCAGCAAGCACACACGTTCTACTTGGCTAAAGTCGCCTTCACATGTCGATAGCAAGCGGTCAACCGAATCGCGCAGTGTGGGGTTTAAAGGGACAACCTGATCGCCATCTGACCTTCTCCTGACCCTTGGTAGAGGAATTCAGCAGACGCCCATTTCAGGATGTCGTTCTTGGTTCCAAAGTAGAGAGCCTCCTGCTATGAAACACAGAACACGGCAGAAATGGCTGTACCTCGTTGAACTGCACTTTCTAACCGAGAAGATTCGCGGAATCTGTCCTCTGACGCAGCATCTGTCTGAAAAGAGAGTGACTTAAAGGTATATCCCGCAATCAGACGTACAATTCGAAGGGAGGGGGGAAGTCGTACAGCGGTCTCCAGCTTTTGTTCGTCACCGATTTATCGTGTGAAACGACACCTTGAACACGCTGATAAATTGAGCAATAGAGAGGAATCTCCAGTCGCATCAGCACCAGCTTCAAGCTGAGGCAAATGCTTCTTAAAAAGGCACCTCTATTTCAGTAGGGAGGAATGGGATCGGAATAGGTCAAGAAATCTGGGTGAACGCTCCCACGCATACCTTCTGGATGATACACGTATACAATCTTCCCAAACAGTCCTCTGGTCCATTCTTTGTCACGGAGCTTTTGGCATTGTGTATCGAACGCATTCACATGCGGCAGTGGGGCGCATAACCAACCGCAATTCGGTTCGTTCTGCAGTTAGAATGCTCGCGGTCATCAACCGCAGGACCAGGTTATGGGAGTATGCTGCATGTGCTTTGCAAAGTGACCGTTCTGATAATATGCTAAAGGCACTTACTCCATCGCTCAAGAGAGCGTACAACAGCCACTCCGTGTTACAGTGCTGCAGAACTTCGCCGCCGAGCTCTGTCGCTTGCTTCTTGATGGTGTTTGCCGCTGTTTCTTCGAATTCCTCCTTCGGGCAGGTGAAAATCAGGAAAGCATCGAAATGTTATTTTCCTGGAGGAAACTACTGTAGCGTATGAAGGGAACAAAGACCATGTGGTGTGTGGATGAATGTCTTGGAGCACGCCTCCCAGAAA
The DNA here is from genome assembly GCF_000006565.2 of Toxoplasma gondii ME49. Taxonomy (NCBI): domain Eukaryota; phylum Apicomplexa; class Conoidasida; order Eucoccidiorida; family Sarcocystidae; genus Toxoplasma; species Toxoplasma gondii. Next base: position 1,877,802 of record NC_031474.1, on the reverse strand, counting down.
TCGGAGAGCGGCGAATACGCCCCCTTCCCCAAACGCGATTTTAAGCGCTCCAGCTCTATTTCCACCGCAGCCAGTGATTGACGTGAAGAAGTCTTCTTAGGAATTCGTGTGTGTCTTGATCCACGTTTGAAAAGGAGGAGGACCACAGAAACGATGGGAATCTTCGTAGAGCGCCGTTTGCACCTGTCTAATGACTCAGGGTCTCTAGAACGAGGTAGTGAAGGAATGCATGTGATCTAGCTGTCCTCATACCCTAGAGAAATGGTAGCGGTTTTTACCTGACAGTAAAATTCTACTCTCGGTGCGTAAGCGTCGGCAATCCACTGCAGGATTCGTCTGATAGACTGAAATTCCCTGCCGCTGACATTGCCAAACAAGTGGAACTTCAGGATCGTTTTCTCTGATGCTGACCCTGTGACTTGCATCAAAGAGAGTGTTTTTGCGTCTGTGATGCCACCAGACTTCCTTTCTGGTCTCGACAATCCCACCGGGTCTCGAGATTGCGATGCAACAAGCTGGGCAGAGGACTGGGTACGACGCGGGTGGGAACCCGCAGAAAGTTGTCGAGCTACTGACATGACTCGGCGTGGCAAGCGATTGTGGCTGCAGCAGAGAAAGCCGAACAGATGGACGCCTGCAACTGAAGTTCGGTGTGGTCCCGCATGCACGGCCTTTCAGTGGGCCGCGTGTGCTCCCATCACACGGCTTCCGATTTACAAGGAATGCATAGGTCACCTGAAGGCCAACAAAGCGACTCTAATGCGGTCTGTCGCATCCGAGACACACGTAATGTTTCTGGACCAGTTGTCAGTTCTGGGTGAACAGTTTATACTACTGCAAAGCAATCCGCTCGTGCGGGCTGGGGGCTTTTGCGTGCATGCATGGAGTCATTGGCTGTTACTTCGATGAGTGTCTCCACGAACGCCGCAGTCCGTCTCCAACATGATCCGTTTGTCGAGTGAACCCCTGTTGAGAGAGACGAGGCCACAGCAACGATAAGGACATTTACGACTGGTCGACCCTGGCCCGCGCCGTCTCAGTCCCGTTTGGGCATTCAGGGAAATTGAACTTAAGCGAGCTATCCTGTTTTTGCCGTCGTTCCCACCAAAGGGGGGGGAGATGACATAGGTTTGCAACTAGATAAACTTGCGTCGGCATACGACATACAAATGGGAATACATGTATACATAGATGTGAACATGAACATGCATGCGAATTGAAATATGAAGGAATAAATTCAAAATCACAAGATTCCCTCCTTTATATCACCCTTGGTCATATGCAATGTTATATGTATGATGACATGAGTCATCGAGTGCGATGCTCACTTAAGAGCAACGTAGTCATGCTTATTATACCCTAGTGCGGCGTTGTCATCGCTTTCTACAGACAGACACTGTTCACCTGATTGTTCTGTCGTAAAACATTGTACTCTCCGTTACCATGCATTGTTCTGAAATGAATGATATATAGCATGGTCAACACCGATGCACAGGCATTGTCCCTCGCAGGTTATTTCTAACGACTCATTCGTGGCTAACCGCTTTGTCAACTGGTTCACCGTCAGCTTTCTTTTGGTGCCCACTCCACAACACCCTGAGACTGATGATTATCGCTAAGACATGAGTGTCGTAGCGGTGTCACAGGACTCGTTTGCTGCTGATCCTACCTTTCGGTCTGTAAACACCAGCTCACTCTCGCACATTTCACTAGGGTAGGCCCTTGCGCAGACTGTAGCTGTTCAAATGCAAAGACAATCCGGCTCTTCGAATCGCACACAAGCCCATCGTCACATAAGCTCTGTCGTCTCCCTTGTTATGTTCCGGACGACGGCTGCTTTTAAGCGGGTCACTCGGTTGCTCGATCCAGCTCAGAGACGCGAGACGGCCAGCTTGCTTCAAGGAAAAAGAGATAACACGAAGCACACCACACAATAGCGCCAGACACTTTCTTGTCCAGTGAGAATGCAGCACACCAGGGTACGTATATTGCCTAACTCTAAGGGAGGGTACAGCTCGGTCGTCGACGCTGCGGCACGACCCCTAAAAGTCAGCATGCGCCTCGTCTTCCCTCGACAGCAGTCTCTTCCAGTGGAAAAATGCACACAATCGGTTTTAAATGATTCCTACGTGTGTTCGCTGGCTCGTGTGTTTGTCATGTCCTTCGAGTTCTTGATGTAAATAAAACAATACAAGAGGTACGAATGGCTGGATATCTGAGCCACATATGGGTCCTTTAAAAGGGTAGTTGCAGAGACAGAAAGTGTGGGGAAAAATCCAACCGACACCTCGTGTACTTATTTCAGTGGGACGACAAATGAGTTCCGCAAGTAAATGCAGCTACTTCTTCATGCGCGTTAGCCGAAGTCACACACCATTTGAACGGTCTCCCAGTTATATATCCTCAGTCCCGTTAACACGTTAACATTGCTTAAACCCGTGCACACGCGTCAGTTATCCTCTGCTTTCAATACTGAAGTTCTCGCGTAATCCAATCTGGAGACTAGATAACCGTAGATAGTCACCGGCCACCTGGTTGTTGCCACGAGTATACTATCATTATAGATAACGTGGAGCGGAACCCGGGAGCTTCCCTGCACTCCTAAAGTTTCCATTGGCTTCCCTTGCCTGTTCACAGAAATTTGTGTCTCACTCTTTGGGCTCTGAGATCCGGTGGAGCGGTCACTGACACAAATGTTGTAAATGCAGTTCGGAAGAAAATCTGGACGCAACCTGGTAGCTTAACTGATGCCTCCCTCATTCTGCAAGAGTACGGTTAAGATCCACGGTCACAAAGCTCGTACGCCCGGCCCACGACGGTTTTCTGTCTCAAACAAACTGTATGTTTCCTGTTGCAATGGGACATCATTTAACCGTCGCCCTTTGATACACGGAAGAGGAGACTGTCACATAGAGGCTGCTGCCCCCGTGGTAACCACAGGTGTGCGTAGTGTCACACGGTGTACAACAGCTGTTTGGTTGCTGCACTGCTTGGAGAAATTCCCAGCACCCTGTGACACATTGAAAAGCGGAAGGATGTGCCTGACAGAAGGCCTGTAATTGCAACAGTCCAAGCGCACCGAGTCTTTGAATGCTGCACAGTAACTGTGCGAGGAGACTTGCGCTGCTCATCGAATTCGCGCGTTCGTTTTCAGGTGTGACCTGAACCCGAGTGTCATACCATGTACCCCACGACACTGGCTGAACTGACCAGTAATAGCGACCAATTTCGATGATGGAACTGACCTTCTTTTCCTCCTTGTCCCTCACACACAGAAAGTGAGACAGTCGAAGCGGCCACAATTCACAGTTGCGTGTTTAGGGCCCCAGCACTAGTTCGTGCCGAAACTTGCCAGTGGCATCGTCGCCGATTTTAGGCCCTCCCCGCGGTTCTGAGTCCGTCCGCGTCTCAAAGATGTTTGCGGGGTTACCCTCTCCACGTTTTGAAGGCCAACGTAGGGCACTGATCCAACTCACAAAGCTTGCGCAAGGACGTAGAATGCAAATAGTGTTTTTTCCAGAGACGAGCGGTTGTTTTACGCGTGGACGTAAGCGACGGCCACGACTGGCTTGTAACTGCACAGTGCTTCCAATAGATTAACTGTAATATGGCAACCTTGCCGGGAGGAAGAAATCGTTCATGGCTCGACACTTTTTGAATTTTTAATTGCTCTCGCGTCATTCGTTGACTGTGTGTACCGTGGAGAATTAGAACAGAATATAAAATCCGCACCCGGGGACTGTTACGTTCCATGATGCAGCTGAGTGTATCGTGCCCATTCTGTGTTGGAAGAGGAAAGTACAAACAGTTTTGATGAGCTCGATACATACTTGGTTTTTTCGACTCTCTGACCGTTGAGTATCATCGCCTTTTGCTGGCAAGAAGGAAACGTTGTTGGTCTGGGTCGCTGTCAGTATGAAGCCCTCATCGCTTCGCATTTTGCTCGTGGCCTGGACGATCATCTCAGATGCAGAGTTGAATCACTTCAGTAGTCAAGCTCCACTTAGCTGGCCAAGGTGTGTCGTCGTGTCCGCTGCTGACGACGCCCAACGTGACAGAGGCGACACAACGGCAGCTTCCTCTAGTAGAGATGAAGAACTGGAGGCAGCAGGACCTGCCGACGAAGCGAAAAAAGCAGCTGGAGAGAACGCTAGAGAATGTGCTGGGACTTGCAACGAGCCGCCGGACGGATCTGTACATGTGCGGTCCAGTGACGGCAGCGAATATTTGGATGAGCAACCGGGTGACGGGGCCGGGCAAATAGTAGAGCAGCCACGTTCTGATGAAGCTGAAGGCAGCGAATCGCAGGCCTCTGTTGGTGGGCGATACTACGAACAGGAGGCTTCTGACGGCAAGCGCCACGACGAAGAGGAGCCTCCTGACAGACGTGGATACGTTGAAAAGGCAGCTGTTTCAGATGATGGGGATGCAGTGCGTCCTACAGTGGTAGAAGGTGAGGACCAAGAGCTCCTTCTGAAGCCCATAGGAAAAGGGAAAGCTTGTGAGCGTGTTATTGTCTCTAGGATCCGCGATGGGGGAGTGAAGCGCGGCAAGAAGATGGGTTTTAATGCCGTTGGGATAAACATGCCAATGTGGAGCTGTTACGGGATGAGCGTATCCGAAGCTGGAAGTGGATTCCCCAGGGACTGGATGGCCTCTCTTTCAAGAAGAAACATCCTGAACGTCGTTAACGAAGAAGCTCTACTTCGAAAGGCGAAGAATCGAATCGGGATTGAGCTGGCTTGGGAGAGTGGGGAAGGTGGCGAAAAACCGTATATGAAGTGTGAAGAAGGTAAATGAAGGAGACTCGCAGTTCTACGCGCCAGCTAGCGACCCATAGAGGGGCGAGAGGACGATCGTCGGGGATGCTGCTGTGCTAGCGCCCCACCATGCGTTGACTACACATAAACGGCCATACGGGGATGGCTTTCTTGTCATAGTATGTCAGGGAATGCGATAGCAGAAGTGCAAAGGTAATCGCGCCGCGTTCTGTATGATACGGGGTTGCGGAACGCAGAGAATTATGGTGATGCAACACGCACGGTAAATAGCATGTCAGCGTTCGTCTAGAAAGGTTTTGGCGAGTGATGCTGCTGGTTGTATGCCTGACCTCACCAAGTTTCATGAGCTGTATGTCACAAGAAGCACATCCTCTGTCTGCAGAAGCGGGACTGAAGAACTGATATTTCGCTGTATATCACCGGCACGACAGGCCGTGTTTAGCGGTATCTAGTGTCGGCGGGAGATCGACATCTTTCGTGGTCAACCCACATTCCATATGTTCTGTCACCCATGTGTGGAGACAGCAAACAGAAACTGTTGTGTGTTCCTCATCTGTTCAGGTGGGCTGTACGTGCCGGTGATTGTGACCAACGTAGAGGATCAGGAACCCTACAGGGTCGAACTTTCTCCGACCAAGTTCTGGTCCGCGGCCTCATCAAGAACGGGTCGTTTATATGTGATACCAGAGCAGGAGGCAAGTGTCACAGAGGGTGACAAGGAGGACGAGAAGTCTGTGTACATTATTCCAATGGAGGCATTGGAAGGTCACGTGTTTTTGCCTCATGGGTATCTGAAAGGACATTACTCGGAGATGCCAAATGAACTGAACCACGCCCGCGAGTTTGAGGTTAACAAACTTTCCGTAGACGATTTCCTCACGCGTGGGCAGCGGGTAACGCTCGTCTGTACTGCACCTGGGGAGCCGGCACGGATTGTTCCGACAGTTGACGCCGCACCACGAAGTAAGACCTTTCCAACAGGAATCAGGCTGAGGTCGAGCTATGGAACAGCACCTGTATTCTTTATTTCTTCCGCCGAAACACAGAAGGTGACCGTAACGGCCGTATAGACCGGAAAAGCAATTATCTGAATTGTCATTCTCATCTCCGTCGGTGTATGGAACCAAGATTAGCGCCTTGGCTTGCTGCCCGTAGAACCCAGGGAACAAACATGCCCACTTTGCGTTATTCCAAACACTAGTTTTTTTCGTTTTACAATCTTGCAACAAGCAGAGTTTTTGCTTCTTCTTTGAATCTGGTGTTTCCTACGAAGTACCCGCTAGGAACCGCGTTGCTGTACAACGTGAATGTGAGGTGTAGGCTGCGACATTCGCTTGTGCGTCTGAATTAGAAAACCTGCTTGTCTTAGCCTGTGGAATTGACCGTATCTGTGCAACTTCAGAGAGGTTGTGGCTGCACTCTAACAGAGAAACGGTTGCGTCGCAGTCTCAGCCATTTAGGGTTGAGGGTTTTGGATGGCGTCGTGGTGTCCTACGTGCTTCAGCCCTGCAGGTTTCCAGACGAAAAGACAAGCGGGAGGGAGAGATCCGCGGTCAAACTCCGCCGAAGGAAAATGCTGCGGCCGACGCCGCTATACAAGAGGCAGATGGCAATAAGCTCTCACGAGACCGTGTCACACCACAGGGGCTCACAGAACAAGAGTCCAGAACGGTTGGAAAAACCGAGGAAACTGATACTGCTGCCTCCCGTAGTGCAGAACTGACGGGTGCAACACGAGGACTGGTATTGATGTTTCTCACTGAGGAGGATGGCCTGGGCTTCGAACTACCCTTACCGGTGCTCGTGGACAGAGTTCTTTTCATGGTGAAACAGACTCAAGAAGCGGCACCTCTACACCTTCTTGCATATCTCACTGTGCGTCCGTGTAAACGACCGATACACGACCCGATATTTGGACAAAGCTACGAACCCGTACAAGAAACTACTGTGAAGAACAGGATGGGTGGCGGTGGGGAAGGTAGTGGTAAGGAGAGCGGTGGTTTTTTCGGCTTCTTCAAGCAACAGACTCAGAAGCCGAAGGACTTTGAGGCTCAAGAGTCTCGTGAAGACATGAGCAAGCGGTGCAGGCCTAAGCGGGTCCTACCTGTCGAATTGATAGGCACAGAGGCTCTTCAGTCACCGACCCTGCTAAACGCAATGTTGGAACAAATAGAGAGTCGCCTGAAGTCGGACACCCAGTGCATTGTTGCCGCGGCGCCGGCTACACCAAAATCCGACTCTCCAAATCGACCACGTCTTCGTGCGCGGTTGGTCTGCCCCTCACTTGAGCACCTCTTTATCCTGTTAAGTAAGCTAAACACTGACAGCAACAAAGAGGGGTGCAATGAGCACATTCGTAGTCGTGTTGCTGAGGGTCGCGTACGGGGTGTCTCAGGCGGGGAATAGAAGCTTAGGAGTATTCAAAAGGTATCCGATGCCGATTGTGAAGGCTTAATTGGGGAGGGTGGTCGTGACACACCACAGCCTTCGTTTGTCTCGCAACAACTCGCGTTGGGATGGTAAATAAATCAGCGGGTATAGAAGGCCATGCCCGAATCATGGGGTGTAGAGAACGGCGATATTCAGGTTTTTTGACCGAGTAGGGTTGAAGGTGATGCGACATTCGATGAGTGTGGACACATAGTGTATATCGGAGTTAGCCGAGTCGTCAGCTGCTGCCAGAAGAGTCTTTGTAGGGGGAAAAGAGTTGTACTGGTAGACATGGTATGGACTACTTAACAAGCCTTTTTCGTCTGCGAACGGTCCTTGATGGGCTGCAAACGACTACAATGACGAAGGTATGTAACTTGCTTTGCGTGGGCCATGTAAGGCAATTCTACGGTTTTCAAGTAGGCTAGATCAAGATCCTTGACTTCGAGAGACAAACTGTGCCCAAAGAAATGTGGAAGAGTCACCGGCAGTTGGCCCTACGGTTGGCATTCCGTGGTGCGAAGCTGCTGAGCCGCTGAAAGGGTGTGCGACGGTGCTCTACACTGCCGTTTACTTTGTTTCCTTGGTTGTTGTGGTTTCGTTGGAAACGCGTGCGTTGGTGTGCTACGCTGTGCATGCGAATACAGGAGAGAAGGACGCATCAGATCGCGAATACAACGCATTCAAGAGAACCAAAAACAGGCAGATGATAAAGGGTGCTGTGGTGGGACTTTTCGGCTTGTTCTTAGCTTATCGGGGGTTAGTTGGTCTCACACGGAATCCGATGATGGCGAGAGAATTATTTGCCCACGTAATAGGCAGAGAACATGTTGGAAATCAACCGTATCACTTCTTTCCGTCAGAACGACAGCTGTACAGATTCGTTGGATTGCGTAGTTTGGGACGGGCTTTGCAATTTCGGCGGTACAATGAGGCGATGGGGAACGCTGGTGTGAGGGCACAAGTCGGAATCAGTTTGTGGACAGTCTCTTTGCTGGCGTTGACAGCCCTTCTCGCGATACGGTTGGGTAGAGGTACCAGACACTTTGTTAGAAATCGGAAACGGGTGTCCAACATAAAGGGGGAATTACAACGACGTCCAATTATTCATGAAGAGCAAGCTCCCGTGCCCGAGCTGGAGGAAGCGGAAGACGAGTGTTCCACCGTGGACGTAACTTATCTCAGTTTTTTGTATTGATTGGTGAACGCGATGTTGCTGAGGACTGCCAACACTGGCGCGATTCGCAGTCGCTCAAGACCCCGACGTATTTACGGGAACGTCCGCCCGAACGCGAAAGTGAGATCGTTTTTCTTTTGTCGTGGCCTGAGGTGTGCGTTTCAGTCTCTGTGCCATCAGTGCCCGTTTTCCTTTCTGGTTGTCCGTAGATAGAGGCAGGATGCAATGATGCCGTTGCATATTCCGTGGTCAGTGTTTTTTGTTGGCCTCACCACCACAGGCAGCTGTTGAACATACCAGGCGGATCTCCAAATAAAGCCCTGCAGTGTCCCCTCGGCCGAATCCTAAAGCCCTGAAACCTTTCATTTCACACGGTGCAACGCATGCAATACCTATCATACACCAACTGAAGTTAGACTCCTTGTCACTAAAAAGCCATGCTTCCCAGGTTCTTATAAATGACCTCTTGCTCGGCAGCATTTGCACGGTGGTTTTAATGGTTGTGATGTTTTTGGTAAGGCAGCTGAAGCAGACACGACGGCCCCTTCAGCTTTGTAAAGAAAGTACAGAGTACATGTTGCATTACTGTTTTAGATAACCCTCTACACAAGTCACTGGTTATGGCCCAAGCTCCACCGTGCTAGCATGGTTTCGAACGCCCTCAGTATTTCTGTGAATCTCTTCTGGGCCCCGCTGAAGAGAGTAATCCAAATGACTTTTGTAGAGCAGACAGGGTGGACGTTCAACTGCCGGCTTTGTATCAGAGGAAGACATGAACGAGCCACGAGTCAGCTGAGCAGCGAGGACATCTCCACACATCTAAAATTAGCAGTTGTGGAGTGGTAATTCCTGTTTCGGATTCCTTAATTGAATGTATCATTATGCGCTTGTAGAGCGTCCTGCAGTCAGGTATCCACTAGCCTCGTGGCGAATGAGCCTGTGCTTTCAAGGGCAAGGTATCTGCATTCATAGGGAAAACACCTTTTCTGCCTATCCACGAATTGAAAGACATGCGAATAACACTTGGCTGGCAGCGTGAAAACAACGCAATACACAAATAGAACAAAGTGCACAACTGAACACCACGTATTACTAAAAATATAATTAGGGCAATCGGGGACCCTTTTGCGGACAACATTGTGCAATGTTGCAACCATTACGTAATATCTGGACGGCATATTATGACGTTTGATGTTCAAATACACGCTGGGCACCACTATTCTTCATTCATTTAACATACAGTAGTGAAAGGCAATATACAACTTGGATGCCTGCCAGGTTTGTCAGAGAAGTTGCTGTCGTCTGGCAGGTGCACAGTGAACGCAACCGCTCATTTGCGTGGCTTACCTTCGGCGGCCTAGAGAAAATCTGCCTCCGTCGTAGCTGATCTAAGAGCAACGGGCAAGTGAAGACGAGGTTTTACGCAAACATCGGGAGCCGTCTGACGCGTAATGCTCCGAGCGTCCTCCGCGAAAGATTGCAGGAAAGGAGTAAGGGCGAAAGCAGATTTGACTGTTGGTCGCGTCACTTGCAGAGCGCTGCAGAGGAGATGTCTCTCTCCGTTGGGCAGACGACCAAAACCGTCGACTTGTTCGAAGACGTCTTCCCCGGTCGCACATGCTGTACAGATCTCATTCCCTTCGGCAGTTTGCTTCCTGATGCTCGTTTTGCCCTTAGGTCTATCTTTCTATAGTGACGATAATGGGGACGGCCTTTCCACTAATGTACCGTTTAAAACTGCCCGTTTAAAACTGCCCATCTTTACTGGGACTTACTGCGCGTTTCCGTGACGCTCCCTTTTCTGGAGAAGCCTAGTGTTGGCATCGACCGGACACTCTGCGATAGGCTTTCTCGACTTTGCAAATACACCAAAAGCCTCCTCCTCTCCTTCCGATACTGTATCGTTGATTCGTCTTTAGTTCAGAGTGTGTGCGTGCCCAAAAAATTCAATATTCCCGTATAAAAACGCTGAGAGTTTTCAACGAGAACCGCCGACAACTTACCCTGCTGCTGCGCCACTGATAGCGATAATGAAACCATCTTCTGCTCTTTTTGATACATAGAGGGCGTGGGATCTTCACAGTTTCTTTTTGTCCTCGCCACCAAGAATTTTGGGTTTTCCATGAAATCTGGAAGAAGAGGCTTGACAGTACTGCCACAATGACGACAAGTAGCCGTCTCAGCAGTATGATCTACTCGCCATTTCTCAGTAACAGTCTCGTTGTTCTACAACAAGCCTTCCGGTGCCAATTATACCAACTCTTTTCTGAAAAACGACTAGCGCTCGCCTCAAAACCACGATAACGCTTGGCACAAAGACTATCGCATGTCCGCCGTACAACACCGGCAACACTACGTGCACAAAAAGAGCGTAGCCAGATCGCGTACTGTAATGAAAGTAATGCGCGCATGGTGAGCACTTCTGCAGTGGCCACACTATAAGTAGAGATTGTATCTGGACAAAAGATCCGCGATCCAGAACTGTGTTTTTCAAATCGAAAATCGAGACATGAACACAAGACGCCACAGGGTGTGTGCCCGCCGATGTGCGTGTTGCCTCGGAGCGACTATGCGCCGAAAAGAAGGAGACAAAGAATAGAAGTTTCGCCGAAGGATTTGTGAAGTCGTGCTTTCCCATTTCCACATAGATCTGAGGATGCCTTGGCTTTTTTCTACTCAACGGAAAGATCTTTTTTGCAGCCCCAGCGTTCCCTAAGGCCGCAACTGGGGGGCCTTACCACTCAGCGGCTGTTTGCCGCACACAGGAGGGGTTAAAGCACCTTTTACGTTTTTTCTCTCCACTGCTCCTTGGTTCTGTTTTCCTGCGCGTATCCCCGTTTCTGGGAACCTTCCCAGCTAAATCTTCCTTCATTTTGCTGCGGGAAATCCTTTTCAGCTCGTGTCCCCAACTAGACTCGCAGATGTCTCGAGATGTCCTGCGTTTTCCCGCAAGGCAAGTGCGCAAGTGTCTTCTTCCAATGCCACCGTCATTCCTACTCTGCTCAGGTGGGTTGACTAAAGCATCTTTCATTGAGCAAAAGCAAGAATTTCCTCTGTCGACTTTCGCAAGTGACATGTCGCGTTTGGGACTCCTTCCAAGCGGAAACGATGCGGATTTCTGAAAAGCTACGCGGGTTATTCGTACGCAACCTGAGAACCCGCCATGTGGACTCCGGCACTTCTCCTGTTTGCAAGTCTCTGTTTCTCGTTCCTCGACTTTCTCGCTGCTTCGGTGACACTTAAGAGCCCCGTCCTAGACTGTTGCCTGAGGCCTTTCTGGGGAAGCAGTCGGAAATTGACTTCTACGGACGCGCTCGCTTCGCTTACTCCAGCGCTCTGCCCGGGAGGAGAGGCCTGGCTTCCCTTTCGTGGAGAAGGCGTATCAGAGTCTTCGCGCGCAGAACAAAATAGCCAAAATGCGCCGTTTGTCTGTCCAGAAAACTCGCGAAAGGTTTTTAAACAAGCGTCTGCAGCCACTCCTAGACAGAGCAGCAGAGACAGCGGTCGATCGCGTTGGCGCCTCCAACCGCAAAAGAAGCGACGCCAGTCTCGGCGTGCATTTTCGTTTGTATCGTCTTTGCATGCTCCCAGAACTCGCAAGGAACGAAATGGCAGAATGGGGGAATACACGCGTTGGCGGAAGAACCGGAGAGGAGCCGCCGCCGCGGAAGAAAAGGGGCAGGAGAGCGGTATTTGGAGTCGCGAAGTCTGTTCGAACCTGCATTTCTCTTTCCTGTCTTTCCTGGATCGACCCCGTTGCTCTCCGCCATTCAGTGCAAGACTTTCTTCGCCCTCTTTGTCTTCGAATGAGTTCTTTCGTTACCACCACGCAGGTGTACATACACCTAAACAGCTAGCCGCGTTCGCTTCCGGCGCTTGGCTTGTTTCTCGTGAACCTACCCGCCGTTTTCAATGGCGGCGAGGACTGCACAACCTGCCATTTCTCCTCGCTTCTCCCACAGGAAACCCGGGGCCACAAACGGCTTGTCGGTTGTCAGAAAGCACAGCTGTTCCTCCACGCCTGTCCCGCGCGGCCCTGGTCACAGTCGGGCAGATCAGACGCGGGGGCCTTCCTGACATGGCAGTGACCGAGGTGGAGTTCACAGGATCCGGCTTTCATGTAGGTGAAACTACCGCCCATGCCTTGCGTGAAAAAGCCGCGTATCTTCCCTCAGACCCGACAGACGCCGGAGATTCGAAGGGCGGCACCGACACCGTCTACGCGCTGAGCAGCGGCGGCGCAGGTCACGCGTTTTCCCCTTCTGCTGTCGCTGTGTGGCGAGTTTCAGGCCCTCTGGCGCATGCAGTGATGCTCCTGTTGATGGCGAAGCCGGCGAATTCGGAAGAGAGAAAGACGAACGACGGAGTCGCTTCTCCCTACCCAGGCCCTCAGACAGAGCAGGGCTGTGCCGGCACATCGACGGCAAACAAAGAGGAACGCGACTGGCGCCGAGAACGCCGAGACGACGTTTTCGGTGGCAAGGGGCCTCAGACACGAGAGCCGCAAGACCATGCACAAAGCCAAGCCGAGAGAAAAGGACAACAACCTACGCCAAGGTTCCACCTACCGCCTCTGCCTCGCGAACGCGTTGCCACGTTCTGCAAAGCGTGGGATTGCTTCAGCGGTGCGAAGCCCGTTCCCCTGGACGATGTTATTCTTCTTCGATTCGACGCCCCGCGATCCGCCACTGGCAAGTGATACATTCGAAACTCGTGTGCCTTTTCCTCGTGATGCATGCGGTACTCTGAAGGGTTTGCACCTCACAGGCCTCCCAAGCGTGTTTCTTCTCCCTGGACACAAACCATTCAATTCACTACTCTTCAAGTGTAAATGTGACTATGCGCACCTTTCTCTCAATATATAAATATACACATGTACATACAAACATTTACATACATACATGCATAAATAGTATATATTTGGACACTGTAAAAGTGTATCTACCGTTTTTGGAGAAGTCTTTCATTGAATAGCGAGCAGCAGACGGTTTGATTGGTGCTTTTAAAACATAGTTTCCCCGAGAGGAAATCGTCTTTCGTCTTTTTGTCACGTGACTCTTTCGCTGCCGGTCGTCTGTGCATGACCGCTTCGTCTGAGTCAGAGCGACTAAAAGTTTTCTTTCTGGTCTGCGGAACTGCGACGCTCTTTGCATGCATATAGCCTCGAAATCGACGTAGAGGTCTCTGCTTTATGGCCTGCTTTAACGAGCGTCTGGGTATTCCGATTCAGTTCCCTTCGCTGTTTCCGTTTCTCGCTTCTTTCGCTTTTCGGTTATAGTATTTCCCCTTACTTACACTTGCAGGCTCAGGATGTGTGCCCCACTGCGGGTGGGTCTTGACGCCTGCGCTTTCGACGACCGACATTTTGTAGAGAATCTGAAACGTTTGTTTACAAAAGGAAACTCGAGTGTCGTTCCTCAGACGGCCTGTAAGTTGATTTAAGAGCGTTTGTCATGTTTGCCAGTTCTGGTCGTTTCCGCGTCGCTGCGAAGCTGAGGCACTTTGCGAGCTCCCGGCCTCTTTTGTGCAGGCGAGGACGTCGTGGAAGTTCACTCTCATGGAAGTCGAGCAGCGCTCTCGGCGCTTTTGCGTTTCTTCGAGGGGGTGCAGAACGCAATCAAGTCTGTCTTGGCGGCCTATGGGGGGGGAAGGAAAAGCAAAGAATTCTTCGTTGACAACGGGGAAGATGTGGAGATGGACGATCGCGCCAGGCTGCTAGATCCCGGCCGCGAGGCGCGAGGAGTCCCGTCGCTTTCTGCCTCCCAGAAGGTTTCTCGAGACCGAGGAAACGAAGCAGATGCCCGCGAGCAGACGCTGCGGGCCTCGCCACAGTCTGGCCTCGAAGTCGCCCTACGCGCGCTTCTCCTGAGGGCGATCTGCGAAGGAAAAAAAGAGAGGAAAGAGGCGCGAGACAAGACAGAGACAAAGCCGACCGGGAAGGAAGACGGGGAGGAGAGACACCCGAAGGAAGACGGGGAACGGACTGAAAAGACCGAGTCGAGGCGGCTAGTCTCTGAACGGGGAATAGAGAAACGTGGCATCTCGCAGACCGAGCACCTCTCGAGAAATGCAGAACAAAATGAGGAGGACGAGGATATGCAACAGCAAGCAGACGGGGTCAGATGGCTGAGCAGTGTCGGTGATCTGCGTCCTGCGGAGGCCGGCGAATTCACGCTTCGAGCTTTCCTCAACGGAAAAATTGAGAGCGTTCAACAAGTGGAGGCTCTCGCTGATCTGCTCAACGTAAGCCGTGCAGGAGAATCTCGCGTTATGCTTCAAATTGAGACATGAGAAAACACTCTTTTTCCATGTCCTGTAGCTTTTCGCACGACCGTTTCTCTCTCTCTCGCTCTATCTGTCTATCTCTATCTGTGCCTCTCCATCTCTGCCTGCCCGATTCTCTCTCCTAAACATCCCGTCGGTACGTCTCTCTCCTTGCGTTCCACGTCTGTTCTACAGCTACACAAATATACATATATATATATATAGATAGATATGTATATATATATATATATATATATATATATATAAATGCATGTGCATGCATGTGGACATGTGTATGTTTGCGTGTTTGCGTAGCAGCTCTCTGTCCCCTTGTTCTGTGTCAACAGCTGCAGTGCTTCGGGCTTGTGTTTAGGGGTTTTCTCTGGAACTCGGTCTGTTGACACAGCTGGTTGTGCTTCTTTTAATCTTGGGTCTTTGTCCCCCAAAGCCTCGCGTCTTCAAGCGTGGCAGGTCTGTGCGGTAAGACTTCATGGTTTCTCGGTTGACGACCTATGCGGGAGGTGTTGCCGTCTGCTTGTTCTCCGTGACTCGTGTGAGGCATTGTGAGGCACTCGCGTCGCTTTCGCGCCTCCACGGTCTGCGTCTCTCCACTTCGCCGCTCTTCTGTTCGTTCTCTGCCTTCTTGTCATCTCTTCGCTTCTTCTCGCGTCCTCTGCTGGGCGTTCCTGTCTCTCTTCTGTCCAGTATTCTCCCGCTTGACGTCCACCGGTGCTCTGTCGGTGTCTCTGTTCCCTCGCCCTCCTTCGTGGGCCCCTCACGCAGGCCGACACGGTCGCCCAGCACCGGCTCGCGCTGCGCCGGCTGCGGCGCCACCCGCGCGAACTTCGAGACCTGCTGGAGAGATGGAGAAAACTTTTGCAGGAGGCGCTGGCGTTTTCCGAGGCGGCTCTGGAGATCGGCGACGACGCCCAGGAAGCAGACGCGGAGCTCGCGCGTGCATGCGGCGCGCAGGACGCCGAGAAGCGCGTTCGCCGCCTGCTGCAGGAACTCCGGTGCCAGCTGGAACTTGGCATGCGTGACGCGCTTGTGCAGACAGGAGTTACAGTCGTTTTCTGCGGCCCCACGAACGCAGGTGCGAAGACGAAAACGCGAGAGAGAGAGAGACTCCAGATCTCGCGTAGAAATGAACGAGAAACGAGAGAGAGACACGAGCGAAGAGTGCTGCCAGACAGCGAGTGGAGAAAGCGAGATGGAAAAGAGAGACGAGAGAGGAAAGAAAAGGTGGAGAAGCGAGATGAGCGCGTGTTGATCTTCACTCGTCTTTCGTGGACACAGCCAAAGTCCTCGGGCCAAGGCGAGACCGTTCACCGCTCCGAACCGTCAGTCGTATCCCACACTCGCGGTCTCTGAAGGTGTTCTCTTCTTCGTTTCTTTGCAGGAAAAAGCACGCTGTTTAACAGTCTGGTTGGCCGCGACACTGCCATCGTCTCGCCGATCGCAGGAACGACGCGTGATGTCCTGACAGCTCCGATTCAGCTCTCCGGTTCCAAAGTTCTCCTCACAGACACTGCAGGCCTGAGGCCCGCGCGCGACTGGCGAGGCGGGGCCAGTGCCCGGGCTTCGGCGGCTGAGGCGGTCGCAGGGTTTGGAGCCCAAGCCGCCCGCGGAGACACCTGCGGGGGCAGGGGCAGGGGCAGCGAAGACTGCGTGCGCGCCCTCGACGACTCTCTTCCCGTTTACGCGGAAAAGGGAGGAGACGCGGCGCCCTATAGACGAGCAGATGCTGTCGCATCTCTTGACGACGGAGACACGCCAGCCGTTGATTGTGTAGAACGCGAAGGGATGGCGCGAGCTGTGCGTACAGCGCAGGAGGCAGACGTTTTGATTTTTTTGCTCGAGTGTCTCAGCAGTCGCGAGGAGACCCTGGAGCACGCCCGACGTTTCCTTCGCCTCTTTCGAGAGTCTTTTTCAGAGTCTCGGGACGCAGACCTCAGCGCTCGACCGCGCGCACGCAGAGTTTTTGTGGTGCTGAACAAAGTCGATTTGCTTTTCGCTCTTCTGGAAAATCGTGAACAGGGAGCCGGTTCTCATGGGGACAGCCAGGGACCTCAGAACAGCGACGCGCAGGCTCGTGCGGCGCCTGCGAGTCTCGGTGTCGACAGCCTCACCATGGCACGCAAGTTGGACGAGAGCCTGCCTCTCAAGTTAGAGAATACTGCCTCGAATCCGTCAGAGGCCTCAACCTCTCCCTCGTCTCCTTCTCTCTCTTCTTCGTTTTCTTCTCTTGTTCCACCGTCGCAGCTGTCTTCAGAGGGCGTGTCTGACTTTCTGGAGGAACTGGAGAAGGCCGTGAGAGAGGAAATGCCGCCGTCGCTTCTGTCTTTTCTTCAGCCCGTTTCCGCATGCTCGTCCTCGCACGGAGCGTCTTCGCGTGTGTTGCTGCTTTCCGGAAAACGCAAGTGGAATTTATCAGCTTTGCATGCCCTCGTGTGTCGCGCCGTTCAAGAGCTGGCGTCGCCCGACAATTTTCTGCGCAGTAGCTGCGTCGCCTCTGTCGCTTCCACGAAAGAACAGAGAAATCGGCGAAACGACGAGAAAGAACACGCAACCGGACGAGCACCCAAAGACGACGCTAGCGAGAGAAGAGGAGAAAGAGAAGACAGGGAAGGAGAGGACAGAGAAAGAGAAGAAGATGGCGAAGAAGACGGAGAAGCAGATGAGGATCAGGTGGGGTTGTTGACGGGGAAGAGAGTTCTCGAAGCACTGAAGGGGCTGGAGAGACACCTGACGAATTGTTTAGCTCGCGAGTCGGAAGAAGAAAGAACCGAGGATCTGCGGTAAGGCTTTTGGAGCGAAAAACATGTTGCATACATGCAGTCCTTGTCGCATACGGCAACACAGATTCGCTAGCCATAACGCGGCCGAGTCGCTTCGGCTGCTCTTTGCTCTCGCCCATTGCACAGCTTTACCTAAGTGGCTTGGCTTTGTTTGCACAGTTCATCGCCGAATTTCTTCGGGTTCCTTCTCGAACTTCAAACGCGACGTGTGTCGTCTGCTCTCGAGCTCACTCTCTGTGTGTGTCTGCATGCATTCGTCCGTTTTTTTGAATTGGTAGATGTGTGTGCGCATGCAGTTGGTTGTACGAATAAGAGTGTGATTCGGGTATCGACGTGCAGGCTGGAGATTTGCTGGTGTCTCTCTGTCCTGACGCCGCCGTCCACACGGAGACCGACTCTGGACGGAGTTGGCGCTTTTTCCTGTCTCCTTTTTTGTCGGTTTTTCTCTGAGTACACGCTACGCAGTTGTCGGGATCTCCCGCCCCTGTCTCACTCTCGCCGGCTTCGCCGTTCTTTCTTTTCCTTTTCTGTCGGCTGCTCTGGCGGTCTTCCAATTTCTCACTCTCTCCGTTGTCCTTCTGTCGCTGCCGTCTCTCCGCATGCCGTTTTTCGCAGTCGAAAGTTCCCGACACAAACCTTCGGCTGTTCCACTTTGTACTGCCTGTTTGCCTTTCTGTTTGAGGGGCAGCTGCCACAAGCGATGGACGTGCAACTCCGTCTTTGAACGTGTATTATTTTCCTAAGGAAACAGATGCACTGGAGGACGTACAGATCCAAAGGCAGACCCCCGAGAAGAAAAGAGCTAGCCCGTCGTTGTCGGTCTTTCTCGCGCCTTCTCCGCGTCTTCCTGCGGTGTTGCTGTTGGGGTTCCATTCCACGCGCTGTCTCTCTGACGTTGTTTCTGTTTTTCTCGTGTGTGCATGCAGGCTCGCTCTGAGGTGGTTCCGCCAGCGTTTGCTCGGCGAGGCGCGGCCGGGAGGAAATACAGAAGCAGTTTTGGATGTGATTTTCAGTTCTTTCTGTGTCGGAAAATAGAGACACACGCGTCGCGTTTTCGCCGCTACGCGAGGCATTTGTCGACAGCGCGACAGGCGCTGGTGCACAGAGCTTCAGTTGATCCTTTACTGCATTCGGTGCGCGCACGAGCAGCAGCGCACTCGTCGTCCCGGCAGCGGGCCCTCAGTCTCTGAAAATGGCGACTTCAAAGGGTCTTTCGGAGAAGAAATTCCCCGCTTGCGTTTATGTCTATTTGGAAGGTGGAGTCGCCCACCATGGTTGTTAAGTGACTGCGTAGAGCCAGTCCAGAAAGGATTAAAAAAAACATTGATAGGGTCGTTCGGGGAAGAAGTCGTAGCGGCTTTAAGGCAGATTCTTCGCGTTCATTCCTTTGCGTAGGATTGTGAGTGTGCGACGAACGATGGAGGAGCTTTTGTCTACTCTCGCTAAGCCTCTATGCATGCTATATATATATATAATATATATATATATATATATATATATTTATACATGTATATACTAACTTCAGTGGAAAGGAGATGAGGAGGCGTTTTCACGCCAAGGGAAGACGGGTGACGTCTTGCCAATCCGATCCAATTTTTGCACGCAGTGACACCAGTGCGTACATCTTTCAGCAGGTAAGAAATCTACACATCTGTCCATTTGTATAGAAATGTCTTAGGGATATATATATATATATATATAATGTAGGTAGGTAGTGAACGTGGTTGAGCAGACTTAGTTTGATTTGTTGTGGGGTAGAAACTGTGAGTTCTGGAATTTCGATTTTCGAGGCGCGTCTCGGTGCTTGTGTGTTTGTGTGCATTCAAACCCGATGATAGGTGTGCCTTTTGGCAGCGAAAGACTTGTTGTTTCGAACAAATACGTGGTACAACCCGCAACGAAAACGATGCATGCAGTCCACCTGAAGAAAAAAGATCGACTCCCTGTGAGTCTCCAAAAAATCAAAACAACCTGTGTCGACACCTTTCCATATACGTGTGTACGCATACACCTTTACATATATATATATATATATATATATGAGCATAGTTATGTATGCATGGATATATGTAGATCTCTACGTGCGTGTAAATCCATAGGAGCACAGGAATACCTGGATATTCCATACATGTATAGCCATACAATCTGACACAAATTGAACCTGCATACATTCGTACAAATGCACCCATAGGTGTGTACATGTGAATAGATACCTCTCTAGATATTTTTGTGAATGAGACGACTGCGCGCTTCGTTTTCCAATGTATGCATGCAAAGAGGCGCGTGTGTCTCCTTGACATACGACCTGGCACGCGTGTCTCTGTGTGATCTCCCCTCTTGACGCCCCGTGACAAAGTGCGCGCGAAAAAAGATTTCTTTCGCTCTGTAGACGCACTTGCGCATGCAATGCACGCGTCGAAGACAAAGCCACAGACCCCTGAAAGACTCTCTCTGCACACGACAAAAGACGAGAAAAGAAGCTGAGAGCGCACACGCCACTTCGCACGAAAGGGCATCTATTTCTCCTCCCGAAGACCCCTGTCTCCGGTCTTTGTCGGCTGAAGAGAATAAACCACGATGTTTGTTACGGTAAACACAGTGCAGAGTCTCTGAGAGCGGAAGCAGAGAAGCTCAGGATGCGGACGCCCCGCATGTGCACTCACCCCAGGAAGCTGCCGATATCGCTCGTGAATCGGCAGAGGCGCGGGGGACTGTGTCGAGGTGAGTTTCGGTGACGCAGTTGTACGTTTTTCTCGATTCAAGTGCTCCAGAGACCGCGACGCAACTGAGAATGTCAGGGCTGAAAGAAGCTCGTTTTTAGCTCGAGAAAAGCAAGCGGTTAAAAGGATTCAGGAGCTGCGCCATACTTGCGACGAGTGAGTCGAGGCCGGAGAGTGCCAGCGCGCCACCGGGACCTCCGGCGGGAGAGAGTGTAAGAGAAGAAGTCGAAGACGAGACTGAGGAGGCAGAGGGGGGGATTCCAGGATTCCCTCCGAGAAAAGAAAAAACAGTTTGACCTGGAGACGGAGCTTCAGTGACATCCTCGTTCAGCGCCGCAGAAGGCACAGGCTCTCCCAACGCGTCCAGAACCGCGGCGTAGGCGTTGACGACCCCTGACGGAAGCAGAGAAATCCAGAAAAAGCGTAAACAGAGCCAGACGGATCGACAGTGACAACTCGAAGAAAGGCCCGAGGAAACCACCCGTTTGGACAGCCTGTAAGGGCAACAGGAAAGAGTCGAAATCGATGCGACGGCGAATCCGGGTCGACAACCCACAGTAAAAGGGAAAATCGACATTTCGTTCCCGCAGCCTTTCTTCAGGCAAAGACCACTTCACCCTGAGGAGGAAAAAGGGAGCTTCTCGCATTCGGATCGCAACCGACGCTTGCCGTTTCGTAAATGTCGCTGTGCATGCAATGCGCCGAACACTTTCGAACAGTGTACAGTAATCAGAAGTGGCGGCTTCATTACGTAAAATGAAGGCTCAAAGCGATTCAGCGACTCCCCGCTTTGTGTGTGGTTGACGTCGATTGAAAAATTCTGTGGACGTGCATAACCGAGCTAACCGCATGCATATATACCTATTCAACTATGTATACATATATAACTGTATATATGCAGATGCATGTAACTTCTTGCACGTATACAGATGTATATGTACATTTGCATGACTGCATATCGAACCACATGTGCCAAGAGGTCCGTTCGCTACGGGTGAGCCTAGTGTAGAGCTGTTGTCGTTTGTTTAGATAGTTCAAGGCATAGAGAGGCAACCGGGGATGTTTATACACTCCTGTGTGTTTCTCGAACGTGTGAATGCCACTGGACGCGACACGAGTTGTCCCCCTTTCACATTTTCCTTTACCGGACGAAGCCACGCGTCCTTCGAGAGATCTCATTTTCGTCGAAGTTCTCATGATACACTCGCGAACTTCTGCCGCAGTCATGTTGGGCTGCGCACTCCACACCATTGCAGCGACACCTGACAAGGAAAAGCAGTAAAAGCAACGGACGCAAAGAAACTCAAGAGTCTCCAAATCACGGAACCTCGACGGTCCAGCCGTCGCCAGGGAGTCTCCATTGTTTCACACAAATGCCCTAACTGGAATCAGCGAGAGCAGGAGGAAAACCAAGGGCGGCAAGGCACTGGACAGAAGAGCGGAAGAGTGAGGACGACAAAGACAGCCGACAAAAGAGAACACTTGATGAAAGTGACAACCGAAAGAGAAACGCAGAGACCGACAAACGGCTGGAGACCCAAAGGAGACCTGCCACGGCAGAAGTGAGTAGAGAAAGAGCAAAAGTCAAAAAAGGAGATACATGAACGGTCGCAGGAGCCATTTCCTTTTTTGTTCAGCATCTCGAACAGTCACTTGGATCTGAAAAAGCCTGACAGTTGCATGCGTTCTTGCGGTCTACGTCTTGAGGCATCTTTCTTTTACCTGCTGCCAGGGGCGTGGCCATGGACGTTCCTGTCTTATATCCGTAACCCTCTGGGAAGCGTCCTGTTGGAATGGTGCTGATGATGTCAGTTCCTGAAAAACAGAAAGAGGAGGAGAAAAACAGATAAACATAATCTGCGTAAGCCGAAGTGCGCCTCCACTGACATATATATATATATATATATATATATACATCTGTAAAGGGAGCACACCTTCTATTCATGTCATTCCCCAAAAATATGCAGAGAAGACTGGCAATGCATCAATGCTAAATAGGAAGATAGATTGGTGGATAAAGGTAGACCTCTATATGGATTCGTATGAAATATGTGAACCTGACACCACAGTACGCATGCACGTATATTCATATATATATATATATATACGCGGACGCATTGATGTATTTATGGATTTACAGGTATTAGGACATCCAGTTTGTTTAGACAGATTCAGCATCACCGTTTTACCGCATTTCATTGGCGTGAAGTTAATCGGTTCCAGTGTTGTGAGTGCCACGTTTGTGTCTCGTTCGCTCGGAAAGTCGTCTCTTCTCAATGTAGACCCCATCCATACACGTCACAGTTCGCTTTCTTCTCGACGCGGAGAGCGCGCTCCTCCCTCTTTCTTCTTGCCCTTTTCCCTTCCGTTTCTGTCCGTTTCTTTTGTGGACTTCGTGGCACTCCTCACCGGGTGCAGCCACGTCGACAGTGTAGGGACTCCAGTTGGAGGAAGCGGCGACGATCCCTCCGGGAGATAGATTTGCGACTCTCAACAGACTTTTAAAGCCAGCACCCGTTCTCGTGTCGTGACCCCAGTTGGGAGGAAAATCGTTTTCTCTGGTAGCCAGCAGCAAGCGGAGAAAGGTGAAAAAAACGACGTCAAAACGCATGGCAGGCGTTGCGGTAGATGATGTCGGGAACGGACTCTACGACAGAGAGTTGTGTGACTCCCAGATTACCACACACTGTCATTCGTTTTCACCGGGTGTGTCCCGGCAATGTACTCTGAGAGTGGTGCATGTTTCTGTCCGTGGCCCCAACAGTTTCCATCAGTTCCGTCTCTGCAGCGCAGCACAGGGTCTCCGATTGCGTTTGCGCCTCGAACTACGCAGCTTTTACGGTACAGAAACCGCGGTTCGCGCGTGCTCCGCAGAGTTCGCCCTCGACGCCGTCGAGGGTTTAAGATGTAGTCTCTTGCGCCTTCGTTTCCCGTTTCGTTGCTCTTACACAGAATTGTCTTTGCCTGCATTGTCGACAGCGGCGACAAACAGCTGGCCTCTCTTTGCCGTTCGCTCAATCGCGAGACGCAAACCCTCCGACGGGGTGGTGTACCCCCAACTGTTTGTGCTGATTTTCGCACCCATCCGAAGAGAGTAGTCTATTGCCTCCGCTGCAGCACTGCTCCTCGAAATGAACTTCAGAGGCATTACTTTCACCTCCCAGTTCACGCCTGCGCCAGAAAGCCAAGAAAGAATCACACGCCACAGGGCAGTGGGTGAGATGCTCTGGGAATCACGGAGGGTCTCGTAGGGTAGGTATCGGCAGTACGGACGGATAACACAAAGCGGCTTTTGAGGTCGTTTGCAGAACTTCGGGAAGAAACTGCGACGCCGAGGTTGAGACGGATGGAAAAGATATGAGCCGGAAGAAACCACGGCAAGGGTGCAAACAGCGAGAAGACACTAGTTCCGTTTCTCTGAAGAATCTTCACCTGCAATGCCTCTTCGATTGTTCGCGGCGGCAGCAATGATCCCAGCAACGTGGGTGCCGTGACCGTTTGAATCCATCGGGTCATTTGTCTTTCCCTCAAAGTCGTATCCGCGGATGTCATCGACATATCCGTTTCCTACGATGCAGCAAAACCATTCAAGCAATGCCCGACAAACCCGATGACTTGTCAGGCCGCATGCGAGTAACCACGGCGAAAGCCAGGATAACGCAACATAACGGTACGTTGTGGATTGGGGGCCACCGTTGCTGTTCCAAGACTGTTCAGCGTCGTCTACAAGCACACACAGTCAACGAAATCAAAACGGACATACTGTCTTTGTGTGTACATCGTTTCGTGACCGCCATACCACAGGGTTACTTGCACTGGACATCGGGGCCGAGGAACACTCATTTGCATGGTTGTTAGCTGTGAGCGAAATGAACAGCGTGAAGTGACACGGTAGGCTGACCGTCGTCGTCAATTCCATTGTTGGGAATTTCCTTTTCGTTCCGCCACATTTGTGTCCGGAGATCTTCGTGGTTGTAGTCGACCCCTGAATTTGGACGAGGGGATTCAGCGGAAAACACATAAAAGGCAGATGCGTCTCACACGATCCGTTCCCTTCTATTCTCAAATACACTTCCGTGGAATTGTGCCGCTGTGTTCAGCTCGCGAGCCTCGTACTTATTCATGGATACTGCACAACACATATGACTGGGCGTGAGACCTTGCCAGAGACGTGTAAATGAACATTCGTCTAGGCAAATATATATATATATATATATATGCTTCTGCGTCAATAAAGAAGACCTTTCGACGCATATTCTAGTTGTGTACAGACGACAGAACAGCAGGTTTCACGACGCTCTCACGGTACAGAGCGTCACACGTAGGCGTCTCTTTTTCTATACATCAACAACTGCTTCCACGGTACACAACGTGCACACGGAAAGCCCGCGATGGAGAATTTTGTAGCTCCAATCGAATAAACGATGACAGATTTGCTAATGGTCCGTTTGGAAGGTCTGTAAATTGTATTCGCATATATTTTTTGCCTAGACGGATGCGCATCGCATGTGTCTGAGGCAGGACCATGGGATACCTGTATCGATGACAGCGACGATGATCGGCTCTTTCTTTGCGCCTTTTCGTTTCCCGTTGGGATTCTCGAGGTCTGAGGGTTCCTTGGCAAGCTCCTTCTCGCGACGGACGCTTCGTTTCTGTTTTTCATCGTTTGCACTCTCTCGGTGTGCGTTCTCGGCACTTGCCTCTCCCTGCTCTGCCGTGTGGAAATCTGCCAGTCTCTGCCCCGCGGAGGCACTCGAATTCGCCGAGCGAGAAAGGCGATGCGCATACACCATGTTCCAAGCTTCCACGGCTCTGACGTTCACTCGCGGTTCGTGGTAAGCCCACTGTCTTGAGAACAAGCTGTCGTTCGGCATTTTCCCCAAATGTCTGACGGGGCCGGAGAAGAGGAAAATCGAATTCCCTCGACCCTTTACCAACGGGGATCGGGGCGAGGCCGAGGGCGCGGACGCAGATGCCAACTGTGAGAAATCGGGTGTTGAATGTTTTGAGGAAGTGTCTGCAGATCGGTCCACTTGGGCAGAACGCTGGTGAGAGCTTTCTGAAGCCGAAGACGAGGGGGAAGGGCACAAAACATCAGAGCGAAAGAGCGGGCTGCCGGAAGAAAAATTGTCCGAAACAGACTCACGAATGGCAGAGTCAACCGCCTCGTACAGACTGAGGGGGACAATGCCTGTGGCAGGCTTGAGAATTCCAGCAGGGTGGGTCTTTGGAATGTCATAGTCTATCTGTGTGTCTTCCGAGTCTTTAGTTTCCTTACTGGTGTACTCTTCTTGTGCTTGCAAACTCGATATCCGAATGGATGCAGATTCAGCCTTTCTGCGAGTGCCCTTTCTCTCTTGTTCCCGTTCCTTCTTTGGAGAGGAAAACGGGGAGGAAGAGCGGGGACTTTGCTTCTGGTTTTTGGCATGAATTTCACTAGAGGGTACAACTGATAGGTCACTCTTTCCTGGGTCTGTCGTTTCTTCGTTTTCCTGGAGGAAAGTCAAGAACTTGGGGCGCTTTCGCTCCTCGCCTAGGTTAGTGTCGGAATGCGTGTCCTTTGTTTCATACAGTGGTGTGAATGGACGATTCTTCTCTTTGCTCGCCCTCTTAAAAGTGTTTTCTCCGCCAGCTTCACTGTCTTTCGTCATCTTGTCTTCTACTGTGTTTCGTTCCCAGGTAGACACAACGACTTCAGGTTCCCCAGCGTCTCCTGCGCTGAGATCCTCATCCTCGCCTCGCGCTGCTGCCTCTCCTACCTCTCTGACATCGTCGTGAAGGCCTGTGGCTAGCGGTTCTGTCTCTGCCTCTGTCTGTTTCTCGGGGTGTTCTCGCTTGTGTTCTTCACTGAATTCGAGATCTGCGTGAAACACATCTTGCAGCAGTTCCGCTGCGTCATTGGCGACGTCTGGTACGACGACTAGGTCTCCTGAAGCGAACTCGTCTCTGCCTCGGAAAGTCACCTCTGAGTCGGATTCGATGAGCCACGTCGACGGGTTTCTTTGCCACAGGGTCTTTATGGTTTCGCGGATCGCGTCTTCCGACAAATCGTCGTTCAACTCGAGAACCACCAGCCCCACGTTCTCGAGCACCTTCATTTCCTTCACAATTCCCAACTCTGTCAATCTGTCGCTCTGAAGTCGAGTTTTCGCTTCACGCACAGCCTCAGCGTGGTCGAAAACATTGCGGGAAAGCGGCGTTTCGCCGCCGTTCCCACTTTCTGTCCTTTCCCTGTTGTCGGTTTCCGCGTCCTCTGAGTCAGGCGACATCGGTGGATACGCAAAACCCGACAACTGTGTGTTGTCAGCGCCTCGCGGTGTTCCGTATTTGTGCTGATTCACCTCGGCGCCGACGCGCGTTGTTTGGGGCGAAGTCGGAAAAGTAATTTCAGTCAACCCGATGATCAACCGTCCTCCCACAGAGGACACATCGCCGTCAGCTGAGTCGTTCGAAGATTCAAGATTCTCTGCCCTTTCGTCTCTGCTCTCCACGTCTCCTTCCTCGTCCGCTTCTCTCGCAGGTCCCCCCACAGACTGTTCTGTCGGTTCTGCTGTTTCCGTCTCCTGAGTTTCTCCTCTCTCTCGCTCGTCTGCATTTCCTCCGTTGTCGTCGGGACTTTCCTCCACGGCACTCGCTGCGTTTCCACCTGCTTCCGCCTCGGCTACAGTTTGTGCCCTTGCTTCTTTTTCCGCCGTTCCAGGCTTGGTTGCTGGATCTCGCTGATTCCCTGCTTCCCCTTTTCCGCTTTCGTCCTTTGCAGCGGGCTGTTTTGAGTTGGGCTGGTCGGAAGCAGAAGGGAGTTTCTTTTTACCCTTTTGGCGCTTTCTTTTGAGTTGCTGCAAGTGAACCTCCCGAGCGATTTGCCGACTTATTTCCTCGACGGCCTCCACGTTGTCTTCTGTCACGTCTCCTTGCACACTCATTGGGAAACGAATGTACTCTGCCCGGTCGGAGTGGAACGGCTGACGGAGAAGGACCGGACGCTGCCCGTGAAACTCATTTTTGTCACTGTAGACAGCTGCTGAAGATCCGGACGACAGTGACCAGAAGACTGGAAGCAGAAAACCAAAGACCCATCGTGAAAAACCGAGACGGGGTCTCTTGCGCGTGACTGACTCATGCCTGCTCTGGAATGCTGCAGAGAGAGAATATTCACAGACCCCCATTTTGCGCTGTCAGTGATAACATACCGCGTGTTTGTGGTCTAGCGGGGTCTTGAGAATAAAGGAATGATCTCTGCACATGCCAACGCAAACAGTTTCAAAGCCACTAGCTCCGTGACTGCGTCACGCAAACGCGCAGAGATATACGCGTAGCGATGAAAATTGGAAGGCCTTGCTCAATTCATCAGACCTCGGATTCGCCTGATTTCACTCTCAGCTACTGAGTGCCAGGAACAACCGTTTTTTGCGGGAGCGGACTTAGTTAAGCGTTTTCTCCGACACAGAAGCAGTGGCGAAAACAAGCAGGCAGTTGACGTTAACCTCTGAAGAATAGCGAAAATCTCTCAGCTTTCACATGTGCACGCTTCGCACATGCCCTGGTCAGAAACTCGGACCTGGAAAACGAGCCGAGTTCTGCCAGCGACGACAGCGGTAACCCTTGCTCGTTTTTGATGGAAATCCTGAACAGCAGAGACAGTTTGAGAACAAATAATATCGGATAACGCACTGGACAAGGTCGCGCACCACACCAGAAAACAAACGACGCTGTCAGAATCTCTCACCCCTAGCCCACAAAATGAATAGACAGGAAGAGCAAAGCGAACGATCACGGACCTGCGTACACGTGGCGGACGAGGGACAAGCACAGTACCTTTCTGACGCACGAAACAGGAAATAAACCTGGAACGGAAAAAGTGACTCAAGGCGTAGAAACTGACCCCCTCCTGCAGAACAACCTGGCAGAAACAAAGCGCAAAAACAGACATAAGCGCTTTTGAAGGAGGCAGAAAACCCAAAAAGCGGGAGATGGGAGAAACACCACACAAACAAGAAACAGGTCACTCGCGATTCAGTACGTGTATTTGTGAAGGATCGCGTGTCCACCGGATGTTCAAGAGAATTTCGTAGAGTTTGAAGCCTGCTTAAAAGACACGTCCCTTTGCAGGAAACTGGTCGTAGTGATACAACCAACAGCGAAGGCGTTTGCGTTTTCACACGCATTCGGCCGTACAAAACTGCAGAGCGGTAATCCTATGACCTCCACGAAACAAAAGCTTCATTGAAAAGCATGGAACCAATACCTTAGAGGGTAGGAGCCACGTGAGGTGTTGTAGTTCATGATTCGTCCGCGGATCTCCCTCACGGTACCATGCGACACAGTACAGAAAGCAGCAAGCGAAGTTTGACCACAGACCTTGCACCGCCAGTCTACGTTCCTTGTGTCTCCTCATCAATGAGAATATGTCGCTGCCGGTACAGAACTGCTCAAACACAAGCAGTGTGTTCTGTGTTCCCGACAACGTGGATGGACCAAATTTGCTGTTTGCGTTCTGTGTGAGCCGGTTATGTCTTGGTGGATTGGCGTCCTTCAGGTGTCCGTCGTCTCCGCGTTTCTCGCTTTTTATCTCATGTACACTTTTCCCTTGCTAGTGTATGGTACCGAGTACCATATTTGTACAGCGTATTCACATGCTGCTTTCTCAAGTATACTCTTGTTACCACTATACTTAAACTCTCGGGAACAGCGGTCATCTACAGGAACAGTTGTGTTTGAATAGCGGTTAACCTTTGAACAGCAGTTAACCGGTCCTTTTCCTGTCGTACTCAGGGCATCGATACTCCCTAATCAGAAGCGACAGGGCGGCGGAGAACTCGACACGCAGGTGCAGCTTGGTCTAGCGTTACACACGCCGACGGAACCGGTGCAAAAGCTGCTTCTTTCAGCGAAACAAACGGCCTCTTATCAAAAAACGGGTTGTTCTTTGCTGGGGGCACACAAGCCCCTGACACACTCTTGCTCCGAAAACGCATGACGAAGAGAAAAGCAAACGCGAGATGTCCCAGATGCTGTCGTTGGATCCGCCGACGTGGTCACCTTCGGTGGATGTACACCCGACGGAAGCAGTGTGTCAAACTGAGCTGCGAGGTGGGCAACATCATTTCTGTGTCAAATGTACCGGAGACGCATGGGCGTTCGATGCATTTCTCTTTCGGCCGCGTTTTGTAGCACGTAGTGAAATTCCTTCACCACGGAAAGAATGAATTCATTTAGATGCACATATAAAAACGAGCATCGACGGGTTTCCATCGACAGATCTACGCGGTTCTCCACGCACCACATCCCAGCATCGGCTGGGGCGATTTCGAAGGCGCCGATGTGGACCAGCACCTAACGAATCGTCTCTGCATGCGTTCGGTTCCTCGCGTCTCCCTCAAACTCTTGTTGTCATTCACGCTAATTACAGGTGTGAGCAAACCACTGGACTTGTGTTTCAACGGCACGCAGGAAGATGCCCTAAGGCCTTCCCGTTCTTTTAGCGCAGGTGCACGCGTCGCACGCACGCAAAAAACCCCATCACGGTTTCTACGTTTTCTCGTCGACGCCCTTGCGGCAACTGCCGCTTCAAGAGTCACATCCAAGTTCACTAACACAACTTCTAACGGAAAACTGCTCCAGCAACTTCAAGACCACAGAAAGCCGTCGCTTGATGCTGGTGACACTTCCTTCGTGTTCACGACGACGGAGCTGCCGACGAAGCTTTCTCCTTCTCCGCAAGGTGGTGCATGAACACGCGGTACAGCTGAAGCGACCCCGTGATGGCCATGAACACATTAACTAAAGGCAACACACACATCCGAAAATCGACGGGAACCCGATCTCGAATCCGATTAACACAACGAAACACAGAAGAAAGTGCACTCCACTTACACACATGCCATCTTTGGTCCCAAGCCGCTTAAGCCGACATATATATACATATATACATATTAATATATATAACAACATATATTGGACTGCATGTATTTACATTCGTGGACAAAAAAGCAATGGACAGCGTGAGCCTGTGTCTCTGCCGCTACATTCAGGTATGAAAGAGAAACATACACTTTTGCCTTCGCCACTGAACAAGAGGACTGTCACCTGAGTTTCCTTCCAATCCGAGAGAGCGACTCACCGGAGAAGAGACTCCAGTTTTTCGGCGTGATGACCGTGCTGTAGCGCGCCCAAATGATCCCCGTCAACGCGACAGCTGAGGCCAGAAGAAAACTTCATATCAATTCGCACAGATGTCTCAAAGAAACGTAGAAACACTTCTACACAGATGCATGCACGTCTCTGACCTCACCTCCACACTAACAAAAAACGAACAGACACATCTACATCCGATTACGCGTATACACCCTAAAACTATATCCTCCACACTATAAATAATAAATGTAAAATATATACATCCATATATATATATATATATATATAAACACATCCATATACATATATATACATGTATCTACGTACATGTACATGTGGACGATAGGCGTCGAAGACACGGGATCTCTCACGCGAGTGGGAAAGCGAAGGCTGTGAGTCGGTTTGAGGTATTCCATGCACCACCTTCTGACCCGGAAGCAGGGACTAGAAGTTCCGTCATCCGGCAAGACAGGAAGTCATGGATCGACTGCCTCTCCTCGCGTGTACGTACCGGCACTCAAAGACACACCCGATTAAACCCCGTGGATGAATCTACGCCAACAACAGCTGGGCATCCTCACGACGAATCCAGGAATTCGGACAGGCGCGAAAAACAACACACACGCTCATCACACCGGCGTGTTCTGTCTCCGACCACCACGCCTCTGAGTCTCGACGAACTCTACCGTAGCTCGGTTGTGTCCCGGGACTGTTCAGTGTCTTCGTTTTCTTGTGTCTGTTCTTGCATCCCTCTCGACCAGCCCAGACTACGCACCTGACTGCTGAGCAACGGAAGTGTTTTCGACTTTGTTCGTTTTCATGTCAGCGAGGTTCGCGAGGCAGATCCCCCACTTGAGCGCAGGAGCCCAGAAGTGAATGGTGAAAGGCCCCGCGGGATGAGCTGAAGGCAAAAACAGAAGACTCTGCACCTCGGAAGACGTAAGCACCACTTGCCTGCTGCGGAGGGGTTGCTGCACTTCAGCGAGAAAAGGCTGAAAAGTGCATGCAGTCTGCTTCTGGAGATTCAACGAAAGTAGACGGTCGTGCTCGTCGCTGGACGCATCCAACAGCCTGTAGAGACAGTTTCACCTATGGCTGTATGCAGAGGTATTTCAAGGACCACACACGCAAGCACAGATGCGGCTATCCCCCACACAGTCCCTTATATCCATGTGCACTTCGGGGTGCAAGAACGTGACACAGGTAGGCGTCGATGCCTGCATGCACCATAGAAACTCGACACCGAAAACACACGACAAAAGACGGCGCGTGTCAACTCTGGTGACAAACGGGGAAGCGAACCGCGAATGAAGGGGACTCCAGGAAAGAAGGAAGAGAGGGAAACGGGGACCAAGACAGTGAGAGATGAACGCGAGAAGATGCAGAGGAGAGGAACAGAAAAACTCACAAATGACTTTCTTCACGCGGTCCGAGAGGGGTAGCTGGAGCGCCTTCGCCTGGAGGTAGGGAGCGAACCCCGGGAAGAAGATTTTGTGGACCACAGATGCCATGCTGTCAAACTGGAAATCTCCTTCGCTCTCGCCTCCTCTTTTTCTGTTGCCACCCGAGATCCGCTTCCCTGAGTCACCCTTCTTCTGGTCGACGACCCGCGACAGACGTGGGCGACGCGTGTGCTCTCTGCAGGTTCTCTGGAGGTCTCTTCAAAATCCACAAAAAAAACCGCAACACGCTTCTGCCGCAATGCTAGCCTTCTCGCCGTTCTCACGCCTTGTTTCCCGTGTCTCGACACTCGCTTTCGCTCTGCAGAGGAACCGATGCTACAGACCGAGCGACGTGGACCGCCTTGTACACCGACACAAAAACATGGAGCCGCAAGAAATGGCCCTGCATGCGGGCCTACCTCTCTCTTTAGAGATAGTCGCACGGTGGATAGCTCTGGGGAAAAACAGACAGAGTACGACGTGTGCTGGAATAGAGAGCCGGAGGTCGACAAGTCTCAACGAAGAACTGGGGTCCAAGCAGCAGAGAGGTCCTCGTGATTGTGTCTCTGAAGAGGTTGCCTTAATTTACCACGAAAAGGAAGAGGGGAGGAAACAGAAGAAAAGACGAAAGTTCATAGACAACAATGCACGCCTGGAATCCGAAAGACACAGAGCTCAGAGTTGCCAGGGATGGCACTGCTCGAGAAACCTGGGAGACAGATGCAGCGAACAGACACGGGAACAACGGACTCGACCTCGCCTTCTCATTCACTTACAAACTGAAAGTCCTTTCGCCTCCCCAGAAGAAGTGCGCCTTTCTCGCCGCCGGAAAAATCCTTGACAGTGTCAGTGTGCTTTGCATGCACCAGCCGTTGTCGGCCGCGGGGCGACAGGACGACACACAGCGCACGCGGAAAAACCTGGAAGGAGAGGCGGCGAGACTGTTTCCCTGTCACAGTCTGTGTCGAATATGGCCTGCTCGAAAGGAAACAGGGAACATGAGAGAAGGCAGAAACGCGGGAGATTCTGAGGGGCATCAGCAGCTTTTTTCTCGGTCAAATAGCCTAGAATAGCGGCTCGGCCTCACGCAGCTCGCCGCGCCTCCCGGGTGTATATACACCCAAAGAGAGAGATCGCTAGTGTGTGTCCGGGGGGAGGGTTCCGCAAGCGCGGGAGAGGAATTTGCGAGGAGAGGTCTTATCATGCGTTTTTATTGTCTTATTTTCCTGGGTTCGGTTGGGGAAGATGCTTTTTTCCTTCTCGTAGCGATTGACAAGTTTTGCCACCGGATATTGTGAATTACGTGGACCACCAGAGCTCATCGCTCGCTCCTTTTGCCTTGCCACACATCGCCAGGTGTATGCACAATACCTGTGTGCGCGCACCAGTCTGCTTTCTCGCGAGTTTCCTCTGTGTGCCATTTTCGTGTTGCCTCCCTTTGTGTTTCTCCGGATTTCTGTGATTCTCTCCGTTTAAGAAGAGACACACTCGAAGACTCCTTGCCCTCCGCGCAGGAGCGGCGGCCCAGACGGACGCACATACCTCTCGCGGCAACGCGTTCTTCCTCTGCATGCGCTCGACGCATTTGATATTGAACAGAACGCGACTGAATCGTCGCTTGCGCGTCTCGAGTCTGCGCCTTCTCTCGTCCGCACTGCTGGCGCCCGCTCAAGTGTAGATACACCCTTCCCTTGTCTCACCCCGGTCCCCAGACACCCGGTGCATCGACGGCGGCCGTGTGCCGGCAGCCACAGTCTCAGTCTCCACCATCACGGCTTCCATATCTCCCCTTTTCGTCCTCTACTCTCCGTCTGTTTGGTCTTC
This sequence comes from Toxoplasma gondii ME49, assembly GCF_000006565.2. Lineage (NCBI taxonomy): Eukaryota > Apicomplexa > Conoidasida > Eucoccidiorida > Sarcocystidae > Toxoplasma > Toxoplasma gondii. The sequence continues at coordinate 1,844,232 of NC_031474.1, read as the reverse complement.
TTGCTCTCCACCTCCCTTTCTCGTCCTGCCGAATTGCTCGTGTGACTCCTCTCCTTCGCGTTCTGCGTCGGACAACCCCGTTTTCCTCTCCTTGCCTGGAGCTCCCTCTTTTTGTCTCTCTTCGTCTGCTCTCGTTCTCCATCTCGGTGCACCTCTACCCGGAGGGCAGCTTGGGCAGCGGTTGTGGTAAGGGCCTCCGCGACACAAATTCTTTTCCGCGGCCTTTCGTGTTTCCTGTTCAACTCTCCCGATGTACGGTCTGCCTCGTCTCTTCTCCTCTTGTCCTTCCGAGGCGGACTCGACCCGGCCGTCGACCGCAGTCTCGTGCTTCGGAGCGGAGATTCCTTTTCAGAAGACGCCTGCAGGGGTTCCTCCGTCCCCGTTCTTCTCCTCCTTTCCCCCTCCACCCTCTGTCTCCTCTCCGGCTTTCTCTCTGTGCGCATCGGCCTTCCTCTCGCCACCCTGTGTGCCCGCCACCTCCGCGGGTGTCTCCGCAGCTCCCGGCGTCTCCTCTGCCTCTCCTGCCTCCCTGGAGGAGCATCTGCGTCTTTTACACCTGGGGAACCAGCAACTCATCCGCGAAGAACTCGAGAGAGCTAGCTCGTCGCGTCTCTCTTCGAGCTACTCTCGAGGCCAGAGCGCTCCGCCCTGGCCTTCTTCCGCGTCTCTCCTTTCTGAGTCTTGCGGGGCGGCTCCGGCGAATCGAGAAGGACCTACAGCTGGCGCTGGCGAGAGGAGCAGCTGGGTCAGGGCGCGGTCTGCCGATGCGTCTTTGCCGGCGCGTCCTGGCTGTCCCCCTGCTGCACTAGGCAGCTGCAGAGACACTGGGGAGAGCGCAGAAGGCGAGGGAGTCCTCGTGGTCAGTGGGGAGGCAGGGAACGTGAACTCGGTTCGTTGCTCGTTCGCACGAGGGTCGACATCTCACATGCAGCCAGGTCCTTCCTTCGGGGCCTCAGGCAACCACTGTCTCCCGCCTGGCCCCCAGGCTGTGCTTCCCCTCCTCGCTCAGTCGAAGCCTGCTGTCGCTTGCCTTTCTTCTTCCTCTGTTTTCGCTGCTTCAAAGAGTCCACTTGTTCGCTCTTCTTCTCTTCCGTCTTCTTCGAGTTTCTCGCCTTCTCCTCTGCGTTCTTCGTCGAGTCTCACTTCCTCTCCTGCTGTTCCTCAGCCGGATTCCGCCGGGTCGTCTCGCATCTGTGCAGGCGCGTCTCCGTCGTCGGGTGCACCGACTCGGTCAGAGTCTGCGCATGCGCCTGGCGGATCAAGGAGCCAGCCGCGTCTGGTGTACGTCCACCCGAATGCGCCTGGCGCAACTCCAGATGTGTTTGTGGTGGTGACGCCTTCGCCGACTGCGGTGCGGAGAACGAACTCAGAGTCTCAGCTGTGCGGAACTTCTCCGGAGTCCGTCACATGTCCTGCTGCTTTGCCGCAAGGCGGAGCCACTCCTGGGTGTTTTCTCTCGTCTTCCTTTTCTCAGCGCCTCACCTCCAAGGAGGGCGGCGCTGCACCTTCAGTGACTTGGCTTTCTCAGGAAGTCCCTTCGGTGCTGGAATTGCTTCATTCGCAGGCCGCCGACGCACCTTCTGCAACCTCGTCAGTGCCTTCCTCAGGTGCTTCCTCGTGTAAACTTCTTGCGTCTTCGACCCCTCCTGTCTCCGCTGGTTACCCTGTCTCCTCTGCCTCCTCAGCCTCCTCTGCGCCGACTGTCTCTTCGCTGCGACCTTCGCTCTCCTCCGCGGGGGCCTCCGCGGGCGGTCTACTGCACTCCGGCGCGTTTGCAGAGGCGTCCAAAGACAGGCAGGACTGTTCGCGCGGCGAGGCAGCAGAGTTCCAGCGCCTGGCTCAGAGCGTCTCCCTTGTCGCCTCCGCGGCTCCTCGCCCCCCTGTCTCTCGAAGTCCGTTACCGTACACGCAGCCCCACCAACTGTGGGGAGCCGCTTGCTCCACGCCTCCGCTCGACTCTGCGCTGTCTCTGTCCCCGGCCTCTCAGGCTTGCGCATCCAAGCCGCACCTCGTCCAGGCCCTCGATCTCCACTGCTCGGCTGTCTCTGCAGCCGAGCTGCGTGTACACCCGAAAGGCAGCGGCGCCTCGGGCGCGCGGTGCGCGTCGCTCCCCCGGGCGTACGTACACCAGACGGCGGGGCGCGTCTCCGAGGAGGTTCCCGGACGGCCTCTCGAGTCTCTTTTGCCTCTTCGCGAGTGGCCTCAGACGAAGCTGGTGACCGAGAAGGACGAGACCGACGCGAGTGAAAGTTCGTTTCTCTCCAGCTCTCCAGACGCGCCTCGCGAACGCGGACTCGAAGTGCTTCGTCTGCAAGTCTGCGGTTCTGTAGCGAGCGACCGGACCCCGCCTGAGTGCGAGGAAGACACTGCATGCGCCACATTCAAGGCGAGTTCAGAGGACGGTGCGTTCCAGCACCCGCGCGAGAGCTACAGTCCATGTGATGACGCCGTCCTGGACTCGTCGCTCCCTGAAGTTTCGTCTTCGCCGCTCTCTCGTCAGTCCCCCATCGCTGCTTCTGTCTTGCACGACGACGTTGAGGCGCGCGTCTCCTCGCTGGCTCCACGGCGGCTGAAGAAGCATAAGCGCGCAGAGTCGACACACGCCTCCCAGCCGTCTCGCGCGTGCAGTCTCCTCCCTTCTTCCGCCTCCTCCGTCTCGTCTTCTTCCTCTTCGTTTCCTCCGGTCTCTGCCAGAGCCAGAGAAGAGCCGGCGCGAGTCGCGCGGCGAAGCGCGAGCAAGACGGCGAGACGAGGCTCGACGGATTCGAGCGTCTTACCCCATCCCTCGAGAGCCTCGGCATCTCGGGAGAAACAGACAACAGGCGTCCCCCTCGCTCTCGCTTGTCGCAGAGAAAAAGCGGGAGACCGGTGCACCTCGAGCGCTGTCGGTGGGTCTGCCCGCGGTCCGAGCTCGGGTGTACGTACAGCTGCGCTGCGGGAGACTCCTCTAGCGGGCTCTCGCCGTGTCTCGTTGAGTGAGAGCAGAGACGAACAGCGGGAGAGGCGACTCCGAGGAAGGCCCCTGGCACCAGAGGCGAAGGCGAAGAACGCTGCAGTTGGGGAGCGCCGTTCTCTGTCGTTTTCGCGAGCGTTTGCCCCCTCGGCTGCTGCGTCTTCCTCCTCTCCTCGCCTTGTGCGCGACGCGCATGCGCACGGAGAGCATGAGGCGAGACAGCTTCGCCTCGAACCGCGGAAAGCTCCTCGAGCAGGCCAAGCTGGAGGCGAACCGGAGAAGAGGAGGACCGAGACAAGAGACAGCGTGGAGAAGACGCAGCAGGAAGAGGCGAGAGCAGAGAGGGAAGCGGAGGTTCGTGTCTTAGCAGGGACAAGAAACGAGGAAGAGGCGATTTCCAGGAGTGGACAGGACGTGGAAGAAGTGAAGGACGAGTTGGAGGCGAGTCTGCTTGATGGGTGTCTGGTCGACGAAGAGTCTTTGCCGTCTTGCTTGGTCGACCTGCGGCCTCCGGAAGACTGCGAGCTCCCGAGAGAGAGCCAATTCGCTCTTTTGACGACAACGGCGTCCTCGAGACGCGCGTCCTTTCGCCAGGGATCGACCTCGGAGGAGCTGTGCCGACAGACAGACAAGGAGAGAGCAGGGGGGGAGAGAGAATCCTCACGCGAAACAGAACGAGACGGGGCTCGGGAGACTGAGCAGACCGGGGAGGGAGAAGAAACGAGCTTGGCGAACGAGGCCGGTACAAGCAACAAGCGAGAGCGAGCGAACGACGCAGAAACGTCCGAGGCGTCTGCGGAGGGACCTCAAAAAAACGCAGAGGACTGGGCGCTCTCCTTCCTCGACTGTCCAGGGATTGGGGTGTCTATACACCTGACGGAGGCAGAGGCGACGCCGCGGGCAGAAGGGAGGCATAGCGAGAGGCAGAGGCAGGGGGCGACGAGGGCGAGAGAGGCGCAGCAAGAGCCGAGTTCACCGAGAGGCGGGGAAGCCACAAACGAGACTCGCAGAAAGGACGAAGGCGAGGAAGGGGAGAACGTGTCATGGACTGACGAAGAAAGAGAAACAAAGGAAGCAGGAGTAAAAGGAGAAGAACTCGCGACAGGAGGCGGCGGAAACTGCCAGACTCGCGGCAAAAAGCATTTCGCAAAAATGCAGGTTTCAGACTCGCCGGCCTCGACGCCCGCAAACGGAGCGGACACCCCCCGCGAGGAGACAGTCATGCCTCGTCTGTCTCCTCCGGAACGCGAGTGCGCCGTCGACAAGGACCGGCAGCAGGTCGACGCGACGAAGACTGCCTCGGTTCGCGAGACCGCAGAAGAGATAAACATCACGCAGGCGCCCGAAGAGGACGCTGCGGAGCTCCTGGGTTCCTCGACGGTGTTTGGTCAGGCGAGTCAAGGCGAAGAAGACGGAGCGGGAAGGCGGCCGATGAAGGCTATCTCCGAACTGGAGAGAGAGAATCAACTAGATGAAGGAGAAGAGCCTTCGCTCCGCAGAGGCGAGAGAGTTCGCGAGCGACCTTCGCTCTCGTTGACAGATCTGAAGAGCCTTGCGCGGAGCGAACTCGACGAGGAAGAGCTGTGGCCGTCCGAGGATCTACGTCGGCGTTCGCCGCTGTTTGAAGGTGAGCTGAGCGCCCGATACATTGCATTCTCTATACTGCAGAGTGGCAGGAGTCTCGGCAGTGACTGCGCACATTCGTCAGAGGCGGTGGCGTCTTCTTCCCTCTCTTCCCTCTCTTCTCTCTCTTTCTCTTCTCTCTCTGTCCTTCTTTCTTTCCGTCTCTTTGTCTCTCTAGCTGTCGCTTCTTCTCTTCTTCTGTCTCGATGTGTGTTCTCCATGGACGGTCCATCGAGTGGGTTTTGCAGGACAGTCTGCATGTCATGCATGCCAGCCTCTCGACGTGCAGAGCGCCGTTTTCCGACTCGCAAGTGACCTGCACAGTTGCGCATTTCTGCAAGAGTCTGTGCGTCCATGTGCGTCCAACGGTGTAGATCGGTCGGTTTTCTGTCCGTTCACTCCGGGGGGTCCGGGGGGTCGTTTTTCAGAGTCGAGAACGGCATGCGTCTTCGTTTCTGCAGGGGACATGTCGATTCCACGGTCGCCGACAGAGGCTCCGCCTTCGCCTCCAGCGTCGCTCTGTTCTTCTCCGCAGCCGCCGCCTCTGCCGCAGCTCAACTCGCTGTCTCACGGACGCCAGCACTCGTGGACTTCTTCCGGTTCTGTGTCTTCCGCCTCCTTTCCTTCGCTTGCCTCTTGTTTCTCTTCGTCTTCCTCTTCTTGGTCTTCGTCCTCCTCATTTCTTGGCGGTGGCTCCGAGCAAGACGCGCCTTTGCGGCCGTCGTCTGCATTCGCCCCTGCAACGTCAGCTGCTCCTCTCTGGGGACCCTTCACATCTGCCTCTCCACCTCCAGTTCGCTTCGCTTCGCCTCCTTCTCCCTCTTTTTCTTCCTCTGCTTCTTCTTCCTCTGCTTCGTCTTCCTCTGCTTCGTCTTCCTCTGCCTCTTCTTCCTCTGCTTCGTCTTCCTCTGCTTCGTCTTCCTCTGCCTCTTCTTCCTCTGCCTCTTCTGCCTCTTCATCATCTTCGACAGGAATCTTGAACAGAAAGTTGAGAGAGCCTGTGCCTTCGCTGCGGTCGAATTTCTTCGTCGCCCGTGATCGCTGCGAACCCGGCACCCTGTCTCCGCTGTCTCCTTCAGCGCTGTCTCCGCTGTCTCCTTCCGCTGATGCGGCTTCTGCCGCTCTTCTACGCTCCGTTCCTTCGCCCACTTTTGCGCGCGACAAGACCTCGACGTCGAAGCAGACGCCGTGTAGAGAGCCGCCCGAGAAAGACGAAGCGTCTCTCTCTCAGGCGGAGGGGAACACGATCGATCCATCTAGCGAGGGCGAGAAGGACGAGGGAGGCGGCGAACTCAGAGAAGGGAGACAAGCAGAAGAAGCAGCAGCCGAAGGACGAAGAGAAAGTGAAGACTGTCACGAACAGGAGACAGGCGGAGAAATGGAGGGAGGAGAGACAAGCGCTGAAGAAGACCGGGAAGCCGTAAGAGAACGAAAGGCCTCAACTGGGGCTGAGAGGGGCAACTCGCCGCGCACCAGTCGGGGTGTACATACACCCAGCGGTTCGGTGTCGCCGTGTTCGTCGGATTCAACGGTCTCTCCAGCGTTGTTCCTGCCTCTGCCGAGACAGCCTGAGAGTTCGATCGACCGGCAAATGCAGGAGATACTCTCGGCCGAAGAAGCGTCTTTGCGGACCCTGCTCTCCCCGCCGCCTTCGCCGGCCTCTTCCTGCATGCGTGCTGCCTCTCCCGGGCGTCTCGGGGCTCACCTCGGCTCCTCCGTGTCTGCACCGACTGCTCCTCGTGGGCGCGAAATCGACATTTTTTGTGGCGACGCGAACATGCAATGCTCGCGCGCAAGCGAGGACGACGAGGCATTTGAAGAAAGCCTGGAGGAGCTTCGGGAGGTTTCGGCGCTCCAACTCCGCGTCCGTGTGTGGCGGGAGAAGTTCTGGACACTCAAGAGACTCGACCGCGAGAAGGACCGAGTTATCGGCGAGCAAGTGGAGCAGCTGCGCGCCAGCGAAGTCCTGTTTCTCCAGATGGTCGGTGAAAACGAGACAAAACTCGAGCACGAACGCGAGGTGCATGCGCAGGAACTCGCTCGAATCGCCGCCGAACTCGCCGGCCTTCAAACCGTCTGTGAGCGCGAACGGGCGGAGCGTGACGCCGAGCGCGCCGAGGTGGACGTACAGCACAGCGCACAGCTGGCGGAGGCGCGGGCGAGGCTCGCGGACGCGCTGCGCGAGAAGGCGGAAGAAGGCGCGGCCCTGCGGCGAGCTTTGCAGGAGGCGGAGGCGAACTTGAGGAGACAGCAGGAGAGAGAAGCCGAGGCGCGACGCAAGCACGCAGAGGGCTTGGCAGCCGAACGAGGGCACCGCGAGGCAGCGAGAGACGAGACTGAGCGGCTGAGGAAAGAATTAGAGGAGAAATGCGCTGCGCTTCTTCGAGAGGTCGAAGAGCGAGGAGAAGAACGCAGACGGCGAGAAAGCGAAAGAGACGTGGAGCGTGCAGAACATGCGGAGAAGCAGAGACAGATTTGCGAACTCCGAGAGAACGAGAAGAAGAGACAGAGGGAAGTAGAGGAACTGGAGAGGCGAGTGTCAGAACAGAGAGCAAGAGAAGCCGCGTTGTTGAGGCAAATCGAGAATCAAGAAGACCAGCTCCAGAACCAACAGAGCCTTCTCGAGGAGCAAGCGAAACTCCTTGTCGAGCAGCAAGAAGAACTGCTCGAGATGCAGCGAAGGTGCTCACAGATAGAGTCGGAGCGTGGAGAGAAAGGAAGCGATGACGGCGGGCGAGAGCCCAGGGACTTCGGTGAGTTGCCCGGACAACAGACGAAGGAATCGGCGGAACGATGCAATGCAGCAAAAGACGGGAATGACGACCGCGACAGGGGAGAACGTGAGACCGAGCGAGACGCCGAGTTGGAGAGAACAGAAGACGAAGGAGACGAGGGGAAGCAGCGGCTGCAGGCGGAGCTGGCTGAAACTCGAGAGGAACTTCGTTCCGCCAAAGAGGTGATTCGCGCCCTGCAGGAGGCCCACACGCAGGCGCTGGAACAGTCGCGATCTCTCAGAGGAGAACTCGAGATTCGCCAGAAACCAGAGAAACAGGAGCTCGCGAGAGAAACGCAGACGCCAGATACATGTGACACTCCGAGCGACAGAGAAGGCAGAAGTTCACACCGGAGCTCGCAAGAGAGAGACCGGAGTTGCGAAGGAGGTCGCGAACCTCGCCGCGAGAAGGAGGCGAGGCAGGGAGAGTGGGTGGCGTCTCTGGAAGACGAAAAGGAGGCAGCGTTGTCTCTGCGGATTCAGCGAGAGTACGAAGAAGAGAACATCAAGTTGAGGGAAGAAATGAAGCGCCACCGAGAGGAGGCCAAGGCGCGCGTCGCGCTTGAAGAAGAGCTGCGGCAGCAGCTGCAAATCCTTAAGGGCCAGAAAGAGGAGCTCGAGGAAACGACTCAGTGGACGGAACGTCGAGCTGCGTATCTCCTCCGAATCCACCGCCAACTGCAAGAGGATCTCGAGGCGGCCAAGGTGAGTGAGACTCCGCAGAAGAAGAAAGAATTCAGAGAGGGGCAGCAAACCCAACAGAGAGAGGAGTCGCCAAGCTGGGGAGAAGCAAAAACGAGAAAGAGAACGGGGAGCCGAAAGCGAAGGGAAGGGGGAGGCGGAAGGCACCCTCAGTGCGGTGCAGGTGAGAGGTTGCCAGCACCGACAGAATGTCAAAGGACGAAGCGTCGAGTAATCCCCGGTAGGGGAACGAAGCGTCGTGTGCATGAAGCAACGACGCGGTTGGAAGTCGCAGCCAGCGAACAAGAAATTGTGTCCTGCAGATTGCGAGGTCGCAGATCCAGTCTTCTCCCTCTGTTCGATGGTGGAAGGCATTTCATGTTTCGCGGAGGCGAAGGGGAAGGCGCGCGCGGAAGCAGAGAAACGAAACGAATGCGAGAAACGGGGGACATACGAACGGCAGGACGACTGCGCGTCTCTTCTTTTCTTTTCAGGAGGAACTTGCGCTGTACAGACGGGCGCGTGAGGCCTCTGACAAGGGGGGGTCGATCGACGCAGACCAGCCGGTGAAGCCCAGGCACCGGGAGAGCGAGCGAAGCGAGACGAAAGGCGCAGCGGAGTCTGGGAGGAGCACGGTTGCGGAACTCCAGCGAGAAGTGAAACGCCTGGAGAAACGGCTTGCGGACGCGCAAGGTGTCGTTGCGCAAGAAAAAGCAGCTTCTGCGACGGCACGAGAAAAGCTTCTTCGCGAAGAAACTGAAGCAAGGTGAGAAGTCGAAACGCAAATCGATCAAACGCGTGACCCAAAGAGTCGAGTGTGTGTGCACTTGGCGCCAGGCGTTTGCGCCTCGGGTGAGGTCTGCGAATTTCCAAATCCTGTTTTTTAGAGAAGCTCTCAGGGCTCTGCCCGTTGAGCAGCTTGGCGGATGGAGACGATTGTCGAGGTTTGACTTCGTTCCCCAGGTCCAGGTGCAGAGACAGCTGAGTTGACCGCCTGCGCTCCCCGCCGCAAGACGAGCGCCTTCCAGTGTGAAGCTGCAGTCTTTTGTGTCGATGTCCCGGCTGTACAGACGCTTCGCCGCAGAAGCCGCGAGACTTGCCGAGGCGAATCGGGAGTTGCAGAGACTGGTGGCGAGCTGCAGGCGTCTCCACAGAGGGGAGCAAGAAGAAGACGACCTCCACGCGACTCGCCTCGTCTCGCCTCAGCCTGCGGGCGCCGACGAGGCCCTGGCAGGCGACGGGGAGGTTCGGCTGTCTGGACGCGCGAGCGGAGAAGAACGAGGCGCCAGTCGTTTCTCGCGGAGAGACTCGCCGTCGCCGCCGTCTGCGGAAGTCTGTGCAAGAGTGGACGACGGAGTCGGTTTTGCAGATCTGCGAGAAGAGACCGCAGACTCTGTCGGAGTGGTTGCCCTTCAGCAGCAACTCGAACAGACGACTGCGTCGGCCATGGCAAGGGAACGCTTGCTGCAGGTGAGAGTGAGACAGGCTGGCGTCTGTCTGTTTCTTTTTCGTCACTGACGTCTTCTCGCGTCTGCCTCTGTCGCTGTTGAGTGAACGTTTCTCCTTCTTTCTTCGCTCTTCTTTCTTCGCTTGGTGAGTCGGCTGAGGTTGGTTGGTCTCGCGTTCGATTCGTCTTTCTTCTTCTTTCGCTCTTCGAGACTCCTCGTTCGTCTCTCGCGCGGAGAGTAGCAAACGCAAGGAACCTTCTTGGTGGACCGAAGGCCTGCTGCTCTCCCCCGTGCACCTGCGCGTGCCACTGGCCGTTGTCGAAAACGACTTGTTTTTGCCTTCTGTCTGCAGACACGAATTCGAACGCTTCAGCAGCAACTCGAGAGCCAACGAAGTTACTACCATAAACGCTTGACGAATCTCTCTGTCGGCTCTCGTCATCCAACAGCTCCTTCGTCCTCGTCTTCCTGTCCTTCTTCCTCTTCTCGTGCGTCTGCTGGGGTACGTGTATCACGATCGAGGACCAGAGAGGAGACCGCGTATATTTCAAGGTCTGGATCTCTTGAGAGTGGAGGCGAGAAGGAAAGAATCGAGAGAGAGAAGGGAGAGGAATCGCGCCGGCGTTTGAGCGTTTGCTCTCGGGCGATTCAAGTTGATTCAGTTGACGTTTCGCCGACGCGCGAGGACGAGGAGAGCGAAGCACGCTGTCTGAGTCTGCAGAGAGAGCGCCTCTTCCCTCTTCTCTACCGAGAAAATCCTGCGATTGCGACGCTGTTCACCTTTTGGCTGCTCGCGCAAAGACTGTACTTTTCGCGCGTTTCGTCCTCCTCGTCTGCGCCTGCGTCGGCCGCTGGGGAGACCTGCCTCGAGAGAGAAGGAGTGAATCTCGGTGACCAAGGGGGAAGCAGAGACAGAGAAGACGGGAGGTGCGAAGTGCCTTTCGATCGGCGCGTGGAGTTCCTCGTAGCTTTCCTCTTCCCCCCTGTTCCTCGACAAGACGAGCAGGAAGAAAGAATCGGCTTCGACGCGTTCGAGAAGGCGCTCCGCCGGGTGGGCTGCGCCGCCTCGGAGAGCGACGCGCTGGCAGCCTGGACGGTGGTCGCCACCCCTGAGGAGTCTGCAGGCAAAGACGCTGGCGGCGCGCAAGATGCGAAGGGCAACGCGACGGCCATCCGCGAGAGAACGGTGTCCAGAGAGCGGCTCACGCAACGCGCCAGGGTGAGAGAAAGAGACCGAGGGGGAAGGAATGCTGTCAGGCGAGGGGACTCGAGACTGGCCACTGGAGGGCGGAAGAGTCGCGAAAAGGGCAGGAACGGAGGGCAAGAAGGAGAGCAAAGAAAGGTGAGAAATGAAAGGTGAGAAAAGGAAAGGTGAGAAAAGGAAAGAGAGAAGAAAGGACCGGACGAGACGACAGCGTCTACGGGAAGGGTGACAGCAGGGGCAGGAACGAAACAGGAACAGCCGAGGGAACGAACACAAAGAACCGCGACAGAGAAGAAGACCAAGCTGCGAAAGAAATAGAACGCTCGAACGAGGGCGGTTTGAGGCTGGTCAAGGAGAGTGCGCATGCACTGGAATCAGTTTCTTCCATTTTCACCTCATCACGAGCTTGCCGTTTTGTTTCGGCGGTTCGAGCACCCCTGCGCTGTCGGGCCTCCGCGGACTCGCCAGATGCGTCTTGCCAAACGTTTTTCTTCATTCGCCATTTTCCTGTTGGCGTGTCTCTCCTCTTGCCGCAGCAAACAGATCCGAGTTTTCTCTTTCTGAGTTACTGCGCTCTCGCCCGTCGCTCGAAGCTGCAGAAGCAGGAGCTCCATGTTCTCTCCGCGACCAATCAAGCTCTGCTGCACGCAGCGCAGGAGCAGCAGGAGGTCCTCAGGCGGCAGCGCGAGCTCGACGCTGAGAAGCGAAGAGACGCCCAAAACCTCTTTGAAAAAAAGATCAACCTCTGCATCGCGCAGGCCGCCCAGCAACAACGCGAATATCAACGGCACATCGCGCTGCTCGATCAGCAGCTGCGACGCCGCACCGCCGAGTCTTCTGCCTCTGCCTACAAGCAGAGAGCGACTGGGGCGGAGAACGGAGAAGAGGAACAGAAAGCCGAGAGTCGAAAGGAGACAGAGGAGAACCGAAGGGAGAGAGAAGAGAGGAAGGCATGCTCCTCTTCGCTGCCCGCCGCACATGCGGTTCCGCAGACAAGTTACGCGACGTTGCTTCAACAAGCCGATGAAGCTCTCGAACTTCAACTGCGTCTCTTGAGGGAAAATGTGAATCTCCGGGAGAAGCTGCAAAAGCCGGCGGCGCCAGAACGCGAGGTGTATGTACACCCGACGCGAGAGAGACTGGCGGCATGCCCCGCGCGCGACGAGCGAGAGCACATCGAGGCAGAGGTAATTGTGCACCTTCGTGAAGTCGTTTTTCCTTTCCAGTTGCAGATGTTGCACTCAGGCGCTTCTATCGCTGCCTCACTGTGAAGTCTCTTGATGTTGCTCTTCGACCTTCTGCTCGTTGACCCGGCGCCTGGCCCTCTGCCTGGTTGAATCCGTTGTTCTCTCCACATGTTTCTCCCTCTCGCTTGCCGCTGCACTTCTCGCTCGGTCTCCTTGCGTCGCAGCTGTGATCGCTGGCTGCTGTAGAGAGAGCGGTGGTTGCTTCCTCTCCCGCAAACTGAGCTTCGTTTCTTCTCCTTCTTTCAGGCGATGCTGGCAGCCCTGGGTGCCGAGCTGGATACTCTGAGCAGAGACGTGGAAGGCGAAATCGAGGCGCGCGTCGCAGAAGCTTGCGAGTCTCTCTCTCTTGAAACTTGCCCTCTCTGAACGGCACATGCATCTCCACCTCTGGCGGCTCTCTGCCCGCCAAGCAGCTCCAGCGAAGCGCGGATGCTCGTGAAAAAGATACACGAAACGAAGACCTTATCGGAGACATAAAGCGTCGTCCTTAAGGATATGCATACGAGCTAACACATCCATATATATATATATATATATTATATGTAGACAAACATTTTTATTTTATATAGTTATATATAATTATATGTTATATATATATATATATATATGTTCCTGTTCGTGTACGAATAATGTCGTGGCTCTTGGATGACTGTGGACAGAGACGTATCAGTGTGTCCGCATTTTTTTCTCGAAAATCCAATGGGTCTTTGACCTGCGTTTTCTGGATAAAAAGAAGCCCCTAGCCTGGCAGAACGTTCGCGGAGAAATCGCACAGAAGCTCCACGAGGAACACAAGACAGAGCCAGGTATCTTGCGTAACTCGCCGAGAGAAACGAATGCGCTAGACAAAAGTGAGACACGAGAGAGAGGGAGCCGCAGCCTACGGAAGTCTGTTTAAAGTCGATCGATAACGAGCGTAACGGCAGACAAAGAAACGATGAGAAGGGAGACGGAAAACGCATTCGAGGGTCACCGTAGATCGCAGAAGAATGAAGACGCGGTGAGGAAAAGACCGCGATATAGCGACGCTGCAACGCGACAGAGAAGTCACGAACGAGAAGAAAAGACGAAACGCACGAAGCAGGAAAGGAGACGGTGGGTGAGAAGAGAGTAAACGACAACAGAAAGTGGAGAGCAGGATACAGACTCACGGTGAGACCTCACATACACCGCAAAGAACCACAGAAACAAAGAGCGAGAGAGATCGTCTGAAACCCTCTGCAAGTGGAAGGAACGAGCCTGCGGGATGTGTGTACACGTCGCGTGCAGATGAGCAGACCGTGTGACCTTGACAGAGAGAACCTTAAAAAACATTCTTCTCCTTTGCCATTAAACTTAACCCACATCGCGTACATGTAGGCGTGAAGAGCAGCGAATGACGCTTCCCGTTGAATCGATAACTCTCTAATGCGGTCTCTGATTTTCTCTTCAAATTATATGACGCTCTGTCACCTGCAGAACCAAGTCCATTTGAAATTCGTTTCGTTTCAGGGGTATTATATATATATATATATTGCATGCGTGCTTATTTATCTATATGTAAATACATATATATATATATATATGTCTTTATATATATACATAGCATGGCTGTGTGCCATATTAACCTTAAACCCTAAACATCATTTATTTGTGGGGACAGTAATAAGACAACGTTTGGTATCACTCCTAGCGGGTGGTATTTCTTGTAACAGAAACTTTACGTTTTCTCGAGGCGAAACGAATCGCGTTCTTTCTCGAGCAAATGAGACAGGAAAGGGGCAACTGTTTTAGATGAAAACTGAATGGTTTTGAGTGTACAATAATGGATTTCTCTGAGCGCATGCTGAACCTCAAGATATGTCTAATTTACACTACAGCGCGCATATGTTTACACCTCTGTACATGTTCATGTACTTTCTGCACATCATTTATATCAATATACGTCTCTACATATTATCATACGTCCATATATATATATATATATATATATATATATATATATATATTTCTCTGTGTGTCTGCCTAAATCTCGATCTGCGTCGAGCGAAATATACTTCCGCATGTTCCACGAGTATGTGTATATTTCGACATGGATTTATTTCTGTAATAATACGAGTACGTTGATATCCATACACGCATCTGGTCTACATGCATATTGAAATATTTATAGTTTCTTCTGCGTATCCGCACCTTCAAATATATATATGTGTATATAGCCGCATATCTACGTCTACGCCGATTTATTTACCGACATCTACACATGCCTGTTAATATAAAGATATATATATATATATGTATATATGTGTATATTCAGATACGTTTGAATATCTGAACATTTACATGCTGGTATGTCTACCTTGACGTGAGTGTATCTCGCGATATAATTGCAGACGTCTGCGTATACATCAAAGTCCACCAGTGCACCTTTATGCATCTGTCTCCGTGTGTGGATGCAGCGGGAGCAATCTGCAGAGATGCATGGCAGCGCATGCATGTTTATATATTAGAATCTCACGAACGAGGGAGGAGTAAAAGGGGAGTTAGTTGGCAAAGGCGCCACAGGCGTCTGAGCGTATGAGCCTGAGAGTCGAAGTGAAATTCAAACTTTGACTGATGGTCGCGAGGGCGCTGCATATCGCGTGAAGCGGCAACCGAGATTCGTTTTGGAGATGACAAAGTCTGTGAAGCATTGATTCACAAGAGTCGTCAAAAGAGTTCTCGACCCCTCAGTCCGGTCGGGCGATCTCCAGGTTTTCTTCTTCCAGCTTCCTTCCTTCCGCCTCTCTCTTCTCTCGTCTGCTCTGTGAACCTGACCGTGTCGTTTGTCTCCTTTCTTGGCAGTCCCGCGTCTCTTTTCTCTTTCGCGTTCTCTGGCCGCATCCCTCCTCCCATGCCTGCTTGGTCTCGCGGCAGACTTCGCCGCCGCACTCTGTCTTTCCTCTTCGTTCTCTGTGTCGTTCGTCGACAGCGTCCGCTCCTTCGCGTTCTCCCAACCTCCTCTGCAGACGCGCATGCTCCTGTGTCTGAGTGACTGTTGAGTCTCTCCCTGAACCTCCACGCAGATGTCTTGACATGTCTACAAAAAAACAGCGCCCGCACCCAGCTCTGGACATATCTCCACTCGGGTCGCGAACGCCGCACAGGTCTTGACGCTCGGCGCCGTTCGCGACTTCACAGGCGACCTCTGTTCTCGCGCTCCAGCTCGCTGGCGCCTGCGTTCCGTTCGTTGAGCGTTCTGCGTCGGCCCCAGAGAATGACGGAGAATCGCGGACTGAGCGTTGTGCCGGGCGCAGCGGGGACGCCGTGTTTGAACGCCTTATTGACTTCCGAGCAGAAGGCGAAGACGTCGCCGTTGTGCTGAGGAAAGGAAAAGCGAACGGAGTCGCTGCTGTCGTGGACGAACTCGAGAGCTCTCGAGGCGCCGAATGACGCGCCGACAGTGATGTCTTCCTGCAAGTGCGTGACTTGGGAGTACGCATGCGAGTCCTTGTGGAATGGCTTCCAGTCTCCGCCGTCCATGTACAAGTTCAGTCGCGTCGCGTAGACCTCGACGTCAAAGTAGGAGCTCAGCTGCGCAACAACGCGACGAAACGTCGGTGAAAACGAAGGATTTTCATGCTTCAAATGGCGAGACCAGTTCACGGCTCCGACGAACGGCATCGGGCGCGGAGAAGACGAAGCCGCGGGAGGAGACGAAGAAGAGTTGGGTCGTGGAGCCGCGGTATCAGCGCTCGACCCCACTTGCTCTGCGTAGTTCTGGAGGTCGCGGAGCAGCTTGTTGAAGATCGAGAAATCGTCTTTCTCGCAACAGAAGCTCGGCAAGTAGATCGAGCCGCCTTCGAGCGCCTTCTGTGGAGACCGACAGACAACCAACAACGGGGGAGTCTGAGGTGTACAGACAGCAGACTGCATGGCGCGAGGCCGCGCTGCTGCGCAGAGAGAGAGCTTTGAGGAGGGCGCCTCTCGGATCGTTCGTCCGTTGGCCTAAAACCTGATCTCGAGGTGAGGGAGACCGAGGCCGAACAACACACAGGACAGGAGACCGAACGGGGAAGGAGGAGGGAAGCGAAAAAGGAAAACGACAGAGTCGAGGGGGAAGGAAAGACACAGACCTGCATGGATGAGAGAGAAGAGTTTGGAACAAGGTAACGTCGGTGTCCACAGGAAAAGGGGAGCGACTCAGGGGGCCTTCGAATTCGACAGAGAGAATGCCAGTGAACCGCGATCCGGACAACGGCCAGAGACTCCACTCCCGATGCGGTCCATGGAAGAGAAGAAACAACGTACGCTTTCACGTTGCCTTACCTTGAAGCCAAGGAAGCTGCTGGAGTCGCAAAGGACATATTCACTTTGTTTCATCGCTCTGCATGCAATGAGCGCTCCGGCGTTCTGAGGACCTTTGTTCTTGCCCTCAGCCTGCTCCTTGGCCAGCCGCTGGCGCGAGAAGAATCCAGCTGTATCGACAGCCGACTGGTCCGCGGAGGCAGCAGAGACGCCGTTCTCTCTGGAGACGTTCGTCTCAGTTGCGTTGCCACCCGATGCCCATAACCGCGCGCTGGAGCGTCCCTCTGCAGAGCTCGGTTGTCCAGAAGCAGAAGCTGAAGGAGAACAGGAAGAAAAAGAAGAAGACGAAGAAGAAGAGGAAGAAGAGGAAGACGAGGAAGAGCAAGAAGAGGAAGACGAAGGACCGGCAGCGCCTTGCGTGCGTTTGTCCTTGCGCCAGCGCCCTTTCATCGCCATCTTTGAATTCTTTGTGACCTCGGAGGAGAAGGAAAAAGCAGAGAGAGGAAAGAATGGAGCCGCAAGGAGAGAAACGAAGAAAGCGTCTCGAGGTCCGTTTCGACAACCGTGCCTCCAAGGGAGAGACCTTCTTCTTCGTTAAGAAAGAACGGAGAAAAAAAGAGAAAAACGGTATGACGGAGAAAAGGAGGAGACAAGATGGGAGAAGAGAAGACGGGGAGAAGACGAAAGGAGACGATGGAGGAGAAAAATTAGAGGATGGACGAGAAGAAGAAAGAAGAAGAGAAGAAGAGAAGAAGAGAAGAAAGTTGAAGGTGAAGGAGAAGGAGAGAAGAAGATGATGGAGAGAGGAATCGAGAGAGAAGAGTTACAACAGTGTGTGCTCTAGATGTTTTTCGTTTGCAGGTGAAATCGGGGAGAGAAAAGAACGGTTCGCCAGAGAAAAGGACAACGAAGTCCTCAGCAGTGAGGAATATAAGGAAAGCCTCGGTCCCTGGTCTTGCGATCCTTCGCGATGGAGTCTGGAATGGAGACAAGCGAGGACACCCCCCAGAGAGATCCAGTTCCCGCTGGTTCGAGGTCGGAAATCGACGGAAAGAGAAGAAACGAATCGAACGCCAAACGGCTGATCAAAAGCAACAGAAGATCCTCTTTTATAAATCAAACGTAAACAACGAAAAGAAACTCAAACGGCGCATGCTTTTCCATCTCCCTGGGGCTGCTGCACACCGCGCCGCAGTTCGTCTGTATACGCGCATCCGCTTGTCGGCAAAAGGTTGAGGGTCACTCGGCACTGTTTCGCGCTAGTCTAGAAGGGAGAAGGAACAACTTTCGTTCGTATAAAAAACGAGAAAATCTCCTCCTTTGCGGCCGGTCTTCCGCGAGCAGAAATGACTTCAACCGCAAGAGGCATCAGCGAGAAAAGGAACCTCGACTCTCTCTCGCCTCTCTTTTTCTGTCACCTCTCGCGCTGGGAGCTTAAGTCAGAAGAATGCGTTGTCCGTTAGAAAAGTCCAAAGTTTCTGAGAGAAGCACCAACTTCTTTTCAGAGCGAACGCGCAGGTCTTCTGGGTTGCAGTCGGTTCCTGCTTTTTGCCGAAGTCTGTCGTGAGGCAAGTGAAATCGCTAGCTTGAGGTCTTTGACCCCACGGCCCTTGTCTCTGGAAAGAAACTTCTTCTCTTCCTTGCACAACGCTCGTTTCATAGCCTCCTCTCTGCTCGACTTCTTCAGCTTCGCCCTCTCCGACAGGATCGTCTCCACTTCCCTCTTCTTCTTTGTCACTGGACCTTCCTCCTCGCTTTGACGCTCTCTTCGCTTTCTATCCGTTCTATCTCCTTCGCCTTTCCTCTTGCTCGCCATCCTTCTCCCTTCCTCTCTGTCTTTCTCTCTCTGTCCTAGCTGCCTCTTCCTTTTCCTCTCCCGCCGAGCCTCCTCTCTCTCTCTCTCTGCTCATTTTCTTCGTCTTGTTCTTCTCTCGCTGTGTTCTCCTTTGTGTTCCTCTGCGTTGCCTTCTGGACCTGGCCTTCTTTCTTCTCTGCGTCGAGCCTCTTTGCGCGTTGACGGGCATGGCTGGAGGCGGCGCGGTTTCTGAGTGGCGGTTCAGTGTTCACGTTGAGCCTTTTTCTCTTCGTTTTCTTCAATCTCTCTCGGCCGGCCTCCCCCCACAAAGCCCCTCGAGCGGATCTTCTTCTTCTCTCTCTCTCTCTCTCTCTCTCTCTCTCTCGTGCAGTCACTCATCTCTGTCATCTTCAACCTGCTCGTTGACGCGCATGTTCTCCCCATCTTACGCGCGCTCTCAAGTGCGTCCAGTCCGCTCTCGTCTGTCGACTCTTCCTTCTTCTCTCCTCTCTCCTTTCGCGCTCTCACTCACCGCCACGCTCCTGCGTCGCTTCCTTCTTTTCTCTCGTCCTTGTTCCTCTCAATCTGCCTCCTCTCGTTCTGCTGCTCTGCTGCCTTCTGCTTCCTTTTCGTCTGCATCTACATGTTGCTCCGCACAGCGTCAACGGTGCGAGGGAAGCGTTCTGTCAGGTTCTCCTCCCGCGACCTTTGGAAGGTCGTCTTCTCTTTCTCTCCCCACAGCGCCTGCTGTCTGTCCTTCTCTCTGCGTCCTTTCTGGGCTGCATCGCAGTGGCGCCTTCCCCGGCTGTTCGACGACTCTCCGCAGCACCGCCTCCGTCTCCAGGAAGCGAGACTCGATTCCCCAGCCTACCTGGGCACCCTGAGTCGCCTCGGCCTCTACAGAGCTTCCCCTCCACCCTCTTGAAGAGCAGACCCTCCACTTTCCTCTCTCCGCTCCAGCGGGCGCGCTGCAGGACATGCCTCCGCAGCGGAGAAGCCCTTTCTCTCTGGCGCCTCCTGCGTTTTCTCTGCCTTCAGAGGATGCGTCTCGCGGCGGCGCATGTCAGCACTCTCGGTGCATGCGGCAGCGTCCTACCCCGTCGCCGAAGAGCCTACGCGGCGCATGCATTGCGCGTTCTGGAGGAGACACCTCTCTCTGGTCGGTTTCCTAGTGAAGGCTGTTGTCTCTTGTCTGCTGCTTCGCCTCCCCTTCGCCTGCTTCTGCGCTTCTCTCCCTTTCCTTTCGCAGGTGGACGCCCGCCGGCCAGCTGCATGCGTGATGATGCGTTAGCGA
Source organism: Toxoplasma gondii ME49 (assembly GCF_000006565.2). Lineage (NCBI taxonomy): Eukaryota > Apicomplexa > Conoidasida > Eucoccidiorida > Sarcocystidae > Toxoplasma > Toxoplasma gondii. The sequence continues at coordinate 1,824,948 of NC_031474.1, read as the reverse complement.
AGGAGAAACGCGGAAGCCAAGGCAGGAACGGGGACAGAGGAAGGCGTCGAAGGAAGAGGCAGGCGAAGAGCGGGGACAAGAGCGAAGGAAGTCAGGGAACGTTGCAGAGGACGACGGGTGACGAGGCACGAGCGAGAGAATCGAACGACTGAAAAACGCGAAAGCAGAAAGACATGGAAGAAGAAGGAGACGACAGAGGAGTGCATTGCAGCAAGGAGTTGAGAGAACGAATCGAAAGAAGTCTGGGGAAGTGTAGGGCACCTGCCTTACTTCTTCGCGGTCAACTGCGGTGTCTGTACACCTCCGATCGTTCGGTTGTTTCATCCGCGCTAGCTGGGCGACCCCCAGCCTGCAAGGCGAGGCCCCCTCCCCTCCCCCCAGAGAAAATCTGCGTTTCTTTCTCTACATTTCTCTGACTGCATCAAGGCCGCCTGTGTTTTGCACCAGTTCCGAAATGCCTCGTCTTCCTTCTTATCCTCCAGCAAAGCAGGTCTGCTCCTCTTTGCCTCGGGATCGCATCTCCATATATGTTTGTATACAAACATACATACATACATACAGTTGCTTGTACATACATATTGCATGCATATATATATGTATATATGTATATATATCAGGGTCTCGACATGCCAGCAACCATGTTTGCTGTTTTACCGCATCTTCGATGTGTGCATCCTGTGATACACAGGTATGCGACATGCGCTTGAATATCCGCATATCAGTGTGACTCTTTATGCGTGATTGTCGGCAGAGATGTAAAAAGAAGTCTCAGCCCTGTGTTTCGAGAAATCGTTCATTCCGGCGACTCAACTTCGGTGAATGTGAAAAACGACTTTTCTCCGCTGCCGAGCGTGAGAGTTCTGGCACTTGCGTCGATTGACTCTCAGAGAACTGGGCCTTACAGTGAACGGACAGTTCCAATTTGACAACGCACTTCCTGCTTCGTAGCCAAAAAATAAGGCGGCCGCGGAAAAAAGAACGCTTTTGCCTTCTCTTTCGCTTGAATGCCTGGCTGCCTGGCATTGGCAACGGACCGCGTCTCGGGAAGGTTTCGTTTCGATTTCCTCGGAGCATGTCATGGGGCTCTGCGAGGCGATGGAAGTCGAGCAAAGTGGAAGTCCTTCTCTGTTGAGACTTCACCGAACGTCTGAAGCGGCACTCCGAAACGTCTTGTGTTTTCGCAGCCCAATGATACGAGGCAGTCTCTTCGATTCCTCGCTTCTTTTTCTTTGCGAGGTGCAACGTTCTCTTCCACAGCGTCCTCGTTTTCTCGGGAGGACCGAAGTGGCAACTCCGGGGGTTCCCTGTACGCGCAGCGACGGAGAGAAATGGAGCGACGGGGAAGGGCGTATCGGCGAATCTCCTCGACTCGCACTTCCCTTCTTTTTCTCTCGCCCGCTGTGAGGAGACGTTCGAACGGTCAAAAGTCACGGGCCGTTTTCTAACAGGCGTCACGCCGAACAGGCGAGACACACATTCAACTCCGAGCTTTCCGATTCCAAAATCTCAGCTGCATCGCACCCGTCACCTGCGTACTTGCATACACATTTGCCTTTGCCCATGTAATTCATAGGCATATATATATATATATATATATATATGAGGTTGCCTATGGATAAACATACATATGCTATACATGCATATTATATATATATATATATATATATATATATATATATGGAGGCGTAAGCACTGAACCCCTAAAGTCCAGAGTCTCGCCGTCGGTTTACATGCAGACACACGACCAGGTAGAGAGGGAGACTGCGATCTCTTTTGCGAACCACAGGGCATCAGCTGATCTGTTTCCATCGTTCTGCCGGAGGACCTTTTGCCCGGTAAGCCTCTGTGTGTCTTTGCTTGGAAAAGACTCCACCCTTGTCTTCGTCTCCTCTAAAGTAATTCACTGATTCATACACATATACATATATAAACAAACATCTAGATGCATGCATGAAGAAAATAGGCTCGAGTCAATCTGTGTACGGGTGTGTGTGTGTGTTTGTGTATGGGAGAGAGAGTGTGTGTATGAGTCTTTCGAAGAGGGCTCCTTTGGTCTGTCTGGCGCCTGTTGGGCGAGCGCGCGAGCGACCTCGTTGCATGCGTTTTTAGATGAAAGTCAGCCTGCGAGTTGGGTGAGCAGAACGACGAGACACCCTCGCTGTTGGAGGAAACGAAGAGAGACGAATGCACGGGTCCGAATACCATGCGTTTCGAGACGAACAACGCGCCAGGCACAGAGAGACAGACGCGAGAGGCGGCTTCCTCATCTCGAAAGCAAAGAGACGTCGACTCCGAGAAACCTTATTTCTTCTTGAACTCGTTCATCGCCACAAACTCGTCGACTGCCGCCCGCAGCTTCGCCTCCGTCTTCTCGCTTAGCTCCTTCTCTCTGAAACACACGCGTACGGATTACCGACAAGCGACTTGCGCCGAAAGTCACATTTGCGCTTTCTGCACAGACACGGTGTGCATGCAGATTCACATAGATACGACTCTATTCAGGCGACAGACGAATCGAGATTCAGAGTCGACAAAAGCCAAGCACGGTGAAACACACAGACGCACAGACGAAAATATGCGTAGCCGTCGATAGGCTTCTCAGTGACCATGCAACGCACCCCGCAACAAATCCGTCTCTCTCGCCAGACATGCACAGACAGAGCCGGGCAGGAGACGCCTCATTCGCAGAGCGCCTCACTTCCCTGCGGCTGAGGAACTCTCCCCACAAGCGCTTCAGGCCTCTGCTTACGTTTCAATGGTCTTGAGAATGTCCTGATGGTTCGCGTTGATGTAGTCGATGAAGAGAGATTCAAATCGCGAAATCTCCTTCGGATCGAGCGGGTCGAGGTAGCCCTTCACTCCGCAGTACAAAACGCACACCTGACAAAAGAAAAAACCGCGACGTATCGAGTGTCTCTGCATGAGTAGATATGAATTTATTTGTACATCTACCGATATGTTCGAGCAGGTAAACACACTTATACATCTCTACATAACTACAAATAGGAGTTGTCAGGAATTGTTCCCTCGGCATTTGGGTCGACTGGTTCTGCCACCCAGTGGCTCCCCACATGCACATCTACACACTCGCATGCGCAAACAGTTGTGCATGCATCCTTTTTACAGAAAAGAAAGACCGACGCGACACGCACTACGTGGTAGAGTCGAGATTCGAACGAAACTCTGTTTGTTTCCTACTTTTTTACCTGAACAGAGTTCTTCATGGGGGAGTACTGGCGCTGCTTGAGAAGTTCCGTGAGCGCAGTGCCGCGGGTCAGCAGCTGACGCGTGGACGCATCCAGGTCACTTCCGAATTGCGCAAACGCAGCAACTTCGCGATACTGCGCCAACTCCAGCTTCATCGTTCCAGCAACTTGTTTCATCGCTTTCACCTAGAAATAACAATTACAAGCATACCCCTAAAACCGTTACAACAACATCGTTACAAGAACATTCAAATGCACATACAGAGATATACACAGACGCAGATGGTACGCCCATCCGCGCAGGTTGAAGGACGTATGCAGACATGGAGACACTGGGGCACCGAGATGCGTGTCTAACAGATGCTTTCTCTTTCTACGTAGCACTGAATATACACAAAAATGTACGTCTTCATGTAAAATCGAGTGTGCGCGGCTAGCTCTCAGCATGTCAAGAAGACGAAAAACGTCAGGCGCTCGAGGATTATCACACTTGCCGCTTCCCTGAGGAAACAAGTAAATGGTTAAGGCGGGGCTCGAACACAAGAACACAAGTAAAAAGGAATGCATTCACTTTATATACAATTCTGCACTCCCATATACACATGGCTTTTCACTAGTACCTACATATCCTATATATCTATATATATAAGTAAATAATACACGGAGTTCAGATACACAAAACGGGCTGCCCAGAGAGCCACAGGCGTTGAGATGAATGCTGCTCGACTTGGCGTTTTCTCGAGTCGTCGCCGAGCGAGGAAAAAACGCAAAGAGTTTTCACTGATGTCAATGGAGATCGAAAGAACGAAAAAGTTTTTTCCTCACCTGAGCAGCAGAGCCGACGCGGCTGACCGAGAGACCGACGTTGATAGCAGGGCGAATGCCTTTGTAGAACAATTCAGTTTCCAGGAAAATCTGTCCGTCGGTGATTGAAATCACGTTGGTCGGAATATAAGCCGACACATCACCTACGAGCACAAGGAAAGGACGAAAGCGCCATGAAATCTACAACAAAGAACCGAGGCGAGAGTCGCCGAAAGCTCGGATGAGACCTGGAGTCACAGGAGTGTTCATTCCGCAGGTTCCCGCCAGCAGAAAAAGCAGCAGCGTTGAGAGCGCGTGACGCACTACAAGCATTTGGATCTCCCCGTTCGCTTGCGTATGCTTTTTTCCGATTTGCTACTCGGTGCTGCTCGATCCCGGGGCTTAGTCTTTCTCTCGAATCTCCAAGACGCACGGCCGTCTCTTCTTGGATAATCGCTTCCTCCGGTCATCCTCCCTCTCTCCTGAGCCTTTGCTGTCCCCCGTCTTCCTCCCTTCTCGCCTCCCCTTCTAGTGACGCGTCCGCGCACTTCGGCATATGTCTCGAAACCTCACCCGCTTGAGTCTCGATGACCGGCAATGCAGTCAGACTGCCGCCGCCGCTCTTGTCGCCCATCTTCGCCGCACGCTCCAGGAGACGCGAGTGGAGGTAGAAGACATCTCCTGAACACACAAAAAACGAAACAAGAGCTTGTAAACGCATCACGAGCGAAGCGCGTCGGCAGCGTGTAACGCAGGAACTCTGGTCAGCTCACGCCTGTTGAGCGCCAGTTGATCCTCGTGGCTTCCCTGCAGAGAAAGTCACCACACTGAGGAGACATCCCGGTCGGATCTCTCCGAGCGACGCTTTCTCTGAATGCGTTTCGATGGCAGAAGCAGGAGCGAGACACAGGCTTGAATCGTCACTGCGAACGACGACGGCTTGTGTCCTCTCCCTCAACCGGAATTCTCTGCGCCAAACGAACACCGAGCGCCTCTTCGCTCCTCGCACACGAAAGACAAGCAGACGGCAAGTCCTTGAGACGCACATGACCGCAGAGACACCGCCCGCTCTCCGATCAGCTGTTGCCACTCTGTGCCTTCCTCTCTGTCCAGCCTTTCCTCCCGCTGTTTACACGTTCTCTCGCCTCCTGTCCCATCGCGCGACCCTCAGTTTTACGGATCGCGACACTCGCTCTGACGCGGATGCGGAGAAACCGCGGCTCACCGGGATACGCTTCGCGCCCAGGCGGACGACGCAGCAGCAGAGACATTTGACGATACGCAGTCGCTTGCTTCGACAGATCATCGTAGATAATCACGCAGTGTCGGCCGCTATCGCGGAACCACTGAAAAAAAGCATCCGCAGGAACGAAACTCACCCTTCGCCGTCTCTCTCGATATTTACGGGGACAGCACAAACGAAAGACCAGGCTTTACACATGCATGTAGGCACGCATTTGCAGGGGGAGAGATCCACTTCTCTACCGGAAAAGAACTATCCACGTCCATGCCCCCCACAGGCATCTACAAACACACACGGAGACGTCCAAATAAATATATAACGAACTCGTATCGCCAAGAATGAAAGTGAGAAGCTGTGCTCACCAAGAAAGATGGTCCTGAAACTCGAGATGGTTCCAGAGTGTCTCCAAGAAAAGCGTTTGCAATACCTCCTTCCACTCACACTAAAAGCCTCGTTCATTTCCTTTCACAGAAGGTACGTTGACATAGCAGTCAACAGAAACACACACAAAATCTCCTTCTAAAGCAGAAACAGAACGACGCACAGCCCGTCAGTGAAGCAATATACACGCGAACGCATTTTCAGCGGATATTCCAGCAGCTCCCTTTCAAGCCTCACCTCGCCCATGGCGCAGCCACTGTAGGGAGCAAGGAATTGCAGGGGCGCGGCCTCGCTCGCAGTCGCAGCGACGACGGTCGTGTACTTCATCGCATCGCGCTGCTCAAGAGCCTTAACGATTTGAGCCTGAGGACATGATGGAAAACATTTACGTTCTGGCTTTTTAAGTTCCGACTGAATCCTCGTGCTCAGCGGAAAGCGACAGGTGCAATCGAGGAACAAGTCATGTCCCACACATCGACATCTGCAAATATATATATATATATATATATACTCATATATATATATATATATCTACATATATATATATATCTACATATATATATATATATATGCTCGTTGAAAGAGAGCCCTATTCGTCTACCTCTATATCGAGACAGAAGTGTATCGACCTGCATGTGTACATGCATAGAGACAAGTCGACCAATCTACGAATGTGCAAGGGCATAAGGGTCGATGCCTAGACGGGTGAATACTTCCTTCCATACACATATGCACACTCAAATATCTATCTATATATGTATATAAATGTCTATATATATATATATATATATATATATCGATTTTGAATATCGCGTGTGCATCGCGTTGATGCAGAGAATCTTCGGAGGGTCTCGCGATCTCAACTGGGGGCAGGGATTCTTTTTGAACGCTTGCGTTGCCCTTGCGCTTGCCCGGACGTCACGCGCCGACCGATCCCCGAAACGATTTTTTTCGTCCACTTACGACTGTCGAGCGTTTCTGCCCGACGGCGACGTAGATGCAGTAAAGTTTTTTCGACTCGTCGTCAGTGCTGTCGTTGATTTCCTTCTGGTTGATAATGGCGTCGACTGTACAGACACCCAAAGGGAACATTCGACATGCGCCGCTCTCAGTCCTCTCGGGAGACAAGCGACCGGTTTTCGCTGTGCGCGCCTTCCGCCCGCGTGACGGATGAACACCCCCGTTGCGAAGAAAGACAAAGCCCCGCCGGAAAGAAGCTACGCGGTGGAAGCCGTCGTGCGGATGGAGTGTACAGACACCGCAGGATCTCCAGCGATGCGGAGATGGCTCTTGCGGGAGACGACAGACTTGTGTCTTCTCTGAGGGGTGTGTACACGGCAAAATAGAAGTGATGGCGGAGGACGAGCGACTCGCAGGCGCGCGAACCGCGAAAAGAACACCGATGCTCACAGAGCAACAGAAAGCAGACAGTGGGAGAGAGATCTACGGATGAAACAAACGCTTCTTTGTGGAACACACAGGGCCTTTCTGCTGACCTGCGACTGCGGTCTTCCCGGTCTGGCGATCGCCGATGATGAGCTCGCGCTGTCCGCGACCGACTGGAACAAGCGCGTCAACGCACTTGAGTCCTGAGACGGCAAAGAAGGAAAGACGAGGCGAATCGAGTGCGAGGAGTTTTTAACGAAAGGAGGACCAGAAAGAACAGCAGAACGGCGAGAAGCAAAGACACAGACAAACGGAAAAGAGAGACGGGCGGCGAGCCACAGGTGAGACGGAAGAGACAGACGAGAAACAGTAACGAAAAGAACAAAGAAAAGTTGAGAGATGCGGGGAGGAGAGGCAGGACCCACAGGGCAGGAAATATGAAATGACGCGTGAGGGGAAGGAACGAGTACTCCTGGAGCAGCTCAGAGGAACAACGGAGATCCCCGAAACAAATGCCGCTTCTTTTTTCTCTCCTTCCCTCCTTCCACTCTCTTCCGTGGGTACTCTCTCCTCGCCGTCTCGTGTGTCTTTACACGTTTCTCCTCAGACGCTTTCCGGCTTTCTTTCCTCACCTGTCATCATCGGTTCGTGTACACTTTTGCGGGGAATGATTCCGGGCGCTTTCAACTCCACACGGCGACGCTCCTTCGCAGGGATAGGACCCTGAAAAAGCAACGAAAACTCTTCTTTGCATGCATAAACTTCCGCGATAACCGCACAGAGTCAACAGAAGAACGCTCCATACGCCCCCCCCCATGCCAGTCAATGCACATCTATAAATATATATATATATATATATACGTATCTCGATATGATGAAGAAAGCTGTGTGAGAATGTATGTGTATTTCCTGGAGTTGAGATCTCAATACCATCTCGTCGCGACTTTTTGCGCCTTTGAACTGGCGCGACGTCAGGTGAGAGAGGCCAGGGCAGAACCATGAGCATGCACGCCCATCAGCAGACACACAGCAGCCCAGCGAGAGAGCAGAACTGAGCACCAAGGAGCAACTCAAGGGCATGGTTGCGCCTGCACACGAAGGCGCGCATGGGATAGACGCCGAAGAAGGCTGCATGCGCCGAGGCTCACCTTTCCGTCGATGGGGTTGCCCAGCGCATCCACGACGCGGCCAAGAAGACCGGGTCCAATTGGGACATCGACGATGCGGCCTGTTCTCTTCACGCTGTCTCCCTCCAACACGGACCTGCAAAAAGAGAGAAAACTCCCCACGACAACGCCTAGGAGAATCTCCAGACGAAAAGATGTTTTCACAAAACGTACACACAGAAGCCTTCGCAAGACGTTCCGGACCTCCCCTCGACACCCCGCCCTCGTCCTCGCGAAGCGGAGGAACTCGGCAAAGAAGAGACACTGCACACCGGCGTTCCCCACACAATCGGAGACACCTTCGGCGTCAGCGTGGGAAGGATCCTTGGAGCAGAAGAGCAGGAAACTCACCTGTCGTCGCCAAAAATCACAACGCCGACGTTGTCTGTCTCCAGGTTGAGCGCCATGCCTGTCATGCCATTCTGGAACTCAACGAGTTCTCCGGCTTGGACGCCTTCCAGGCCAAACAGCCGCGCGATGCCATCTCCGACAGAGACGACGCGACCGACTTCCTCCGTCGAGGTCTGAACAAAACGACGAACCCAAGAGAAGGAGAGAAAAAGCATGGAACGCGAGGTGAAAAGGAAAGACGGAGGCAGACAGAAGAAGGCGAGAGGAAGAAGAAGAGAGACAAGAGAGATAAGAGAAGGGAGAGAGGAGAGAAGAAAGAGAAAAGAAGGCGTCGCGTCTCTTCAGAGTGCTCACGGAGACTGTTAGTCTTCCGGCGAAGAAAGATGGGCGCGTGTGTGTGAATACGTTCCAGTGCGGTCGCACAGCATCTTGTGCAAAGAGTTTGCTGGGAGAACGCCGGGCGTCCATACACCCCGATTGGACGCCCTTCTCACAGAGATTAGACGCTTCTGCCTACATTCCTCTCCTTCTCCCTCGTCTTGTTCTCACTCGCGCTACCTTCCTTCTCACTCTGCGTCATGTCCCCGCGTATCCGCGTCATCCTCCACTTTTCCGCGTTTTCTCCCTGCTTCCTTTTGCTCTTTCTTCTCTGACTTTTCTTCCCTCCTCGCGTCTCTCTTTCCACCGACTCCTTTCCATGTCCCTTTCTTCCTTGGTCTGTCCTTCCTTCTTCCTCTTCACCTCTTTTTCGCGCGGTGCTCGGCCTCTCTGCGTCTCTCCTTCGTTCTCCCCTCCCTTCCTCGCTCTCCCCTTGCTCCCTGCTTCTCGTCTCCTCTCTCGCGTCGCTCTGCGTGAGCTCACCTGCGTCTTCCACCCTGCGATTCTTTCTTCGAGCAGTCGCGACATTTCTGACGGAGAGATTTTCGCTCCGGCCGCGCGGAGGCTGGAAGTGTGAAGAAGTCGGGCACTCTGCAGAGCTCCGACCGCGACAGCACGCGCGCCGAGGCCCGATGCGAAGGCGCGGGCGCCGGAGGCGGCGACGGAGACTGCTCGTCTCGCGAGGCAGGAGTGGATCGTCATTGTGAAGCCGAGGAAAATCGAGGGAAATCGCAGGAAATGCAGAAACGGGTGCCACCGGTCTGGGCGGAGGCGCCGGAGAGACGGAGGCAGAGAGGGGTGCCACACACCACGAAGCAGACGGGAAAAGTCTCCTGTCTCTCTCCTGAACAAACGCGGAGAGAGGGCGAAGATGGAGGAAAGAAAAGGAAGAAGACAAAGGGAGACGAAAAGTGGAGAAAAGCCGAGCAGAAACGCCGACCACGACCGACGGAACACCTGCACATGCGTCGCTCTGGAGAAAGAGGGAGGAAACCCGCCGCTCGTCGCTCTTTTCTCCCCCGAGTGGAAGTCCCGACTGAGCCTGCCTAAAACGCCCCGCCGGTTAATGGACGAAGACAAAACAAGTCCCCGCCTGGTGTCTCCTGGAGAGTGCGTCTTTGCGCGCACTGCGCGCGGTCGGAAGACTCGCGGCCTGGGGTTCTCTGACACTCTGCGACCGCGGAAAAGGAGAAGGAAACCGCCCAGTCGGAAAAGCAAAAACCAGTTTTCTCTTTCTCAAGTCGTCTGGGTCGGCAAAAAAAAGAAAACTCTCCCCGCGCGCGCCTCGCGCGGCCCGCGCCCAAGCCCCAGCCTCCGCGGGCGGTGTACCTGCACCGCAGGAACGGACCTGGACGCGCGGTTGTACTCTGCACATTAGCGGGGAAAGAGAGAGGCGAAAGAAATGACGGAAGGGCACAGATGGCAAAGAAACAGGCGTGTAGATGTGGAGGACGAGTAGAGAAGCAAATCGAAAGGGGGAAGACGAACTTCAAACACCTTCGGACTATCCACAGGCACTCGAAGCTCCTCGACAGGCAGTTGCCGGGCTTTCGCCCTTTCTGGGAACGAATTTTCCTTCTAAAGAAAGAAAAAATAGAGCACCGAGTCTGTTCGAGGCGTCGGCCGCATGTGGAATTACAGTACGTCGCCCTCCTCGCCTCACAGTGGGCGAAGGCAGGTCGCCGAAAAGGTCTTGCAGACACTTGAGTTCTCGAAAAAGGAAAAAGCCACAGAGGGACGTTTCACAGATCAGTCCTGCGTAACGGCTTCGGTGGCCGTGAAAACTGGAGAGCCGAGTCCAGACAGATTCCGAGCATTCGTGCGGAATCTGGATGGACCTCTGTGTTGTCTCCCGCCTAGGCATGAGTGTGTGCCGACCCTCATTGCTGCTCGTTCTCAATCGACAGATCCGTTCTAAGTTGTTGTCCTCATCTCTTTCGTTTTCGCTTGCCTAGAACTGTGACTCTCACAAGACTATTCTAGTCTGCTATCAGCTCGACCGCCTCCTCCGCGAAGGCGACTCTCCTAGTGGCTGTGCGCCTCCTACGCGTTGTTCTCCTGCGCGGGCTCCGCGCATTTGGAGCTGAAACATCGTCACACCTACGTATCGTCAAGCTACGGTTTCTGTGTTTTTGCATTTGCGATGCTGCGTGTCTGAGGAGAGGACCGGCTGTTTCGTTTCGCGCTCGCGGTTCAGTGCTCTTCGCTTTCTCGCGGAAATGGCATCCGCATTCGCGAAAGCTGAGTGAGAGGGGTGTGTGCGTGTCTCAGCCTCATCCGCGGTCGGCCTCTCGGAGATACCGCAGCGAGGGAGCGCATGGGGAAAACGGCAAGCGGACCCAGACATGCTGCTCTCTGTCGCGCTCGCCATCCGCGCGAGTCTTTTTGCCTTTCTCCTTCGATTCTGAAGCAGAGGTTCCACAGTGTTCAGTGGAAAATTGGACGTCTTGAAGGGAGGCCACTGAGCGACGGACAAGAACGCCTGGGCGCCGTGGGCTACGAGAAGCCGTCATCCGGTTCTCGGCCTGGGTGTGTTGACTGGCTGGCGCGTTTCTGCCAAGGACGAATCTAGCATTTAGCACCTGGAGATTCGCGTCCGAGGCGAGAGCAGCTGATTGCCTGTCCGGGGGCTGTGAGGCCGACGGAGAGGCGAAGGAACTCTCGTCCGGCGTCTTGCCTTCGCCGACGCGGCGCCCTCGCCGATTTTCCCCGGCATCTTTCTCTCTTCGTGAGTTTCTTTGTCGGGGTCCACTCTCCCTGTGTCTCCCTCGGGACGACTGATGTAGCCTGCGACAAGGAGAATTATGCCGGACTTTTGCACATTCTCCGTGCTCACATGTCCCGGCCGCCGTCGCGTCGAGCTCCTGCGACTTTGCCGGCTCCCTCGCGACTTCTCGCGAAAACCTTTCCAGAAAAAGAGTGGAAAAACGCCTGGAGTTCCGCAAAAACCTTTTCCTTGTTCGTCCTCGTCGCGACTCTGTGGAATTGCACTGCGTGAGGAGCGCAGGAACCCACAGTTTTTCGGCGGCTTGCTTCTCGGCCGAACGCGATGCAGAAAAGCGGTGTTTCGCGGCGACGAGAGTCCACGGAAATGATCTGAAGAAGCTCCAAGCGACCGAAGCTTGTCCCGCGACGTCGATCCTGCGAAACATCCGGCGTTTCATCCGCAGTCTTCCCCTCCGCATGTCCGTCTGGATGGCTTGCGTGACCTTGGTGGCGACGAGCTCTCGCAGTCCTCAGAGCCAAGCAGGCGAAAAACGTTCTGAAGCTCTTGATTGCCTTTCGGTGTCCCGCCATTCCCCTCTCTCTGTCTGAAACGCATGCCGCTGTTTCACCGGTTCCCTGTGTTCCGTTGCCTTGCGTTTTCTGCGTTTTTTTCGACCATCTGGCCAGCTGCACCGAAAAAAAGAACAGCTGTTTCCCGTACCGCGGGCCGCCTCTCCAGTTCCCGGCCTTTTCTTTGCAGAGTTCCTGAGCAATACCTCCAGCCGCTTCTTTGCTCGCAGGGCCTGCAGACGTGGATGCGCGTGCAGGTTCGCTGAATAGTGCAGAAAACTGGCGGGTTTGCCTTGTGAAAACTCCTGGATTTCGCGCGAGCTCGCTCCGAGTTTCCGGCGTATGGACAGCGGAGACGGGAAGCGAGAGCGTGGCCGCAGCCTCTCCGAGGTTTTCTCTTCGTTTCTCCTTTTGCAGGAGTTTGCACTCCACTCTGCCGGTTTCAGCACGATTTACTCTCTCCAAGCGTTCACTGGAACGCGTTTTCCGAAGGGATTTTTCTGCTCTCTCGTTCACCGCTCGCCAGCTTCGTGTACGTCTCGGGCAACACCGGAATCACGCTCGGCTGAGAACGCGCTGGTCCCCTCGTTCCCCTCCTTTTTTTATTGGTTCCACCACAGACTTTCTTCACTCGGCCGCGCTCGAAGTCAGCAAGCAAATGTGCTCTCTAGCAGTTGGCAATTCTCTGTCTCGCCTTTCTTCCGCGTCTTCGTCCACGAAGTCTCTTCTGCAGTTCGAATATTTTAGGCGCGCGTTCGCGTCTCAGATGTCTTCAGAGGCGTCGGCACACCTGCCAGGGAAACCTGCCTCTGCCGGGTCTTTTTCGTCCTTCTTTCTGTCGATTCGGCGCCCTTTCGCTTCCCCTCGTCATCTCCGAGTCCACAAAAAGTCGATGTCTCCACACTTTGAAGATTACCACGCGACGTTGGCCTTCACCATTCTTCCTCGTGATGGCGTTCTTGCCTATTCGAGAGCCGATGAACCTTATCGGTTTCTTTCTCTTTTTTCTCTCGCCGCTTCTTCCCTCTCGACCGAACGCCGAGTCCGTTGCATGCGTCTTGGCTTCTGTCTCCTCTTCTTCTCTCTTCTCTGCTTCTCGTTTTCCTTCTTCCCGGCGGCCTTCGTTTCCTCTCCGTCTGGGCGTCGGACCCGGCTTCTGAGTGTCGCGTAAGGATGGCGTGGTGGCCAGCCTTTCTGCGCTGTTCGAGTTGCAGCAAGGTCCTTCTTCCTCCGCTTTTGTGTTTCGTTCGCTTCCCCTTCGCGGCGCCACTGCTCGCTTGCCTTTCTCGAGGCTGCTCGCTCGCCGCTGCGTCGCCGCCGCCCCTCGTCCGGTCTGGCGCGGCGTGCCGATACACCCGAGCTGTGGGTCGGCCAGCCTCCGCGCTGCTCCGCGGCTTCCCCGCTGCTCCACCGCTTTTGCGAGTCTCTGCTGCGACGCCGCTGAGCAGTCCGGCGGCGCAGTATCGGAGAGACTCTTTTTCTCTCGCTTCGGACATTTCTCCCTTTTGCGAGTCTGGACTTCTCTTCCCTCCACCGCCCTCTAGTGTTCTCTCAACCACTCTCGCGTGCTCTCTCGCGTCTGCCTCGCTTCGCTGCTCTTCTCGTCCTCGGTGCGCCCCTCCATCGCCCGTCTTTCACTCTTCTTCTCCGCCTCTCTCTCTCCTCTCTCTCCCCTCTCCCCTCGCTCCCTTGTCCGCGCTCGTTTCGCCTTCAGCCGCTTCGGCTTCGCTCTCTCGCTCGTCTGCTGCGGTTGCAGGCTTGGCTCCTCCAGTCATGACGTCCTCGTCGCTCGGCCGCTGGCTCCGACGCGCCTTCTCTTCCTCGGTCTTGCCCCCCACACTCGCGTCTCCTGACGGGAGTCCACCTGCCCGTCCGGCCGCGGCCGCCGCGTCGATGCCTCCGACGTCCTCGCCTTCGCCTGGCAGCTGCGACTCTCCGCGGCTCTCTGCCACCGCGAGTATGCTGCGAAACTCCGCAGCCTGCGACGCAGCCGGCGAACCGTCCGGCAGTCGCGCTGCGAGCGCGTCGATTCGCAGGGCTGCTACTCTGCAAGGCAACGACGGAAGCGGGGGCGGCGAGTCGCAGCCGACAGGCGAAGGCGAGCGAGAACCGGAGAGAGGGCAGGCGACGCTGACGAGGGCGGAGAGCGCAAAGGGACAGAAGCGCCAGAGAGAAACGAAGCTGCTGCGAGAAGAGTCTACGCGGCCTCCGACCCCGGAGGCCGTGGCGGCCGTCCACTCTCACGCGCCGCCGTCGGAGTCGACGTCCGCCTCCTCGCCGATCTCGCCTTCTCTCTCGCCTTCGCCGCAGTTCGGAGGCAAGAACCTGTTTTGTCAACTCGACGCGTCGCGGTCTTGGCTCGACGTCCGGAAGCTCAAGAGAGACGTCGAGTCTCGCATGCCCTCTCGCCGCGCTGAGGAACGCAGCGAAGAAGCGCAGGGGCGTGATCACGCAGAAGAGGCGGAAGGCCCACAGTGGAGACGCGACGAGGACGGAGAGACAGAGGACGCAAGTGCGGGGAGAAGGAAGGCCGGTCTGGAGGACGATCGGTCGGAAAGGCAAGACGCTCATGGAACAGACAGTGAATGGTCGATGCGCGTCATGACCTTCAACGTCCTCGCCGAATCTCTCACAGACTACAAATATCGCAGTCTGGTACGAAACAACTTTCGCTGCCCGATGCAGAGACACACACCTCGACTCAGGCGTGCAATGATGCTAGGTACACAGTCCGACTCCTCTCCACGTACATCTATTGTTCGCCGCCATACATACATACGCATATATATATATATATATATATGTATATATATATATATATATTATTTGCATTGTGTGTGGATGTATGGATATATACATATATATATATATATAGATATAGATATAGATATATGCATGTATGCATGCATTGTATGTGTGTGCGTATATATATGTGTGTATATACTTTTGATGGATGTACATATATGAATGCTTGCAAATGCGCGCATATCGATATAGGCGTAGTTCGACGTTGGTGTACTGACACACTCTGTCGCGTTCCTTCTTTGTCTTCGCGAATGTCCATGCGTCTATGGAGAGAGGGGGAGAGGCACACACAGACATTCCCCAGTCCGACTTGGTTTCTCCTTTTTTCTCATGCATGCCCTTCGGACTTTTTTCTCTCTTGTTTTTCATACCCAGGACCAAAACATCGTCAAGTGGACGAGCAGAGTGAACGTGATCGAAAGCGAAATTCGCCGGCATCGACCGGCGATCTGCTGCTTGCAGGAGCTCGATGCGACACACTACCGGAAGCGCTTCCTTCCGGTGAGCTAGCCGGCTCGGCTTATATCCGAAGAAGAACCGTCACTCTGCCGTGACACAGGACTCTTCCAACCTCAACCCACTGCCCTTCTTATGTAGTCAATAAGTATATATATATATATATATATATATATATATATATATATATATATATGAATGTGTGTTTGCATACATATATGTGAGTCGACACAGGCATGTGTATATTTGTGGGCATGCTGAAAAGCCGAAATTAATACTTTTGTCTTGTTTTCTTGGGGCCAGGGTTCTCGGACGGTGCTTGCATTTCTCTGCAGGCGCCACATCCCTCTTTGAAGCATCGTCCAGATTTCCGTATGTACGGTGGACTGGCAGACATACAAATACATATATATATATATATACATGTGGATGTATACATCGTGTTGATACGTTCACACAAATGAATATATTTGTCGGTATTTGCCACCGAGTTTCGCTGTGTGTGTGTGTGACCGAGCACGTCTTACTCGAGTTTCGTTGTTGTGGTATCTGTGCTTGTGCAATTGACGACTTGTTTGCGTGCAGTTTTTTCGCTCTCTCGGTTACGAGGGCGTGTACAAGCAGAAGACGCATGGTCGCGAAGATGGCGTCGGGACCTTCTGGCTGAGAGACCGCTTCGAACTCGTCGAGCAACGCGGCATTGAATTTCGGCATCACAGCAAAAGGTGCGAAACGTTCCAGAATTCCGAGTGCATGCAGGCGACCCTCTATGCAAGGACACAAATGACGTCTCTCCCGGACCCCGCCTATCTTTCTCCATCTGGATCTGTCAGTGCATATATTAGTATACATATATATACATATATATATACATATGTGCATATATTTGTGTGAATGTATATCTCAGCATATATTCGTGTGTTTACTGATATGAATATTTCTGTGTATATAGATGGTAAGAGGTGGTGAGGCGCGATTTCGTGAAGGGGTCTGCTTTTGTGGTTAAATTTTGAGTCGTCGTGTGTCTCCGAGCTGTGTCTCTTCAGAGGCTTATTTTTGCGCTGCCTCGCTGTGACCATGGCGTTCAAATCCACTTACATCTTAACGTCAAACCTGAAATCAATGCGTCTGCACGCAACACGTCCTCGAAAAGGTGTTCGTGGCCCTATAAGTAACCATATTATATATATATATATTATATATTATATATATAGATATATATATACTATATATATATATATATACTATATATATATATATACTATATATATATACTATATATATATATATACTATATATATATACTATATATATATATATACTATATATATATACTATATATATATATGTTTATATTTGTGCATACATGCCTTTATGCCTATATAGACATAGCTGTATGCATACTTCTATCGTCTGTATACCTATGCAGATCGCGGCGGTTGCGGAGGAAGACAGTTTGATGGAAAGATAGGTGTCGAGAAGGTATTTGTGCAGTCCGAGACAGGGTGAAGAATGGAAGACGTAGATTGTGCTTGCCCTGGATCGTGTGTTGCGCCCCTGGGTTCTGTCCGTGTTCTTCCCTCAGTTTGATTGACAAGCCGCAAGTGGGTCTGGTGGTTCTTCTCCGAGAGCGCGCCGCTGCGCCAGCATCCGAGCCTCAGTGCGTTCTGCCTCGCTCACACTCAGTACCTGCTGAGATGTCTGCGTATCCGCGCCCGTCTGCTCGCTCTTGTCTGCCGCCGCGGAAGCCAGCAGTGGCTCGACACGTCAGCTGTCCACAAGCTGCGTCTCCCGCGCCCTCCAAAGTTTCCTCGAAGCGCCGGCGCGAGGCAGCGGCGGCCCCGACGAATTCTCTCCCGTCGAACTCTTCCGGTTCTCGCGCAGACAGAGGAGACAGTTGCCCCGGCGCGAGACCCGCCCAGAGTGTGCCACGTATGGTCGTCGCCGCCAACACCCACCTGCTTTTCAACAGCCGCCGAGGGGATGTCAAACTCGCCCAGCTTCTCCTTCTCCTCCAAGCAGTCTACGATCTGCGGCGACGAGGCCTCGGCCTCCTGAGGGCGGAGCTGCAGCAGGCCAGAGACAGAGAGGCGGGGACGAAGAGACAGTTCAGCAGTGAACTGCGGGCTTCTCGAGCGGCGCCCGACTCAGACGGGCGTGTTGTCTGTCAACAGACAGAGGGGTGTGTGGGGTTTCAGGAGACAGAGGGATGTGTGGGGTTTCAGGAGACGGCGAGGGGCCCTTTGAGTGCAGGCGAGAGAGCTGGACGGAGTGTTTCTCTCTCTTCTTCGATGGAGTTGGCGGGGAAAAGCGAACAAGTAGAAGACGATGATTTGGCGCAAGCTGAGACGCTGCTGGATGTCCTCCTTTGTGGAGACTTCAACTTTACTCCCCAGTCTCCTCTCTACCAACTCGTCCTTCGTGGATCCTTCGACTTTTCTGGTCTCGACCACCGAAAACTCTCAGGTGCCACTCGAAGTGTCTTTTCCACGATCTCATCCGGTTCGAATCTGCTCTTCCGTTGCTCATGATCGAACGCTAAGCGGCCGCCAGTGCTCACCTGTGTGCGTCTATGCATTCCTGCATGCCCGTACCTGTATTTATACACAGACACATATATATTTATATATATGCATATGCTTGTATATGTTTGTGGGTGGTGGTAGACAATCGACTAGCTGATGGCACTGAGGGAGACACACGTGAAGCAGTATTTCTGTGATTTAGAAGAGTTTTTCCTGCGGTTCGCGAGATCTCTGTTATCCGACAATCGCACTCGACAAACGTTTTCATATCTCAGTTTTCGACTCCAGTGGAACGCGTGTCAGCGGGTCATCAGGCATCTCTCAAAAAGCAGTCGAACAGCGAAACTCGAGTTCTGAATTTCTGACCAAGTTCTTTTGTACCCTTTTCTGCAGGACAATTCCTCATGGAACGGCACACGTACCGGATGGACGCGGCCGGCTACCAAGGCAGGGGCGCGACCGTGGTCAGGTGAGGAGCCTCCGGCGCGACGAGAAACTCAGAAACAGAGTTCGGTTTTCGCCAACTTCCTTTTTTCGGCGTTATGCATATGCACATCCATACAGTTTACATATATATATATATATACACATATATAATTATATATAAATATGTAAGGTTTATGTATAGCATATGCGCACATGCGTGTGGGTCATTGAATACACGCTAGCGGGCATGTTTATATATATATATATATATATATATATGTTCATGTGACTCAAGGGGTGGCAATAGGCGGTAAAGGAGAGTCGATAGGTGGATGTCGAGATACACGCAAATGCCAGAGCGTCATTTCGTGTGGAAACCTCCATGTGTGCGGCGTTCGTTTTGCGGCCTGGTTCCTTGTTGTTTCAACTATTTCTGCACATCTCGATTCGGTGTTGCCACGCGTCACTGTTTTCCACGGTGCGCCTCGAAGGGAGTTCGTCTCTTGTCACAGCCTTGAAAAGCAGGGTGTTGACTCGCGATCCGTCGCTGGGTTGATTGCGTCAGGTGGTTTCCCTGCATGCGTTTGATGTGGGCGCCTGAGCTCGATCGTGTCTTCCGTGAACGCGTTGCGGTGACGCTGCGAGCCGAGCAGGTGTGGATGCTGCACTGCACGGTCCCTTACTCCGCAGGACTACACTGGTGCATATTCCGGCGGGTTTCCTTTCTTCGATCATTCCTAGCGTCTCCGGCTGTTCTGCCCTGTCACAGCTCTCCGCGAGAGGCGCAGGTGATGACCAGCTTGGACCCGGGGCCTTTTTTCTCGGCTAGCCAGACGAGTGCTCACTTCCACCATTCGCACAGCGTCCCCGGCGGGATGGCGGATCCCGGAGAGGCGTCGGGCTGCGTACGCACCCAGGCGACGGCTGGCGTCTCTTGCGCCGCGCATGCTGGAGCGTCGACCAGCTCACAGTGGTTGCAAGACCTCTACAAGGTTCTCGAAAACACGCCTGTGTTTGACACGCTCCAGACGCCAGGGCTGAGCAGAACGGCTTCGTCGCCAGGCGGTGCCAAGGCGCAGGGCCTGAACCACTGGAAGCCGGCGCTCAGATCCAGTGCTGTCATCACGCTCCCTCTCCGATTCAACAGCGCTTACGCTCTCCCGACCCTAGGCAGTGAGAGTGACGAGACAAGACGCACAAACGGGGAAAAAGGTCAGACACATGAGCGAAGGGTGCAGAAAACAGCCACAGACACACCATACAGGAGCGACGCAAAGGGAATCGAAAAAGGAAAAAGAAGTAATACAAAAGTGGTGCAAAAGCATAAAGAATCACCATACAGCAGGGGCGCACAAATGTAGACATATATACATTTATATATATATATATATGTACATATGTACGCATATATATATATATATATATATGTACATATATACGCATATATATATATATATGTACATATATACGCATACATATATATATATATATGCGGGGAGATTTGCGGCGAGTCTGAAGAAGGGACGGGCAAGGATTACGGATGACACACCACGATGGAACGCAACAGAAGAATCTGGGTGTTCGTGTCAAGCCAGTAAATGTTCTCTGAGCACAGATTTCCGAAGGTAGCACGAAAAGGCATGCGCTTGGTGGTGAGACTGTGCCTGGGTTCGAGGACGTTCCTTTCATTCTTTCAGCTTTTCACAAAGCTCGAAACTCGTTGCGTGTCAAGGTGGGAACTGAGTGCTTCATCAGCATTGGCAGCGCACGTGACTTTTTTCGGTCTCTCCAGAACAAGCGGCAGAGGCCTCGACCCAAAATGTACCTCAAGTGGTCATGGAGGAGCCGGCCTTCACCGCTTACCACGGATGGCAAAAGGGCTGCATCGATTACATTTTCTACCATTCAAAGTCGCTCGACGTAAGTCTCCCGCAAATCGAAACTAAGTTGCTTCTCTGTGAACAAAGGCCATCTGCGTGTTCTGAAGGGCGCGGGCCTTCATACCAGAAGGCGTTCTTTACAGGATGCCCCGTAGATGGTTATTCTTGGAGAGGCACGTGTAGGATGTGTCGGGTCACCGCGGATACGTCTGAGAATGCTGTTTCAACTAGAGAGCCTTTCTGTTCAGGCATGCATGTGCTCCTGTCTGCGTGCGTTTTCATCTGGCGGTGCAATGCAGGTTGCGCGCATCTACCAGCTGCCAGCTCTGGCAAACGCCAAGTCGTACGGTTGCTGTCCAAACAAAGTGAGTTCGATAGCGCATGCAGAGGCTCTGTGCTCACCTAAGCATCGGTTCTCGCTGTCCGCGGATCCGCGGGTAAGGACAGCAGAGGTAGCCTCACACTCGCAACTCTAATCCCTCTCGAATGCATGTTCTTTTCGAAAGTGTGGGCTTCCATGTGGGCTGTCTCGAAGAAACCAGAGCGGAAGATATTCCTCCACCGCCATAAGTCGTGTTTTTCGTGTTTTGCCTGTGCAGCTCTGGCCGTGCTCGGACCATTACTCCTTGGTCACGGACTTTGTCAAACGCTCGTAGCGTGTGTGTCTGTCTCCCGGGACAATTATTAGGAAAATGCGATCCACGAAAAACGCTTGATTCGGGACTCAACTCCCCAAAGACACAAACTGGACACCTGCCGTGTATTTGCACACTGTTGTAGATACAGATAGTTCGGAGGGTAGCTGACAGCTCTTCGCGTCCTAGAGCTTCTTTTTGCCGTTGGCTTTGTACGGGATGCACGCCCCTTCGTGGAAAACAAACCCGTGGGGGCAAGAGGCGATGGCTTGGATGCGCGCCGTTTTCATGCACTTGGTGCCGGCAGGCTCGAAGCCTGCAGGGCACTTGATCGCCGCCGGTGAAGTCAGAAACCTTTCACATGTGGCTTTTTTGGTTCCGGAGGGAGCAAAGCCGGGGGGGCAAATGTGTTCGGGGTCGATCGTCTCGACTGTCGCGCACTGACCCTTGATGTCCATTTTGAAATTTGCACCACATCGGTGGCTGAGAGGCGCCGTGTCGATGAACACACATCCGTCAGGGGTCAGCGCTCCGCCCAAGATGCAGGCGGTTTCTGCGGGAACAGTCTGGATCATCGAACACTCGCCTTTTTTCAGTTCACCACGCTCACACGAAAGGGCAGGTTTTGCTGTGGTAGACCGGACGCAGCCCCCAGTGCCTCTGTCCATTGTATAGCCCTTGGGGCAGACAAACTCAGCAGGTCGCACGTCTGCGCTTTTGCACACCCCGTCCGCCATTATAAACTTATCTGGACACGTAACCGCAGGTTTCTCGCTTGTCAAAATCGCGCATTTGTCTTTCATCAACGTCGCACCGGGCGGACACTGAAGTTCCGCCGCGACCGTCACCTCCTTCACACACCTGTCCTCATGCAGGGTAAATCCTTTACCACACTCCAACCTAGCAATGTCCTCCTGGACTCGGACGCACTCTCCGTTCTGGAACGAGAACCCAGCAGGGCAGTGCGGAAGCGCTGGCTGCGTCGTAGTTTTCCGGCAGTGTTTTTTCCTGTCAAGCACAAGAAGCAGGGAACACCATTCGGATCCAGCATCTCCGTTTCGGTGCCGTATGCATGCATGGAGCATGCCGACGCGCTGAAAAAGCGGTTTATGGGTACAACACAGACATGTAGGATTCTGGAAGTAGCCAAGGCACCGAATATGTTTTTCGCAGGCGATGCACCGCACTGTTCTAGATGTTTGACGAGCTACGGTACCATGAGTAAGACTGAGAACGTTGAAATCCATTTCTCTTTCTCGCAAGAGGATAACTGGATGGCCACGCAGTCACTTGTAAGGAAGCGGAATCACCACCAACGTATTTCGGTGGAGTGAACAAAGGTGCAGAGATGTGAGAGAAACATACGGTGGAACCAGCGTGCTTTTATGTGGAATGACATACCCGTCATATTCCCCATCCCGGCAGAAGGCTTCGAGGTCGTGCTTCTCGAAGAGTACACATCCGTTGTCTTGTCGTTTGTACCCTCTAGGGCACGAGACTCTAGGCGGCACTGCACCCGTGCGGACGCACGCGCCACTTTCGAAGGCGAATCCTTGAGGACAAGAAGGCACTGGTTCGATATTCTGAGTCATGATACACGCATTCTTCTTTAGCTCGTAGCCTCGTGGACAGCCTGCATTCCAAACAGCAACGCGAAACGGCAACAGAGAAGTTAATGTATGTGCCTTTCTTGTATAGACAGTGATGCGCAGGCTTACTGGGAACGACATCGAGTTTCTCCACGGTCACACATCCCTTGCTTGTGTGCTTGCTCTTAGGGGGGCATCGCGTGATAATGTCGTCTTCTGTGACTCGGATGCAGTCGCCGCCGTTCTGAAGGGTAAACCCCGGTTTACAGCCCAGCTGCGGTTGGGCGTTTACGACTCTCCGGCACTTGCGGTTCTTCTCGATGAAGCCCTCAGGGCAGACCTCGATGCTGGGAGCAAACTCAGTTGTCACGCATTCGTTTCCCGCCAAAACCGACTTTTTCGCGCACCGCATAATGGGTGGAACTTGTCTGGACCTCACGCATCCTCTTTGTTCCAACGAAAAACCCGGTGGGCATGATGGCACAGGAGGCACTGCACACAGGCACAAGGAGCAGAAAGAACGTATTCAAGGAGCGGGATTAATCCTCATGGACTGCCGTAGGATGCCATCTGCTTTCTATTGTAGCCCAATCACAACTCCACGGCGGCGGCAGTCTCGTTCGTTGTCGTAGAGTCCATGCTTGTTCTGGCTATCTAAGGCTGTTGATCGTGATTGTTAACTACGAGAAAACCCTTACCTCCAGGGTTCCCCAACGCTAGTTTGAGCAACGTCTCCGACGACAGAGCCACGACGCAAACGGCAGGAAAAACGAGCTTCATTTTTCTGGATTTGTGAAGATGGGAAATAGGGCCAAAAGCGCAAAATTTGGTACGACACGAAAGGAAAGTAAACAATTGAGAAAAAACGTGTGTTGTGCGCTGGAAAGGAGTAAACTTTCAATTCATGCAGAGCTAATAGTAGAACGATAATAATGAAACGGGCGTTTCGTGTGGGCTGGAATCGTGATCTAGAGCTGCTGCATCGATAACTGAATCGAGCATGCTCGGTGCACGGGGGCCATTGATCCCCGCGCCTGGAGAGAGAAGCTGTACTTCTGTAATAAATACGGCTCTCCTACACCGTTCTTTTGATTGCTCATTTTGTTTCCGCATTAAGAAAAGGGGCGATTTGTGTGTTCCCTAGATCGATCGACCAGCCCCCAGCGTCCGGTAGTGTTCGATGTACGACCCGCTATGTCGTGACATGGTTGACTCATACCTTCAACAAACGCTAAGTCTGCGAGAAAAGTGTGTATAACTGACAGAGTGCCTGACTCTAGGAATAAGAGTTTTTACTACTGGTGTATGGCCGACCGGGAAATATTGTTTTGGAGCAGCCTCGCGGACGACGGAATCCCGATTCTAGTCAGTGCGCGTGAGTGATACACGAGACTGCTGGTATTCTCAATTTTTTCTGTCCCCATTGTTCCGCTGTCGGCAGTCGACGACAGGGGGTGCTAGACTGTCCCCCCCAGTTTTGATGGATCTCTGGGGATGTTTGATTTCAGTGTGGACTAGCGAATGAAACAATGGGCTTAAACAATCAACAGCCAATCCTCCAGCACTCGGTATTGAAGCTGTCTCATATGCGGGTAGCGCATTGACATCCACCACCGTCAGCTGTCTTAACCAGTCCAGTAGGGTGGTGGTGTACCGCAGTCGCAAGGAACTTGGTTGTCTGTACCTGACTCGCTCACACTGGTATAACTCAGGTCAGATAAACAGTGACAGTATAGTACCTAGGATACTGAATACGACTCCGATTCTTTACCTGATGTGTTGCAATGCCCACAGATCCGGGTTTCAAATTGCTGAAGCGCTTTGACTTCTTGATTTCCACCAGCGCTATGAGCTGTAACGCTGAACCAAACGGGGAACGCGTGGCCTAAGAGTGCGTCTACACGGTTCACTCCGCGTTATTGAGCAATCGATGCAGGCAAAGCTAGACGGGCACACAGCTTGAAGCGAATGCACTTCGCCTGAATTAGTGAAGTTGGAATGCGCGCTCACCCAGCGGAACCGACTTCTTTGGTCTTCTGTTCTCCGGAACCTCAGTTGGAAGGGGCGGGACCGCCCTATCGAGGCCGAACTCAGAGAAGCAAAGAATACAAGCAAACAGCCAGAGAATGTACATTCCTACCAACAGGATGCAGTGTGCAGCCAACTGGCCAGCACAGCACTGCCACTCTGTTCTCTGCATTCAGTGGGTCCCGCAAAATGCGCCAAAGTGTTCACTGGTAAAGCTCGCACATACGTTTTTTCCAAAGGTTCCGGAGCGGACTCTCTCTATTCGGCATTCATTTCAAAGGTGCTGGACATGCTTAGAGGCTATCCTCAGGTGCAACACTCACGTCAGCGTGCAGATCCAAACGTGGATTGACGGCTGTCACATCACGACGTGTCGATTCACGTGGGCACAAGAAATGCCCTACACTGTGGCGTCAGGAGAGAACACAGGCTCTGTTGTTACGAAAGCAGTTTGCTCCGTACGGTTTAACTAAACAAGGATTACTACGCAACGCGCCACTAACTTCCTGTTGACCGGCGCCTCTTCGGTGTTGTGTGCGATGCACACCGCTATTCGCGCAAGTGTCCGTCGCGAAATACAGTTTCTGGAACTACAGTCAATTCAGTGAGGGAGCCGACCATGGCCCCTCTGTTGACGCTCACAGCATCTGCTTCTGCATATGTTTTTATGTTTGGAACGCAGTATATCTGCGGGAGGGAGATGTGTATTATGTAGTGAAAGGAATGGCTGGTTCACCCGAGACGCGCATGCCCTTTTAAACGTAAGCCGGTTGCGTCGACGACGGCACAATGAAACCGCTGGCTCCTCCGTATACAGTCGTTGCGCAAACAGGAGTACAGCTCCGCTCGTCTAGCGTGGGAGTGGGTGAACGTGCCAGCTTCGCTGGCCGTAGCGTAGCGCCCGCCCGCCGTTACTTCATTCGGTCGCGCTTTCGTTCTCTGGAACGTTTTCGTGAAGCAGGGTAGTTAGTTCCTTTGTGAGTATTTAGAGAACTATTTCGTTCATGTGGAACTGGCTTTTCGAAATTCGACACCATGTGGTGGGGTGGCGGCAGCGATCCGGGCGTCAACGTGGTCCAACCGGTTGATCCTTCCAGACTTCGATGTAACTCAACACTGCCACCCATCCTGCGATTTCGCCGTTGTTCGTACTGCACCCTCATTCACAGGGATCCGACAGCCCAGAACATGTACCCGTTGACATGCGAACAGCTAAAAGGATCGGAATTCCACAGGGAATCTCCTAGCGAACTTGCCGGCCTGCCCTCAACTCTGTGGCGCCAAGCTATTGAACCGGAAGCAACTCCCGGCAAGGGTGAATAAAGGGTCTTGTCCCCCCCTCTCCTTCAGCCATCAACACGGACTTAACAGGGAATGGTATACTGAACGCGACTTCGAAGGCTTTTACTACCAAGAAGGCCTACAAGAGTGGTTTTTCTGGCCCCGACGTATTGACGTAGAACAGGGATTCTTCTGCAGGGCGTAGGACGCTCAGTGCTGGGGCATATTAGTCAATGGATACAGATGTGCAGTCAGTCTCAGCATGTGATTGTGATGTCTTGGCCCCATCTATGTACATTTGCGCGACAGGGTTTTCCACAACTGATGCGTCTCGCGGATTTGTCCGAACTTTCAGAGTTTCGGTGACACGCGCTCACAGGATACGAAACTGAGGGTGAGCTGTTTCCCGGGGAGCAACTCCTTAAGAGAACCCTGTGAAAAGACCTTATGCGTCCGTGGCCATCGCACGTTACCAAACAAAGCGTGATACCTTTGTCGCGGTCGTCAGATTTCGGAGCGGCCTACTCTTCTGCTGCAGCTTTGGTGCCGTTGTTCCAGAACTCAGCTCCACACCGCTGAACCTAATACCACTGTCGTAGTTAAGCACTATCCAAGGTGTTTAATTTCATGGGTTGGCGAAGAGAATGGTTCATGTCAGGTTAGATTCCGTATTTAACAGATGGCGATGACAGAGACACCGACGCAAGTTGACTGCACATATCCTGCAGAACAGGTGGTGCTGCGATGTCCCCGGGTACAAAGCGCTAACTCGCGCCATGAACAACACGGTGAGCAATAGGTTTCGGGATGAACCTGACTGAAAAGAAAGTTCTCTCTTCCAAATACACACTCACGGAAGGCAGAGAGCCTGAAGGTGTCAAGTGTACTTCATTAGGGCCTGAACCCGAGAACTTTCCCGCGGGAAGTTTTGCTGCATGTCCTTTCGTAAAACTAGCTGTTACGCTGGAGGCCCTTGTAAGGGTGGCAAATGTGCTTCACGCCTACAAGACTATTTCCTGGTGGATTCTGGCGGTCACTGTTGTTTCCTCAGTTGCCGGTGCATGGGAAGGTTGCATGAGGTGACTTCAGGGACACGGCGAAGGTGAGTTTTAGAACATAGGAGTCGCAGTTGTAGCGTGTAACAGGAAGTTACACAGTAGAATGTGGTTCTCCCGTGGTCTAGAGTTGATGGTTTGGTTTTTGTGGTTATAGGAGTCCCTGTTATTGGCTGTAGCAAGGATTTACACACTAGAGGGCCTTTTCTCCCATCGATTCAGTTTGCAGTGGAAGAGGGGCCCCTCTTGGATGATCTCTCGTCCCTCACTGGGGCTGAGGCAAGCCAGCTCGGTGGACTCTGTTGTAGGTCGGCATTTTCCCGTCCCTGTTGGGATTCCGCCAAACGTAAACCTCTTCATGAGAATCCAGGTTGCGGCAGAAGGGGGTGTTTTCCAGTCTGGGGAAAGAGGAACAGTGCTGCTCTGGTCCTTGTTTTATCTGCGTCGTGTTTTTCGAGTGTGTTCCTCCATGATGGCCCGCCTTTCGCTTCGAGGGAGGACATCTTGGCGGTTCTTTCCTTATGGAAATCGACTGCAGAGGAGCTGCAGTAGTGAATGACAATCTGGTATTTCAACAATAGTCTGCACACTGAAGTCACACGTGCAGCTGAACTCTCTTGTTGTTTGCGTCACCTCGTACAGTCGTCCCTATCAGTTTCGCGGCCTTTGGTCGCGCGCCCGTTATACCCCGAGACGAGACAGTTTCACGTGGCGCCTGTTGAGAAAAGGGGCCTTCTCTGCGAAGTCCGTTAATTTTTTTCTTGATTTATCCATCCCATGTTTTGCCTATATTCTCATTCGGCATTTCTTTGATTTTCTCACAAGGTACGCCCTCGGCTTTCCTGCCTGTTTTTTTTCACCAATACCGGTGTGCACGCCCGGATCGAGCGCCGCATCAACCTGCAAGCGGTGTCGCCACCACGGTCGGGTGACCTATTGTCGTCGACATCATTTGCTCCCTCTCAGTCGTCATCCGTTATAACATCGACACGGTCGACACCCAAGCCGAAACCCTTGGGTTTTCTCATTCCTGCCCTGTTTCGGGAAAGCGGCCTACGAGGGACAACCAGCACAAGTTGCGACGAGGGGTCCCTTGTACATCATGGTCACTTTCTGAAGATGAGAAGACCGCATCTCAGAGAGTGACCCAAGAAAAAAAAGTAACTCGACTTTTCCCCATGCAAAACATGGGGCTGAGCATCCCATGTCTGGCGCGTGGTGCTGAAAAAATGCTTCTCTCGCTTTTTTTATGCGGACTGCCTTCGTCAGACATGAACGTGACGCCGGACTTCGCTGCCCTGTCTGTACACCTCAACTTTTCGCTAGCCTTTCCTCCAGAGTTCGTGTCCGCTGCCGAGGCACATTTTTGCTCATGCACTCGAGAGAAACGTGTGCGTTTGAGCCCTCAACTTATTCTCTGTACCTTGCTTCCCATACCCAGACGTTGATTTCTTGAGCGGATTCACCGGAAAGTCGCGAGTTTCTGCGGTCTGACTCGAGCTCGAAATTCTCCGCGGAAAGCACCGGCGCACTTCCTTTCGTGAAGACGAAAAAGCCGCTGAAAGGCGCCGCATTCCCTACAACTACAAGCTGAACTGCCGAGAAACGCAGCGAGGCCAGCTATACAGTGAAACGAACTACCTTTGTGTCGGCTAGTCGTTGGTTTTATTCTCATCTGTACGCAGGATGGACGCCGCCCATCGTGGAGGAAAGAGCCCAGTAGCTCTCCTCTCGATTTCGTTTTTCGTCGCCGGCGGCATTGGATGTCGAGTCAGGAACTCGTCGGGCGTTCGAGGAATTGCCAAGGTTGTGTAAATACACGGTGTATTTGCCCGTGAGTATATAAAGACAGACGGTCGTTGACACTGTATCCGGATAAACTATGAGGGGTTTCTGGCTGAAGTGTCTCTTCGCCGATGTGTCCTGTCGGCTACCTCGAGTCTCTCCTACTGAAGTGCTTGGACTTCTCCACGTGCCGGACGTCCGTCTGCAAGCCTGCTAAAGGAATGCAAGAGGGTATCCTAAATGACCGTCTGTTTCACACAGCGACCCCCACAAAAACCGGAAACCCCCAATGTCGGGGACGTTGAACCTTGAACTTCCTGACTTCAGAAAAGGGTACATGTTTTTTCTGTCAAAAAAGACTTTCTGCGCAAGAGGCCCTCCGTCGATTCCGCTACCCTTACGTGAGCCCCATCGACCCACCCATTCTTCCGACCTTCCGTCGTCGAGTTGGCTACGCATGCAACGAGTGCCTCAACTACTGGAGCTAGAACCTAGCTTTTCTCTCCAGAGTAAAGACTTGAATACACCCCGGAGAGAGGGAGACCGTCAAACGCTGAAGCGCGTTTCTGCTTTCGTTTCGCTGCCTTCGAGTCCTCGACGACTGCAGTTCCGCCCTTTCTGCGTGCGGCCTCCGTGAGCTCCTCTGGCTTCCTTCGGAGTCCTTTAAGTTGCTTTTTCCCTGTTAATCCTGGCTTTGCTTCCACTTTCTCGTGCCCGCCATGCCGCCAGAGGGCGGACGGCGCAGCCGAGAGCCGCGCCCGTCTTTCTCGGTTTCATTCGCGTCCTGTCCTGCTCTGGAGGAACCGGAGAGAGGAGACACTCCAGGATCCCCGGGCTCCGAGGAGAGAAGACAAGACGGCGCAACTGAAGCCTCTGACGAAGGAGAGAGACAGAGGGCCTTCCGAGACACCCTGCAGCTCTTCAACACTCCGCCCTCAGAGCGAACAGCGACAGACGTAAAACCTCGATCGACTTCACCTGTTCCCCCACGAAAAAAAACGGCGACAATGTTGTGTAGTTGCATCCTGCGTAGCACATTGCTTGATGTCTGGTATAGGAGACTGTGACTGCCATGTGCAACAATCTCTGCGAGCCCGTCTGCCTGTGGAGCTTTACTTTCAGACTTTTGTGAGTGCGTGGTATCGCATGCAGCCACATTCAGCTATGTGCATACAGATGTTTATTGTAGGGCATGTGCGTGCACCAGATTGTGCGTTTCCGCTACGACTTTGCCTGCAGCAGGTTTCTTATGTGAAAAGGGAAAGACAGTGCGCAGCCACACCGGCGATCGGCTGCGTTCGCAAGAAATAACGCAGCTCCGGTGCTTGTTTTTTCTCTCGTTTGCCAGACGCAGTCTCACACAGGAAAGACGGCACGGATTGGCTACTCACTTTCTGGAATCAAAACGTCGACGCGTATCTGTAAATCGCATCTATCTGTCACTTTCCAACCGTTTTTTCTCCCTCCATCTACAGCGCTGTATCTGTCAGCCCACCACCTATATATATATATATATATATATATATATATATATATATGCATGCAAGTGCATGCGTATGTCGAGGTGTACGTGCGTAGCTCTCTGTAGTTCGCCGCAAGCACGTTCGTTGAGATGCCTGTTCAACTCTTCGTATAAAAGGATATCTGTGAACCAGTCGAATGTATTCGCTCAGTGTGAATTGCGGACTCCCCCTTTTGAGGCGCATGCGCGCAGGTCCGGCGGATCCAAGAGCTGGGAAAAGGAAACAAATTCTTCAAGGAGCTGGATGCCGACATCTGTTTTGAGGTTTGCCGCCACATGAGCTACCTCGAAGTGGAAGAAAATCGAGTTCTCTTTCACAAAGGAGACGCAGGTCAGGAGCCAACAGAAGCGAAGTCAAAACCAATGTCAACGACGAAGAGAAGAAAAAAAATCTCTACGTAGATACTTTTCCAGAAGAACAGGCATATGTAATTCCTATATAGATATATAGATATATAGAGAGGCGGGGGAATTTGCATGCGCGTTGCACTTTGGAAGCCTTATGCCGGGGTGGATTGATTTCGGGTTGTGTGTGCGTTTCGGAAACGAGAGTCAGAAGCAAGGATGGTCTTCTTTCTCTCGTTTCTCCTTTCTTCACTGGAGTTTCTCAAGCCCTCAAACCTGAAGTGTCCACGGCAGAACCAATCAGCGTATGGAGTTCGCAAGGGCGCACTCTGGAGTACCCGCCATGCAAACGAACTTCTTGCATTCGTGTTTTCAGTTCTTCAATACAGACATGAATGCATGCTTGTTCTTGCATGCGCACCCATCTGTGCACGGCCGCATGCACAGATGGGTGTTTCAGTATGGAGATGCAGATATCTCATGGACACTCGGGAGGCCGGCTTCCTGGGGTTTGTCGCATCGTTCGTTTTCGTCTTTTCTCTTGATCAGCGGATAAGTGGTACCTCATTCTGCGCGGCGCCGCCGGGGTGTACGTTAACGAGACAGCCAAGGAAGCCGGCGCCATCGCAGCGGCACCTGACGAGGAGACAGGAGGGCCTCCTTCTCGAAGTTCCTTCTCAGGTCCGCGCCTCCACGCCGGTGCAATCACGCCAAAAACACGAAAAACACAAAAAACACGGGAAAAGGCACGCGTGCAAGAAAGAAACAGAAAAAACAGAGACAGGTACAGTTTTTTCTCCAAGAAAACCAGGCAGATAAAAATACAAATATATATACTCATATATACATATAATATAAATCGTATATGTGTTTGGTCATAATTATGTATGTACTGGGGAGTCCTGGAAACAGGCAAATAGGTAAATGCATTTTAAAACGGAATCGAGATAAATAAATGTATGTGAGATGCTTCTGTGGGAACATGAGACGCAAAGAAATGGGTAAATGCATTCATGGCAGAGAACGAAGGAAATCCGAATATATATATATATATATATATATTCGGATTTCTTTATATATATAAATATATATAAATGTATGACGTAGACTTTGTGAATGGGGTCTTCGAGGGAGTATCGCGAGAGAGTCTTGTCTAAGAGCACTTTCCCCCGTTGCGTTTTCTGTCGTTCGTTGCCTCCTTGCCTTCTGTTGGTGTAGAGCCTCTCTGTTCGGATTCGATTAGCTTTCTGGGGGTGCCTTTCCTAGGGGTCGGTCTCTGTCGCCTCTGGAATTTTAGCATGAATTGCTGTCTTTCTGTATTCGATTTGCTCCTGTGAGGCCGCTGGTTTTTGTGTTGGCTGCCATCCTTAAACCAGAGCAAATACGAGAAGCAGCCGGCCTTCCGTCGTTTCTACTCTCGCTGACTTATTCATTTCCTGACCTCAGTTTCGTTTCCATCTCCCCTCTTGTCTGTTTGTGGTTCGTCCTTTTTCTTCTCTGTACGCCCCCACCAGTCTCTGTCTCTACTCTGTCACCTGCTGCCTCTCCGCACCTCCTTCGACGGTTGCCTGCATGCGTTTTTCCCCTGCTTTCCTCTGCTGCATGCACAGCAGAGAGGCGAGTCTCCATTGTGGGCTACAACGACGAAGCAGCAGATGAAGGTAGGAAGGATATTATCAAAGTGAATATCATGGTATTTGTACAGCTCGCGTGTAAATGTTGGTTTCTCAAGTATACACTGGATACTACTAAACTTAGTGCACTGAACCGGATGGTCATGAAGACCACGAGGGAACTGGGATTCGGTGAACAAAGGCCTCCAAAATCTGCGTTGAAAACTTTAAAACGCGAAGCAATGCACAACGCATCTTTCTGCATCGTCAGGAAACCACTTTGACGAATCATGCACAGGTTCACAAGATGCACAGAACACGAGTTTGCTGCGTTTCCCGTAGTTAGGGTGTCTGTACACCGAGACTTGGACAGCCCATTGGGAGTTCAGCTTTGTTGAACGTCTGAAAGACTACGCCACGTTCACTTCAGTTGGTCGCCTTGGACTCTGGGAAATGTTTTGAAGTTTTTGCGTGCCCTTTCGCAAACCATGGGGCCTGCAAAGCTTTCTCGCATCAGACATGCCATGACAAATAGACTGCGAAGCCGGGACTCAGAGTGTCGATTCTGAAGATAGTCTTGGGTGGGCACGGTGTCCAGGGTAGGCAGTTGAGCAGCCCGCCACCAGGTGTGTCAGTTCTGCGAGAGACAGGAAGGCTTTTTCCCCTGTCTCTACGCAAGAATCGACGAGACTCAGAGCAACTCACGCATGCACGTTATCACCATTTCTCTTCTTTGATTGGGTCTCATAGCACCAGTTCATTTCCGCTCGTTTGCGTCGCTTCTGATTCTGTCGATCTTTCAGCTGCTCTCTTTCCACCAGCGAGGGAGAAGATTTCACAAGTCATGTTCTGGAGTTCTGCATACTGTCTTTAGGCCACAGCCGTGCTCCGACTCCGGTTTAGGCAACACTGGCTCTTCGAATACTTCTTGAAAAAGAGGAAAAGCACTTGGGACAGCGACGCCTTCCTCACTGGCTAATGGCGTCGAGTCTGCTCGTCGATGGTTGCGAGTGTGTTTTCTCTCTTCCTTTTCCAGACAGCGACCCTTCCTTGGATTTCTCCCGTATCGATTTGGACAGTTGCGTGGCAGTGCTTGGAGTTGGCGATTCATTTGGAGAGCTAGGTGAGTATGTTTCCCCTTCGTTTTCTCTCTCGTTTCTCGCTTTTCTCTTCCTTCCCCGCATTTGCTCGGTCCTCAGTTCTTCTCGTTCACGCTCGCCGTGCCATTCTCTCCTTCCTTTTTTCCAGGTCTAATTCGAAACGACGTAAGATCTGCAGCTCTGATCACCAAGACTGCATGCGCCTTCTTGACCCTGGACAAAGCGTCGTTCGACCAGTGCCTCAGGACCTCTCTCCAGAGAAAGACTGACGAGAAAGTAGGCCGAAAGAAACGTGTCTACAAGGCTCAACAGGCCTGTACGCGGCAGAGACAACGACTCGCTTGACTGCGCCGAGGAACGAGAGCGAAATCGTCGTCCAGCTCCCAGATACGCTTGCCATATCGACGTGGCTGCATGTGATACAGCTCCCGCGTCCGGGGTGGTATGCGGGACCAAACAAATCCATCTTTATCGATGGAGATCCTATACTCGGCTCTCCGCGACGTCACCGCTAGTTCCCAGAGAGCATTTCATGTGCGCAAGGCAGAAACGAGCCAACTGCTTTCTCCAAGAGACACTAGCACACTGCATTCCGGCTTCACCCTCCAGTTTCTTCGCCGCCAGAGCTCGTCTTCTTCTTCCTGTTTCCCTCTGTCGCAATCGTTGACCGCTTGCGGCCTGCGCGGGATGTCCATACACCGCTTTAACACATCGAGCTCACGGATGTTCTCTGTTTTTCAGGTGACTCGACTCCGCGCCGTCCTTCCCGGCGTTCGTGACCTGCGCAGACTCATTGTGGAGCAAATGAGTTACTTCTTTCATCTCCAAACATTCCCTAAAGACTTCGTTTTCGTGAAAGAGGGCGACCGCTCCGACGCTCTTTTTCTTCTTCTCGAGGGTATGTCCTGGCTCTCAAGGAAATGTCTCCTTTACTCGAACTGAAGTCTCGGAAGCGAACCCCGAACCAAGTGGGGAGTTTTGCGTGTGTACGCGCTCGAGTGGAAGCCTTTGCAATCATAGATGCGCCGCCCGCTTCCGCCAAAAAACGCTGTGTGTACAAACACCCTGTGGGCTCTCAAGAGATACACAGAAGCACGTAGAGACATATGTAGAGTCATTCGTCATCTGAGAGCTCCTGGAAAGTCGCTTTTTTGAGAGATCTGTAGAGATGAGGGGCTCTCGTCAAGTGGAGGGACGTTTGTGTTTTTTGAGGTAGACCCCCCCAACATGGTAGCAGGAAACACCATATGTTCTTCGAATCGAATTTCTTTTTACACATTGCCAGGCGAGTGCGTTCTCCGACACCATCGGAAACGCTTTCCAGGGGATTTCGGGGCCTTCAGGGTTCTTCCTCCATCGCCTCAGATGCCTGCGGAGAAGCTGGGTGAGACGAAAGCTTTCTCGACCCTCTAAGGCGACTGCGCCAGATTCGTCAAACGTGTGTGTACGCCACAGGGTCTCCATCACTTCTGCGTTGACTGCCAGACTGCTTGTTTTAGCCTGTGAGGGACGGCCTTTCTCGAGCTGGTGGGCCGTCAACCGCTGGGGAAGGTTCCGCTACAGTTGCGTTGTGCCGCGCTCTATTGCTCCGCGCAGAATCGTCGCTAAGCTCGTTGCATGCAAAGCACTCCTCAGATGGATGTTCCAGCGTTCTTCAAATTTCCTTAAAGCGCCAACAGCGCAGCATCTTCCTCTCTTCCCGGCCTCTTCCATCAACACTTTTCTTTCTATCGACACAGCATGCAGTCTTAGGAAGCAGCAAAGGCCAAGAGTTACCACAAACACGAGGAGCAGCAGGCGAATCGTATCTCCAGATGCCGAATGTGAACCTGCCCGTCTAAAGACAGATGCAACATGTCTAGTTCACATACACGCACACCTATGAATATACCGACCTTCACATGATGCTGTCGACCCGGGTCAATTACACAGGGGCGTCTTGAACTCTTAATGCAATTCCTACACATCGTCGGGTCATGGACGTCATGTTCTCAATGCCGGATACATAAATATAAAACAGTATTTCTTTGATTGGGCCAAACACTTGGCACGTCCCAATCACATCTCTGTTCACTTTTAGAGAAGCACAGACTGGCTTATGGGCGCGAGCGGTCGTGGTTCTTGAACACTGAAGTCGTCTTCTGCGTTCGGTTTCTCTCTCGTGTCAGTTGCACAATTTCGCTCCCTGTTCTGTTGCATGCAGATGAAGCTATTTCTCGAATGGAAGCCCAGATGACTGACGGAGCTCGGAGAGACATGTGGCTTCCTGGGTCGACTCCTGCGTCCCAAAGCATCGCCTCTTTGTCGGAGCACTGCGACGGCGTCGCCGGCGCGATTTTCAAGTCCTCGCAGGTAGCCTCGAACTCGGCGCCCGTCGCACATTGGACACGATACAAGCATGGCACCTGTTTCTTCTTGTTGAAAACGCCTTGCTTTGTTCTGCCTGCCTGTGACCGTCGATTTAGTCTTCGTGTCTGCTTTTGTGCCGTCTCCGTCTCTCTCTCGGCTGCCACCCTTCCTCCGAACAACATGTATATACTCTCAAGTTCCCTCTCCCTCTTCTCGCCCTCTTCTCTCCCTCTTCTCTCCCTCTTCTCTCCCTCTCCTCGTCTCTGCCTTCGTTTGCCCTTGTCAGTTCCTCTCTCTCCTTGCCTTCTTCACTCCGTCCACGCCCCAGAAGGATCTGGCGCCCTCTCTGTGTTTCCTCTGCAGGTTGCGGGGTTGGTCGCTTCTCCGTCAAGAGGCCGTTCCGCCTCGGCCTCGGGCGCAGCTTTTCCGCGCGACTCTGCGCAGACCCGCTGTTCCTCTCGCGCCGGTTTCTCCTCATCGCCTACGACGCGCGCGAGTGGCAGAGATCCTTCTCCGGCGCAGACTTCCCGCACTCTGCAGGAGGAGCTCCACCCAACTGGCAGACGAAGAGAGCCACGAACTCCGCGCGCCGAGCGTCTGAACATGGAGGAAGTGGACGTAGGGTTTCTTGCCCGCGGGGCCGTCGTCTGTGCTGCGTCTGTTCTCTTCGACCTCGAAGAACCTCTCACCGTCGCGGTTCGCTCCGCCACTGCTGTTGCCTTCAAAATCGACAAAGCCGACCTGTACAGACACCTGCCCACCAGTACGTCCTGCGAGGAACCCGCGTGGACACGCGTAACGAGTTCGAGAGAAGAAACAGAAATCCCCTTCTCGGTCACAAAAAACGAACGCACATGCAACTCGAAGCCATACAAAAATATGCACACCCACTTCCACAAATATATATATATATATATATATGCATATATATGTATATATATGTATATATGTATATTTAAATATATCTACGTAGATATATATATATATATGCATATGGGGTATATATTATAGGCGCATGGGGCTCAAGACCGTGTACAGGTTCCGCGAGTGTGATGGTGTTGGCGCAGTCTCCTATTTCTCGAGGACGCAGTGAAGGTTGCGTTTCATCCTCCATTTTTCGATGTGTCCAGGCCCTTTGCATTTTCTTCCAGCTGCTGTCCTCTCTCTTCAACACCTCGTCCCGTTTTCTTCGGCCTCTGGTTTGACTGCATTTTCGACTTTCACGCCTTTGACGGCGACTCACACGTTGCGTCGTCTGGCGCTGCGTGTGTTGGTGTCTCTGTTCCTTCGACTTGAGCTCCACAGTTTTGCTTCTCGTTGCCTCCCGATTGCTTTTTTCCCCAAACGTTTCTCAGAAGTCCAGGATGCCCTTCGTCGAGTTAGCTACCTCTTTGCGCTTCACCTCCATGCGCGGATACAACAGCAGCGCGAACGGTTGAACCACCACGAGGGGTTTCAGAGCCTTCAAGGGAGTGGACTTGGAGCCTCCGAGGCGAGCTTGGGCCAGACACGAGGCCTCCCTTCTGTAGAGAGCCGCGTCGCGTCGCGTCTCGCTTCTGCCTCCGGTTCCTTCCTTAACTCCGCGTATCGCCGCGAACGATCGTGTCCACAAAGAGGTGGAGACGACGCAACTGGACCTCCGACGAGGTCGCATCTCCTTCCTCTCGAAAGCTCTCCGTTTATGAGCCCTCAGAAGCAGGCAGCTCTCCGCTCTCACCGACTGCCATGCCGCGCCTTGACTGGTGAGACTCTCTCGCATTTGTCGACGTCAGTCTGTCGTTCCGGTCCTTTGTGCGGGGCCTTCGCCCTCCGTCGCTCTCCCCTCTGCAGATCAATATCTCTCAAATGACTGTCGATTAGCGACTAAACGTCAATAAAAGAAGCGACCTTTAGATTTTCCGTGCACCCTCTTTGGGGATCTGCCTTCAGAGATTGTTCAAGGCTCGCGTTGAACTGTTTCGCACGCTGTCGCACTTTCCCTTCAGACCACTTTGACCGCTTCACACGAAGCTTGGCGGAGTTCCAGCCTCACAAGGCCCTGCTTCACCGTTCCCAGCTTCTCGCGGCTCTGCAAACTCTGCGTGAGTCTGGTGAGTCACGCGGACGAAGAGCGTCGCCTTTGTCGGCTCCGCCGCCGCCCTTCAACTCGCCCTCGTCCCCGGTGTGTGGACAACCCGCGCCGCCAGCAGTCAGCAGGCGAGAGTCGCGGTGCGCGGCTCCCTCTCCGGCTCTCTTTCCGGTTCGTGTGTCTCGAGAAGGAGGTACGCATGCTGGCCAGAGGCCGCCGCGTCAGCCGTCCTCTTCGCCTTCTTCTCTCCCTGCGTCTCTCAGCCTCCTCTCGTCGAAGCGCAACAGCGTCTCGTGCCCCGCGCTCCTGGTTGCAGATCAAAGGCTACGCTCAGACACGCGGCGGTCGTCTGCGGTTTCGGAGCCTTCGTCGCGGTCTCGCATTTCGACTTCTCAGCTTCCGAAAGAACCTGCGACCGGCGCGCGGAACCTCCAAGAGGCAGCGGGGCCTGCGCATGCAGCCGGAGGAGCGGACGCGCTCTCTGAGCTACAGAGGGAGAGCCCTTTGACCTCCAGGGAACCGGGACGCGGCTCCGACCTGGAGGGGGATGATGCCACTGCGGACAACCAGCTCCGCGCACAATCTCTTCTCTCAGAGATAACAAAGGACAGAGAGGCTGAGGAAAGTGTGAGAGGCAGGAATCGTAACGACGACAATGCGAAAGGCAAAGTGACGGCTGAAAGAGCAGAAGCTAACTCGAGAGTCGGGACCGAGGAAGGCCTCACGGAGGACGGGTGCGGCGCATCTGAAACTTGTTTCTTTCCATGCGAAAGGAAACGAATCGCAGCCCTTCAAAGGGAGAACGATCTCGACTCTTCTTCGCCCGCCTTTCTTGTCATTTCCTCTCCTGGAGCGCACGTCGCTCCGCCCACACTCTCTGATGCATGTAAGTCCCCGGAGGCCACAAAAGAGAAACAGCAAGGCAGGAGGCGCGCAAAGTGGACAACGCGCGAGAAAAAATTGAGAGAGAACACCAGACAAAGACACGAGGGACGTCGCCGAGAATCGTTCGAAGACGGACAGAGAATGGCAGGAGAACAAAAGAGAAAACGCAAACAGAAAACACACGTAGGGATCCGTCGAGAGGAGGACAAGGCGAACTGAGATTTCCTGTCGCAATACCAGCAGACCCGAATATGGTCATGGGAGTCCCCCTGTTAGTATACAAGACGTTTTCTATCTATGACGAAAAAGAAAGGAACGTCTGGACCACATTCACGCACGCGCCACTGCTTACGGAGGCATTTGTCTACCTGAACATTCTGTCTACCTCAACTGTTGTTCGGACGAAGATAGGGCTTCCAAGCGAGGGAGGTGCGGGCACAGGCCGAAGAAGACCTTATGTTCTGGACCCGAAGAGCTTAAAAATTGTTCACGAGGATGCTTATACCTGAACGAATATATATATATATATATATATATATATATATATATATATATATATATATGTATATGCATAGAGCTGCAGAGATTGAGAGGGCGATCAGTATGTCTCCGAGCCGCGTTTACGCTGTATTCGGTAGACAGCACTGTTGATGTTCTCAATAGAGTTTTTCGTTCGATCTAGCGTCAACATGCTCCCTGTTTCTGTGGCACTGATATTCGCGCCTCTCTGAATATGTCGGCAAGTGGGGTGCATGCATGCTCTTCACAACCGTGCGGATCCTGTCTTCACTCCAGCTCTCGAGTATTTCTTTACGGAAATAAGTCGAGACGCAGTTGCCATCAACGACCACTGGAGTTGCAGCAGCGCGTCTCCGACGAACATCCGCAGAGCCGCGCCAGGGCGCAGCACATTTGACAATACAGGCGGCAGGCGCAATCCATTTTCTCTTCCGTTGTCCAGCAAGTCTCTCAACAGAGGCTCTCTCTACACGCGGAGCACCCCGAGTTTCCCTTCCTTCGGGGCGAGTTCCTCTGCTCCGACAAGGAAAGGTAAGAACACAGTCTTCGGCCGGAAGGGCAGTTGCGCTGGAACGTTTCGAAAACGAAGAGATCCTGCCAACTGTACTGAGTACCTGGGATGAAATCGCAACATGGTTCCTCTACGTTTCTGTCTGGAACTGTCCGTCGGCCGGTCGGAGTGGGGGTGGCGTTCACTTTTGAGGAACTTTCGGAGCAGAGTTGACTGAGGCAGAACACCTGCATACAGTGGAGAGTGGAAAACGAAGACAGGCGGCGCAGCGGATAGCGGCCTTCAGTGAAAGGGATGCAAAAACACGGGGCCTTAGTGAGTATGCGTAATACGCCTTCGGAGTGCGCCAATACCCTGTGCCCCTCGCGAAGCGGGAGGAGTGAAAGGAACCCGGTTTAATCTCATCGCCATCTCCGTACAAACCTCGGGATGGCTCATCGCTTTTGTTAGCTTTGGTTCTCCACTGAACGGAGGTCGTGACACCTTCTGTGCAGTTATCTTCGTCCTTCGCTGTGTGTGCCGCCCTCTCCGTGTGCCGTTGTCACTGTTCGAACTGCATCTGAAAAGAAGAGACAGAGGAGACGCACTCGGCACCCCTTCCCGTTTTTAGTATCTCTTGTTCCATAACCGGAGATAAGAAGAGTCACGGGATCCATTTTGACGCAAACAACTGCCCCTTCGTCCTCGCGGTGTCTCCAGTGTTTTCTCCTTTGCAGACACTCTTCTTCTAGCGAACTTGTCCTGGCACGTTCGCGTTCCCCTTTCAGGTCCCGTACCGCGTCCGCCCAACGACCGCGGTCGCAGCCCCCGAAGGGCCTTTGGAGCCCAGTCAGCGGTCGCGAGACCACGCCCCCGGGAAGAGCCCGAGAGTGCGCTCGAAAGGGGAGCCCTGAGAGAGACTCGGAGTCTCCGGCTTTCCTTGCCTCTTGAGCCACCAGTAAGGAGAATGGAGAACGCGTGGCGAGCTTCTGCATGTGACATTCCACCTTTGTCACAGAGGCAAACTGTAAAAATTGTTTTAGAAAGCGCCTGAGCTCTCAATCCACTTCTGCCGTATCCGTTGAAGCCTGCAAGCGCTGTCGACTCCTTTTGTACCCCGTTTTGATCAAATGCGGTTGTCTAGTTGAAGTCCCCCGAGCTGGCATGACGGTTTTCGCTCTGAAGATACTGAGTGGTTAACGGAAGGACTTTCAGAGATGGACACACTAATCCTTGAACAGCGTAATCTTGTCGTCGTGTAGGTAGTGCTGGTATTGGTGATAGAGTCATAATAGAAGTCACCAGCCACGCAACGCCACTCGGATAACAACCGGAAGCATAGCTATTTAAATCTTGTTTCGACGTCAGGTTGAGTTACGTATCTACCGGGAAGGAGCACCTGGAAGGACACGATGGATCTGTCGCACCCTCTGCAGGGATTTGACGACGAGCACGTGAAGGGGAGAGACCCGCCGCGCCTCTTGACGCAACGCGAGCTGGAATGGCACTCTTGCCAAGGATCTCGATAACGTGTTTGTACACTGTTGCAACGTGGACGGTTACGCTGCTTTAGGTTCAAACTGTTCACTGGACACGTTTGAATGTTAGCTGTTTACAGACCATTGGAGCGATGGTAATGCTATGCTATGGAGTGTTTTCATAAAGAGAAAGAGGTTTCATGGATTGTAGGTAGTATCAAGCGTTCGTTTTTTTATCCTTCAGCCGTTCTTTTGCTTTGTGCTGCATGCGTCACGATCGCCTCCAGCGCGGGGGGACGGATATTCCCGCCCACCCGTCTCCGACAACTGCGGCAGCAGTCCGTCGCTCTCGACATGCGCAGCAGCTGAAACTGGAGAAAATGATTCAAGAGGAGCAGGACAGTTTGGACGAACAGCTGCGGACAGAGAAGTCCCAGGCGACTGAGGCGGCTTCAAGGATGACTTTGCAAGATCCCTTGGCACTCGCCTCTGCGAGCAAGGCCGACGCGAACAGAGCCGCTTTATATCACGCTGGTCAGAGCGCCCCTCTGTCGACGGGGAACGCGGTGGAAGCCAATGGAGAGAGAAACATGCATCTACCGGGCAAGGGGTTCAGCCACGGGGACCGCACCCAAACCGGTGTAACCCCTCAGGTACGGTAGACGTAGACAGCAGGAGTCTCTGCAGAATGAACCAATGTGTAGAATGTCAAAGCCGTCAAGGGCTACCATGTGTTTTGTCAGCATCGCCGCACTCGCTCCACGAATTAATTCGGTGTTATTTCCCCTGAATTCGTCCCTCGTCGTTGGCTAGCTGGTAACCGAAGTGACCGTCCTTTGGGGGATTCGTCAACAACCCCGGCATGAGGTACGTGACGAGGGAGCCGCTGTCCTCGCCAGGCACGTTGTGAGACGGTAGAAATGATCGTCTGCCTCCGTTTTTCATCTGCGTAGAATTCAGATCCCAACTCCGAGCACACTTCCAGACGCGTCGCAGGCCTTCCAACTGCGAATCCGCCGTCAGTGCTCAGCGATTCGGTCGCTGCGGAAGTCGTTGCAGCAGCGTCGGCAGGTCTGGCTGCAGCTGTCGAGTTGGGTTTGATGATCAAACCGGAGCGAACTCACGTTCGACGCTGTATCCCGCCATCTCGGGTCGGAGCCGGTGTGTACCCCAACGAGACCGGTGCGAAAGGCTCCGTTCCTGCAGAGGGAGGAAAAGCTGCCCGCGGTGTCACTTATGCTGCGCCTGAGCTTGGTTGTTCTGGCCCACACTTCCGGAGAAAACCGGAACATTCGTGGGATGCCTCCACACGA
This sequence comes from Toxoplasma gondii ME49, assembly GCF_000006565.2. Taxonomy (NCBI): domain Eukaryota; phylum Apicomplexa; class Conoidasida; order Eucoccidiorida; family Sarcocystidae; genus Toxoplasma; species Toxoplasma gondii. The sequence continues at coordinate 1,782,610 of NC_031474.1, read as the reverse complement.
ATCCCTAGTGCACCCGCGGTAGACATCCGATACTCTACGCGAGTCCGGTCGCCAGTCCAAGGCACAGAGGACATGGCCGCCGATTCTCCCGATCGTTTGACAATTCGGAGACCGACAATTCCGCGACTCGACACGGAGTTGTTGTACCAATCGTTTGCAGGCAGTCGTCCAACATTCCACGGCGGAAGCGAGGGGGTCGAAGGGGTACAAAAACAATCGCCAGGTGGGCCCGCGACGGCCCTCGGCTGGAGAGGCAATTCCGGAACGACGACCACTTTTGGACCTGCTGCCGTGGGCAAGCGAAGTTCTTGGTTGTTGCTCATGGGTGTACCAGAGGACAGAGATTCGGCGCGCTTGTTAGGTGAAGCCTTAACAACCACTGGGGGTCTCCCACGTCGAGCTGGCGGTGTCGGTGGCGACCGCGGCGTTTCCCTCAGAGGTGTCGCTGCCAGCAGTCAGGAGTTGGTACGAGGCTTTGTCGACTCCGGTGGCGAGCAGCTTGTGAATGCGATATAATTGACGGTGGCCCCAAACGTACTGCTACGTTTCTGTGCAAAAGATGGATGTTCACGCGTATTGGTACGCGTGCACGCCTGTGCTACTCGCCACCCACCTCTTAGACATTATTCGGGCACCTGACAGTGAAGCGCATGTTGCGTTAGAAAAATGGATGTTGCATGTGTCCACAACGTGTCTACAGTGCAAGACTGTCCTTGATGGAGAGAGTTCTTGTCCCGCTGTCACGTCTTGGTTACACAGCGACTGATCCTGTGTCGGCTTCCCTGGGTTGACGTTGTATCTGTTGATTTATCAGGCGCCTCTGAAGTGTTCTTTTTTGCAGGCAGCAAGACGGGAGGCTCCTCGTAACGGCACAGGTGGGAAAAGCAAACGCAATTTCTATTCCTATTCTATGCACTTCCAAATGGCCATCTTTGAAGTCTCCGGATATAAGCGAGGAATGAGCCACGAGTACACTGTAATAGCTTTTGTGGTAACCTGACCAAGTTCCCAAACAACACAAGTTGCGTTTTCTTGCGAATCGTTTTATGACAGGGGGGGACGACGAAAATCTGCAAAACTCTTTATGAATTCGACTGGAAAGCACGGAGGAGCGGAGAGCCGTTCTATTCCGACAGAGTTCTTCCATCTGCACGAACCAGCTGCGTGGTGGCAGTAACTCTTTCCGTACATCTCTCAGGCCGAAAGATGTAATTGATCCTGTAAAATGCTGCAGAGGTCAACGAATGATAGTCACACTACGGAGAGAAAATGCTGCAAGTACAGCGGCTCTTCTTGTCATTTTTTGTCCTCACTCTGTTTAGATGCTTCGGACCTCGACTGGGATCTTTCGTTGCAGCTCCCAAGAAATGCTAGTCCGACAGCAACCCGACAGATGGTTCGTCAGGTTTATGGAAAAAAAATTCAGGAGCACTTGCAGAAACAGAAACGAGGGTCACTGCAGTAGTGAGCTGTATCTTCTGCGGGGTTTTAAAGGTGTAGAAACCTTCAGAAGAAAAATTCGGTTTCCAGGGCTCAGGCGCCAGGGGGTCGACTGCTTCTATCTTCATCGTGACGCCTTCTTGTCTAGTCAAGGCAGGGTGATGACCCTCCTCCAGGTAGGGTTGGCAGATGAAATAAAGCATCGTGTCTATTTCCTGTCTTTTCTTCTTCGCCTCTTCTACTTGTTTGTCTCTGCGTCCCTGTATGTAGGTATATCTGCGTGCAGCTCTTACATGTGTACTCTGACTGACGCCTGCGTACGTACGCTGTGTCGCGGTCGGGCTATCATATGCTTTAGTGTACCAATTAAGTGACTCTTGCGAAGGCAATGCTGATCCTTATGACCGTATGAGACGGTGCATTGTTATTTCACTTGAGTAATATTATTTGCAAACCTACTGTACGTGGATACGTATGGATGTGGGTGTTGCGGCATTGTTGTACGGTTTATCACAAGTACAGTGGGCACTTGCGTGGGATCTTTCATGAATGCCGTCACTTTTGCAGAGACTATGTTGCTCACATAATAGACTCCGACCATCGGTCTTCTTTTCATAAAAGTACTTCGTATAGTCTCGTAAAGCACTTCTTGTAACTTGAAAGTGCGACACTAGGCCTCAATAACGGCTCTCGAACGTCTAGCATCTCGATAAGAGCAGATATGTACTCGGCAGAGGATGCTATATCATGCATTGGTGCTCTTTATATTTAAGATTCACAAACAAAGTAGCGAACTGTCTGCCGGCGGAGTAATAAACTTAGGGTAGGAATGAAGGGTCTGGTAAGCATAATGGTTTGCCGCGTCGTGGCGTGATACACATGATCGACAAAGAGGAACGGACGGTTACGTAAACCAACATATCGTATGAATGGCGTAAACAAGTGCAACGGTATGCGTATTTATGTACACGAACCTGGTTGGCTACATACAGCTATGTGAAGAGACAAGCGTATTGGAACCAAGAATTACCCCTTCACGGCTCCTGCCCGCAAGGATTCTTGACTGTCCATTCAGTCAGCGCGTTCACATCTGATAAACTGGCGGTTCATCATTTCTTGCTCCTTTCTGCCACTCAGCGCTGCTGCTGCCTTCGAATTGCTGCTCCGGTGCAAGCGGCTGCATATAAAGGCGCTTGCGTCCAGCAACGCTTCTAGACGTACACCTGAAAACACCGCATACTACCAACGATCATGTTACTGAGGAAACCTCCTCCGGCATTTATCCCAAGACGGTCCGTAGCACATTACAATCCTCACAGAAACTTCAGTATCGTGGAAGCGTCACAAAGAACCTCTGTATTCATACGCACTCGAGGTGAACTTGTTCTCGGATGTTTCTATTTAAATACGTTTGCCGATTTGCCAGGTTGGCTTGAGTTCTTAAACACGGAAACATCAACTGGCGTCGGTGGCAGTCTTGATCCGAGTGTTTCTCGATCGCTAACGTTCTGGATACAGGTCACTAGAGAGCTCATAGCAACTGCCTCGCCTGCCCCCATCCCTTTCCCCGCCATAGAATTAACGTTGACGAAATGGAGTCTCACCAGTGTCTATGCCCGAGTTTTCAAGCATGTACACTACATCTTCTGTGGATACGTTCCCAGGTGCTACTCGAGGATAAATAACCTGCGCTTGTGGAGGCATTGATGGACGACATATATCTCCTGTAGTTCTATGGACGTGATGAACGGTGTGGGGCACGGCAGTGGTCGTAGATGTAGTTCCTGGTGAAATCATGCCCCGCGCCCATTTTTCGTCCGCTTCCAGTCTCTTGGCTGCCGCAGCTGCAGCTACAGCTGCTGTGGCTGCTGCAGGATCCACCCAGCGTGGAGAAGTAGGGAGAGGTACCGTAGCAAATGGACAACCTCCCAGACCAGCCACCGCAGTATCGACAACTCGAACTCCTCCGTGGACAATCGAAACTAGAATGTTGGCCAGAGCTTGCCCGTATGTGTCGTGAAGATGCATCGCCACAGTTCTGAAGCGAACATAAATTTGTCAAGACATAGATATCCTTTGATGCTTACGAGGGCATGATGCGAGAAGGGAGACTCGCATACCTGCTCGTTTTAGATTTTTCTGCGATTTTGCTGTGAGTGTGAGTCTCTTCCAAAACCTATAGCGCTCTCCACGTCCTCTGTCCGCGGAGTGTGCGCCCTCAAGTGGGCTATTGTTGCAAGCTATGTTGTATTGGCATGCTGGTGCATCTGCCCTGCGCAGCCTGGATCATGAAAAGTCGGTCGAAGTATAATCACTTGGGATAAACATAAAAATGTTATAATACACTCGCGGACGACTCACTCCATCGGAAAGTTGTTCCGATGAAGCTCTTCCATGAGGTTCAGAGTTGGTCCAGCGGTGCCAACACCGAGCGTGTCACCTGTGGAAAACCACATATCAGCACACAAGAAACTCGTAGGAAGAAAGGAGGTGCACTGAAGCAAGCGGTTGGCCAGAATGTGCAAGGTGCGCCGACGTTGCTTGTCTTTTATCGACACAAGGTTTTGTTTCTGAATAGGGTCACCATGGACAGCTAAGAAAGTCTCTGCTCTCTTCAACACTCTATATCACCCCCTGAGGATAATCCCCCTCTATAGTGATGCCGTTGCAAGGATGGAGTGCCTGAATGTGGGCACTCACCAAGACTGACTTCGTAGCATCCCATGTCAAGGAGGTGACGGGCGACTTGGACGACTGTCGTCGGAGCAACCTTGCCTTGATATGGGCATTCGAAAATGCACGAGACATACCTGAACACCACATATTTTGACATCTTTGAAAGAACAACGAAGTATCTGAAGTATCTGAAATGATATCGACGAGGAAAAACGAACAACTCTCTCTTGTCGGTCCCCACTTCGAATGAAGCCGAGGCACGAGGTGAGGGTGATGCGCTGCAGTGTTAGAGTCACTTTGGTCATGACACAAGCTGTAACGTATTCATCCGGTCGATAAACTAGACTTCTCTCAAAGGCTACTTGACATTGGTGGTAGATGCGGACAGGCCTTCAATGGCGCTCGAAACAATGGTATTTTGTAAATGACCTGGTTAATCCCGAGCAGGAAACTCATTATATAAACGATGTAATTTTTTCAAAGCAATGCGCGGCTCTGAAAGATGACGCACCCTCTCGTCTTGATGCCACGGTCGGCTGCCTCCCGCGCAATGACGCTGAACTTTTTTAAACTTTCTGACTGAGAAACCCCCAGACAGACAACATGAGTTCTGCTCTGAAGTTCATGCAAAAACACATGCACTCCAGACATCTGGACTTTCCTGCACGCATCAACCTCTTATGGAATTCAATCATCTGATGTTGTGTACATGGTTCAGGCCGGCCGGGTGTTAGTTACTCCAGTCAACCTCTAGCAGAAATGGATCCGACTAAATTATCTAGCCGACCACCGAAAGCAATGACGAGGGAATGAGTGAACCATCGAAACGGCAGTTCAAATGATGCATTCAGTACTCGCTGAACAAAAGAGCAAGCATTAAGCGGTTCTCTGGTCCACTAGCTGTTCGAACGTGATCGTCTTTACCACTGTCGTATTGATGTTCGCTCTGCAAAAAGCGTCAGTTGTGGCCGTGAACAGCGATATTTCCTGCGCACCGGCTTCAGCCGCTTCCTCAAACCCTCGCATGTTGGCAACTAAAACCTGCCACAACAGAGATGGTCACAACACCCCAAGTCAGGCAGCAGTTCGAGTAGCATCAAGCACAAAATATTAGGATGTTGTTCTACTTCAGCAAACATAGGCGTTACGTTAGGTGATGCAGTTTTGCTGGACGATTCGTTGTAGCAAGGGTCTAAGGTAAAAACTTCGATGTCGGAATACACACAAGAAGTACGCAAACGTAGAGTTCTGGCACAACCTCCAGCACATGAAAGATTATGAGAAGCGCATCTCTGCACCATTAATTATATAATAAAAATTTGACGAATGGCAAGCATGTGTGGAGGGGTTAGAACAGACGGTACACAGCAGCGAAAGGCAGTTTTATCGGTAGCGTGTGTAAACCGCATTATGTCCAAATAAACCTGATTGTAATGGTTTCAACAAACGGCCACTGCAGCAGCCTTTCTTTGACGGCAAATGGCATTTAAACAGCAAAAGGTTGCACTCCTCTGTATAGGATTTGTTGTGGCAATCACGATTAGTGATCGATACAGACACTCACTCAAAACCGAAAAATGAGCCCCGCTTATACGACGGATAAACGCATTACATCAGGGGAGGATAGTGTGCGTAGTTTTTGTTTTTCGAAAGACTGAACTGAATGTGTCAAGAACAACAGTACGGGAGACGTGTATCTGTAGGATCGTTCGGTATATCCTGTTGGAAAATGCTCTGACCTGGAATGTCGGGCTGAGACCGCCAATGTTTTTACTTCTGGAACAGAACTGGCGGGTGAGTGCTGCTGCGTCAGCCATTTGAGGCACTTTCACCGGGTTTACAAAAGATGCAATTTCGATCGTCGAGAGACCCGCAGCTGAAGAGGACACGGGAAAAAAAACATTTGCATGCAGTTGTCGTAAGAGACAAATTGTTATCCATTCAACCAACTGTGGAAGGTGAAGAACCTCCCATTCAGCACATTATGAAATACTGTCATGCGCACACAGGTGGATTGAATGGATGGGACTGTGTATTTTGTAAGGTTCATCCAAATACGGTTGAAGTGGGGGCCAGCTGCGCGGAGAGAAACCAACCCACTTTTGTCACCCGGGTTATTCAAACCAAATTCTAAAAAGATAATTTCAGTGGGTGGAGATGTTCGCATGATTGAGGACGACTCTCACCAAACAAATTGACCTATATATATATATATATATATGAGTGTAGCTCGATTTTGGCAAGTAACAAGAGATACTCGCTATTCTAAAAAGGCGGCGAAACAGCCCACCTGCCTAAAGGAAATGAGAAGTAGCTACACTGCAAAGCATCGGTGTTAAATACGTCCACATATCATTGTACCGCATCACAGAGAAGCATCTCACTTCATCTATGAACGTTTATCTATCTGTACAAATGAATGTTCACATGCGCCTACATACAGTTATTTATGTGTATAAAAGGAACAGTATCACTGAAACTCTGTTGCCGCGTGCGCACTTTCAAGCATATTGATGAAGGTGATCTTATCATCGAGCGAGAGAACCTTCTCCTCATTCTGAAGGCCGTCACGTGGAGAAACTTCAACGATCCGCACTTTCGGGATTTCCAGCCTATGTTTTGTGTCGTGGACTGTTGCTAGCCTCTGTGCGGCTCCTGTCGCCAGCTGCCGTGACGACTGCAGAAATGGGAAGCAGGAATTCTGCGGAGTCCTGGATCCTTGGAGCCAGCACGAACTTCCTTGAGCCCCAATTCCTGCCGGGTCCATCAATCCATTTTCCTTTCGTGAGCAGGCAGCCGGAACCAGGCAGGTGACGGGGGGGATCCAAAATGTTTTCTGCCCAACGAGCTGATCGCTTGGTCCGTCTTTCTCCAACGTCGCCTGCTGGTGTTTGCCATTCTGGCACTGCTGGTCGGTTGCTGACAACACAGTCAACCGAAAAGATCCTAATTCCTGCGGTCTAATAAGTGAACGACGCACAAGGTCAGCGACACTAAGCCTAAGCTGTACACCATTCTTGGCTTGGCAAATTGGCAGGCAGTTTGCTAGAGTGTGATACATCATCGTAAAATGGAAGCAAAAGTTGAAGCTTGCGTCCAAAATGCCAGAACAGAAACCCCGCTTCTAGTGGAGAGTCATGTTTCAGTGTTTCTCCCTCTCCCAGCCGGCTAGTATATTTGGATGAATGGTCTTTCCCTACTCAGGGGAGTTCTGGCAGGCCGTCCCGTAAACACAGGGTCGATTACGGGAATATCCGAAGGCAGGCATAAGCGGAAATCGTTGAAGGTATGCAGGAAAGGAGGGCCGGTGTGGCAAAAGAACAAGACCGTTCTGGGGGTTCCTTGTTCTGACACGTAGCACTGAGGGCATGCTATGGTGAAAATTGTGGAGCGCCCTGGCATCTGCAGCTCAGCCTCCGGAGTTCCTCCATCGGTCTGTTGAAAGAGCTTGCAGAAAATATGGAAAAGGGGAAAGCGGCTCTCTTAAGAAAAACACATGCAGGAGCTTAATGACAGCATACCAGAACAGAGGAAATCGATCATGGGAAGTGATCAAAAAAGCTTATCAAGCTGCTGGTGAGTACGATGGTCGGGGCATGCTACGGTCTTACGTATTCGAATTGCATGTATTGATGGAAGGTGTTCCAGCAGTGAGACCTGCCCTAGCAGACACGGCAAAAAACCGCGAATGTGGTTATGATAAAGAATACAACCATGCACACTGCACGGCCATGGAGTCTTCAGCCGTATCCAAATCGAGCGTACTACGCCGGCACCTTATGCCATGCAGGAAAAACACGCCGGCTTCCAAGGGACCCAGCAATCAGCTGTATGTGGTGTGAGTGAAACGCCTGGCTGAACTTGAGACAGAAAGGACGGACCATTATTCAGTTTTAGAGATTTTACATAAGTGCCCTAATTCGATTCCGTTTCATTGTTGTCTGCGGGTGTGTCGATCCCAAAGGTCAACTCACAAATTACAAGGACTGTATATGGAGCTGCGAAAGTGAGAAAGGTATCTTCTAAACTTTTGAAGGAGGAAATATGCCAGAAAGGACAAGTTACCCGTGTTAGTGATGAACAGGATATGGCTGTACTATCCTTGGCGTTTGCCCTCAGAAGTTTGCCTTTCCACGGTGCTAAGCGAAGTCTTTTGCCAAAGGCAGTATCACCGAGGTGACTTAGTAGCAACTAAGAGGAATCATCGGCAGTATCGTTATAGCGTCGACTAAATGTAAGGTAAATTTCCGCCACGCTGGTGGGATTAATGAGACCAGTCTCTCCCTAAATCCTAAACGGTAGACACAGCACGCGTGAATGCGTGTGTTATCGTTTCATCATTGAAGAATCAATAGTTGTGAGCTGTTTTTGTTTGTTACCCTACAGTTTGATCGTGTACAGTTGATGGTTATATAGAAGCTTACTTGGCGTGTTTTTGCTCGATTTCTATGGCCGTACTGCACACTTGAGAACCGATGCTCACACTTTCCGGATAATGCAGTCACTAATGAGACGACACTGTAGTATACGCGTGGTAGCACACACCCGCCAACGCACGATTCGCCAGCTGCCAAGATTCACCCAACCACGGAAAAGTTACGAGATTAACCGGTTGTGGAAAACACCGATAGAAGTCGTAGAAAAAATGTGCGGTGAAGAATGATGCTTGACACAGTGTCTTTCTACTAACGCTAATCTTGCAGATGCCGTTACTACTACGCTGTGCGAAACCACGTGGATCCACACAACCTGCTACTTTAAGTATCAGCGCCACCACTCAGGTGTGACAAGTGACATCATCAATGGAGGTGGAGTTTCTTTCAAGACGAGTGACAATACGGTATTTCTGGACCACACAAAATACTCCGAAATCGCTCAGTATCGATGCAGTGGCCTCAGTGGCACTTTTGATCAACTGACGAATGCAACTGCAACATAGAAGTAGGAGCAAACATATCCATGACTTCGGCTGCTCAGTTCAAAGTTTGATTTCAAATTGCGCAACCTATCAAGCACCAGATAGCTTCGCACGGAAGTCTTTTCTTTTTCATGAAGGGCGAGCGATGTCATGTTAACCGTATGAAGACGCTTTGGTTCAGACTTGTAGAATTCAATTGTCAAGAAAGGCCCAAGATGTTAAACTGGTTCAGAGGTGATTCACGAGCGACAGCGAATGACTTCTGTTGTCACACTTGCACAGATTTGGTTTTCCACGTTGCGTTGGGGAAAAATAAGTGATGTAGATCAGAACACGGTAGCCGGCGGGGGAGAGGAGGAAACGATACAAAAGAGCACAACCTAGTGCCTGCTTGGTAACGTGGACTAGCCGGCGGTTGAGAGTCACGCACCAGAGGCGAAACATCAAAACTACCCGAGCAGATCACGTAGCTGCATACACGTGTTGCACAACAGGGACAAAAACAATATTTAAGCCCAACTAAACATGAGCACGACTTTTGAGGGCCTTGTGAGGCCTCAATCACAAGCTGCAAGCAACAACTTACAATAGAAGCGCTACGACAATTCACCAAACTACATGAACTAGACAGCTCGAGCATTCGCGTGATCACGGCGCAGCAAGCACTCTCTGACATCGTCCACAACGTCGTACAAAAACCCTTGACAGACCCGTTCTTCTACAGACAAGACAAGGGCGTTCGTACCTCTTTCAGGGCCGATGCAACTGAGTTATCTGTTCGTGCCTCCTTTGCTGTCTCCTCGTCATCAGAACTCGGGGCATCTTTAATCCACGCGATGGGATGTCGCGGCCCAAGGTTTACATTGAGGGCAGCTAGAGCGTCTTCGTGTGTGTATTTTGGAGTCTGAAAAGTTGAGAATCTTCACGCAGATGGATCCATAGCTGTAGTACGATGTAGGTCACAGTGCGCAAATACTTTGGGAGTATGGGAGAATCTAGGTATTAGCGTCATTCTGCCACCAGGATGTAGCTCTATTGTCCAGCTTTACGGGTGTGGAGCTGTTTAGTTTTCAGCTCTAAACTAAACAGAAAGGACTGTGAGGTCGTTTTCAGTCCGCTTATAAACGAGAAGGCAAGTGCGGAGTCGCAGCTGGAAATGGCGTACCTGTAGATGCTACGGGATTCGGCACAGGTCCTGTGTCATAGCAATGTTGCGTCGGAATATTGTGAGGTTACACAGACACTTGCTTGGCCTCACCGGTGGAGGAAACGTCCAGTCCCGTATGCTTTTTAGCGTCTTATCCTTGACGTATCTAATACACCCAACACATGAAAGAAAAAAGGAGTTAATTCGGTAATTCCATGCTGCGAGAAGCAATTTGAGGAGGGAAAATTCATCAAATAAAGAAAACGTTACCAATATCAATATATGGAGCTGCTTTCTATCCGCGATTTGTGGGTCCGTCTGTCCGTCGTATTGAGCAACTACCTTGTTAATGAATCACACAACTATAAATGCATTCCTGTTTCGTCTTAGGGCGACCCTCGTTCGGCAGCCAGAATCGGATCTGTGTGGTAGCTCTGCGACGAAGTCGCTACCCCATATTCACTAACGAGGTGCGGGCAGGCCCCAAGGCACGGACGTCTCAGCAATATAAATTCAATCATTGTGTTGAGCAAAGCTTTTAATAAGGATACTAAAGTCGTGATGTCTTTTTGTCGTTTATATAAATATAGTAATGCTTGTCAAGTTTCTTGTATCTACCGACTGGCGGAGACGGGAATTGTGGTGAAGACACAGAACTGCCGTCGAGACAGTGTAACGAATACGAATCTCCCCCGTGTAACCTACTTGTGCCGCAGTCGGACTTCATCTGCAAGATGTCGCTTGTAAGTATCCCATTTTACTGCTTGGAGGTACTGGTGCAGCAGTTCGCTGTCTTCTGGCAGAGGTCCGCTGGCTAGGTCGATAGATCTCTTCATTTCGTCAGTGAGGCTCTACACGGACAGAAGTGTACACAGCAGACCAGGCGTTTCCGGCACCGGTTGCTCAAGCGTAGCACCTCACTGAGCAAAAACAGCAACAAGGCACTCTACATGCTTGCACAAGAGACACGTAGCGCCAGGACATCTTTCCTTCAGAATTTGAAGCTTCGTAGCACGAGTACGTGAATTGGATCATCTCATTTGTTGAGCGTTCCGTCCCGCCGAAAAGCATCATGAAAGGTGACTACAATTAAGCCAGCACCAGAAACATCCGTCGTCACCTGTCCCATTTAAGCACAAAGCTGTGCTGAAGAACTGTCGTACTTTCAGGAATTGCCTTTTGTCGATGCTGAAAACCTGCAGCACACGAACGTCGGCGTGGCCGGGAGGTCAAATTGACTTAGAGTCGCACCTGCCCAAAACGACAACTGGAAGGAATGAAATCTCATGTCGAGTGAATGTGTTTCGTCAAGCGGAACCTTTTTCATACCAAGGCATCAATCCAGCACGGGCTACGGCAAACATCCAAGTTCTTGTTTCGGAAAACAACTCAGCCAGGTCTGAGAAATGACGTTGACTAGAAAACGCCCAAGGAGAATTGAGAACTGTTGCTGATGAGAGCGGGCTAGACGAAACACAAATCGCTCGTCGAAAGGTCTGCCTACTTGCGCTGCAGGGAATGCAACGAGGGTCACACCGTAGACATTCCCACGTTCTGCGACGATTGCGTTTTTCTCGCCATCGAGGATCTAGTACGCAAGCACAAAAACACGACGACGAGGCCTTGACAGAACTCACATTCCTACCGATTCGTACTACATGGATACCGGAGTCAGCATTCTGAATGCATTCTCCGCTCCGTACTTTCTGCAGGACAAAGTTTTCCGGTGCTGACGTGTGTGGATCCTGCTTCGACTTGAATGCTGATACGTGTTTGTGTCTCTCCGACCACTCCATTTCATGCCGCAGTGGCATCGTCCGATTATCAATAATCTGCAATGTGCTTGAGTTGTCGCACTCAAAGAAATCCACTTTACCTCTCGGGCCCCGTAGATCGACCTTCGATTCAGATTTGCAACTTGAAGCACGAGTGTCTTATTGCCTGAGCTTCTCTTTGGTTTCCTGTCTTCGCCGACTTTTCCAGTTTCCACGGTCGGAGAGTTGTCAGCGCTTTTGGAGACAGCATTGTCCTCTGTCGCTACGCTTTTCCCCGCATGTGTTTCCTGTGTGCAGCAACCAAGCAGATTGGAAAAATGGGCACTGCAAGACCACGAACGGGGGAAAAAGGACACAGAGAACCGCTTCTGAAGGCACGGAGCTATCCCGACACCGCACGATGGGTGAGCAAGCAAGTAAAAGCACAGGTGCGCTGTGTGATGGAGATCCACTTTCCTAGGATGCCTTGCAGTACCGGGCATCCGTGTTGGGCTGTATCCCGTATACTTTCGTGCATCTCTCCTGATGCTTGACCCCGTCTTGTGCCTCCGCGATCATGCGTGTATTTATATGAAATCTGTGCTGAGGTGCCTTTTTTGTCAAGACTCCAGCAGCATGCGAAGGGCACTAAAACCCACCAGCGTGTGACACAGTAATTCCTCACTTGCTGCTCAGAAGAAATTCCTGCTGGGGAAGTTGGAGGACGTTTAGATCTTTCATAAACGTCGTGTCTGGGAACCAGAAGCGCCTCTTTTGTAAGCGTCTCCTGCCAAACTTTGCCATCGGCACCCGCCTTACCGACGGAATTGAGGAGAGACAGACGTGAGGAACGTCTTACCCGTTTCTTTGTGACAAGATTCATGCTCGCGTCTACGTTCATTGATCGCAGTGCAAGAACAGTTCCTGACTCGACGAGAATGACCTGACTCGCCTCCTCGCCTTGTCTCAGAATAATCTGGATAAAGGAACATGGAACGAGTCCATTTCATATTCCTCATGCGCTTTCAAGGTAACACCCGCACTAATTTATTGGTACGGCACGCACCACTATACATCTCGCTGGCGAATCAAGGAGGTACGGTGACGGTGAAGTTCATGGTTTCGCTGTTCAGAACACTGGAGTAGTTTCCTGCATTGATAGCTACAGCACGCACTTCCCAGTGCAAACATTTGTACATGCCTATTTACGCACGCATGTAGAGAATGGTATTATAGGTTACCCTTACTTCCTCAGAGGCGGTTGTTGTGGCGGGTGCATTCTCACGATACTTTCTCCCAGCAGGGACACGCTCACATGTGGGCCAGGATAGCTGTGTTCCTTGAGCTTCTCGGCGAGAGCCTTGATGTCTGTGTCAGCGCATCCTCTCAGGAACGGTAGGCTCTGCAGGAAATGGACGCTGAAACACAAATATCAAGCAGGCGTTTCCTTAAGTGTGTCCTATCGCGCATGACACACAACAGTAACTGTTTCGTTTACACATTGTAAAGGAGTGCCTCTGTTGGTGACAGTAATGGGCATTGTTCGACATTCAAGTGTGTTAAGCGGATCCTTTTTGAATGTGGGACAGACAGGAAGTGTGATCACCGGTAGCAAATGCCTATCCGCTTACTGTTTTTCAAACATCTCTTTATGTTTCCGCATGGCCATCGTCTGGTACGCCTCTCTTGTCAGTACTGGGATCGGGCGGTAAACGGCACAGCAGCACGTGTGTCAATGTCTGTTCTTCATTTGTATTATTTCGAACGACGGACTTCTGACGAGTTCAGTTTTGGCTCCGCCGGTGCTTACACTGCACCCTATGTCCTGGTGGCATTACCATTCGACGATTTTTTAAGGGTACAGAGAGTGTCACAAGAGTACCTGCGGCAGGCTGCCCCTTCATATGCGTCACAATTTGTCAGTCGTAGAGCATTGTTCCTATACAAAATAGAGTATGCGGGTATCCAGGATGTTCCTCGAGGAAGAACCGGTTTTGCTCACCGAGTGTTCCTGTTGTCTCCAGACATACAACAGTCGCCGCCCGAGGCTTGTTCTCCATTAGTGCCATTTCCCCAAAACCGCCTCCAGATTCAAGAATGGCAACCTGTTGGAATGTTTCACTGGTCGGCGTTAAAGGCGCCTGGACGGACACTCTGCCGCTGAGGATAATGTAGTACTTGTCTCCCCAGTCGCCATATCGGAAAACTACCTGTTTGGCAGCATAGGCCTCGTAGGTGAGACTCCTACATAGGGATTTCTGCGTTGCTTCATCGAGCTTCGAAAAGAGGTTAACGTTGCTGATCACTTGAAACATACCATCGATATCATCTGCCTGTCTCATAATGCAAAAACATGACACAGAGGGGAACTCGAAGCATGATACAAACGTAGACTGCTAGTCAATGAAGCGACACACGAATCGCATCACTCAAGATCATCCGCATGAGGGAAAGTACCATGCATGGTGATTTCATCATTAGCTCTGGTACTCCATTATTCGTGCGTTACAATGAGGAAACACCCCCAAAATGCCTTGTGCATCTACTGGAGGCCTGGAGTAACGTGTTTCATTAAGAGCACTGGAAGACCGATGTAGCCAGAAACCCTCATGTGGTGCCAAAACAATAAAACTGTAGTTCCCTAAAGCGTCTGCTCAGACGAAACTGCCACTGAGGCTTGCAGCTACGGTGCCTCCTCAAGCTCAGCCCCAACACAACGATTTAGAACAGCTCGTGCGTTTTCCTACTGTTCTATCCTTGGGGTCCTGCATACAAGAGGACAGAGTGAAGGGGCAACGCCTAACGTGACAGCGAGTACACAGCAACTGGACTTTCCACATCATCTGACTTTTGCTTTACGACCACTGATAGTCAGCCCTTTTGCTCTTGAGGGAACGCCCGACTATGTGACAGCTAACAAATGGAAGTCAGAATCAGTCACTTGAGTTACAGCAGACGACTGTGACCTAATCATCGATCCGCATTCGACGCCTCCGCAGGTGATCCTGTAGTTTCTCTCGTGCAGCACATGCCTCTGAAAATGCTAAGAGTTCGTACCTTCGATGCAGCCTCCCGCAAGGCTTCCAGCTGAAGGAAAGTCAACGAGCCTTTCATTTCTGTTTTGCCTGTTCTGGTAGATAAAAAGAAGAGGATTCGGGCGAAGTCGGGTTGCAGGATGACTCAAGTCGGTGGTCCCAAGAAGTGTCCAATCGTAGGAAAAGAGCATGGGGCTCTTGGGTGTCACGAAAGTACTGACGGTTGCTTCCACCTCCGCTCATCAGTCAACTCCAAAAATAAATTTCATGTCCATGAAAACAGGTAATGAGGCAACTAACGTTCGGTAAAGCGGATACTCAATCATCACTCTGCAAAACCAAGGCGAGAATGGGTCCTTGAAGAGCCCCGAACGGGGCCCTAGTTCACTTCAGGTGGCCACTCCCGACAGTATGGTTGCTTCCACGACACAATAACACAATAACGAGAACGTGATGTCTTTCTGTCAGGCGTCATGCTTTCGAAAAATATCAGAGCGAACGGTCACCCTCTTACAGTATTCGGCGTCTTCTCCTGTACCAAAAGCCGCGCAGCCTCTGGGGCACCACCCACGGGAACGTTACGATACCAGAGTTTTGCACATCTGGGCTGGCTGGGCTTGCTGGATGCTTTTATCGTACATCTACAAAAACAGAGAACATAAGTCATTTTTCTGAAGACAGCGCGGCCGTGAGTATCATTCGTTCGGGAGATGAACTACATGTCAATGCAAAATGAAGTGTCAGGCCTTCTCTTTTAATGCCGTGTATTCTTTCGTCGGCGTGGGGCGGAAACTGTTTACTTGATCCAGCTTAGAACAATATACATGAATAGTTCCACAATTTTTTCTTCTCGACTTGTATTCGAGGTAGCTATACCAGTAGAAGTCTCATCCTTGCTTCTTCTAAGTAGGTGTCGGCCGGAAAAACGAAAATTGCATGCTTGGTTTTTCCGATTATGCTGTCATAATTTTTAGGTCAAAACGGTCGCACCTCATCAGCTGCTGTCTACATATCTTGCGAAGGTGTCCCTTTCCAGCATTGGCCTATTTGTGGTTGTTCTGTCAGTGACACCAGGAGTCGGTTATCCCACTTTCAAAACGAGTACATTCCTCTCTGAGGGTGGCGAAATTCACAGCTTAACAATCGCTGGGTCATCTTCACGTACACCCTTTCTGGGCAGCTTTTTTCCCTTGTGGACAACAAAAACTACGGCAATTCAAAGTTAGTCGTGTGTTGAAGTAAGGTGAATCGGGCGTGTGCGTAATTTTGTCTCACTCGAATACTTTATTTCGTGTGTGTGTTCGTTAAAAAACAACCACTATCACAGTATGCCAGACTTATGCACTCAGGCCTGCTCCCTCTACGGATTTCGATTGTGAACTTCCGCTGGTCCATATTCGCGGCCTCGAAATCCTTATTTCTTGTTCTGCAGTCGAGAAGCTGGCACTGCGGAGAGTTCATTGGTTCGTAGCTTTGAGGTGATGTTTCATGCCTTGTCTAGAACGGGCACGGGTGCAAAGGGGAATTGTACTGAGTAGCGTCATTCCTATCTAGCCATATTAGAAGATAACCTGTGGCACAATACGGAAATCCTCCCGTTGGTCAAGCCGAAGTGTTTCGCTCGTGCAATCACTGGGAGGTTACCATAGGCTCTCCTCTACTTCACGACCAATTTATTATCTGTGCTTACCGTAGATCATACTATATATACTATGCGTACTGAAGAAACGTCAGCTAGCGTAGCAGTGAGAACCGGGGCGCCCGAACCTTTGTGGCAACCCAGACATAATTTAAGGGCCCCTTTGATTACACTCTACGAACTCGTATGGACCATTATTGAAGGAGCGGGATACGACCCTCCATGTTTGCTGATAGAGGCCTCCTGACGCACGTAATTCAGAGTTGTGCTTCGGTCACGTCAGTAGAACTCACATGTCATCATTCTTACTAATTCTGTCAGTCCATCCATATTCGGAACACTAAGGTATTTTCAGTAGCACACCAAGACAAGGATTACGCTTTCCGGTGTTTCTATAAGGAAAAAACCAGGTATGTGAATCATTGCGGGCTCACCGATGTCACACAGAGATGATAGTGTTTTAGAGCGACAGCCCATCTTAGTCTGTGTTGCGGATAAACTAATTCGAAACATCCGTTGCATTCCCAGTATGCAGTCACTACAGTAGACACATCACAGGAATGCGAGTGGTGAACATCGGCACAGACTGCGACGTTTTCAGTCATCTAGCGTAAGTGAAAGTCTTGTGCTGGACCTGTAGTTTCTCGTTGGCCTTCTCGTGTGGCAAGTCTCTGATAATGGAAACAGGACACAGATCACGTAGACTGCCGCACCAACCGCAACATAGAACAGCCATTTAATGAACACCAATTAGATGTGCTTTTACGAAACCGCTCCGACTGACCAGCATCGCATCTACACATCGTCCTAGGAAACTGTTCCGTTGCGCAGACACTGCTGCAGATTTTCGGGGCCTTGTGACTTTTTGAGGTAGCTTGCCTCACACACAGAATATTTAGCTAATCGTGTCGTCGCTGGCTGCTATCGCTTCGTTTAGCCACCTGATAGTGCGTTGTACTGTTGGCCCCCAGAACACATCCAGTGCTGGAAGGGAATTTCAGTGTGTTACCGAAACCAAAGAGATGGCACACAGTTTTTCGACTCGTCGCATTTTGGAAAAAGCCAAAATGTTTCTTAATCATCATGAGGATCCCACTTCGGTCCTCCACCCGCCGCGCTAGGAACCACCCTACATGCTGTTGCCGACACATGACACCAGCGGCTTACTGCATCTGCTGAGTGGTTCCTCTCTCAGAAAGAACGCTTGACTAAAAATGCGCACTGTCCTGTACCGTGCTATTACTGAAGACGAATGTTCTTTTGCTTTACCTTGGTTCTCGTTTTAATGCTTCTTGTGTTCCTTTTTTGACTGGCTGTATATCCTGCGTCTCTTCCGGGAAACATTGACCAAGCGCTGCATGCAGATATTCGTTGTCGTGAAGACGGCAGTGCCTCACGTGTGCCCCCCAGATGCTTGTTGTTCATGTGAGAATCCGAAAGTACAACTCTTATACTACCACGTTGCGATTGGTTTCTGCCGATCCACGTTTTCATCTATCTCTTCTCCCGGGAGTCTACACACAAAGGCGACTTTCGATCAAGACAGTTCTCTCGGTGGGTAGGAATGCTTGTCTTCCTACCGCACTTTCCAAGGCCTGAGTATAGAGTGCCAGTGGCGACGAGTGTTTCGATCAAGAGCATTCATATTCTCCCGCGGCAAATTTCGGACGGCGGACCAACAAATGGAGTCTGCCTACACTTCTGTGGAGTTCCGTGGCCTTGTCTCGTTTCCCTGCCGCCAGCGTCCCGGACAAAAAGGGCGGAAAAAACCTTGTTTATAGGCGGCACCTCATACCACCGCAAAATCGACTTTTTATGCGCGCAGGAGTGTCTCCAGGTCTCCAATTCCTCTTCCTTCTTTTCACGTCTCTCGTTCTCCGAAGCCCGCCTTTGTCTCTGACGTTGGTGTCGTCCTCCACGCGTTTCCTCCGCACGTCCTCCTCCGTTGTCAAAACTCCTAGCCGCTTCCAGTGTCTTCCCAGAAACTGTCGTTTCCAGGGGCAGGAACTGTCTCCGTAGACGTTTGTCTTTCCTATTCTCTCTAAGACTGTCCCTGTTCCGCTACACGAAGAAACATGACTTTTTCCGACGCCTCGGTGTCTCTCTCAGACGGCCGTCACCAGGATGGACCCACTGGCCAGTCTGCCGGAGCCCCGGGCGCGAGGTCCGTTTCTCCCGGAAGTGGAGAGTCGCTTTCACGGAAAAATGTGTCAGAATCTGATTTGCCGCCTTCTGTCTCAGCTCGCTGGCCTTTCTGCAGTTCTCGTCGACGCGCTGCAGCCCTTGTGTCCATCCTCTCTTTTTTTGCGTGGTCCGTGGACACCTTGTTTCCGACAAACGCAGACACGCAGAAGCAGGACCAGCCCTTGAGGGCGCCCCCCCATTTCTCTTTCTCGCCGTCACTACTCTACGCAGAAGCCCGTAAGTTGCCATGTCGCGTCGATAATGGGGAAAACTGCGGGGAAACGTCGTTTTTATGGACTGAGGTCGGCGACAACGAACCAGAGAAGGGAAAGCGAGAGAATGGAAGGCGAGGGGCGCACGGGAGACCTTCGTATGTCTGATAGAGTTGATTGTGAAATGTGTCTGCATTCTTTTATCTGGGGAAGGGAGATCATGAGGAAAAGATAAAGGCACGAAGCCGGGTGTCACGGCTGTTCAGATGTCTCACACTCGTGGAGAAGCCCGTGAAGTGTTTCCAAGAGCACTAGGTCTCAGGCAACAAGAAAGACTCCTCCGTGGTGAAAAGGGATCGACAGTCACGGGCCTCTGTGAAAGTGAGAGGGTCCGCTTACTCTGCATGCAAATCGGTTATTTTGCGGGTGGGAGTGTGTAGAGACTTTATCAGAACCATGCAGAGGTCACGACGGATGGAAAAAGCAACGGCACTACGAGGGAATTGACGTGCATGTGGACGCATAGGCAATGCACAAGAAGTCGGTGTGGAACAGAACAAGCAACGTGGGCGCCTTGAGATATTTTCAAAGGACGCCAGGATGCAGGAATCAGCGTGTTCAACTTTCTTGTCGGGGGTGTTCTTGCCTCTCGATGCGTGTTCGGTGGACCATCGAGCCACGGAACTGAATGTGCAACCGTGCAGTAACTGAGTTTAACAAGCTATGGCGAAACTATCGGTTAGTTCCAATGCCCAGGGTGGAGAGATTTCAACTCCGCGCTTGACTGTGACGGGATTGCGTGTGTGTATAAAAGTTTGTCATATCAACTTAGATAGAAAATCAGAAGGTTCAGCTGAGAGTGTTCACGCTCCGCACGTGTGGCGAATTCTGCCATGCTCTGTGCTATGGTTCAGGAGCATCTCCCGGAAAGTCTCGCGATTTCTACCGATTACTGGGAGTGAAGAGGAACGCGACACCACGCGAAATCGACAAGGTCCGTCTTGATTCTACTACGGATTATTCACTCTCAGGTCGCTGTTACCTGCGTACCTGCGTGTGTATAAATATGTACCTATAAATATAGACGTTGGGAAGTAGATGGATGTGTATTTCGAGTGAGTTAAGGAAATGGCCAGCTACGTCTTCGGCATGAAATAACGTTTCTTGGGTGTGGACAGAGATACCACGCGCGCGCTGAGGGATTGAAAAAGAAGCACTCGTGCCACTTCTCATGCCTTGCAGAGGAGCCCCTCAGGTCTCATAGAGTCTTAAGCGTGAGAGGAATGCCGACTTACAAATGTATGTACAGGCGTATCGGAAATTGGCGAAGCAGTATCACCCTGATGTGAACCCTGGAAACGAGGAGAAGTTCCTTGACATTGCAAAGGCTCACGAGGTGAGACAGCCGAGCAGCAGGAGGAAGTGTACAGACACGAGTGAGAGGAGGCCAAAGAGCCATTTCCACAGAGATGACACTGCGTCCTACCCAGGTTTGCTTCCACGCGTGTTCGTATCTCACTGCTGCTTCCGTTTCTGCATTCTGGCTGCCCAGTTTGACCGGGAAACTCACTGAGCCTCTTCGTTTGTCTGTCAATTAGTTACAGGTGGAGGTGTTCTCACTACTCTTTACCCCTCGCGCTTCGTTTCCATGTCCATCATTCTGCTGACAGGCGAGTCTGTTCTTCAATTCGTTCTTTTGCTTCCTAAGCCGAAGCGTTGTCTTCGTCTCCTTGCCTACTGCCTACTTGTCTCTCTGCAGCTGTCTATATAGTTATAAAAGATAAATGCTTATGTATATGCATACACGTTTGGAGATGTAGATCTGAGGGAAAGCGGATTTATAAAAATGCTTCGTCGCATGCGAGAGTCTGTGGCAAGTGCGAGGGTAAATGTGTCAACTGTAGATCTTCGTTCCTGCGTTCCTGCACGACGATTCCCTCACCCTAACGCTCGTCGTGTAAAAAAAGGCACAGACACGTCTCTCCGCGTCGTACACATACATATCTATATCTCTATATATGTATATATATATATATATATGCGTGTATCTGTTTATTTCAGGTGCTTAGTAATGAAGAACAAAGAAAAAAGTACGACATGTTCGGAGAGGCAGGACTCGGGGAAGGAGGCGGGCCCTCGCCTGCCGAATTCGGAGGCAGCCCCATCGATCTGTCGGATCTTTTCGGGTGAGAAGAGAAAACCGAAACGGAGCAGCTGTCGCCTGCTTCTGCATTCAAGCTTGTTTTTACCCGAATTCCATTTGGCCCCGACCGTCGCACTCACAGGACATGCGAGTGGATGTTTCGCGAGATCGGTATACTTCCCTGTGTTCGTGTGTGCTAGGGGAAATATGTCGTGTCAGTTCTTTGGAGAAGCAGGTTCCGAACACCCACTATAAATTGACACAAAGAAGTTACCGTGTCCTCCGCACACAGCCGGCATCCAGAACACAAAGACCCCAGTAGTGTGACTTGCGCTGTGCGCACGAGTGTAGTGACACGCATTCCTGGACGTATAGACACTGCGGAGGTCGTCGGATTTGTGCCGGTGAGTGCTTACACACGTGTACAAGCGGTGCGAGTCTTGATGTGTGTATATTTTGTGAAATGGTAAAAGCAATGCTCGACTAGCTGGACTGGGAGTGTGTCTTTCTGTGCCCGTTTCGTTCAGCGGGATGTTTGGCGGGGGAGGTGGAGGCGGTCCCAACATCAAGTTTTCTTTCGGCGGAGGTGACGGACCCCCCTTTGGAGGCGGCTCTGAAGGATTTGGAAGCTTTTTTGGTGGCAACGCCGGAGGGTTTCAGGAGGCCTCTCCTAGCAATGCCAGTTTGTATGACGCTGAGGACGACGAAGTCGACGAACTCGGCCCACAGGCTGTTCAGAGAGTCGTCGAGGGCAGAGACTTTGTGTTCTTTCTCGCGCTTTACAATCCTAGGTGCCGTCCTTGTCGACAACTCAAGGATGAATTTGTCAAGGCAGCCAAAAGGATGAAAGGCATCGTCCCGGTGAGACACGCGGGACGACAGTGTCCGGGACTCGGTACCTAAAAATCACAAAAACTGGTCCCCCTTTTAAGGCGACAGATATCATCTCCACAAGGCAAACCACCGTACCCCAGCACCCCTGCGAAGGCGTGCAAACGTGTTTCGCATTCCATACAGACACATGTATATGCATATAGATATATATATCAACGTTTCCACGTGTGAGTGTGTCCGGATGCATTATCATTTGTGACGATAGACTGGACTCCATCGAGAGGTTTTAAGTCTATTTAGATGTACGTAGAGAGTACACGTCATCTGAGGCCTTGGAGTTTACTGAAATCCAACACGCTCTGCTGCCTTGAGCAGTACAGGGACGGGGTGGCGCATAGCAGTCAGGAAGCACTTGCTTGCTTGTACCGTGAGAAGGGCATTCATATTGAGTGTTCCAGGAAACTGTCCGTTGAGCCGGTGTACAGCGGTGAATGTTTAGACTTACATAGGAGGAAGGAGAGGAAAACGTGAAGGGTCTTGTTCGACGACTCGGGGGGCGCTGGCGTGCATGGAAGTCTACTGTTGAGCAAATCTGTGGTCACTCTGAACAGTTTGGCGCCATCAACTGCAGTCGCTTCGGAAACATCTCCTACTGCAAAGAGGCCCAACATTACCCCACCCTGCTCTTCTTTCCTGCCGACAAGCACTCGAAGCGTATTGACTACCGCGGAGAGAGGTAGGGGAGACGAGGGCAGGAGAAGGAACAGTAGAAAGAAACAACTTACCAAGACACATTGCAAACACATGGAAATGAAGTGAGAGAAAAGCGAGAGAGAAAGAAGGGCCGCAGCATGCGGAGACGCAGGTGCTTTCCAGAGACGAAATTGAGTAGGATGTCGAGTCAGGTGTGTGCCGCGTGCAGAGAAACAAAGAGGAGACAAGGTGGAGGAAGTGAGGATAGGCACCCAAGAGGGACGGAAGGAACCATATGGACAAGAGAAAAGGCCACAGACGTTTCAAAGAGTGTGTTCCTCGTGTGGAAATCCAATGTGAAGTGCACGGGCGGGTGTTTGGAACGGAAATGCCATGTTCGGTTTTCAGCAAATTTCAGAGCCGTCTACATGCGTCGACAAATGCCTGTTTGCCTACTGTTCGCGTGACTGTTTTGAACAGAACATCTGCCGCTATGGTTCGCTTCCTGTCTGAGAACCTTCCTTCCACTGTTGTCGTCCTCACGGACGATTCGATGGAGGGGTGGATTTCCACGGATGCGCAGAAACCCAAGGTACGCAGTAATCAGATGAGATCTGAGAGACGTGCAAAAGGGGTACCAATCTTGTAGTGTCAGTTTGTTCCAGGGCTTTTTGGAGACTGTCGCCGCTTTTCAGATTTCACGCAACCGAAACTGGGGGGAGCTTCACCGAGGGTTTGAGAAAAATCTGCGCACTCCAAACCCCATGCGGCTGTACTTTGTTCGAGACTGTAGAATCGCTGGCGTGTCTTCGCGCGTGGCTACAGGGCGTTTGAGAACCGCGACGAGGCCTTCCGAGTGTCTCTGCAGCTGCGGACACATTGTGTTTCCGATGTAACTCTTTTCCAGTGACAACAGACGAAACGCGAGGGTCGTGCTTTCCCCTCTGATGCCTTTAGTCCGGATTGTTGGTTCTTCTGTGGTGCATCGTTCAGGTCGTTCTCTTCACGGACAAAAGAGGCATTCCGCCTCTCTTCAAGTACCTGTCCTATCAAATGCGTAACCAGGTCGCGATGGGGGTTGTCTTCAAAAACCAGAAGAACCTTTTGAAGGCATTCGGGGAAGGTCTCGAATATCAAAGGAAGCATCGCACACACACGCACAGCGATAAACCACTTCCCGCGGAAATTGTCTTTCCTTCGCTCCTAGCCGTCGATGACATTGACCTTCTCACGGGCGAGTGGATCGATGTGAAAAACCACGTCAACCAGGAGCTGCTGACGCTCACGTTTTCTCGGCTTGCGGCGAAAGTAAGGATACGCGAGCCCAAACGACAGGGTGGAACAACTTCGTGTTCTGGGTGTCGGGGAACATGGTTCCACTTCAATAGCGATGGATGGTCATACGCTGATCAAGTTCTGTAGTGTTTGCGGAGCACAGTTACGATGATAGTTATTGAAAATAAGATCCCAGCTCCTCTCATCGCCCCCTTTGATCTTGTTCTGTCAGTCAACGAACTTTGTGGTTGATGGTGATTCGTGGTCACGTTGATGGCATAAATACTGCACATCACTGGTTTTAGATGGGGTTACGTGTAGCATATAAGATACGAGAAACTGCCTTTCGGGGACGATACATACACTGGTACCGGTCGCCCTGCAACCCCTCCGGTACCTTTTGCAGTGTTTGTTCCTGTTTTCCCCGTGTTCGTGCATATTCACAAGGCTCACGGCGTTTGTCTCATCTGGTGTTCTCTGCAGACGGGTTCTTATTTTCGCGTTTGTCCCCCGATGCGTGTAGTGGGTATTTTAGCTCTGCATCTTTTCCTTTTGACTCTGTCCGTGTGTCACGGGTTATTGTGTTCTTTCATTGCCATCACCTTTCACATCCGTGTCTCCTGTCCCCGTCCTTCCTCTCCAGGCACGGACGGCATCTGGCGTTGCTTTCCGCGAGCTCACAGCGAGGCGCGTCTCCAGTGGGGAGTGCAGCAAAGATGATTCGCAGGTACGATGTGAGGTGCGATCTCACCTGGGGTTTCGTTTTTTGTTCATCTTGGTCTCGTCGATCCCGTCCTGTGTCCACAGCGTTGTCTCCCGCTTTCCGGCGAGTAGCGTCTTTCTGTTGTCTGCAGCATGTGCGCGATAGTCTTCCTAAAGAATCAGTTCCCGCGGTACACAGCAGAGTGCCTGTGCCCTTGCTTCAGTTGTTAGTGAGGTGAAGAGTTTCATTTTTGCTGGGGCCTGCTCTGCCTTCTTTTCTGATATCAGTCGCGGCCGCACACGTGCTCCCTCTCGTTTTCCATGCACGTGAATATACCATCACTCTTGCAGGTACACCTCCTTTCTGTGATGTGTTTGCGCCCTTTCGTTCCTGCGAGCTTGTTGGGTCCTCCGCTTTGTTTCTTTTTCAGTTTTGCTTCGTTCTTCTCGTGCCCGACGCGATGGCCGCTGCCTTGGCGCCCAAAGACCTCTTTGCGAAGTTGACAGAACTTGCTGAAAAGTTCAAGCGGGATCCGCTCAAGATCTGTTGGGTTAACAGGGACGCGCAGGTGGGCGCTACTCACAGCCACGGCACCTGCGTTTGACCGAGGAAGTGAATCGAACTAGGCATCCTCCTGACAATCCCCAGAACAGCAAATCCACTAAATAACCAATCACCCGATTCAGAATGCAGAATAATTTTTTAAAAGAGCCAGTACTTAATGGAGGGTACAGTGCCGCACCCAGGCCACTACCGAATTCAGAGCAAACAGTTTGCGTAGCTAGAACAGTTTTTAAAAGGAAAGACGACCAGCTCTCTAGGTGGTGAATGCCACCGAAGGTTTAGGGTTTAGGGCTACCAAGACAGCATTGTTTGCTCTGGTGGAACAGGTGGAAAGTTTTCGCGAGCATCCACGCACATGGAGACAGAATCGAGTTCTTTTCCTTTGACGCATGGAAGAAGACAGATCTCGTTTATCGTATTTTCACGTGCATCTTCGATAAGCGCGCATGAGAGTGTATGCCCTGTTCTTGAAAGAGTCACCTCCGTATTACAGTTGCGTGGGACAGAGATCTAGACAGATTGAAAGTGGGTAGATCCTTTTTTGCAGCATTCTTGCGCCACACAGTCAGGAATTCAAAACACAGCTTTGTGCTCAGTGGCTCTGTGGTAGCTCATCGAAAGGGTTCTCTTTATCTTGAGCAGACACAGACGTTTTCCGATGGCGGAGAAAAGCTTTTTCCACTCTCTCTATCCTCTGTGTTTCACGGGGAGTCCTCTGCTTGCTCACAGCCCGGTTTCACGCGCGTTTTTTCGCTCTCCTCGGACCAAGAAATCGTCTTTCTTGCGTACCGACCAAAGCGGAAGAAATACGAGGTGAGGAGACAACCATGAGGGCGCACTGCTGCATGCATCCAACTCCGACGCGACAGAACTGGGCTTGAAAAAAAGGCTGGATGGGAGTGATCTATCTCATTCCCATCTTACAACGCGAATTCTGCGCCACATTTCTGTGATTTCTCTTGCCACGCAACCCCCACGTATGCACACAAACGCGCATGCATATACGTGCGAGCGCGTTTCTCTATGCCTCGCTCTCGTCTAGCGTTCTGGTTGTCGCACTCTGTCTCGCTTCGGGGCAGTGCCCGTCTTGCTTTCTCCGAAATGCGTGTTCGAAGGGATCTGAAAACACGGCGTGTTTTTTCAAAATTCCGTTTTCGTTGGGATTACCAGACCTGCGATGGCGTCTCGACTTTAAGCAGAGTGAGGAGCGTTCTTGTTTTTTCACAGGTCATGTCCGGCCCTTTGACGCCGGCGTCTCTGGAGTCCTTCGTCAACGACGTGGTATCGGGAGGAAAGCAGCTGACGGGGAAGTTAACCCAGTTTCCGCAGCTGGTGGGGAAGCAAAGGACGAAGACCTCAGGGCACGATGAACTGTAGAAGAGGGGGGGGAGGAAAAGCGATGGAGATGCGATGGTGTATCAGCGAGACGCGCATGCGCCCACTTTTGACTCGTCGAGGGCAGGGGCAGCACTCGGCGCTGTTGACAGTCAAGAGCAACAGCCTCCCCGGTATCGAGAAGAGAGGACATCCCGGATTCTCAGTCAGGCTCGTGCGTCGATATTAACAGAAAGCAGCGACACATATGGTGCTTTCAACATCTTCGGTGCATAGAGGGACAGCGAAATGGTATGCGGATGTCGAGGAGACGCCGCACGCCGGAACACTCCTTAGAATGAACAAAGAGAAATGAGCCTCGGTCCCGTAATGTGGCTGTTTTCGGGTCCGTCCTGTCAGTGGCGTATGCAGAGGGAGCTAGCGAGCTTTTTGTCGCGTTTTTCTCGGTTTCTTTGAAAACTTCCACATGATCAGGAGCACCAAAGCTGGTAGAGAGGGTGCGCTGGAAGGAGAAATCGGCGAGCGTCGTGTGCCGATCTTCCACCGCAGCAGACAGGGGCTTGCGAAGTCCTTCTGCGTGCGCGTGTCTCAACCTACAGAAACCTAGAGAGGCTTGTAGCGCTGTCGTCGAAACCCACTGGGAAACAGAACTGGGGAACACCTTTTCTCTCTCGGTTGTTCGTATCTGTTGTGCATGCCTCAACAAGGAGTGCACAACGCACCCATAATCCATACCTTTGGGTTTGCCGTGGTTTTGTGGCTGCTGGACTGTCTGCGGGGGGAAAGGTCTGTCAGTGGGCGTTTCTCGTTGCATGGCTCATACACGGGTTGTAACCGTCACAGACACTTTGCTTCCTTGACGACAGCGGAATCAAACAGCACCCCGTTTTCACCTGGGGGACTGTCAGGGTGAAACCGCGAGATGGAACTACGCAACGACACAGCAGGGGACTGCCATGGCCATGGAAAACGCTTTGGGGTGAACGGTGAACAAAAGCGAATTCGATTCGTCGGGTTCCCTTTTTTTTGTCGGTATCAAACAATGAGATGCGTAGATGTGTAACCCTTTGGCAAGTCACGAAGTGGGTCGACGTCGGTCCTCAAACGGACACGCGAAAGGAAAGACAGAAGCTACGTGCAGGACGTACACAAAAGTGTTTGAAAGAGTCTTGACAAGCATTCAGACGAGCTAGGTCAGGCTGTCCTCGATTTCGGAGCAGGGACAGCGAGCGTAACGGTACTTTGCTGCTGTCATTGAGTGGAGAAAATGAGTTTGTTTCCTCTTTGCTTTACGGCTGTTTGGCTGTCGTATGTATCTTGTAGGCAATGCTACCGACGGAAAGAAGTTACCGATTTCACAGAAATATGCAGGAAGGTTCTCCATGCTTCTCGATGCCTTTTCTGGGGAACATAGACTACGAGGTGGACAACTGTTTTGCACCTTGAAGGTCTCTGTTTGCAGGATCCGAGCTCCACTGTGTTAGCAGAACCTTCCCTTCACATCTCGTGCCCTCCTTTAGTCGTCACTCTGAATTTGTCCTACCTTCATGCGGTTGATGTCCGAGTTTTTCCAATCAAGTGGCTCTCCATGTTGCCTCTTGCCTGCTTTTCTAATCTTCCTGTCACCTCTATACTTTGTTCTGAAACAACGCGACGGCTGAATGCTAACTCCGGAGTCAGAAGAGGAGCAGCACAGGTACCGGAACTGCAGCTCGGTGCTCTTCACGCCACAATTTTCTGCTGTGGTTTCGTCGAAGCTTTCCCTTCGAAGTGGAAGATATCAATTGTGCACTGCTATGAAACAGTGGCAGCCGCATTATTCCTCATGCATTTCACAAGTAGAAGCGTTTTCTGATACGCTAGAGGGGTTGCCCGAGTACTGTACTGCGCCGGCTAATGTCGGCTGTTTCACGAACAGCAACTACCGCGAGGTCTTCGGTGCAGATCGGTCAGTTCCTCATACCTACAACGGAGACGTTTCACTCTAAAGAGAATAAAACCACAAGCCAATCGAGAAACTGCGGAAGTCGTCGGGGACTTCCTCCGGCTTTCAGACAGATAATCCACTTCCGGGTATAGTGACGTATTATTGTTCAAGTTGCTTTGTGGCTGGATTCAAGCTGTGAAACCAGCACAGGGCAATCTGGTCACCGGCACTTCGCTTCTCCTCTTTGCAGCATAGCAGAAGCATGCTTGTGGCTTGCCCCCTCAAGCGTGGTAAGTTCCTCCAGACTTGTTTGTTTATACTTCTTGCGTGTCCGGCTGAGTGTACGCGCGAGATGTTTGCTGAGGTCCTTCCCTTCTCTGCGGCTGCTTAGTCTTCTGCATGTATTGCTTCCGGCAGGCTGGTTTCTTTCTCGCCTAATTACACTCCTCCCTTTCGGCGCGAGTTGTGCCTGTAGCTCCGTCGCCCATCAATTCGCTTCAGTATCTTTTCATTCAATTTCATGAACAGAAATTTTTCCTTTCGTAGTCATAGTTAAAGGTCGTGGTCCTCTTAGACTCAACCGGTGACAGCAGGCAGATGTGCATGGCACGAGTGTCGTTCGGGCAGGCGCCTCGGACTCGTCGACGGGGATGTATTTGAGAGTCACTATTTTCCGAGGTTTGCGTTCCCAGCCGCAATGCAGAGAGCTTCCATCTCACACTGCAAAAAGAACACAGGCGCGGCTCAAGGGTGAAGCGGCAAAAGAGAGCCGTCGCCGTGTGCACACGCACCTCCGTACCGCTCCGCTGACAAGGGTTCCAAGCGCACCCGTGGAAAAACAAACTCTTCTTTTTCCTGTCCGTTCCAGAACCCCCCACTAACTCATTGAATCAATCCTCTTGATGCCGTGAGGAATCATTACAAGTTGAAACTGTAGGGGGTTTGACTCGAAAAAATTGGCATTCCCGCTGTTCCACGAGCGTGTCTCGCACGCGCATGCAGCTGTGGAAGAAGTTTCTGCAAAAAAGTGGAACTCTTCTGTTGAACGCGTGTTTGAGCCGGAATTCCGATGAAATGGACTGATCCGTCTGCACTTTCACATTAATCTACATTCGTTGGTGTATGGGTCACAATCAGTTTTTTTACTTTGCTTTTTCCCCGGGTGCTTCCCCGGTCCTGTTTGTCTCCCGATTGTAGGTCGTCGCGCCGGAAGTTAGAATTCAGAATTCGGCTGTGCTGCTTCCCTTCGTTCATGTCTCTTGGAGAAGCATCAGCTAGAAAGGTCGGTTTCAAAAAGGAGGCATTTCGTTGTTCTTCGCGTCTGGGAGGTTGAGAGGAGCCCCTGGAGAGCAGAATAAAGCTGGCACTACAGCCAGTCTTACAGAGTGGCGAGAGAAACGCGCAGTCGATTGTGGTGTCTCGAACGCGGACGACCACCATGACCAACTACGACCATGATTACGGAGGATCCCGAGAGGAAGGTGAGTGGATAATAAGACTAAATGACTTTCCGGGCTTCATCGACCTGTACACACTGGCATCTGTTGCATCGTCAATTTTTCGTTCGTCCCGAGAAAAGCTGCCTCCCTTCTCGCGCGCCGCGACCAGTGATGAACGATGTTGATGATTGTGACCCCCCAAATAGTTGACTCTGGTGCAAATCGAATCAGCGTTTATTTCCGTGTAGTGCTAGATAGCCATGAGTATGTCAGGCGGCTTTTATTTGTCTCTGCGTACACGCGTGTAACCACTCGCAGAGTTCAACTGTCCCAAAAGGCGTCCGATTTCTCAGGGCTGGAAACAGAGAGAACCGTCTAGGTTCTATGGAAAAATACAGATGCAGTGGCTACGCCGATCCTCTAACGAAGTGTGAAGACGTGGATAAGAAGGTGTCGTTCGCCGCAGCACGGTGCGCACAAAGTCCTCTGTAGTGGATGCCTCCTCTTTATGCCCATGTGTAATTTGCTTGTTCGTCGTCTCTTGTCTTTTCTTTAGTTTGCTTCATCCTTCCCCTTCCTATCATGATGCTCGTCCGTTATCTCCACGTGAACTGCCGCACCACCTCGTCGCCGACCCCTTGAGACGTTACTATTCCTCCATTGCCACTGCGGATCTGTTGATGTCCTCCCAACTCTCATTCCCCTTCACTGGCTCTTTTTCCTTCTTTCCTGCGTGACTCGTGTGATGGGCCTCCATTCTTTTTATGACGTTTCTTCCCTAGTGTGTCCGATGTTCACAACACGTGTCACACGTGTGTTGCTGGACGATGCTACCGTATTCTCGTGGATTCCGTGTTCGCGTGAATGCGGTGCCTCTTTGTGCCTCCCTCTAGCACTTGTGGGTTTGTCCTTCTGCTTCGCTGGCCTTCTGTGGACGCGTCACCGTGACGGGTTCTGCTTTCTTTTCTGACGTCGCTGCTGCGCCGGGTTCCCGTTTATTCTAGGCAACTGTGCTTCTGTGCTTCATCTGTGCTGTCTTTCTTAGATTCGTCTCTTTACTGCATGTCGACTTTTTGACAAGGGCTCCTTTCACCCAACAAGGTCGTTTCTACATGGTACTCTGAGCACCTTTCTTTTTCGGTTACTGGTGCCTTCCTGTGGGCCTTCTGCCGCGTCTTTTGTCGCCGTCGCTCTCCGTGTTTTCTTCCGGTTCTCACCCGTCTCCTTTGTTCTATGAAATACCTGTTCAACTTTGTCTTTTCCCGTTGTAATCAGATGCAAATGGAGGACGATGTGGATCAAAACTGTCTGGCGCAGAGGAGGGGTGTCAGTATGAGATTGCGAAGAGCGCGCCGAGACCGAAGATGCGCGAGTACGCGAAGAAAGTTTTTAAGAAGTTCGACGGAGAGTCCACAGATAGCAGCAGCGAGGACAGAGGCAAGAAGGAAAGGAAGAAAGGAAAGAAGAAGAAGTCGAAGCACAAGAAGCGGAAGAGCAGCAGCAGTGACGACAGTAGCAGCGATTCAAGTGACAGCGAAAGCAGCGAGGACGAAGAAGGCGTTCCCTTTTTCATGATGGACGCAACCATCAGGTCGGCTTTCGAAGAGAGAAGGCGGAAGAGGAGAGAGGCCCGCAAGCTCGCAAAAAAGGAAAAAAAGAAAGAAAAACGGAGGCTCAAGCGAGAGAAGCGTCGTGCCGAAAAAGAGAAGCGGAAGGAAGCGAAGAAGCGAAAGAAGGAACAAAAGCGGAGGCAGAATGAAGAGTCGTCTGACCAGAGTGAGAGCGAAGGGGAACCTTCAAGGAGGAAGCGGAGACGCTCATCGAGTTCTTCGTCTGAGGGAAGCGACGCGGAAAACCGTGCTTCTTCTCGAGGCTGCGACGGCGACCAGGAAGATGCTGAGTCAAGGAAAAAGGCATTTTCTTCGAGGCGAAAGTCCGAACAGAGCGATGATGGCGGCCAGTCTTTGAGATTGAAGAAGGTAGGCAAGAAGGGAAACAGACCGAACGAATGTTGTTTAGTCTTCCTCTGAACGGACCCATACCAAGCAGGATACGCAGAAGCTCGGTAAGGATCAAGCTGCACGAGACGCATCTTCCAGTGTGTTGAGAGACTTGAAACTGGCTTGTCGCAGTCTCGTCTCAGAGCTGCACATTTGGGGGCGTGCGAAAGTCTTCTGTCAGTCCGTTTTCGCTTCTGTCTAGCGCGTGGGTCACTTTTTTCAGAGTTCTATTTGGTTAAAGACATCCTTAGTTTCACTCAGCAGCACAGTTGTAGCAGGGACTGGGTACACATTTCTTTGTATAGACAGAGTATCTCACTTCCAACCGATATCGTTTTCAAACGAAACACCGCTTCCTACACTGCAAGCGACGCACTAGAGTCTGGTCGTTCGCGAGCGGAAATGACTACAAGAACCGTGTGTTTCTTCGCTTTCTGTCTTGCAGCACAAGTCGAGCAGGTGACTATGAAGCTTTTGAGAATGAGGGAGCAGAGGCAACCAATCCACGAACACTCAGGTGTTTCGGCGGAGTTCACAGGATTTCAGTCCCTCAGCGTTTACCTCTGGATGCATATTTTTTGCGAGCTACGACTAGACAGCACGGGACGAGTGTCCGCGTGGGAGATTTGTCCTATTTGATGTGGCGCAAAATATCATGTAAAGATGGGAAGGATATAAATCTGTCTTATTGCCTGGCGTGTGGTTTGTCAGTCGTCAAAAATCGGGAACCGTCGAATGTTCCCAGTTTTTATGTTTCTTCCTTTGTCTGGTCCCTCTACAACCTTTTGTTGTCGCAAGGCGGCGGCACGACGATGCCCTCCTTACCGTTCCTCACTCCACGTTGCTGTTCTTCGAGTCCTGCGTCTAATAGGGAGACCCTTTAGCGCGAAATTGACCCACGGACTTGTCAGTTGTCTGATACGTTCTCCCTTCGTGAATCTGGTTTGGCGTACACAGGCTCCGCAGTGAGGTTTTCCACTGCAAGTAACTTTTTCGCCACACCCTGGACGGCGCAGTGCGAGACATCGGCTTCCTGAGAGACTACTAATCGGCACTTACGCGGAGTCTAGGAACAAAAATACGGCTGTAGACAAGTCACTGGTGGATGAACTCGCCAAAACAACTGTCAGATCTTATTACCGATCCCTGCGGGTGCTCTCGTTGCTTAATTTAAATGCCGTGTGCTTCTGGATTTGTGAAGCGAGTGATGGCCGTAGATTCGTGCCAGCATTCAAGGGCAGAAATTCGTGTTGAGACCGTAGCATCCAGCTCAGCACTAAAAGAAACGTGTGACAGGAACGACACAAAACACCGGTGGTATCCCACAGACTCACATCTGCATAGGTTGATATACAGCAGACACCAAATCATGTATGTCGGGATATACGCTTAACACAAAATACAAGGCTATGAGGGACGGGCCGGACCTCTGAAAAAACCCATCCCGGTAGGGTGGCAAATTCATAATCTGACCCATGACATAACCAGGGCTGATCCTTGTGCATTCCTTCTCCGCACGGAAAAGAGAAAAGTGTTTTTAATGTATCAGTAGCACCTTGCGATCTCTCACTGCTCAGGAAGCAGGGGCATCCAGTAGCAGTCTCCGACAACTCTAGAGCACTGCACGCAACCTACCCTTCTCCGACGAAGAACGAGGGCTCGACAGGGGTTGCGCGGCTCGGAGCATAACATACGAGCGCCCATACCACGCATTTTTTTTAAGGGATTCATAAGTCGGATGTTCATTGTACGTTCCTTCTGAACTTAATTTCCGCTCAGGCGTATTTCTCAGCATATACAAGCACATTCATTGATACATTCCTTCATGTTGATGCTAGTGTGAATGACCGCTACCTGGCCGGACGGGCGTGAAAGCGTGTACTCAAGGAGGAATCCGGACGAAACTTGGCAAGTATTCCCAGACGCGTGTTACCTATCCATGCGGAACTATTCAGCTGTGAAAGCCCCTCCACATTTCCAGCGTATGCTGCGTGTAGTCCAAAAATCATTGATGATTTTCAAGGACATCGTAAGCATTGACATGATGCGGAGGAGTTCAGGAGCTCAGAAAAACATGTCATGAATCTACAGGAAACAAGTCTTCCTGATGATTAGAAGGTCGCGTGTGGTCATTATGCAAAGCTGTTACTTTTATACAATTCTTTTTTGACGATTAATGATCTGACTTTACGGGTACCACAGGAAAGAAGACTGGAAAATCTATTCTAGTGCAACTCTTTTGCCGAAAGTTTCAACCGAGCGCAACGAAGGGGATGGTTCTCATGAACAGTCCCTATACCCAGAGGTACAAACACATGGGACAAGGAAACATCCAAAATGACATTTAGCCTGTATATATTTTGTGCGTGATTTGTAGTCGATCCCACACCTGTCAGTCCGTCACCGGAAGGACAGTCACGGCATGCGAGAACAAGATAGACAGAGCGACAGATTGTTCCACAAATGTCTCTGTCGTTCTGAAAAGAGAGATGGCAGTCGCGATACAGACAGAACCTTATCGGCGGGCACCGGGCCCACTCGACGTACGCTGCCTCACGATGTACATCAGATCACCATGTAGCCCGCCTTTTCATCAACAAGGGCGAATACGAGAGTGTAGTATAATCGCCATGGTGGGCATTCATTAATGTTTTTTCTTTCTAGGTAAAATACGTGATGGAGCCATATTCACAGGCGAGCTGGCTTTTGCACTGGGAGTACCCTTCGCGGATTTCGCTGGTTTCGAAAGACCGCGTCCTTTGCTCCTGTCGAGAGTCCTTTTTAATCAAGCACATCGACCTGGTGTTTGAGAATATCACTCCACGAAATTTCGTCATGCTCAGGGGTGTCCCTGTATTTCGTGGCGCCTTTCATTTCGTTCTCGAGTCGTTCTTTTCAGCCTGCAACGAAGCTCTTGACTGTAGTGGAGTTCAGCCTTCGCTATACCCGTCTTCACCCATCGATTCTAGGTCTCTGCAAAAGAAGCGAAGCTGTCGATTATTTTCATTGCTTCTTCAAGAAGTTCCACAACCTCTTTTTCGTGCTCTTCAGAAATCTTTCGTATCGCGTGTTTAACATCTTGTGTTACTCCCTTTCGCTGTGCATGTTTCCCGCTTCTCAAATGGTCCACGAGTTTCTTCCGCGCATCCATTTGCTGTTCGATTCTTCTTTTGCGTTTGACCGCAGTCGTGAGCTCTGCATGACTCTCCAGGGCAGCCTGTCCTTGTGTCATCATATCCACCATCAGTTTGTAGACTTCAGTGCTTGACGAAGTCGAACTTTCGTCGTGCAACCGTTGTGCAAGTGCATCCGCAACTGACAACAGAGCATCCAAAGTATCTCCTTTCTTCTTCAGACGCTTCAGCTGAACATGCTGGTATCCGAGGAGGGAAACTGCGCCTACCAGTAATGCGGTCACGATTGCTAGACGGGCATCAAGCTGCAAATCAACACACGCACATACGAATAGAATACTGCGAAAAGAATGTCGCTTCCTCTGCTGCAAATTCACGGACATTCCCTTTTAGAAAAAGCAACACACAAAACACACATATACACATACACAACATCGTACGCCGCTGTAATGCTGAAATCTGACGGCGCTTTAAGGCGAGAACCAGGTTCACCGAAGCTGTTGATGTTTCTCTCCTTCCTTCGCCCTCTATTCGTACGCGCCAAACATAATAAACAAGAGTACGCTCCATGGGAATCAGAATCGCTCGCTTTTTATCTCGTCAGTTAGTCCGCATGCAACCAGCGGTACCACTGCCTGAACGCCGTAGAGGTAACAGGTACTTCGCTCGGAAAGCGCGGTTTCTCTGTTTCTTTAGTCAGGATATGTCTTTCAACTCCGGGGAATGCAAGTCAGAATCGACATTTCCTCCGCAGGAGTCGCTTCATGTTCTTGCGGCCATTCAAAGAGCAGCTAATTGAACAACGGTGGTAGTCAGAGTAAAAGAGGTACCTCATACAAAATTACCCGAAACATGCAATACGACTGTTTCCGTCACATGGAAGGAAACGTTCTTTCACACACGGGATCTCCATTGAGAAGGCGAACCTTACCGTCTTTCTTCTCCGGCGAACACGCTTTTGCTGCTGCACTCTTGGCCTCCGTCGTTTC
This sequence comes from Toxoplasma gondii ME49, assembly GCF_000006565.2. NCBI lineage: Eukaryota > Apicomplexa > Conoidasida > Eucoccidiorida > Sarcocystidae > Toxoplasma > Toxoplasma gondii. The sequence continues at coordinate 1,746,569 of NC_031474.1, read as the reverse complement.
CAGGAATGTCTTTTATCCTCTCTGTTCCCCGCTCTCCTTTTTCGTTCGCGTCCCTTCAGGGTAACGTCAATCCCACCAATACTAGGAGAGGCCTTCCCTGAAACAAACCCATCGGGTTCGGCGGCTGAGCTGGTATCCCGGTGCGAAGCGGTGAGGGAATTCTGGGTGTGGGTCAAGTCCGTGAAAGAGCTGCGCTTACGCCTGCCTTCGGTCTCCTTCGGGTAAGCCTCACCATGGTAAGCCATTTGTGGACTTTCGGCGCCTCGTGGGGCGTAGAACTTTTGACCGGGATAGCGAGGGTAGATCCATTTGTAAGACGCATCTTCAGTTGCCTGCTCCAGAGGGAGAGGAGGATCAGATGAATTCCTTGGGAAGTCTAGATCTATGGCGGACAGCAGGGGACTTTTCTGCCCGCGAAGACCTGAACGGCCGTCCTGCAGGGTATCATTGTCGAATGCGTCTTCAACAAGTAAGTCATCCGTTGTTTCGCGGGACGGTTGCGCAGCAGCAAACAAAGGATACGGTAAGTTGATGGTGGATAGAGTAGGAGTGATGACGGAAAATCTTTCAAAAAGCGGTCCCTTCTGTGACAGAAAACCACAGATGCTCACTAGGAGGCCCCGCAATACTATTCCACGGCGCCTCACAGGTGCGCGAAGAAAATGGACTGAAACCAGCATTTCTCTATTCTCATATGACCGCGAAATCACCAGTCGAGAGTGATTCATCTTGGAGTCGTGGGGCGTTTGCTGAGTCACTATAAAGCCATGCGGACGTTCATGCATGCTGCTCGCGCGGCACGAGCACTTCGTCTGGGTGCCATTTGTAGCTTCTCGCTGAAATTACAAGCACCTCCAGTTTGCAAGAGATCTCAACTACAGTCGAAAACGCACACTCACCCATATGATAGAACTTTATCTCGCGCATAGCTCTGGTGAGCAGTCAATGTGCTGCATTGCAGATGAAACCGTAGCGGTCATCTGTGGGCGAGGGCGCTGCGATGGCCCTGTATGTAGATCCGCTTTCTCAGTAGTTTCGGTTGAGAGACGTGCAACAAGCGCAATTACTGGGTGAAAACGAAACGTGTCTTTGCGAAAGCCAGTATGACTTTTAGTTGAGTTTTGATGACTCGTTTTCTTGCCGTCGGTGAGCGGGAAAGGGAAAAGTGTTTTGACAATGGCACAATCATCTGCAGCAGGAGTCCTTGGTTACTGTCATGTTGGGGGGTGCTGTCCGCAGCGGGTACTGATGAGCACGGCCTTTCCAACAGTCGTTGCTTGTGACTTCATGAAAGTTTTCGCAAATAGAGAAAGGTGAAATGCATCGTGTTCATGCCGGAGAGTTGGATTTCAGCGGCCAAGGGCTAGTCAATGCCACTGCACGATGGAGATGGAGCCCAGAGAAATCCACTGACTGCATGCTTCATGACCAGAGGCAACCGCAGCTTTTTGACGTGTGTGCAGCCTGTTTGGCATGAGTGCAATATATTTGTGGCATGACACAATGCCGAAGGAAACACACTCCTGCCGTCTGACACAAGTGCTTCTTCCCAGTGAGCCGCAACAGAATGTCGGCCTCGCATACCAGTTACACACCGCTGCCAGTATCATCCAGTCGGCGCAGTTTTCAGATATAGGCTTTTTTTGGCAATATATGAAAAAATCGGATAAAAACTACACTTAAAGAGAGTAGTTAAGGATAACCGCCGTGTTCTTGAAGTAGTACCTCGCGCTGGATTCCGTGTTTCCGGCAGAATCACGCCCGCTCCATCGCGTACTCGATGACCAAGCACATCCTGTCGGGGATCACAAAGAAAAAACCGAAGAAGTGCATTATTGATGTCGAGAAAGAGAGCATTTGTAAAGCGATAAGATTGCGCCACCTCCTAGAGGACGGATGGCATCGAAGCTTTGCGAATAAGCTCGTATATTAGCTGTCAAATGACCTCGACAGATTCCGAGAGAAGATGCACCACTAGCTGCCTGGCTGGATGTGGGAGCTATTGTGCACTTTACATATCCAGTAATTGATGGTGACAACTTGTAGTAACAGAGGACTCAAGCCGGGAAACAATGTGGGCAGGCGTCTCAGTGGACGGTTGGCCGAATCGACGGCTTTGAGGGGGTTGTACGCTTGAAAACGCCCCTTACTGTCCGCGCTGTACACGGGATATTTACAGCGATTTCAGCAACAATGGTGATGAAGCGCAGAAAACAGTCATAGAGCTCCCAGGCAGGTGCCAGAGAACATGTTCATCAAAGGAAGCGGGCAGGACAGAAAAGAAACTGCCTCGTCAGGCCTAACTCACATGTTAGTTTTTCCTTAAATGTTCCTGTCTGAGTACCTTCTATTTTGAGGATGCAGCCGATGACATGTGAGAGGTATTGCATTGGAGGCGATAAGCTCCTAGGTGAAGGACCGATGCTTGCTTCGACGTCCTTCTCTTTGGTTCTGGTGACACAAACCGTCCAAGACAGGTCGGCTAGATGCGAATGAGGATCATTGTTTCTAGTCGAACACTACTATACAACCGTGTGGCAACCAGAGCTCTCCCCCATACTGGAGTCGAAACGGAACCACTCCGGGAAATCAAGAGGTGCTGCTCACTCAGGAACGTGACAAATGAATTTCAGTAATGTGAGATCTGCCGCACACGTCATCAGTGGTAGCCGAGAAATACAACTTTTGGGAAGCACCTCCGATGTTGTGTTCAAAATTCCGCGTTTGGCGCAGCTTCAGCTTCTGACTCGAAACGGTGCTTCTAAGATTTAAGTTTCAGAAGAGCAGAACCACTCACTGCTGTGGTGCGAGAACGTGTGTCGCTTTACCGCTGCGCGCTACCAAGATCACCCCAACTGGAACACCGTACCATGAGGAGCGCCCTAACCTTTCACTCAACCCAACACAGGCCGTAGCAACGCATTTTTTCTCTGTTCGTCAGTGTAGCTGCGTCACTGGGATTGTCGGCTGCCAACCAACGGCACAGGAGGCGGCAGACTGCAGCTGACGACTCTTGCTAATATCGGAAAACCTATTTGAAGATGGAATGGTTTTTCGATACCAATGCTGTTGTGTGCTAAATCTAAAATCGCTTCTGCCACAATCGTGAGCGGTCCGATCTCGTACTTACCTCCGCGCAGTTCGGCAACAACGTCACCTACCATATTACCGCGCACGGACAAGGATTGTACGATACCTTCTGGAACTTAGGTATTTGGACAAGAATGCTTGCCAACAAGCCACAAACCAACGAAGGCCGATCTGTCACAACCTGTCGTTGAATACTACCCTTGAAAAAGAAACCAGAGAGGGCCTGCTGCAGACAGACTTGGTGCTTGCACAGCAAATGCGCCTTCTTCCGTTTCAAGCAGTATTCCGTGGGTTGGGCGCTTGGGCAAAAGCTGACGCGATTCTGCATTGCTGTCATTTCGGGCGGATTCCAGAGACGTCAGCCTATGGTCCGTAGTGGGTTCCACAACACTTCGGAACTTGCGGATCGACCGTCATACGGAAGACTTCTGTTGGAGGTTTCTGCGTTTGAGAGAACACCAGCCGTGTGAACTTGTTTGTGTCTCGCCCTCACCACAGTGACTTAGTTCCGCGCATTTTCCACCAGTATTCGCGGGGGTATTGTGCAAAGGAGATGGTAAAACATTTCGCTGATGAAGCATATTGACTAAGAATGGAAGACCCGGTGCACCGCTTAGACGTCTGCGTCTTCCGCCGGTAAGTTTTTCTCTTCACATCTTCTCGGAAGCCTGTTGCGAGCGCTCGGACCTGTTCTACAGCTCGTCTAACAATGCATGCATGCTCTTTTAGAGATGCTAGGCAGAGTAGAGGCTTCCCCCGTTACTTATGTCTGCAAAAGCTAGAGAGACTAAAAAGTAGTCTTTTCCGTCAATTGTGACTTGTCAACGTCAAAAGCTTGATATCTGCGCTAATCCAATGGCATGCACGAATGAAAAAACCGTACGGTTGTGAGCGTGCTCTACAAACCGGTCGGTATTGTATCATCATGTCGGCGCCGGGTTGTTTGGCGCTCACTTGACTCAAAAGGCGTTTTTGAGTGATCACTGGATGTCGATTTTCTCCTGCAGTTTGAACATTCAACTTAACTCATTTTTTTTATCAGATGGCACAAAACATGTATCCTATCATCTGTACCGTATTAGCGATCGTCGGCGTTCGACGCCCTCAACGAGGCCGTTGCATCTGAGCAGCCAATGCCAACGCTGGCGGAGAGGAAAGGCGCGTCTGTGTTTCTGTCTCTTTCCGTAGTCTCGAGTTTTTCCGCCGGCGTAGATCACAAACGCGTGACAACCCCCTGGACACCTCACGATTTGCTGCAGCCCTAAATTCCTTCCGCGTGGCTGACGTCGCAAGTTGTTGAAAACATGGACACATGTCCCAGAGGAAGAGCTGCGAAAGCGATTCTCAGACTTCATTCTACCGAGGACACAAGCACGTTTTCTGTTGTAAAGGGCGAGTCTCTGTCAGACGCCAGATCAAAAGCGATTACCACGTTTCCAGATACGAATTTCGCTGGGCGGTCTTCGGCTGCATCAGAGCAAGAACGGCAGATGGTTGTTGCCACGCAAGATCCTTCGGACTTTTGTTATATTCACGAACTCCAGGACGAGATCGTATTTATTCTGCTGTCGTTTCTTGGGCCTCCTGCGAGCGCTTTCCACAAGGTTGGTTCGGTAGGGAATGTCAACTCTCTTACTGGGTTTCCGTCCTGCGCTATTCGCTTGCGCTGCGTTCCTCTATTTCATCAAATTGTAAATTCCGCCAGAGATACAAGCCGCAGAAGTGGGCTTGTCACGATGTTTGGGTTCACACGGTATTCTGCTTCTTTCTACAGTGCTGGATGTTTTGCCGTGTTCTGTGTGTGGAAGCTGAACTGGAGAAATACAGCAGTTTTTATCGTTTCGCAGCGATCCCATGGGAAGCTGCGCGACAGATGCCTTTTCTTCTGGCTCCGTCCCATTCCATAGATCGGTACCACAGTGTCGCCACTCAGAATTCCTCGTCTTCACACCCTGGAATATTTCCAAGATCTCGAGGTAACAAGGAAATAAACTTCGTCTTCGATTCTGGTGCCGGTCCGTGGCCATTGTGATGCACGACTTCGCGACCGGGTCCTGTGACCTGCTAACTTCTAATTCATGCTGAATTCTGCCTTTTGTGTTCAGTTAAGCCGTCGATTGCGGGCGGCAGTGACGAACGAAAAGCTCTGGGAAGAGTTCTTCATCAAGCGATTCAAAGACAAGCTAGTGAGTTCTCACACTTCCACGTTTTATTCGATGTTTCTTCGTCCATCAAATGTGAGAAAAATGCCTTATTTCTCCTCGCATTTCCATGGAGGGGCATTTACGTGAGACAGAACCGGCACTTTCGCCGGGTGTGTGGACATACGACCCACGAGTGAAAGCGGGCTGTTTTGGGGTGCCGTTGCATGACGTTATCTCTTTCTTTATAGTTCGGGTCGCGTCAATATCTTGCATCTTCTTATTTCCATTGTCACGTGGAAGACGTGTACGGGAAAGGTTGAGAACTATTATCCAGCTGCATGCGTCCTTCCTCTGACGCAAGTTCAAATTCTCTCCTTATCGGTGGTAGGGCGGGATGAGTTCTCTTGCTTGTTCTTTCTAAAACTTGGGTCTTTTTGCGATGCTCGTAGCAGAGATATAACGCGGTGCTGACCAGTAGGTTAGGCGAACGGCCATTGTATTAGGCGTTTGAGGCGTATGTATTCTTCAGAGGTGCAGTGCCCAGCAGGGTAAACTCGTGTGACGATGTTGCTGTCCTATGCCTGTTAGAATTCCCCTTCAGCATGGCGATACAGTCGAGCAGAGGCGCTCCCTCTCCGTCCCGCTCTTCCTTTTCGGCTTGCTTCGTCTTTTACCCCTCAGTCGGAAACGACAGCAAGTTCTTCACGCTGTGCCTCTCCCTCTTCCGTTTCTTCGTCGTGTTCTTGTTCAATGGACAGGTCACGAGCAACATGTTTCCCATCGTGTCCTGTGGCACGACCAGGTTTGGCGTGCTCCGGGGACGAAAATGTCTGTCTGGGTTGTCCTTTCATTGTTGATCTAGCTGCCGCTTCTCGCCGGTGCTCGAACCTCGATCTAACCTCGTTGGTCGGGTCTGCCGTTTGTGTGTCAGCTGTACCCCGCCAGCTCGTGGCAACAGCCTGGTCACACTCGTCAAGGGAAAATGCTTTCGGTATACCACAATTTTCATGTGACTGTTTTCGTGAACTGCATTTGCTGCAAGAGTCGACCCCCCAAGGGGAGGTTACTGTTTCGCATCGGTCTTCTTCCGAGCGGGTTCTCGATAACGCACTTCGGTGTATGGGCGTCCCGTCGGGAGGGAAGTGTTGGAGAGGGAAATATCTGTTGAAGCATTCACTGGAAAGGAAATTTGCAAGTGCTCAGTTCGACCTGCAAAGGACCTGGTTTCTGGACAGCCCGACTCTCGGTCCCCCTTTACCTGGTAGCGAGGGGGACGCACTGGAAGATACACGTGGTCTAAGGTCTGCGTCATCTGGTACAATGCTTTTGCTGGATGGAACCCCGCCAAGTAGTGACGGGGGAAATTGTTCGCATGATGGAGATGATGAGACGAATTCTCCACTGGTGTATTCGTCCATGTTTCATCGACATTGCCACCACCCCAGATACCTTTGTCACAGTCGCGATCGCCATTCTAACAGGAAAAGCGACTCATGGACTCCCACAATTCGACCTCTCATAATTACGTCCACTGCTTCCCGTTCACGGCTTTCTCCGGCGTCCACATCTGGAGGACCTCCTCCGGTGTGTGTTGTTAGCCTCCGCTTTTTCGGCGATGGAGCCGGCCTCCTGTATGCAGCTAGGGCGGGAGGCGTTGGGGCTTTCTGTCCAGATCGTGGTTGCCACTTGAGAATCTTCTCTCTTCATAGAAGAGTTCGAAGGGGAGAAGCGAGAAGAGTAAGACCTGCAGAGTCCCACGCTTCCGTAGGCGATCGCCAGGCGATGAGGAGGGGAAGGACTCGGTGGGGGGCGAACGGTTCTCTTCGACAAACCGGAGAAGAAAGCAGATTTCATTCTGCTTCTTCCGAGGGGAGTGGACGGGACAGTGAAAGCCAATCATCCAGTGATCAGGTTGACACTGATCCTGATAATGGGGGATCTGACGCCGTGGTAGGAGAAGAACACCGCAGTCGGAGGGAGGCCCGCGGCCTTGAGCGCCCAGCATTCGCTCTCTGTGTGGCTCATACTATCGATGACGCCATGGGCCGATTGCATGGTTATCGAAACAGTGCTCGGTCATGTCGAACGCAAATACAACTCGAACCAACCGCGAATTTTGAGAGACAGCGCCCTTTGGTGATTGGTGGCTACAGCGACGGGAAGGTAGGCATGAGGCACGGACAATTGCGAGGCTGTACATTTCTTCCGATAACCCCGTGGGACTCTGGCTTCTTTGCAGACCCACTGGATGGAACATGGGACAAGAGACACATAACCTGTGAGGCGACACCTTGTTGAGTGAACGGTTTTTCGCACACAGAACCATTTCTAACATGGAAAGTGCAGAGGCCGCTCACCTGGTTCGGTATGTGTGGCTTGTCCTATCGACATGCATATAATGTAAAAAACTTGCGGGTCTGAAGGATCAGGATGGTCGACGCACACAGGGAGTTGTACGCGTTTTCTGTGTCTTCTTGCAAGTGTTGTGCGCACACGCGGAAGCGTGGCTCTAAATGCACTCAGATGGTTTCCCCGTGGGCGCTGATTCTGGTGTTACGTCGCGTTGCCTGCCACACTGTTTGTCAAAATTCGTTTTCATCTTTTTAGATCCGCGTGTGGGATTACTGTCATCCCGGACGGGTTCTCGAGCACCTGGATGTCAATGAACGACTTCATCGTGGCCCGTTTGCGATTAAGAGCGTCTGCGCGATTTCTGGAGGTCGTGCCGGTCGAGGGGGCTGTGACATTCTCGCTGGAGCAGAGGACGGAGCGATAGCGCTCCTCAGTGCAGATCGACCAGACATCGGAATTGTTCAACGTCTACGTGGTCATACGGCAGCAATACAGTCTATCGCGTGTGAACGCGAAAGCAGCTTGGTATTCAGTGCATCACGAGTATGTCCATGTTATTTTCAGACACACTGCGCTTCCGGACAAGAAACTGGCTCTGCCGTGTCGAGAAAAAAAAATTACTTGAACCTATTAAGGTAATTCACTACCCTTGAACGTGACATCTGTGTGTACAACACGTTTGTGTGCCACTATTCGCCTTTCACAGCTTGCGTGGCTCCAATACGCTGCAGTGCCGCCTCTTGAAGTGATAAGCCACAAATGAACCAGAGCGGGAGAAGATTTTGGAGAGGGATGTATCCACATGCCCGGTCTGACCAGGTATTTCCCCCGAGTTGTTTTTTCCGCGTTTTTCACTGGACTGCATCGTCTTGCCTTTGTGTTTTCTTCGTACACTCTTCTACAGGACCGTATGGTTCACATTTTTGATTTCCGCGCTGGCGAGCATCCTGTGGCCTCCTGCGGTAGACATCATGACTGGGCGATGTGTGTCCAAGTCCCGGATGGCTTAGGCGCACGGGTTTTCGAGAGTGAGACTTATAGGCTGTTTCTGAAGTTCCTAGTGATACATTAGGCGCCGCAGTGATATAAATCTCGCGCAATTGCGAACTTGTAGATCGCTCTTTCGACAAGCACGCGAACTACCCTTGTCGATGTGATTTATTGACTACGGCAAGTGGGCATTTTTAGAGGCGGAAAACTCTCACCGGAGACGTGAAATACGCTTTCCGTTATGTCTTGTTTACTGTCGTTACGAAGTGCTTTGTCAAAACAAGTGGTCGACGTCACATGCATCATGCACGAAGCTCGTGGTGAAGGTATATAAAAATAAGTACATATCGGCCGCACCACCTAGTTTTAAGGATTGGCACCAGTCGTAGAACTATTCTCTATCCATGTGGTTTCTCGATAGCGGCTGACAGGGCGGTGCATAGCTGGGACTTAAGGAGGTTGCTCGGTGATTTCCGGCAGTCCGCTGCTGATCGAGACCAGACAGCGAAGGCGTTGGCAGAGAGGCACCGGCACAAACAACTTATCAGTGGCATGCGGTGAGCAGTGAAGAAAAGTAAAGGTCTACCCACTGCAGCGTGTTGGTACGATATCCGTGGGACACTTCACATGCAAACAGCAACATTATGCTCAACTACCATGCCAAACGCTCAGGGAAGTACGCTGGCGCCGAGGTGCATTTTACAAGAAGTGATTACCTTTCTTTTGCATTGGCATTCCCGATCTCTCTGGAAATACACTTTCCTCTAACGCATCCAAGTTTTCCTTTTTTTCCGTAAATACTCTGTACATCGTCCGGCGTCTCGGTTCATATCTTATGCTGCATGTTTAGGCTGGATGCCTTTCGACTGGTCAGTTGCTCTTTGGACGGCTGCGTTTTGTTGTCAAGCCTAGAGAATCGCGAACTGGGTACTCAAGAAAGCAGCTGCGTTGAGCAACACACTGATGTCAGTGTCTTAAAGCGAGGAGGAACAACGCAGTGGATGCTGGGCGTTGACTTTGCTGAAACGAAAATGGCAACATCGACAGTAGACGGCGCGGTCCAGATCTACCATCTGCTCCACCTCCATACGCTGCCGGGGCCTTTCTTATACACCTAATTATACAGTGCTTGGCAGCAGTTAGAATACGTGGGATTCAGGCTCGAAACTGTGAGCATTTCGAAGAATATTGTCGATGGACAGGAAGGGTTGATGCGTGTAGTAATGGGAACATCACGTTGTCACGTCTAATGTCGCCAGTAGAGTTTTGTGTATGCTGGTGTACATCTTTTTCTATATGGATAGAGACACACTTTAAAGCAAACAAATGCAATCAAGGAGACGGCGAATCAAAGGAAACAAATCAGATGTCCTGATCCCGGTGGAGATTCACCGTGCGTTTCCACACTGGAACATTGCCAAGGCTTGATCAATGGCTGCTTGGTTCCCCGTGTTGTGTCTATTAATGATAACTACTACATGTTTTGAAATGGATTGTCTCTTCTTGTGGTGTAGTCCATTGCCATCTCGGTTTTGCGACGTCTTGTCATTTTTGTCCCGAGAGGTATTGTCAGTATTGGCGGCGTAGACCATCGCCACGAGTAGCAATTGAACACTGGGCGTCTGTCATCTGTTGTAGAACGCCGTGCCCCTCCGGACATGTAAACGATTGTTAATATTTCAGATCGTGCGACGACTGTGCTTTCGACAAGAGCGAACTTGCCAGCTTCAACGTTCGTATATCGGTTCTGTGCGGCAGTTGCAATTGTACTCGAAATATGCGTTGCATATGCGGCGGCAGGGTTTTACGGGTATCTTCTCTGACTGATGACTGTCGCTGCTGTGTTTTCCTTCATTGATCAATTTCTCAAAAATCTTTAACCGGTGTTTTACCACTGAGTCGCAACCCGGTTTATGTGAGTCGATTGGACAGTTCTCTCAATAGCATAACGTTTCGATGCTCCGAACACGCGAACGATGTACGGGCTGGATCCGCCTTTTTTGAAGAGTACTGAGTAGATAGTGCTGAAGGTTATATATATACATATATGTACACACTGTCATATACGTTTCGCATGACGTGTGCCCTGTGGGAACACGAGTTTCTCGATGTTAGCTTCTCGGGAGATATGGTAAGAACTACCCTGTGTATCGCGGGATGAATGAGTTGCCGATAGAGTGTTCCAGTCTGCGGCATCAGCCAGATTAGGCGGCTGTTGCGTATGAACACAGAGCACGTTGCCCGCTTAGTTGATCAAAGTGTCATTTCGACACATCAGGCGTCAGCATACTTTCGATAAAAGGATAAATAATAATTAATAACGGGTGGAGTCGTAACAAGGTAGCTGTACTGGAAGGTTCTTGGCCGACTAAATTCAGGAGACACTTTTCCATGGGACAGTTACAGTGGGATGTAGAGTATTGTCAGCCGGATGCACTGTATGGAATCGAAAACCATGCCACTGTGTTGAGCGGAACTGTTCCTGTGCGAAGGTTGAAAATTGTCAACTTTCGCCTTGGTGTTTTCAGCAAAACTGGAGAAAAGCATGTACAAAGACAATTCAGAATGTAGGAGTCGTTGCCTTAGATGGGACCAGCTAGGCTGCCGAGTGCTACGTCCTTGCGGCAGTCTTACTACTGCAGTTGTTCAAACGAGCAGGGACGACTAGAACACTAACGGCCAGACAGGTCGACAGGACATTAACAAGCGACCGATGTGCGTTCACTTTATTTACTTGTATGTTTCCCTCTTTTACTACCAGGTTAAAGCTTTTAGTTGGCCAAAATGCGGTCGGCTCTTTTTTTGGGAACCTTTTTCATTGGCATCAGTGCCGCCAGTGCCAGTTCTGCGATTGGTGCTGGCAGTGTCGAGCCTCTGGAGGAGCTTCAAAGATTGGCAGCAGAATACAACGATGGCAGGAATCAGCTTGACGCTCCAGATGCGCTTGAAAAATTGCAAGAGGCCCAGCGGGCATCGCAATCTTTTGCCAATCGGAACTTTAAAGAAAACGACGTTGGGGACGGCCTTCTCCCGAACAATGACGAGCCTTGGGAGGAACAGTCTGTCGACAGTTCCGAGGACGTCGAAGAACGGGCCCTAGAACAAAAGACGGATTTCCTTGCACAGCGTCCACAGCCTGAGAAGGCAGCAGTATACCGGGAATTGCAGGTTTTTAGTACAGGAAGTGCAGGTCCTGAGGAGAATGGCGACGAAGACGAGCGCCAGAATGACCCTGGTCAACTGAATGTCGACGAGAACCAACCAGACATTGAGAGAAATGAAATTCCAGAAGACCTAGACGATCACAGCGAAGAAAGCGAAAATGAAGAGACAGCTCTCGGCGGCAACGGCTTCTGTGCTGCCCAAGAATCAGATGACAAGGATCCGGATGGTGACGTCGACAACGAGGTGGATGGTGTCGGCTTCATGCTGGAAGGAAAGGAAAATGAGCTCACAGATCTGGAAGCACCTGGAAACGAGTCGACCGGGTCCACGGAAGAAGAATCCGAGGAAGAACGAATCCTTGGCAAGAGGAGATACTATTACGCGGCACCAAAAAAAACCCAGCCCCCGCCAAAGAAGATTGCTGCCGCGCCCAAAAAAGCTCCTCCAGTAAAGGTTCCACTGAAAGTGCACGAGAAGAAGGTTGTTCCACCTCCGAAAAAAGTCGTTCGACCAGCCAAGAAGTACGTGCCCGTCCAGAAGAAGGCACCGCCGCCAAAGAAAGTCTACGCACCGCCGCCAAAGAAAGTCTACGCACCGCCGCCAAAGAAAGTCTACGCACCGCCGCCGAAGAAAGTCTACGCACCACCAAAAAAAGCGTATGCCCCCCCTCCAAAGAAAGTATCTGCACCCAAGAAGTACGTTCCGGTGTCAAAGAAAGGTGGCTACTGAATTTAGCTGTGTGTTACCGCACGAGTGTGCGGGTGTTGATTTTGCGTAAGAAGTCCGAGAGGAGAACTTACAACACATGTATACTAGCTTCGGTCAAATGACCTTGAAATGAACCGCCACACACTTACTTTCCCCGAAACTGGAAGGTTATTAGTCGGAAACCGTCGATACCTAGTCGAACTTATCCACGCTGCAAAGAATGGTCCTAGGCCAAAAGAGAGCATTGAGGAATGCTGTCCCACTCATGAGTACCTATTCGAACCTTCGTCTCTACATGCCCAAGCGCCTCCAGCACGGTTTCAAGCCTCATCTAGTGAAGCTTCTGCTGCCACACTGCCTACCTCAACCCTAATTTCCGAACCTTACGCTGTTGCCTTCATTATAATTTGCCTTGATGGCACATGCCATCTCCCTCTACAAACTTGCAGTTCTGCCAGTATTCGGTGCAGTGCGAGTGTCTATAGTCGCGGGCTAAGTGTGCCACTGAAGATTATCGTGACATGAACACCTTTCCCGGACTGTGTCGCTGGCAGTTACACATTACAGAACTACTGGAATGCTCCAGAAGTCCGGCGATGAGAAGGAAGTGACTTCCGCTGTATATATTATTTAAGAACATTTGCCCTACGTTTTGAAAAGACTGCCAGTAACGGTGGCTCCAGTGGCACCTATTGTTAGTCATTCTATAAGGGATGCAGTCAGCTATCTTGAGATGTGCTCGAGGTGCTGAACACTCGCCTTTTTCTTCCGTTTCGCAAAACTTGAATCACCAAATGCAAAAAGCGAGCCTTCACTGCCACCGTATTTCGCATAATAATATAGAAGGGGGCATTGAAGTCCACCCCTCTAGAACTACAGCGGGGTCAATAGCGGGTTTCTTTCGCTAGTTCGCGACGCTCAACCGAGTCCTACTCACGTACCGAAACTGCGAACGGCGTCTTTTTCAGCCGGATGCATGCCTGTATTTGCCAAGGAACCCGCGTCTCATTTTTACGACCAGGTTCGAGTTGCTTGCGACACACACGGTAGGAAACCCGCGGCCAGTCTCGGCTTTCAAGCCATCGAGCACCGCACGTACAGCTCGACGTGGTCTTTGATGTAACATCGAAGTTTCTTTCGCTTGGACCCCGACACAAACTAAAACACAAACACTTCCATTTATCTATCATATTATGTTTTCCTTTTTTCGAGACGTCTGTCGAGAGAGTTCGTGTCAGTTAAACTTGAAGCTTTCGATGATCTCATGGGCAACGTGGCACAAACGCAGTCGTTATCTCCTTTTCGTACGGTTTTTTGTCTAGCATAAACTTGTGTTTTCTACATCGTTTGTAACTCATTATTCCTTCCTGGCCCAGGCCGCGTGATTCCCCTTGCGACGTATTGTTAGGTGAGATTTTAGGTTGTTTCTCAGACAGCGCACAAGGGCGTCTCTGGTTGCCAGACCGAAGTCGATGCTCCATTATTAGTGGGGCTAAGAACATGGACTGCTCACGCAAACTGGGGTAGTCAACTGTTTTGAGCACGTTTTCTTTGACGTGTTCCGTCAAACGTATGCATCGTGTGGGCTTGTGGTTTGCAGACATTGAAACACCAGGTCAAAATAATTCGATTAAAAAATGCAGCTCAAGAAGCTTTCAGTCGTCTCTATCACCCTTTTGGGGCTTTTTAAGTTCGTTAATGGTAAGGCGAATTCGTTCGCATTGGTAGGCTGACAGTTTTTCTTATAAAGAGAGCCAGGGTGAATCACGTCATATTTGGACTCTGCACCACTTCTTTGGGTTGCTTCTGCTTTTTTTTTTCCAGGAGTCTCCGAGGGCGTGGTCGTCCCAGTAAGATTCGGATCGGAGACGGCCCGTGCTGACCTGTTGAACCAAGTGTCAGAGACAGGTAAGCACCACATGGACGATAGATAATGCATTTTGTGCCGACATTTTCAAGACTTATCAACATAAGACAGTTGTGTTTTTTGTGAATAACTACGCCTGCGTTTTCTGCAGTATTCTCCTTAGTAGAAACTACTGAAGATGACAAAAGCGCCGCATCTATCGTGAGAGGCGCCTTCAGGAGTGCCTTGAAGGAAATACTTGTTGCAGTGAAAGGAGAGGTTCAACAAACATGCGAGGAGCTTGCGGATCTTGCAGCGCGAAAAATCCACGAGGCCGAAGAACGTGGCGAGGGTCGTCTCGACAAGGAAGAGGCCGTTGACGATGAGTCAGGTGAGTGAAGAGGTCAGATCCAAAGACAAGATATTTAATGCGTGACGCTTTGATTTGTAAAGAGTACTTCGAAACTGTGTGGTGCTCGTGATGTGGTCGACAGATTTCAGCTTCTTGGATTCCCCGAAGACGAGTGAAGCTTCTATCAGGCCTCACGGTTTTCTTCAAGAGAGAAAGTTCGTAGATACGTTGAAGACTCTTGCGAAGGGAGCGCTCAAGACCTTTGTTGAACCTATGAAAGCTGCACTTGTCGACGGAATAAGGCCAATGCTGCCGAAAATTAAGGAGGTAGCTATAGACGTCTTTAGACAGGCGTGTGAACACGCAGAGGAGAAGCTCCAGGACGCGTAAGAGCCACTCCTCTCTCGGCGCTTTCCGTGTTTTTTGCGTATGGTGGAGCCTGTGCCTATGTTGCGTTTGCTCATCAATCACATTGAGAGGCGCACAACAAATGAAGACGCTGAGTGGGAGTTTCCACTGCTGACATGTTTTTGAGTCACCTCTCTTTTTTCTACCGAAAGGTAAAGTTGCGATAGTGACTGGTATACCGAGTTTTGATAACATTGTGGGCTGTAGTTCTGGTCTTGAAAAGGAATTCTGGGCGCCACAGCATTATCCCATTTGCTGCTTAATTGACTGGTTGAAGCGGAAACAATTTAAAGCATCTTAAGCTCACTGGTGAGGCATGAGCTTACCGCCGCACCACAGTGTTCTTTAAACCAGTGCATTGCACTCCCTTAAGCGAAATTGTATCCAATTCCAATTATGGGAACACTGGTAAATCATCGTCTAATCAGTCTTGAAGTACAAGAGGGTCGCAGGCACGTAGCATGTGTTCACTGCCAGATACCAACTTGTCACTTCAAAAGTCAAGGGAATGGAAGTTGATGAACCTGGACAACGTTTTCAAGTCGTGATACGCTCAACGAAAGTCGTTATCGTCGACAGACCAAAGCTCCTTGAAGTCTGGTAGGCTTGACGAGTATATAACAAAGATAAAGTGGGACGCAGGACCCGCGAGCACCGGGCGAGTAGATCTGGCGGTTGCTGACGTCCAGCCATGTAGAGGTGTCAGCCAGCTTCGCTTTACCTTTCAATGGCAACTGTGCCGCGGCTCGCCTGGCCGCCAGAAGACAAGGCAGCTGTATCGGAGTTTAAAGTGGTCGTAACCGTGTCGTCATCACAGTCTGATGCTTCGCTCGAACTGGATGACCCATCGTATGTTCCTGGCATCGGCAGGGGCGTGTGTTTTCCTGTTTGTCGTTGTCTTTCTACGGACTGTAGTATTTTTTGTTCGGTCTGCACCATTGAGTGTTCATCGACGCCATACATTCTGTACTGCTTCAAAGCGGCTTCGTTTAAAGAAATGAAGTTCATTCCCCACTTGAAAAGCTTGAGCAAATCTAACGCCTGATTGTCACACCCTGTCGCATGCACACACACACGCACACGCACAAGCAGTACACGCGTGCTCTTCTGTACCCACTGCCATGCCATCCTGTAGGAAGTCACAGTGTATTAGGCGGATCCTCCTGTCGGCGTAGATGAGAATTCACGAAGTCTTTGGTCACACATTAAGCCCCTGTTACGATGCAGAGGGATCAGTTCTATGATGAGTTGTCAAGTTTCCGGTTTAATCCGCCCAACAGCGCTGGCTACACAATCAGGAAGAATGAGACACCCGCAAACTGACGTTAGGCCGGGGAACCGTGTGTAATACCGGCGACTGCCTATCGATGAGTTAGTTCATAAGAAATCCGCGCACTGAGACACAGTCCATGACACATCGCAACTAAACATACCGACAATAATCAACGCCGCCGCGAGAGCCTCTACGCAGTTCAGCTCGTAGGGTCTGCCGTAGTGCGTCGGATTAGCCGCCACCAGATACGGAAGAAACCGTCCGTTTCCTGCGACACGAACAAGAGTCGCAACTGTACGTGTACGGTGAAGTGATTAGCTTGGTGCACTTCCCAGACCGGTCGGTCTGCCTGAAAGCTCATCCGGGATCCATCATTATGGCGGTTTGGTTCTCATTATCCCCCGCTTAAGCCACATCTGTCACGTGGCTGATAGAATAAGAAGACAACGAGACAAAAGTGAGACCTCCCAGTGCAAGCCTTAGTATTTAAAGCTGACGGAACGCCGCTCACTCCAGTTCTTGACACTGAAGCTCTCCATCGTGGGCAGGAATGGCTTACCGCGTGAATAGCTGATCCTCGAACTTTTGCCGTATTCCTCTACTCTGTTCCAGCTGCAGTCTACAACACCGAGGCCGCCGTCTCGTATTAGCGGGCCGTCCGCCACACTCAGGAGCTTGCTATGTTCTTTAAAGAAAGGCGTAAGCAGGATGCCTCCGAAGCCACATTTTCGGCCGCGCCGTTTTCCATTCTGTGCATTCGGGTGACAGGCGTCGTGTTGTTTGGTCCTGGTCTCAGAGGCGGTTGGAGCATCTCCATGTTCCAAGTGCCGAGGCAGGCTGTGTATCTCGTCAGAAGCCGCACGGGTGCCTTGGCACTCGGAAGGCTCACCCTCTTCACACACGGGGCTGACGCCTTCCTTGCCTCCTGTGGTTTTGCCGCGTGGGGTCTCACCCTTGTCCACGGCCAGCTTATGCCGACGTCCCCCCTCTGGAACTCGTTCATATGTTCCACCGCCGCCTCCGCCGGCCGCTCGGCCTCCGGTAAATCGTGAGCCACCGCGCATTGGTGCTCGTGCGTGGGGCACTTTGATAAGACGAATTCGTCTGTGTCGATATAACTTTCGCCCGCTACATCTTTTAGGGTCGCACTCCTCGAAATCAAACATGACAAGTTTCACTCTGCTCACACCCGACTCTGGTGACGATCGCGACCAGTTTTCTTCTCCATACACTGAATCGTCGGCCTCCTTTCTTGACTCAATGAAGTCATCGTCAGATCCAAAACATTCGTCTTGGATGCACGTCTTCGCACCACGCGAAGACACGCCGCTACAGGGAGATACATTCATTCCTCGCACATCTTCGGGGAAAAAAGACGCATCACCCATGTGCCTCTTCTTTGGGGAAGTGGCAGAGATGCTACGATGGTAGCTGTCCTGTTCATCGGGAGCGCTGGTATCAGCCGGCGAATCCCCTTGCCGCTCAGTCGACCTGTAGCTACTGATCTCATCGAAGGGATCCTGAGTCTTATCATTAAGATAAGACTTCACCGTTTCAGAGACAGAACCAGAGTTACGCGCAACAGCGACAGGAGTATCTGCAATCTGAGATTCCACCGTCGTCACAGCGGTTTCTTGTTTATCTGCTGTAATCTTCTTCACAAGAGCATGAACAGTTAGCTTACTTCGCAGTTCTGCTGCACGTGCGGCTGAATACTTTTCCTTTCGTCGTTTTTCCTTCTTGTTTCCATCTGCGGTCTTGAATTTGCCGCCACCATCAGCAGTCCGCCCCGCTGTGCCGTCAACATGCTTCTCGACCCTTTGCGTCACCTTCGCGTCCCCAGAGCGAGCCATCACCCTCGCAGACCCTGACATTGTGCTCCATGAAACTCCGCATATGATGTAATCTTCTTGTTGCAATGCTGCTGGTATGCTTGACTCTTGACGCTGACCGCGGCGGACTTGTTACTCTGAACCGCAAGAGACTGCCAGCATGCCAGAGCAGGATTCTGTCAGGGTGAGTTTGTCTGTCAGGATTTGACTCAAGAGTTACCCCTTACATGCAGCAGATAAGGGGTTGCTGCTGAGGGAAAGAAAAGAACGACACGAACCGATCAGCAGCTGCTCAAGATTCAGCCGCTTTGCTCAAGTGGGGTCATCGACAATACATTTGAACGATGACGCACGACCGGCACAAAGGGACTTCACACGTCAAGCTCTGACTTCGATAATATTCACGTATTTCTTTCTATAGCGGCTTGGTGGACGTTTTGGATATTACTTTGATTTTCTAGAGGGAACGGGCTGTGAAGGGCGACCAGGGGAACATGCATGCGCGTCGACAGCGGTGCATGCACGATTCGAAGGCAACATCTGTCTAAGGAGCATAAATTTGATAGTTTGGGCGGTTTTGACAAAGCAAATTCTGTGCGAGGCGCAGAAACTGTAGAGTGGTGACACCTCTAACGAGTGATTATTTGTGGAGTAAATGAGAAATACCTCCAAGCTTGCTGCGCCGTGTTGATCCTTAGCTTCGAGAACAATTCAACTGGATGGCAAGAACTGAACAACCCATGTTCGAGATGGAAATTTCTAGGAACATCCACAATCGGTCTGGTGTTTTGTTTGCCTTTGATCCTTGACTCTTCTGCAACTGCTCACCTACTCAGGTGTTGGGAAGGATGTGAGTCAGTTTCTGTTGTGTGTGCGTACCCACTGCCCAGTGCTTACAACTCAACGCACTCTAGCGGGTATCTGTGTTTTCAGCATGTGTCACTTGGCTTGATCGACGATCGTATGTCTCACTGGCCCATAGGCGTCAAACAACACTCGCCGATAGGTCGTCACTTGCGGAGCAACGCTCTGGGCGGTACGGGACCCATCACGTCGTAATCACTGTTTCAGGCGGTCCCTGTTTTCAGTCAACTCCCCCTCCCCCTCAATGCTGTCCGGGACTTTACGCAGCTGTCTCCGGGGTGTCTTGTTGTCACGGTCTATATGGGAGCGGCTAACAGTTGTATTCGTCGTTTGTCCTTTTATCTAGCGGCTCCTTTCTGTCATGGCTTGCTCACATGATACATCCGTGAATGTCTAAGTGCATGCATCTATGTAGAGATACGTAATCGATCAACATAGACTGCATGTCATGCACGCTTGTATAAGCGTACGCTTCGTCATACATGTGTGCTTGAGTTTCTCTTCCTGATGTCATTGTCCCACACTGTCGCACATCTTAGGCGACCAGGGAGCCTGCGTCACCTACAGATATGCCAGGAAATCGGATGTGTGGGGATAGCGGACGCAACCCCAGCTTCGTCATCCTTGCAACTCAGTCTATCGCGTATTCGGAACAATGGTAAGCCTAATAAGCCTCTGCTGTTCGCCTCTGGCGGGCGGCTGGCCAGTGTGAGGAACAGCGAGGAGAAAGTTATGCAGGGCTCGTCTTCGCTAGTGTGCAAAAGAGAGACCCTTGGGCCTGCTAACAGAGGCGGAAGATCAATTGCCACCCTCGTAGAGGTAAGAATAAGACATATTTTGACACCAAAGAGCATTTTGCGTGCAACGATCCTTACCGTGCATCATGACAAATTCATGCAGGAGACACTTGGTTCACTTTAGTACAACACGGGCTAAACCCCTTCGAGGAAAAGCCTGCATACTCGAAAACGCTTGCGGGTGTCACTTCTTTTCTCAGAGGTCTCTGGAGAAACACAAAGACAGGCTGTTTGATTGCGGGGCTTCTGGTCAGCCAGTCACATACAAAGAAGTCGCCGAGCATGCCAGGTAGGCACAGGGGCACGACGGGGTTTATGGATGATTCAGTATTTTCGAAGGTGGTCTTGCGCCTTGAGGATGAGAAGGCGGGGACCGGCTGCGCAAGGATGCTAATGGATCACTTGGGGAAACTGGGCGATGGGGCGATTCGGAGAGAGTTTTACTGTTGGCCATTGTAGTTGACAGCTAGTGTCCCGCGCTAAGACGCCACGTGAAGTACTCTGCCGTGCTGCATTTCGGCATCTGTTGATGGAGGCGACATTCGTCTATTGTCAGTAATTTTTGCCGATCATAGAGCAAGTGCCTGCTAATGGTAACCAAATCTCTTTCGGCTCTGAGGTGGACATGCCTGTTTCTCAGATCAATTTCTGAAACACTGAAGGCTGCTGCGGCGTATTTGCACGTGCCACTGACGCTGCCGTCAGCTCTAGGACGTGCAGGTGCTGACGGCCAAGCGCGCCATACCGCCACCTCAACCGAGGACTGTACCGGCTCGGCGAGCACGTTAAAGTGTCGCGGCAAGCCCCTTAACCGACCGACGATTGGGCTAATCGTGCCGCCCAACAGTGTTGCCATTCTTGCCCATCTAGTTGGGGTGTGGCAATGCGGAGGCGTAGGGCTGCTGCTTCCATTCCCAGATCCAGCATGTCTGCCATTCGTGGCAGACAGCACGGCTGCTGCTGCGGCTAGTGCAGCTAACGCTGCCGTATTGTTCGCGAAAGGAGGAAAGACGCTGCACACGTACAGACCGGATGCCTTATTTCAAGGAAATACTGGCCCGAGCGTTTACGCCAAAACCGTCAACCCGAATAGTCTCCCGTTTTTGAACTCGCAGAACAATGCGCATAACCGGAACGGTGTAGCACAGTTGTGGGAGTACCAGGCGGCGGAGAGTCGATGCCACCTCCTCGTCGTGACACCGGAAGTCGCCCCCATGGCTGCGGAAGTCGCGTCCAAGCTGTCAATTCCAATTTGTGTCCTCAGGACATCCTGGGTGCGAAAGTCAGACGGAACGAATGGTGCGGAAGAACAACGGGCCCCTGAGCGTGATTTGTGGTCAGTGAGAGGAAGGAATAAACTGGAGGTAAAGGCGTACGTCCCTGAAGTCTTTCACGACTCGAGCCGAACGAGCAGAAACATCACAAGGTGGCAGCTTCTGGAGGTGACACCACACGAATGCACCCACGCAGCGGCAGACGAAGAAAGCATTGCTGAGGTGGCTGCCCCTGCTACCCACTTTTTTCAAGGCCCAGCCGCCCATGCTCCGAGAGCTGTTATTTATTCACACAAGGCTTTGTCGGACCAGGTTATCAGGAACAAAGATCTTCTTCAGCTGAACGCCGAGGATCACGTCGTTATCCTGCACCTTCCATTTTTTGGATCTCACCGTAGTGGGACCGGCAGCCAGGCTAGCTCGCGGATGCTGTGCACTCCAAAGGGCCTTGTTGCTGTTGCCATGCCGGCTGTGGCGGCGGGCAGCACTCTTTCCTTTCTATCTTCTTCAGACAAGATTCAGGACAGTTTGCTGCCTTTGCCTTTACAACTGCAAAGACTGCAAGACCGGTTACCGCAGAACGAAAAGATCCCTCGTCAGCCTGAGCAGCGTCAAGCTTTGCTGCCGTTAGGATGCGACATCCCCGAAAAAACCCCTTGGCGTTGTAGCGGCACGACGACCAGAGGCCCTTTGGTTCCAAGGGGCAATCAAGAAGGTTTACAAGTCGATTTCACTGGCGCATATGAGAACACACTTGAGGTCAACGCGCTACAAATGTGGGAAAAAATCGCTTCTTTGCACGAGGACGGGCGTAACACCACCCGTAGCCGGAAACAGCGGTTTACTTCGCGCGACAAAGCAACGCCTGAATTGTCACGCCAAGCCACCGTTCTCGCTATGGACGCTGAGACGGCGGCTACTATGGTGCAGGTTATTGCAACGGAGCGATTCCAAATGGAAGGCACCAATGAAAAAGCACATGCCTCTGGAGGTAGCGACGCATCAAGATTTCCTACTATAACCTCTAAAGATATTACGCGCTACAAAGCAGCGGTAAAGTCGCTCCGGCTGATTTGCATTTGCACAGATGAGGGAGATCTGGGTGCTTCGTTCAGCGGTCGATGGTCGTCATCCAACAAGGGAGGAGGCATTCGGATCCAGTCTCTGCTCCGAAGGTAAAAGCGCCACGAATTCTTTGCATCAGATGACGAAGTGGAACTGTCTTATCGTCATGCGAAGTGCGCAGTCCATGATGTGCTTGCATTTGGATTGTTGAGGTGAAGCATTTCACAGACAACCTGTATCTATGTTCATCGTGGCGTGACAGCGTGCTGCCGTTGCAATAACTTGGTGTTGGAAACGCCCAATGTGTATGTGCAGCTAGAGGTAGAAAGTTCCATACGTCTATAGTAAAGACATGCTCGGAGATACTCTATATCTATTCCCTGTGGACAAAGGTCCATCACCTTACTGAGGTGTTTATCACATCCATGCGTCCACTGCACACTGTTTCCTAGACACGGTAGTTGTGACAGATGTACTGTTCACATTACGTTCGAAGCAACAGGAACCAAATGACGGTGCTGCCCGGTGCTGTAGTGGGTAGGACAATTTCTGGGCGTCACCGCGGTTATAGCCGTCCCCATAAAAAGCCTCGAAGGACATATCACCGCTCCCTCTCTGTATACGTTGCTGCCCAGGAAAGGCAAACTTACTTTATCCGTACATTTGTTGTGTTTTTTCGTCTTCCCAGCTTGCAAGCGCTTGCTGGCCCAGATACCAAAATTCTTCACCTCTGTTCGCTGACAGAGACAGGATTGTTGATGGTTGGCGGGCCGCTTCCGGATGGCAGTCCGGGATCGAGGGAGCGTGGAGAAAAATCAGACTTCGGAGAACCTCTTCAGGATCATCTGTCTACAGGATGTAAAGATTCCAAGACCCAATGTCTTGATGCAACTGACGGGGAAGACCGTGCGAATTTTACCGGAGTTGTTGCGCCGGGAATCAAAGTAGAGATCGACGACGAAACGGACCAGCTACGAGTGAGTCGCAAGCATGAGACGAAGAGGGAGGAACTCACGTACATCATGCCCCATCCTCCCTCCAACCACCCTCCCGCAGTTCGAAGTGACTGGCCAGGCAGCCACGTTTTTGCCAGATGTGTTGGTTGCCTGCGCCTTCTGCATCTGTATACGGGTGGTGCCGCGGCCGTGGAAGGACTCAGGATCGTGAGAAGCATGACGACAGCCGGATCAGAGGCTGCTCTAGATGGTAATGCCAGTCTAACGTCGCTAGTTACCCAATGTGTCGTGACAGTGCAGCGAGGGGAGATGCACCTTTTCGTCTCGAGAGCGTATGCAAACCTCTACAATAGCAAATTGCCCAACAGGATCCTGCTGTTTTGACTGCTCAGGTGCGTAGTGGCCACATGGCCATGGGCTTTCATGGTCGACCTCGGTCAACTCAAGAGTCTTTTGATTCTGCTGGCTTATTCCGATCATCGTTTGGAGGATCTCTGGTAACTAACCGCAGGAATGATACGGACATCATTGGCTGTGATAGAGGCGAGGCAGAGCAACGTGTAGAGTTGTTCAAGTGCGTGTATAGTGCAGCAGTGCCGAGGCTGCCTCTGCTACATCGTCTCATTGCCAGCTTCAAGAACAGTCCGAAAATGGAAAGTCACATTGAGGGCTACGTCAAAAAGAAACCCATAGCAGGAAGAGACTGGAACAACTTGCATGCACCCCGAAAACACTGGAAGAAGATGTTTTTATGAGATTGGACGCGAACATTTTTCAATGTATACAGCGTTATGCCTTTTCCATTCATTGCGAGTCAGGTTGTGGCTGAAGCAACCGCAGCAATTTTCCTGAACAATATGGGCATACGCCATTCAAGAGTTTTTTTACACGCTGCGGAGCGATCGATGCTCGTGACTTCTCGGGTGCTGTTTTATTGTTTTTGCGCCAAACGGATGACAACAAAAGGGACCTGAGTCGCCACCTGCCCCCCCCCTCCCCGCTGCGGTCTCTAGCAATGGCAGTAGTGAGTGGTCTCCTTACCCATCATTGTTCCAGAGGTTAAGTGGTAATCGAGTTTCAGTGGTACAGTCTTCAACAGCTTACACAGTGATTCACTGGCATTCCTGCTTCCGCGAAGCACAGTGATTGGCCGAGCACTGCAGGTATGGGCTGGGGTTTCCGGAACGGCATGCACGGGCGAATGGCGAAGGTGATAGACGATCGTGGGCAGAATAGCCATTGCTTTGTTCATATTGTTTTGAATCACCAAGAACTGACAAGCTGTAAAACACTACGAAGTCTGTCACATATTGGCGTTTGAATCTAAATACTTCAACACACAGCAAAATAGACAGCCCCTCTGCCAGGTCACCTACGACCATTCTGGGTCTGCTGAAATGTAGGAGGCTGTATCGTCTTTGAGGATTCTGCCATGGCGCTACACAGCAGTTTCGCGTACGTGCATCTACTTTGGTAAGTTGCTCTCCGCCGTGATGAGTGTGAGCTGACACAACCCATCAAGGCAGCATGTGCGTCGTCGGTAGCGGGGCGTGTAGTGCAAGCGGTGCAGCTCCCAAGAAGGTGCATGAAAGACGGCAAAGCTACGAAGTACGGTACTGAAATCAAAATGGAACGCACACGTTCTGTTTTTTTCCAATTTCCGTCTGCCCTGCCAGGTAGAAGTGCCCGTGTGCTGCGTGTGAAATCAAAAACGGTCATTCACGCAGCACCTGTCGTTCCAACTTCCTCGAGATGTGCCACGTAAACCCCCAAATCACGAGTTATTGTTTTAGTATTTGAACGGTAATATGAGACGCTGGACCAGTTGCTGGTTTAGATCCGCATAGCGGTAGTCGACGACCACGGGCACCAGAGCAATAAAACGGAGCTCTTTTTCTGCTTACCTATACAGCGTGTGCTATCGGCATAGGACAGATTGTGGTTGACTCACGCAGTTGTCGGGTTTGCTCAGCGTGAATACAAAATGTAGACAACAGGCCAACATTTCGCATCAACTTTACTCATTGAGAAGCAAACACTTGGGACTGGGAACTCAGGTAGCGATTCTTGGGAACAGCCGAATCACGGTATAAACATTCTCATGTTCAAGAGCAGAAATCTGCAAGCGAAGAAATGACGCGGGAGCGTTACCATTTTTAGGCACGTGCCCGCGGATCTGGAACGTCGGAAACGGCACAGTCATCGTACTTTCTCAGGTTTGCATGTTCGACTAGGGCCTTTACAGCTGCAATGTCTGTGGTATCCTCTGTTGAGCAAGTCTCGTTGAGGAGCTCCTGAGTTTGAGACGGCAAAGCGAGCTCATCAATTCGTTGTTTGGTAATGCCAGCGATTGCTTTCTTCAGGCGTTCGAAGGAAATTGCGAGGGTGACGGGATGTCGAACCATATGGTAGTTTTTCACGCTGCACGGAGAAGAAGGAAAGGATGGATACACCTGGCACACGAGTAGAAGGACTATCAGAATACTTGAGCCACGTATTTGTCCTTTGTAGGCGAAGTTAATCGGGAGGCGGCATTGCACACCACGTCCCTTTCTTGGCAAAGGCGCTGAAGCAGTCTGTTTAGACAAGGAAGTCTGTGTAGTTTTGGGCTTCATGAGTAGGTGCTAGTTTACTACAGCAACTGGCAGTCTTCTTTACGCACGTTCCTTGCAGTATAATGCATGCCTCGAAAAAAGCAGGCACCGAACTCTTCAGCGAGAAACCCGTCCCTAAGCTGCCACAGTGAAGAAGAGAGGAACTGTTTCTGTTTGATTTTCCAAAGCGATTATCGGAAAATTGTCTCTCCCTGTCTCACGTCTCCTTTTGTAATCGCCGGCACCAAAACTACGTTCTCGTCCTCTAGCGCAGCTGTCTTTTCGGATTCCCTCTTTCCAAAGACATCGGGTATAATCGCATGTTTATTACACGGCACGCGAGAACAAGAAAAAGAGGAAACCACTCATTGACACACCTGCTAACAGGCCAGTAGAATAACTTGCGCTTCAGTACCTGGCGCCAGTTTGGACTAGCTGGCAAAGGAACCTACCAATATGATGCCATTCTTAGCCAGGTATCAGCAAGGCTAGGGAATGTCGCCATTACACCAGGGAGATCATCTTCGACATTGTTCACCGCTACCGGAAACGGACTGTCGCGATCTGTATCCGAAGAGTACCAGTACCTCCGCCAAAACTGTACATGGGCATCAAACAAAGAAATACGTGGGCTGAGTTTCTAGTGGCTACCTTGACAACACATCGAACGTGCCGAAGTGATATCGCGTACCTTGTGTAGAACGATAAACGTGGTCACAATTGAAAAGGGGCAACTAGCAGCTTTCGGTTTGTCACTCTCTTGTAGGAGCAACGCATAATGGATCTCTACACGCCGTCTGCGGATTAGCGTAAACATGCGCATAAACGACCTACATAAATGAGGTGGACTGGTGGGGACATGTTACTGTTTCTGACGCTCACGCACCGCAGCATCTGATGTAATTCTATAAATGCTGCATGCTTACTCTCATTGCTGCTCGTAGCGGATGTGCCGGTGAATTCTCTTTGTTTTCGTCGATGCGCCTGAAAAGTTCATCTGCTGTGCATTCTACACTATCTGGAAAGAGCCATTTTATCGCCTGCACAACGTGCTTTCTCCTTGCTACCCGAAGGGATACTAAATGGTAAACGTGGTGTCTCTTTCTCTCAGTCATTGAGAGTTTGACTAGAATCCCTGTAATGAGGTCTACCGGCGTTGTAAGGAAAGGCGCACCGACAGGCAGCACGCCAGGGGGAATCATCCGTTCTTGTGCAGAGGCTAACACAAGTGACAAAGACGCATTTGCGAAGTTTGTGTAGCCATTATTGTAGTACACACAAGAGTTGGGCAGCCGGTAAACTGTGACCTGGAACTTTGAAAGGATATCTTTCTTTTCTGACTCCTCCATGGAAACCCTTTGACCTTCTTCTTCACACCGTTCGTGGAGGACGTCTTTCATACGGCCAATGATCTCCTCAACAGCCCATTTTGTCCACGGATATCCGATAATCCCTGCAGGCATTTGCTGCTCCAAACGGTCAATGCTGGCAGGACTCAAAGGTGGTGACACTGTTTCATCCACTGCAATATTCAAATCCTCCGAGAACCCAGCAAAATACTGGAGGTGGTGTGCGAAATTTGAGACAAGGTGTAGAGGCTTTGCCACATACGTTGTACAAAGCTTCAAGATGGGTATCAAAGATAGTACATTTGATTTCCTTAACGCATCATATGGTGCTGCAAAATTTACGTAGTCGGCGGCATGGTAGACAGCGTCGACAGTTTGCTCCAAGTACTGCATTTGCTTCGGTCCCAATCCCATGTTTTCACCTTCTTCCAAGTTCCCGATGACGGGGATTACCTGCTGATCAAATTCATGTTTCCATTCGATTCCACGACCCACCAAAGAGTCTCTAATTCTGTATATGCCGTGGGCCCTGTCCCTGGCGCGGACCAGGCAGTATATGGTGAGCTTCTTGTCCTCTGTTCCAAGCTTGGGATCCTGACGCTTTACCTGGAGAAGATGAAAGAGCACTTGGCTGCCAATGAACCCTGTGGCACCAGTTAGAAATACTGAGCGAATGCTGCCGGCCGCACACGTGGAAGGACTCAATTTCCTCATAAAAGCAACATTCAGTGCTGTAGCTGAGAGACGCTTCATTACGTGGATGACGTCCGACTGAGGAGTTGGCATGTCATCCATCGATATCTGTCCCATCGCACCCATAAGGTAGACGAACTTCTGCGTGTTTAAGGGAAATCGACGATGATTCCACACATGGCGTGGAGCAGCCTGGACAGAAAATGGAAACAAAGTGGTTTAAGAAAACGTGTTACTGCACAGTGTGGGTGTATCCGGATACATGTGGATTTACAGAGTTTCTTCGACTCTATGATCGAGCGGTACGTTTGTCGGATTCCTTGTTTCCAGATAGGGTAACCAGTACACTCGCAGCCTCACGTTGCGACGCGGCGTGCTGGTAGGGGTGGTGGATCCTTTTCATCGAAGTCAATCTCATGAAAAAACTGAAATCTCGCATATCTGACTGGCAGTTAGCCGCTGAGTTAAAGTGACATGGGGAACGAATGACTCTCTACGCGTCATCAACCCACCGCCAAATCTAGCTTACCTTCAATGAACGTCGGTCTGCTTCTTCATCGCCAGACTCGGTTATTATGGCGGCGACACTCCCACCCATTCCGTATGCCAAGTTTGCGCCGAAGATGGTTTTTCTGACGCCCGTAGCGACATCGTCTGTCATTATGCTGTGGGACTCTCTTGTGTACTTAATGAGCTGAGTGTCTATTCCATGTATATCTGGATGCAATGACTTGAAGTGTATGTTTGCCGGGACGAATCTGTGCTTGAGGCACAAGACAGTTTTTAAGAATGCCACGATTCCAGCTGCCGCGTCGAGGTGCCCAATATTATTGTGCACTGTACCCATATGCAGTGGCGCTGCGGCATTT
Source organism: Toxoplasma gondii ME49 (assembly GCF_000006565.2). Classification (NCBI taxonomy): domain Eukaryota; phylum Apicomplexa; class Conoidasida; order Eucoccidiorida; family Sarcocystidae; genus Toxoplasma; species Toxoplasma gondii. The sequence continues at coordinate 1,717,948 of NC_031474.1, read as the reverse complement.
CGACCTGTCTGGAAGACGTCTTTAACTGCTGACATTTCGATGACGTCTCCAAGAACAGTGGCAGTCCCGTGTGCCTCATAGTACCGCACAAGTGAAGGCGCCGTGCTAGCGTCTTGCAGCGAAAGCCGTAGTACGCGGGTCAAAGCTCGTGTGTTTGGAGAGGTGATCTGAGAGCTTCTGCCGTAATGGCAAGTAGCGGACCCCCTAACAACAGCATGCACGAAAGCGCCCGTTTCCCTTGCAGCATCCAGTGGGAGTAAGAAGGCTGCACCGCACCCCTCTCCACGTACAAGACCGTCAGCGTTGCAATCGAAAGTCTTGCATCTCCCAGCACGAGAAAACTGGTGCGCTTTGCAACCACCGAGGAAAAATGTTGGACTCAATATTATGTTCACTCCTCCTACGAGTGCCCCTGAACATGCTCCTCGTTTCAGTTTCGTCACAGCGGCATCGAAGGCAACCAAGGACGACGCGCATGCAGCATCAATTCCAATGCTCGGCCCTGTAAGGCCAAAGGAATACGATATTCTATTTGGAATGAAGCACATGAATCCTCCAGGTTCAGGATAGCCTGCTGCTTCTCCAAGCGAGGGGATTCGACCTCGGCCTTCCCCCTTGTCGAAAACGCACATGGTCGCTTTTCCTTGGGTGAGGTTAGTAAACTGAAAGTCATTGTTGTATGCTGCACAGAAGACACCGAAATCTTTACCGAGCAGTGCCTCTTTCGTGAATCCTGCTTCGAAAAGCGCCTCGTAAGCTACCTCCAGCAACACGCGCTGCTGAGGATCGATTGCGAGAACTTCTTGATCACTTAGATTGAAAAACGTGTTATCGAAAAAATCAGGATGGTCCAGAAGCGCGGCTTCTCTAGTATAGCATTTGTCTTGTTCGGGGTCTGGATCGTAGAACGCATCTATATTGAATCTATCCATCGGTATTTCACACACAGCGTCGATTTCATGAAGAAGCATATCCCAGAATTCTTCAGTTGTCGTAGCATTTTTAGGAATTCGGCATCCCATTCCAACTACTGCGAAGCCTTGGTCATTGGCGGCAGGCTCACGTGTCACCAGAGGCACCAAATCACTGGTCGACCTTGCCGCATCGGAAAAACAATTTTCCATGATAAACTGGATAATGTCTTTAAGGCATGCATACTCAACAAGAAGGGATGCAGGCAGTTTTATCTTGAGTGCCTCCTGCAAAGCATTCCTGAATTCGACAGCACCAATCGAATCCAAACCCAGTGAGCTTATCTCTGTAGAGGCGGACACGATACCTTCAGCTCCGCACAACCTTCTTGCTACGTCAATAACGGCGGATTCGACCCCTTGAATATCCATCGAGCCATGCATTTGTTCCGGAACATTTGACTCTGAAAAAGGCGTCAAGCTTGTCTGCAGGCCTGGGACCACGTCTTGCAACCATGTGGGCACGTGCGATCCGAAGATATGTGCGTAAATGCGCCAATCTACGTGCACTGCTGCGCAACACGTGAGACTTTCGTCCGCTGTCAAAAGAGTCTCCAGATGAGAAATCGCCTCTTCGTTGTGAAAGCCACGAATGCCGCGTGACCTCATGAAACGTTCAAAGGACGGCGTTCGAGCGGCCATTCCTGCATCCAACCACGGGCCCCATTGGATACTCCGTGCTGGCAACGAGAGACTTCTTCTGTGCTCAGCGAGGCTGTCAAGGCATCCGTTTGCAGCTGCATATGTTGCGAAGGCATCGTTTCCTGGCAGTGCAGCTATTGAAGAGAACAAAACAAAGAAGTCCAAGTTCGTGTTTATGGACATTTCACTGCAAATGCGGTGTAGATTCCATGCACCTTCCACTTTTGAAGCGTACACGTCTGCAATGTCCTGCTGGGACACGTCCTGCAATTTTCCCTTGCCTTCGGTGCCTGCGCAGTGGAAAATACCTCCCAAAATCGAGTCAGTGACAGCCAATACAATCGAATGGCGGACTTGTTCGATCTCCGAGACGTCGCAGCTGACTGTTTGAATTCGCCCGGTTTCCATGGCAGCGTTCAGCTCACACCATTGATTGGTTTCTTTCACGTCATCTGTCGGTACCCCTCTTCTGGACCACAAGAAAATCCTGCCTGCACCTTGACGCAACAGCCAAGACGCCACGACGATGCCTATGCCACCTAACCCCCCTGTCACAATATAAGATTTGGCTTTTTGTATTCTGCCAGCCGCGGTTGTGCTCGGCTGTTTCAGAAGAACAGGTGCAACTCGGGGAACAAAGTACGATTGTTTTCTGATGACAATGTCCCATTCACGTAGTGTGTCAGAATCTGGCCGGATTTGTTCCGAAAAGGAAGCTGGTACGTCATTCCGAGACAACCATTTTAAAACTGCTCCTAGACGGTAGTCAAGCGATTCTTTCGATTGCCTTGGGTGTAGCCTGTCGGTGTCAAAGTACAGGAACGGTTTGAACCGACGACAGCAGCGTCCCATCTCCAAACGCAAAGTTCTGCAGAAGGCCAGCAACCCGGCATGCACAGGCACTTCATCTTCCAGGTGACCAAAAACTTGATTCTGTTGCGGAACTGATTCAAGAGTCGGTCTCTCTCTTTGACCAAACGTCTCTGGCGACACTACAGAGCGCTGCGCTCCCCGGGTAACAACAGCCAATACAGGTACCTCGATTTCTGTAGAAAGGCATGCATAGTGGCGCAGAATGTGGGCCGTTTCTGTCAGGCTCTCAACGGCTGATACGGTTGCCCAAAGCCCGGAAACAACCAGCATGCCTGCCCAAGTCCCTCCTTGTACAAGGTTCTGAAGAGTTTCCATAGACGAGATGGCACCAAGCCCACAGACTCGTGATGTATCCAATCCCATTCTTTTCAGACTAAGGAGGACCTCAGCCATGTGCTGCGACGGAACACCAACGATAATCCAAGCTTTCTTTGGCACCTTAAAGACCGCATCGTTCTCCGGAACACTGGAGTGGTATGCCCATTTTTCGCTCCAGATACTCGGTTGTGAGTGAGGGCTTGGTTTAGCCATACTCCTAAGATTCTGGCCAGCGTCTTCCGTCTTCTGTTCCTGCAGCCTTGCTAGAGGGAATGTCCTGTAAGGGATACGTGGGACGACGAAACATGAAGTGACGCCATCACGCCAATCATCTGTCCTACTCAAGCTTACAATTTGCTTCCTCCAGAACTACGTGTGCAACAGCCTCAAAGAAAAACAAATAAATGTCAAGACAACGAAAGCTTCTCATACGGTTACGAACAAGCTGTCCATGCTTACCTGTGATTCCAGTGAAGCTTACGGCTAGACAACGATGCGACCTGCTTCAAAAAAGACTCGAACTGCGAACCTGACTCAGACGTAGCTGGGCCCTCGATGACACACAACCACGCACAACCTGGATGCGTCGCACCATTAACACACGCAGCCCCAATATTAGCAAGCGTCCTTTTGGGTCCAACCTCAACTGCTGAAAGCCCTGCTACCGCTCCACCGAACGCCGCTACCACCGCTTCCCGGAAGCGGACGGATTTTGTGATTTGCTCTGACCAGTAGAGCGCGTCACTCAACTCGCTGCCGACAGCAAGGCGGCCAAGCACGGTCGATATAAACGGAATCGCCGGCTCCGAAAATTCAACTCTCTCAAAGAGACGACTGACAGGCTCAACAGCACCTGCCATTAGCGGGGAGTGGAAGGCATGCGAAACCCTGAGGAAGCGAGCCCTCCCTGAAATACTGAAGAATGAGAGGACCTCTTCCACTTCCGACCTTCTTCCGGACACCACCACGCTTCGCGGGCCATTATCGGCAGCGACAGCCACAGACTTCAGGTTCTTCAGGTCTGAATCTAAGGCCGCCTGAACCTCAGCGGCCGACAACCGGCATGCCGCCATGACACCATCCTGTGGGTCCTGCTCAGACATGATGCGTGCTCGGACGGCGACAACGCGCAGAGCATCGCGCCACGAAAATACTCCTGCTGTGACTGCAGCGGCGTATTCGCCGAGGCTGTGACCTAAAACAGCTGCTGGACGTAGTCCCCTCTCTTTCAGAACCCGAGTGAGCGCCAGCTCAACAACGAAAATTGCCACTTGCGAATACTGTGTCTGCATCAGCAGATGCTCTGCCTCCTCAGCATCTGTGTCCTGCCCCGGATAAACTATATCCTCGAGGCTCGACGGGCCTTCTGTCGGCAGTAGTTTCTCTGTTGCGAGGTATGCGGAGCATTCCTTCACTGTCTGCCTGAAGCTCTCCTCTGTCTCGTAGAGAGACTTCGCCATGTTCACATACTGAGATCCCTGGCCGGTGAACAGCCACACCATTGGTTGATGTGCCTCTGTGGCAGCATCCGCACCTCTGAGTCCGGCGTAGGCTGCATCCCGACCCGTTGGCCCTTGGCGTGCAGGGACCTCAACGATTGCATGCGCATTTGAGCCTCCAAACCCGAATGAACTGACAGCTCCAAGAAGCGCCTCGGTCTTCTCTCCAGTCATCAGTGTGTCAAGCGGATAGGCTTTCGTAGGAAACAGGAACGGCCTCGAGGAATCTGCCGTCGAGATATCGATGTGGGGGTTGAATGTCTTGAGGTGCAGATTGGGCGGGGCGATCCTCTGTCGAAGTGAACAGATGAGTTTAATGAACCCAGCGATACCAGCTGCACCTTCTGTGTGCCCGATACGCGATTTGAGCGCTCCCAGAACAAGAGGCGTGTCTGCACTTGTTCCCTGCCCGTAGACGGCTTGGAGGGCGCCGATCTCGATTGGGTCTCCGAGAGACGTTCCTGTCCCGTGCGTCTCCACTACCGCAACGGATAACGGCGAGTTGACATTGGCGCTGCGTAGAGCAGCACGTATTACTGCCTGTTGTGCAGGCCCGTTAGGTGATGTGATGCTGGCGCTCCTGCCGACGTGATTGTGTGGTGTCCGCTAAAAGTGCGGGCGTGTGGTCGTGGTCGTCGCGACCGTGTAGCTGTGCCGCTCGATGACTATGCACCCTGATGCCTCAGCTCGACAGTACCCATCAGCAGTTGCGTCAAATGTTCGACAGCGCCCGGATGGGCTCAGCATTCGTGCCCTGCAGCACAGAACGTACCCTTCAACTTTTGGTATCACATTAATGCCATGCACCACAGCTTGCCTGGACCTTCCGCATGCAACGCAAAGTGTCGCGTACTCCGCAGCCACAAGCGACGAAGAGCAAGCCGTATCTATGGTAACGCTCGGTCCCACAAGGCCAAACGAATACGAGAGACGATTTGCGAGAATTGCTAGGGCAGTCGATGTCCCACTATAGCTGGTAAGTTGTCGCAAGTCATCGTATAGCTTATCGTGGTTCATTGCTCCGACGAAAACCCCTATGGGTGAACCAAGCAAATCCTCCCGACTATACCCGGCATCTACCAATGCTTCATAAGACACCTCTAGAGAAATTCGCTGCCGCGGGTCCATTTCTCGGGCTTCGGCATCAGAAATGCCAAAAAATCTGTTGTCAAAGAGTTCCGCGCCGTCAATGAACCCTCCCTCGCGAACATATATTTTTCCCTTGGCGTCGGGATCCGGATCGTATACTTCCTCTATACTGAAACGCGATGGTGGAATTTCTTGAATGCAATCCTGGAACGTGAGAAGCATTTCCTCAAAGGCCTCCAGGTCATTCACAGAACCGGGAAGCCTGCAAGCCATCCCCACTACGGCAATGCTGACGCCAGCATCCTGTAGGACTGCAGCAGATGCGAGTTGGTCATCTCCTCTGGAAGAAGTGTCAATAGCAGTTTTGGCTCTAACCATGCTCCACAGATGGTCCGAAACAGCCTGAACCGACGGATAATCGAAAAGAAGCGTTGCGGATAGGCGGATGTCGAACGCATCCTGAACAGCGTTGCGGAATTCGACTGCTCCCAACGAATCGATTCCCAGCGCCTGCAGAGGTGCATCTGCTGGTGGTTCTTCTGCAGTTCAAGAACTTGTTTGGCGGCGCCAGAGACCGTGGCTTGGATCCACGCTCTGAGCTCATCGGGGCGCCATGCTGGCGAAGG